>NC_140588.1:859724541-862124541 GCF_964204655.1 Triturus cristatus | reverse complement strand
TGCAAACACCATGATGTAAAACGACGTTTCCCACCTGAATGTACCTAACATAGATGTGGGTGTAAAGGCAAGAATCCCTCTAGGATAAAGTCAACACCATTACCTGAAGTGAGAGACTGTGGGACCCTGTTCTGGTCTCAAGGTGGACACCCCGCAAGGGATGTCAGACCACTGCAAGCTGGAGTATCTGCGTGCACAAGCCTCAGTGTCTCGCGTCAGTGTGTCGGAATGGAAGTCCTTTTACCCTCTCTCTACCTTAGCAAGAGATGGTGTATAGATACCCAATGTGATCCCCTTGGGGCTATACCTCGCTGTGTTATGTCGAACTAGGATGACAGAAGGAATGACCCTTGTACATAGTTTTTATGCAGGAGATATTCGGCCTGCTGTCCAGCTGTGATTCCCAAAATCCTCATGCATAATGAATGAGGCTTAGGCCTTTAGGAGAAAACCCAAGGTCCTCTAGTCATTGCCTCAACTAGGTAAAAGGTCAGTCCTAAGAACCGTTATGTAGAGCAATATGAGGGCAATGTAGTTGAAAGGTGCATTTAAAACCTGAGCCTATATTGAGGTATCTATATGGAACATAACACCGATATAGCTGTGAGACTATAGCTCTTCTCTTGTGTTCAAAGATGATAAACCATAAGTCCATCAACCTTTCCTCAATATAAGCTTGTTTATTATATCAGGTCATCTGATGCATGAATACAAAATTTGTTTCTATTCATAGTTTAAAAATATATTTTAAGACAAATGAACATTTATTAATTTGTATTGTTCCCCTTTTTACTAACGTAATGAAGAAAGTAGTAGGGCTGTTAAGTTCTGTTACAATATGCCTGTTTATGGATCGTAAAAATGGGAGATTCGTTGACTCTCTATTTTTAAGTAAGTTTTACTGATAAATAAAAAAGAGAAATGCTATCACAAATACGCATTGGTGATGTGTATTTCCTCGGAAGCAGAGTATACTACAGAAGGAGGGTACAGAACAATATAAACAAATGGTGTTAAAAAAATAAGAAGATTAATCTGTATCCCATGAACATTAAGTATAGACCACACACTATTCTGCATATCTGGTTTATAACCCATGCCTTAGGGCAGCTCTACAGGCGCAGGCAACAAGGAATAATAACATTGAGAGAGAGGAAGGAAGAGAAGAGAAGGTGAAAGGAAAAGGGAAAGAAATGGAAGGATGACGGGTAAGAATCTGTTGCAAAGTCATCCTGTGCAAAGATTTCTAAGGCCTGACCTCTGAAGACTACACCATCTGAAACTATAGCCCTGTGGATTATCTTGCTGAAAAAGAACTAAAGAGTGGACTCCCTGAAAGCTACAGGATAAAAGAGCTCATCTGGAACATCACCAACTAAATCTACACCTTGGAGAACTACCAGTGGATTTGTAAGGGTTTTGTACCAGTGGATTGTGGGAACAGAAGGCCTCAACTTTCAAGGACCATCTTGGAGCTTCCAGACCCTTGGAGAGAGTTTGAGACACTTTGGGACCCCTTGAGGAACTTCAGGAAGAAGTTCAAGAAGTTTGAAGAACTTTGGAGCAACGTCTGAAAAAAGCTCCAAAGAGGAACCGACTCAACCTGGCCAGCGAGGCCGCCTGCCTTCAACCACGAGCCGGCCAAGCCATTCAGTTTCATCCCGCTAAAAGCTCCATCGGTCCAACTTCCAGAGTTTGACCGGGACTCGAAGAAATTTGTAGCCGGTGAACCCTCACCGGATCCAGCTACATGAAGGGCATCGAGAGACTCCGCGAGAAAAAGCTCCAGAAATGTTTCTAAGTCCGTTCATAGAAAAGGAGACCGGGAGCAACCGCGAACGCCAAGCCGCCTGCCTTCCATCGTGTGTCGGCCTAGATTCCTGGGCTGAAGCGATCTTGAAAAATGTTCTACGTCCGCTCCAGGGAAGTTGACCGGGACCTCGTCACAAGTCAATCCGGCGAACCCTCACTGAATCCGGACTGACTGGGAGCTTCGAGGGGGCCTCGAGGAGAAAAGCTCCAGAAAAGTTTCTAAGTGTGAAGGTAGAAAATGAGACCCGGACCTGCCACAAGCTCACGGTCGGCCTGAAACTTTGACTTTGCCCCGGTCTATCGCGAGCAGGTATCCCAATATGGTGCTATAAACTTCTAAGTTACATATTTTTTTAACTCTTTGCAAATTCATATTTTCGGTTCCCTATATTGGATTTTTGTCGTTCTGGTGTCATTTTAAGGATACAAATATTTCCTAGTATTATACATTGGTGTTGGATTTCTATTATGTGTTGTGTCTTAATTGTTTACTGAATTAGTGTTTTTAAATGCTTTACATACCGGTCTTTGAAGTTAAGCCTGTCTGCTCGCAGCCACGTTACCAAGGTTTGAGCATAGGAATAATTTTCTAAAGTCCTATCATGTGTTAGTGGCCTTATTGCCAGTGGCAGGCCTACATTTGCCCCTACCAATAACCCACTTTCCAACATTTGGTGGCAGCGGTGGGATGAGGACTTGTCTTTAAAATTACACCTTTCAGTAAAGTGAATTAAGATTATAAAAATCCCCTAAATTGCCTTAGAACAAAATGTTTGAGTTTGATTTTTGGAATTCGGACTAAACTGTTTGTAATACATTGTTTTGATTTTTCCAATTTGTTCTAAGTCTGTTGTGCCTAGTTTTTGTGACCCAAAACTAGGGAACCATGGAGCTGAACCTGGCTAAACTTTCCCAGTTCAGGATGGCTTATTTTAGGCACAGTGTATGCTTAGGGGGCTTCCTGCTGCCAAGAAGATGAGGAAGGCAGGGTTGCTTGAGTCCCTACAGGTCTGGGCCAGGGAAGCTGAGGCGAACCAAGGGGGGTGGTGGAAGTTCCTCCCAACCTCCCCAAACAGGGGGGCGAGGATGAGACCTCTTCCATTATTAGTAGTGTTAGCCAGGTGATTCCAGATGGTGGGAGTGGGTAAGGGTCCCTTACTCAGGAACCACCACTGTCCCCTGCAGAGAGACAGCTTGAGGCTCAATTAACTCTGATTGCCTTGGGGAAGGAACAATTGGAATTGGCTAGGAAGAGATGAAAGAGGAAGGAGTTGAGAAGAAATGGTGGCAGTGAAAATGATCAAGATTTTGAAATGTCCAGGGGTGGTGCATTTGATCCTAATCTTCCCAAGGGTATAGTGGCCAAGTACACAGAGGGCGATGACATTGACAGATGGCTAGCAGCTTTTGAGAGGGCCCTTAAAATGAGTAGGGTCTCCTCTAGGTATTGGGGTACACTCCTGTGGGAGTTGATTCCAGTAGCTGGGAGGGATAGGCTGCATTGGCTAGAGCACCAGAGTCGGTTTTCCAAAAGAGGTGGTGTCGGATAGGGATAGGGGCACAGACTTCCTGTCCAGCTATCTGACTGCTATGTGGGATGAGTGTGGTGTCAACTAGAAGATCACCACCCCCTATCACCCACAAGCAAATGGTCTTGTTGAGATTGTCAGGCTCCTCCTTCCAGAATCCTCGGAGTGGTGTTGATGCTCTATGGGGGCCCACCTCCCGATAATCCCAAGTCCGGAATGTGATACTCACAGACTGTTGGGATCATCAAGTGAGGGAAGGAAAGGCTAGGAACAGCTGGGAGGGAGATCTGAGGATGACACAGGAACATGATATGGAAATATACTCCAATTCTCCTACCCAGTAGTAAAAAGAAACATCCCCACACTCCAATTCTGTTAAGTCTCACACACCCTACCTGTAATAATAGGGGAAGTGAGAGAGCGATGCCAGAAGAGTTGCAAGTTCCTCGACCTGAAACTACTGGGAAAAGAGAACATACATTGTAAACAATTCCTGTCTCGTTTGATACCTTATTTAAGCCTGCTAAGGAAACCCATGCAACACCTACCAATGACAGTATGAAGTTTTGGCCATATTTGAACGACAACTGAGAACTGCACCCCCTTCATGAACTCTCTCTTCTGGGGATCAAGAGAACAAAGAACAACCAATCGTCAAGTAGAAATGGTGGGCCAAGTTACAATCACAGTCTTGCACAATGCCCAAAAGAAGTAAGCCAAGGTACGTTAATACTTCACCATATCCTTAGCATAAAAGAAACGGAACACCAAGTACTAGCGTGTCCCTTTATTTTGGTTAAACAATATTCTTCAGAATGTCTAGGCGGGTATTTGAACAGGATGTATTTTACAGTAAATATGAGGTCACATTAAAGGTACATCAATAACATATTCCCCACATGAAACCGGGCTGGTAGGGAATATAGCGGGCCGATAATACCCCAAAGTCTGTAAATCCTCCTCTGCACGAGACCGCTCCTTGCCGGTCCCAGCCAACGGAGGAGAATCTCGATCCAAAAGTATTCCCTGCCAACAGTAAACTCCCCTGCAAGAGACCGACAAAAGCCGGTCTCGTCCAACAGAGGAGGAGCGCAGGAAGGAGTGACAAGGAAAGAAGCCCTCTGCCTCTCACTCAGGAAACGCAGTAGTGGGCAGCCACACTCTTACCACCTTCTAGTTACGAAGTCCTTAGGAGAAGTCTGCATCATAAAAGCATTCAGGATAATCGGCAGCGTCTCTGTTCATCTGCCGCCCTTTACCCTGCCTCTGACGTCGTATCATGGTCACGTGAGACGTGACTCATTCAGCATGCCGGGGATTGTAGTTCAGTAACACCCCGTACTTCCTGGTTCACGCGATAGAGTCAGCCAGCGCGTAATAGGTATCAGTCCCTGACAGAGAGATTCAACAAAACTCTGAAGGGCATGATAATTGGGTTGTCAGAGAAACTCAGGAAGAGATGGGATGTTCTCCTCCCATGCTTACTGTTTGCCTACAGTGAGTTGCCACAGAAAGGAGTTGGTTTTAGGCCCTTTAAATTGTTGTTTGGACACCCTGTGAGGGGACCATGGGGCCTGCTGAGAGAGTCTTTAGAGAAGCCTCTTAAAGAAGCAAAGGACAATATGCTTGACTATGTGCTAGGCCTTAGAGGTAGAATGGCAGAATACATGTACAAGGCAAACAGGAAATTGGAGGCGAGCCAGGAGCTCATGAAGCACTGGTATGATCAAAAGGCTAATATGCCTGAGTATACTCCAGGACAATTGGTGTGGGTGTTGGAGCCTGTGGCACCCAGAGCCCTCCATGACAAGTGGAGTGGGCCCTATCCAATCTTAGAAAAGAAGGGTGAGGTTACCTATTTGGTTGACCTTGGCACCCCCAGGAACTCTCGTTGGGTCCTGCATGTGAATAGATTGAAACCCCACCATGACAGGGCAGACATGACCATGTTACTGGTCACTGATGAGGGTGTGGAGGAGGAAACTGAGCCTGCACCCGACCTCCTCTCCAATAATGTGCAAGATGGGTCAGTGGAGGGAGTTGTGCTCTCTCCCAAGTTGACAGACCAGCAGCACAGAGACTGTAAGGAAGTACTGGAGCAGTTTGCTGGCCTGTTCTCTTTGACCCCAGGGATCACTGAGTGGTGTGTGCACCACATTGACACTGGTGACGGCCTACCTGCCAAAAATAAACTGTACAGGATGTCTGACCATGTCAGAACCAGCATTAAAGCTGAAGTTGCTATGATGCTGGAATTGGGGGTAATTGAACCGTCTGGGAGTCCATGGGCCAGTCCAGTGGTGCTGGTACCCAAACCTAATCCTCAGGGGGGGCCCAAGGAGTTAAGATTCTGTGTGGACTACAGAGGATTGAACGCAGTCACAAAGACTGTGACGCTCACCCTATACCTAGAGCTGATGAGCTCATTGATAGGTTAAGGGCTGCTAAGTACCAGAGTACTTTTGATTTGACTTCAGGTTAGTGGCAGATGGCCCTCACTGATCGAGCAAAGGAGAGGTCGGAATTCTCCACACCAGAGGGACATTATCAGTTCAAGGTAATGCCCTTTGGATTAAAGAATGCACCTGCCACCTTCCAAATGTTGGTGAACAGGGTCTTGTCTGGGTTGGAACAGTTCAGTACGGCTTACCTGGATGATATAGCTGTATATAGTTCTACCTGGGGGGATCACTTAAGACACCTAAGGGAAGTGCTTCAGGCCATGCAGCAGGCAGGCCTGACTATTAAGGCAAGCAAGTGCCAAATAGGGCAGAGTTCTGTGGTGTACCAGGGCCACCTGGTAGGTGAGGGCAATGTACAGCCTCTCCAAGCTAAAATCCAAACTATTTTGGATTGGACAGTTCCTGTTACCCAGACTCAGGTCAGAGCATTCCTTGGACTGACAGGGTACTATAGAAGGTTTGTTCAAAATTATGGGAACATTGTGGGGCCCCTAACAGAACTCACTTCTAAAAAGAGGCCCAAGAAGGTGGATTGGACCCCAGAGTGTCTGAAAGTTTTTGACACTCTGAAAGCTGCTATGTGTTCAGCACCAGTGCTACTGGCCCCTGACTACACAAAGGACTTTGTGGTTTAGACAGATGCTTCAGAGCAAGGGATTGGGGCAGTATTGTCACAGCTAAATGAAGAGGGCCTTGATCAGCCAGTTGTCTTCATTAGCAGGAGGCTTCTTCCCAGAGAGAAGAGGTGGAGTGCTATTCAGAGGGAGGCTTTTGTAGTTTGGTCCCTAAAAAAGTTGATACCATATTTGTTTGGGACTCACTTTCGTGTTCAATGTGACCACAGGCCTCTCAGATGGCTCAGGCATATGAGAGGGGAGAATCCCAAGCTGTTAAGGTGGTCCATTTCCCTACAGGGGATGGACTTTACAGACCTGGGTTTGCCCATGCAAATGCAGATGGACTTTACAGTTTTTTCCACTTAGCTGACGAGGACTACCCATCACCTTTCATTTGGGGGGGCTATGTTGCAAACTCATCCGGTGTCCTGGGCACCCCCCAACATTTTGCTGAATGGTACTTGTGATAACTGACTCTGATTGACCCTCGGCTCTGCCTAGCCAGGCCTAGGGCCAGTGCAATGCTGAAAGACAAACATTTAGAATACAGTGAAAACACCTACATGCACTAGGGTACACTATGGTATAGGATGCCCCTGTGATTGGCATGACCTACCTCCTAAGTCCCTAGTACATATTAGGGCAGGGGGATTTAAACTACCTATCAGCCCTTAGTATATATAGGTCATGGCAGTTTGGTGGCCAGCAGCCTTTTCTGCAATTGCATGTGTGCACTGCTGAAGCCTGAGGTCAGTTTTAAAAGTAGCCCTGGGTGGCAGGACTACTTTTAAAAATTAATTTGTGCTCAAACTCGACTTTGGGGTCGGGGCACTTAAAAATGGATAACCTACAATGATTTGGCATCTTAGGAACCCCCAGGGTCTCCCATAGGTGTCCCAGGTGTGGGGTGGGGGGGTTAGGTATTTATAAGGTAGACCCTTATAAAATGAGCTTAATATACCCTGGGTTAATTGAAATTTCACATTTCACTCCCCACATTGTGATAAAGTGCTGCCCATATTTGACTTTGATGCTAGGAGCAATGTGGAGGGGGGATCTGCAATATTGCTCCAGATTTAGAACCCCTAAAGTCTCCCCTAGTTGTCCCATGGTGTGGGGTTCCTGTAGATATAAAACAAGTACTTATAAAATATGTTTTTGTACGTCCTGGTGCTGGAAAAATGGCCCAAGTCATTTTCCTACTGCAAATCCTCTGTTACATAGGTTAACATGGTAGGAAGTTATTGATTAATAAGTCTTGATAGGAGAGCTTTAGAAATGCCATTCAACGACTTCCCAGAATGGTATTAATAAATCCAACAATATCATATTGTTGCATTTCTCCTAAAGTGTACATACAAGAAGTTTTAAGACTTTCTTGCTTGTCAGCCCAGATTCAGCCTTTCAGTGGCCTGTCCTGATTGGTCAGAGTTAAGTGGAATAGCCAGGCTACTTTGAAGAGGTAATATAGAGTCCTTGGGGCTAACCAGTTCTGCTGGTATGGCAGTGTTCTGTTACACAAGAATGCCAGAGCAGGGGGAGGAGTAATAAACACTGGACTTTAAGGGAAGGGGAAGATACCAGTGTCATTTACAACTCTACTCTTTTGAACCCAGCCAGATGCTAGGCTTAAGGAAGGAATGAGCAGATGCAAGGGGGTGAGACTATGGAGATTAGCCATCCTAGGGGTGTGTTTAACCAGCTCTTCTCTCCCTGCTGGAAAATCAGCAATTATAAAGTTGGAGGAATTGGTGCACACTGGGACAAAATAGTGCCATACTCTGCAGGAAGTGGTCAGACCTTTGGATGGTACCGTGCAGCCCAGTGGACAGGAATAACCTCCTGCATGACCCAGAGAACTTGGAATTAGTATCTGAGAGGGGCAGAGCCTCTCAGATCTGCTGCTTGAAACCTAAGAAAGCAAGATGGGCCATGCTGAGAAGTTTGATGTACATTTCCTATGCCATCAGCATGGGAGGCCTATTTTAACCCCTTCAGTGCCCATGACGAGCTGGACTCGTCATGGGCTGCGGTGGCGCTGTGCCCATGACGAGTCCAGCTCGTCATGAACTCCGCCCGCTAATGGAAGGCGCGGCACTGGGCAGGGAAAGGGGCGGGCATGCAAGGGGTTAAAGGTTTTTATGGCGGGGAGGCCGCGTTGTGGAGTTTGCCCGACTCACAAGTCCCAGAAGATCAGCAGGAGCCCCTGGAGTTTTCCTTGGGGGAGGTGATAAGTGTAATAGGCAAACTTTCAGTGGGAAAGGCCCCGGGACTTGATAAATTACCGGGGGATCTTTTTAGACATCAACCTGAAATCTGGGGCCCCTATCTCCTTGTCGTATTTAACGCTATCTCGAGAGGCATGGAAATTCCCAGTACTTGGCTGGGGGCAGAGATAGTCCCGATATTTAAGAAGGGGTCACCTCTGCTCCCAGTCAATTACAGGCCAATAAGCTTAATCGACGTCCAACAAAAAATATTTGCAAGATTGGTCCTGGACCATTTGTTGACGTGGATGGAGGATCACGATGTACTGAGCCCCTTCCAGGCGGGATTCAGAAGGAATACGTCCACTATGGATCAAATCTTCCGACTGATCCTACTGTACTGGAAGAAGGTAAAGGTAGAGGGTGGCAGCCTCTATATGGTCTTCGTGGACCTCCGGTCCGCGTTTGACCTAGTTCCTAGGGGGAAACTGTGGGCTGTCCTCCAGGATCTGGGCCTCCCGCACCAGATTTTAGTGCTACTCATGAGATTGCATGAGGGGAACTTTGCCCAGTTTCGCTGTGGCAAGAATGGGACGCTGTCACCAAGAATCCCCGTTGGCAGGGGGGTGAGACAGGGTTGTGTCTTAGCACCGACCCTGTACTGCCTTTATGTCAACGGGGTAATCTCTCAACTGGACAGTGTCCCTGACAATGACGCACCAAGACTGGCCGGCAGGAGGGTGCCGGCGATCATGTTCGTGGACGACACCCTCCTGCTTTCCAAATCTCCCATGGGGATTGAGAGGATATTGAATGGCTTTGGGGACTTCTGTCGGAGCAGAGGCCTTGAGATCAATGCTGACAAGAAAAAAATTGATGATCTTTAACCCGCCAGTGTATACTCGCGCTAATCCATCATTGGGTGATGTATGCTTGGAAAGGGTTACGACCTTCCATAACCTGGGTGTTACAATTCATGAAAAATTGTCATGGGGTCCGCAAAAGGCCAAATCCCACATGAGACTTTCACAGCTGTCGGGTGCTATCTTAAAGGTTTCCAACTCATCAAGCTTTAGACCAGTGAGTCCTGCCCTGGAGGTCTATAAGACGCAGGCAAGGGCAGCTGCTCTCTATGGGGGTGAGCTTTGGGGTCACTGTGTTGCCCCTGAAATTACTAAAGTTGAGTCCAAATTTGCAAGGCAATTATTATTGCTTCCTCAGAGCACTCCATTAACCTGGGACTGTCGCCTATAGCAAACGAGCTAGCAGTAAAGCCCTTAAGGTTCTGGCACAGATTATGGACCACTCCAGATCTTGTAAGCTATAGGGACGAACTTAAACAGATCCTTAGTCTCAATTGTGTAAGCAAAATCCCCTGGCTTGCGTTTATTAAGCGTGAACTTCTAAGTCTAGGACTACAATCCATGTGGGAAGACCCAGATAGGGCATGTGGCCGGATATCACGGAAGATGTTTACCAAAATTTACAAAGGGCAAAAGCTGGAACTTCTAATCACGGCCCCTAATGTGGGTTCCCTCACTAATTCTTTTTTAGAATTTAAAAATTCTTATTATTTTGGGGACTTCATGGATGTTGTCTTCCCGATTTTAGCGCGTAAACTTTTTATCCAATGGCGACATGGCACTTTACCCCTCAAGGCCGTCACAAGCAAGTGGATGGCCTCCTCTAATAAGTCTTGTCCAGGCTGTAGCTGTGATTTAGAAGATGAGCTTCATGTTCTCTTCTTTTGTCCAGCATATTCTAAACCAAGAAAATATTGGCTGATCCCATTGTGCAGAAATCTGGGTTTTAAACATTGCCTGAATGCTTTTAGAATTTTTAAATCTAGTTCATCGAGCCCTATTGTTTTTGCACTCTCTAAATTTTTGCTAGCTATGTGGTGCAAGCGGCGTAAATTAATTGATATTGATTGCTAGCTTTAATGTTTTTGAAATGAGTGTCTGGAACTTGTCGCATTTTTAAATTTTTTAATGAGAGGGTACTTTTGCCTGTACGAAAATATTGCTATGTGTATACAAATGGATTTTAAATGTTACTTGCCTTCCCTTTTCCCCTTCTTCCCTTTTCTGTTTTACTCTGTACTCTTTTATGGCCAAATTGGCCGAAATAAAGAATTTTTTGACTTTGGTACCCTGCAGCCCATTGGACAGGAGTGACCTCCTGCATGACCCAGAGAACTTGGAATTAGTATCTGAGAGGGGCAGAGCCTCTCAGATCTGCTGCTGGAAACCTAAGAAAGCAAGATGGGCCATGCTGAGAAGTTTGATGTACATTTCCTAAGGCCTGCACTTTGAAGATTGCACCTTCTGCACCATCTGAAACTACAGCCTGTGGATTACCTTCCTGTAAAAGGACTAACGAGTTGACTCTCTGCAAGCTACAGGTTAACAGAGCTCACGTGGAACATCATCAGCAAGAATCCTCAACCTGGAGAACTTCCAGTGGATTTGTAAGGGTTTTGTTCAAGTAGATTGTGGGAACTGAAGTCCTCACCATCTTGGAGAGTCCAGACCCTTGGAATGAGTTTGAGACACTTTGGGAGCCTTTGGGGAACTTCAGGAAGAAGTTCCAGAAGTTTGAAGAACTTTGGAAAAAAGCTCCATAAGGGGACTGACTCAACCTGGCCAGCCAAGCCACCTGCATTCAACCGTGAGTCGGCCTGCCGTCCAGGTTTGTCCCGCTGAAAAGCTCAATAGGTCCCACTTCCAGAGTTTTTCCGGGAGTAGGCAAAATCCAAGGACGGCAAACCCTCACTGAATCCAGCCTATTGAAGAGAATTGAGGGACCCCCCCAGAAAAAGTTCTGTAAACGTTAAATTCCGAAGAGAGAAATGATGACAGCGAGCAACCGCGAGAGCCAAGCCACCTGCCTTCAAACGCGTGTCAGCCTGGATCCTTGGTTCGTCCTGCTGGAACGCTCCGGATGTCAGGCTTCCATAAATTTGACCGGGAGCTCGTCGCAAGGCAATCCGGTAAACCCTCACCGAATCCGGACTGGCTGAGAGCGTTGAGAGACCCCAGGGAAAAAAGCTCCACAATTATGCCACCAATATTTTAGGTTCCTGTTTCTCACTGGGGGCACTACGCACATTTTGTCTTTTTCATTGTATATAGAATTTTGTTTGTAAAATATAAAATATGATTGTATCAAACTAAAACCATAGGTGTATGTGGTTTTTTTTGCCCTCTGACATCATTTTAACGCTTCCATTGCGATTGTGCACCTTATCTATATATGATTCTATTATTCTACAGGAACCACGGTCTATGAAGTTAAGCCTGCCTGCTCGCGGTTAATCTACCAGGGGTTGAGCATAGGAATAATTTTCTAAAATCTATTCTGAGCCCTATACTGTGTTAGTGGCCTTATTGGCAGTGACAGATATACATTTGCCCCTACCAATAATCCATTTTCCAACAGTAGTGAGAAATGGATTTAGGCGTTTTTGACTAACAGGAAATGTAAGACTTAAACTCACATATCCTACTTTTTAAATGCAATTCACCTTGCCCTATGGCCCTTTAGGACCACATTAGGGGCGGCTTATTTGTACTAAATAGGAAGGCTTAGGCCTGGCAAAGGTTTATTTTGCAAGGTCGAAATTGCAGTTAAAATTTTCACTACAGGCTGCAATGGCAGGTCTGAAGCATGTTTTAGTGGGTGGCACAATGTGTGTTGCATGCCAACTAGTAGCATTTAATTTACAGGTCTTACCTATATGTTGTACCATATACTAGGGACTGACAAGTAAAGTAAATGTGCCAATCAGGTATAAGCCAATTTTACCATGTTTTGGGGAGAGAGCACAAGCATTTCAGCACTGACTAGCAAAAACAAATTCAGAAAACAGGAAAGGCGAAAGTAACATGTTTGGGGGGTAATCTGGCAGAGAGGACCAAGTCAAACAAGAGGATTCTTCTCACTTTAAAAAAATTCAAAACAGAAATGTCAATTTGTGTTTCGCCATGTCATTTAATTGTGCTCAAATCTCACCTTCTTGTGTATACTGGTAAACTAGTATATAGTCAATTTTTTCAATGTTAAGGCCCTGCGCTGTTGCCCCTTCAGCTTCTGTTCTTAGCAGTGGTACAACACTGGGACTGGCACCACACAGCAGAAGGATAGTACACACTGGTGAGTTCAATATATGCTCTTTTTCCTAAAGAATTAATATCTTAGCTTTTGACAGGGTAGCTGAATGTCTTTTCTCACACATCTCTGTTGGTGACATGCTTAACATGTCATCATATAACTTTACATACTTTAAATGAAATCCAAATTGGTCCTTATAGTTGGCAATGTAAGGGTAGCACTATGTTATGTTAGGCCTTGTTTTAACTATCAGGAAATCAATTTAAATTCTTCTCAAAATGAGTTATGGAAAAATGTTCCTAACAACATCTTTGATTTACAGTGATGTACTCCACTTTCTTCTGTCAGTTTCTGTCATACAACAGCTTTTGATGTCAAACATCGAAACACCCGCAACTCGGACACCAAGGGACATACTGGCAGAAGCAAATAGGCCCTAAACCATCATTATGTCAGGTACGTCTGGAAACCTATAAACTTAAATTGAATAATTCATCATTGTTCCTTTTACTGACACTTTTTTCTCTTTTTATATTGGAGAAATAAATGGTTTAATATTTATTTAATGGTGGTGTATAAGCTTATGTATGCCTCCCTAATCTATCTGGATGTGCAGCTGTGATGACATATATAGATTAATAATATGAGTTGAAAATATCAATCAATTTTTTTATTATGCTCAATTAAATAAAATCATTACGTTAAAGAAACACAATAAAAAGATTTAAAAAGAAAAAGAAAACAATCATAATATTATATAATGTCAAATGTGGATAAACATAACCTGCACACTTTTTTCTGTTAAGAGTGTCTTACTGAAAGGAGCATTGTGGGATTACACGTCCAGGCAGTCATGCAAGGTTATTATTCTATTCTTGATGCTTATCAAGAACTTTATAAAGTGACAGCTAAGAAGTGTAACTAATGCCTCAAAGCATGCTAATATTGCTCAACTACAAGATCAAATGTTACTTTGGCTAAAAGCGTGGCATAATAGATGCCTCCTATCCTTCATAAGGATTGTCATATACAGAGAAAGTTGATAAATTCCTCATTAACCCTCCCACATATTCTACAGCTCATGCTTTCAATTTTCCTTAACCAAGGTGCACCCGGGTTGAGTGACAACAGATGACCAAATCGCAAGATCATGAATTTGTACTTTTGGATAGATGGCTATCTAGTCCCAAAATATTATAGAATGTTTAAAATGTTATAAATAATCATGACCGTCCATGTTTTCTTAGTGATACTTTATTTTGGATTAGAAAAAGTTTTATTCAATGCACAATTAAGTGACCTTCTGAAGGTTACTTACTTAGGGCCGGGTTCATAAAGGTAAACGTACTTCTGTGTGAGTTTACATTTTTTTCCGTATTCACGAGCACATTTACAAGTAGTATCTTTAGAACAGCAGAGTCTCAACGTTCGAGGTGGGGATTCCAGATTAGAAGTTAAGGACTCCGTTGCCATGGGGGAGTAACTGTTCCTCAAGTTCTGAGATGTACATTGGCCCAGTGGACATCTCTAGCATTGTCAGCAACAGCCGTCACAATGGTTCACTTCTATGCATTGAGAGAGTGAGCGATTGCTTTGTGAACATGATGGAGCCTTACAGGTTTACAATATATTTTTAAATTTTCTTTTTTAATAAAAATGCCTTATTTTTATTCAGGCGGAGAATTTCACCTACTGTGAATACATAGGGATTGACTTATAAGAAATGCTATACAGTAAGAGGTTGTCACCCATTTCAATCCATTCTCTGTAATCCTCTCTGCCTAGAAGCATCCTCCTGCTCTTTGCATCAATCTGCACTGAAGTGCAGTGGGAGATTACAACTAGAGGAACAAAATGTAAAGAAAACACTAGGAGGACCTGTGACACTGGGCCAAAATCAAGCCCAGGACATCATGGGTATGTCCTCCCAGCAGCATACACAATGGCCCTGCATGACCCACTATACTGGAGCGTCCTACAGGCTGCCTGGCCAACCCTCCATGTCAACTGGAAGAGTTTGAGCAGTAGAGAGCCTGTAAGTACATTTATTGTATTTGTCATAAGGTTTGATGGGAATATTGGGAGAGATGTCCTGTCATGTGTTGCTTGTGACCTTTAACATTACCTGAGTCATAGGTGCAAACTTTCTAAGGGGCATTCATCAGTATTTTGTTTGGCTGAATTTTTTATCAAGGAATTATGGAACTTTTTAGGAAATGGGTAGAATTCTATTGCAAGTGAATTTCTGAAATAAATAAAATGGGGAGTTGCATGACCAGAGACACAAAGATCTGATATAAATTAAATGCTGTGCTATGATTTTGTCTTGAAACTGTTTTTTTAGTATGACAATTTATGATGTTACTTTGTTGTAGCAAGTATGCTTTTTGTTTATGTAGTTACTGCTTAACTACTATTTGCTGTTTGAAAAATATAACCAAGGTTTACATTGTCTAACATTACCTAACTTCATATAATACAGGCATATTCAAAGTGTAGTAAATGCATACATTTTGTAAAAAATGTTGTGTAAGATATTGTTCAAATTATATATGGCGGAACTAAGTCAGCACATATGATTTGCAGTTGTGCAAATATGATTTGCAACAGGCTTCATAAGCAACGCATTATTGAAAAGAAAACAGTGGCATTACCTAAAAATCTGAAGTTCCCTTGTGCAATATTTTTTTTTAACAAAAAAAGCAATTTTTAGGATAACTTTCCAAATATTTAACATTTCGGGAAAATTATACTTTTTGTGAATTGGTTATTTACATTTCATCTTATGCACACATTGTGTTTTACTGCAAAGTATATCCATTAGATAGGTCAAGGTACTACAATGTTAGCAAGGTATAATTTGTTGTTTTTCTTTGTGCCTGATTTATTTACCACATATATATTTGTTTATTTATATTTTTCAGTGGATCGATCTGATCAGGCAACATCTCAGCGGGACCCGGGTCAGGAAAGAAGATCCTCGGTACGAATGTCCCATTTACACCAAAAGCGAGGAGGAGCAGGTACAAAACACCAGCAGGTGTAGTGTCCTGCCCGGAGAATTACTCGATCATCTGGTAAAGACTCCAGGTGAAGGCTGGAGAGGTGGAAATGGAAATGTACACCATCAGCCAGGGGAAGGAAGACGTTGGGTGTCCTCCTGTCCTACAAGAATAACGCATGGATGTGATGTCACCAGAGCAGGTCCATTACCATCTGGTAATGGCCCCAGCCCCTCCCTATCTTCTGAGGCCCCCATTCCATTGGGGTCTCCAGACAGTGATCTCTGAGGACATCCAGATTTTAAAAGGAAGAGGTCCAAATTCTCTGAGAGATACTCTTCGGGCAGCATGAAACTTTGATTACCAACATCCCAAACTTGACTGCAGCTATCTTGTTTCGGTTGGCTCCCAACCCCAATCAGCCTAGTGCTGTACAGTCTCCCTACTTCCTCTGTGCTCAATATTTCCCCTGCTACCTCTTGTGTTGTCTTGTCCCATGGGGTATTTAGTTTTTCACTGGCCAGCCAAAATAAGTCCCCATCAGAGGAAGTTTTCAACCTTATAGTAAAAACTAAGAGTGAGTATTGCCGGTGACTTTGTCCTCCAAGATTGGATCCAAATGACAAAACAACATATGGCTTCAGGGGCTGAGATTATTACATTGATTGAATATAGACTCCTACGTTTGGACCACATTTTGACATTGGACTCTTTAGTTTCATCCTTTTGATATAGACTGGTTCACCTGATGCAGCCTGATTTGTTATTTTTAGGTTGCCCAACACCCTCTAACATCCTTTGTCCATTCTGCCAGAAAACTTTATTTGTATTAGTTTATCCCATTCCATCTGAATTTGTTATAACTTATGTTGATTTATCCATTTGTATTTTTTAAACAAAAATATTTATAAAGTTTACATAAATATATAAAAAGGCCTCTGTTCTTTATTCTGCAAAACATTTGTTGCATTCAATGTGGTTACATGCAAATGTGTTGGTATTTAGCACATGCTTCCAATATGATTGCTTGGACTGCAAAATGTCTTACTGGTTTACATGTAATAATCACAAAAAGTGATATTGAAAAATATGTCCTACCAAGAGAAATCATTTGATTTAACCCCTTCAGTGCCCATGACGAGCTGGACTCGTCATGGGCTGCGGTGGCGCTGTGCCCATGACGAGTCCAGCTCGTCATGAACTCCGCCCGCTAATGAAAGGCGCGGCACTGGGCGGGGAAAGGGGCGGGCATGCAAGGGGTTAAAAATACATCCAAGTCAACTCAGCATCGAGGTTGTGATTAGTGTAAATATTTTGATTTATATACAATGGTGAAGATTTGCAGGGGATATATCTTACTACTTCGCACTTGTGGGGGTTGAGGTCTTTCTGAGTGTGTGCACATCCTTGTCATTGGCAATGTGTGTATGATTGTGTGACAGCTCCTTGTACAAGTGACTCGGGTCAGTGTGCTGGGCGGGGCCAGTGGCTCTACAAGTGGGGGTAGCCAATTGCTGTACAGGTTGGGATGCCAGTGGCTGGACAGGTTGGGATGTCGGTGGCTGTACAGGTAGGGGTGCTGATGGCTGTAGAGATGTGGAAGCCAGTGGCTGTGGAGGTTAGGATGCCAGTGGCTGAACCCCTTGTTCCTTTTTTTGATTTTTAGAGCGGTGGCTGCAACGCAAGGGAATTATCTGCTACCCCTTGTTCCTTTTTATGACGTATAGATGTAGATGGCGGCTGTGCAGGCAGAGACACAGGTGGATGAGTAGATTCTTCCCAATGTGTTGACCATGAAGGTAGATCTAATTTACTCCATCATCTTCATGACCAAGGCATGGTGTCTTGCACTCTCTTCTGTAGGAACTTTGGTTTGATCTTGGTGCATCCTCGTTATGTTTTGCCAGCATTTAACAACATTTTGCAGGGCCCAGATCTGACTATCAAACATCTGAGGGAGTCTTTGATGTGAGTCTTAAATGTCAGACAAAGTATCCCATAGTGCACAAATATCCTGCCTTACATCAGTCTGCTGTTGGAAAAAATCATCCTTCCCAGAGACCTACAGGAGCACATGCCATCCCTCTCCACCTGGGATGCCCTATTGCATGTCCAGCACCTTGATCAGCATTGAGATGAATAGCACAGGGGGGGGGGGGGAGATTCATACATTGCTGATACCTGTATCTCACCAGTTATGTTCGGTCATTCAGATGGTTGAGAGTAGGTCTGAGATGCACCTTCATTGAAGGAGTATGGAGGAAATCTTTACATCAACCAGTGTTGTAAGGGTTGTGAGGCGGTGATGGTTGGGCAGGGATTGGTAGACTCTGTGGCTGGTTCGCTGAATGCTCGGGACTGGCAATCCTCAGAAGGGAAGTAGGAGGAACAATGCTGGCCGGATGTGAAGTGGCCTACAGCCTTTTAGGCATTGGGCCCGCAATGCCCTCCTCTCCATCCATGTCCTCCTCCTTGAGGACTTACTGCTCACCTACATCCTCCTCACTCTTTTCCAACGTAAGTTAGCTCTAAAATTAGCAGTAATTTGATAAGCAAACATATGAAATACAAACTCAAATCACTAACTCCGAGCACCGATCTGTGTGGTTTGAATATTCCCATGAGGTCATCTGCAGATTCTGGGTCCTTGAGCTTGGAATGGATAAAGAATTCCTTGATCCAGCAACTTCTAAATCAAGTTTAACCTTTACAATATTCGATGTATTAATAGGTCATCATGAAAATCAAAACAGAGACATTAAACAAGGTATTAGTAGAAATTACACACCACCATAAAATGATTAAAAAAATTGCATATACTGTAAAATCATTTCTACAAGAGTTAGTTATTGTGTAAAGTAGGCAATGCTTTGGCCAGTATGGCTCCTGGTTCCTGAGATGTAGTTTTTTCCATTGCTTTTGGTGACTGACTTGGTCTTGACAGCAGTTGCAAGAAGCTGACACATACATATTGGAGCAAACATGTGTAAGTGTAAAAACTAAGTGTAAGTGTTAATAGAAAACTCTGAAAATATTTGAGCTTCTCCTCTTTAGATAGCACAATACGAATTACTTTGTGAACACATTTTTAATAATAATTAAAAATCACTCACAATGGAGAACATGTTAAAAGTGCTTACATTTAAAAAAAATATTATCATGCATTTTGATGTGAGTGACAACAGGAAGTGTGGAAAGCTGCTAACATGTTAAATATTAAATCAGAAGATTTTTCAATCGTAAAGTAATAAGTAAGTAAACTTACCAGTGTCTACTATCTTCCAGCTGTGTTGTTCTTGAGCAGGTGTGATATCATTGAGTGGAGCAGAAGACATTCTTGCCTGCAATGGGGACAGGACCAACATCACAGGGTCTATAAGAATTTGAGTGCATTTTTAATTAACTATAACATTTAACATGTCAAAAACACATATACCAGTAACTGTTATGTTGAAACCCAAGTAATGGACATGACAACATATTTCTAATGAATGAATACAATTTTGGAACAACATGAAAAACACTTCTTGTTAGCATATGTACTTACCAAATATTGTTGATGGTTTGGGGTGAACTGGCCCTTGTCTATCAATTTAGTGCAGTAAAGAATGCAGGTATGATGGAAAAACAAACAAGGAAAACCCATACACCATTAATTATTGATAAATCAAGTGACAGGTAGAACATTAACAAATTGTACACTCTAGTGAGCAAGGAACTTTGTTTTTTGCTTTACATAAAAATCTGGGATGTTTTTTTATAGAGAACAAGAAAAACATTCAAGTACAAATCACAAGAAGGTAAATAGCCAAAATGGGGTGTCTTCCAAATTCACAAATGCTACAAAGAAAACTCTTTCTACATGTAGATTGAATGTTGAAACTAAGTGTATTACCTGGCACCACCCTACCACTGTCTATAACAGGCAGTCCATGTACCAGCTGGGGGTTCATAGTGGAGAGGTTGTTCTTCTCTAGTAATGTGAGACAGAGATAGGATCCAGTTTGTCCACCAAGAAGAGGTCTAAGCCACTTATATCCTATTAAACTTCTCCTTCAAACGCCTCCTTTCCACTTGCCACTTTTTTTTATACCAGTCTGGACATCCTCCCCCAATGCATTGACCCCATCTGCCAGCTGGTGCCAAAGTGCCCCTCAATGCATGTTCTTCTGAGTGGGCACTGATTGGTAGGGTGATAAAAGGGATGCAATGCGAGGCCTCGATGGAAAGGGGGCTTCAGGTTTTAGGGAGGGTCTGGGAGCAGGCCCAGAATGTATTGGGGCCTGCTCTAGGAACTCCAAAGGCAGTGGTTTAACAAGGGGGAGGAGGGTCAGCCCCGGGTGGCAAAAGTTTCGGGGCAGCAGCCTCCCCCCGCCTCTTAAATGCCATCTTGGGCAGCGATCACAAGCCCCCTGCTCCTCAATGCATTTGCTGCGGGTGGCGAATGAAGAAAACTCACACCAGCACCCCCGTCCCAGCTCTTTACTGCAACTGCCGTGGGCTAGCTACACCACTGTCCAAAGGTCATTCATGCTCAAGGAAGAAAACTAACAACTTCCTCCTTCTGGCTGGTGGCGCTCACACCCACTGCCCCTCCTACATGATTGTTTGTTCAGTCTTCGTCTGGGGTCTCTTGGAGGCAGATCCTGTAATTCTCTGGGCAGGAGCACTATCCTGCTTATGGTGGAATACTCCTCCTTGCTGGTGATGTCGAGTGCTCATGCTGGTCTCCTGACTGAGGATCTTTGTTCTTGCCCCTGCTCCTGCTCTGATCTTTCTAGGCCAGCCCATCCCGCTGAAAAGAAATGAAGAAATAGAGAGACTTTATTAAATCATTGGGTCAATAGTGCAAAGCTGCATACCTTTTGTGATTAATGTACAGGCTTTATAAAAACTCTCACAGTCCTTTGCTTTCATATTTAAATATTGGTGATTTGAACTAGGTGCGGGGCTAAATTGTATATTTCTGTGTAGCAAAATCACACAGAATTACCTAAGAATTAAGCATGATTACACAGAATTAAGCAAAAAGAGTAATCCTGCATTTAGATCTATTTCTTAGAGCAAAAATGAATAATGAGATATATATCTGTACTATTTTAAGATATTTTTTAAACATTCAGTTATAATTATGTATACTTTTAAATATTTGAATGAATTTATTTTAATTTACCATTATTTGCCATTCAGATTTTCTATTTCGTCACTAACTCCATTGTTCTCACTGCGACAGTATTGCACTACCAGTGTTTGGCCATGTGTGGTGCTGAACCTACTTCAACTCTGAGTTTAAGTAATTTTAAGCCATTTTGTATTGTTTTTAGGCTGTATTACCTTTAGTAGTGCAGTTTGTGAATAACAATGGATTTACACTTACCCCTCTGTGAGCGCTGGCTCTTGGCCTTCCCATAGCCTCTCTTTAACCCTCCCTATTATCCTAGCCTTTAGTAGTAAGGATTCCTCATTTCCCGGTCACTCCCCTCTGTCCCTCCCACAAATACAACTAAAACACATACTTATGTGTGCAGAGACCCTACACTTAGATGGAGACTTACATGCATGAAGATAAGAGTGGGGGAGGCATAAACTCACACCACACCACAATTTGACAAATGGATCAACACTTACATGAAGGCCCACACCAGGATTTCCTCCCACTTACAGACCACCTTTTTTATGGAGGGGCAGAGATCCCCAAAGAGGAAGAAAGAAAAAGGAAGTAAGATGGGAGGACTCCGAACAAGGCATAGTAATGAGAAGACAGACAAAGGAACCCAGCATGAACATTCAACAAGTCCCCATTCTGCCCCATCAAGGTGATGGTACCTTTTGAAATCACAACCTTTGAACCGGCCCTATTCAAGGAGGTAGCGATAATTAACACAACTGATTTTGAACTCTACCATTACATCACTAAAAGAGAATGGCTGGCATTGAAAAATCTTACTGACAACCAAGACTTGGTAATAAAATCCGATGGCAAAAGTAGCAGGACCGTCTTCCTAAAAAAACACTGACTACTGTACTCATTGTACCACACTACTCAACAACACAAGATACTATGAACCACTGACTATAGATCCCACAGCCAGACTGCAGGGATACATTGGAAATTTGATGGAAGAAGCAAAAATAAATAGCTTGATTTCCAAAAAAGAAACAGAATGCCCACTCAAAAAAATCCGAATGCCCTTTAGTTTTACTCTCTACCCAAAATGCACAAAAATAAGTCACTCCCAACATGCCGTCCAATAGTATTGTGCATTGGCTTCATTCTGGAACCACTATCACAATTTACAGACCGTTTGGTCTGACCTTTCGTACAACACATTTCAATCTACCTCAAGGGCACCTGAGACCTACTTAATCTACTGAAAGACCAAGAATATGACCCATCGAATCACCTTATAGTCAGTTTAGAATATCAAAAGCCTGTACACCAGCCTCCCATGAGATACTACTCTGGAGATGGTGGAAAGCATACTGTTCAGAGAAAACTGGCATTATAAAACTCCTTGACACTTTGTGCTAGAGCTGGTGACTAGTGCTAACAGAAATTGTCTTTGAATTTGAAGGTTCCCTGTTCCTCCAGACCCATGGAACTTCAATGGGCAGAACTGTCAACAATGTCGAAGAAACACACATCCTTGACATCTCCAGCCCGTTCAAACAGAGGATATGCTTCTGAAAACAGCATATTGACAATATACTCATCATCTGGCACAGGACTGAAGACACAGTCCAGGAGTCGGTTGAGCACATGAGACAACTACTTGAAATTCATGTGTTCAACTAACAGGACACAATTAGATTTCCTACATGTAACAATCTTTACAGATGAAACCGGGTTGAGCACTAAGACCTACCATAAGCCAACAGACAGGTACGGCCTGCTCTCCTTCAGCAGTTTCCATCCAAGTCCCCGGAGAGAAAACTTTTCTTACAGCCAATTCTTGAGGATTTGCCACAACTGCAGTAGCAAACAAGACTTCAATGATCAGGCATGAGACCTTGCCAAGAAGTTAAAGGATAGAGAATATCAGAACACATCATGAACAGATGTCAAAACGTGCCAGAATCCAGAACAGAGAGAGTTTGCTAGAACAATGCAACAGAAGTCCAGAAAATTACATCATAACATGCATCACCATATACTGCACGGCATCTAACCACATAAAAAAAACTCATCAATAAACACTGGAGTATAATCACATCGGGCCCTTGAACTGGCCAAAACCTAGATTTGCTCACAAAAGGGCTAAGCATATCTGACACTACCTAGTACATAGATGACCACAGAGAGTGCAAAAAGTCAACAACACGGCCTACAGGAAGTGACTGTACATTATTCATGTGGCCCATGCTCTGTGCACCACCTGACAAAGGCAACCAAAACCCTTAACCTTGACACCAACCTCAACTGGTTCCTAAGGAGGCACACCAACTGCAATACAACACAAGTCATTTGCATGATTACGTGCTTGTGCCATCACAAGTACAAAGGCATGACATGTAGAAAAATCGTGAGGAGCACCGCAGCAACATTGCGGGGAACACTGCAGCAACAACAAATGCTGGCAATTAACAACAGGGATGAGTCTCCATTTTCTCACTGCAAAGCACACAGAAAAGGAAAGGGAATGTGTTGTCCTCAAAACATTATACCACATTGGGAAAAATGCAGAGAGGGCAGTCTTCCAGAAAGAAGAACAAAGGTGGGTCTACCGTTTGAAGATCTTCCATAAAGGTTTAAACAACAATATCCTGTGGCTAGCACTTAACCAATAGCCTCATAGAATAAACTCTGAGGAGTCACCCTTGGAAAACTGATACTCTATTCCATAGCTATGGTGCAAGAGTTTTTAGAAAAACTCAAAACATAAGAATAAAACATTTGCAGAAAGATATTGATCATCATTGAAACCACACCTTGTCCTAACTTAAAACACCCACCATGACCTGATTTCCGAGACAGGGACACTAAACATGCATACCACCACCAGCATTTGCCGGATTCCCCTAAACCTAACATACTACATCCGCCCTTCAACTAAAGGATAACACAGGTATTGGGTACAATACTTATAGACTTGATTGTATTTCATTAGTAAAGAACATTAATTGGCAATTCACTGATTTGTTTTAAGCCTTGATACCCTTATAACCACACATATGTTTATGTGTAGTTCAAGCGCTGAAGTAGATACGTTCAAGACTGAATCTGGTGACAGTCCACTGTCCCACTGAGGGAATTGTCATATAGTTAAAGATTTATATTGAAACATCTCAAAACAACACGCATTGGCCTTAAAACAATAGTTATTCCAAGCACCTGCATATGCTATTTATTTCTGAATTTGAAATATTTCCTAAACACACATTTGGCCCATGAAATACTCAGCTGACGCTGCTGTCTATAGCTATTCCCATGACCCTAATAATATGACGCGTACACTTTCCATGTTGTTGTGCCCACATTAGGGCCATTTTCTGTCAATGTTAGACCACAGGTGTCCACAACCAGCAAGACAACTGAAATCAATACGGAAACATCATCCCAGCTCCCGCCACCTGAGTCGACTCTCAGGGACACACCTGCAAATAATTTGTGGATGATAACGCACGCTTGAGCCCCTGGATTTTAAGGGATTTCATTAATAAGCAGGCCACCTAATGCATTGGCATACGGCCAGGGCTTTACGTGGGATGAAAAAGCTGTGGGTTTACTAAATGGGACGTGGCCAAGGTAATTAAGGGCGTGGCTTAAACACACATAGGCTAAAAATCTGTGCTGGCATAGTGTGCTGCCCGACTGGTATTTTGTTGCTTCTGTCAGTGCACTCAGCTAAATAATACAACAGATAACATTACACTTACAACAAGCCAGTATTATTGGTTTTGTCAAAGGTTGTTAGTTGCATAAGATAAATTAGTAACAACAATGGCTTCGTAGTATAACATATTGAAAAAAAATCAGTTCTGAAATGACGAGACTGTGAAAGAACTATAACGAGCCTCTTTGATGCTACATCAAAGGCAGGGAAGGGTGATACTGCTGCAGAGTTACGATTTATTTTCCACCAGGGCACAAGTCCTAAAAAAAGAAGTGGGGATACTAACCTAGTTAGGAAGTATGCAAGTGAAATCACGGCAAGTGACATCACGGTGCATAACATCACACATGTCATCACACATGCCAAAACAGGAATTGACATCACAGAAAGTGGCATCACAAGCCACCACTCAACAGGAAGTGGCATCACAAGAAGTGACATCATATCTAAAGCCCTCACATACATGTTTAGCAGGTCTATCTTGTGTAAGTTTGAGCACATTGCGAGGATAATAGCACTGTGAGCTATGGAAGATGATATGTGATTTCTACACCTTGCTGTCCCCCTGTTTTAAGTAACACATCCTGTGCACCTGTTTTTCACCCTGAGGATGCGGAACAAAATGGAGAGCCCGATAGGCACTAATCCCAGCACCTGCTTTTTAGAACCTGAGATGCTGAGCACCGGCACTACGACGCCCACTTAAAGCTCTGCATATGGCACGCCAGCACTTAAGGTAATTGGAGCAAATAAGGTCAGCGACAACCTATAAATACAGAAAACAGCCAGTCTGCAGTTAACATCTAGGACAGGGATGAAGTCTTGCACCGTAACCAGAGATCCACCTTGCACCAGGTAAGTCCAGGACCAGTTGGTCCTGATAAATACTCCTGAAAATAAAGATGAATGCATCAAGATGCATTTTTATCAAAATAATAAAAACTTGCCCAATGTATTATTTCCAGTGCTTGATGATGAGTATCCCTGACCTCATCCGCTACCTATGAGGCAACAATTGTCCTAATGAAAGGTACCTTTAGTTTTGTTTCACTAACAGACCTATAATAGTGTGCCAACCCTCATTAACATTAGACCTACTTGGGCCACAAACGCCCCTTCTTTAATATAAACTGACTCCCACCAAGCAGGCGCCGTCTACTGAAATACCACTGTGGCCACAAAAACTTGACAGGCCTACAACAGACTACCACCATACCACACTGCATGAGAGCTAGCACTACCTCACTAAGGGGCATATTATCAAGCACGGCATTAAAATTATTGCCGCTCTAGCGGCAGAAAACTGCCGCTAAAGCGGCAATAATGGGCTTGATAATATGCCGCAGAGAATTCCAATAGAAGCCAATGTTGACACCAGAACATGGGCTTCTAAGGGAATTCTCAAGGGCATATTATCAAGCCCATTATCGCCGCTTTAGCAGCAGTTTTCTGCTGCTAAAGCTGTGATAATTTTAATGCCGTTTTTTGATAATATGCCCCCATGAGACCATACGACCTGTCCAACCCATATAAGACCGACGCCATGCTGTAATCATGCAAATACTGTCATGTTCTCACCAGCAGGCATTCACAAAACAATACATTGCCTGCACATTGTATCCCTGTATAACACTTGAGGGATTTATAACTTTTAACCTTTTAACCGCCAACCATATTCCCCCTCCCAAATTTGCAAATACCATAGAATTGATTTTTTTAGCTAGTGTGCTGATGCATGCATCTCCACATAAGATGACCAAAGTGCAGCGAACTGATCACTGCACCACTAAGGTGATCGCCGCATGCCAATACCGTCACCCATCGGGAAAAGAGAAGAAATATTCACAAATAAGAGGAACAGTATGTATGTCTCACTGTATTTTATCTCCTCCTGTTCTGTGTCTCTCCCCCTAAGTTGCAGGCCAACATACCTGCAACACCGATCCATTAAAGAATAAATAACGAAGGAACATAAGTTAATATACTTCCCTTTAGAGTAGACCCTCAGAGGCACTCATGATTAAAACATGTTGGCAACCTCTGTTAATGTCAAGGAAATGTTCATGCGTCCAAATGACATCAAACTCTGTTTTTAACCTTTGCCCCTATTCCTTATCTTCATAATAAAAGACTCTTTTCAGGCATAGGACGTAATTTTAGAAATTGCATTGATCCCACCAGTATCACTCACCTCACACTCTCCCTTCAGTTGGAGGCATTATTCACCCGGGAAAGTGAGTACCCAGGTGCAGAACCCAATGATGATGCTGCCCAATTAAGCCACCCCAGTGGAGTTGAAATACTCCGCTGGAGGCATTTAAGAGTTGAGGGTTTCTGGGATAATAACTGTGAGACTCTGGCATAAAAAAACTGGTGTGGTTCACTCTATTTTGATTATACAAGAACGTTTTCTGGGAGCCGAGTTGACGCCTTTATGGTTCTACCTCCCCACTTTGATGAATAATTCTTCACTTAAGTCTATGAGTAGCATTTTGTAGTTCAAAGCGTACTACAAAATGCAGTTTTTGAATAAATTCCAAAGAACTTCTTGAGGTCCAAGTGTTTTGTGTTCTTGAAAGAAAAAGATATGTCTAAGTAAATTGTCATAATAAGGAATTCCATAAAACTACAAAATACCCTACAACTCTATTTAGTATTTATGGATCAGCAGGTATTAGTTTCCATATTGGTGGAAGCTGTGCCAGTAATACTCCAATGATAACAGGGTCAAAAACAGAAAGTCTCAACTGAATCTTAGTTTAAACTCTGAGCTCGGGAACCCTGATATCTGTATTGTCCACACTTCTGGAAAAAGAAGAATTCTTTATGGTGCGATTATGTGGTAATTAAGATCCAGTAGCCGAGATGTAGTTTGCAATGATTTATTTAGTCTTAGTTGCAGGTTGGTAAATCCATGTACAGCAGCCCCACCAGGAGCGGCCTGCCTGCTGCTCAGCCCATACTTCACCTCACAGGCACCCAAACATTCCATACATCACAACCACTCCAACATTCCATGCAGCACATTCACACTGGCTGAGCAGCTAGGGCCAAAGCAACAGGGGAGAAGCATAAACACATATACAAGATACTAAATATCCTCCTCCTTTATATAACACAAATAATAAAAATGCTAAATGGAATAAAGTATTGACAAGAACAAACATCAAAAGAGAAATTACACCAAAACACACACACATGCCATATAGAATCACCCATTAACCTGAAAACCCATAATGAAGCATTAGAATAAATAAAGTTTGGAGATGCATAGATAAATATACAAGAACTCACACATCCTCCCCCTTTATTAAAATGAGTAAAATATAACCGAAGAAACAGCATTTTTTTTTAATAGCACACATTGCTAGACAGTAGACAGATGAAGAACCCTATCAGTCGCACAACAGCTAACAGCTACAAGAGAATCACAAGATCGCACCAATTATCACCACCAACCACACCAATATGCCAGACAAGCAGGAGAGCTGCCACAACACAGCACAAAAAGAGCTAACAGTGGGAATGACACACACACACACAAAAACTGTAATAAGAATACTAGTTCATCAACAACACGTCAAAATATAGAAATAATGGGTAAAGTACACCCAACAACCATTCTCAAACAAGGGCAAGAAGAATAACATGTAACCACAAGTGATATTCATACCCAACAAACATCCTACAGGTAAGGACATGTAGTGAATACTGTAGTAATGGGTGACTCCCACCCATACAGCTGTTCCTTATGTAAGGGGGGCAAACGAAACGTGTAGCACACTGTCCAATCCTTCCTCCTGTAAGGGTATGAAAGTGTAATGATGGGTGACTAGAAACCCATCAAGACATCACTAAAGAAAGGACATGTAACAAACTATATATATATATGGCCGACGTCCACCCATAAAACCATCCCTCCTGTAAAGTCAATAGCATACAATGTAGATATGGGTGACATCCACCCATATAACACTCCTTCATGAAAGGGGCATGAAGTATACAATGTTGAAATGGATGACAACCTCCCATACAATAATCCCTCATGTAAGGGCCTGGAACGTGTAATGAAGTAATGAGTGACTTGCACCCATTTAGCAATCCCTCACGTAAGGGCATGTAGGTTTAACTAAAGAAATTGTCAAATCACACCCATAGAGTAATCTCATGTGTGAAGGTCCCTTAATATGACATGTTGGAACTCAATATGAGATAACCATAATCAGCTAAATGTGAACCTAGGAAACAGGAACACACTTCCCACACCTGAAAAAAAAATTTGTAACAGCAGCGACACCAATGTAAAAGTGACTTGAAGACACTAGGACACATGAGCACAGCAAAGAAATTAAATACACAAAAGAAAGATATGACTTGGCAAGGTAAATAGAACAATGACTTTATGACAAACAAACACTTCGCCAGTGCTCGGAGTTGGAATGTATTTTATTGTTAGGGATTCTATATTTTGAAAAGACATCAAGGGGCTGTTGACTGTGGGTGTGTATAATTTAGTATAAAAATGTTGGAATCCTGTAGGAATCACATCAGTTGAGGTTTGTGTTGAAAAGAGACACACTGGTAGGTTTACTTGAATCTTTTATTTCTTGTAATGCTGAAACCCCAACTCCTGCTGCAAGCCTGATCGTTCTCCTGGTAGTAACTGTCTCACTCGAGATGCTACCATGGAGATGGAATATTAGGCTCATGCAGCTCTAGGATAAATATAATACATCCCCCTTACGAAAAATGCAAAGGAAAGAAGGAAAAGTGGAAGTGAAAGAAGAAGAAAAGAAGGTCGGCATGAGAATAAAGAAATGAGCAAGTGAAAACATAGCATAAAGAGTTCAAATATCACAAAAGAGATCAATACATTTCATAGTCTTCATAACGTTTAGGAAGACAATGAAATAGTGGAGAAGGACCTCTTGAATGAAGACTCGGAGGAGGAACACACTTGGGCAAGCTCAGACCAGGCAAGTTGTCTGAACATGATGGGAACAAGGATTTGTCACCCTGAAATTTTACCATGCGAGACATACTCCATTTGCTACCATTATGAACAGTAACCACATTCCTGTAAACCGAAGTGATGACAAAAGAGCCCATGAACTAAGTGATACCCTTTTTATGCCACCGTGGTCTTTTAATAAGTACCCAATCACCTACCTTCCATATTGTGGCTTTGGTGGAATTCTTAAAGTCAAACCTCTTCTTGTACCTCTCTTGATAAGATTTGACCTTTGCACTCACCTCCTCCTTATCCAAGGCAGGACCCTCAATGAGAGATAACCAACCAGGATTGAGCTTGGATAGAGCAAATCTCCCTCTCAATATCTGAAAGGGAGATTGTTGTAACACAGCATTTCCTAACCTTGTGTACCACAGGTGTTGCATTCTGCTTGAGTTCTATACGGTGTTCAAAGTTCTTAAGATGACCATGGTTGTCTCCTCAAAAAACTTGCTAGAGACTGCTGATTGGTCAACCAGCATGACTTGTTCACATGGAAACCTAGCATTTGGATTGAGGATTATTCCCAAGTCTTTCTGATGTCTCCAGCCGAGAAGATTATCGCCTCGTTTGGCGACATAATTCATCATTACATCAATATGTGTGCCACCATAACTAACAGGACTAATGTCAGGGGCTGAAAGTTGAAGCTCAGGAAAAGTCTTGTCCCACAGTTCATTGCCCAGCATTGTAAAAGGAGAGCCAGAGTCTGCCAAAACCACAATTAACTTGTCACCAATCATCACCTCACATTCTGGCATACTGATGAGATCAGCGTCGACCATGCCATCACCTCGGACGCTTAGCATGACAGTTCTCGAGGTGTCACAAGTTTCAGCACTCTCTACAGTGCATACTCTGCCACCAGACTTGCATACTCTGGCATAGTGATCCTTGATTCCACATTTAAGGCAGGTAGTGTTTCTCGCATACATTGAGGGTAGCTGGAGGAGCGGTTGGTGCTACCCCATCTGTAGCATTTCATCTTTGAAAAATCTGTGAATTGTTTGGCCTTGTTCCCACGTATATTTTTGGAGACGTTGTCAATAGAGTCTTGGGGGGTCTCCTTTTGGGTCAATCCATGAATGCTACTAGGAATTGAAGCACTGTCAGTTATTGCTTTATGGGTTTTCATCTCTTTAACCCAACCAGAAGTATTTTCCATATCCTCTACAATGAGTATAGCCTCCTTGAGAGAAGGATTTTTAGACAGAAGTTTCTCTTGTGCTCTTTGACTATTAGTGCACCTGACCAGCTGATCTCGTATCAATGAGTCAGTAAGGTCCCCAAACTCACAGGTGCAAGCAAGCGTTTTTAGTGAAGCTATATAATTTTCAATTTTATCATTAAGTTTTTGTATCCTCATGAAGAACTTGTGTCTTTCTAACAAAACATTGACGCGTGGCCCAAAGTACATTTTCAACATTTTGATAGACATCTCAAACACATCAGATGGTTCACCATCTCCCTCACCAACAGGAATTACGTCAGTACTCTCATAAATACTGTGCCCTTTCACTCCAAGTTTATGAAGGAGAATGGCTTGTCTCCTATGAGGTGAGAACTTTTCACCACCAATGGCTACCAAATATGAATCAAAAAGCAGTTTCCATCTTTTCCATGGACGCAGTGGTTCACCTTTTTCACACAGAAAAGGAGGTAGCTGGCTCATTGTGGTGGCAGCCATAGTGAAGCTTAGGTGTAAATTGGAAGTTCAGTGGCCGTGAATAATTAATGCAGCTGTAATACGTATTAGTGCAAAAATCTTATGTGACAAAATCAGGAGTAAAGAGAAAAGCAGTGCAGCAGTAAGTCAATTGAGGAAAAGCACTCGCTGGAAAAGCAAGGCAGGCACAGACAGTTTTTAAAATTCACAGCACGGTGCAGGCATAGGCAGCTTTAAAAGTCACTGACAGGGAAAACAAACACCTGTAAAACATTGAAGAACAATCCATCAGTAATTGAGGATCAGCAATCCGTAACAGCGGTAAAACCAGCTCTGTGGGGATACGCTGGTTGTCATGGAGACGGGACAACAATCAAAATGGCAGCACGCACATATGCGTAACGTTACATGCATGTCACGTAATGGCACGACTCACCCAGTTGAACCTGTGCGCGTCAGATGGAGCACGGGAACAGCGTCATCCACATTATCGCGAGGAGCAGGAACTGTTGGGAACCCCAAAACCAGTCCGAGGATGATTGATTCCGGTCCAGGGAAGACATGGCTTGGCAGTTCGGGTTGGACTGTTCCCATGAGGCACAGGGTCAAGACTGATTTGCATATGGCCATGTCTGAACTGGGGTGGCGTGGTGAGCAAAATAACGATGGATTAAACCCAGATCTGTGACTGGGGGTGAATGTTTTGCCTATGTGCAACATTCCGTCCATCATCTTGTGTGTTTTGCTGTTTACCCTATGTGAGAAGGGTATGCCCAGACGTGGATCTCGTGCTCACTACGCCACTGGGGTCAAGCTATCCTGGCTGAAGAGGGGTGAAACCCCGAAACCGGTCCTAGGATGCTTGTTTCCGGTCCAGGGAAGACATGGCTTGGCAGTTCGGGTTGGACTGTTCCCATGAGGCACAGGGTCAAGACTGATTTGCATATGGCCATGTCTGAACTGGGGTGGCGTGGTGAGCAAAATAAAGATGGATTAAACCCAGATCTGTGACTGGGGGTGAATTTTTTGCCTATGTGCAACATTCCGTCCATCATCTTGTGTGTTTTGCTGTTCGCCTTATGTGGGAAGGGTATGCCCAGACGTGGGTCCCCTGCTCACTACGCCACTGGAGTCAAGCTATCCTGGCTGAAGAGGGGTGAAACCCCAAAACCGGTCCTAGTATGCTTGATTCTGGTCCAGGGAAGACATGGCTTGGCAGTTCGGGTTGGACTGTTTCCATGAGGCACATGGTCAAGACTGATTTGCATATGGACATGTCTGAACTGGGGTGGCGTGGTGAGCAAAATAACGATGGATTAAACCCAGATCTGTGACTGGGGGTGAATGTTTTGCCTATGTGCAACATTCCGTCCATCATCTTGTGTGTTTTACTGTTGGAAAGAAGACAAAATCTTTAAAATTGCCTAAATTCACTTTAGAGACTCACAGGGAGTCCAGAAAAACAGGAACAACCGTCCAGGATCTCGGAGAGTCGCGTCTTCACTCGGCATACGACTACGCTCAATGTGGAGAAGATGGCGATCCATGGGCTCAAAAGAAAGGGGAGAGCTGGTGGTATGCTTGTCCCCCGCAAGCTTCGCTCTTTGCCAGTGTGGAAAAGAGACACACTGGTAGGTTTACTTGAATCTTTTATTTCTTGTAATCCTGAAACAACAATTCCTGCTGCCAGCCTGATCGTTCTCCTGATAGTAACTGTCTCACACGAGACGCTACCATGGAGATGGAATATCAGAATCATGCAGCTCTAGGATCTGCAGATTACGCTAGTTTCTGATTGTTCAGCTAAGGATGGAGTTACATTTAAGCTTCAGGGATGTTTGCACTTTGTTTAAGTAGAATAGCTTTTTACCTTTTTGGGAATAGACTCAAAGGAGTGCAGGTTTGCTGACTATGGATTTAAGTTCATATTTGAGGCATTTCAGGGCAGTCAAGGTGGCTGGATCATTTGACAAAAACTCAGTTCTTTGAGTTTGAATACTGACATCAAGTGTCAGGAGAGAATTTCATAAATGTGTTTATTCAGGACATCCGACTTATAATTTTGCCTCTACAGTAGCATTTTAGTGATTCCCAAAGAGTAACTGGGGAGGATACAGAGTTATTGTTTATCTGGATGAATTATGACAATATTTAAGTCTTCCAGAATTCTAAGTTCATTTGACAGGCCTTCATTTTTGGTGGGATGGAGAAGATCCGGAGTTGTACAGAAATGCCCGCATGATCCTATATAGTGACTGGTTTTATGGAAGCAGAGGTGGCATGTTGGAGGAGAGAAGAGTCAACTAGGATGTAGTCAATTCTGGAGAAGGTGTTGTCTAGGGTCGAAACAAAAGGTAAAATCAATGAGTTTATGGACTCAACAGATTTCTGCTTGTTTGTGAGCCAAGCACGAAGGGCTATATGGGAATTATGGGTTCTGTATCTGAAAGCAGGATGTCTGTGTAGAAGGGGCTCCAGTGCGAGGTTAAAGTCACTGCCAAGGGCAATCTGTGCCTCCAGGAGTAGGAGTGCAAGTTTTACAGAGGTCATCCTAAAACATAGGCACATCAGCGGTAGGGATGTTTGTGTTCACTGCATAGATTTGTGTAGTGGATGTTTGTAGTCATGTGATTAACCATCTTGGTCTAATTCTGCTGACATAATTTAAAGGCTGGAGGACTTAGAGACGGTGGCGTAACGAAACTTGAGGGGCCCCCCCTGCAAATTACATGCAGGGGGCCCTGACACTCTGGAGCCAGTCGGGAGCTCTCAGGTTAGGGACCTGCCAGGGCCAGATGTGCTCTTGGGGCTCCCACTGCCCGCACCGCGGGGTTTTTGTTAAACCACTGTGGGCAACTCATCATCCGCTGTTCCTCTCTGAAAGGAGATCTTTTTATCTTTTTCAGTGTATGCAGAGGGCACACTCAGTACTATCGACAAATAGTTGCACATAAATTTATGAATCTAGGCTTAGCTGCCTGTGTAGTGTGTGACACCTTCAGATAGTTTTGTCTTTTTAGCGAGTGTAAGTGCTGAACTTACACCTATATTGGGAACAGTGATACTTAATTTCCCAGAATTCAAAGTGGTGTTACCTTTGGAGTCGTTGCAGAAGATATAGAAAACCTAGCCACTATATCCGAGTCAGCTATTTGGACTAGCGACCCTGTGCTGATAGAGGAAAGAGAGAAAAAGGGAAAAACGAATATGGCAAAATAATAATTCATATTAGAACATAGAGCCTCAAGCATAGTTTTGACTGCTGGGCTGCGCCCACAAGAGTATGATCAGAGAAGGATTTCTCACTCCCTTTGAAAAATGTACTGCATTCTAAGAGAAGAAAAGTCAAGGTCATAAATCTCTACATTGAGTGAAACGGCATCCTCGAAAATATCTCACTGTCCAAGTAAGTCATGTACATGGGCCTAAATTAGAGTATCTGCTTTTAATTTACCCAAGAAAATGTACATATGGTAAAAATATAACCTTTTGGCACCTGTAACCAATACATCTCATGCAGGACTGGCTTTAGTGCTGTTGGCACTCGGTTTGACTATCTTTGTTGATGTCCCCCACCTAAGGTCCTCCCTCTCCACTGATTCACTCACTACATCCCTCCCACAGCAGGGCCGGATTGGCTACTGGGTGTTTTGGTGGGCTAGCAGGGTGGTGTCCTTTTTTACTGCCATGAGGGCCATTCTTGTTGCTAGGGACCTGCCGGCCACATTTTTACTTGCAGCGCTCATAAATGAAGCAAAAGAAACTGGTTTTAAAGTGTGCTTATAGCTTACTTTAAATCATTTGTTTTTGCATTGTTCAGCAACAAAACTGGCCCCCACCTTCAGTGAAACTGGATCCTACCTTACCACCCACCAAAATGCCTGGTGCTGGGTAGGATAGTCTGGTCCTGCTCAACAGTTCCATTCAACTCTCCAAAGCCCCTCTCTCACAGGTATTTCATTTGTTGTATAGCACTACTCATACCATTGTAGGGTGTCAGAGAACTTCTCATCACACATACATTATAACAGCGACAAAGAATCATACAAGTGTGTACATCAATGCATAGGGAATGTTAGATATAACAAAGAGGACTACAAGGTGAGGAGTCACATGTCATCCATACCGGTAGGCAGAATATTTTAGGAGTGCTGGACCTGGAGAAGGACAAACTCATGATTTAAAACCTAATACAAGGGCTTTACTAAAACAAATTTCTTGCTACCCAAACATACTCGTTTTAGCAACATTAGGATAACGAACAACATAACTTTTTTAACCTATAGGTTGCAGTATACCTTCAGCTATTTGATGACAGTACATAGCTCACTGTGCTATTTTAGGATTGTAGTTCAAAAACTGCAAGTAACAAAAGGATGTCTCTGATGGAAGCAGTAACCCATTGAGCTAACTACATAAAATGCAATTATATGATCTACAAGGTACACATGCTTTGCAGCAAGCAAATAGAGTGGGATGGAGCCAGTGAGTTGTTAGCCCTACTCTGTGACGTGGTGCAGTGATAGACAATTGGCACTGGGCACTTCAGGGCTTAAAACTGAAGCACCCAGGTCTGAAGCTGCCAATTAAGCTCCCCCTCATTGCAAGGGGGAGAGCATCGAGGTGCTTTGCCAGGCTGAAAAGTTCACGCCCACAGGAGCTGTGACATCTTCAGCCAGGCAAAGTTTACTCAGACTGCCAGGCACCTGCACAATTAGTGCACGTTTAACTCCTAACTGTCTGACCTGAACAAGAAGAGCGTCTGTCAGGCTGACCTGTGCTCAGCCTGACAGACACACTTCTTGTCTGGGAAACAAAGGTGGGGGAGTGTGTCCCTTTCGCCCATACAGAGGGGCCACGAGCTGCCTCTGCACTACTCAATGATGAGCAAAAAGTGCCACTAGACAAAATTCCAGTCTTTCTCCGGGAGATAAATTAATCACCAGAGTTATCGTGACATTTTTATTGTTGTCTGAAAATTGGTGGAAACACAGACTCTGAAACAGGTACCTTTAGACCTATAAGATATTTAAAAACATTGCCCCCCCCTTGAGTTTGGCATCTGGTGTGGTGGCACCAGTCGGACTTCCCTAAAGCCAGCCCTGATCTGACTCAGTGTAGTGACTGTTTGCACCCAAGAGCTTGGCCCACAGGTTGACCACCGAAGCTTAGCTGTTGCAAAATTATACCAACTGTAAGCAAGTAAAGATCTGTCAAACATAAGTTGGGCTTTTATTCTGCAACTTAGTGCATTCTGGGTAACACGCAGTTAAGTGACCCCTTTGGTAACTTGTGAGATGCAAAGCTTCAACGACACCTGTGAAATCATGCACCACTTTTGTGTCTTAGTACGTACAAAATATGTACACTTGATAGCTATTAAAATATGTGTATTTTTATTTTCTGAAATGTTAGAATTGCCTGGCATTTCTTCATGTTAGGATTGAATCTTACATCTTGTATTGGCTACTGCAGTAAGATAATAATAAGCATTCATTTAAGTACTTCACCAACTTGCATTTCTTTTTTTTGTGTTGAAATTTTTTATTAGCATTTCAGAATCATTAAACAAAAACAAGAAAACTCAAATACAAGTAATAAGGGTAAGGATCATATGGTAGAAATTAATAAGTAACTCGCACATGCATCAAGAAAAGCTTTTGCGAGTCCTTAATTGCGAATATTAAGGACTCGCAATTAAGGACTCGCAAAAGCCTATGCATGTAGGAATCGCTATTAAAATAGCGATTCCTTAACATTCATTAATTGCGACTCACAAATTGCGAGTCGCAATTAATGAATGGGTTCCCATTCATTCCTATGGGCCTCCAGGCCCATAGGAATGCATTGGAGATTGCGGGAGCAATTTGCGAGTACCAGTAGGTACTCGCAAATTTCTCCCGCAATTTCTAGGGTGCAAGGGTGTCAATATGACACCCTATTGCACCCATGTAATTGAACTCTGCACACATGTTGCATACACACATGCTCTAAGGGCATGTGTGTGCGCAACGTGAAACTTAGAAAATGCAAATAAGTGCATTTTTCTAAGTTTTAGCAAATTACTAGGCCTGGGCAAAAATTTCGTTCCGTTCGCGGAAATTGCGATAATTTGACATTTTTGCGTTCCGCGGAGAGCGCGAAAATGTCAAAAATTCCGGTTTCCGCAGCTTGGCGATAATTTGTTTCTTGCTCGCGCTGTAAAATGATACATTCTCGCGCGCGCGCGATCGCCTTACCTGAATCCCTGCGTTCGCCGACAAGTTTTCTTGATCCGGTCGCGTTCTCCATGAGATGTTGTATTGTTTTTAGCCATTTGCGCTGTCTCGCGACAGTTCGCGCCCGCAGTGACGTCATGCGTCGCGCGATCACGTCTTTCTTCTCGCGATCATGCACCGCGAGAACAACTCAAAACAAGATGGCCGCGCCCGCAAGCAGCCACATGGGTAAGTTGGCGACCCGCAACCATGCAGAAAATCGCGCGAACATGCCGGAAAAAAACTTCCGCATCTTCGCGATATTTCTGCTTGTTTGCGATAATTTTAAACATTCTCGCGATAATTTGCGAAGGTTAATTCCGCAAATTCCGCCCACCCCTACAAATTACCATGAAGTCCAGCTTCATGGTAATTTGCTCCCGCGAGTAGCGAAATCGCTATTTTTTAAACTTTCATGCATTGCATTTAAGGAATCTCAATTAGGGATTCCTTAAATGCAATCGCTATTTAAGTAATCGCTATTTTGAGATTCCTTCAATAGCGATTTTTGCATTTGGGATGATGCATCCCAAATGCAAAAATACCGGTCGCAAAGGGGCAGATTCTGAGAATCTGCCCGTTTGCGACCGGTTTTGTGGTTGATGCATGTGCCTGTAAATCCATATATAGAACAATATTTAATATTATGCTATCTAGGACAATACTTATATATAACAATATATAAAGGAAAGAGTGAAAAAGCATATACAATCAAGTTTTAAAAACTAAATGATAACAAATACAAACATGTTAAGAAAGTAAAAAAGGATTCCATATCTGTGAAAATAACTTTAGTTGATCTTGAATATTATATATAATCCTTTCATGCGAAGCATTTTGAATCATAGCAGATAACCAGGACTCTTGAGATGGTGGAGTGGAAGATTTCCATTGTCTTAATATACAGATTTTAGCAGTTGCAAGCGTGGTATGTAGGAAACAAGATTGTGGTTTAGAAAGAGTGGGAACATTTCTGAAATCATGTAATATAATATTAGCTGTGGAAAGGGGTAAATGCAGTGAGATAGACTTATGTAAGGTCTGACCTATGTAAGACCAATAATGTTTAACCAATGGACATGTGCAAAGAATATGAACAATATCACATCCAGAAGCATTACATCTCCAACAATTGGAATGTGGTAACAAGCCTGCCTTGTATAATCTAACCGGAGACCAATGCCAGTCATGTAGAATTTTAAATAAGCAAAACTTTAAACGAGCTTCTCGAGCTCCCTAATCCAAACCATCTAGTATATTCATCCATTCCATATCTGAAAAAGAAGTCTGTAAACGTGTTTGCCATTTATGTCGGAGATCGCAGGATAATGGGTGCGAAAATAATTGAGATGTAATTGTTTTGTAGAGACCTGAAATGACACCTTTCTGTTTGCCCCAAATTTGTAAATACAACACTATTGGTTGATATAGATAATGACCAAGGTGTGGAACCAAGAGCTTTGAGAAGAGATTTTCTAAGTTGATCGTATTTGGCATGCTGCTGCGGGGGTAAGTTGAATTCATCCATTAACTGTGATAGAGGTTTAAGACACCTTAATGTTCTTAAAGAAAAAAAGTAGGACATTTACTTCCCTAGACTGATTCTTATCTTGGAGTAAATGCCCTGCCTTTTTGGAAATCACAATGAATTCTATGAGTACTCGTGTGAATAATTAACAAACGATTGTCTGCAGGTCAAATACTGCTAACATACTGAGATGCACAATACCCACCAGTGTTTTTCAAAAAACAGCGGTGCCGTCACAACCACTATAGGATCCCAGCTCCACCCCCTCCCCCCTTGTAGTGACCGAAGTCACTGGACTCATTTAAAAAAACATTATTCAATCCAATGCCTCGCAGGGCTGCAGGCAGGCTCTCAATACATTCCCAATATCGCGGTAAGGTAACAGTTATATGGCTCAAGTTTCACAACGGAAGTAGGCCCACCCCGGGGACCTGAATTAAAGCAGCTCCCACAGCAGAAAAATGAAGAGGGATTAAGAAGAACATTAGCGCTTACAACCCCTGGCGAGGCACTGAATAAACCACACTTCAAACCAAGTGTAACAGAGCGACTTGCCTCTGTTGTGAAAGAATATCCAGGTGGGTGCTTGCGCACTTGCACTTCTCTTCGACAGGGGCCATTACATCCACTGGAGTATGGCAGGGACAGGGGCACAAAGGGGCGGCCCAGAGGTGTAGCTACATCAGATTAGGCCACAAGACACATTCACGTGCCGGTAAAAGGTGTGTGTGAGGGCATGAAGGTATTTCGGTTACATCCGTGGGAATCCCTTTTTTCTCAACACCACACACCGAAGGCCTGATTATTCAGTGTCAGAGTACAAAAGGAGGGCGGTAAAAGAGGGGAGGTCGGGGAATGAGGAGGGGTAGGCTGTGAAGCTGACAGCTCCCTGCACACTAAAGGGACACACAAATCGAAGGGGGGAACAGTGTAACAATCTGGTTTAACCACTACAAAAAGAGCTACCCGGGGGAAGTGTGTCAAAGGAGACTAATTGCAACCACTTAGTTAATAGTCACCTGCAGCTTTGGTGGCAGGCACAGGCGGGCAGCAGAAGACCGCAGCTCTCAATTTTTATTATGGCCTCAGTCTCAGTGCCCCGGATGCCTCACGTGCAGCTTACACTGCGCATGACAATCCCAGCCCAGCCTTGCCCCACCTGCCTCAAGACCACTAAGCTGTGCACGGTGCACCACTCACCATTTAATTTATTATGAGGGGAGTAGGGACTGTAAAATAACTTTAAAAATACACCCCAGTGGACCCTGCTGTCTGTCAATGACTTCACTGGGTGCTGAGGGGGCCCCTGGAGCTCATGTGGCCACCGCAACGCGGGGCTGTGGGGGCCTATGTTACACCCATGCTTAGAGATCAATGTGAGGACCCCATTTTTAAATAGTGGGGGAGCAGGCATCCTTTGATACCCATCCCGTGCAGAAGGATAGGGCTTCTTTGTAACCAATTTTGGCTTCCTGTAGGAATACCAAATCGTCCTTAGGAGAGTGACTGTAATCAGAAATGTTTCTTTGCTTTATGAGGTGGTTTAGTCCTTTGGCATTAAGGGAAATCCTTTAAAACATGGTGGTGCTTAGATCTGCCATTGAGATTAAATGAGAGTATAGTGTACGTGGTGTTATGGATGGTCATGAGTTTTGACATGGCCAGTGAGGAATCATGACACAGCATAGGGACAAGGTGGCAGGGAATGGTTAATGTTAGGGATAGTGTGTTGGATCATGTGGAGAGCAGTCATTCTCCAACGTTGAGAAAGGTCTCAAGAGACGAGGTGCAGAGTATGGTACAGTGGGCAAAGGTTGCAAGATACAACTAGTGAGTACAACCAGCAAGAAAATGTGGGCCCACAGCAAAACTTACAGATTTATATGGTATAAACATTGAGGCCTCTCAGACAATACATAGTCACTTAAACCACATAGGTTACTCAGTGTAGGTTGAGTACCTGGATCTTAAGAGAACACAGCACAGGCAAATTAGCATACATGAAGGTTGTCTCGGGTAGTAAATGTTCATTTAGAGTGCATAGGTCTTAAGATAACTGTGTACAAGTAACTCATCAAAAGTAACTTGATGTGAGTAACTTATTACACATGAGTAGTTTATTACACAGTGGAATGTGTACTCACATGAGTACTAGCATGTGTATTAGCATGTGTAAGAGCATGTGTACTAGCAGACAGGTACATGAATGTATGGAGTCCTACAAAGTATAAGGAGGTGCTGTGGGGTATTATGAGGAGGTAAGGGTTGTTGATGAGTGGGGTTTGATAGTGCCAGGGAGCACGTCGTGAGTTGAGGAAATATGGTGCGTAATCGTATGCAGTAAGGTGCAGTGTGATCTACTGTAGGAAGGCACGGTGGCCGTAAGGAGGGGCTTCATATGGAGTAGAGTGCAAGAATGTAGGGCTTAATATGTGCCTAATAGGGATGAAAATGAGAGGGGACCAAAGGGACCAAGTGTTTCATAGTTGGGGCATTGGGTTAGGGGCATTTAAATGCCGCTCCAGAGACCCACAAAGGAGGGTCACCTGACGATGACGTATAGGTGTTTTGTGGTGGGTTAATGATGGTTCAGTTATCGTCCTCTGAAATATTTCATGAGTTGGGTCCCCTGTGAGCGCACTTTCTGAGTTGGATGGTAAACGGCCATTACAATGCAGCTTTTTCCACGTATGCCAATGTGTTACAACACAAGCTCCATTATAACGCCTTGCATTTACTACGCATTTATTTACTATGCATATGCTTTTACCATGCATGCCTAGTAGTAAGGGCATATTCGTGGAAACAGCTGCATTATTAGGCAATCTAGATTGTTAGAGGAAGTGGAGTGACTCTTCCACTTCCTCACAATGACATGCACCGCCCCTCAGACAAGCTGCCTTCCCGAGGAGAGAGGTAAAGGGGATTGGGTCTGGAACATGGGCAACTGTTTTAGGGGTTGGGGTTAATGAAGGACTGAGGCAAGAGGGGAGTGTAGTGGTGGTGTTTTAGGGTTTAGGGTAGGGGAAGGGCTGAGGGCCTGGAGGGCCGCACAGGGGTAGGGTTTAGGGCAGGGTAAAAAGGCTAGAACCGGGGGTGGGAGGTTTGCGTAGGGGTAGGATTTTAGTGTTTACAATCAATCAATCAGGGGTTTAAATAGCACGCTACTCACCCGTGAGGGTCCCAAGGTGCTGGGGGGCGGCTCCGGATCAGTCGAAGAGCCAGGTCTTGAGGTCCTTTCTTTTTTTTAAGTTTAAGTTTATTGAGAAAAAGTCATTTAAACATAAGAGAACTTCATATACTATACAATATAACATTATAAACTTATACTGTAGAAAAACCAATTTAAGAAAAGGGGGATAGCAGAGGAAAGCAAGTAGGGGGAGATCAGGGAGGGAAAATGAAAGAAGGAGGGGGAGAGGTCAAATATTAGAAATAACACCAGATTTCAAACTTTATAAATGTGAAAAAGAAGGTTCTTAAGATATATAGATTAAATGTAATTAACAATACAACAAAAGGAGTAATCATAAAACCATATGTAGATGTAAACTGTAAAATAAAAGACTAACGATTACCTCAAGGAGGTTTCTGGACATCATCGGAAGTGTTAGCTGATGTAGGATTGGTAGATGCAGCGAGTGTAAGATAAGAGGATCAAGGTAGCCATAAAAGATCTATTTTAAAGGAAAGCGATATAGGAGTAACATAACTAGTGTCCAGTCTATGGTCAAAACAAACAGCATTCCACCATGCTTTAAAAGTGATTTTATCTGCCTGTTTCCAATTGGAAGTTATCAGGTGGAAAGCAGTTGCTATTAATGAGTCGACCAATTTGGAGTTATGAGTTGCAGCAGACCATGAAGGTGATAGGGATCCTAAGAAAATATTGGTAAAAGAGAAAGGAATTTGAGTATGAAAAATGTTGTTAATTTGAGACCAAATTAAAAGCCAGAAGTGAGAAATGGGAGGACATTGAAAAAGTATATGCTTTAAATCAGCCAAAAAGCAAGGGCAGGACCAGCAAGTAGAGGGAGTGTCAGGAGACATAGAAGCTAGCTTAGCAGGAGTGAATAAAATACGTTTATAAATAAAATAAAGGGTTTGAGAAGTGTTAGCAGCTCTGGAAGTCTTATGAATCTTTAGCCATAGTTTATCCCAAAGGGGGGTAGGCCAACTTTCATCCAAATCTTTTTCCCAAGCCAATTCAACCTTCTCCTTGCCTCTAATAGAAGAGAAATATAAACACCTATATAAAGAAGATGCGGAAGCGGTGGATGAGAGTAAAGGAAAAACAGCAGAACATTTAGATGGAGGAGTAGAAAGAGATGGTAAAGAATGAAGGTATCGGGAAAGAGAAGAGCACAATAAAACATATTTGTCTTTACAGGAGGATGTCAAAGAGAATTTTGACTGTAGATCCAGAAAAGAAATAGGAACGTTATTGATTAGTAATTGGGAGATCCAAAGCAATCTTTTGAGTCTCCACGCTTTCCAATAAAAGGCACGATTATTGATGCGTAGCAAATTATTATGCCAAATGGGCTGTTGATCTAAAGAGGACAACGAGGGATAAGATGAAGGAAGAAGAGGTACAAGGATTTTACGCGTATGAGAGATGACTGGGGAGCGAAAAAGGGAGATGTTGTTAGTGATGGCAAGAGATTCCTTGAATTCAAAAGGGGATAAAAAATGTTTTTCTATTTTTAACCAAATAGGAGGATGAATCTGTTGGTCAACATAAAGCCAGCGAGAGGATTGCCTTAAAGAGAAAGCAAGATGATATGATTTAAAGTCCGGAAATTTAAGGCCTCCAGATGATTTATCTGCTTTTAAAGCAGACAGAGCAATTCGAGATGGTTTATTCTTCCAAAGAAATTTAGTCAAAAGAGAATCAATTTTTTTAAAGTAAAAAACAGGAATATGAACCGAATCATAGAGAGGAGATAAAGAATCAAAGGAGCGAGCATCATCTTGATGGAGTCTAAACGCCCCCACCAAGAGAGAAACAGTGGGTGCCAGCGGTCAATAGAATCAGATAAAGTTTTAATCATACTATCAAAGTTTATTTTTAATGTTTCAGGGATGCTAGAGGAAAACCACAAGCCTAAATATTTAATCTTAGAGACTTGCCAGGAAAAACCGGTCTGTATGAAGTCATGTTTAGGACAAAAAACATTTAAAGGCAGGATTTCGCATTTGTCAGCATTAAGACGATACCCAGATAATTGAGAGAATGTGTCAACCAGAGATAAAAAAGAAGGAATGGAGGTGGATGGATTGGAGCAGTAAAAGAGAATATCATCCGCATAGAGGGATAATTTAATATGAGCTGAATCAAGTTGAAAGCCAGTGATTTTTTCTTCTAATCTTATTTTAGTTAAAAAGGGTTCCAAAGCTATTATGAATAAAAGAGGGGAACGAGGGCAACCTTGGCGCACTCCTTTCTAGAAAGAGAGAAGTAGTCCAAACTCTTGCCATTTACAAAAATAGAAGCTTTGGGCCCTGAGTATAAAATAGAAATAAGAGATATTAGCTTAGGAGGAAAACCTTTCTATTTTAGTGCTTGGAGCATAAAGTCCCAACCTATTCTGTCAAACGCTTTTTCTGCGTCTAATGCTATAACGGCAATAGGATAATCAAGAGAAGAAGCCTTACTAAGGATGTTAAAGAATACTCTGGAATTATCAGATGACAGGCGACCCTTTACAAAACCTGATTGTTCCGGGCCAATAAGAGTGGGTAAAACAGGATCTATGCGAAGCGCGAGAATTTTGGCAAAGATCTTATAATCCAAATTAACTAACGAAATTGGCCTGTAATTTTTACAGAGAGAAGGGTCTTTATTTTCTTTAGGGATTAAACAAATCATGGCTTCTTGGAAGGTTCCAGCCGAGGACCCGTTAGAGATAAAGGTATTGTAGAGAGATAGGAGGTGTGGGAGTAAAAGATTCGCAAAATGCGCATACAATTCAATGGTAAAACCATCAGGACCTGGAGCTTTCCCTCTTTTCAATAACAAAATAGTACGAGTAATTTCAGATAAAGTGATATCTGCCTCTAAGGAAGAAAAGTCTATATCGTGAGAAGAAGGGGGTTCGATCGACTGAAAGTAAGTAGACAGATCTGTCTGATTTGGTTGATGTTCAGGGGTATACAGTTTTTTATAAAAAGAGACAAATTCATTAAAAATATCGTTATCTTTAAAGGAAGATATACCCACCTCATTCCGAATGGATTCTATCTTAGTCCGCTCACGTCTAATTTTCAAGTAATTAGCTAAGAGTTTCCCCATCTTGTTTTGGCCTCCATAGTATCAAACGCTGCTTTTTAAAAGATAAGAGGAAGCTGCTTCCGTGGTTATTTTATTAAATGTAAATTTTGCATCAATTAGGTTTTTTAAGGCGGATTCGGAATTCGAATGGTAGGAAGTGTATTCAAGTTTTTTGATTTTAGCAAGTAATTTGGAGTTTTTTATGTTCAAAAGCGTTTTTCTTTTGCGAAACAAAATTAATGATAAAGCCTCTGGCAGCAGCTTTAAAAGAGTCCCAAATCATTACCAGAGATGAATCCAAGGTAGAATTAAGAGAAAAGAATTCAGAAGCAAAAGAGGTGAATTGGCTTGTGAAATTAAGATCCGATAATAACACATTATTAAAACGCCAACTTCCTGCATGAGGTATAAAAGGGAGTAAGTCAAAACCAACTAGAACTGGAGCATGGTTCGATATTAAAATCGAACCGATTTCAGAGTGGGAATCCTGTTGGGTTAGGGACTTACTAAAGAAAAGATAATCTATACGAGATTGTGAGTGATGTGGAGGAGAGTAGAAGCTGTATTCACAGGTATCAGGATTGCAAAGTCTCCAAACATCAACCAAGGATTTCCGATGTATGGTGGAAGTAAACTGTGTGTGCATCTTTGTATTGGAGAATTTAACCGAAGAGTGTCTGTCTAATATGGGATCAAGAACTTGGTTACAATCCCCACCAAAAAAATTATAATCCTCATCAAACAAGAGAAGTTTATCAGAGATATGTATCCAAAAGGTATTATCCACATTAACCGGTGCATATACATTAAATGATTTATAAGAAGTTTAACAATTACCCAGCGCCCATCCAAGTCAGTTTCTTGATGTACAACTGTAATCTGGTGCTTTTTATGACATAAAATGGAAACTCCATTTTTCTTACCTAAAGCGGGGGAAGTAAAAACATTGCCTACCCATCCACGTTTCAATTTAGAAGCTCGCTATCAGATAAATGTGTTTCCTGAATTAGTGCAATGTCAGCATTTAGTCTAGCTAAATGCGTTAATACCCGTTGTCTTTTAATAGGATTATTTACTCCTTTAACATTCCAAGTTACAACTCTAAAAATAAATCATTCAATAAAACATGAACAGTTGATATAAAATCAGAATAAAAGTTAGAAGTTGCATTATAACAGAGATTGGAATTGATGGAAAAAAGAGTGAGAGAGAAACTCAGGAAGGAAGGAAGGGAGAAGATAAACATAAAAAGAGCGTTGTAAGGTGTATCTAAGTAAGAGGAGAAGGAAAAGGAGGAGAAAAAGAGAGAATGAAAAGGGAGAAAAACCAGATGAGGGAAAGATAAACACAAAACAAAAATACAATACAAATCAAACAATTGACCATATAAAAAGGTGTCAAAAGGACATACCACAAAAAGACAATACGACTGGGGATGGTGGAGCCACATGAGGAAGGTAACACACCGGACTGGAGACTCCATCAGGACGCGGCAAAGGGAGAGCGACTTCCAGGTATATATGACGAAAACATACATCAAAGGAGCACGTAACAGCATCTAAACAGCATCTAAAAGAGACCAAAAAGAAAAAACCATTAACCACGTAAATTCACAACGGAGCAAAAAACAGCAGGCAGGAAAGGATAACAAACTTCAAGACATAAAAAAAGGGATGCGTAAGAACACAGAATAATTATGCTCGAGGAATGTCCATAGAGTCATCTCTACAAGAGTTCAAAAATTGTTGAAGCAGCTCCGGGTCTTCATAGTTCGTCGTTTTATTGTTGTAAGTCACTTTAAAGAGGCAAGGGTGGAACAAGCCATAACAAGCATACAGGGAGCGAAGAGCAGGTCTCATATCCAGGAATTTCTTTCGACGATCAGCAGTAACTTTGGCGTAGTCTTGCGCAAAGAAAAGATTTGAACCATTCCAAGTAATCTTCCCTTTCTGTTTGGCAGCTTGAAGAACTTTAGGTAGGTCGGTATATTCTAGGAAATACAGGATAACTCCTCTAGGTTTTGTTAAAGAAGAAGAAGAGGCAGTGGAGGAACGAGAGATTGAGCCTAAACGATGAGCTTGTTGAATATTAAAAGTTAGAGAACTTGGGAGACCAAGAAGCGTGGGCAAAAAGGATTGAAAAAAGGATATAGGATTTGATCCCTCAAGGCCTTCCGCAAGTCCGTTAATGCGTATCTATTTCGATTTTCTAAATTTTCAACTTGCTGCTTAAGGTTTTCAATTTCCCTATGTAGGCATGGAACTTGTTCTGTAACTATATGAACTAAAGCCACTCTTCTCTCCAAATCCTCTACTTTCTGTTCAGTGTGTGACCAGTTATCCTCGAGACTTTGGAGGCGAGATTTTGTTTCTGTCATGTAGGGCTTGAGAGAGCGAATTTCCTCCAGTAAAAGTTACATGGAGATAGAAGAGGTAGTATTAGTAGGAGAGGGAGGATTTGTCTTCACTCGCTTCCCTGGTGTAGAGGTAGAAGAAGAGGATATTTTAGGCGAGATTTTAGAGCTTTTGCGTGAAGTTTGAGGAGAGGATTATTTAGCAGCAGGGGAATCATTAGGTGCTTCTACTATGCAGTCTTGTAATACACTGAAAGGGTTAATATATTCAAACGGCACTGTAGTCCCATTGGGTGGCTGAGGAGCATTGCGAGTCTGCCGGGTCAAAGCCATTGAAAAATTGAGAGGCGCGAAAAATTAGGAATAAAATGATGGTTGAAAGTTAATACGGGAAACGCTGAGTTGAAATTCCTGTGAGTGGCAAACAGAAATTCGCGCAACAATAAAAAGGAACCGACGACAGACAGCATATGAAGAAGAATGCCAAGTATTTGCCAATTGCTCTCTGAAAAGGCAAAAAGTTTAAGAAACTGCAAAAAATATTTCCCTCTCCGCTGCACACTTTATAATGCTTACTTTATGAAGCAAAAACATTTATTGAGCCTCCAACATGACCTGAGACGAAAACATAAAATCCATGAGGTTGCAGACATCACAAGATGGCGGACGGTCTGTGAGGGGCAGACATCAGATTAAATTTTACATTGTTGAAACACAAAAATCCTCATGCCCCACTCTTTATAGTGATGCTTCCTGCCTTGGAAATAAAGATGAAAAAGCAGCGCCCCGAGGAAGAAAAAGCGCGAGGTACATGAGCTGTAAAATACTTCAGAAATGAAAAAGCTGCTAGCGGTAAAAATGAAGAAAAGCAGCCTTTTCCGCTCACCTCGTCATCTCATCTTCTAAATATCGAAGGAGCAGTCATTCTGCCGATTTCTGAGCGCATTTCCAACGATGAGTGCTCGCGTGAGACGCCTGGAGGTTCTCGTTGCGTTTACGATCCGACGGAGCTCCTCACGATGGTGGCCATCTTCTTCGGCGCCTAGCCACGCCCCTCCTTGAGGTCCTTTCTGAACGTGTCCAGGGTCGGGGAGCGTCTGATTTTTACAGAGAGCTCGTTCCAGGTTTTGGCTGCGATGTAGGAGAAAGCTCTCCCGCTGTTCTGTTTTTGCATATGTGGGGGACCTCTGCCAAGGCGAGGTCGGCGGATTGAAGATTCCTCTTGGGTACATGGAAGGATACTCTCTCGTTGAGGTATTTGGGTCCGATGTTGTGGAGGGATTTGTAGGCATTGGTGAGTAGTTTGAAGGCGACCCTCTTCTCGACGGGGAGCCAGTGGAGGCCTTGTAGGTGATGGGTCATGTGCTCATGGCGGGGTGTCCCGAGGACGAGTCTGGCTGCGGCGTTCTGGATGGTCTGGAGTTTGTGCAGAAGAGTTTTGTTGATTCCGGCGTAGAGGGCATTGCCATAGTCCAGTCTGCTGGTAATGAGTGCATGGGTGACGGTCCTTCTGCAGTCGGGGGGATCCACTTGAAGGTCTTACGGAGGATGCGAAGGCAGTTGAAACTAGCGAAGGCGATGGCGTTGATCAGGTGGTTCGTGGAGAGGGAGGAGTCAAGGATGATGCCGAGGTTCGGAGAGTGGTCTGTAGGGCTGGGTGGGCTCCCGAGGGTGGAGGGCCACCAGGTGTTGTCCCAGGCGGAGGTGCATGGACTGAGGATGAGGACCTCAGTCTTCTCTGAGTTTAGCTTCAGACAGCTGTCCTTTATCCAGACTGCCACGTTCTTCATGCCTTCCTGGAAACAGAGTCTGGTGTCTTGGGGAGCATGGGACGGGTTTTTTTTCAGAAGGGTTGGGGCTGGGGGAGGGGCATGCCAGGGACAGGGATTAGGTTTTTGTGTAGAGGTTAGAGAAACCTTTGCCACACATATGCCTTTAACATACATGCTTTTACAATGAAAAATGTGGTAAAAGCATTCGTGGTCAAAGCATATTCATTGAAATAACCATGCGTACTAAAGGTTTCCGTTGTAATGGCATATGCGTTGTAGTGCATGCGTGGTAAAGGCATGCGTTACAACATAATGCGATGTCATTTCATACATTCAATTGGACAGCACCATATTCCGGTGTTTACATTTCCCCACCCTGCCCCTCCCCCGCCCCACTGCCCCACCGAACTCCCTCCATGAGCCGCTACTGGCCACATGTCAACTGCTGTAGCACGCCAGCAACTGCAAGCAGGGCATTTAGGGTTATCTTATAATTCCAAATCTACAACGACCTGCCAATATGGATGAACAGAGGTAAGTACACATTTGAATTAATAAAACAAATTTTGTTGCGCGCGCTGCATTGCATTTTGCGATGCAAGCACGCGCAACAAAATTTGTTTTATTACTTTAAATGTGTACTTACCTCTGTTCATCCATATTCCGGTGTTTACATTTCCCCACCCTGCCCCTCCCCTGGCCCGCCTCACTGCCCCACCAAACTCCCTCCACGAGCCACTACTGCATGTGGCTAGAGACCTATAGACCAGTGTAGAAGGCACTGCATTGTGAGCTGTATATATGGGCTGTTGCGTGACTAAGAGTCTACGGCCCACTGGAGTGACCTGTTTACACTTGCTGGGATATATCAGCGGTTGGTACTGCCGAGTGGAAGCCATATATGGAGGATGCTAAGGCAAATAGTGCTTCTTACAGTGCCAGGAGCATGGAAGGCTGATGGGCCATGTAGAGCGGTGGTGAGCTGCAGTGAACAGCTGGATAGCTGGATCAGCCAATTAGTAATGGAGGTCCCTCTTGAGTGTGGCCTCTTATTAGAGCGACCGGTGTATCACTGCAAAGACGAAGGGTGAATAGCAATGGGTATCAGTGGGTAGCAGTGTGTCACTGCAAAAATTAAGGGTGGATAGCAATGTGAAGCATGGTATGCAAGAAGAGAACAGTGAATGAGCTGAGCACCCCCATAGGCCTGAGTATGATGAAATGCACTTATCTTGTTGATGTTGAAGGTGGTGCAGGCTGATGGTAGATTAGATGTAGGTGGTAGACAGAAGGAGCAATACAGGGTCGTGCAAGTCAGATTTTTCATTTAAGTCAATGACTAAATCAGACATCAGATTTTAGACTTCAGACTTCAGAAGGCCAGCGGGGCACCAGGGCAGGGGAAGACTCACACCAACCAGGATAAAGGTATCAACTAGTCCCATGAAGCAACCAGTATATTGCAAAAGTGGCGCTGTCAGGCAATTACAGGCAGTTCAGGCTATTCTAGGTCACAGGCAAGCCTAGAGCACAGACAGGAGGACTAAGTGTGCAAAGCAGGGGAAATCAAGCTTTTTTTATGACCACTTTTTAGGGAACAGCTTGCCTCCTTTAAATTCACTCAGTCACATGCATGCATGTTCTTCCTGTTGCCTGTGAGGCAGTTTAGGCTTTGCGAAGGTTCTGGAGCATGCATCAGATGTACTGGTGAATGGTAGGGTAGTTCTTCCATGGCTACGGAGACAATATGAGTCAAAGCTTTGCGCTTGATCAGGGAGACAGGTGAGAGCAGGCTGATTTGAACAGGCCGAGACGCAGAGCGAGAGTGGCTGTGAGAGCAGATTAACATGTGTGCATGAAAATAGGTCCAAGTCTGATCAACGCAAGTCTCAAGGCAACGTGGAATGGCCCACAGGGGTAGCTCAGTGTGCACACATGCCAATACTGTCGAAGACATCAGAAGAACGAGCAAGGCAGTGGTGTGTGGATGCCTCACTCCGCTCGGTCCTCTGACAGAGGTGAGGACAACGCCATCTTAGCTGGCATGCGGGTTCGAAGGCTTACCAGGAGATCAGACTTTTCGGGGTCCAGGAGCCTCAGAATTCCTCACCTTGAACGATCTTTCATCCTGGGGTGGAAGTCCGCACAGTAGGATGTTCAGGAGGTGGATAGGGCTGGGTAATCAAGCAGTGAAGCGGTGGACTCGGCAGAGCTCAAAAGGGAGAAGCCATCTTGCATGGACGCTACCCATGCCTCTAATTTCATAATCTTTCTCAACTCATGATGGGCCTACTGTTGCATGCACATCCATTTACAGGTGCCATGCTCAATATATTTGCATCTGCCTTTGTCCGTAATCTTGAATTATGCTCTATTCTTCATTTTGTGTGTGGTTCTCTGTGAAGAATTGGTTCAGCCAACCTAGAATTTTTTCTTGGACACCTTATTTTTAGGTGTCTGCTGTCAGTGAGTTTCACAAAAGTCTCACTTACTGTAAACTTTGGTAAAATGGATTTGAGAGCTAACAAATATTTTCCCCATTTTTAAATAAAGTCTTCAGCAGCACCACTGAGGTAAGAGGGTCTGGGCTAGTTGCATGTGACCATGTGCTCACAGTGTGTGCACAAGAGTGTGGGCTGATTGAGTGGGACTGCTCTCTAACTCAGACCAGTATATGCACAAATAGCCTATCGCAGATGGGACCATCAGCACCTGGTTTATGGCATTTGAGGACTGTATACTTGGAAAAAGAAATGTTTGCATTTCTTTCTGAGTATAACGTAAGTCTGTAGTGCGCCACTGAAAGACTTCACTGCATAACATTATTTACACCACACATGAAAGCTCGACTAAAGTATGATTTACGTTTGATAAGTAAACAAGGGTCCAGCATGCAAATATAATATTATGTTAATCATAGATGCATTCCTTCATGTACTACATGGTTAGTCAAATTTCTCTGATTCTTGCTTTAAACTACCCTGCTGAGCAAAGATAATTTTTCTACTGGCTAGCAGGTAGAGAAAAGCCTGCCCCACACAATAGGTCCATCAAGAAGGATTAAAGCATGTTACTAGTAGAGGAAAAAGGTGGGGGCAGAATCTGCATAAGTTAATTACCTTCAAACCGATGGACAAGACTGGACAATCTTTTCCAAGAGAAACAAGATAAGAGAGATCAAACCTCTGTCTCCGGTCTTTACAGTTTGGCAGTGGTAGTTAGTAGCTGGCATTGAGCTCACAGACATCTATAACAAGTGACTACTTGAATTCACCATTTTGAAAAGTCCTAGTATGCTCTGTAACAGGGCGGGGAAGGGGTGGAGTGATATTATATCACCTATGGATTAGTCAGATGGAACCACTACTTAAACACATCTGCATAAGGTAGAGACTTTGAGAAGCACTGGATTATGCAGAATCAATAGATGGATAGACCCTTTGTTGAGTTTTCCCTGTCTGGATTGTTGAGACATTCTGGGCTTGTACTGACTGTGACTCTGTGGAGCATTCTTCCCGGCGGCCGTGACAATGGCCTCCCCATTCCCTCTGGGGAGCCCTGAAGCTGAGGATTCCCCTGGAACTTCAGTGGACAGTACCTGCAGGTGGGTGACAACCAAATCAGCACCCCATCTCTTGCTGGAAAGACAGGTACCCTGCATGTGGCCAGTATGCGGTGGATCCTTGGTTGTGAAGGCATGGAGGGTAATCTGCATTGAGGGTCATCGGCTGCTGTGGAGGAAGATCGCTGGCCTGAGGAAAAAGTAGTCCATACAGAGGACAGGTCAAGGCTGAGTGAACCATAGGAGAAAGGGAGTAAGAATCAGCTCCAGAAAGTTAGAAATATCTAGAGGTTAGGAGGCATGAAAAACTCCTGGTGAACGACACCTGAAGCAAAATGTAATGTTTTTCATCACAATTGGTCCAGTGGGAACAGAAAAATCAACCTTTTTTGCTTCCCCTCCTGGACTAAACTGCCTGAAAGGCTCCATGTTCTTCTGTGCAAGGAAACTTGTACCACCACAGGCTGTTTCATAACTAAGCCTCATGGGAGGACCAGAGCCCTAGGGACAGAGAGCAACTGTGCCGTCTCTATGGAGCTTGAGATTTTACACACAGGGAGCCCATTGCTCTGGAAGTACTGTTGAGCACCAACACTCTACCATGATGACAAGTCACAGACCGTAGAGGGCCGGAGCCCTGGGAGTACTGTGGTGCACAATAAATTACTTCTGGTGCACTGTCTTCTGGCTTTTTATGGTGGTTTGATTGCAGTCTCTATAACACTCAGGCCCTTTCAGTTTGTAGCACTGTGGAAAGGAGAGAGAATTTTTGTGGGGAACAGTTTGCGTTCTCTCTTGCAACAACTAAACACCAAAAATCAAACACGCCCATGTCAAAAGATTCCCAACTCAGGGCAAGGGACCCAGCCGATCAAGGGACTCCTCTATTAAGGGTTTATTGTCTATCCAGCAATCGACCAGTTGGATCCGATGGGCATTTGCTAAAATAAATGGTATGACCTCACACACCCCCTGGGTGTCATGCTTCATCATTGGCAATCCCACGAACCTAGGGTTCTTGGATCTGAAGAAAACAATGGGACCCTAGGAGGGCCTACCAAGGGCTGAAAGAATTTGCCCTGAGCAGGACATGGGTAGCATAATTAACTCTCATATGTCGACACTTTGTATTTTAATCATTCCTTCTCTGCCAACGCAATCAAATTAGCTTTTCTTTCATGGTAGGTGATAAGGATTTTTTAAATGGATCACAATTTTACCCCTGACTGCTCCTATATTCGCACTCACGGTGGTGAGGTGGGCCCGCCTGCCATTAAAGTATGCTTTGCCGTGCGAAGGATGACCGATGATGAAGCATGACATCCAGGGAGGAGTCTGAGACCATACCATTTATATTAAGCAAATACTCATCGGATCCTACCCGTTTAACGCTGGGATAGACAATTCACCTTTAATAGAGGAATCTCTCAAACGGCAGGGTGTGTTGCACCAACTGGGGGCTCTTTTGGCAAGAGCGCGTTTGTTTTTTGCAATCGTTTCTAACCTGATCCTTCAGCTTCTGGAGGAGGTACAAAAATTGTAGCTTTAAATTTTGGTGGAATTTCCTATGGCATATAATTAGGACAGTGAAAGAAATTCCAGTGGTGAATTTCCCTCCAGATTTAATAGGTCCTCCACAAATTGGAAGATTTACTATTATCACCCGAATTTTTAATCAATAGGTTAGGATGGAATGTATGTGCTTGGCGGATGTGGGACATCACCAGTAAAGTGGCTGATGTCTGGTTCTCCAATTTCCACGGTTACCTCCCTTAATTTTCTGAACACAGGGAGAACTGCAGGGTTTTCTATGGGAGAGCTGCAATCGATTTTGCCATCAGAATACTTTTCCCATCAGCCAATCAAATAGGGAATAGCAAGCAACAATGCATTTGAAAGACAATCCTGCTCGGGAAGTTACCAATAACGATTCTTCCTATCTTGCCCTGCCACTGAATATATGGGTACCCCCGTAGAAAAAAGCACACATGTCCCCAGTGCATAGGTGGAAAAGATACGGTGCATGGGGGATATTTTGTTTATGTTTTTCAATAACAAATTTGAGGGTTTAAGCCCATAGAACAATACATATACTAAGAAAGCCACCATAATATGAAAGCCAAAATGTTACTGTAGAACTTTGCCTTTGACTGCATTGGTCAGAGCCTTATCAAAACTTCATGAAACTCTTGATTAAGCGAGTGGGCTGCTCCTCGGTGTGTTGGCATGCTCATCAAACCATAAATGACCTTCTCAATGTGCATTTTGGGCTGTTGGAAACTATGTACCAATAATCTTTGTGGTTCCCTTGTTGTGATTTTCCTTTTTGCTGTGTGCTTATGGGAATGATTCAATGTTATGTGGGCCAGTACATCTGGGGTTGTAATTTTGCGCAATTATGGCTTTCCCTTACGGGATCCGTAGGTATGAGTGGTAGGCCCATTGCCTTTCACTTTTCTTCAAATGTAAGAGGGCATATTTCTAAAGCTGCAGCTATTTATTGAGGGAACATGCATCACTATGTTGAGCAACAACATCAGCAGCAATTCTCATGCTTTGCACGTTGCTGGATCACGCATTAAGACCATTGTATTTATATCTGCGAATAAAGTTACTTATCAGTAATGCAGAAGTTGGGGATACTTTTATTAAGACGAATTATGTACGTGTTAAGCATAAGATTAAATCCTGTAAACAGCAATGCTCATAACTGTTCCAAGACTTAAAACGCACTTTATCCTGATTACATGAAAAAGTGATTATGCAGAATGGAAATGCTAATGTATGCTCTCCACAGACACCAAATCCTCATTAATTGGTTGTTCTAGTCCATTCCCTTTCGTTTCTCAGTCTTGCATCTTATTCTTTTCGACAATATTTGTTACACACAGTCCCAAGATAATAGATAGCTCAATATTTTCTTTTCACTAGAAGGACAATTGTCTCTGTATTATTGAAACTGCCATTTCGGTATTAACATTTATAATGTTATCGTGATTAACTGTACTTATGAACTCATCCTTTTGATTAATGCAATTCAAATGAAGTCTTGGCGATTTATTTTTCATTAGAATTAAAATGAAGTTGTTTTTATTTTTTTAAATGTTCAATTGTTTAACCAGTTTAAAGGAATAATTCGTTTTTTACTGTGTTTTAATTGTCTCAAACTAAAAAAAAGTAGGTTTGTAATTATGAAAACAACCTTAACTGACTGATTTTCTGGCAGCTAAATAACATTTTTCCTTTTTTTGTTCCCGCAATACAAAAGTGGCTTCACTTCCAGAACTCTCAAAGAATTTTCCTCATCTAAAAACATAACCTCTCCATCCTGATAAATGTTTGGTTGAGGTTTAATCGGTATTACCTCTAAGCGCTTCACTGAGAGAATCAGCGAAGTGGGTAAACCATCGCATGACTTCTCCTGAACATATGCATGTGTTTGGACGGACTAGAGAGCATGGACTCTGACGAGCGGACTGAACAAAACCGTCTGTGCGCGTTAGTCGGTGAAATTGCTCTAAAGAGTGAGTTGTGTACCCTATTTCCTTGTGCTACTTGTACCTTATCGTCAAGACGTCACCAAGGCCTTCTAAAATAAATCTGAAATAAACGACCTTAAACGCCATAGGAGAGAAACCTCTCTTTCAATATATTTCGTTGTATTTAATATATACAAAGCATAGTCTAAAATACTGTACAAGCATATAATAATGATAGGACCGGATTTTTGCCTACATTATAATCTCCAAGAATCCTCTCAGGATGCCAGGATCTTTTTATATGCTAAATAGTGTAGAGGGGAGGAAATCAAATTCTCAGTACATAATCGACGGAATCAACCTTTAATTCAAAAGGACCACTGACTCCGAATCAAAAATGTTAAGATTTTATTACAACCAAGAATAACTGCACATACAAACACCTCAATACAAGGTGAAGAAAATAAATGGGCACTAATACAAATGAAAGTCTACGCAAGAGTCTCATTCGACTCAGAATAAGAAGAATAATCAATTCCAAAAGCATAAGAAATGCAATAGTTAATCCAATGTCTACATTAGGAATCATTAGCCTAAAAAGAAAGAAAAAATTGTTAGTCTATCCCTACTCTATCCCTAAGGTGACATCCCTACTTAACATTTCCCTCCCAGGCAAGAGAGTAAAAAGGTGTCAGAAGTGAAGACTTCCTTAGAAGTACATTCACTAAGGGGCATATTATCAAGAAATGGCGTTAAAATTATCGCCGCTTTAGCGGCAGAAAACTGCAGCTAAAGCGGCGATAATGGGCTTGATAATATGCCGCACAGAATTCCAATAGAAGCTCATGTTGACACCAGAACATGGGCTTCTATTGAAATTCTCTGCGGCATATTATCAAGCCCATTATCGCCGCTTTAGCGGCAGTTTTCTGCCGCTAAAGCGGCGATAATTTTAACGCCGTTTCTTGATAATATGGCCCTTAGTTAGAGCTCGTTCTCAGATGCTCCTTCTAGCTTCCCATCTAAACCTCAACTCCTCCACCCTCGGGGCACTGTCCCTAATACAAAATCCCAAAAACATGGCACACGCCCTTCGGCACACCTCTTCAGCCAGGTCTTCTTCCAGTACTTTTCCAGCGAAACTTGTACTTCATCCAACGACGGTTAGCTTGACCTTGGGTCCCAGGCACCATCTCTGCTGAAAGTATCATCCGTAAATTCCAATGTACCCCCCTGTTGGCTTCTCGTACCATCCTAACTCCTAAAACAAAGACCTAGGGGCATATTATCAAGCCAGGCGATACAATTATCGCCGCTTTAGCGGCAGAAAACTGCCGCTAAAACGGCGATAATGGGCTTTGAATATGCTCTATGGAATTCCAATTGAAGCCCATGTTAGATGTGAAGGACATCTAACATGGGCTTCAATTGGAATTCCATAGAGCATATTATTAAGCCCATTATCGCCGTTGTAGCGGCAGTTTTCTGCCGCTAAAGCGGCGATAATTTTATCGCCTGGCTTGATAATATGCCCCCTAGTCTCTCTAACAAGCTAAATGTCCTTGCACCTGCAACAGAAACATGGGAACGAAAAACTTTTCACTTTTCTAAGATTTTCCATCCTTCTGAAACCCAAAGCCTTTACCAAGGGATATCATTTTCGGCCTTCAACGTTTAGCTAACATAAGAAATGAACAGGCCTTTCTCTTTAAACGTATATGCGATCAGGCCTTTACACTGTTAAACAAACTCCTAAATCACACTTTAAGCATTAGTTCATTACTCCTTTATACGTAAATAAGCGGACTACACGTGCAACTTAAACATGGTGCACGTCTAACCTAATACATTGCATTACATGAAAATCAAACACTATGCATTTACTAAAAATACATTTGCAATGATCTACGACATTACTCTTCATGAAACATGGTTACATTTCTAATCACACCTATGTTAAACAATTCTAGTGATACAATTTCTATGTCACACCTAAACTACTTCGGTTAATATGTGGGTGCGGACTAACAGTGAATATGATGCACCCCTACAACTTTCAGAATAAAGTGGCGCTCTATCAGTTCCCCCCTTTGATGAGAAATGTCATCGCACCATCACACAATTCCCTTGAAGAAAGAACCGACCTAAACAGTACTTGTCGCCATCCTCCACCGTCGGAATCTCTCCATATTCTTAATATTCTGATATTGACTGTCCTGCAGTCTGGCCATTCGCATTTCACTTGCTCTGAGAGCTCTTTCAATTCTGTTTCTTCTATACCACTTATATGCTCTGATGAATCCCCACAAACAGATCACACAAACCACAACAATAAGGAGGGGTTTCAGCACAAACCCAAGGAACCCCTGCCCCAAATTCGCAAACCAATTTCCCACACGACTAAATCCTTTACCAATCTTTTCCCACACACTTTCTTCAGTCAAATCCTCAATCTCTTGATGAATCGTGGTAATGTTGTCTATATATGTCTCCAGATCCTTGCTGTTGTCTGGAATATACGTACAACATTCCTGAACTTTCAATAATTTACAGACCCCGCCCTCTTTTGCCAATAATACTTCTAACGCAAGGCGATTCTGCAAAACCATTGTCCTTATCGATAACATCTCTCCATCCACCAGTATCAAAGACCTTGCTGTATTCATTGACAACTCATCAACCACAGTCGCCAGCCTTCTGATCTTCACATCGTTCAAGACCACACCCAAACTCAGTATCATTGCTCCAAAGATATAACCAATCACCGTCTCTGGACTCACAGCTCTTTTTGCTCTAGAATGATGTCCAGTTTCCAAAAGCTCCAAATCTTCTGCATGATAGATCTTCGGAAAAATAATTCCCAAATAGCATGTACCATACCAATTGGCAGGCAACCTCACATTGGCATTCCTTCCACACACGTAATAAACAGTTGGAATCACTTGCACCGAGCCTTGCAAAAAGTTCTTAGCTGAATCTTCCATAGTGATATTATGATCACACGTACTTTGTCCTACCGGAACCTTTTCATAATACGTCTGATAACGTCACACACACAACTTCCCCTTTTGCTCTTGGTCCAATGCTATGGGTCCATAACTCCCCTTAGATCTATGTAATCTTTCCTCATCATCCAATCTACTGGACTATGCCCTATATTTTGTGTTTCAGTTAGTTTTCTATATCTATCTTCTACTTGCCCTATAAACTTTTTCTCTGTATCTGACAACGAACAAGTTAAATTATGCCGATGAGCATAAGCTGTATCCAGTTTCAAAAACGGTATGAAATACTTCCTGAGTCTGTCCTCTGACTTGTAATAATAGTATTTATTCAGATGCTTGTAAACTGGAACCACGGGAAGTACTGCATCATAATTGGAAAAGAAATACTTGAACTGACCTCTTTCATAGAAGATACTAAGCAACAAACTACAAGAAATTCCATACGTTAGTGGAAGATGATGGTATCTGATACCCTCATCTACTGAGGAAGTTAACTGCATGCACACATAACAGTCTTTCGCATCCATCGCATCCACATATTCATATAGCAGCTTTGCATATGTATTAAGCTTAAAATCACTTCTAGACATATCTATGTGAAGTCTACGACTCTCTTCGATTAGTAAAGCTCTTTTAACTCCTATAGTGACCTCCTTTTGGCTAGAAGTGGTAGGCATAGGTGTTCCCTGTACCTTCGCTTCCTGCTCATGTGAAACGATATATGAGGCTACAACTATTATGATTATAGAAACCCTTACCAACCCTATAAATGTACCTATCACTAATTTAGACCTACGGTGAGTATTTCCAGCATCCATGATTTTGCAAAGTTCTCAAAGTCCTTGGATTCAGCAACAATTAAGAGTCTATTTCTCCTCCGAGTGTCACTTGCTGATCAGTTCGAACAACACTTCAAGAGCTGGAAATCCGCTTGCAACTTTTCAGTTCCTTAATTACAAAGTACGCAAAAATACTTCCCTAGCCCTCTTTCGTCGTCTTGATGGAAAGTCCCTAAATGTATTCTTCTTCCACTCTGGCCTAGGTTATCTTCTTCATGAACTTTTATGTACCAGAAAGTTCACCTTCAGTCCAAAATAAGATCAGCTCCCAAAATCTCTAAAACACGCTGCAAAAGTTCAAAACGAAGCACCACTAATTCCTGATGTGGTGGATTTGGAATAGTGAGAGTCAGTATTTCTTTGATCTCCACCCCTGGAACCAACAGCAGCACATCCAGTTTCAAATTTGGGGAGTCACTGACCAGCGTCAAAGACTTCAGCCTCCCTGCGCTCGACACTCCTGGCATCAGTCACAGCGTATGTCCACTCTGGTGAGCCGTACCTTTGACACGGCACTCTTGTTTTCCTGGATCTTCTCAAACTACCTAAAGCTGGTTATCCGTCACTCTGTTCAGATTCAGAGGTTTCAGAAACTGGGGCAAGATCTCTTTCGGATGCCAACCTCAGGTTCAGCTGCCTCTGACTCACAGGCCAAACCTCTTCTGCATCTGTGGCACTTCTGCTCTCCCTTTGGGTACCCTGTGCACTACTTCCTTCTTTGACAGAATTTGACTCTACTCTACCCACAGCAATACTTTCTCCGTCCGAGTCAAATTCGGGGCCTCGATTGACACAACCCCTTTCAGCTCGATCTAGTGCACAACTGACTGCATCAGGAACCCTCACAGCTTCATTTGCCCCCTCAGATGGCCCTGCCACCTAAGCTGGATTTTCATTCACGAGAGGGGCTGTATCTTCCAAGGGTGCTGGAACTCTGCGGGTATGGGAAGAATGCACCCAGTTTGGCAACCCTCCACACTTCACTGCCGTGTTCGTGACCAGTATTACCTGGTACGGGCCACACCAACGAACTTCCAAGCAACTCTTCCTCACGTGTTGTCGAACAAGCACCCAATCTCCCGGGCACAAGTCGTGGCACAGGTCACTTGCGGCTGGAACAGTTGCTGCTGGGACACAGAACGGACTACATCAGCCAGTCCCTTACAGTAGTTGAGAATTAAGTCATCTGTGATGCTAATCAGAGCAGTAGCAGGTATCTCTGGTAATCGCATTGCCCTCCCCATTAGAATAGCATGAGGCGACAACCCCGATCTCTTATCAGGAACACTACGAAGGCTCATGAGGACCAAGGGCAGTGTGTCAGGCCATTTCAGGGATGTCGAAGAACACACTTTTGCCATCCGTGCTTTCCAAGTCCCATTAACTTGCTCCACAATCCCAGAAGCCTCTGGTCGATAACTGCAATATAATCTCTGATCCACATTCAAGGCAGCACAGAGCAATTTCATAATCTCACTGTGGAAATGTGTCCCTCTGTCCGACTCCAAAGAGGTTGGAAAGCTGAACCTAGGGATAAGTTCCCTCAACAACAGCTTAGCTAAAGTGAGCGTGTCACACCTAGGTGTTGGTTAAGCCTCCACCCACCTTGAAAAGACAAACACCACAACTAGGATGTACCTCAGCCCATTACACTTTGGCATCTCAATTAAATCCAACTGCATTCTATTGAAAGGCCCTCCTGACCTCCCAATGTGACTCAGAGTTACAGCAGTTTTCTTTCCTGCATTCATCTGCTGACATGTAACACACCTCTGACACACAGCTTCAGCAACTGCACGAAACTTCAGATCGTACAATGTCTGTCTGAACACTCGCACCATTGCATCTCTACCAAGATGTACTGCACCATGAATCAATCTTGCCATTGGGTTCAACAGACTTTCCGGTAGCACAGCCGACCATCACTCGAAACCCACACATCCACATCTCCCTTCTCACATCCTGATCTTATCCAGCCTTCTTGATCAGTAACCGTATGCTGCAATCGTTTTAGTTCTTCCCATGTATCAGCCATGGCTAACATCATGCTGAGCTCGGTTCTTTCTTGGCTTTCTCCAGTGTACCCTCCAGTAAATATGCATCCTTGTTCTGCACAAAAATGGGCAACCTCATCGGCGTAGTTATTTCCCAGAGACACAAAGTCACTCCCTTTACAATGGGCAGAACATTTGACAACCGCAATTTCCCTGGGACATTGAAATGCTTCCAACAATTGTCTCACATATTCCCCATTTCTAATGGGTGAACCTGAAGATGTCATGAATCCTCTCTGTGACCATAACAGCCTGAAGTCGTGAACCACACCAAACCCGTACTGACTGTCAGTGTAAATCGTTATCCGGATCTGATCAGCAGCCAAACAGGCACGGGTCAAAGCAATGATTTCAGCTACCTGTGCGGAGTGTACTCCCTCTAAACAGGCAGCTTCAACCACTCCTGTGATGGTACATACAGCAAACTCTGCTCTTAATCGACCAACATCGTCTCTTAAACATGAACCGTCCACAAAGTAAATTTCATCAGGGCCAGGGAGTGGTTCATCAACAATGTCTGGTCTCGGTTTGGTGCATAGTTCAGTCAAATCGAGACATTCGTGATCCTCACATTCTACACCATCGGCATTTGGAATAGGCATCAATGTTGCAGGATTCAAAACAGAACACCTCTTCAAAGTCACATTTTCTGCAGCAAGTATAACTTGCTCATAGCGTGTTAATCTGTTGTTCATGAGGTGCTGTGTTTTGGTCCTTGTCATCAACAGTTCAACAGAGTGTGACACGTAAACTGTAAGTGGATGTCCCATTACAATACTTTCACACCTTTCAATGCTGACACCTGTTGCAGCAACGGATTTAAGACATCCGGGCAATGCAGAAGCTACGGGATCTAAAGTAGCTGAAAAGTAGGCAACTGGTCTACGGACACCTCCATGATTCTGTGGCAGAACTGGCAATCCACAACCTTCTCTCTCGCAACAGAACAATGTGAAAGGCTTGTTGTAATCAGGCATTCCCAAAGCTGGAGTGCGACACACGGCTTCTCTCAGCCTTAAAAATGACATCAAGCAATCATTGTCCCATGGTACCGGATCACTCACATCCTTGTGCATCAGCCGTTGTAAAGGCTTCAAAGGAGAAGTTGGGAATCCATTGGTGACAGTAGCCAATCATCCCCCAGAACATTCTGACTTCTCTCTGGGTGGTGGGCACAGGCATATTCATAATGGCATTTCAATAAAGAGCCCTAGAGGGAAACAATCTGCCAGACCACACCCCACTTAATGAGTATCAATCCAACAAGGATCTGGCAGATATAGGCACTTGCTAAAATATGTCTTAAGGAAAACGATGAGGGAAGATATTTTTATCTAAAACCTCAGCCTACTAACATTATAGCATAATCTGGCCATATCCTCAGTGCCCATCACCTTTAAAATAGCAGGACAAGAAGGAAACATAAAATAACGGTCAGTCAGTCCACTCAAAAGAACACATACCCCCAACTATTAGTTTGTATGTGCTCAGAAAAAGTGTAGAGAAGAGAGAAAGTATCTCACGAGTGCACCACCAGAGGAGCTACTGGTTGGTTCTCACCAGCTTGCCCATGTTTATGTCATCATTGATAACTTTCTCCATTAAAAAAATATTTGTATAGTGTGTCCAGTAAAGAAAAAAGTGCTGAAAGATAGAGACCCCGTGAAAATAGTGAGACACAAAATATCTCACGTTAAAATTGGATTAGACTCACAACAACTGGTTTCTTTTATTCCAAACTGTGAGTCAACACCAAATTAAAAGCAGAGCATGTTATAAACCACTTTGATGACGGCCAACATGTTTCATTGCCAATTGTCTTATGGCAAATTCATCAGGGCGACCGAGGTCAACAGTCACTTCCCTGGACATCTAATATCACAAAAAAAGGAGTGTGACTGACAGACACAAACAACAAAGGAGAAAAAAGAGAGAAACAGACATTTAGAGATATTTTAAAACCAACAGGCTCTCTTCAGTCCAGATATGGACTGAGCTTATGGCCACCTAGATTGACAAGTGGCCCATATCACATTATTAAGATATTTACCTAGTAGGAGCTGCGGGCCCGCATACCGGCTCCCACTATGGTGTAGGGATGTGTATCGTATACACCTTTTTATCAATCAGGAATATCAATCATATGTTCCATCCAGTATATATAGAGAGCAACAACAGTCTCTATCTACAAATACCATCAAGTGACGATACAGCATAAGATAGTATCAATTTCAGCTTACTCGAGGCACCAGACAACCTTCACAGGCTCTCAAACAGTTTCTCTGTATCTCATTACTGGTGATTACTCTCATAGCGGCCCCAAGAACACCTTAAAATCATACAGCTTTCAGGTCTCTTTCTTATGGTGGAATGTATAGCCCCATCGTGTAGTCAGAGTCCAAGGGGCAAAACCGACCTAGTCGTTATCCTACATCTATATCGATCGGCCCCCATACAAAGCCTAATCCTCCTTGCTCATGCGGCCAATCAAACTCAGCACGCACACTCTTACCGCTTCCAAGGAGATCCCGATCGGTGAATCAACCCGCGACTCCAAACACGGCCGTGGGGCGTTTTAAACAGATTGAAAACGCTCACCAACACAGCGTACATCATCACGTGACCTCCCGCACTGGCTTCAGGGAAGCTCGGACCGGGACGGGCGCCATCTTGGAGTGGTAAATCCACAGCAGTGAGTCAGATGGTATACCCAGCGCTATGTAATCAAAATTGTGAGAGTGAGAGTAAAAAGATCGTACCAGAATACACTGCTTCAAAGCCACATTATATCATATAAGTGAACATCTTTCACAGTATCACAACGATATTTGCAGATTTCATCTGAGCATGTCCCTGGTCATATGAACCCCGCTCAAGCCTCAAGCTCAACTAAGAAACTGTGGGTGCCATCTTAGGATATCAACATATTCCAAAATTATACGAGAGAGCATGCACTAAACTCCCTATAATGCTGAACAAAGCAATCAGACAGGAGAGAACAAGCCCATAATAGGTAAAAGGGTGGGTACTACAGTAGTTCTTTACATGTAGTGCTAAAGTGGTGCCAAATATCAAACGGCCTCCCTCATTTGGGTATGATATTACCCCTGTAGTGCCACAATAGTGCCAGGTATAAAAAGACCTCCCTTATTGGGTATGATAATAACCATACACCACACCCTGTCATCATCTCATCTACTGATCTTATTCCACTCAATCTGATCGTTGAGGCCGATCTGGTCGACCTTCTCTGAGAAAATCCAGCGTGCTTCTTTAACAGCAAGTCTTTGGTCCATATTATTTGCGTCGCCCACTATTTTTTCCAAAACCACCCACTTTAATGCTTTATGGTGATGTGAATGTTCCTTATAGTGTTGTACCAGACGTGTTGTCAATTTCCCTGCCTTGATTGTGCTAAGATGTTCTTGAACTCGGACCTTAACCTTACGGAAGGTCAAGCCTATATAGTGCAATCCACAAGGACAGGTCAGTCTGTAGATCACATTTGTAGAATTACAGTTACTGAACTTCTTTAGATACCACATCTTCCCGTCAGACAACTGAAGTTCAGTAGTTTTTCTTGTTAACTCACAAACTGAGCAACATCCACATGGGTGGTGACCTGACGGTAGGGGGTGACTGACAGTGCTCTGCATAGGTCTTGTATGGACCAATCTGTCCTTTAAATTCTGGGCACGTTTGAACTAGGGGTGGGCGGAATTTGCGGAATTAACCTCCGCAAATTATCGCGAGATTGCAGAAAATCTCCGCAAACACGCCGGAAATATCGCGAAGATGCGGAAGTTTTTTGCCGCCTGTTCGCGGTATTTTTTGCGTGTTCGCGGGTCGCCAACTTACCCATGCGGTCGCTCATGGGCGCGGCCATCTTGTTTTCACTTGTCCCGCCCTCTGGCGTTGTTTACTTCCTGTTCCGGGTCGCGCAATGCATGTTCGCGGTCGATATTTCCTGTTCGCGATCGCTTTTACTTGATCGCGTTGCTTTTTGCTTGCTCAGGGAGAAAATATCGCGCGAACTTGCCCACGTGGTCGCAACGGGCGCGGCCATCTTGTTTTCCACTCTATTGCATGGTTCTGGGGCCTGATTTTCAATCCTCCCTAAATCTTTTCAATCCTTTGTTTATAGCCACTTTTTTCGGATCTTTATTACTTATTATTTCTCTAACTATTTTCCTGCCTCTATATTTTTGGTTTTTGTGTACCTTTTTTTTTGTTTTTTAGCTACTTTTTCTCTTTGTATTGCCTGCTATTTATTTCCTTTACTCCTTTATTTATTTTACCTTTTCTTTCCCGCCCCGTCCCCAGAACCATGTCCAAGGGCAGGGCTGTTCGCCGGCGCAGCCAGAGCCGCGACCGCCTTCCTTGCGGAAGGCGGCGCCCACAAGGGGTGCATGCACGGGCCTTATTTGGGGAGGCGGAGTGGGCTGCACTAATTTTCTTTGTGCAGCGCCACCTCCCCTCAACCCTGGCAGCAGGTGGCAGGCCTGGGTCCGGGTACGGCCTCCGGGAGCGTCGGCAGCGGTGGGGGAAGGTGCGCCGGGCAGTGTCTCGCATCTCTGGGGTCCGGCGCACCCAGGCACAGCTGACGCACCGGTGGTCCGACATCCTGGACCGTGAGCAGGACCTGCTGGACCTGCTAGGAGTGGAGGTCCCGGGGCTTGGTGAGTACCTATTTAATTATTACAACTTTGTTTCTGTTCTTCTGCTCTATGTTATATATTGCGAATATCTTTTTTTCCTTCCAACCAGATAGAATGTTGCTGCTTGCAATACATTCCAGGTTAATAATGTTTAAAAGTCTTCTGTGATTATGACACAGGTGCTCTTCTGCGCTACTACTAATCTTACTTGTTTGCAGCTTTGCGTTTGCGCTTGCTTAGCGTGATTCTTTACGAGTTTATTTTAGAGAAATTAAGTTACGTAATGCTACAGTGACTCATGTCCACTCCTTACTTTGTCCTGTCACTAATAGATAGGGGCGGATTGATACATAGGTTTAGGTACTTTGTATGAGCTTCTAATTGGTTAGTGGTATGCGTGATGCCCCCTCACTCAGTTACGTGACGTGCTGCTAGTACGCCAGTCTTTAGAACCTTTCTAGTTTGTTCAATGAGTGGAGGTAGGCTTTGCAGTTACTTAGCAGTAGCAGATGAGCATCAATCAAACCAAAATTGTGTATATACAAAAAATGTAGTCATGTTAATGTGTCCTCCATGATTGGATCATACACATTGTTGAGGAATACAGTCGAAATGCATACTTAATGTACAATTGGCATGCCTGGAATAGGTGGGCTAGGTTGGGTGGTAGGTTGTACTAATACTTAGGCTTACTTGTAACTTAGTTTTCTGGAATCAGAATGGAAGAATGGATTACTGTTGATAAATAGTAACTTAAGTAGTCGAACTGCGAATCCCCCGATATTACATGTTGACCAGATGAGATCGGTCAATGTAGTTATTGCAATTGTTTACATTAGTGTTTTTTGACCGTTGTTGAAAAAAATTGTATTTGCTTAAGTTGACACCATCCATCAATGTTTGTCTTTCTTATATCTTTCCTGTTCATCAGCACCCAGGGGCAGACGGGCAGGGACTGGGCAGTCGGCGGGACAGGAACACCACGAGGAGGACACCGCTGAGGGCTCCTCTGCTGGCCCCAGTAAGTCTTCTTGTTTTTAATAATATTTCTTATTCCATAACTTTTACTGCCCCATTTCTCCCGAACTATAGTGTGTTTCCAAATGCTATTTTTTACCACCAATTATCCTTCGATCTGTACGGTTTCAAAAAGCTTATCCCTGCCTCCGCTATGATGACTGAGTACTACTACATACTATCAGTCTGTCTGTCTGTACTGTAGTAGCTAGTCTTGCCCAGTGCCACTCTTTGTGAAAGGTTGTAATATAAAACTCATATTCACCAGTAGCTCGTACAATCCGTTGGGTCGTTGTCTTGTACTACTTTTTACTCTTGTTGATGTTTAGGCTTTGAAAATTCACAGCAACAGCCCTACCAGATTTCTTAATATTTTGATATGATACCCTATAGGACATACAACTGTTGTAGGGATCTTGCACATACATTTGCACCAGAAAATAGGATGTTGGTGATGGTAGGTTGGACCTTCCTTGCACACCTCAATCAGAAATTCCGCACCCACCACAATTCCACTGCTTGACTATAGTACTGTCTTGTCATACCTATTAGGTCTCGGAACCCTCCCCCCAAGACAACCAACAAGTAGACAACCCAGAACATTAACACACCCAACCTCTGTCGTGGAAGCAATTCACATGCACACCCTTACTTTAATTTGCTCAATCGTGTAAGTTAGTCCACTCCACACCAAATACCACAAAGTCTATGTAAGTTTAAAATTTTTATTTCAATTTGAGAAGGTCTGTACACTGTTATCTTAGCAGCACCAACCGGCAAATCAATAACATTAAAACAAAATACATTGTTACACTAATACAGTTGGGAATTAAATCATGATAACTGAAGTGGTGGAAGGCAGCACCACCATCCCATAGCAATTTAGTTTATATACATTTATAAATGAAGATGTGAGTGAAGGGACCCCTCACCTCAGAAGAACCTAGTACTGGTAGTTGGTGCATCGTTCAGAAGCTCTGGTTCGTAGAAGCGAATCTTGCGTCTGTAATGCGAAAAAAGGAAATGGTGTGCGTTAGTATATTGCAACTTGCAAGCATTTCTCAGCCGTGCCAAAAAGTGTAGCATCTATGGATAAGCAATATGGACTAACAGTAACAGTAGTACACCAGTTCTTCCTAAAAAAGTGGCTTGTTAATGTTTGTTGACCGCCTGTACGCAGCGCGTAGACTAGACAGTAGCAGTGTGAGGCAGGTCATGTGGGCTCAAAGGTGTCTTAAGAAGCTGCAAGGTAAAGGTAACGTCACATGTGCATGGCTAGGGCTAATCAAGCAAATGCTACAATGATCATATAACTTAGTGTCTACTCTACTACTACCTGATTTGTACTAGTGATTTATGTTAGTATTAACTCATTTTTCAACCTTGCTACTGATCAATAGGGGGGAGGTGTATATGTTGCCTAATAAATGTGTAATGTTTTCTAGGCGCACTACCGACCACCATTGCTGGGGCCAGCGAAGGCGACGCAGAGGGCGAGGATGCGGCAGTTGCAGATAGCAACGGAGGGGGAGTGGCAGCACCAGTGGCAGGCGGTGGTAAGTTAGATTCATAATCTTTAACTATTGTTGAACTTGACAGCACACTCACTGCAAAGGTGTACTGTATGTATATGTATACTGTAAAGTTGTGAATTAGGGCCCCATTAGGATGGTGGGCGTATTGCCCCCGCCGGGCTGGCTGGAATTCACTGCCGTCACAGCAGGGGCAAACCTCCCGCCATCCCTGTAGAAAATATTCAGACATGTCTAGGCGGAAAAGGGTTCAATATGGCGGTGGTGTCTCTCTCACCACACCGGCAGCCATATAATCTGCATTTTGGAATGCCTTTGCGTGGCGGCATTACCGTCCGCCACGGAAAGGCATGCACACATTGCAGAGTATGCTTGGGGGCCCCCATGGAGGGTACCTACCGATGCTATGGTACCCCCCGACTTTCAAAGCAAAACGTGACAGGCTCCGTGCGAGGCCCGTCATGTTGTGCTTGGAAAAGCAGCACAACATTTTAGCATTGCTTTCAGCGTCACTGTGCCGGGCGCATCATCCTAATTAATTGTCCCCACGGGACCCCCACCCTTTTTAGCAGTCGGATGGCGGGCGGACAAAGTCCGCCCGCTATCCGATGTCGTAAGTAAGTATGAGTTCTTGGGGACGTTTGAAGAGTGAACTAGAAGACTAGAATTCCCTTTAATTGGTATAGGACTAGGAGCCAGAGTATTGAGTAACCAATGGCCTCATCTATCTGATTTCAACTCCGCTTTGAAAGTTTTATGGAGAAGAGCACCTGGTGCACTGTTCAACTAAAAAGTGTAAGACAGGTGGAAGGAAGAAGGACGGGCGACATTTAAAATGTTATGTACTACTGTGCTTTATTTTATAGTGCTACTCTACCATGCCACTATGTGTATAAATAATTACCTTGTCCTACTGTTTTATTAAGACTATATTTTACAATTGTCTTGTTTTTTTCTTTTTGATACACAGCTACTCCGAAAATCAACCGGAAGGAGTTGGCCGCCAAGGCACGGCGCCGGAAGCTGGAGGCAATCCAGCAGGAATACCGGCGGCTGGTGGTCCTAGCCGAGGAGGAGGAGGAGAGTGCAGCAGCAATTGAAGCCTCCTCCAGTGCCCCGGGCCCCAGCCACCGCCCTCCAGCGGTACGGCGCCACCGTCTGGCGGCTGCCCGCCGCCACCGTGCCATCTCCGGTGCCCCCCCCCACTGTGGTTGCAACTGCCGCGGCCTTAGACGCCGCGTCGCCCATTTAGAGGACCAGATTCGTGTCCTCCTCCAGTCCCGCCCCACCAGTTAGTCCCTGTCACTGCCCCTTTTTTAATTCCTGTTTGTTTCCTCACTCGTTTGGGCGTTCTCTATTTCTATGGACAGTCGTTGGGGTTAGGGAGGGGGGTGGGTCAGCTTTTGTGGGTTTAGTTTATTTGTTAGGGTCAATTAAATATATTTTTCTATGTTACATGCAATGTTGTTAATGTTTTGTAGGTGGGGTAACTGTTTTACATCACACTGTTTCTTTGCTGGTGCATGGCCGCCCATAGCGTGTGTTTGATTTCAATAATTTGCTGACTGTATAAGACACAAACAGATAGATGCGACACACCTCACTCATTGACTGGTCCTACTATGCATTCTTTGGAGTGGTGTTTGAAACTGACATCATTGACAACATGTCCATTATTGATTCTGCCTCCCCCAAACTTCTCTCTTACCGGTGCTTGATGTTTATGTCCAACTGTGGCACAGCACTGGCTGCATGGTGAAGATGGTTTCCTTTTTCATACATGCCATGATTGGGGTGGTGGTGGTAGTATAGTAGTAGTATACACTGGCAGGGTAGCAGCATTTCCAAAAAAAGAAAAGGAGATAGTCAATCGCCTTTGAGAGACTGTTAGAGGAGTAGTTGAATGAAGTACATCACAGAATTTACCGAGCAACAATTATATGCTCAAATATTTGACAAAAAAAATGAATGCTGGATATTATGAGGATAGCCTACTAGACAGAGTTACAAACTATAGTTTTGTCGACTTGGCTATGCCTACAGTCTAACAGTTAGTGCTGTATATGAGGAATGACAACAAACAAATCAAATCAATGCCGGCAATTCATGCTGAGGTATATGTTCCTTTGTTAAATAAAATAACCTGTGAAATATCCTACTCATGGGTGGGCAAGCAGAAGAAGATCATCGCTCTGCATTGAAATTGAAGTAGTGTTGCTTTCACCACATCCGCCCCAGCAAGTGTGTGATTAAGTATTGGTGTACATTTAATTTAGTTACACCTCGACAATAAGTCACACAGCCCGGGGGAAGAGGGTTAGGGTCCGTTGATTGGATGGGAAGGGGGATTTTGGGAAAGGTTTGACATAGAAAAACAGTATGCATACATAGACAAACAAACGACAATCATTGAAGACTACCATACCATATCCATTCCATATGTTAAGGTATAAAAAAGGAAATGCATGCATGATGAGACCCGGATTACATACACTTCTATTTCTTGTTCTGTTCCGGCCTTAAAACTTTAACAGATAGCAAATAGAAATTTTAAATATTGGTAGTGAAGAATCGTAAACACAGAGCAAACGTAATGATGATTGATAATAACAACTCCAAGAACACACTGTTGTAAAGAATGTATACAAGATATTAATCAAATTATTTAAAAGAAGTGAAAAGTGGATACTGTTACTGTGTTATCCTGGTCAAAAATGTGGACTGGTTTTTTGCATCTCGGCATTCCTCTTGCTCCTCTCGTCCATCAATCTTGGGTGTGTCGCCTCACCACTCGCCACTGCCCGGCTGGAATAAAAAGGTGATTGATTGGTAAGGTAATTAATATGCATTGTAATGTTTTACAAAGTTTTGGACAAGGCCCGGCCTGTAATTTTAGATTGAAAACCAAAGGGGATATTCAGAAAGAAAGTGAAAACAAATGCACAAGTGATGGTGTAGTGCAACAAGAACACTTTCCGAGGTGGCATGTATGCATATGCATCATCTCTACTGTAGTCTGTTTCCAGCATAGACCTTCAACAGTAACAGGAGAGATCAGGCCCACAGTGCTTACCATTAGCACATCCTACGTTAACACTTTAGAGTCCTTTTTTTTTTTCTCTCAAAGAGTTGGACAAACGCAAAGCACATTATCCATTCCAGACATAGCATTTTACAGTTAAAGTTAGTAAAATCAATGCACTGCAGTCATCCCACCGCTACACTCTATTCAACTTCTACACAGACATTTGGGTGTGCTGTGGTTGTGGTTCACGTGTTTACCTTTAGGCTTTTCCGTTTTATGCCACTCATGAAACATCCTCCTGACTTCATCATCAGCTCTGATACTTCTACTGACTGAAGATCGGCCTGCAGTACAAGTGTAATTTTTAGAACACAACAAGAGTAGAAATATAAATATTACTGACTTGAGTCATTCTTTATTGTGTACAGAAAGATAGATTAACACTAGTACACTTTGACATCATTCACTTTGTGCACAACAAACAACGCAAACACAAAGATCAATAGCTCAGAGTCAGGTGTCCAATGCATGCCATTAATTATCATCATTTATTACCTGTTACTTCTCATCTTAAGTTAACGGGCCGTCTCTTTCGCCATCATCATGACGGACGGTGCTGTTTAAGTCACAGTCATTTGCATTGCGCAGCAGATTGAGTGAGTCCCCTTCCTGTATTGAATTAAAAGCAATGTATCACCAAGATGCAGGAGAAGTACACATTTCTTGTTTGCCAGAAGAGGAAAATTAGTAATTACTAGTGTGTTCTGTAGAAAGTTGATTAGTGGCAGTGCACAATTACATCAATTCATGCGAAACACACCACAAAATCTACATCATTCAGTCTGCTATTCTGCGGCCAATGCATGGCATCAATCATTACCTGTTGCATCTCATCTCGTTAACGCTGCAGGCCGTCTCTTTCGCCATCATCATGATGGACGGTGCTGTTAAGTCACAGTCATTTGCATTGCGCAGATTGAGTGAGTGCCCTTCCTGTATTGAATTAAAAGCAATGTATCACCAAGATGCAGGAGAGAAGTACACATTTCTTGTTTGCCAGAAGAGGAAAATTAGTAATTACTAGTGTGTTCTGTAGAAAGTTGATTAGTGGCAGTGCACAATTACATCAATTCATTCATGCGCAACACACACAACAAAATCTACATCACTCAGTCTGCTTTTCTGCGGACAATGCATGGCATCAATCATTACCTGTTGCATCTCATCTCGTTAACGCTGCAGGCCGTCTCTTTCGCCATCATCATGATGGACGGTGCTGTTAAGTCACAGTCATTTGCATTGCGCAGATTGAGTGAGTGCCCTTCCTGTATTGAATTAAAAGCAATGTATCACCAAGATGCAGGAGAGAAGTACACATTTCTTGTTTGCCAGAAGAGGAAAATTAGTAATTACTAGTGTGTTCTGTAGAAAGTTGATTAGTGGCAGTGCACAATTACATCAATTCATTCATGCGCAACACACACAACAAAATCTACATCACTCAGTCTGCTTTTCTGCGGACAATGCATGGCATCAATCATTACCTGTTGCATCTTATTTTCAGTTAATGGCCAGTCTCTCTCGGCTCTGAAGGAGGATAGCTATAGAAGTCATCAGATTCATGGTCCACTTGTTTTGGAAGGACGAGGAAAGTTTGAATTTGTTGTTACCATCATCCAATCATCATTCATGAGGGAAATGGAATTGACCAGGAGATGCAGTATGATCGAGCGGAGGAGCTGGATTCTGAGGACTGTAGTGTCAAATGGCAGACACCTGAAACTTGTATCTTAAATTAGAAGATTAGAAGACGGTGATAATGCATTGGTTGCGATTCACAAGTTTATAACCGGAACAACAGACACAAACAAAGGGGGAAAAAAGGGAGGAAGACAGTAAGTGCGAGCCTAATTGTCAGGGAAGTATAGCTCGTCCTCAAACTCTGGGGGATCGTCCAGTAGTAGGTAATCATCTGACACAATACTTCCGTCACCTGAGCCGCTGTCCTCATCTTCCTCTGTTGATTCATGCATTGTGTAATTCGGTGGTATGAAGTGCTGATTCATTTTGATCATTGTTAACCTCTCCACGTTTTTGGGAGATAGACTGGTCCTTCTCAAGGTTACAATGGAACCAGCAGCACTGAAAACACGTTCGGAAGAGACACTTGCGACAGGGCAAGCCAGATAGCTTATTGCCAGCCTGCTGAGCTGTGGCCATTCAGACCTTTTCCTATACCAATACTGCACTGGGTTTTGATCAACGTACACCTCTGTTGGGTCGTCCAGATAGGCCTGGACCATCCGCTCAATGTTCAGGGTTGCTGCTGGTAAGCTTTTGTGCTGTTTTTTCTGTGCATCAGCACTGTGCTTACGGCCCATCTTTACATACCAATCTGATAATGATTGTACTCGGCTGAATGATCCAGTTATTGTTTTTGTAGTCGATGGTGATGGTGAGTGTTGCGATTGTGAGCCAACCGCACTGCCCTCAGCCGACGAAGTTGCACTTGATTCTGCATGGCCTGCTTCAGTATCAGTACTTGTTGTGGGTTGATGTGGCGGGCTTTTAATTAGCAGCCCTTCGTTTTCAAACTTGATGGCTGCTTCAGCTATACAACTTTTGTAGCGGGCAACATCAGTGTCGGAAAAAGAAAGCAATAGTCCTAATTTTGCACGTGGATCCAGAATTGTGGCACAAATGTAATGGTCTTGTGACAAAATTTTATTTTGTATCCTTACATTTTCTGATAAGCGCCTGGATAAGCTCTCCACCAAGTCATGGGCTTGCCTTCTGTCCTCTACACCTTTGTAGGATTCAGACACATTATTCAGCTCATGCTCTAGCATTTGCAACAATGGGATCGCTTGGCCCATTGTACAGTCCTCCTTGCTGACTTCACGTGTGAAGACCTCAAAAGGAGACAGCATCTCAGTCAGGCATTGAATTAGGGTCCATTGCTCCCTCTGAAGGGTCATGCCTTTAACACTAGCATCACTGCTTCTGTACCAGACATAATCATTGAGTGACCTGTGCTGTTCGTACAGACGATCAAGCATGTAATACGTTGAGTTCCAACGTGTTGCCACCTCCTGGATGAGTGCCTTGACTGGCACCCTACGCTCACGTTGGAGGATCCTCAGCTGCTTCCGAGCTTTAAAAGAATGGCTGAAATGAGTGCATATTCTTCGGCAGATGGACAGTAAATTGCTTACTATGGGTTCTTTTTTCAGAAAGTCTTGCACTATAATGTTTATGCAGTGTGCCAAACACGGAACCCTGAAATAGGAACCAAGTTCCATGGCCTTAAGTACATTACTGCCATTGTCTGTGGCAACAAAACCAATACCAAGCCCTCTGGGCTGCAGCCATTCCAAAACCTTGGTGCGAAACTCTTCTAAAATGTTTTCAGCCGTATGAGATTTCTCCATGGCGAACATGGCTACAGTTGCATGTTTCCGAGTACCTTCAAAAATCGCAGCTGTGTCAACAACACCTCGTGCAGATAGTTGATCTTTAACCCCCACAAAAGAGATCCAGTGTGCAGTGATACACATGTAATCTGTGGCTTGGCAACTGGTCCACATGTCTGTTGTCAGGTGGATATTGTGCACAGCACTCTTCTGCAAAGCTTGTCCAACCAATTCCAGCACATCATGATGTAGTGCCGGAACAGCAATTCTTGCGAAATAGGACCGGCTTGGAACTTTCCATTTCGGGCAGATGGCAGACACAAATTCAAGGAAACCCACCCCTTCCACAAATGAAAAAGGAAGAAGGTCCAGCGCTAACATTTTAGCCAGCTTCGCATTGTACAATCGTGCCGTTGGGTGGTTGCGTTGGAACTGCCCCTCCAACCTAAACATGCTGTCAATGGTAGGCTGGCTTACTTTCCTTAGTGGTGCCATTAACCCACTAAGGCTCAACGACACAGATTGTCTCATTGAGGTACTCGCCGCCGGTCGCCTTGGTGTCTCACCCACACTCTGAGTATGGCTCTTACTGCGGTGCCACTCTGATGTTACTGAGGAGGATGTGGGCGTTACCACTGCAGTGACTGCACTACTGGAGACAGGGCTAGAAATGCCTCCCTGTTCTTCACCTGCCACCACAATAATATCGCTCCCTGATTCCTGACCAACTTCAAAGGGTTTAGTTTTCCTACTTTCTTTTAACTTAAGTAGGTGATCCTCCCACACAATAGTGTGGTGTATTCTGAGATGACTTGCTTGTCCTCCGGTACCATAGTTTGTACCAAGCTTACCACGCCGAACACCTTGCCGACAAATTGCGCATATAGCAATGTTCTCCTCCTTGGCGCTAACAGAAAAGAAGTCCCAAACTGGGGAGGAGAACTTTCTGGCACTGCTGGATGTGCCACTTTCAACACCAGATGAACTTGAGGGGGTCCTTGAAAATATGTGACCCTGTCCACCTACACTGTGACTTTTACTACCACTTCCTACTGAGGTGGTTGAGCTGGATGTAGGTCCCTGCCGGGCCTTGGAAAATATGGCAGCTGGAGGTAGTGGTGGTGTAACCTGTGTTGGTGAGATCCGTGCTGCATCCCACTCAGTAGCAGCCTTTCTGGATAGGGTTAGAATGTCGGTCTCCAATCCCTTTGGGGCGGGAGTAATGTGCGTGATGACTGGCTCGTCTTCATCAACATCATCACCCCCCTCTTCTACATCTACCTCCATAACTCTAAGTTTTTCTGGGACCTTCCTTTTCAGAAGCAATGTCTTGTGGCGTACTTCACTCTCAGACCGAGCTGGTGGGACCCAAGTGTCATCACGATCATCAGAAGCGGGGCTTGAAGAAGAAGATGATGGACTAAGCCTCCTTTTCCTTGCTGGTGGTCTGGAAGACAATAGATGTTCTGAAACAGTGGTTTGACTTCGCTCCGCTTTGTCTGCAGGAAGCTCGATTTCCTGAAATGCCCCTACGTCAGGAGCAACAACTACTATGGTGGGCTGTTGTGGCGGCTGCTGCTGTTCTGGTTGCGGCGGCTGCTGCTGCTGTTCTGGTTGCGGCGGCTGCTGCTGCTGGTCTGGTTGCGGCGGCTGCTGCTGTTCTGGTTGCGCCGGCTGCTGCTGCTGTTCTGGTTGCGCCGGCTGATGCTGCTGTTCTGGTTGCGCCGGCTGCTGCTGCTGTTCTGGTTGCGCCGGCTGCTGCTGCTGTTCTGGTTGCGCCGGCTGATGCTGCTGTTCTGGTTGCGCCGGCTGCTGCTGCTGTTCTGGTTGCGCCGGCTGCTGCTGCTGTTCTGGTTGCGCCGGCTGCTGCTGCTGTTCTGGTTGCGCCGGCTGCTGCTGCTGTTCTTGTTGCGGCGGCTGCACACTGATCTGCTGAGTTTGCGCCTGCGTTGAACTTGATTGTGTACTACTTTGCGGTAATGACATTTCTTCAACATCGCTGCCCGTTAGTAGACTGGCTACCTCTGCGACAGTAAAGCCCTTGGGCCTAGGTTGGTGGGGTTGCTGGACCGCTGTGCTGCTCCCAGCTTGGTTCCCGGACAACGCTTTGGTGCCAAAAAAAACCTTGGCCGGCACACCACCAGTCGTGGTTAATGGCACTTCCTTTTTCTGTTCCTTCTTCTCACCAGCAACTTTCTTGGTACTGGACCTGGTACCTTTCTTTGGGGCCATCTTATTCCGACGTCAGGCAGGAGGCAGATGCACAACAAGTTCTGGTCACACGTGGGCGTGATGCGCAGCAGGACTTCTGTCTGGCTGGCAGTACAACGGGTAGCCAGGTGATGCCGATGACACCTCCTACTCTGTCTTTTGTGCACCTAAAAGCAAAGAAGACAGGAGAAGAACATCAGTGAAATGTTGCATTTGTTTTTGTGGTTCAGTTACTTAGTACTGTACTAGTGCAAACAAAAGATAGTCTAGCCATTTATGAATTTTTTTTAACTAGAGCTATGTTATACTACTAGTACTGTGTACAGCCACACTACACTCTCAGGAAGGTGATGTCTAAAAATTCAACAGATCACATAGAAAACACTTGATCAATAAAGCTGTGGCTACCTGCTCTGGTAGCAGTGGATGAAAGCAGGCCTGCTGGCAGACAAGGCCAGGCAAGCTTGCAGGCCTAGGCCTCAAAATGGCCACCAGCCACATGGAGAGCCCCAACAACAACAGCAAGGCCACCCCAAAATACACACTTCCCCAACTCAATCCAATGCCATCCATGCCCAAAATGATGTCTAAAATCAACAGAACACACAGAAAACAGTAGATTACTAAAGCTGTGGCTACCTGCTCTGGTAGCAGTGGATGAAAGCAGGCCTGCTGGCAGACAAGGCCAGGCAAGCTTGCAGGCCTAGGCCTCAAAATGGCCACCAGCCACATGGCGCGCCCCAACAACATCAGCAAGGCCACCCCAAAATACACACTTCCCCAACTCAATCCAATGCCATCCATGCCCAAAATGATGTCTAAAATCAACAGAACACACAGAAAACAGTAGATTACTAAAGCTGTGGCTACCTGCTCTGGTAGCAGTGGATGAAAGCAGGCCTGCTGGCAGACAAGGCCAGGCAAGCTTGCAGGCCTAGGCCTCAAAATGGCCACCAGCCACATGGCGAGCCCCAACAACATCAGCAAGGCCACCCCAAAATACACACTTCCCCAACTCAATCCAATGCCATCCATGCCCAAAATGATGTCTAAAATCAACAGAACACACAGAAAACAGTAGATTACTAAAGCTGTGGCTACCTGCTCTGGTAGCAGTGGATGAAAGCAGGCCTGCTGGCAGACAAGGCCAGGCAAGCTTGCAGGCCTAGGCCTCAAAATGGCCACCAGCCACATGGAGAGCCCCAACAACATCAGCAAGGCCACCCCAAAATACACACTTCCCCAACTCAATCCAATGGCATCCATGCCCAAAATGATGTCTAAAATCAACAGAACACACAGAAAACAGTAGATTACTAAAGCTGTGGCTACCTGCTCTGGTAGCAGTGGATGAAAGCAGGCCTGCTGGCAGACAAGGCCAGGCAAGCTTGCAGGCCTAGGCCTCAAAATGGCCACCAGCCACATGGAGAGCCCCAACAACATCAGCAAGGCCACCCCAAAATACACACTTCCCCAACTCAATCCAATGGCATCCATGCCCAAAATGATGTCTAAAATCAACAGAACACACAGAAAACAGTAGATTACTAAAGCTGTGGCTACCTGCTCTGGTAGCAGTGGATGAAAGCAGGCCTGCTGGCAGACAAGGCCAGGCAAGCTTGCAGGCCTAGGCCTCAAAATGGCCACCAGCCACATGGCGAGCCCCAACAACATCAGCAAGGCCACCCCAAAATACACACTTCCCCAACTCAATCCAATGCCATCCATGCCCAAAATGATGTCTAAAATCAACAGAACACACAGAAAACAGTAGATTACTAAAGCTGTGGCTACCTGCTCTGGTAGCAGTGGATGAAAGCAGGCCTGCTGGCAGACAAGGCCAGGCAAGCTTGCAGGCCTAGGCCTCAAAATGGCCACCAGCCACATGGAGAGCCCCAACAACATCAGCAAGGCCACCCCAAAATACACACTTCCCCAACTCAATCCAATGGCATCCATGCCCAAAATGATGTCTAAAATCAACAGAACACACAGAAAACAGTAGATTACTAAAGCTGTGGCTACCTGCTCTGGTAGCAGTGGATGAAAGCAGGCCTGCTGGCAGACAAGGCCAGGCAAGCTTGCAGGCCTAGGCCTCAAAATGGCCACCAGCCACATGGCGAGCCCCAACAACATCAGCAAGGCCACCCCAAAATACACACTTCCCCAACTCAATCCAATGCCATCCATGCCCAAAATGATGTCTAAAATCAACAGAACACACAGAAAACAGTAGATTACTAAAGCTGTGGCTACCTGCTCTGGTAGCAGTGGATGAAAGCAGGCCTGCTGGCAGACAAGGGCAGGCAAGCTTGCAGGCCTAGGCCTCAAAATGGCCACCAGCCACATGGAGAGCCCCAACAACATCAGCAAGGCCACCCCAAAATACACACTTCCCCAACTCAATCCAATGGCATCCATGCCCAAAATGATGTCTAAAATCAACAGAACACACAGAAAACAGTAGATTACTAAAGCTGTGGCTACCTGCTCTGGTAGCAGTGGATGAAAGCAGGCCTGCTGGCAGACAAGGCCAGGCAAGCTTGCAGGCCTAGGCCTCAAAATGGCCACCAGCCACATGGCGAGCCCCAACAACATCAGCAAGGCCACCCCAAAATACACACTTCCCCAACTCAATCCAATGCCATCCATGCCCAAAATGATGTCTAAAATCAACAGAACACACAGAAAACAGTAGATTACTAAAGCTGTGGCTACCTGCTCTGGTAGCAGTGGATGAAAGCAGGCCTGCTGGCAGACAAGGCCAGGCAAGCTTGCAGGCCTAGGCCTCAAAATGGCCACCAGCCACATGGAGAGCCCCAACAACATCAGCAAGGCCACCCCAAAATACACACTTCCCCAACTCAATCCAATGCCATCCATGCCCTAAATGTGATTGAAAATGAAATATATTCAAAAAACAAAAGGAACAGTTGCTTCATCATGCACACACACACCCATGAGGCCATGCCCATGGCTAGCTCGGGCCTACTACTACAACCCACAAAATTAAAATAAATTAAAAAAAAAAAAAAGGAATGATGATAATTAATTATCAAAAATAAATTGTAGTTACACAACAACTGCAATGCCCACAATCAAACACAACAACCACTTACTTGTAAAATATCCTATTCCAAAAATCCTGAAATCCAATTGCAATGATGCAGCAGACAAAAAGAGAGATCTTTCCAGCTCCAAATCCAAAGGCAGAATGAGCAGGAGATGGACAAAGCACTGGGAGGAGCCTGCTGGACAGGAACAGGAAGTTGGAGAATCTGTGTCACTTCCTCCCTCTCTCCACTTTGTAAAAAAAAAATGACTCCTGGAGTCCTTGCACAAAAAAGGAAAGCCAAATGTGAATGTAAGGAGTTCTTTTCATCCAAAATCAGTATTTGCAGATGGTTTCATGCTGCTAGAGCCGATATTCCTCTCCAAATTGTAAATTTTACATTGTTGAGTTCTCCAGCTTCACATTACTTCCGCCGGCGTGTCGAAAACGATATGATCGCGTTCTCTTCTTTGTCCCTGTCGCGTTGGATATGACGTGTTCGCGGTCTCTTTCTCCTGTTCGCGTTCGATTTCATGTGCCCGCGTCATTCTCTGGCTCGCGATGTAGAATGACATGTTCGAGATCTCAATCTTCTCATACTCGCGCGGTGCATGATCGCGAGAAGAAATACCTGATCGCGCGACAAATGACGTGATCGCGTGAAAAATGACTTGAATGCGGCCGCGAACTCTCGCGAGACAGCGCAAAATGGCTACCAAAATCCAACATCTCGTGGAGAACGCGACCGGGTCAAGAAAACTTGTCGGAGAACGCAGGGATTCAGGTAAGGCGATCGCGCGCGCGCGAGAATGTATTGTTTTACAGCGCGAGCAAGAAAAAAATTATCGCTAAGCTGCGGAATGCGGAAATTTTGACATTTTCGCGCTTTCCGCGGAACGCGAGAATGCCAAAATATCGCAACTTCCGCGAACGGAACGGAATTTTGGCCCAGGCCTAGTTTGAACGCAAATCGAGGTTGTGGCATTTGGAATTCATTGGTAGATAATAATGACCAATGTTTTCTTATTGCTTGACGGATCTTAGTAGAGAGGGGGTCAAACGTTAATACCTCTGGTAGACAAGCCTTAGATTCTTTACTATTTCGTTCGAGAAGAACAACTCGAGGCGTATTATGGGCCCTCTTTCGAGCTCTGGTGACAATTTTTCTTGGGTATGCTCGCTGAACCAATTTTTCAGTCAGGCTCTCGGATTGTTGTAAAAATTCATTAGTCGAAGAGCAGTTCCTACGATACCTGAGGAATTGCCCCACCAGGAGATTATCCCTCAGAGCTCTCGGGTGGAAAGACTGATAGTGAAGTAATGAATTTTTATCAGTGGGCTTTTGATGTACACTTGTACTAAGTTTGTTATTAAGTACTCTAATGTCAAGATCGAGATACGTGGCTCTCTCACGATCTATCTTCCAGGTGAACTTAAGGCACTCATCTCGACCATTCAACCACTCCAAAAATTCACATAGCAACTGTAAGGTCCTGACCAGATGCATAAAACATCGTCAATATACCTCTTCCAGAGGCAAATATGTCTCTGGAAGGGGTTAGAGGACTGGCACAAATGATAATCCTCAAACTGACCTACATAAATGCAGGCCAGACTCGGCTCAAAAGTTGCGCCCATTGAAGTGCCCAATATTTGCAAAAATAGATCATTTTTATAACAAAAATAGTTACGGGTCAGGGCCAACTCTACACATTGCAGCACAAATGACTGGGGAGTGTCATAAAACCACTCCTGAGCCCCAAGAGCCCGAGCTGCTGCCACCGGCGTCGCCTCTTGGGGTATACTCGTGTATAACGACTCGATGTCAATTGTGACCAAGAATTGTTGCGAAGGGTCAAAGTCCAAATCATTAATCATGTTCAAAACATCGGTTGTGTCTTGCACATAAGATGTCTGTTTAATCACCGATTCTCTCAGAAAAAAGTCAGCAAATTGCGACAAAGGTTCGGACAAGGAATCAATGCCCGAAACTATCGGGCGTCCTGGGGGTGGCCGTTGGGCCTTATTCATAATGGCCTCAATGCGATCTGGTGACACCTTTCTCTTGCCCTTCTCAATTCTGTGACCCAAATACTGCACTTCACTGAGACAATACTGTAATTTATTTGGGGACACCTTGTGTCCATTCTCTGCCAAATGATTCAATAAAGCAATGGTATCAATTCTGCAAGCGTCTTCGGTTTCTGAAGCAATGAACAAGTCATCAATGTATTGCACCAGAACAGAGTTCTGCGGCATCACAAGTCCTTCAAGATTCTTCTTCAAGATCTGATTAAAGATCGATGGACTCTCTATATACCCCTTTGGGATACGACACCACGTTAACACACGGTTCTTCAGCCGGAAAGCAAAAAGAAATTGGCTTTCCTCATGGAGTGGGATCGAGAAGAATGCTTGGCACAGATCGATCACTGTAAACCACTCAGCCTCATATGGGATTTGAAACAGGATCACAGATGGATTCGATACCACCAAACAACATGGAACAACTATCGCGTTGACCTTTCGCAGGTTCTGCACAATCCTAAATTTCCCACTCGGTTTCTGTAGTCCCATGATAGGTGAATTACATGGGCTGCCCATGATCTCTTTCAGAATTCCCTGCTTGATCATAGACTCGGTTACGGGTTTGATCCCTGCAATAGTTTCGGGTGACAAATTGTACTGGGGTGTCCTAGGGAATTCTGTGTTCGGCTTGACCTGTATCTTCACTGGCTCCCCTACACCTTTGATCAATCCAATCTCCTCTCCACTGAAGTCCCACACATCAAGTGACACAGAATCCCTCAAGTCAAGTGGAAGTTCCTCCACTGTCAGTGCTGGGTACATTTCTATACACACGTGCTGATTTGCAACCTTAAAGGTCGCATCATCATTTGTCTGTACTTCAACTTCCTTTGGTGTACAATAAATGGTGCAATTCAATTTACACAACAGATCCCTCCCTAGCAGGCGAACCAGACTTGAGTCACACACTGCAAACTGGTGTCGATCTCGGAATGTTCCTATTCTCACAGGAATTGGCTCGGTCAATGGGCTGGCCAATTTCTTATTTGCTACGCCAACATCTTGGATTGATTGTCCCGAGAGAGGTAGGTTAGGGACTACGGCTGATCTTACAGTAGACCGGGTAGCACCAGTGTCAACCAAAAAGGTGGTAGGGTGATCATCAACATCAACTTCTATGAATGGTCCCCTCTGGTCTACCTCCAAGACTGCTCCAAGCGTGCAGTCTTCCTCCCCTCTCAGGCACCGTCATGCCAACGGGTCTGGACCGAACTCCTCATACCCTTCGAACTAGGGCATCTGTTGATAGGTTCGAACAACCTGCTGAACACTTTGAACTCTAGGTGGCTGGGGAACTTGCACCTGCGGACTAATAGTCCCCCCTTTCACCAATCTTGGTCTAGTCACTGTGGGAACTACCTCAGGTACAGGTACCTGAGCTATCTCTCCTTCTTGTTGCACCTGATTTATTGGATTCAAGGGACACTCGTGTTTCCAATGTCCAACCTGGTGACAAAGATGACACGCAGTGGTCTTCTTCAATGTCGCCACATCCATTCCTGTCTTGGGATCGACTGACTTAGGTTTTCCATGACCTTGGACATTCTGGTTCCCTCCTTGGTTATTTCCCTGCTTCCTTCCTAGTGTCCCTCCGCTAGGCTGAGCTTGAGCCATTTGCATCTGGACAAGCATCAACTTATCCTTCAACCTTATGTGCTTCGATTCTATCTCATCACTACAGTACCTGGCATACCGCAAGATCTCATCCACCGGCTTATTCTGCCAGCAAATCAGATGCTGCTGTATCATGAGACTAACCTCTGGTCTCAAACCCAACACAAACGTCGAAACAAACTGTCCCATGTCTTTTGTATCCAAGGCATCTAGTCCACTGTACTGCTTGAAGGCCTGCAAGAGTCTTTCATAATACTCATGCACTGTCTCTTTTGGCTCTTGGACTGTCCGATCTATCTTAACCCAATCAATATCCTGAGGTGAAATTTTCGACTTCAACCATGTAATCACTTGCTCAAACTTCTTCAAGACTATGGGTGATGGACCATTTGAAATAGGATCCCTTTCGGGCTCTGAAGTTGGCCATTCAACAACAATTTTGCATGCGGACCATAAATCGCCTGGAACCACAATGTCAAACAACGTGTTCAGATCAATCCACAACACCTTTGAGATCTTAACAAAACGATCGACCTGCTTGTACCACTCGATGGGCTTCTTCCGTAAACGAGGGAAATCATTCGTAAATGCAGCCAAATCACCTCTACTCCAAGGCACATGCACATATCCTCCATTCTGTACTTCTCACAAAGGAAAATTTCCTACATCCACCATCCCCCCACCTGGAGGTGGTGTCTCTCCTACCGTCTTTCTAGAACTCTTCTTCTTGGACCACCTTTCTTCCCATTTGTCAAGCATGATCTAAGCACGCATTACTATAATCAAATCCTTGATTTGAGTCCTCAACCCCATGACCCTCTTCTCTTCCAATTCTTGGTTGCTATACTGCAACCTATGGCTTTGCTGCAGTGACTTCGTTTTAGACAGATCCACCTCATACCTTTTAGCCAATTCTGACACTTTCTGATGTGCTGTTCTTGCCTTGTGAGTCATATCCATCGCTGCAAAAAGTAACTCATCTTGTTCATAAATGTATATCCTTTCAAGAGGCAAGTCTCCACTTATTATTTCATCTACTTCCGCTTTCAACCTTACTACATCTAGCATTCTGCCTTTCAAGGCTCCCTTCAGTAATTCTCGACAAGCTGCCCCATTCCGTTCGTCATACTCGCAGACCAGTTCTCGAGGTCAAATCTCTTCTGTCATGTTCCTAGACACGGAATGACTTCCTAAACTGCCTTGCTCCTCACCTTCTACAGCTCTCTCACGCTGATTCTGATTCCTCACAGGCGGTGGCCACATCCGCAAATCTGATCTTGACTCGACCAAAGACCTTGGTGTTACCGACCTCGCATCCACCTGTCCCCCTAGAGGAGTCTGCTGTGGCTGGCAATGGCGTACTCCATTCTATAGGTTTTGGAGTCTGCTCCATTCCACTCACTGATCCATTTCCCTCAACCACATTCCTCGATCCTACAGCTGACTGGGCTAGATTACCAACCTTCTCTTGATCTGGGTCGTAAACTGAAACAATGGGTCCAATGGTAACCGGTACCTTTAAAGCATCCGGTAACCTCGCACCTCTCCCAAACTCAATGTTTGCCACGGACTGATTTTTCATGTCCTCAGTTCCTGTCGAGATTTTCCCTACTACTCTCACCTCTGACTGAGTCTGTAATCCACTAGTCCCTTCTGCTTGAGCTGACTTACCTTCATAGGAATCTGGATTGTGTGGAGGTGGTCTCTCAGACAACAACATCTCTACTAGACTGTCATCTGTATCACTGTCATCGTCATCTACACTCTTTGCCTTCGCACTGTCTGTCTTCTCCAGTAGCGGGTACAACCTGTCTCCCTCTATCGTTTCTACTCTCCACCTCTTCTCTTGCGCATCCCACCTCGCATCCTGGAATGCCTTAATTGACTTCTTCACCCTTTCTTGGCTTCGATCTCTCTTCCTGTCATGCGCTGCTCTGATCCAAGCATGCAGTGCCTCAAACTGAGTTGGTCTCGGCAGAGGTCGCAATGAAGACATTTCAGATTTCAACTGATACAACACCTCCAACCTGAAAGTACCATATCTCAGGAAAGCCAGTTCTCCCTCGCCCTAGGTCATTTTATGCCAATTTTCAAGCCAAATTATAGTATGCAATCCCACATTTCTGGCCATATAATGCACCGGAGTATCCTCAGGAGGGGCTTCTTCTCCCCCTCGAGTAACCAATGTTTGTCACCTCTACATAATTCCCGGAAAATCTTAAAACATTTCATGATGAACAAGTTTTTGGTCGCACACAAATGTTTGAATTCACTTTCTGATGTCGATCCACCAATAGCAGCGTGACTCACACCAACTGACCTATCGCAGCGCGACACCTTCCGACGTCACGCTTCCTCCGCTCACAGCAGTTCCCCTCCTTCACAATTCCCGTCTCACCCTTGCATTCGTCCCATTTACACCCTGAAGTCATTATCCGTCCATGAAACGACCGGACAATCACTTCTCTGACTGTCTCCGACAGTCTCTCAAATTGTTGACCTCAACTGGCAACTGTCTGTCCGCGAAACGACTAGGCAATCGCCTCAACTGATAGGTTTCAATCACTCAATGTTCCACATACAACAACCCACGGCCAGCGTCGGTTACTTACGCACTCGCACATTCGCTCCCCCTATCTCGGTCTGGGTGATCGATGACGTCTCACGATCCCCTTTCAATGGTCAACAAAATCTACCTTGGGTGTCTTCTACACTACAATCACTTAAGCTTCTCGTCGAGCCTAAGATTTTCCTGGGCTGCATGCGCTCACAGCCTGATCTCACAATCACACAACACTCACTCCAACTCCGCAAGACATCACACAATCAAGTCAACACCGCAATCTACAAAACATATCACCCTATTCATACTCACTCCTCTACGAACTGCTGCTGTCCGCCGCACCGCTACTCTCCATCAATCTCCATCAACTGCCGTCGTCCGCCGCTCACCAGCCAATCGGTCACCATCACTTGACTTCTATGGGCCTCTAGAATCTTTTATCTTGATCTAGATCTCCCCTCACTATCAGAGATAACCATCCTACTCTGCTACCAACTGATAGGACCGCATTTTTGCCTACCTTATAATCTCAAAGAATCCTCTCAAGTCGCCAGGATCTTTTTATCTGATAAATAGTGTAGAGGGGAGGAAATCCAATTCTCAGTACATAATCAACGGAATCAACCTTTAATTCAAAAGGACCACTGACTCTGAATCTAAAATTTTAAGATTTTATTACAAGCTAGAATAATTGCACATACAAACACCTCAATACAAGGTGAAGAAAATAAATGGGCACTAACACAAATGAAAGTCTACGCAAGAGTCTCATTCGACTCAGAATAAGAAGAAGAATCAATTACAAAAGCATAAGAAATGCAATAGTTAATCCAATGTCTACATTAGGAATCATTAGCCTAAAAAGAAAGAAAAAACTGTTAGTCTATCCCTACTCTATCCCTAAGGTGACATCCCTACTTAACATTTCCCTCCCAGGCAAGAGAGTAAAAAGGTGTCAGAAGTGAAGACTTCCTTAGAAGTACATTCACTTAGTTAGAGCTCGTTCTAAGATGCTCCTTCTAGCTTCCCATCTAAACCTCAACTCCTCCACCCTCGGGGCACTGTCCCTAATACTAAATCCCAAAAACGTAGAACACGCCCTTCGGCACACCTCTTCAGCCAGGTCTTCTTCCAGTACTTTTCCAGCGAAACTTGTACTTCATCCAACGACGGTTAGCTTGACCTTGGGTCCCAGGCACCATCTCTGCTGAAAGTTTCATCCGTAATTTCCAATGTACTCCCCTGTTGGCTTCTCGTACCATCCTAAGTCCTAAAACAAAGACCTAGTCTCTCTAACAAGCTAAATGTCCTTGCACCTGCAACAGAAACATGGGAACGAAAAACTTTTCACTTCTCTAAGATTTTCCATCCTCCTGAAACCCGAAGCCTTTACCAAGGGAAATCATTTTCGGCCTACAACGTTAGCTAACATAAGAAATGAACAGGCCTTTCTCTTTAAACGTATATGCGATCAGGCCTTTACACTGTTAAACACACTCCTAAATCACACTTTAAGCATTAGTTCATTACTCCTTTATATGTAAATAAGCAGACTACACGTGCAACTTTACCATCTCACCTAATACATTGCATTACATGAAAATCAAACACTATGCATTTACTAAAAATACATTTGCAATGATCTACAACATTATTCTTCATGAAACATGGCTACATTTCTAATCACACCTATGTTAAATATTTCTAATGATACAATTTCTATGTCACACCTAAACTAGTTCGGTTAATATGTGGGTGCGGACTAACAGTGAATATGATGCACCCTTACAACTTTCAGAATAACGTGGCGCTCTATCAATTTCACACTGTTGATGCTTTTGCTCTGTTCATATGTGCAGAACACACGTTTAAAATCGGAGTTTTATGTTTGTAAAATTCATGTTTTGTGGTCTGAATTTTAAATAAAGTTAAACTCAATGTTTTAGGAATTGGTTTAGATTGCTGGAATGAGATCCGCCAAACCAGGTCATCTGATAATCCACCTCAAACTTCCCACTCACCCTCAGTGTGTGATCCTGGATATATGGATTGATCTCGCTCTGCATCCATTTCCATAGCTATTAAAATAGAATGATTTTGCAGGTGAACCAAATAATTTTGTGAACAACGGGATGGTTATTTTTAAATCCATTAACACGCAGACTAATCATGTTTTGAACATTTAATTTATTTTGGCAGTGCATAATTTGTGCCAGTTGTTGCATGTGGATGGTTCTGCACTCATTTTTGGCAACCGGTATTTATTCATTATTAGAAATTTAAACAGAGCAAGAAAGTTACTTGGTAAGAAGGGAGAAAGAAGGAAGAGAAAGGAAAATATTTTTTAAATGGAGACAGCAGGGATGAAAAAACCTACAAGAGCGAGATAAGGAGTCAGAAAGTGCATTGTGGAGAAGGAACGAGTCACTACGTGCAGCCTTTGTGTATTTTGCAACCCGTGCATCCGCAGTGCCTGCCGCGGAGAACAGTTTTGGGTGGGGGTGGGCTGGGTGAGGCGGAGAGAGAGAGAGGGAGGCAGGGAGGGAGAGACATTGAGAGAGCTTGATAATATCCAAAATAAACACTGTGATGTACTGGTAATAACGAATTGAAGATAACTGGCACAATCAACAGAAACGTGGGTGCATTTCACCAAAAGCCTGATTTCTGGCTGCAGTCAGAACCGACGCTGAGCCCGGAGAATGTGCCTGAGGTTTCTGCTCTGCTTTGTAGCGCAGAGAAATCTGCAAGGCACAGGCTGCTTGGCCCGAGTGTTGTCATCCTTAACCATCCCCATTCATGAAGAGAGGCTCTTCTCGCCGCCTCTGTATTTGGAAAAAATCCAGTCCCTGCGTTTCATCTGTGTCATCCATTATGCTCAAAGCACGTTCCGGCTTTAAGCTGGTTTCTGCACTTGTGCCTTTTGTGAAAACAATACTACAGCTGCAGTCTTTTAAAAATAGATCTGCAGCCATCATCCACGAGGCCTAGCTAGATGAAACAGGCCTGCATTATGTAATGTACTCAAAGGCTTGCCCGTTTACCAGAGCCCCCGGCCCCTGCTGCAACCCTGCTGCCTGGTGCGGATCCCAGCATCCATCTCCTCTCAGCAGTGATATGTGGGCTTAATGGTGAAACGTGAGTCAACAAGCAATCTCTTTTAAAGTAATCTCTCAGAAAACAATTGTAGGTTGTGGGTCACAGGAGAGAAGCAGCGACAGCCCCGCTCGAGGCTCGTCGGCGGCCCTGGCTCTCCCCCGCCCCGCTGGGATTTGCAGCTTTAATACATTCACGGATCACTGCGGCTTTATAGACGGATGTAGATTTCACGCAATACCTCACAACGCCTGTGAGCTGCACCCTTAAATGTCTGAATTATTAGAGGTCTTAAAATCAATACAAGAGTAGAAGTAGATTTATAATAATAACCCTTCATCCAATATGATGAAATGCATTTCCAAGTCAGCAGTACTCATGTATGCATTTCGGTGGTGATTGCACAAATAGGCATTCTAAAATTGAAACCTATCAATATGTCAAGTGAGGGGGCACAAAATACCGGTAATAAAAGATCTGAAGTTCAAATGAAGGTCATAAACCGTTGACTCATGTTTTGAGTATGTGACAATGTGCAGATCTGATGAACCAACTGTAGCGTCTTCCCCAGCCCTGGAGCATGCATATGAAGTGGACCACATGGGAGCTGTAGTTGAACAATTCTTCATTCATCAGCATACACTCTTCCATTGCGCATTACATCATACTTTTAGATAACTGCACCCGACACCTCCCAGCGTTTTACACAGTTCCTGTCTAGGGTCTACCCCAGAAACACAAGGGTCTTAGTGCGTATAGCGCCTATATGCTACATCCGCCCCTTTGTTAAATAAAAAGTGGCAGACATTATTAGTAATCACATCTCTTCAATTAGTTAGTGAGGTGCTGGGACTTGCTTGTCGGCTCGTGTGATCCAAGATAATTGGGGCCCTCCCTGATTGGACAACAGTGACTTAGGCTCAGGCGCTTGAGCCAGAACCTGGGGAGGGGGAGGGGGGTCACCTCACAATTGGTTTCAGGACTGGACAAATGTCACAATAGGTGTGGTGTGTAAAATGTGATGTGTCCTGAACGATGGTCTGTCCAGCACGATAAGCCGTCACCATATATATGTCTTTTGCGCACCACAACCTGTGTAGAGGATCAGCTCAAGAGGAGTGTCAATTTTCCATTTAACTAGTACCCAATCTCCTTCACCAAAGATTGCTTCCTGGGCACGATGGTGCTGGGTCTTCATTTTCCTTTTCCGAGGTGTGCCAGTGTCTCGAACTTGGTCAGTTCTGACGGACCGATCTGAGGTCCACTGTGGCTGTATTATTCTGATGGCTCTCCCAAATAGCAAGGTGACTGGACTCTCACCAATTATCGAGTGAGGAGTTGATTGATGGGCTCTGAGAGCCTGGTACAAGGCTTGTTTCAGGTCAAATACTGCCAGGGATGCTCATTGAATGACTCTCTTGATGGTATCCATGAATAATTTAACAAAACCATTGGCTTGGGGCCACAGAGGTGTGCTCTTTTGGTGTATGACTTTGAGTTGGACATGAAATTCATTGAAATCTTTGCTATTAAAGGGTGGTCCTTTGTCAGACTTGAGGATTTTAGGAATCTCCCATGTTGCAAAGGTGTCATCTAGGTGTTCTATGACTTTGTCATTGGTGTTGATGACAGGTCTTCCACAAAAGGAAAACATGTGTATTCATCAATAACTACCCTGAGATGGTGTCCCTTTCCTAAAGGTCCAAAGAACTCAACAGCAACCCTTTCCCAACCATGGGCAGGAAGCTCAGTCATTGTCACTGTGTATTTTTCCACCTTAGGAGACAAACAGTTACAAATGTGGCACACTTTCAACTCCTTCTCCACTCGCTCATCTAGCCAAGGGAACCAGACTTGATCTCATAAGGCTCTTCTTGTGGCTACAATACCACAGTGTCCCTCTTGATCAATCGCAATGACTCACTGCCTTAGACTTTCAGGTATGACGATTCGCAAACCTTTAGTATTATGCCTTCTTGGGTGACTAACAACTCATCCTGTACATTTTTTAACTTTTGAAACTGAACATTTTCAGCAAAGGGTCGGGTATTTCTACTCCATGATTGCATGGGAATGATTTTTTTGATAAAGATCATGACCCTTATCAGCATTGATTGCACTGATGAGATGTTCCATCAACAGAGCAGCTATTGTGCTGGATTTCATAACAAAGTTGAGATATGCTTCACCTATCTTGGATGTAGAGCTGTGATGATGTAGCGGAACTTGTGAAACGTAGTTTGTGGGGGGTTTGATCTTTCCCTGGCTTGTGTGTAATCTCATATTCATACTCTTGAAGTCTTAACCCCCACCTCTCAATGTGAAGGGGCATCTTCGCCTTCGAATTTCCCAAAATTTTGAGTAGTGCCTGGTGGTCTGTGACAACAGTAAACCGCTTTCCATAGACTAATACGTGGAAATGTTCACAGGCACACATCACAGCCAGACTCTCTTTCTCCAGCTGAGAGTAGGCGCACTCTGTCTCAGGCACGCTCTGACTGGCATATACCACAATATGTCTTTGAGCATTTGGATGACCATTGTGTTGAGCAAGGTAGGCCGCAGTCAAACTGAGCTTGTGTGAACTGTTGTCTCGGTATGTAACTTGGGGTCAAAATAGGCCATTTGGGGGGGACAAATAGATGACAGTGCTTGGACCTTATCTGGGTCTGGACTCCTTCCTCCTTAACAAAATATATGTCCAAAAAACATGAGTTTGGTATTGTGAAACTAGCACTTAGCAGCATTTAGAATGAGACCTGCATCATGGAAGTAACTGGCAAGTTTGGTTGAGGGCTTTGTTTTGTTCTTTTCGTGTTCTCATCCAAAACAGTCTGTCCTCAGTTTAGTTGAAAGCTTGTGCGACAGGTTGAATTACTCAGCGAATAGCTTCTTGAAATATCTCAGCAGCCGAAGATACTCCAAAGCTCAGTTTCTTGTATCTGAACAACCCAATATGATTAAAAAAGGTAGTAATGCACCTGCGGTTCTCCTCTAGTACAAGTTGATCGTATTCTTATTTAGGTCAAGATGGGAACATAATTTGGCTCCTATCAGTTGCATGATTATGTCCGCTATGTGAGAACCAGAGTGTCTCTCTCTCCCTCAATGGCTTTGTTCCCCTGCCACATGTCAACACAAATGCACACAGATCTACTACTTTCATTTTTAAGCACTATGGCTATGGGCAAAATCCATGGTGTGGAGCCTGTGGAGTATTCAATGATGTCATGTTTCAAGAGTGCTCCCAGATCGTTCTCCACAGCTTTTTGTAGATGAAAAGCAACTCTGCAATGTCACTGAGTCTGTGAAGCAGTACTTTCATTATCTTGAGCATTCCCAGGCCGTGAAACAACAATAGGAATTGGCTCATGATCTCAGACTGAGCACAGACATTGTAGTTGAGGGATACCAACTCCATGTCAGCAGTGTTGGCAAAACTGATCAAACAGGCACTCAACAAAGTCCCTTGTAGAACATGAATTGGGGCTTGAACCGATGTCTTTTTATGCCACATTGTCATTGTGACTGACCCTTGGCTTTGCAGTGGCTCAGACGCGGCCCAGGTTTAGACCTTTGTGCCTGGCAGGGTAAGGCAAGGCATGGGGATAGGCTGTTAAACCTTTCCATGGGCATGATGTTAATCGACATACCACTGTTTATGATAAAAGGTATTGGGTGATTGTTCATTTTCAATGTAATGTTGGGACAGAGTCCAAAAGATGCCTGTTGTTTTCCTTGATGTGTTTTCTTTAAATTGTGATATTCTTCATTTGCAGCTAATCCAACATGTGCACGCGGTTTGTTGGTGGATACGATAAGGGCACACTCATCTTCATCGGTACTCAATATTGACATCAAATAGCCTATGTACGATGAACTTGATGACAAATGATTTTCCTTAATCTCCACTTGTCGCAATTGATGTTGCTTTTTAGTTTAGTGGGTGGGGCAAACGTGCTTCCAGAATGTTCTTCCATCCATCTTCTCTTTACTTCATGATGCACTTGATTTTTCTTTGGCTAGGCACATAGATATACAATTATTTTGTTTTCTATTCTCTTTACAGACCTGTCCAATGGCTGGACATTCACCTTTCTGGGGAAACAAAAATCCACATTGAAACCATAGTTTTGATTTTTTTAAAGAAGTAACCTTAAGTGCATCACATTTATGCATGTGCTTGCTTTTCAGTCAGGACTGATTCATTGTGAGCTGTTCCTGCTTTCATATCAGCAAATTGCTGGGTTGCTCTTGCAGCCATCAGCATTTTCTCCAAGCTGTGCATTTCTCCTCACATGCATCTTCTAAACAAGTCTGAAAGACAACCATTGATGATTCAGAGATGCATGGCTGTTTCATTGATGAAGTCACAGAATTTGCAATGCTTAATGAGTGTATTAAGTTTTTCGACAAACTCATCCACTGTTTCACCAACCTGTTGCCATGCTTGGCTGAAGATATACCTTTTATTGTTGATGTTCGGCATTGAATGGAACTTGGCTTCTAGTGTGTCTTTTACCTTTTGGTATGATTTTGCTTCAGTTTGTGAAATCTTCTCTAGTGCATCTTTCACCCTGTCACCTGCTAAGTTTTTCATGTATTTGACAATCTTCTTTTCATCTTCTTCTTTTAGTGCATCTATGAATTCATTGAACGTTTTGCTCCACACAGCCCACCTTGCACCAATGTTCTGCTTCTCAGAAGTTTCGAAAGGTGGTGTTGGCTTCAGCAACACAGCTGCACTGTATTTCATGCTCTCTTTTTCTGCCATTGAGAGCACATGCTTTTTGGACAGATTTCACAGTACACAGCTGCCTGTAACTTCTTCAAACACAATTCTCTGTTTCTTGTACCTGGTTGTTGCTGCAGTTGTCTTTCTGCTTAGGTTGAGTAATTTGCTCTGTATTCATGTCATAGCGCAGCATCTCCATCGACCACTTCACTGACAGTTTGGCGGGCATTTTGAATGTGCTTGTCTGCAGGGTCTTTTATTCCTTCTGCATCTATATACAGGCTGGAGCAGGGCTTTGACTCCACATATGAATTGATTTTGGGCACGCGTGGGCCACATGAGCCGTTTGCTGTATCGATGCAAACTCTCAGGGAGAGCAGTCTTGTTTTCTTCTGGGCACGTGTCCCCTCTTTGTCACCAGATGCAGCTCCTTTTCCCCAGCCCTGGAGCTTGCAGATGAAGTATACTACACAGGAGGTGTAGTTAAACACTTCTTTATACCTAACCATACATACATGCACTGCGCATTACATCATACTTTTCAGATATCCACACCCTGACACCTCCAAGCGTATTACACAGTTCCTGTCTAGAGTCTGCCCCAGAACCATGACAGACCTAGTGTGTATAATTCCAATATGCTTCCCCAAATGCACAATGCAGACAATGCAAAGTGACAAGAGACCAAGGGCACATTTATTATATTCTAGAGCAACAAAGCGCAGCAGCCAAAGTTGCTGTGCTGCTTTTCCTAAGGGAAAGAAAGAAGCCCAGAGCCACTTTGATTAATAAAGGCCTGCTGACAGCCGCGGCCCATGGAGGGAGTTCCGTGGGGCGGTAAGGCGGGGCGGGGCAGCGGCAGGGTGGGGGGTTCTAAAAACCGGAATAGGGATAATCGCAGGTAAGTAAACAATTAAATAAATAAAACAAATTTTGTAGTGCGCGCTGCATCGCAAAATGCAATATAAAGGGGGATGTCATCATATACAGACAGTGGAAAAAGGACTATAACACCTAACCACCATCCCCTTGGTAAAGTGAAGTTTATTATACAGAGGAAGATTTCTGGGCTTTGTCAGCAGACCCCATACCTTAGTGCCTAGATAACAACATTATAGCTCTTCTCCCTACAAACGTCCCTCTCCAAGTGTGTGTGTTGAGCAACATAACTCCCCGTAATATCAAAGCACGAGTTTCCAGCAGCAAAGCTGTGTTAACATGTTTTTTCCAAGTGCTTGGGACTGACCAGAGCAGAATAACAAGGGGCATTGTTTACCGACCTTGCATATCGTGTTCAGACTAAACTCCAGGAACAGGCAAAGAACGCAAAAAGCAGACAGTTCTCATGTGAAGGCACAAAGAGAGTCTTGCAAAATAAAGTCGTGTAGTAACGTGCGCAAAATTATGGCAGCAGAGCTCATGCTAACTTAGCAATGTCGACAATGACCCTAACGGCCAAAAAACACCTTCCCCTTGGTAAGGTCGTAGTATATAGACAAAAGACCAAAACAGAGTTCAAAGTTAAGCAGAGTTCAGAAGCTCTTGAAAAAACCAAAATGGAAAAACACATTTTTTTTATGTTGTTTAAAAGTTTTTCGTTTCACGGAAAATGTGATTAAGAAGGAGGTTGCAAATCCATCAAAGTATATGAGCTTAAGAATGCATTTAGTTCAAAAAGGTCATACCTATCATTAGTAGAAAAAAGGTATGCCATCCAATCAAGTAGGCCAAAGGAACTGACGTGCTCCTCGTAATCCGATGCTTCCAAGAGCATTTCCGGGCAACTTGCGTGATATTCGATGAAACTCCGTCGCAAGTGGTTCTGCGCAGCCGCAAAGATATTCCACTCAGTCAAGACTCCAAGAGCAGCTGCACGCGCCATACGGCCATTCCATGAACAGGCCTGCTTATGGGCCACTGAGGGACCCATTAACTGGTCGTAATCCAGGTCTGAACATGACGTATTGGAGAGGCATAGGTCCAAAGCCCAATAGAAGGGTCACCTCTGACAGTAGAACACAGGTTGCACGCAAGTGAAGTAGGCAAAGGGAAAAATTAGTCCATAACTCAAGCTAAGCGTTGCTAATGGCAAGCATCCAAAAAGTTGTTGCATTTGGTCATGGTACAGTTGCAATTGGCCTGGTCTGTGCATTGCCACAAGATAAGCAGCCATTGCATAGCACAAGCAGATGAATCACAATTCCACCAGCTAGCGCTAGTAACAAAGAGAACAGTCCAAAGACGCTAAAAAAAATAGAATGAATAAAAGTCAGCATTACTCTAAATATTGTCTGAAAAGAAGTCACAAGACTGGATCCCACAAGTTTAAAAAAGTGAGCAATCCTTTGGTGTCAAACACATTAAATATTTGATGTATAAGCTCCCCAAAGTGAAGTGGGAGGTTTGTGTTCAGAAGGGAATGAATCTCGCTAGATGTTCTAGCCACCTGCAATTTGAAGGTCTCGAGCAGAAGTGAGAGCCACTTCTTGTTGAAACAATGCACTTTGAGTCTGCTTAATTTTTTGAACTCTGTTTTCAAAGTGAGAATGGTAGGCCAAATGGAACAATCTACTTTCCCATGGGGGCAGAAAAAGCTCAATGCTACAACAAGTAACCCATTGTAAAACTGTTATTATATACAGATTCCTGCACGTAAACAACAGCAGTCATAGATAACTGCCATTAGTAAGCAAGGTAAAAGTGGAAATTATTGCTAGGATGGGAGTTCCTTTAAAAAAATAAGCACGATTAGGCGCGGATACATTACAAGCGCCGTGCAACTTAACGTGTTAACAAACTAGGGAATGTTCTACTGTGGAATCGTAGTCCTCGACCGGTTAGGAAAACTTCCTTATCCTCTTGGTGACATCTGTAAGTGAAAGGTAGGGACCATAATTCATGAAGAAATAAACTACCCGGGGTTTGAAAGCGGCCAATTGGGAAATGTTTGATGCAAGATTGGAATTGAAACTGAGAAAATGGGAGAGAGATAACACCATGAATTAACCATACAGCTGAATCTGTTTCCACCACAGAAAATGGCAAGTGTTCTAATCGTTCAATGTGTAATAGCATGTATTGTAGTGATGATCGTTATCTACCTATGAACAATGCTAAGTTAGCATAACCGCGTTAAATGTTAGAAAGCCATCTTGCCGCTTTTGCTGCTTTTGCACACGACACTGTAGTCACATGTTATTAGAAGTGAGAAATGCATACTCAACTTCGCTTCACATGAGAACTGTCTGTTGTTAACATCTTGAACAGTGAATAGCGACCTTGGTCTGTACACAGTGTAACAGAAACAGTCTGGATCGCTAGACGGTGCATGTTGTTGAGTTCAGGTTGATCGGCACACTAGTTTAGCCATAACACGCACGCAGCTGCAAATACCTGAAAGTCGAATGCTTTTAATATTGCAGTGTTAAATGTTTTCAACACATTCGGAAGAAGAGCGTTCCTAGGAGCAGAGCATAGCTGATCCTGTGATGTGAACTCTCTGAGCTGATCTATACGGTATGGGGTTGCCCAATCAAACATAGAGACCTTTTATTAGTCTAATAATACTATTAGTGTGTTAGAGAAAGGAAGGTGGCCTAGAGCCACTGTCATTTTAGTATGATTGCTCCTTTCATTTTCTATGGTAGTGTAACTATGCTGATGGTTTTGATTTTAATAATTTGTCTGCTAATGTTAGCCAAACTGCTGCATATTAGGACACGAGGTTTATAAAATAAACTCTTTAAACTTTTCCCGTGTCTCTGTTTATTCTGTTGTGGACTGGTACGATAATAATTACGGAAAGGTGTTTCTGATTCCCACCATTCCTGAGAAATATACTAAGTCGCTTGTTGACACTGATGCTGGCCGGATAGGGGTTCTGGGTTCTGAGGTGAGTTTTTGGTACACCGCAATTCACTGAGGGCCTGGGTTCCTGCGCATAGTTCTGCGCATAAGCGGAATCCCTGCAACATGGCGCACCTAACGTTTGGTCTATTGATTTGAGACGCTTTAGTAGTGCTTGTATTAGTCCACAACACCCTCACTCTGGTTTCCGGATAACGGGAGTGACAGTTTAACCTACCTGTGTTTCGACTAAATAGGTTCATTCAAGCTTGATCATTAAAAAGGTTATTTAATCTGAACCCTAGTGCTACTGATTTATTGTAGATTTACTGTTGGAGTCCTAGTGGCTGTCGATATTCCGGCTCTTAGCCGGGCACCCCTGAAACGTCATTTGGCGCAGTATGGGGTGCTGGACAATGGTATGGCTGTGATTTTTGTAGTAAGTGCCGATGCGTTGTTTCCATTTGAGTTGTTCTACTGAAGAACCAGAACCTTTTGGGCCTGGCGGTGCAGGGTACGCCCTCCGTCTCCTGGGTTCACCTGCTTCGATACAAAGAGACACGGGACACTCTGTCGGCGTTAGAAGATTGGATTTATTTACCTGCAGCTAGTACAGTTATCCTAGAAGTACACAAAGTAGGTTCTCAGGAGACTGCCACTTTACTCTGTGGTGCATCAGGTTAAATACTATACAATACAGATTATTAACAGAACACACGCCTCAAGCAAAGAAGAAAAGAGCTAATAGGGTAAGTGGAAAACAAAGCGGAACCAGTAAGAAGGGTTCGAAAACAGAAAGATCAGATGACTCAAAGAGTCCTCTCCTCCAACTGTGTTTGTCATCCCACCCCCGAACTTAATATATTAATAGATTACAACTGACTTGCAGGTGGTGAGATACGTTTGTGTGTATTGGAGGACGGGCATGACACAAGAAAATGCTAGCAGGAGACAGTGAAGGCCAGTCGATAAGATATGATCAGGAAAGAATGGTGTGAGCCTACAGATAGTTGAAACAGGGATTAGGAGAGCCAGACACGGATTAGTGTACTCGGCTAGTCCAAACACCAGCCTCGCAAACAAGGCCGAGGACGTATTTTGACACCAAGCTACGGGAAAGGCAGAATAGACTTCGTTCGCCGTGCTGCCTGAGTGATGGCAACACAAAATGGCGGCGGGTTACAAAATGGCGGGTCGATTCGATCGTAATCGAAAATCGAAGTTCCTCAGACCCTCCTTTTGCCAGAACTCAGGCAAGATAGACTCACGTTAATCTGAGTCCACATCGATAGCCATGAGATCATCAAGCTGTTGCTGTAACATCATCCCTATGTTTTCTGTTGCTTGGGGTTTGGGTCTTGAAATGCACATAGTGGTACAAAGATCACAGATAGCGGGACCACAGTGCATACAAAGACAACAAGAAAATATGATTGTCAAAATTACTCCAAGGAATGTCAATACTTTCCAACCCCATTTGGACAGTAGTCCCCAAAACCATTCCGTTAAGGACCAATCTCCTTCGTCCTGATGAATAGACTCGGAGATTATATGCAACTTGGAAATCGCTTGGTATACTGTCGGAGCGTCATTAGGAATGAAAATACAACAGCTTGACCCGATCAATTTACATACCCCACCACGATCGGCAAGAATAAAGTCTAAGGCAACTCGATTTTGTAAGGTCATAAGACGATCCGCCTGTAGTTCTGCCGTGATATTACTCAAGGCTCCTACAGTGATGTCTATCGTAGTCTCTACAACACGGACCAGTTGCCTTATATTTCTGCTATTGGCCATTGGACCCCAGAAGGGAAGAAAACCTTTAAGGAAATCTCCTCCTTCTTGTCCCGAGGTGTCTTTGGAGTCAATAATTCCTCGGCTGAGACGGGTTCGGTGATAATTGGCAGAAGCAGTGTAAGTAGGGGGGAGAAGAAAAGCTATGTAGCAGGTACCAGAGAAACCCGTTGGTAACCAGGTATAGGCTCTATTATAACAAATGAAATAGGTGCCTTGTGACGGTACTAGAGGAGGTGAGTTCAGAGAGGAATAAATGTATGTGTAGGAACAGTTACTTTTTGGTACAGTGTCAGAAGAGCGTTCGTTTATCTTTAAACAGAAGTTACCTTGATGCGGTACAGTCCAGATTGGTGAGGATTTCTCTTTTCCCATTTTATTATTAAGACTTGACATGTATTGGGTGACGTTCCAATTAGTGTATGCTTTTCTTTCATCGATAGAAATCTTGCTATTTTCCATGATTTTAGCCATAACCACCATACCCTTAATCAAAGAACTATGACTGAAATCCGGATAATTAATTTGTGAAGCAACGGACCGTTTGAATTTACTTTGATATGCATTTGAGAAGATAACAAAGAATGCCCAAGCGGAACCTTCGTAGGAGAAAGGAAGAACTAGAAATGGTATTCCCTTCTCAGTAGTATGCGGCATAAGACCACATACCCAACAATCAGTTGTGTTAACCACTAATTGATGCGGGTGTAATAGTTGAACATAAGAATTATTGTAATACTCGGTTCTTCTGACAAGTTCATGTGAAGGGAAAGTATGGAAAAAGTGTGGAGAGATAGTAGAAGAAGGCAAAGAAAAGGAAGGGGAGGTGTGTTTTGGCTGAGAAACATAAACTATCCAACCAATAATCGCCAAAGTAATACATAATGATATCAAAACACATAAGATTATACTGTAACGACTGTACATTATTTTACAAGATGCTTTCTTTGTTTCATTTCTTCTCTCTTCGATACTTGGTGTAGTTTCCATTTTCACTAGTGGATGCTCACGGCAATCTTCCTCAATCACTAAAATCAAGATGCTCTACCGTCCTATGACACTGAAAGATCCTGCAGACCTATTGTCACTACTCAGGTCGTGACCTAGACTCCTACCGTGACCCTGCAACCTAAACAGAACACTACACAAGGAGAAGGAAGAATAAAAAAGTCTTAAGTGTTCTTTTGTCTGGGCCTAAGATTGTAGCGATCCTTCCCAGGTACACTCTGATCTTGAAACAATGTTTTTGGTTCAGTCGTGTTCAAGCGGCGGTGTAATGGAATCGCTTTCTGTAAGATGTCGTCGTCCTCTTTCTCAGACAATGTCCCATTCAGGTGTGCATCGCTAAAGGGTATGAATCGTGGAACTGTTTCGCCTTCGCAGTCACCAACCCTTCTGCGAACCCACTGATCGAAAGGCAAGGGCAAAGATACTTTCTTGCAGTGCATACCGTGGATCCAATTTTTCTTTCCTTCAACTTTAACTGCTGTCCTCGTTGTCAACAGAACCATTTGGGGCTTCCGCCATCTGGGCTCCAAATTCTTCTTCGTCGGAAGATTGCGGATGCAGACCAGTCACCTGGACGGATGGAGTGACCTGGATCTGTGGAAGCCTCCGGCAAAGCACTCCGAACCTGTCGATGAAGGACATGCAATTTAGTTGTAAGGTCATGCAAATAGTCAATTAACATTGGGTAGGGCAAATCTGAGTACTTTTTAGGACGAGGTATTCCCCATATGTTGGCCGGACGGCCAAACACCACTTCGTAAGGGCTAAGTCCCAGACGAGAGTGTACTGCAGTTCTGGTGGATAGCAGAGCTAACGGTAAAGCATCAGGCCAATTAAGTCCCGTACTTGCTTGAATTTTCGCTAACTTCAATTTCAGGATCCCATTGTAGCATTCTACTAAACCTGCTGATTGGGGATGATTTGCCGCATGGAACTTTTGTTTAATTCCAAGACCTGCACAAACTTTCTGCATGACTTGGCCAACAAGTTCGCTCCCATTGTCACTCCAGACAATGCGCGGCAATCCAAACCTGGGAAAGAACTCTTTCAGAAGGATTTTGGCTGTGGATAAAGCTGTGTTGTCTTTCAAAGGGTATGCTTCTATCCATCTCGAAAAGGCACATACTACCACCAGAACATATTTGAGGTTGTTGCATCGATCCATATGAATATAATCGATTTGCAACACTTCAAATGGGTATGTCGGAGGAGCAAAGTGACCTGCTGGAGTGGGGGTTCCCTTTCCTGGACTATACATCAGATAAACAATACAATGCTTTACTACGTTGGCTGCACATTTAGGGATACTTTCATTCTGCTAAACTGGAGCTAGAAGTTTACAAATGTCTTGTGCACTAAGGTGAGCTGGACCATGAGCCATAGTAACCACTGGGAGTACATAAGCATCTGGCAACAACCATCGTTGATGTTCGGACAATTTTACCCAACAACCCATCTCATGTAACATTCCCGTACTTTCTCTCCACTTGCTTATCTCTCTTTCTGTAGCCTCTTTCTGAATCGTTTTCACGCTTTCCATTGTATTCTCACACATTCCTCTTTCTGTGACCCAATTCGCAGGACCTGCCATATACATTCGACTCATTGAATCTTTCGCTGTTTTCTTTGCTGTTTCATCAGCAAATGCATTTCCTCGTCCAACATCATCCGTTATCCTCTTGTGAGCACTACACTTCACTATCGCAATTTGGACAGGTAAAGTAAGTGACTCAAGGAGATCAGTCACTAACTGACCATGCTGTATCTTAGTGCCATGCGAAGTTAGAAAACCCCTCTCTTTCCAGAGACGCCCAAAATTGAACGCGACACCGAAGGCATATTGACTGTCAGTGTACACGTTCACTCTTTTCCCTTTTGATAGTGCACAAGCTCTCGTCAGTGCTATCAATTCTGCTGCTTGCGCTGAGTTGTGTCTAACACGTGCAGTTTCCACAATCGTATTTAAGGTAGTTACAGCATAGGCTGAAACCGTATCCCCATTAGGCATCTTAAAACAGGAACCATCTACCCATAGAGTCCCATCTGGATTCTCTAAAGGTGTGTCTCTCAAATCAATCCTTCCTTTTGTCTCTTCCTCAGTACGGAAGAAACAGTCATGTTGATCTTCAATAGTCTCCTCATTAGGAAGGGGCAACAAAGTGGCTGGATTCAGAGTATTGCATCGTTTGATGTGTACGTGACTAGCCAATAGCGTCAGCTCGTACCCAGTTAAACGTGCACTCGTGAGATGCTGTGTCTTTGTTCTGTTTAGTAAGGTATCCACTGCATGTGGCACCATGACAATAAGAGTGTTATCTAACACTATCCCAGGGGACTGTCGAATAGAAATCGCTGCGGCTGCTGTGGCTTTGAGACAATTAGGCAATGCTTTAGCTACGGGATCTAACGTAGCCGAAAAATAAGCACATGGTCACTGTCTATCTCCAAATTGCTGTGTTAAGACTGATAATGCACAACCTTCTTTCTCGTGAACATACAGCGTAAAAGGCTTAGTGTAATCTGGGGTACCCAGTACAGGAGCAGAACACAGAGCAGTACGTAAATCAGTGAAACTCTTTTGGCACTCGTCAGTCCAAGGAAGAGCTGAGGTGTATCTTTTAAAGTGAGGGCCAACAAAGGTTTGGCCATTAAAGAGAAGTTAGGGATCCACTGTCTACAATAAGAAGTGATTCCCAGAAAGGCACGTACTTCCCTTTGTGTGGATGGTACTGACATTCGCGCAATTGCCTGAATTCGTTCTGGTGTCAATCGTCGTCCCTCCTTTGATAGGAGATGACCCAAGTAGGTACCCTCTCGACAAACATACTGTAGTTTGGAAGGTGAAACCTTGTGATTCAGCTTGAACAAGTGATGTAGTAGTGCAACAGTGACATCTTTGCAGATATCTTCTGAGTCAGCGGCGACTAACAAGTCGTCCATTTATTGGATAAGAGCAGCACCAGACGGCAAGTGAAAAGTATCAAGATGACATTTCAAAGCTTGGCTGTAAATGGAGGGACTTTCACAGTACCCTTGGTGTGCGTGCTTAAACCAGAAGCTTCGGCCTCCAAGAGAAAAACCAAAAATGTCCCTACTCTCTTCTGCAATTGGAATACTAAAGAAGGCATTCTTTAGATCAATAACAGAGAACCAAGTCGCTGTGGAAGGTATCATAGTCAACAAGGCAGTGATATCTGGAACAACAGGAAATTGTGGAATCACAATTTTGTTTATTTCTCGCAGGTCAATCACAAACCGGTACACAGGAGGCTGAGAAGGATCAGTACGTTTAAGAACAGGAAGAATAGGGCTATTGCATGTGTTGCCTCTCGTTTCTTCGACCACACCCTTCCAAATGAGATCGTGAATGATTTCTAAGAGCGCCTTTTCACCTTCAGCAGAAATTCGATATTGTGGAATACGTGGTAATTCAACATTGGGCTTGAGAGTGACAACATAAGGCGGTATCTCAAGACAACCCACATCATTCGGACCCGTGGCCCAAAGTGCTGTCGGAAGAGAAAGCAACTCAGGAGGAAACTGATCTTTAGACAGATACATTGGGGAGGTCAACTTCTGACCTAGAGTGAGATGTACGCCTGAAGGAGAACAATATATGGTAGCATGCATCCTTTTCAATAGGTCTAGATCCAATAGATTTTCACCACAACCATTCGTTAACAGAAGTGAAGCTTCCAAATCATAAGGACCAACTGAAATAGGCAAGGGACAAGAAACCGGATTGCGTACAGGGGTGCCAGAAAATTCTACAGAAACATTCGTTAAGCCAGACAAAGGTGCGCCAGGGAGTTTAGAATGAATGATAGAACTTCTCATTGCTCCAGTATCTAGAAGAAACGGCTCTGATACACCCATAGTAGTGACGTTGACATAAGGGCCATCTACTGGGATTGGCACAACTCCTCTACTTTGTCCATGGCTGTCCTAGTTGGCATGAAGACTCTCATTTTCGCCTTCAACATAATGGTCCTCATTATAATATTGAGTGGATCTCACATTTTGCTGATCAAAATAGTTCATGGAATTAGGAGTAGGAAGGGCACGCTGTTCTTGAGTCAATATACCTCGACCTCTACCTCTGTTTGCTGACTGGAGGCCAGCACGACCTCGTGGAGCAGATGATGCTCCATTACGCTGCAATAAAGCCGGACAACTGCTTTTAAAATGACCTTCCTCCTTACAATAGGCACATTGATTAGGACCTAACAAAGGTCGCAAAATATATGGCTCAGGTTTCTGATACAATCTCTGAAACTGCGGTGGCTGTTGAGTTTGAGGCAGAACGTAACGTGGCGGATAAGCTTGCTGTAAGAGAACCTTTGTTTTTAGATCTTTTGTTTTCTTTTCTTGCTTTTCTTTTTCTTCTTTGTCTCTATTCTCGTAATATTGTGCAGTAGCCAATATCTGTGCAGAAGAAGAAACAGCCCAAGAACTTTCTGAATCCTTTAATTTGTGTGACAGTTCGGGAAGCAAATTGAATACAAATTCATACACGAATAATCGCTGTCCACCCTCAGTAGCCATGTCCTGACCACTATGATCGATGAATGTCTCTTCGAACCGAGTAAAGAAATCAGAGACACTTTCATCTTTCTTTTGTTTACATGCTGCGAGCCTATCCCAATTCACTCTCAATGCAGGCATCATAGTTTTCATTAGCGTAATGACTCTACCAGGAAGCTCCGAAATCAAAGCGTCAGGTTTTGCACCACCCACCTGGTCTCTATCTGTATTAGCTATGGCATCCCAAGTAGCACCCAGTTCCTGTACATGATCCTCTTTACGAATCTTTGCCCATATTGTCTGTGGAACTACATTACCCATTAACATATCAATATCTGCCAGATTCATAATACAAGCATCGATTGTCTGCGATAACTCTTTGTAATAACCTGCAGGGTTCTTACGAGGATCTGGTAGAGTCTGTTTAAGGGCAAAAACTTCAGATCTTTTCCATGGTACATGTACCCATATACGCTGGAAGTGAGCAGGAATGAGAGGATTAGCACCTGCTGCTGGAACCTCTTCTTTCCATACTGGAGGAACCTCTCTCATAGGATAATTTTTCGATGTCAGTTTAACCGACGGATCAGAATCAAGAAAAATCTGAGAGAACAATAAAGTTCTATAAGAGATGAGTGTCCTTACAGCTTCCTCAACTTTGGCACCTACAATAAGTCTTTTTTCAAAATCAGTTTGGATATCTAATAAATCTTGTGAGATCGGACTCAAACTCACATCTTCCCATTCTTTAATGAGAACGTCGCACATTACATTGAAAACATACCTTTGTGTAGGTGCATTCCATTGCAAAAAGGTAGGCATAATATCAGACACACTATATTGTGGACCCTTCTTGATCCATCTTCGTGCAAGAGAATCTAGCTTCTCTCGTTCCTCGAAGTCTGGAAACTGACTACGAGATTGTCTTCGAGCAAAAGCAGGAGACGCATTAAGAGCTCCAAAGTAAGGAGATAAAATACTAGTGACAGAATCTGTGAGACGTTTACGCATAGACGGTGAATTAGACATCAGAACTGGAGACAGAATATTAGGAGAATTATCAAGAGAAGAACTAGAAATTATAAGAGGAGCAGAAGGCAACGGAGAGCTAGGATCAGGCAGTGAAGGCGTAGAAGTTGAGACTAATGGTAAAACCGGCAAGGGCGGTAATACTAGAGGAGGCAGATGCTGAAGAGCCGGAACCGGCGGAGGTACTACCAGCAACTGAGCAGGCTGTAACGGCTGAGACACATTAGCATTTTGCGCATAGGGCGGAGGCAACCTCAATAAATGAGACATTAGGGCATCTTCTTCTATATCTTTCTTGTTATCAGAAGGAGAAACAGGCAACACCGGATAGCATTTATCTATTGCCATGCGATGTTGTCTTTCTGAGATTTCAGTCGTATTGTCAATTTCATCATTTTTGAACTGTTGCGCAGCCTGTATAATCGTCATACCCTGTGCTTTCCTATCTCGTTTTGCATGTTAAATTTCTTTCTGTTTGGCTTCCTTACACCAAAGGCGAAGAGAGTCAAACATTGCCGGCCGGGCTTTTCTTTTGAACAAAACTGTTTCTAAATTATCTAGCACATTAGGATCAAAACTACCGTTTTCTGGCCATTTAAGAACACCATCTTTCTTCGTGTATCGAGTCCATGTCTCGTTAAAGTCAATGGGGCCGATACCATGTTTCGAGTAGAGCTCATATGTGGGAGTTCCAACCGAAGGAATCGGACAAGAGTCCTCAAGTCGGGAGTCCCTATCACAACCAAGACAACAAATCCTTCCAAACTTAGTCAGGCGAGGCATTTCACAATGTCTCTGGACTGTTCACAAACTTCAAGGGAGTAAAACTCAGTTTTACGCAGCACAAATGCACTTACCCTCGGCTTTAGTCATTGCAAAAACTAAATCTAAGATACCTAAGGACATCAAACAAAGAACCAAAGTTGTAGGCGCGACCCACGAAAATAGTTAACTTAACTAAGGACGTCTTCTCCCACCAACAGAGGCCCGTCTATCAACTCGCTTTACCATACATCACCAAAGGAATGGGCCAAAGCAGGGCACCAGTCATGGTAGCGGTCGCCAGTAGCCGTCAGGAAGGAGTAACTGCGCTGCAAAAGACCTTCGGACCACTTTCGACATACAGGGGTCGCTTAGTGTGGCTCGCGAACCCTCCGGAATTTTCTTGCGAGGTTCCTCACGACCTTCGAGCAGAACCGGTACCACTGAAGCCGCCCCACGTTGGGCGCCAATTGAAGAACCAGAACCTTTTGGGCCTGGCAGCGCAGGGTATGCCCTCTGTCTCCTGGGTTCACCTGCTTCGATACACAGAGACACGGGACACTCTGTCGGCGTTAGAAGATTGGATTTATTTAGCTGCAGCTAGTACAGTTATCCTAGAAGTACACAAAGTAGGTTCTCAGGAGACTGCCACTTTACTCTGTGGCGCATCAGGTTAAATACTATACAATACAGATTATTAACAGAACACACGCCTCAAGCAAAGAAGAAAAGAGCCAATAGGGTAAGTGGAAAACAAAGCGGAACCAGTAAGAAGGGTTCAAAAACAGAAAGATCAGATGACTCGAAGAGTCCTCTCCTCCAACTGTGTTTGTCATCCCACCCCCGAACTTAATATATTAATAGATTACAACTGACTTGCAGGTGGTGAGATACGTTTGTGTGTATTGGAGGACGGGCATGACACAAGAGAATGCTAGCAGGAGACAGTGAAGGCCAGTCGATAAGATATGATCAGGAAAGAATGGTGTGATCCTACAGATAGTTGAAACAGGGATTAGGAGAGCCAGACACGAATTAGTGTACTCGGCTAGTCCAAACGCCAGCCTCGCAAACAAGGCCGAGGACGTATTTTGACACCAAGCTACGGGAAAGGCAGAATAGACTTCGTTCGCCGTGCTGCCTGAGTGATGGCAACACAAAATGGCGGCGGGTTACAAAATGGCGGGTCGATTCGATCATAATCGAAAATCGAAGTTCCTCACTACTCTTGGGTTACTTTGCCGGTGGTGAGTGATGACGATGATACGTTCCACACCTATACCGCCACGGCTCTACCGGCCAACTATACGCCATATAGGACTCAGGAAATTCCTATTTCTGCCTGGCAGCATAACATTTGGTTTAATGGCGCCCTTCCCCATGCAGTTATACCGGCGAGAATGGGCCCTTTGTCAATCGCAGGGGCCACATGGCCGGTGTTAGCCGGATATACGCCTCATCCCCGCTACCTACAGGTGACGGTGGCTGAGTTGTGTGTACTGCACACAGCCCTTATTACAGTACATAGGGCTCTAGTGCAGTACGTGTCACGCAACGTGCAGGTGGTCGCTACTGCTGTTGCGGGACAACCGACTGACCCCCACGCGGTGGTTATTAGTCCTGTTATGGTCAATTCGGTGGTGGGCAAGCGACCCCAGAATAGGGATGATTTCCCTTATTGGCTTGCTGAGAAATTTGATCAAATAGAAGCGGTTTATCCGCGTACATCTCCTGTGGAGAAGCACAGGATCCTTACCATTGCTTTGCCTAAAGACTTGGTCCCAGATATGGCAGATTGTGAAAATTGGGGAAAGGTCTTTGCAGCGACATACTCGAAGTGCTATGGCACTCCGTCTCTGTCGGTACTGCCCTCCGTTATAAAACGTGTTCAGGAGAATCATGGTGCAGAGGCTGCTATTGAATTGGGTATGCGGATGTGGTTGCTACCATGATCATGGGCAACCTCAAAGGAGATGCAATGCAGTTCCAGGCGCTTAATAAGTTAGACGCAGTGAACGAAGACGACAAGCCGAGGGAATTCGCGAAAATTATCGCGATGGCCTACAAACAAGTTGGTCGTAGCGCCTTAGGGGTTAAGCCGATCGTGAAAAATCCTGATTTCTCAGCAGACGAAGGCAAATTCTGGTAAGGACGAACGCCCTATCTTTCCAAAACAATGATGAAGGGCAAAAAAGCAGGAGAAGCAACAACAGAAACAGGGGTCCCCTCCTGCCACACCAGTTCAGTCAAGTAGTGAACGCACTTATGATCTGCGCGATCGTGCTACTATTAAATCACCTGATAGATTTCAGGTTTCTGAACAACGCTCTCCTCGTTCTTCACAGGAAACATCGGCTTCACAATCCGGTGGCGGAGGCGCTGGGAAAAGTCGGGGTGCACCGCAAGCACGTGAGCAATCCCGACAGACTGACGGAAAAGGCAAGCAAGAAGACTCTGCACGTCAAAGACCCCTGTTTCAGAAGAAGAAAGTTGCTGCTCTGACAGCGAGGTATGCCTCAGATGGTACGGACGCAGCTTCAGAACCTAACATGGGCGCTAACGCTGCTGGACAGCGCGGCGGAAGTTACAGTAGTGCGACAAGTACTGCGTCCATATCTGGTGGTGACAGCAACTGTTATATTCGTGAATATTGAAACTGCTGACACTCGTGTGTCTCCCCCTGATAGACTATATAATATAGTTCTTCACATTGAAGGTGACATACAACGTATGATTCAAGAGGTTTTTTGGGATAATCTGACCACTACCTATGATATTCTGTTGGCGGAGGCAGATTGGCCCCCGGCTTTCGTTTTGGCTGCTCCTAGAGGGAAGGAAGTGATCCTCCCGTCCTTTGCGCACACAGTGCCTAAGGTCCTAGCTGATAAGTATGCAGGGAAATGGGCTCAGGTGCAAGCGCCTGCGTTGTATCGGACTCAGGTGGGCTGGGATAACTTCTCCCCCGGCCATGAGATTCCGTTGCGGACTACGCCCTAGCCACAACCACAATAACCCATGCGTCGTGAAGCTAGATATCACGTAGCATCTATCCTTGAACAATTGGAATATCAGGGAGTAATCGAAACATGTGTGTCACCTATGAATAATCCATTGTTTACTGTGACGAAGCCTGACGGGTCGTACCGCCTAGTTTTGGATGACCGGCACCTTAACTCTCATTGCCGGACCTGTGCAGTACAGAACACCCACAGTTCGGCTCTCGTCGATAGTCTCGTGAGAAAAAGGTTTAAAACCACACTTGACATAACCTGTCCTCTCTTAGCAGTGAGTGGACGGCTTTCACATCTGGTGGCAAACAGAAACAATTCAAAAGATTACCGATGGGCTACAAGAACAGCCTGGGAGTCTTTGCCGCTCGCGTGGTCTCCCTCTTGGAGGGTATAGACCCAGATGCGTACTCATACGTGGATGACATTTATCTCACGGATGACGAGTTAGACCCGCATCTTCGGCGCATTGATCGCATTATTGTTTTGTTTGCAGACTTCGGTAACAAATTCAATTTTGCGAGGTCGCACATTGCAGAGTATACAGTGTTGTTCTTGGGGTACGAACTCAACAATGAAGGTCGAGGATTGGCTCCGCACTTTCTAGAAAAGTGCGCATGCCTCCGTGTTCCTACTTCACTGAAAAAATTACAATCCCTGCTGGGTTTTCTGAATTTCGGTCGAACTTATATCCCGGATTATGCCCAGCGTATCAAGCCGCTTTACGCCTTGATACAACCTACTTTTTCCAAATCCTGTTGGCTGCCTGAGCATTCAGCTATATTGCAGCTATTGCAAGCTGATATTCTTGCTTCTAAGTACTTACTGACACGTGATAACCACACTAACCTGGTCATAAGAATAGTGCCCGGCGCAGTGGGTTTCACATACTTGACGTTCAATGAGGCGACACCGTCCCCATTGCTTACAAATCTCACTTGTACACTTCAGCTGAACTGCGTTTTTCCGCTGTCGAGAAAGTTCTGACAGCAGTGCAGATGGCGATTCTGAAAGAAGGAGCGCTGTCGCAAGGGAAACGCATGTTGGTGGTAACACCCTATCCTGCTCTAGAGGCAGTGATGAAAGCGAGTGTACCGAATTCTAAAGCTTTGTATCCAAGGTGGATACAGTGGGCCACTTCCTTGACCTTGCCGGATGTCACTTTTATATTTGACGCGGCACCTCAGACTCAGGAGTTTTTGCAGTATGAATTAGTTCATCCGGCTCCTCTGTCCTTGCGCCCGCTTGAGGATTACCATTGTGTCATATACACTGACGGGTCTGCGCAACCCGCAACTGGATCAAAGCACGCCTATTCCACGGCTTGCGCAATTGTAGTGGGTACTTTCGAAAATGGTGAATTCCTGTCCGATGTCATGCACACGCAGTCATTGGGTGATTGCACCGCTCAGTTGGCGGAGCTTCGTGCTCTAGTGCTTGCACTGGAGTTTGCTGATCCCCGAGTCACTACTCTTATTGTGAGTGACTCCTTCTATTGTGTTCAATCTTACAACGACAATCTGCATTTCTGGTCTCAGAATGACTACCATGATTCCAAAGGTAGCACGATTAAGCATAAATTGCTTTGGGTTCGAGTGGCAGATCTTAAAGAACGTCTGCCCCTCATGAATGTAATTCACATTCTTGGTCACCAACGCGTTGGTGTCCATGCTATCGGCAACAGCTTAGCTGATGAGGCAGCTAAAACAGCAGTGGCAACATACTTAGTAGCAGCAGCTACAAGATCCAAAAGTAAGATCGATGATGACATCTTGGCAGCTATTGCTGCTACAGAGCAGGGCACGAAGCCACCAAAAGGGTTCCCTGCTCGTTACCATTATCGCTTAAGTCCTGATAAAGTCCCATTAGTGAGGATTAATGACGTTGGTGACAGATTGATTCCCAACGCGGACTGCAGACCTTCTTTGATATTAGCAGCCCACGAGGGCATGGCGTCCGCGCATGCCGGCATTGCGGCTACTGTATCTTTGTTACATCAACGTTAATGGTGGTGCGGTTTGTACAAACAGGCCAGAGCTTATGTTCTTAATTGCGACATTTGCCAGCAGATTAAACCTTCTTCTGCGGCGCGCCCACCACAAACTCAGTTGTACATATCTAGTAAACCGTTGGGTTGTGTTTATTTAGATCACTGCGGTCCTTTTACCTCTGATACTGCTTTCAAATACATCTTGGTTGCAGTGGATTCGTGCACACGTTTTCTGTGAATGTGGCCACAAAGGAGTGCTGATTCTCGCACTGTCATAAAGGATTTGCGTGTCTTTGTTGGAAGTTTTGCGTGTGGTACCTTTCATTCTGATCAGGGCCCGGCGTTCGCCTCTAAGGCGTACAAAGAGGCCATGAGAAATTTGGGGGTCCAAGTCAAATTTTCGTCTCCATACCGGCCTGAGGGCAATAGTGTCGTGGAGCGAATGAACTGTGACTTAAAGCAATCTTTGACAGCCAGAGTTTTGGGTACTGGCCGGTACTGGCTTGCCCACTTGTATGACGTGCAACGTGCACTTAATAATCTCCCTAGAAGGTCTCTGGGTGGGTGGACCCCATACATGATGCTCTTTGGTGTTCGAATGTTTCTTACAGACCTTGATGGTCTAGACATGGCGGCGTCAGCCGCACCCTTTGACGTAGATGAACACTGTGCTGTATTGCAGACTCTTCAAGAAGCCAGAAACAGTCTAGCGAAGGAACACTTGCCCTCCTCATCTGAAGCTGAACTTCAGATTCCGGTAGTCGGCTGGCTGCCTCGAGTTGGTGATCTGGTCCGTGAGAAGGTGGAGAACAAGAAGGAGTTTGGCCCCTCTTATCGTGCACCGGTTCCAGTGCTTGGAGTGCAGGGTACAAGAACTGTCATTTTACCTTCTCTCCCTGGTCGAAAGGATAACAGGTACATTTCGATTGACAATGTCTAACTAGAACGAGTGGCCGATTCTTCTTAGTATGACTCCGGCAGTTTCATGCCCTTCGATGCTGAGAATTCTGTTGTGGCCCGAGCTTCTGACATAGTGCCTGATGTTGCCATCGAGATGAATGCCGTTACTGGTCCCTTGTTGCCACAAACACCTGGTGGCATGCTTGAAGAAGTTGAGTATGCTTATCCTGCGGATGTTGCCTTGCCTGTTTTGCAATCCACTACAGTTGCCCCCTCACAAGACTCTTTTGATTCGAGTTCAGTAACTTCCATTGCCCCGTCCAAGGTTTCAATTTTTGTGGCTTGGTTCAAGAGACATTTTTTTATACCCCCTTGGACTTACATTTGGCTGGTGCTCATATGTGTTTTTTTGTTTATGTCCATTGGCTTTGTGGTAGTGTTTTTTAGACTTATCAATGGACACTACCTGAATGAACGATCTACGATTCGACTGATTAATGGAACTATGGCCCCCCACTCCTCATCACACATTATGAAGAGGGACCAGACTTTTGTGAACATTACTGCCTGGCCTGTACGTGATGGGATCGCTTGGGATGCCGTTAAATTTAAAATTCATGGCCCCACTGAAGTGATTAATGTGCCAAATGTATTTCGTGTTTCTATGGGTGATGTCGTTAGACAGAACATTCACTCAGATGATTGGGGTGTTCAAGCCATAGAAGCACTGTTTTCTGATTTGAAATATTATGCTGCTTTTGATGCTGAGGATTTCTATTTAGATACTGCTAATTATGATTAAGCCTGGGCGAAGCACTAAGCTACGCTCGCGTAGTTTGCGAAGTTCGCGCTACTTCCTACTACGCGAACTGCACGTAGCACAGTGCGAACACGCGTAGCATAGTGTTGCGTAGTGCTGCGGTCATTTTTTGCTTGCTCGCGGTCCTCAACGTCAAGTTGGCGACCGCGAGCAAGCAAAATGACATCCCGGCGAGACTTTTTCCTTGTTCGGGATCAGCAACATCAAGTTGGCGATCGCGAGCATGGAAAATAAACCTCCCGGCGAGATTCCCAACGCGAGGAGGTCAGGTTTCTCATTGCGAGGGGTCGCATATGCTCGCGACCGCTCGCGATGAAAAACTACCAGATCGCGTTGAGAAATCTGCCGCTCGAGTAAAAATCTACTCGAGCAGCAGAAAACTACAGCTCGCACTGTGTAAGATGCCATTTTCAATGATTGCACAGTGCCGGTTGCTTGTCCGCACTGTGCAATCATTGAAAACAACATCTTGCACAGTGCGAACATGTTACTACGCAGTTCGCGAAGTGCCAGGCGTAGCTCGCGTAGTGCGAACTTCACTTTGCGTAGCTTCGCGAAGTGCTACTTCGCGAACTACGCCCACCCTTAATTATGATGAGCAATTTTGTTATCAACATTATGGCACACATTTCCTGCACAAGGCAAATACGTTTAGAAATTTTGTAAATTTTACACAATGGGAACACTGCCCCGCCCCTAGGATGGGCAGCTCTACCACGTTGGTGGAAAAATTCACTTATTTTTCTGATTTTAGTGTAGCCCATCCAGCGTCCTTTTATTTTAAGGTTGCGCCTGAGGCTGCTTCTAAAGTCAGACTGACACACACCAAAATATTGTATTCCAAGTCCTTTATGGACGAGTTGGCAATTGGCGGGTATGATCTGTGTAAGGCTACAGTCGATCTTAAATCGGTTTGGGGCTCCAAACGATGGCATGTACAGGGAACAGAAGCTTTGCATCGTGCCTATCTTATCCCGAATCACATATTATTTTTAAATTCCTCAACTTTTCAGACAACCTGTTTTGGATTGGCTACGTCTAAAAAATTACATTCTCCCTCCATGCTGGATCTGGGTGCTTATCCCAATTGGGGTAATCATACTGATCTATCACTTGCAGACATAGGTTTCCAACACGTCCTTCAATATTTCTGCATTGGATCCGAAGGGTTGGTTGGTGTGGCAAAGGAGTTCGGACTCCTGTCAACATAGGTTTCTGGATTTGAAGCAGGGGTATACACAGGTTCGTGTGGACCCCCGTTTTGAATCCTCTCACACTGTAACTACCTACTCAGTAGGAAAGTTATGTCAGTCTTGGCTGCAACATTCCACTTTAGCGTCTGTTAAACTCCATTTAGCGCGATTAAATGACAAAATAGATTTGAATGATTTTGTTAAGGGTCCTGCGGTCGGCAGACCCAAGCGATGGGTGTATGCTGTTTATAATGAGGTTTGGAAGTTGTCACAAATTGAGGCTGCTTCCAGATTACGTGCTATTGATCAAGCCAATATGGAAAAAGTATTGGCTGTTATAGATAATAGCATTAACACTCTGTCTTCAAGAATCTATACTTTAGATAATATTGTTTCATCTGTGGTAGACATTGTGCAGGATGATTTATCTGTATTGATCATGGTCAAAACCAATTGCGATCTGTTATGCAGTTTGCATGGACATTGCAAACGTTGAAGGCGGGGAAAGTCCCTTGGGATTACATGAATACTTCATCTTTATTCCTTTCCTTTAATTTGACTGCGAAACAGCAATTCATGTCCATGAAAGATGCTACATATTCATTGTTGCACATTGAAAAGTTAGAACCTTTGCCTTTCTCTGTTGCCGAACTGAATTCGGCTGTGTGGCTAGTACATGGGTTGATCACTTTACCATTTCCCTTGTTTAAATTTAGTTTGTGCATGAAACATTATGCCTTAGGCAGGTATGCACAGTTGGGTACTGCCTTCCTACATGAAGTCTGGTCGCTCCCTTTCACATACAGATGTGTGAGGGACGGCAAGGAGGTTTACTTGAAAGGTGAAGAGTGCACTTCCGCACCGGATCACTCTGTTGTGTGTAGGCACATTCAATTGCATGGTGCATGTAATGTCCACGCCCCTAATTTAGCTTGCGTCCTGAAAGGCATTCCAGTGCCAGTTATTACTCCATCTTTTACGCTGCTTGCTAACGGTAGGTATTTGCTGTTAAATAATGAAGCTTGCTGTGGGATGTTAGTGGGGATTCCCTACATCGTGACTGTATCACGGAGAGTAGTTTGCTGTAATAACGTCCTTTTCCCACCCCCGAATGGCCGGCTGGATGTCTCCATATGGCCTTCGATTCCAACCTTGAAAGCAGAGTTCAATAAGATGAGCAGAATAAGGGCTCTTTTGTCTCAAAAAGAAGTTGCTCTGACTTCATCCCGGGAAACATTTGTCCTTCACGTAGCTAACACGCGCACTGAGGTGCAAGCGCTTTTGAATACTGATCTCCCACTTCATTTTGGGACCTTGATACAGACTATCTTTAATGCCTCTAGTACAAGTGGCATAGCTCATTTTTTTTAAATCGTGGGCTCCGGCCTCGTGACCTCTTTTCAAACTATTTTTGGAGTGATCCCGGCTTTTTTTCATTCTATTTTTTCCAGTGTCTTCGGAGGTCTGCCTTTACTTTTTGCCCTCGTAGCTGGAATACTATATTTGATCTGTGCCTTGCGCTATGGATGTACAACTTGCGTGGCACAACATGTCCCGGCTGCACCATCTTCGTAACCAGATGTTTGAGTTCTATGGCGCCTTACCACTGGCAACTCTGAGCGTAGCCTATGGATTGTCCTTCCGGTTTGCCTACTTTACTTGTGTGCAGCCTGTCTTTCATTGCCTAGATTGTCCGTTCCAATGGGCTCTGGATTTGTGTCTGTCAAACCCGGTGTCTCCTGATCTGGATTGTGATCGGCGAATGAGCCCCTTAGTGGCCCACGAGTCGGACTGTTCTGGTGTCGGGATTATGGCCTGTGCTGCAGCGCATGGAGTTCTTGGTAATTGGGACATCGGAGCGGCAGCGATTGACTTCTTAACAAACAGTTATCTTGAGGCACACCCCGGTTGTCCTCGCCAGGTGCTGGAGGCTCCAGTGGTTGAAGAACATGTCTGTTCTTTCCCCGTCCTGAACTGGATGGCAGATACTTTTGTGGAACGTTCCAATGATTTCCTCTTGGAAGCAGTAGCAACGTATTGTGCATACACTTTGATTGGTTGACTTTTAAACTTCCTTTCGGTCCTCAGTCCTTCATTGATTTTTTTTTTTTTCCTCCTCCTCTCTACGTTTTACCTTTTCCATTGATTTTTTCTTTCGAACTTTTTCACTTCCCTTATGTGGACTTCTAGTTCATGCCCTTGGTTCCCTTCTATCGATCTTGAACTCTGCGTTCTTGCTAGAGCGCCCCTAGTGGTTAGTGGTCCGATCATGGGGGGGTGTAGTGATGATCGTTATCTACCTATGAACAACGCTAAGTTAGCATAACCGCGTTAAATGTTAGAAAGCCATCTTGCCGCTTTTGCTGCTTTTGCACACGACACTGTAGTCACATGTTATTAGAAGTGAGAAATGCTTACTCGACTTTGCTTCACATGAGAACTGTCTGTTGTTAACATCTTGAACAGTGAATAGCGACCTTGGTCTGTACACAGTGTAACAGAAACAGTCTGGATCGCTAGACGATGCATGTTGTTGAGTTCAGGTTGATCGGCCCATAGTTTAGCCATAACACGCACGCAGCTGCAAATACCTGAAAGTCGAATGCTTTTAATATTGCAGTGTTACATCTTTTCAACACATTCGGAAGAAGAGCGTTCCTAGGAGCAGAGCATAGCTGATTCTGTGATGTGAACTCTCTGAGATGATCTATACGGTATGGGGTTCCCCATTCAAGCCTAGAGACCTTTTATTAGTCTAATAATACTATTAGTGTGTTAGAGAAAGGAAGGTGGCCTAGAGCCACGGTCATTTTAGTATGATTGCTCCTTTCATTTTCTATGGTATTGTAACTATGCTGATGGTTTTGATTTTAATCGTTTGTCTGCTAATGTTAGCCAAACTGCTGCATATTACACGAGGTTATAAAATAAACTCTTTAAACTTTTCCCGTGACTCTGTTTATTCTGTTGTGGACTGGTACGAGAATATTTACGAAAAGATGTTTCTGATTCCCACCATTCCTGAGAAATATACTAAGTCGCTTGTTCTGGGTTGTCTATACATTGGGACTGCCGAGCTAAATCTCAGATAACGAATGGGACACTGATGCTGGCCGGATAGGGGTTCTGGGTTCTGAGGTGAGTTTTTGGTACACCGCAATTCACTGAGGGCCTGGGTTCCTGCGCATAGTTCTGCGCATAAGCGGAATCCCTGCAACAGTATGTAGCATCTTTCATGGACATAAATCTCTGTTTATCAGTTAGATTAAATGGTAAAAACAAAGCAGAAGCATTCAAATATTCCCAAGGTACATTCCAATTTTGAGAGTCTGTAACGTCCATGCAAACCGCATCACTGATCGTAATTGATTTTGACAATGATATAACACAGATACATCATTCTGAACAATATCAATAACAGAGGAAACAATATTATCCAAGGTATAAATGTGTGAAGACAGTGTATTGATAATATTATCGACCACTGCAAGGCATTTCTCTAATTTACTTTGTCAATTTGGCTCAGGTGAGGCGCTGTCTCAATCTGTAAAATTTTCCATGCTTCATTGTAAGCTGCATAGATAAACCGCTTTGTTCTAGGAATCCTAGGACCTAAGATAAAATCAGCCACATTGATGTTGCTCGTCAAGAGTGACAAGTGTTGTTTCGAACCATTGTCGAACCATTGTTGGCGCAATTAACCCACTGAATATGTGGTGGCCGAATGTGAATGTGGAAAATGAGGATCCAGTATAGTCTTTGTGAAACCAGGCGTTAAATTGAAAAAACGCAGTTGGCATGCATTTGAATTGGTTTGCCACACCAACCACCTGGACGGGTCAACCTCAGAGACATTTAAGTGTAATTTCGAAACAAGGCTTGTAATACATCGATCTTATAATTTGTTTGTAGCCCCCAATTTTCATATTTCGCTATAGACGGAATGGATGTGATATTCAACTTTTTGGCAGTTGCCAAGCCAAAGCAAGTAGTTTGGTGCACTGCATCATTGAAAAATAATATTTGAGTCAGGATTAGCAGGCACGATGCAAAGCTTCAGTTCCCTGAACCTGCCATGCCTTAGTGCCCCAAATTGATTTCAAATCAATGGTATCTTTCCAGTGATCATAAGCCTGTGTGGCCAATTCAGTTCTAAAGGAATTGGAATAGATTAATTTAGTGTGGGTCTGAATGAATTTGAGCTGAGATGATAACTGCAATTTAAAAATATAGGATTCTGGACTGGACGTGTTATAATCTGTGAAATAGTTGAATTTATCCCTAAGGGTTTTAGAACTTCCCCGTAAGGGAGTTGGACAATGTTCCCATTGCTTGTTATTAAAAACAGGTCTTAACGTGTTTGTTTTGTGTAAGAAATGATACCCATAGTGTTGATAACAGAATAAATAAGCATAATTGGCAGAATTTAAATATAAAGCTTCAGCATCAAAAGCAGCATAATACTTCAAATCAGAAAACAATGAATGTACTGATTGTACATGCCAATCATCGGAATGTATGTCCAGTGTTACCACATCTCCTAAAGAAACGCAAAACACGTATGGCATCTTGAATTTTGAATGCTACTTTATCCCAAACAATGGCAACGGCAACCGGGAAAACTGAAATGTTCACAAGAGTCTGATCACGTTTCATGATATGGGACGATATATGAGGGGCCAAAATTCCATCGACCACGTTCACAGCAAAGCGTTCTGGAAAATAATGACCATTGATGAGCAAGAAAAATACTGTCACAAATCCAATCGACATGAAGAGGTATATCAGGAGAAGTACCAACCAGATGCAAGTCTTTTTGAACCAAGAGATGAACATACTTATTTTTGTTGGTGGAAGTGCCAAAGTGGAAGACGAGGATGAAGAGTCATAAGAGAAGCTCGCACGGTCTCCAAAATATCCAGTTGCACCCATATTCATTAAAGGAAGTAGTGCAGCATCAGCTTGATGTTGTTGAGGACTGGTCGGCACGTCACTTTGGGACTCATCCGCAGGATAAGTGTTCTCGACTTCATCGTTGGATGAGGATGGAGGCAGAACAGGCAAAAGATCAATAGTAGTGTCTATCTCACCCTCAGCGATACGGGGATTAGTGGAAGAGGAATAATTCACTTGATTCATGAGATAGCATTGCATGAAACTGCATGTGTCTCACTATTCAGAATCGGCCAGACGGTGTAGTTTGACATTGTCCACTGAGATGTATATGTTGTCTTTGCAACCAGGCAAAGGTGGTTGAATTACTGTACGAGTACTCTTCAAACCAAGTACTGGAACCGGTGTACGATAAGAGGGACCAAATTCTTTTTTGTTCTCCAGCTTTTCTCGTACCAGATCTCCAATCCTAGGAAGCCAGCCGACAACCGGAATAAGCAATGCCGTATCATAGAAAGAGAGAAAATGTTCAGTTGCGTAGCTGTCACAGGTCTTTTGTAAGTCCTGTAACATAGTAGAATGATTATCTATGTCAAAGGTTACGGCAGCCGCTACAACGTCTAGACCATCAAGGTCTGGCACAAACATTTTAATGCCAAAGAGCATTTCGTATGGGGTCCACCCACCCAAAGATCTTCTACGGAGATTGTTTAGTGCACGTTGAACTCCATGCAAATGAGCCAGCCAGTTCCTGCCAGTAACCTGGCCGTCGAAGATTGCTTTACGTCATGGTTCATTCACTCCACTATAGAATTACCCTCAGGCCTGTATGGAGATGCAAACTGCACCAGCACCCCCATTGACTTAATCGCGTCCTCATACGCCTTAGAGGTGAACGCTGGAATAAGTCATGGCTCATTCGCTCCACTATAGAATTGCCCTCAGGCCTGTATGGAGATGAAAACTACACCAGCACCCCCATCGACTTCATTGCGTCCTTGAACGCCTTAGATGTGAACGCTGGACCTTGGTCTGAATGGAAGGTGCAACAGGCAAACATCCCGACAAAGACGCACAAATATCTAATGACATTTCAAGCATCAGCACTGCGTTGTGGCCAAATCCAGAGGAATCTGGTGCATGAATCAACTGCAACAAAAATTTATTTATATGCAGTATCAGAAGACAATGGACTGCAGTGATCAAGATATACACAGACAAATGGCTGATTGGAAATACAAGGCTGTGTTTGTGGTGGGCGTGAGACCATAGACGGTTTTATTTGCTGACAAATGTTACACAAAAGTACATAATTACGGGTCTGTTTATATAAACCATGCCACCAGAAACATTGCTGAAAAATCGAGACAGTCACAGACAACATGGCATGTGCAGAAGCCATGCCTTTGTGTACGGCAATGATCTAAGCAAGTCTGCGGTCCGTGTTGGGAATCAGCCGATCCCCAACTAATCGTATTTTAGCATAAGGAACTTGTTTGGAAAAAAAACGATAAGAATACTTCGAAGGGAAGCCCTCCACATAAGCAGTTGCATCCTTGGTAGCAGCTATAGCTGCCAAAATGAAATTATCTATCTTAGTCATGGACCTTGTAACTGCTGCAATGGAAACATGGCTACTGCAGATTTGGCTGCCTCATCAGCCAAAGAATTACCAACAGCATGTGCTCCCACAGGCTGATGGCCAAGAGTATGTATAACCTGTGTGAGTGGCAGACGGTCTTTGAGCTCCGCCACTTGAACCCAAAGCATTTTATGCTTTATTGTGCTGCCTTTAGAGTCTCAATAGTCATTCTGAGACCAAAAGAATAAGTTGTCATTAAAAGACTGAACACAGTAGTAAGAATCACATACAATAAGAGTATTCACATTAGGATCAGCAAACTCAAGAGCTAGAACAAGAGAATTCAGCCCTGCCAATTGCGCTGTACAGTCCCCAATGCCTGTGAATGCACTATGGAAGACTTAAATTCTCCATTAACAATTGTACCAGCCGCAATTGCACAAGCCGCTGAATAAGCGTGCTTGGAACCAATGGTGGGTTGCGCCGAGCCATCAGTATAAATGATACATTTGTACCCATCGAAAGTAAGCAACGACAACAAAGGAGGATGAACATGTTCATACTGTAAAAACTCCTGTGTCTGAAGAGCAGGATCAAAGATAAACGTGACATCAGCTAATGTCATAGAAGTAGCCCATTGTAGTGCCTCAGAGTTGGGTACATTTGCCTTAGTCACTCATTCTAAAGCAGGGAGAGGTGTGACCATAAGAATGTGCTTTCCTTGCTTCAGTGAGCATTTTTTCAGAATCGCCATTTGGACCGCTGTCAAAACTTTTTCAACATTTGAAAATCGCATTTCAGCCGCAGTGTACAAATGTGATTTGTATGCAATAGGTACTGCGTCTCCCTCATTGAACGTCAAATACGTTAAACCCACCGTCCCCAGTACTATACGTATTACCACATTCATGGTATTATCATGCTTCAACAAGAAGTTAGTCGCAAGCAGATCTGATTGCAAAGATTACAGAATCGTAGTATGTTCCAGAAGCCAGCTGGCAGAAGAATATGTGGGTTGTATCAACCCATATAGCGGTTTGATACGCCGGGCATAATCGGGGATGTAAGTCCTCCCAAAATTCAAACATCCAAGCAAAGACTGAAGTTTCTTCAACGTAGACAGAGGTTGCAGTTGTGCACACTTCTCTAGAAAGTGGGGGGCTAAGCCCCTACCTTCATTATTGAGCTCGTAGCCCAAAAAGAGCACTGCAAAACAAGCGATCTGTGATTTTGCTAAATTTAATCAATATCCATAGTCGGCAAACGATAAAAGGATGCGGTCGACTCGAAGAAGATGAGTCATCAGTTCATCGTCTGTCAGGTAATTATCATCAACATAGAAGAATGCATCAGGGTCTATGCTGTGTAACAAAGACACAACACCTACAGCGGAAGCCCTGGGGCTATTCCTATAGCCCATAGGCAAAAACGTAAATTTTTTCTGATTCCCACCAGTGGTAAATGCTGTCAAGTCACGGCTCTCAGGAGCCAAGTGATGACTGTAGAAACCATTGGACATATCCAGAGTAGTGTTGTATTTTTTACAGAGAAGGCTGTTCACTAGCGCAGAACTATGTGTGTTCTGTGCCGCAAATGTGCGACAATGACTATTCAAATTTCGATAATCCAATACAATGCGATATGAACCATCAGGTTTTGATACCAGAAAGAGAGGATTATTCATCGGTGGTACGAGGATTTATTCACTCCCTGATACTCCAACTGAGTTAGAATGTCAGAAAAGGGAGCTTAAGCCTCTCATCTAATTGGATATTGTGGCTGTGGCATAGACTGTAAAGGGAACTCATGTGCAAGTGAATCTCTATCCCAGCCCACCTGATTGCGGTACACCGCCGGGACAAGGGCCAAAGCCCACTCCAATGCATAAGCCTTTGCATGTTCCTAAGGGAGTAACTCAAAAAACTCTGAAGTATCACGTCCTCCCCACTAAAAGCAGCTAGCACAAATGGTGGAGATCAATCTGCCTCTGCCAACAAAATGTCGTATGAAGAGGTGAGATTTTCCCAAAAAATGCTGTGATTGTACGCTGTATATCACCTTCAATTTGAAAGACAATTTCATAGAGTCTATCTGGGGGGACAACATGTATATCTCCTATTTCTACTGTAATAAATGTATCAGTTGCTTTATTCTCCAGACAAGAACGCAGTGTCTCCCACACTATGGTAACCTCCGCCGCACTGTCGAGCAGAGTCACCGCCCTTGTCCAATCTAGAAGCCGTGTTCTCACCATCTGAGGCATACTTCGCTGTTAAAGCGGCAACTATTTCCTTCTGATATGAGGGTCTAAAATGAGGCAGATCCTCTTGTTTGGCTTTAACGTCAAACTGTCGAGGTTGCTCCCGTCCCTGTTGTGTGATCAGACCTTTGCCACAATCCTTGCATTCCCCACCACCGACTTGAGAGTCTGATGTATCCTGTAAAGAATGAGGAGAGCCCTGATCAGGGACTTAAAATCTATCAGGACTCTTAATTTTCACGCGATTGTGCAAGTCATAAGTACGCTCAGAAGACTCAGGTGTTGGTGAACCAGCAGACAAACCCTGCTTCTGTTGTTGCTGCCCCTGTTATTTATTTCTCCAGTTCATTTTAGGAAAGAAAGGGCACCCATCTTTATCAGTCTGGACTTTTTGTTAAGATTGAGCGTGAGTTTGCGGTTGAGTAAAATGGCTTACAGGCACATGCATCAACATTTTTTGCGAGCACCAACAGTGCGATTCTTAAAAATCACTAATTTGCACCTGCAAAAAGGCCTTTTGCGATGCATCAAAGTGTAAGGCACTCGCAATTTAAGAATTCACAATTTATTGTGATTTCTTAAATTGCAATTGCACTTAAGGAATCGCAATTTGCAATTCCTTAAATGCAATGCGTGTACCCCTATTTGGGGTTGCAAAATTCAGAGAAATTACTCTTATCTGTATTTTGCAAAAATCTTGAAAAATGCACTAAAGTGCATTTTTCAAAGTTTCAGGTTGCACACATACATGGCCTTGAGGCATGTGTGTGCACAACATGGGTGCACATCACAATTTCAGGGGTCATTTTGACACCTTTGCACCCTTAAAACTGCATGCGCAATTTGCGAGTACCTATTGGTACTTGCAAATTGCGCATGCAATTTCCCATTCATTCCTATGGGCCTGTAACAAATCGCTAAATGGGGTTTGCTGCATCTGAAAATTTTCATTAGTGTGACTTGAAATCCACCTTTACCATTAAAGAAGATTTAAAATTACAATTCTTTTGAGACCAAACATGACATTTTGAACTATTCCAAATCAAAGGTTAGCACTTATTAAATGTAATCAGATAACCCTATGTAACCCAATGGGAGAGTCAGGCCTAACAATAGTGTTAGGGGGTCAGTCCCTCGGCAGACATTTTAGGGTGCAGGTCAGATTGGACTCCTCTGCAGAGTACTGTTAATAAAAGCTTGCTTGTATTCTCTACTGGCTGACCGAATCTTCATTACTTGGGAAGGCATAGCAGGTGGTCGGAAGTAACCCGGGTGGCCCCTAAGGACAACTTCCTTCATGACAAAGCTAAGAAGCAAGAACCTTCAAGAGTGAGATAAAGTGGCAGGGAGTGTCTGGTACTGGATTAAAGAGGCATGCTTTTGTATTCTGTGCACCGATATTTTTTTGTAGTGAATGAAGGCTTCTGAGCAGACCTTTGTGCACCAGTGCTCATTATAATGCATATTAAGTGCTGTATAGCAGCATTGTAGACTTGTCATGATTGGCAAAGAAACCATTGAGAGTAGCAGATTGTAAGACAATATAAGACGTGTAATGGTTTGTTGTTAGCAATTGTGAAAAGCCAATGGATACATGTTGAGAGCATACGTACTGGCTCCCAAAAATGGCAAAATGCACAGGTCTGCAAGCAGCATCCTTTTTAGTTCATCTAAAATCTTTTAAAAGGACATTCATTTGTTTTTTAAACCAGCATGCAAGTAGTTGTATATCTCAGATAACATTACGCCACCATTATGAAATATTTGTGATGCACAGAGGTCTAGTAGCAAAATGCACTAAATATATGAAAGAGAAGAGTAGAAAATTATAAGGAAAAGTGTGAGGTGTGTCAGTGTTGAGCTTCAAATATTTAAATGATTGAAAACTTAAATCCTTCTGTCTTCTTTTAAAAAGTCCCTTTTATTCAATATTGTTTCATTAAAATATTTTGATTTCCGTCATTTCTTCACTTTATCATCACACAAATAACAATCTATTACATATGACACCCATCCCATTTTGTTTTCAGATATCTTTTATTATTCTCCCTGAGTATATTTTGATGCCTGCAGACTGATCAATGTTATTACCGATTTAGATCTTGGTGGACAGGTATATCCCATTTGCCAAAATATAAATCCTATTATATCCTATGGGATTTTTATTTCTGATTACTGTTGTGACTGAGTAACCCGTCCACCAAGATCTAAATCAAGCCCTAAGTCATAAATTGATCTAGCACTAAGGTTGAAGTCAGTATTTAGAGTTTATCTCACTTAATAAAGAGTATGGTGCAGCCTGATAAATAGATTGGGTCTTCAATGATTCATTACATAATTCCTGATAGTGCTCTCCACCCCTTTTGTAAGGGTGTCTATATTGGAGGTCATAAGAAATGTAAAAGTTTCAATTACTAGTTGGGAATATTGCTGGTGCCCCTTTCCTTTTGATTCTATAAAAATTAGACATCTAGATTTTTACTTTCCCTGTTTAGGCAAAGCTATACCATACTAATAGAGTCACACTTACATTAAAAAGGAATAGATTTCTTAACAGACTACCTCTTCTAAAATGAGTGCCCTCACATTTTTCTTTCCATGTTTTACTGGTATATGTGCAAATAAACAAACTACAAGCAAATTTGAGATACAAGAAAATCTATTGAATCCCTGTTTATTAAAGAAAAACTACACAAACTGAAACTCATAATTTAAAAACAATTACACACCAACTAACTATGAGGTAATGCAGGGTGTTATTTGATGCTAAGGACAAATTATTGTATCACCATGATGAGGCCATCTGAAAAATACAACAGAAATGGAACATCTTTATCTCCATTATAATGGTTGACCCACCCGATTTAAGTGAAGTTGAACATTTGGTGTTATCACGATAGAGACTACTCTGTCCCCACCATGGTTACACCCCTTTGATGGCCAAACGTAGTAAAGGCCATCAGAGGTTGACCAATATGTCCAGCCACCTAATTTATATAGGCGGGCCTACAGGTCAGATTTCACTGATGGTCAGCACCAGGAAAACCTTGGAGGTAAGGGGGAGTGAAAACTGGCTAATACATCCCTCACCATGGGAGTTAGCTCCCATGCTGAAGGTGCATTGTTTTTTTTTATTTACAAAAAATCCCGCTTTAGGATTTTCATTTTGAAAATAGAAACAAAATTCCTGCCAACGCTTTAGAAATGACTTCTGGCTTGGCAGTCATTTCTAAATGTGCTGGGTGTGGACTCCATCATGGTAATAGAGTGATCTATAAATTAGGCCCTTAGTCAGGAAAAAATAAAAGTGTTTTACTTGAAAGATTTACAGTAATGAACCCAATTATTTAATTTTATGATTGAGAGATTAGGAAACAGATAGCAGGATAAAAGCACAGTCACTCACCATATACTGTCATGAAATTAGCGAGATTAACTATTGTACAGATTGGTCCCTGCTGTCGATTTCTTGATCCTTTATTGTCTTTGATAATCACACCATTCTGTAATTAATATCAGTCAGTTATTATTTTAATCGCTGTAGGTCTTCTACTTAACCTGAAATACTGAAAATAAGTTTTAATCAAATTTCATGAAATGTTATTAAAAAATGTAACCTGCCTGATTGTATAGACATTTTTATTGAAGCTTTCCTTATAATTCTGCCCTAATTTAATACATTTCTAGTTCAAGGAATTAGGAAATAGTAGTATTGAAGCGCAGTCTCTCACTATATGTTGCCATAAGTTTAGGTGGGTAAGCCACTGAGCAGACTGTCCCATGCTTTTAACTTCTTAACCCTTATTTGCCTTAATAGTTAAACTAGCCAATTGTTTTTTTTCAGCCAAATGACACATACTTCACTTATAGTGAGTCGTTTGATTATAAACACTGAAAAGAAGTTCTTCTCATAAAAAGTAATTTAAGACTCAATCAGTGACCATCTACTAGTGAATTGATCTCTATGTGGAAGTGGAACCCTGTATCCCATTATTAAGAACCATATCCCAATAGTCATGACACTCAGAAAATTACAAACAGGAGGTTTCAGCCCGGGTTGACCTTGCGTAAGAGAACACACCCCCAACATTAGTTTAGCACAGTAACATAACGAGTCATAAAGACCACTCAACATCTGAATCTAAATCAGGGGAAAGTTAAAGAATTCTATTGCAAAAATCTCAAAATCAAGCAGTACAGAATAAATGCTGTAAAGGCCTATATTGCAGAATTATACAGAATAGTCAAAATTAGCACATCATTCTAAGTCCCAAATGAGCAGCAAAATAAAAATGAAGTCAGACTTCTTCCCTGTTTACCATCAAGGAATGCTCAAAATTTTCTGCATCTTTGAAAATCAAGGGGCTTTAATCCACTTTTCTTTTCTATACAAAATTAGCTAAAGGCACAGATTCAGCTTGGCATGATCTATATACCTTTTTTTTTTTACAAAATCAGAATTTTCCATGTAAGTGGCATTCTACGTTAGAACTCTCCCATTTTCTATGTAAGCAGTAAATAAGCAGACTGTATGACTGATGTGCAATCAGTCATACAGTCTTCTGGAGATGTCTTGAACATAACTTGCAACATCTAACAAAGGCTATTCACAAACATGCAAAATGGACTCTAAAACAGTAACATTGTGGAAAAAACCTTGAATGTTGCTACCTTCCTAGTACAATATAACTTCACCTTGTAATGTACCATTGTATTGTTGTTAATCAAAAACTCATTACATCACTAGTCTTTGCTTTTGTGGAGCCTGTGAGGAGAGATGATGCGCAGAGGGACCAGCTGAGACCTGCGACAGAGACACAAACACCACATCCATTTTAAGTAATATGGCAGTTTCACAAACATGTGGGATAATCAATACATTTTAATAAACACTTCTAAACCATATATTAAACTTGGTTCAACTGCATACATATTATTTCATTGTTTACATCTAGAATTCATCATAAAAATAATTGATATGTAATGCTATTTGCAACGTGAGACAAATGTAAACATTAAAAAAACTCTCACAATTCCCCCGTTTGATTGTCTATAACCACTAAACCCCATTATTAACTTTACTATTTAGGAAAATTATTCAGGTGGCATGATTTTTTACTTCTTCCTTGAACCATCCTCAGACATCTTTCGAATGGTTGTAGACACAAACGTTAATGTGTTCCATTTCTCATTGCCCCAATTTCCGTTTTATGCTTTGAACCACTCTTTTTCTTTGCACACTTGTTAAACAATCATCTAGAACATTTTGAAATAAATAACATGACAATTGCACAAGTCATTATGGTTATTATAAGAGTTAGTATATAGTGCAATGTGCTTCCTCGTACACTTTCTAGCCATTTAACCAACCTAGCCAAAACTCTTTCTCAACTCACAAAACCAAGAACGTATAGTTTCCCATAAATCCAGCTCTTCAAAAGATTGAACCTCATGTGAACCATTAGTCATATTATTCAATAATAAATTAATAGCCCTACTGTTATTGGGTATACATGTACAGCACCTCTTGGCATTTAAAACTTTACAATCTCTGCCTTCTTTTTACCAGGAAGATATCTAATGTTAGGCAATTCTACATTACCATGGCCCTAATTAGGGGTGTGCATAACTGGAATATTTCTCTCTAGTGTAATTACAACAAAATTACTTGTATGCATGATTATGTGAGAAGCATAATCCAGCATTTATTTTATTTATTTCTGTAGTGTAAAATGAACTTTAGCATCCTAAATAGGCTTGATAATGCATTTTGCACTAATAAATAAATAGCACTAAATACAACAGGACACAAACAGCAGTAGCCAGAAGCCACTCGATCTTTCGTATCATATTGTTCCTGTGCCCCTCTGGTAGGATGTTTGCCCCAAATTACTATTAACTATCAAAACTTGCATAATCTCATAATTTCTGTAATTTCACATTACAAGAGTCCTGTGCAATTACTGAATTTACACTAATTGCGCTGCCATAAATATAATTTCCCCAAGGCCTAGCTCTAATTAGGCATCATTTCAGGATTCACAAATTTCAAAGAATCTGCTGTACTTGTTGCAAGCTTATCTATAACTGTCGACAAAAACCTAATTTTCACATCGTTAATTTATTCACCTACTGAAGGAATTATTGAACCCAATATATCTAAGACTACCTGTCCAAAACTGTGGTTTGTCCTCCTCAGCATGATTTCACTATTTCATTATTGTGATAAACTCTTGGAAGCACTAAAGCCAAATAGCAAGACACAATCCAATTTTACTGTAAGTTAAAATAAGTAAACTTTTCACAGACATGATAGATTCCTCTCAGAATTGGTTTCCTCCCATTAGATATTTCCACTCACTTTATTAGTTCTGTCACACACACTTTTCCATCCAGTTCAGTCTGTTCTTTGCTCAGATGATTACGCCTCACAAAACACAACTCACGCCTTCTTTCCTGCTCCATCCTTAATCTTGGACATAAGGCTGAAAATCAAAATTCTTCTTTTGTCTGTTCATCAATAATGTTCCCTTCTTCTAAATTTCCCACAGTCTTTACGCCTCTTTTATTGTGTTCTCTAATGAATATATTTTCTTCTTCACTAAATACACATATATTACTCTGATTGCTAATTTTAGTATCATACCTATTTTGTGCAATCACCTTCAGAAATGTGTTATATTTAACATTTGGATTTTCCCAATTTTTTGGGTAAATCCTTCAAATACACATTAATGACAGTAAAATAAGGAGAGAGGAATTAATGTTGGTTACATACAGCAACTAACACATTACAAAATACACCAAATGACATCAGAAGCTGCACATAAGTTGCTCTCTCCCTAGTGGAAATATGGGGGAAGGCACAGACATAACACCTGGTAATCCACATACTACTAACATACTCGTGAATCAGTTTAGCATAAATATTGACTCAAAAACCACTAAGTTATCTTTATGCACCTACATGTTATGTGTTGATTTACCCTTTACTGTAGTAACTTCAACGTGGTTAGAAACGTGCCACTGGAATGAGTAAAGAAAGAAATAGTCCCACTAAAACTACTAATATTGTTAATGTCATCATGAACCCTATAATTTTACAGCATCAGCTGTATTCAGTCTTCAGCCTGCACAAATGTATGGTGCCTAAAAATACAAAGGCAACAACAATATTCTTTATAGCAAAACTACATTTTTTTCTTGTTTTCCTATTTCTTGAAAAATATAACAAAACAAATGATTAATCCAAACATAAATAAAAAAAATGTAAAGTTGATCTTTCAGATTCTCTTTAAAGTTCATAAAAGTTTATCTCAATCAATAGTCCATTTAAATTCTGGTTTTAGTTTTCAGTGTTTCAGTCTTCATTAAAAAAAAATGTTTCCTTGTATTCTTTCTAATAAAAAAGAGTCTCTTACATTTGGTTAAGTTGGCTCTTCTTTAATTTCAAGTTCACTCTCAGATTCTCTCTCAAATGTGTACTGGCAAGAATTTACTTTTTCATAACTTTCTAACTCAGCTTCATCTTTTTCCAAGAATGTAGCTAGATAGACCGATTCGGGTGAAGCATATTTTTTATTTGGATCTTTTTTTGTTGATATTTTGGTAACAGGTGACCAACTTCAGATTCAGTTAGTCCTTCAAACTTTTCAGGTTCACACACAGTGCATTATAACAATTTCTCTTTCTTGCAACATCTTCAACTTTATTTTGATTGTCAACTGTTTTTACAGTCTCTTTACTCTCCATGGAGTTTGATCACCAACAAACATCAACTAAACTATGAAATGTGCACAGTTCCAGCTTAAACTACTAAGGGCCTAATTGGTGGTCCATAGGACTGTCAAACTCATGGTGGAGGTACAGTGTCGGTCACGGATTGCTGCACAAGTGCTACGACCTCCGTATTATACCTACGGCAGTCGGGCCGCCATAGGACCGCTGCAACTGACAGGGGTCTCAATCCCTGGATGTGGCATGGCAGTCGGAGGATCACAACATGCTGGTGGTGCCACTGTGGCACCACCAAGCATATTATGAGTTTCCTCACTGCCACAGATTTCATAGCAGTGAGCCTGCCATGAAACCTGTGGCGGTGAGGAAACTAAGGGGGCTCTACAGGGCCCAATGTTCCCGAATGGACTGAGGATGCATGCATGGGAATTCCCCCTGTCTGCATGCACCCCATTTCCTGCATAGCATGGACCGCACAGTCCATGCTGTGCAGGAACGCTCTTTGGCATTCCCGTTGCGGTGCCTTTTTAGTAGGCCCCGCCATGAGAATGACAAAGGACTGCCCTCCAGACCATGAGAAAAACTCGGAATCTTTCAGGCGCTGGCAGTGAGGTTTGGCAGTGTAGGAGCAAGGCGGTGCTGTGCCGCCTCTCTCCCACACAGCAAGACTCATAATCAGGCCTTTAGACAAACCAAACAGTAGATACCAGAACAGGGTTTCCAACAAGTTCCACAGGCTCTTGTCCTCTCAAGGTTAGATACAGTGATACTATTCTGGTAAGAGCAACTTAAAATTAACTGGCACGGATGAAACTCTATATGGGGCTGTCAAAATGGTTTTAGACACCAGAAAATCTAATTGTATCTCCCCCACCTCATTTGCTATGGACATGCTTCCCACAGACGCTATATCTAGTTTCAAATTAGCCTGTATCATCCACAGAGCTCTACATGTATGTTCTCCTAATCACTCTGCAAGAACTCTGTGCACTGCAGGAGGTCAAATACATTTAAAGGGTGTGAGAAGGTGGCCTGATATATGCTATCCACTGGTTATAGTGGGCACCATGTATCCGTCCAAACAACCCCTTATGATGATAGGTTAAAGACAACTTTTATTGAAAGCTATCCTAGTGGTAGCTATGGAGAGCAGCCTTCAGGCTAAGTCTTGAAGGAATGTAAAGCAGCTTGTTTTACCAGTCTATAATCTCTTGAATGATCAAATGAAAAGACAACCACACCAGGTATATATTCAAAACATATGTATTTAAGATCAAACACACCCCTCTAGTCTCTTTATGAGACTGGAGTTCGAAGTACTTTGTTAACAAGATAGCAATCATCAGTAATAGCACAAATACATGTTTGGGCCCTAGGGGCGTACCAAACCATATACCAAAAAAGTGGTATAAGAACCACGACTGGGAATGACACTAGGTCTATAGCCTCTAGAATCGCTGGGACCCCAAGGAACCACCCAAGGTAGCGACACAGGGGACCCACGGGGACTGTATGCAGTGTGTAAGCACAACCGCGGGTTCCCCTTATCTTCTATGGGCAATGTTGCGGTTGGAAATTTAAAGATTAGGGACACTTCTAATCGAGTCAGGACCAAACCCTTTTGGATTTAGGAAGTTCTAGGGCTAGCAGCCACAAGAGCACCGGAGTACTCGAGTTACCTCACCCAGGGAAGCCGGGTGCATCGGTGTCTTTTGGTGTCGGGTCGCGTCGTCGATTTCAATGGGAGCCTGCAAAGAACTGCTGCTACCATGAAGAGGAGAAGTGTCCGGAGAGATCCAAGCCTGGATCTAGGATGTAAGGAACCTGAAAGCAGAGGGGACAGAGTCTGGGTCACTTGCCAGTGACGTAGGGCAGGATGGACCAATGCCCACAGATGTCGGGTCCTTCAGGTGAGTGTATGGGTGTCTTGACTCTTCAGCCACAAGGTTCAAGAGGTGTCAATGAAGTCCATGAGCCGGATTCAAGCTGTCCCACAAAGTCTGTCGAGTGCTGCAGTATCGGCTACCAGATTGGACCCAACAAGCCTTGGCAATGGCAAGTCACTGGAAATCAGAATAAGGACTGCGGTGCAGACCAGCAAGGTCTGATGGACTCACCCAGCAAGGGTAAGTGAGGGCACACCTGGAGCAACCATGAAATCCCAAGCAGAAAAGGAGTTGCCTTTGTGGAGACCTGCTAGCCGACGGGCTAGTGATCGCAAAGGAGCCTCAAGCGGTCGCACTTGAAGCTAGCCCACGGGTCACTGGTGGAGTGGAGGGCAACTATCTTCGGTGCAGGAGTTGCTCAAGGCTGGAGCTACTCGGAGCCCAAAGTACAACTTCAAGGATGACCAGGAAGATAGTGTTGCTGCAAAAGTTCACAGTGTCCAGGGTTCACGGTTCCACGTCACCAACGATAGCCACGGGCCTCAGCTTTGCTGTGTACTCAGGTTAGCCTCGGGGAAGTCTGGAAATCCACCTCTGGTGATGCAAAGACTTCGGCATCCGGCGGGAGCTTCAGCGATGCAGCCTGGTCAGTTGCTTCTTTGGTGCCTGCCAAGCAGGGGAGTCACTCCTTGACCCCAAGGGAGATTTCTTCTGTCTTGTAGTCATGATAGAAAGTCGAAGGTCCAGGATATATGTTGCAGAGTTTTGTCCAGGGTAATCTAAAGTCCTAGGGACTGGATTCCTATACTTATAGTAAGTTTAGGGGATGGACTAACTCTAAGGCCCCACCTATTGGTGGGCTTGGAAAGAGGGGTGGCTACACCCATTTCCTTTGTCCAGTTTCACACCAGAGCAGGGGCAGGTAGCCACTGCAACCGGTTTGAACTGGAGTATGCACAGGGACACCAAGTGTGCCCCCAGTGCAGGACTTCAAAGCACCAGAGAGTGCTCCCGCCCAGCCCCAATACACATCAGGATGTCTGGGGAGGTGGTCACACCTCCCATCGACAGGAAACCTATTGTCCAGGCCTCCCCTGCCAGAGTTTCAGTCAGCAGCAGGAGGCCAGATCCGTGCCTGTGGCAGAGGCACCCATTTTGTGATGCCAGGGCTCAGAAAATTCCACCAGGTTTAGCCAGTCTGAACATGTCTCTCCCTCTAGAAGGGTGGAAAGCTACCCCTGCCGCCAGAATTGGCGGGGGGTAGTATTCCAAAGCGTTTGACACCAAACACGACATGTTTTGATGCAGCCATTCCAAAGTTTACATTTACCGCGAAGTTATGATGCACTTAGGAGTATATGGTATGGCTGTATCACAGAACAGCCATAAGGAAGTATTTCTGAAAGCTGTAGAGGGGCTGAGCTCATGCTTGGGCACACTCTCACATAAAACCAAGCACTCTGCCTTCAGGATTGTCAAGGCCTGCCATAGGAGTGGCTTATAGGTTTATATGTGTCTGTATAGGGTAGTGATATAGGTAGCCTATACCACAGTAAGGGGTGCAAGCACACCCTTACCCAGGCTGCAGTAGCAGACCTGTGGTGCCATTTTGGAGTGCTTCTCAGGGGTGGCATAATACATGCTGCAGCCCCTGATAGGCCTCTGAGGTACCTATGCCCTAGGTACTTAGTATACCATATACTAGGGTCTTATAAGGCACGCCCGAATCCAATTAAATATGTACCTAATGTACATGGAAACTATTTTAGAGAGGATGCAGCTAGGCTGTGGTCCTGATTAGCAGGGCCACAGCCAGACTAAGGTCGAAAAACAGTGAAACACCTGCAAAAAGTGGGGGTACCCATGTGAAGCAGATCCTACTCTCCTACAAAGGGCAAAAACATCTTCCTACTTGAAATTTTAAGGATGAGAAAATCCAAGACTTCAAAACAATTCTTCTTGGGGGACCCACTCCTAGGCCATGAAATGGCATTTGCTCAGAGTTTGGAAAATTGCATCATTCAAATTGTTCAAGTAGATAGCTATTTCAAATTTAGGGCCATATTATCAAGAACGGCGATAACATTATCACCGCTAAAGTGGCGATAATGTTATCGCCGTTCTTGATAATATGGCCCCCAGTCTTTTAATAATAATTTGTATGTGTATGACTCACATAAACAGTCCTTTCATAATCATGTGCATTCGCGTGACTCACTTCATATGTAAATCCCGTTGATACCTCTGGGTCTTGCTGGAGAAGACCAAATAAATACAATATATAAAACTAGCCCCTTCAACATTACCAATTGACTCTAATATTGACCAATTTCCCTCTTTTCAACAGTCTTTTCAACTTTGGATTTTATTTCAACAACTCTTGATACAATCTTTTTATCTTTGTTGGTGCAGGTAGAAGATGTTGATAAGCAATAAGTGGAGACCAAGAAAAGTGTGGATAATTTGAACAAATAACAAAGTAAAGTCTTGTGCACTGAGCCGATCTTCTTACATGTGATAAAACATAATGTTTAGAACACGTAATTTAGTGTCTTGACATCAAGTACCATTAATGGATTATCGTATGGTGTGCCACACTGTCATACCAACCTATACAGCCACTCTAGGCACAACTGTCAATCGTGTACCCTGAATGCCTCATCACACATGTATTATGAATGCTATAAATTATGTTCTTGACTATGTAAATAATGTGGAATAACTGTCCTGACGTACAATCCCATCAATGGGCTAGCGCAAAGTGAGTGAGCCCATTATACCCACCAAAACGCATACTGTAGGCAATAGGAACACCTATCGTCTTGGCGCTGATATGAACAAGACATAGCACAGACCATGTAAATGGCACACAACATCACTGTCCTTTAACATAATGGGTGTCGGACACAAGTAAGCGTGCATTAAAACTAGGACACCCGGCCAGTCCCCACACTCAACAGAACCATCAAATTCATTACGGTATAAATGTCCGCAATCTATAAATAATATCCACGCACAATACATGCCCTTTAGAACTTGGATGGGCCTTACAAACGTGTCAGGCAGCAGTCTGTTTTTTGTTTTCATTACTGATAACAGAAATATAGATCTCATCCACTGATCACACTTCACAGTCGGGTCTGAACATAGACTTTTGGCGGGAAGGCAAGCCAGTCTGTTTTTTGTTTTCATTACTGATAACAGAAATACAGATCTCATCCGTTGATCACACTCCACAGTCGGGTCTGAACATAGACTTTTGGCGGGAAGGCGGGCCTTTATAAATCCAGACCAAGCATTGACCCCTTGTCATCGTACCTGAGCAGACAGACATACGCTGTCCTGCTACTTGGAAGGATTGCCACAGGCTGCAGTTGATTCGTTCTCCATAAGAGGTAAGCGGCCACACGCCCTGAATGCTGTCAGCGCGGTGCTATATCATGTTTTCCCAGAGCGCACATTTTTTAATGCATTGACCTCTTCTTTTAGACACCAAAGTGAGAAAATTCTCACCCTCCATATGAAAAAAGTATGGCCTCGTCATGATTGACGACAGAAGGATGTAGCCTGCTTCCATGCATGCGCTCAGAATCGGAACTCGGTAAGCACTGAGCCATTATTAAATATATGCTCACCCCATTACAAGTGCCCCCGTACTATTACCAATGCACATGCTCCCTCCCCCTCTCCACAGACCCGTCTTGACAGCGCTTTGATCGTGCCATCTTCCACACATCCTTACATTGTGCGCATTCACGTAATAGCCTGCTCACCACCCACCTCACACTTGGGGTAGGTTCCAGGTCTGTTCCAAGTTGCAATACTAGGTCGTGCCTCCAACCACCACTTTTTGTACTCGTTTTTATCACGTGTGTTGCTCCCGACTGGGACCCATGTGAGTATCCCTTTCTTATCCTTTGCACGGTGCCACACCCTCCACACGAGCCGGTCCATTACCCTACAGGTACTATACAAACGAAACCTTAGTTCCACCACATAATACCAGTTGCTTAAAATGAGCCACATACTGACATTATCCCTCATCTTCTCATAGATGTACCTATGATCATAGGTCCTGAAGAGACCCTACACTGCACACAGGGTCGAAACGCCGTCGACAAGTTGCATAAATGAACTATTGTTCACCAGCACTGATCACTGTATCTAGCGCTGTATACTGTACATATATATGTAAATGGTTGTTTATATGAAGCATTGGAAACCTTGTATATATTTCACATATATGTCACTGATTTTCTATGTTTCGTTTTTCACTGGGACACCTTTCACTCAGAACTATATGTTCAAATGTATTACTTTGTAACAGTATTTCATTTCAAGGATTATATAAATATTTTTGATTCAAAAACAATTCAGAGGTGTATTTGCTTCTTTCTCTCTCCAATATCACTATAACCCAATATATTGCCATTGTGCCCATATACATTGAGATTACTTCATTAAGTGTCCACAGGAACCTCTGTCTTTTGATAATAACTGGATTCAAGCTGGCCTGGCTGTTGAAGGGTAAGACCCAGAAACTGGTCCCAGGATGCTTGTTTCCAGTCCAGGGAGGACCTGGCTTGGCAGTTCGTTCTGGACTGTTCCCATGAGGCACAGAGTCAAAACTAATTTGCATATGGCTGGGTTTAAACTGGGGTGGCATGGTGATCAAAAGAACAATGGATTTAACCCATATCTCTTGACAGGGGGAGAATATATGATTCATTCAGCATTCCGTCCATCATTTGTCTGCGTAGTACTTTTAACCCTAAGTGGGATGGGAATGCCTAGACATGGGTTTCTTGCTCACTGTGCCACTGGATTCAAGCTAGCCTGGCTGATGAAGGGTAATACCCAGAACCGGGTCCCAGGATGCTTGTTTCTGGTCCAGGGAGGACCTGGCTTGGCAATTCAGTCTGGACTGTTCCCATGAGGCACAGGGTCAAGACTAATTTCATATGGCTGGATCTAAACTGGGGTGGCATGGTGAAAAAAAAACCAATGGATTTAACCCAGATCTCTTGACTGGGGGTGAATGTATGATTCATTCAGCATACCGTCCATTATTTGTTTGCGTAGTACTTTTAACCCTAAGTGGGATGGGTATGCCCAGACGTGGGTCCCTTGCTCACTGTGCCACTGGATTCAAGCTTGCCTGGCTGATGACGGCTGATTAGCCAGAAACCTGTCCCAGGATGCTTGTTTCCGGTCCAGGGAAGACATGGCTTTGCAGTTTGGGCTGGACTGTTTCCATGAGGCAAAAAGTCAGACTGATTTTCATATTGCCATGTCTGAACTGGGGTGGCGGAGTGAGCTAAAGAATGATGATGTTGGATTAAACCCAGATCAGTTGACTGGGGGTGAGTGCTTGCAATGTTCAACACTCTGTCCATCATCCCCTTTGTTTTTGCTTTGTTCACCCTAAGTTGGCAGGGTATGCCCAGACATGGGTCCCTTGCTCACTTTGCCACTGGATTTAAGCTAGCCTGGCTGATGCCGGCTGGTTATCCAGAAACCGGTCTCAGGATGCTTGTTTCCGGTCCAGGGAAGACATGGCTTGCCAGTTTGGGCTGGACTGTTTCCATGAGGAACAGAGTCAGACTGATTTGCATGTGGCCATGTCTGAACTGGGGTGGCGGAGTGAGCTAAAGAATGATGATGGATTAAACCCAGATCAGTTGACTGGGGGTGAGTGCTTGCAATGTTCAACACACCGTCCATCATCCCCTTTGGTTTTTATTTAATAAGATCAAGGCATTATTATAACCAAGATGTGAGCTCACCTTAGTAGATTCTTTTATTTCCAACAAGGCAGTTTCCATACTATGACGTGATCGAAAACCAGATGGATATAGAAGTTTGAATGTCTCCAATAACCCTGAAAGTTGATTAGCGACAACATTTTCTAGTATCTTTGATGTAGCTTGTAGGAGAAAAATTAGTCTAATATTAGAAAGAACAAAAATGTCTGTAGTTGTTTTTTTAGGAGAGGAATAACACCAGCCCTATTCCATCCCTTAGGAACAATGCCCAACTGCAGGGAGGAACTAAACAAGAGAGACTGGGCAAATAATATCAGCAACCTGTCTCATAATATATGTGGTACACGGATCTAATGGAAATCTGGATTTCAAATTCAAAAAATTCACTTTTACTCCGCCCAATCAGAGGGTTTCAGATGTAAAAGCTTACCTTCTAAAGGAGGTGTAAAATAATTAGGGGACAGTTTGATAGTTTAATCATAGTTTAACAACAACAGATTCATCTGGATCTTAACAATTTTCTTTCTGCAAATGTCTTTAAGCCTAGAAAATGAGTTCAAGTTAGCTTCAAAAGATGGAGCAAAGTTTTTAGGGTCCATAAAGTGAAGTGCAATTTTAAAGATCTCCCTGGGGTTATTATTTGCCTCATTTTTCTTCCTAGTGGAAAAATTGCTTCAAGCAAGTTTTAGATTCCTATGATATTTGATTAAAACTTGTTTATATGACAACTTTTCATCATCCTCATAATGTCTCTTCTCCATGTTCTTTCTAGCCTTTAACAATGTTTTCTTTCCATGGACAGCTCATTGAAAACCAAAGGGCAGATGGAGTGTGTCTGTTTTCCACAAGGATTTTTCAGGGGCCAGAACATAAGCAGGGGCATGAAGTCACTGGCCATGACATACTTATTAGTGGTAATATATTGTGTTACTAAAGCATTTTAAGGATTTCAATCATATCCAGTAAGGGGGCAGGGACTCACAATGGATGCCTTCTAAAATGACTTTAAACACCTTATGTGCCTCAACACTCCTGTGAACATCCAAGAGTGCTAGAACTGGGTGACAGAATGATTGAAATACCAAATACCCTTCTATGCATTAAATGGGCATGGTTAAGCTGCAGAGGATGTTAAAGGAGGATGGCACTACACTATAGCTGTTACAGAGAGCTTCTGGCACACACACAGCGCCAGGATGCCCGTAGGGTTGCAGTGTGCTTTACAAATATAAATACATACATACATACATATGACTCACACAACTCTGGTGCTGTGATAGGCTGCTCTGGACCACGAGTGGCTATGTCAGAATGTATGCAATGGTTCAGGGTTTGTGAGTGCATATTGTGACCGCCAGCTGATTGAGAAGCACATCACAGATAGGTGGCTGCTCTGATGGAGTCAGGCACTGTGATAGCCCTGACACTCCATGAAGGCTACCCAAAATGACTGTGTGGTAACATACTGCACCACTGCTGGGGAACCATGAGTTGGTAGTACGGGAACAACTTTCGGGCTAGTGTGGAATGTGCCACTACTTGGACCCAGTAACTGTGCATCCAGCATGACTGAGGGAGAGGATGTGGCATTAAGGCTAGAGCTGCTGACTTTGGAGCTGGAGAGTCAAGTTTGAGTCATGGTGTTGACTCGCCATCCTGTGATTCTGTGTAAATCACTTTGGGGCGTTTTTATCAAGCAGTTGCATCACTCTTGTGCCATGCAATGGGGCACATGGGAAACACAGCTACTAAGTAATATTTATCAAGCCACACAAGGCTACCTTGCATGGATTTACGTGGCTTGATAAATCTAGAGAAATGCAGCTCAAATCGTTGCTTTGCCTTACTCTGCCCCAGGGAGGTGTTGCATGGGTAGAGCATGGGTGTTCCCATGCATCAACCCGTGGATTTTGGCCCATTCCCATATTTTCCATTACTTGTAGTCCTGGGTATGCGTCAAAATGCTACACTTCCCCAGGTGAGTCAAAACAAGGAGAAATACCTTTATGTCGCCTCATTTGTTTCCTCTTTCTATGACAGCAAGTGGAAAATGACTCAGAGGATTGTTTTTGAGCAGGAAGGTCTTTCCGGCACAATAACAATCCTACTTACAAGGCAGGCACCCTTGCATCCTGGTGCAAGGGTGCCTGCATTGATGGTAGGCAGCATATTGTGTGCCAACACAGGGAAAAGACAAGAATATGCAGTATAATGTTAAATATGGTATGTTTCTGACATTTCCCTATCACACAGCATAGCAAGGGGGCTTGCGATGCTGCATGATTTTTTGATAAATGTGCCTGCGCCTAACAAAAGCATTTTGTGATCTTGTGTAATGTAACCGGTGCTCATATAAAGTGCTCCAATAACCATGGGACATGTTTGTGCTGTATAAAGCTGCACACTTTTTTAGAAAAATAAATAAAAAACTGAGGCATCACTATGCTGTACAGACCAAATAAACTGGGGAGAGGCATTAAAAACTGCCTGCGAAGGCATATACTAAGGTAAGCATCTCATTTTGGCAAAGGACCTTTGGCCTCCATGGAAACTTGAAAACACTGGCACTGATCCCAAGGGGCCGTCTAGTAAAGTTGGGCATAATACAAGGGCTATATTACAGACCTTAATAATTGATAAATGTGTTGGTGCTGCAAAACATCCAGGCCCAGATTTAACAACATTTTGCATTGTGGATGTGCCACTTTTTTGACGCAGCCATGATGCAAAATGCTATTTGTGATTTACAAAGCAATGCACATCAAATTTGCGGGCTTTGCATGATATTTTTCCCAAAAGTAACACAAGTCAGCTTATAGCACTGACTTGCCTTACTTCGCATCAGGGAGGCATTCCATGGGTGGTGCATGGGCATTCCCATGCATAAGTCCCAGATTAAATAAAATTGGTCAGTGGTTTCCAAACTGTGATCCATGGACCCCCAGGGGTCCTTGATACATTCCCAGAGGTCCACAGCCAGCATTTTTAAAAACACTGCATAGTTTAATATTTAATCCCCAGTTTTTGGGCAACCATAAAAGTGTCAAGATAACTCTGGTAATTAATGCACCTTTTGGAGAGAGATGGGAATTTTGTCCTGTGGCCTGCTGCAAAGAATGAACACCATACAGATAAAAGACAGTATTTTATATGCATAGCTCAATGGGTTCCTGCTTTTGTCACAGAGATTATTTTGTTACTGTGCAGTTCATAAGTTACAATCGCAATCTAGCACAGCGAGCTATGAACTGCTATAAAAGAGCTGCATGCAAACTGCATGGTACAAGTTGGTAAGTTATGTTTTTCCCCCAGTGTTTCATTATTTTTATGCTGCTAAAAAGGTTTGTTTGGGTAGAAATAAATAATTATTATTAAAGTCAACACTAACTACAGTGTAGTATGGGTTGGCCACTCACTGTTTACAACACTAAGTTAGCATAACCGAGCCAACTGTTAGAAAGCCAGCTTGCCGTTTCTGCTGCTTTGCACACGACACTGTTGTTATATGTTATTCATTTTAGAAATGCTTACTCGACTTTGCCTTACAGGATAACAGTTTATTGTTTAACATTCTTAACAGTGTGCTGCGACCTTCGTCTGTACATCATGTAAAGAACAAGTCTAGGACACTAGACGGTGCAGAGTGTTGTGTTCAGATTGATCGTACCACTTTTTAGACATATCATACATGCAGCTGCCAATATCAGAAGGACAAGTGCCTTTAATATTACAGTACAGAATGTTTTAGATTCATTCGAACAGAAGAGCTGATGCATGCGAGAGCTAGCTGATCCTTTGATGTGATTCCACTAAGCTGATCTATACGGTATGGGGTCCCCCCTGTTAGCCTAAGAGACCCTCTATTAGTCTAATAATAATTTATTAGTTGCTAGAGAAAGGAGTGTGGCTGCATACCACTGGCATTATTATTATGATTGCTCCTTTTATTCTGCATGGTATTGTAACAATGCTGATGGGTTTGATCTTAACCATTTGTCTGCTAGTGTTAGCCAAAGTACTGCATCTTAGGACGCGAGGTTTACAAAATAAAGTCTTTAAACTTTACTGTGTCTGTTATTCTGTTGTGGACTGTTAAATAAGTACAAAACGGTATTTCTGATTCCCACCACTCCTGAGAAATATCTAAATCGCATGTTCTGGGTTGTCTATACATTGGGACCGCCTAGCTAGATCTAGGCTAACGAATGGGACACTGAGCTAGTCGGATATGGGGTTCTTGGTTCTGAGGGGAGTTTCTGGTACACCACAATTCTCTGAGGTCCTGGTTTCCTGCGCATAGTTCTGTGCATACGCAGAATCCCTGCAACATGGTGCCCAACGTGGTTAAGTTCTGATACGCCTTAGTAGTACTTTTATTAGTCCACAACGCCCTCCCTCTGGTTTCCGGATAACGGGAGTGACGGCTTAATCTACCTAAGTTTCGACTAAAGGTTCGTTCAAGCTTGACAATTAAAAAGATTAGTTTTTACTGAACCCAAGTGCTACTGCAGGACTTGTCGTTATTTTTTAGTGTGTCCTAATGGCGGTCAATATAGCCGCACATAGTCGGGTTCCTCTACATCAGCATTTGCGGACGTATGGGGTGCCTGATGACGGGCTGGCTGTGGTAGCTGCTGATGATACGTTCCACACCTATACAGCCACACAAGTACCTGCAGCTTATGCTCCGTATAGGACACTAGAAATACCTATTTCTGCCTGGCAGCATACTATTTGGTTTAGTGGCGCCTTTCCCCATACGGTGGCACCGCCAAGACTTGGCCCTTTGTCAATTGCAGGGGCTGATTGGCCGGTGCTTGCCGGTTTTACACCCCATCCAAACTACTTGACGGTTGGGGTGGCAGACTTACGAGTACTGCACACTGCCCTGATTACGGTCCATAGGGCTTTAGTGCAGTACGTGTCTCGCAACGTACAGGTGGAGGCACCTGCTGTTGCGGGTCACACGACTGACCACCGAGCTGTGGTCATTAGTCCCGTGATGGTTAATGCGGTTGTAGGCAAGCGCCCCCAAAATAAGGATGAATTTCCTTACTGGCTTGCTGAAAAGTTTGATCAACTGGAAGCCATGTTTCCAAACACTTCTCCTGTGATTGTAACAATTGGGGCACGGTCTTTGCTGCGACCTATTCGAAGTGCTATGGCACTCCGTCTATGTCTGTACTACCCTCTGTCATCAAGAAAGTTCAAGAAAATCATGGTGCAGAGGCGGCCATTGATTTGGGAATGAGGCTTGTCGACAGCTTCGATGTGGTTTCTTCCATGGTGATGGGGAACCTAAAAGGAGATGCTTTGCAGTTCCAAGTAGGCAATATGCTGGAACTTGTAGCTCCTGCCGACAAGCCCAGGGAATTTGCAAAAATTCTTGCAAAAGCCTACAGAATGGTGGGACGTAGCGTGAAACCCACCGTTAAGATTCCTGATGTAGTACAGCAGACTAAGGTGAGTTCGTCTACAAAAGACGAAAAGCCCAAGTTTCCGAAGGAAAGTTGGTGTACCAAAAAACAGGGAAAACAGCAACAGAAACGTAGGTCGCGTGCTGCCTCGCCAGTTTAGTCGTCTACTGAACGCAAATATGATTTGCGCGATCGTTCTAATATTAAGTCACCTGACAGATTTCAGGTTTCTGAACGCTCTCCTCGTTCTTCACAGGAAACATCGGCTTCACAATCCGGTGGCGGAGACCGTGGAAGAGGAAGGGGTGCTCAAGGTCGTGAGCAACCCCGCCAGGCTGAAGTTAAAGGCAAGCAAGACGATGCTGCGCGTCAAAGACCTCCGTTTCAGAAAAAGAAGGTTGCTGCTCTAACTGCGAGATATGCCTCAGATGGTACGGACACTGCTTCAGAACCGGACATGGGCTCTAACGGTGTTAGACAGCGTGGCGGAAGTTACAGTAGTGTGGCAAGCACTGCGTCCGTATCTGGAGGTGACAGCAACTGATACATATGTGAGTGTTGAAACTGCTGATACTCGCGTAGCCCCCCTGAACGGATGTTTGACATAATCCTTAAAATAGAGGGTGACATACATCGTAGAATTAGAGTAGTCTTTTGGGATAATTTGTCCTCCACTTATGACATTCTGTTAGCAGAGGAAGATTGGCCTCCGGCTTTCATTTTAGATGTTCCTAGAGGAGAGGTGGTGATCCTCCCCGCCTTTGGGCACACAGTGCCTATGGAACATGCTAACAGGTTGGCCGGAGAGTGGGCGCAGGCGCAAGCGCCTGCGTTGTATCGCAATCAAGTGGGCTGGGATAAAATTTCTCCCGATCATACGATTCCGTTGCGGTCCGATCCCCAGCCTCAACCCCAATATCCCATGCGTCGCGAGGCTAGATCTCATGTCGCGACTATCCTTGTACAATTGGAATATCAGGGAGTAATTGAAACTTGTGTGTCACCTATGAATAACCCTTTATTCACTGTGACGAAGCCTGACGGTTCGTACCGCCTAGTTTTGGATTACCGGCCCTCAAACTCTCACTGCCGGACGTGCGCGGTACAGAATACACACGAGTCGGCTCTCGTCGATAGTCTTGTGAGAAAACGGTTTTAAAACCACACTTGACCTTTCAAATGGCTTTTACAGCCATAACCTGTCCCCTCAGAGTAGTGAGTGGACGGCTTTTACCTCGGGCGGTAAACAAAGAAAGTTTAACAGGCTTCCGATGGGCTATAAGAACAGCCCTGGGGTCTTTGCTGCTCGAGTGGTCTCGCTCCTAGAGTATATGGACCCGGATGCATACTCGTATGTTGATGACATCTATCTAACAGACGACGAGTTGCTTCCACACCTTGCTCGCATGGATAGCATAATTACTATGTTTGCAGACTTCGGATACAAATTCAATTTTGCGAAGTGCCACATTGCCGAGCTCACAGTGTTGTTCTTGGGGTACGAACTCAACAGTGAGGGTCACGGCTTGGCTCCGCACTTCCTAGAGAAGTGCGCTCGCCTTTGTACTCCTACAACGCTGAAGAAATTACAATCATTGCTGGGTTTTCTGAATTTCGGTCGTACCTACATTCCTGATTATGCCCAGCGTATCAAGACTCTTTATGCCTTGGTACAACCTACTTTTACCAAATCATGCTGGCTGCCAGAGCATACAGCTGCTTTGCAAACTTTGCAGTCTGATCTTCTTGCTTCAAAATACTTACAAACTCGTGATAACCACACTAACCTGGTCATTAGAATTGTGCCAGGCCCAGTGGGTTTCACGTACTTAACGTTCAATGAGGGCGACACTGTTCCCATTGCTTACAAATCTCATCTGTACACTTTGCTTTTCCGCTGTCGAAAAAGTACTGACAGCAGTTCAGATGGCGATCCTGAAAGAACGAGCGCTATCACAAGGAAAGCACATGCTGGTGGTAACACCGTACCCAGTCACTAAAGCTAGTGTACCAAATTCTAAGGCTTTGCATCCAAGGTGGATACAATGGGCAACTTCCTTGGCTTCGCAAGACGTCACATATATCTTTGACGCGGCGTTGCAGTCTCAGGAGTTCTTGGATTATGAATTCGCTCATCCGACTCCTTCGACATTGCGCCCACTTGAGGAATACCGTTGTGTCATTTACACTGATGGGTCTGCGCAACCCGCTACTGGATCAAGGCACGCCTATTCAGCTGCCTGCGCAATTGTTGTGGGTACCTTCGTGAATGGAGAGTTCCAATCTGAAGCTGTGCATACACAGACATTGGGTGATTGTACCGCGCCGTTGGCTGAAGTTCGTGCTCTGGTGCTTGCACTGGAGTGCGCTGATCTTCGAATCCCCACTCTTGTGGTGTGTGATTCATTCTATTGTGTTCAATCTTACAATGACAATCTACATTTTTGGATTCAGAATGATTTCCGTGATTCCAAAGGTAGCACAATAAAGCATAAAACGCTTTGGGTTCGAGTGGCAGCACTTAAAGAACTGCTGCCTCTCGTGAATGTAATTCACACTCTTGGTCACCAACGAGTTGGCGTCCATGCTGTTGGTAACAGTCTGGCTGACGAGGCAGCAAAAACAGCAGTGGCGACATATCTAGTAGCAGCAGTTACAAGATCAAAGAGTAAGATCGATGATGACATCTTGGCGGCTATTGCCGCTTCCGAGACCGGGAAACACTTTCCGAAGGGTTTCCCTTCTCGCTACCATTATCGCTTAAGTCCTGATAACGTCCCGTTAGTGAGGATTAACGATGTTGGTGACAGATTGATTCCCAACGTGGACTGCAGACCATCTTTGATATCAGCTGCCTACGAGGGTGTTGCGTCTGCGCATGCCGGAGTGTCGGCTACTATATCTCTTTTGCAACAACGTTACTGGTGGTACGGTTTGTACAAACAAGCGCGGGCATACGTTCTTAATTGTGACATTTGCCAACAGATTAAACCTTCATCTGCAGCGAGTCCACCGCAAACACAGTTGCATATATCTAATCAACCACTTGCGTGCGTTTATTTAGATCACTGCGGTCCTATTACCTCTGATACTGCGTACAAATATATCTTGGTTGCAGTTGATTCGTGCACACGTTTCCTGTGGGTATGGCCACAAAGGTGTGCTGATGCCAGAACTGTCATCAAGGATTTGCGTGTCTTTATAGGGAGTTTTGCATGTGGTACCCTTCATTCTGATCAGGGTCCTGCGTTCGCCTCTAAGGCATACAAGGAGGCCATGAGAGAACTGGGGGTCCAAGTCAAATTTTCGTCTCCATACCGGCCTGAGGGCAACAGTGTTGTGGAGCGGATGAACCGTGACCTAAAGCAATCTTTGACAGCGAGGGTATTAGGTACAGGCCGGAACTGGCTCTCCCACTTGTATGACGTACAACGTGCACTTAATAATCTCCCTAGAAGGTCTCTGGGTGGGAGGACCCCGTACATGATGCTCTTTGGAGTAAGAATGTTTGTCCCGGACCTTGATGGTGTAGACATGGCGGCAGTAGCCGCCCCTTTTGACCTAGATGACCACTGTGCTGTGTTGCAGAATCTACAAGGAGCCAGAGACACTCTAGCGAAAGGATACGTACCCTCTGCATCTGAAGCTGCGCTCCGGATTCCAGTAGTCGGCTGGCTACCTCGAGTTGGTGACCTGGTCCATGAAAAGGTGGAGAACAAGAAGGAGTTCGGCCCCTCTTATCGTGCACCGGTCCCGGTGCTTGGAGTCCTGGGTACGCGTACAGTTGTTTTACCTCCACTTCCTGGTCGCAAGGATAACAGGTACATCTCGATTGACAATGTCAAGCTACAGCAGGTGGCCGATTCTCCATAGTACGACACCTTCAGTTTCTTGCCCTTCGATGCTGAGAAACTCTGTTGTGGTGCCACCCTCTACCATCTTGCCTGAAGTTTCCATTGAGATGCTTGCAGTTACTGGTCCTTCTATGCCATGTAATGCTGGGGGTTTACCTGATGATCCTGAGTATGCTTATCCAACAGAAGTACCTGTGCCTCTATTACATTCAACAACAATTGCCCAGTCACATTCTTCCTTTGAAACTGAATCATTGACTTCCACTGCCCCTTCCAAAATTTCTAAATTTTTTGCCTGGTTCAAGAGACATTTTTTGGTTGCACCTTGGACTTACATCTGGCTGGTGCTAATAAGTATTTTCTTGTTCATGTCCATAGGCTTTGTGGTAGTGTTTCTTAAATTGATCAATGGACACTACCTGAATGAACGATCTACAATTCGATTAATTGATGGAACTTTAGCCCCCCATTCCTCATCACACATCATGAAAAGGGACCAGACTTTTGTGAACATTACCGCCTGGCCTGTACGTGATGGAATTGCTTGGGATGCTGTGAACTTTCAAATTCATGGTCCCACCGAAGTGATTAATGTGCCGACTGTTTTTCGTGTTTCTATGGGTGATGTAGTTAAACAGAACATCCGATCAGATGATTGGGATGTGCAAGCGATAGAAACACTGTTTTCTGATTTGAAATATGCTGCATTTGATGCTGAAGATTTGTATTTAAATACTGCAAATTACGATGAAGAATTTTGCTATCAACATTATGGCACACATTTCCTACACAGGGCAAATACCTTTCGGAATTTTGTTAATTACACTCAGTGGGAACATTGTCCTGTCCCTATGAGTGGCAGATCTGCCACTTTAGTGAAAAAATTCACATACTTTTCGGAATTTAGTGTGTCTGACCCTAGCTCTTTTTATTTTAAGGTGGCGGTAGAACCAGCTTCTAAGATTAGACTGACACACACCAAATTATTATATTCAAAATCCTTTATGGATGAATTGGCTATTGGAGGTTATGACCTCTGGAAAGCTACTGTCGATCTTAAATCAGTTTGGGGAACTAAACCGTGGCAGGTAAAAGGAACAGAAGCTTTGCATCGTGCCTGTCTTATCCCAAATCATATGTTATTTTTAAATTCAACTATTTTTCAGACCCCCTGTTTTGGATTGGCTATATCTAAAAAATTGAATTCCCCCACAATCCCGGATCTGGGTGCTTATCCTAATTGGGCGAATCACACAGATCTGGTCCTTACTATGTTGCAGTCACTCGTCTCCAACACCACCTTTAATATTTCAGCAATAGATCCCGAGGGATGGTTGGTATGGCAGACGGGTTCAGATTCCTGTCAACGTCGGTTTCTGAATTTGACACCAGGGTATACACAATTTAGAGTAGACCCTCGTTTTCCATCGTCACACTCGGTAACTACCTACTCGGTAGGTAAGTTATGCCAGTCATGGTTGCAACATTCCACATTAGCTTCAGTTAAGCTTCATTTATCACGATTAAATGACAAAATAGATTTGAATGATTTTGTTAGGGTCCTGCGAGTGGCAGGTCCAAGAGATGGGTTTATGCTATTTACAATGAAGTTTGGAAGTTATCGTAAATTGAAGCTGCTTCCAGGCTACATGCTATTGACCAGGCCAATATGGAGAAAGTATTGGCTGTTATAGATAATAGTATTAACACCTTGTCTTCTAGAATTTATACATTAGATAATATTGTTTCATCTGTCGTAGACATTGTGCAAGATGAAGTGTCTGTGTTATATCATGGTCAAAATCAGTTGCGTTCAATTATGCAGTTTGCATGGACCTTGCAAACGTTAAAAGCAGGGAAAGTCCCTTGGGATTACATTAATACGTCTTCGTTATTCCTTCCTTTTAATTTGACCGATAAACAGCAGTTCATGTCCATGAAAGACGCAACTTACGCATTACCGCACATTGAAAAACTAGAACCATTACCTTTTTCTATTGCTGAGTTGAATTCGGCTGTGTGGCTTGTACACGGATTGATCACGTTGCCGTTCTCAAGGTTTAAGTTCAGTTCGTGCATGAAGCATTATGCCGTAGGCAGATATGAACAGCTTGGTAATGCCTTCCTGCACGAAGTTTGGTCACTTCCTTTCACATATAGATGCGTGAGGGATGGCAACGAAGTTTACTTGAAAGGTGAAGAATGTACTTCCGCTCCTGATCATTCTGTGGTTTGTAGACATATACAATTACATGGCGCTTGCAATATACACGCTCCTAATTTAGCTTGTGTCCTAAAAGGTATTCCGATGCCAGTTATAACGTCTTCTTTTAAGTTGCTTGCCAACGGTAGTTATTTGCTTTTAAATAATGAAGCTTGCTGTGGGATGCTAGAAGGTATTCCTTACATAGTCACCGTTTCACAAAGGGTGGTTTGCTGTAATAACGTCCTTTTCCCACCCCCGCATGGCAGGCTCGATATATCCATCTTGCCGGCGATTCCAACCTTGAACGAGAAGTTCAACAGGATGAGTAGAATAAGAGCTCTTTTGTCTCAGGATGAAGTTTCTTTGACTTCGTCCCGTGAAACATTTCTTCTTCACATAGCAAACACACGCACTGAAGTACAAGCTCTTTTAAATACTGACCTCCCCCTACATTTTGGAACGTTGATACAGACTATCTTTAATGCTTCGTCTATGACTGGCCTTGTTCATTTTTTTAAAATTGACGGCTCAGGCCTCGTGACATCGTTCCAAACTATTTTTGGTGTGATCCCCGCGTTTTTACATTCTATTTTTTCAAGTGTCTTCAGAGGGTTTCCCTTGCTACTGGCTCTTGGGGCCGGGATCCTCTTGTTGATCTGCGCTTTTCGTTATGGCTGCACGCCTGGGGTTACAAGACAGAATGCTCCGCCTGCTACATCTTCGTACCCAGATGCTTGAATACTATGGCACTTTACCGCTGGCGACCTTAAGCATCAAGTATGGATTGTCATTCCGGTTTGCTTATTTTACCTGTGTACAGCCCGTCTTTCATTGCCTAGATTGTCCCTTCCAATGGGCTCTGGACTTGTGTCTGTCAAACTTGGTGTCACCTGACCCGGATTTTGATGAACTGATGTGTCCGTTACTGGATCATGAGTTTGCTTGTTCTGGAATTGGGTTCATGGCTTTGGGTGCTACTCAAGGAGTCCTTGCTAACTGGGATATCGGAGAGGCCGCTATTGAATTCCTTGAACTGAGTTATCTCGAGGATGCTGACAGTTGTCCTGTTATAGTGCTGGATGCTCCGATAATTGAGGAACACGTGTGTTCCTTTCCACTACTATATTGGATGGCAGATACTTTTGCGGAACTCTCCAATGATTTCCTCTTGGAAGCTGTTGCAACTTATGGTGCATATACCTTGATGGATTGACTGTTTCACATAGTCAAGACAGGATGCATCCATAGATGTCATTTTTTTATCGAAAAATATTTTTTGATGTTTTTTTTTCTGGGACATCGTTTCTATTTTTTACACAATTTTTTTCTTTTTTTTTTTCTCGAACTTTACACTTACCATATATGGACTTATAGTTCATGCTCTTGGTTCTGTTCTATATCACTTGAACTCTGCGTTCTTGATAAGTGCGCCCCTAGTGGTTAGTGATTCGATCAAGGGGGGGTGTAGTATGGGTTGGCCACTCCCTATTTACAACACTAAGTTAGCACAACCGAGCCAACTGTTAGAAAGCCAGCTTGCCGTTTCTGCTGCTTTGCACAAGACACTGTTGTTATATGTTATTCATTTTAGAAATGCTTACTCGACTTTGCCTTACAGGATAACAGTTTATTGTTTAACATTCTTAAGAGTGTGCTGCGACCTTCGTCTGTACATCATGTAAAGAACAAGTCTAGGACACTAGACGGTGCAGAGTGTTGTGTTCAGATTGATCGTACCACTTTTTAGATGTATCATACATGCAGCTGCCAATATCTGAAGGACAAGTGCCTTTAATATTACAGTACAGAATGTTTTAGATTCATTCGAACAGAAGAGCTGATGCATGCGAGAGCTAGCTGATCCTTTGATGTGATTCCACTAAGCTGATCTATATGGTATGGGGTCCCCCCTGTTAGCCTAATAGACCTTCTATTAGTCTAATAATAATTTATTAGTTGCTAGAGAAAGGAGTGTGGCTGCATACCACTGGCATTACTATTATGATTGCTCCTTTTATTCTGTATGGTATTGTAACAATGCTGATGGTTTTGATCTTAACCATTTGTCTGCTAGTGTTAGCCAAAGTACTGCATCTTAGGACGCGAGGTTTATAAAATAAACTCTTTAAACTTTACTGTGTCTGTTATTCTGTTGTGGACTGTTAAATAAGTACAAAACGGTATTTCTGATGCCCACCACTCCTGAGAAATATCTAAATCGCATGTTCTGGGTTGTCTATACATTGGGACCGCCTAGCTAGATCTAGGCTAACGAATGGGACACTAAGCTAGCCGGATATGGGGTTCTTGGTTCTGAGGGGAGTTTCTGGTACACCACAATTCTCTGAGGTCCTGGTTTCCTGCGCATAGTTCTGTGCATACGCAGAATCCCTGCAACAACAGTGTTATGTTTTGAATCCAGCGTTTGTGCTTCTCCATACCAAGCACTCTTACAGAATGCCTACCAGTATGGATGACATGGGAATCCTACACCTTGTACACCTTTTACCTATACATCAGTGTATAAAAAATATTACATATGGCAAAGGGGACGTGCCACATATAATATTGTTTATACACTGATTTACTCACTTATTATTCATTGTCTCTGTATGTGTGTAATGTAGAGTGCTCTGACACCCCACGCTGGTATTAGAGGGGATATAAAACAAATGAAATACAAGTGACAGAGGGGCTATGGAGAGATGAGAGTCACTGTTGGAGGGTGATAGTGAGGGAATCATTGAATAGCCCCATCAAAGCTTGTCATACCCTGGTGCACAGTAAGGTCATCATTTACTATAATTTAAAAGCAAATACAGTTCAATATTAATGACAAATGTACCTTAGAATGCACCATTTGTTCTATATTTTTTATAGACCCCCAAAGCCCTCTCTGTAGTGGTCAGACTCACTAGCTGCACTAGGTGTTCACCGAAGGGGGACTGGTCTGGCAACATTTGCCAGGACTGCTTTGGGGTTCCAGTCTGGCCCTGGCTGGAGCACGAGCCTCGTACTGCGAAATAAAACCAAACATTGAAAAATTATTCGCCATGATGCAGCACCAACCTTCCCATTAACATTTTTTTATTTTTGCAACTTTTTTCAACATAAAATAATAACATCTTTAGTAATTTGATTATTTGGTGTGCGGTTGTTTGGGTATTTTTTGTGAATTACTGCTTTAATGTTTGGAATTGAAAACGTACAAATTTCTTGGGGGTCCCCAGTTTCCAGTAGTGACTCTGTGGGGGTCCTCAGGATTCAAAAGTTTGGGAATCACTGTGATGGGTAAACCAGGGATTGAGCCAAAAAGCCGTGCCTCTCTGAACCAGGCATTGCAAGTTGAAATCTCCTCATTACCTCTTCTTTCGGAAGGGGAAAATGCCTTTAAGTATTGGAATACAGGCACCCTTGCAGCATGGTGCTAGGCAGCATGCAGCACTTCAGTTCTAGGAGACCACGGAAATGTGCCATATTAGGAAGATATGGTGCCTTTCTGCTGTATTCCTTTTACGCAATGCAGCACAGTGCATTAGCTTTGCGTGTTGCCCTGCATTGCATGAACAAATTGTAAATATCCCTTTTACTGTCCGCGATAGGAGAACGGAGAACCACATCATTCTTTTTTGTACATGAGGAAAGCTCTTCTTATCCAAAGAATTTGTCAACATACATGGAAATTGCAGGATCTACGCTGCTTGGGTGCTATACTTAAGTGACATTTAGAGGAGACCATAGATCCACAAATGTTACAGCTGGTTGCAACCATTAAGAACTTTTGTTGGAACCTTGGCAACAAGGCACCCATAACCACCTAGAGGAAATCTAGAAAGGTGAAGGTGTTACAATTTGCTTGGTGCTAATTGACACCTTTTGAAGCATGTAATGTGCATCTCAAACTGCCTTGTGAGTTCTCATTCAATGAGACAAATGTGATGGGGGAAAAGGAAACTAATTACAAATGTCACATAGTAATCCTCTGTATTATCAACCACAGGAGACACCTGTAGTCCCAGTAGAGACCTGGGTAATTTTAGTAACACGCAACAATGTCTCAACAGGAATCAATGAGGGGAAGAATAACTTAAGTACGGCATAAATTAAATAAAGACAAATAGTTCCAAGAACACGGTTACATGCAAATACTTTATCTGCAAAGAAATGCAGATAGGATTTCACAAATCAAAATGCAGAATCAACCATGCTTTTTAAGTGTGCTAAACGTGAAGGTGAATACTTTGTGCTTGTGAAAACAGTGAAACAAGTGAAAAAGCTACAGAATGCTACAGCATATAGGACCAGAATTCAAAACAAAGTTATGCATGAATCAATACATTTCTTAGAGTTTTGTAAAATCCTGTCATAATTCACAGTACAAATTTAGCTTGTGCGAGTAATAGTAATCCTCAGCACTACTTCACATATTTTGAAACTGAAAAGGCAAGGAAAATGTCTTTCTCAGAAGCTGTATCAGAAAAAGTTCTCCTTACTTGGAACCAAGCACCCCACTGTTCTAGCTGACTCTGTCAGGGTAGTGAAGCAGAGCAGTCCAATTCCTACTCAGAGTAGGTGGGATGGACTAGAAATCATCATTCACTAGCACACAAAAATAACACCCGAAAAATGATTGTTCAGTCAGTGCTTTTTCCTTGAAAAGGTAAAAGTACACTTTTTACACACACACAACTAAATACTACACATTAGTTCACAAACATATACATCAGACAGATTGAAAATACCTTGGTGACATGCTTAAATCACAGTTGACCCCTAAATGGTCAGGCCTCCCCACATGTATTCTTTACCTATACCCTCTACCTATGCCAAATAGTACATCACAATAAAAGGGGAGTATTACTTTAAATAAAGCAGGGCTGCTGCATTTGCCAAGGGGTCATCACAACACTGTATAAGGCCAGCCGATTGTCTTTGTATAGGGGTCACCACATTAAAAATACACCAATAAAAACATGTAAACACCACCATCATTTCATTGTAATCAATAACCATGTGTTAATGCCATCATTAATATCAGTAAAGCATTTCAACATTGATCAAAAATCACTATCAGCATTACACTAGCATTAAAGTATGCGAAATGAACATAACAAGTGTTTTTGTCTTTTTATACATCTTGAAACCTCATAAAATGCAGCCATAGAAACAACCCATAGGGAGTGCTGCACTCCCATCTGAACAGCAAAAACCCCAAGCCTTGGGAGTGCTTTAAAATAATGGAGAAAAGTCCAGGGGGGGGGGTGTGTCATAATTTCCTTGACCTTGCAAAAGTAAGGTCACTTTTAAAAAGTTATTGGGGGTTGCCGCACTCCTGCATACCCAAGGCAACTCCTAGATAATGTAGGTGGTATCCCTGTCCTCATGTGGACACCACAAGGAAAGAAAACACATGCAAATGACCACTTTTGAGGCATTATTGGCTGCTCCAGTGAAGGAGCAGTGTATATTTATTAACAGGTCCCAGCTGCTTCCCTGTTCTAGCGCAGCCGTGGGCCAACATCTTTTTCTTCAGTTTTTTTCTTTTTTTTTTAAAAGAGGGCTGCCCGTTTCCACCCAGACACCCTTATCCCTGCAATTTGTTGGGGACGTGTAGGAAGTCCACTACCATGTGGCCCGGATGTCTACCTGCTTGACTGGCAGTCTTCTTCGACCTGCTGGTCCGTGCGGGCAAGGTGCTGTATTGGGTAGTCGCTGTCCTGCTCCCCTCGGACACAAGCACAGGGAGCAGGGGCAAGGCCAACAACATTGCTGAGGGCATGACAGCATGCCCTTTTCTCCTTTTTGTGTGGAGGTCCTACAGTTGGTGTTCTATAATGTGGGGGGCACAGTGGCCCTACCCCTTTTTATCCTACTTTGGAAGCCCAAAGATGGATTCCTGGGCCCCTTTCTTCCTCTGCTGAGTAGGCCAAATACCTCTCCCTTACCCCATCTCGTAACAGGGCTCAGACATGGGGTCTTGGACCCCCCCTTGCCCGAACCAGCCTTGGGGATGGGGTCCCCGGGCCTCAAGGACCTCTGAACAGGGGAATTTCACATAGGTCAAATCCTTAAAATGTGCATAACTCGGGCCCCAATGGGCGAATTGCAAGTAGCATAATCTAGCCAGAGTTTGCTACCAATGCAGTTTATCACCCTATTATCCTACTCAAAACTGCACAAAGTAATTCTCTGGAGGGTAGCATAATTGCTTTTCACATTCCCAGACATGTATTAGAGAGGAAGTTACTGCTGATGTTGATGTCTCCAGGTTTCATATTCAATTAAAAAACATTAACTTAAGAAGGACTCCCATTGTCTTTTGTTTGTGGAACTTTGGTTCAATTTTTGCACTGTCCAAATGGATTTGCTATGAGCTTATTAGCTAGTATGTGCATCCCTACTTATTTGCTGAGTATCTTAAAAGACTCCATACGATAAACAATGCCAACATATAAGGTGCAGGTTAAAGCGAGAAAAATGCTATTTGGGATTTGCAAAGCCCGAATTGCGGTTTGGTAACTTTTTACAGAATCTTAATTTGGGTTTTGTGACTCAGTAGTAGGAAGAGGCATGTTAAGGGCGTCTCTCCCTCATACCGAATTAGAATAGTTTGTACGAATACTTTGCAACCAAGATGGGGTCGAAAAATATTTACACTTTACCGCCAATTGAAAGTTGGTGATAACCCACGTTCAAATGGTAAGGGATCTCCTTCAAGAATGGTTGAAAATATATTTTTTAAGAGCAGGCTGTGGTCCCATGGACCACGGACTACTCTTAAAAAATAACATTTCCAATTAAATGTTTTTCTTTTTCAATGCAGCCCGTTTTCCTTTAAAGAAAATGGGCTGTGCTTAACATTAATAAATTGCATTATTTAATTGCAATCACGGACATGGTTGTCTAATGACCTTTGCAGAGCACCATTCCTGTGACCTCCTTCATAATTATACCTAATTGTACATTTGCGACCCACTACAATTCGTATGTTAAACTCAAAAGAATTAGGAATAGCAATTAGGAAATCGCTATTCCTAACATTCATACATTTAGGGGTCGATTCCGATCCTGTATTTCTTTTTCCGTACGACTCGTATCGGTAATTTCTTCCGTACGAATCATACAAGTCCCGTCCGACCCGTGAAGTACGATTCGTACGGGAAAAATACATACGGATCGGCCGGATCCGTATGAATCGGATCGGGAAAAGTTGTACGAGACGCACCCGGACACTTTTCCGTACGAATCGTAAAAATACAGTCCGACCGTACAAGTACGATTCAGACCGGCTTTCCGATTTACGAATCGTACGGAAAACGTCCCGTACACGGGGAATGACTTTACCCGCTACGAAGCGAACTTTGTATGACTCGTATCCCGGGAAAAGTTGTTCCCGGGGTACGAGTCGTACAGGGGTACGAGTCATACATACGAGTCGTACAGGGGTACGAGTCGGACAGGGGTACGAGTCGTACATACGAGTCATACAGGGGTACAGTGTACAGGGGTACGAGTCGTACATACGAGTCGTACAGGTGTAAGAGTCGTACATACAAGTCGTACATACGAGTCGTACAGGGGTACGAGATGTACAGGGGTACGAGTCATACATACGAGTCGTACAGGGGTAAGAGTCGTACATATGAGTCAGGCCCCCCCATGCATATGTAGGCACCTTACAACAACATGTATGTACGCACCGTACATACGCAATGTTGGGGTATGCACTGTACATACACAACGCATGGGGGTGTATGCCTGTACGACTCGTACCCCTGTACGGCTCGTACCCCTGTTATGTTATGTTATGCTAATGAATTTTATAGCACGCACAGATACTCTGAAGAGTGTCCCGGTGCGAGCCTAGAGGTCAGCAGAGCAGAGAGGAGTTAAAACAGAAAAGTTTTTAACTGCTTCTTGAAATGGTTAGAATCTTGACTAGCACGCATGGAAAGAGGCAACATATTCCACAAAGTGGCTGCCCTAAAGGCAAGATACCTACCCCCATACGTTGAAGACGTACGCAAGGGATAGACGCAAGTAGCTGAGATGATGATCTCAAAAGCCTGGTGGGCAGGTAAAAAGAGAAACGCCTACTAAGATAGAGAGGACCACCATCATATAGAGCGCGATGCGCAAGGACCAGAGCCTTAAACTCAACACGTTTTCCAACTGGAAGCCAGTGCAACATGCGCAAACAATGTGCTATACAACTTCTAATAGGAATGTTCAGCACCAGCCGGGCTGCCGCATTCTGAACCACTTGCAATTTTTTGAGCAAATAAACAGGAAGACCAATATATAATCCGTTGGCATAATCAAGCCGAGAGAGAATCAGACCCCGGACCACTGTTTCCTTGACTGGTCTCGGTAGCAATGGTAAGAACTTCCTAAGAGACCTTAGCATACCGAAGCAACAGCCTGTGAGTTTTTTGATCTGAGTCAGGAAAGACAACTGCTCGTCAAACCAAACCCCCAGGTTCTTAACTGGGGTACCCGTACAAGAGGGTGAGGGATAGTCAGGAGGCCAGAGAGCGTCCCTAAAATGAAGAGGAAATATACCATAGAGGAGGATTTCCGTCTTTTCCTCATTACATTTCAATTGGGCGGCAGACAGCCATTGAAAAACAGCTGCAAGACACCCCCGCACTCTGGAGGTGGAAAATTCATATTTGCCCCATGTAAACAGGAGCTGGGTGTCGTCCGCATATGCAACGACCTTAGCACCACATTCCTCTGCCAATTTAACTAGAGGAGTAACATATATGTTAAAGAGCAGGGGGCTCAATGAGGACCCCTGAGGAACTCCCGTGGTAACAGGCTGAGGAGGAGACAGAAAAGGTGGAAGCCAGACCTGTTGTGACCGCCGAGTGAGAAAAGATTCCAGCCATTTCCAGGCCTGACCCGTAATACCGATGTCAGCAAGCCGCGCCAACAACAGAGCATGAGGAGCAGTGTCGAACGCAGCCGACAAATCCAACAATATAAGGGCTGCACTCCCCCCCCATCCAGACACTCACGAATAGCTTCAGAGACCTCAACTAAGGTAGACTCCATACTACAGGTGGCTCTAAATCCTGATTGTGCTGGATGGAGTAGCTTAGAGTTTTCAACAAAATCTGTAAGCTGTTTGTTAACTACTTTTTCACAGATTTTTGCCAGACATGGGAGTAGAGAGATAGGATGATAATTAGCTGGATTCCCGGCGTCAAGAGAAGGCTTTTTTAGCAACGGGATGATTTTAGCTTGTTTCCACTCCCATTGGACAACCGCCTCAGTGAGGGACAGATTAATGAGTGAATTAACCTCATGATTAATAGACTCGGCAGTCGAGGCCAAGAGCCTAGCTGGACACGGATCTGAAGGAGACCCCGACTTTAAGGATTGCAATAATTTAAGGGACTCAGAGAAATCGACAGAGGCAAAAGCAGAAAAAGAGACAACAGGAGAGGGGAAAACAACCGGCGATGGACTTTGACAGGCAAACGTCGCCTGAATGGTCCGAATCTTGGCTGCAAAAAAGTCAGATAGCTTTCCGCACCAAGCTGCTGAGACTGGCAGTTTAGTAGCCATGGCATCAGGAGCCATAAAGCTCTGAACAATAGAGAAGATTTCTTTAGCGTTGTTCTTGGCGGACACAATCCGGTTAGTATAAAAAAGGCTTTTAGCCTTACGAATGGCCTGGTAGTAGACCTTCTGGGCGTCTCTCAGTGCCTTTTTGGCCACAGGACAAAAGTCAGTACGCCAACACCTTTCCAGCTTTTTACAATGCTGTTTGTGCGTCTTCAAATCAGCAGAAAACCACGGTTTCGAGGGGAAATCTCTATTACGACGGTGACAAGATTGGGGATAGAGACTATCCACCGCTCACTCAATCCAGCTCAAGAAACAAGCTAAAGCCCCTTTCAAGTCCGTTGGGAGAGTGACCCTGGAGTTGTCTATACAGACCCTAAAAGCTGACGGATCAATTTTTGCAGTCGGAGGACATGGATTGACCTGTAGGTCGGCCGCCCCATCACACACAAACCATGTAAAACAGGAGATAAAATGGTCCGACCAGGAGACTGGAAGAGGATGTTCAATAGAAATAGGGAAATTGGAACAAATCGGGTCCAGAATATGTCCACCACAATGGGTGGGAGAACTCTACCCTTGTACGACTCGTACCCCTGTACGACTCGTTTGTACGACTCGTACCCCTGTACGGCTCGTACCCCTGTACGACTCGTATGTACGACTCGTATGTACGACTCGTCTGTACGACTCTTACCCCTGTACGACTCGTACCCCTGGGAACGTGTCGGAGTACGACTCGTACCGCGGAGAACGTCGCGTATGACCTTTTACGGCTGTTTTTGGCTCCCGTAAGAAAAGATCCGTACGGAGTGCTGTAGGGACGAATCGTACTTGCTGGGCCGGAAACCGCTGCTTAAATACGTCCGGACGTCGCGTACAGGCTGTTCCGGATCCGAATCGTTGTTTTTTGTATGATTTGTCTTTTGCATGATTTGTACGGAAAGAGGCTTTCTGTACGAATCGTACTTCCTAGGTTATAAGGAAAGTTTACCGGGTACGAGTCGTACAGAGAAAACGCTCCGTACAAGGACTCGTACAGCTTTTCCAGGATTGGAATCGGCCCCTTAGTGCTTAATTCTTTCTCATCAATAAATTTGCTCATTGGATCATTTTTTTGTTGGATGTCTCACAATCAGGGGAGTGATTCAGTTAAGGAGTGGAGAGGCTGTAATCAGGTTTAATGGCAATACACAAAATACCTCTCCAACGAAAGATCAAACAAGATTCATTTACACTCAGAAGTTACTTTTATCAACTCAGAGATTGTATTACTGTAATAATTGTCTAGTGTACTGTTGATTTGTCTTCTGTTCCAACTTTCTTTGAACACTGTACTATCTGTTTATGTATTATGTAAATGTTTTAATGTTTGTTTACACTGTTTTTTGTAAATATCACAAATGAAATTAAGGTGTATGTTTTATTGTTAAAAAAGGGCGAAAAACTCCCAAAAAATAATAGAAAGAAAAATAATTGATTAATCTCAGAGTTAATAAAAGTAACTTCTGAGTGTAAATGAATCTTGTTTGATCTTTGGTTGGAGAGGTATTTTGTGTATTGCCACAATCCGAGTGCAGCTTCTTTTATTGGTTGTAAAAATGACACACTTCTGCTAGAAGGCTCAAGGATTGCAACCCGTTACTTACAGACAACACTCAATAGGTGTCCCAGACTTCCACAGGTCATTAGAGATGCAAAGCTGGGCGTTAGGAATCCTGATGCTAAAGCAAGGTTTCACGCGTTAGCGTGGCCTTGCTAATTAGGCGATAATATTATCGCCGCATTTCGGCCGAAAACGGCCGCAAAAGCGGCGATAATTTTATATCGCCTGCTTGTAAATATGCCCCAAAATTCTTTGACTGAAAGTCACCCAAAGGTTTCAAAATTAAATTGGAGTTGAATGAATCACTTTTGGAGATGGTGTTCTAGTGGTTGCCATTAGAACCAGGAAGATTATAATGAGTTTTAGTCACTGAATACGGATAGAGAAAGAGTGGAAGAGAAAGTGTGGGAGAGCAATGGTGTCAGTAGCTGAAGGAAAGAGAAGAGGACAGAAGGGAAGGGAATTATGCCTTTGATGTTTGAGAGAAAGGCAATATCCTTGACTACACAGGCAACGATGATCAGATTTTCTTCAAACAGGCCATCTGCCCTACCACTCACAGTGGATAAAGTTTTGCTGCCCACACCTCTCCTGAATGTATTTCTATGGCACAAGGAAGAGTAAGATTAAGCAAGTGTCTCAGTAAGGGTATCAGTGAGGAACATATTTGTAAGAGAATAAGGATCATTGTATCTGTTTTATGTCTCGTACTGGAGGCCAAAAAGTGGCATTTCTTTTATAGATGTTTTTGAGCATGAGGTACACTACAACAGTGGTTATTAACCTTTTGAGTTCAGTGGGCCAACCAGTTCATTATTAATGGGATCTGGTGAACCGGCCTAAGCAATTTCGATGATTTGAACCTCAGTAAGATACACAAAAGTAGTGAAACAAGCATTCATCCAACAAATGCACACATTATGATATATTTTATTTAATTCACAAATACATGTAAAAATATCAAAATTGTATTTCGAAGCTTGGAGATTTTCTACATTCAATATATTGTCCATACTATAATCTGTCTGATGCACTTGCACTAGTCCCACAAACCAATCTGAGGGTTTGACGATTACAGAAAATTTGAATATATTAAATGTTTACATTTTGCTTCTTTATTTATGTATGCCTTAAGAATGTGTTTATATTATTTAATTTTCTAAGCAGTTATAGTTCCTCTTGAGAAGACGTCACAGACCCCTAAGGGAATGCTGCACTACAAGATCACTGTTGCACATTATTACACTTAGCTCTGCGTTGCACAGACTACATAGATTCATTCACATGTACATAAAAAATCATAATTTTATTACAAATGAATATTTATGAAGTGCAAGCTTTACCACATAATTGTTTAAAGAAATTACAATGGAGGATTTGTCAACTTCGCAATCATAAGGAGTTTACCGATTTTACATATATAAATATGCTCTCATTGTGTATTTCCATGGCTCAGTAACATCACCAAAATCAAGTAGCTACTTCTGGATATATTAAATTAATTATAAATCCACTGAGTTTCCATATCAAATTGTCATTTTCATTTGTTGCTATATTTCATTCTGGGAAATGTAATTTATTACAGCCATATATCAAGGTATTCTAATTGCCCCAGGAAAGAAGATGCTTTCTTTGTTATCTTTTTACAGCGTGTTTTATGAAGCTGCCAAGAATTTTAACCGCTCTATATTTTATATGGTCTTCATCATGGAGGAGAACAATGGGCCTGTTTGTAAATGAAACACTGTTAGGAGCTATTAGGAATAATGTTGGGAAACTATTATAAATGCTACTAGTGGGTTGCAGTCCTTATTGTGCCACCCACTAAAGCACTGTAAAATATGTCTCAAGCCTGTCATTGCAGCCTTTTTAAAACTGCCAATTTTACCTGTTAAATACACTTTTTGCAAGTCCTGAACCCTTTTTTTTGATACTTATAAGTCACCACCAAGGTAGGTTCTAAAGGCTCATAGGGCAGGGTGCATGTTTTATAAAAAGTAGGACTTGTGTACATGTGACATGTTTTTCTTGTCCTAGCAGGGAAAAATCTCGAAAGTCGTTTTTTACTCTGGCAAGGCTTGACCTCCATTAGAAAAGCACTGGTTTACAATATAACATCTTAAAATGCATAACTTCATTTTGCGAATAGCTATAGGCATGGTTCAAAGACTCAAGTTAACAGAAAATTTAAATCAAATCTAATAGTCAGGTTGGATTTTAAATTACTATTTTGAAAATGCCACTTTTATAAAGTTTGCTATGCAAAGCAAGAGATAATAGAATGCACTCCTTTCCTTGTGAGTGTTTTCGTAGCTAGATAAATGATGGCGTGTAAACTGATGCCGTGATCTGTCCCAAAAATCACGGATATGTGATGGACAGTGCAAAAAGACACTTGCCTGACACACCAATGAGTCACACTGGATTGTGCAGGAGTTGATCCTTATAGTTAATAAACAGACATATTGTACTCCATATTTAATACAAATGTTAATCCGTCTTTTCTGTGGTACAATTTTCCAAACATTATCCATTAATATACATTCACTACAAAGACAGTGTCATTCCGCGATTATTTTAATATTTCAAATGCCCACATAATGCTCATCCGGGACTTAACAGCTACATGTATGAATGAACAATTCATGCTTGGTCGCCTCATGTAATTCCACCCAATGCATTTCGGGCTGTACAGCCCTTCAACAGGGGTAACTGAAAAAATAATAAAAAGACATCAAAAGCATCTGCCAAAAAACACAAATTCCTTAGCATCAATGTATAAAGAGTATCCCCTATGTTTTGCCCTTAGCCAATCCCATCCTTAATGTGCGAGCACCCTCATGAAAACAGCCTAATGTGAACCTAGTGACGATGCCCTTTAACATCCATACAAGAAGATTAATTTAAAAAACAAACTTTGAAAACCATGCCTCCTCCAACCCCTGCATGTTAGTGAACACAACCGTGCCAAACTATAATGAAACCTTGAATAACCTGCTGCTGTGCAACCTGTTGCGTGTTCGGTAATGTGAACCTGTGAAAACTACTGTTGTAACCAGTATTATATTCATCTGGTTACACTTTCTGTTACTTTCTATCTAGCTGCTCAGCCAGTGTGAATGTGATACATGGAATGTTGATGTGATGATCTTAAATAGAATGTTTGGGTGCTTGGATGCTTGAGTCTCATAGTTGGATTGTGGGCTGAGCAGCAGGCAGACTGCTGCTGGTGAGGCTGCATCTCTACAACTCATCTACTTGTAACTCAACCTAATAAATCTACATGAAACTACATCTTGACTATGGACTTCCTTACCATAGATTTTTGGCGGCGATTCATGAAACAAAATTCTGCATGCTTTTCAAAGGACTTTGAAAGAAGAAATCTCTGATGAAAACTTCTACAACTGAGACCAAGCTTTAATTGAAGTACTAGGCATGCCAGCTCCACCAGTGTCTTCTACACCAGACAGCCCCAGCCTGCTTGTACTTCTTTGGCTTAAACTATTGGGAATTCCTGCTTCTGTGACAGCTAGTGTGATCCTCAGCACTTTCCCTGCTCTTTGCCAGTCTTCCTCACACCACCCAACCCCACCACAAGAGTGGAGCACTAGCGTGGAGTGCTCACAAGGAAATCCTCAAACAACGGCACGAGTCTGTGCAACAACTGCTGCAAGCAATTGAATAGAGGCAAATCTGGTTATAGCGATACACACAAAGAGTTTGAGAGAGTGAAAGGAGATCATTTACATTTTTTGTAATTTTCCTGACTTATAGTACTCCCTCCAATTTTGGCCGTTAGACCGTTGTGTGTCCTTGAACATACAAGCACGAGTTGCTTGTTCCGCGCGCATCGCTGAACACCTGGTTACAAAAAGTCAAGTAACTTACTTTGGAGATTAATCATGGTGCAAGGTGCTGGTGTGTCTGGATGCTGGTGGCCATGGTTTCTGCGTGGCGGCAGTTGGTACTGGATTTCTTCTCTCCAGTGCAGTGGAACTTAAAACGATGACGTGAACATGGCGGCGTCATTCGTTTCTTGGAAGAGGAGTTCAAGTATGTTCCATAACAAGCCTGATTTCTTAGTGAAATTGACGACGGATACAATGCTGGGGAAACAAGTACAACCACCTGTAAAAAAAGACATCTTGCGTGATTGGCAGCCATCTTGGAAAAAAAAAATCAACCAGGGAAGGCTGCCAAGTCAAATAACTCACCATTGCAATTTAAACTTGAGTGAGAGCCTCATGATTGGGAGGGTACGATCCACGGCATCTTCTTTTGTTTGTGCGTGTCATATTCTTCGTTGTGGAGCCAACACACAAGCACAACACTGATCTGTTCCACGTTTTGCAGCATGTTGTTGAAGTTTGCCAGGATGTTTTTGCCGCCATTGCCGGTGTGTTCCGACTGCTTTACGCATTTAGACATTCAGATTTAAGACAAGATCTAGCTCAAATCATCTTAGGGTGAGCCATGTACTCTTTCTTTTATGTCCATTTCTTTTGGTTTTGCTACCGGCTGCCAAGTTCGAGACTGCATAAGTAGTAGTTGTGCATTGTGCTCTGTTCATCATGTTTGCTCAAATCCCATGCAACAGGTTTGCTGACCAAACTGAAGTTCTGACGTTTGCTGTGCAATTGCTGTTCCCAATGCCTCGGTGTACTGTGAACCAACAAAGATTGTTTCCACCTTGATGTTTTTTCCAGCCATCAGAAAGCTTCTATAATTTTTCACTTGCTTCTCAGTCTTCGTCCAGTTCAAGTGTCAATGGGAATCCTCATTTTTCACCTGTTTCATAGTGTAGGGAAGAGCACTACTCTTTGGACAATTACTCTGTATCTTGGGTACTCAAGATGAGGGTTTAGCCACTTTAATATTTCTCGGGGGAGAGGTCACTCACCAGCAAAGGGTTTCCGTTGTTTGTGGTCATTGTGTTCTCATTTGGCCATGTTCTACATTGTATTTCTGCTTCTTGGTCTTAATGTCTGTGCTGACGTTAGCCTGACATTTTCTTTTTACCTGTTCTTGTATTATCTCATTAGGGATTGTTGTTGGGTTTTAGTGATATTTTATCACATTTTTCAACATAGGTTGATGGGTTTTAGTCCCATTTAACCTAGTTCTCACAGTTGCTGGGTTTTAGTCCCATTCAACACAGTTTTAACAGTTAATGGGTTTTAGTCCCATTCAAGACTTTTAGTCATTTCCCTTACGAGAGGGTAGTTTTATGGGGTCCACCCCTTTACAGTTTTAGCCTTCATTTAGGAAATCTAATGGGTACGAGTCTCATGTGTTCTATTGTTTTGTTCACGCTCTAACCACCATATTGGGGTTCTAATGGGTTCCAGTCCCATGTTTTCTATTGCTAATGGGTGCGAGTCCCATGTTTTCAATTGTTGGATGCTTGAGTGTGACAGTTGGAGTATGGGCTAAGCAGCAGACAGACTGCTCCTGGTGGGGCTGCATCTTTACAACTCATCTACTTGTAACTGAACTTAATAAATCTACATGAAACTACATCTTGACCATGGACTTCGTTACCACAACTACCTTTAAAACTGCGAATGGTAACCCATTCGCCTCCTCCACACCTCCTCCAACTGCACTCAGTGCGTGTTCCTTTGTCTTCACATACCCATCTAAACCCTCCCACCTGAAGCCCTTCTGTTTTTCATCAAGCAAGGAGGTGTAACCATGACCCAGTGATCCAGTACCGGTACAATCTGTGAGTTTAAAAAAAAAAAAAAAGTGCACCAACCCCTCAGTGCTGGTCCACACCCTGAAAAAGGAAAAAAAAGGAAAAAGAAAAACACTGATCCGGCCCACCCATGAGTGAATGTCTCATTCAGATGGGAACACATGTGGTCATACATGAACTCTACTAAACAGAACTGTAACATCTGCTCGTATGTACTTGTGATTGTTTTAATTTATATCAAATTTTAAATCATCATGAAACTTACATTGTTGTGATCTATTGGTCCTATTTTTAGTTTGTGTGGGTGAGATTGCAATAAGTTGGGACATTCAATCACAGGTCGAGCTGGATCAGTGTTTTTCTTTTTCTTTTTTTTCTTTTTCAGGGTGTGGAGTATCACTGAGGGGTTGGTGCAGGTATTTTTTTTTTTTTTAAAGCTCACAGATTGTACCGGGACTGGATGACGGGGTCATGGTTAAACCTCCGTGTTTGATGAATAACAGATGGGCTTCATGTAGGAGGGTTTAGATGGGTATGTAAAGATGAAGGAACACACACTAAGGGCAGTTGGAGAAGGCATAGAGGAGGCAAATGGGTAATTGGTTGTGGTTTTAAAGGTAGTTTTCACAGGTCCACATTACTGAACACGCAACAGGTTGCAAGGCAGCAGGTTATTAAGGGTTTCATTATGAGTTTGGCACGGTTGTGTTCACTACCCTGTGGGGGTTCAAGGAGACATGGTTTTCGAAGTTTGCTGCTTAAGTTGATCTGATTGCATGGGAGTTATGGGGCATCGTCACTAGGTTCACATTAGGCTGTTTTAATGAGGGTGCTCGAACATTGAGGATTGGATTGGCTAAGGGCAATACATAGGGGATACTCTTTACATGTAGATGCTAAGGATTTTTTGTTTTGAACCGATGCTTTAGATGCCTTTTTATTATTTTTCCTGTTACCCCTGACGCAGGGATGTACAGCCCAAAATGCATTGGGTGGAATTACATTAGACGACCCAGCATGAATTGTTCATTCCTACATGTCGCTGTTAAGGCCCGGATGGGCATGCTGTGGGCATTTGAAAAATTGAAATAATTGTGGGATGACGCTGTCTCCGTAGTGAATGTAAATCAATTGATAAAGTTTGGAACAAATACTACCACAGAAAAGTCGGATTAAAATTTGTATTAAATATGGAGTACAAAATGTCTGTTTGTTAACTGTAAGGATCAACTTCTGCACAATGAAGTGCAACTGATTGGCGTGTCAGGCATGTGTCTTTTTGCACTTTTATAAAGTTGGCATTTTCCTGTCTAACCCAAATCTGCCAGTGCCCATGGTCACTTGACTATTAATGGCTTTCTATGAAGCATTCACCTTGCAGCCCGTAAAGGATATGAGTAGTTCCACTGCATAAACTAACGGAGATACGGCCAGTCCAATAGCTCCTAATATCTCTTCAACTTCCGACCTGGGCAGATTCTTAAACTATCCGCCTATTTCTCACAACCAGGTTGGCATTCTTCTAAGTACCACCAAAAAAAGGACGTCGATGGATCCCTGTCCCCCAAAAATAGCTCATGCAGCTGTGGATCCTATTGAACAGCAACTAGCAGATAATTTTCACCTTGTTCTTAAAATCTGAACATTTCCAAAAATCTAGAAAACGACTTCTATTTTGGCCTTGTTCATAAAAAACAATCTAGGCGGATCGAACTCAGGTAACTATTGCCCGATTTCCCGAATGCACTTACCAGCTAAACATCTTCAAAAGAACCAAGATCTGACTACTTTTATTAACACTAATCATGTCCATTACTCCCCGCAGTTTGGATTCAGTAGCAAGCACAGAACTGAGCTTGCCTTTATCAATGTGACAGAAGAAATTAGATGCTCAGTTGATTATGGCGGAAATACCGCCTTGAGCCTCTTGGATCTCTCAGTGGCGTTCGATACAGGTGATCATGGCCTCCTGATAAGTCACCTCCCAAAAATCGGTATCATATGTAGATGACGCGCAGATTATTGTCTCCATTACAACTAACATTCAGGAGACAGCCCATAAATTCCAGACCTGCATGCAACAAGTAAGTAGGTGAATGTCGGAGAACTGCCTTAAATTAAATTCAAATAAAACCGAAGTTGTGCTTTTCAGCAGTAATCCTTCTCTTTGGTCCCCCATCTGCTGGCCTCAACAATTTGGCCTTCTCAGTACTCCAGTCACAAAGGCAAAAAACTTGGGAGTTATTTAAGATACAACTCTGTTCTTCTCCCATCAAGTAGAGGCTCTCACGTCGTCCACGTTTCTCACATTGAAAATTTTGAGAAAAATGATTCCTTTTATACCGCTCGACTTGCAAAAAACAGTGGTCTCGGCGCTCATTCTATTCACACTGTACTATTGTAACATTGTTTTTGTTGGTATTCAGAAGGGACTTCTTAATAAGCTGCAGGTTCTACAGAATTCTGCGGCTGGTCTGCTCTTCGGGATTCCTAAACACTGTTTAGCCAAACAAGCTTTTTAATCCCTTCACTGGCTTCCGTTGCAGAAGCCCATTGACCTCAAGGCTCTTTGTATTGCCTTTAAAGCCCTCATAATAATTGCCTGGATTATTTAACAAACCAATTTCGCCGGTATGTTCCCCCCAGAAACCTTCGGTCTTCATCTTACAAGCTTGTAGAGGTGCCCAGATTTCAACTCTCGAACTGAGGAGGCAAAAGCTTTGTTAATGTCACTAGCAGATTGTGGAACTGTCTTCCCATTAAACTAAAGAACTCTCCTGATCTTGTCTCTTTCAGGATAGGACTTAAGACCTGGTTATTCACCCTATAGCTCTTCTCCATTATGTAAGCTCGAAGTATTACTCGACTGCTACCTTAGGTTCTTGCTACCAAGCACTTAGACCCTCTTTGGTATTAGTTTACGCTATATAAATAAATAAATACATAAATAAATATGCTCTGAGAAGATGAGGTTCAGTGGGCAAGCGTGCAGTTGGTGTCTGAGGAGGGAGAGTCATCCCTGGCAAGCCTCAGGATGAAGTTGCAATGAAGTTCGGACATCACAAGGGGGTTTAGGACTCCCTCTGATTGGGTCAAGGTGCAAATTCAAGATGGTAGGACCCTTTATGTCCTTGTGGCTCTGACCAGGAGGCCTGCAAACTAGCTCTTGGTAGGCCTGGGTTCAGGTGAAGATGCAGGCCTCAACAGCAGGACTGGCTCTGAGGGTTCAAGGAAGGATTCAGGCACCAAAGCAGACCTTCCAGGTACAACAAAGCAGTCTTGCAGAGTGCAGAGCAGGTCACAGGAGGAGATAGTCCTCTGAGAGTCCTTCTGCAGGTCCAGAAAGTGAATTTAAGCGTGACCTGAGGGTCCTACTTTTATGTCTTATGCCTCCTTTGAAGTTTGGGAGACATTTCTAAATGTTTCTCTTTGAAGGACCTGGAATTTCCTAACTCCCCTACCCTAACTCCAAATTGCTGCAGTGACAGTGTGGAGGTGATAAGCCCTTTGTGCAAAGGCACAACACAGACTATTCAGTTGCAAATGGGACTGTGCTCAGCTATGCTTCTGTATCCTTCCAAATGATGGACAATTCAGGCACACCTAATTCCTTTAGTGTGTGACTGTTTGGGAGGAATTCACAAAGTCTAACTGTCATATACATCCGGTCATGATAAACAATTCCAGAGCACCACTATATTAAAATATTGAGGTCCGTCAACCAACAGGTCCAATGGTCGTTATTCAGAAGAGTGATTTTTGGTAAGTATGAAGACACTTTGTAGATCTAAACGTCAAAGAAGTTTATTTATTTCATTGAATATTCACTTTAATTGAGATATTTAGTCAAAAACTAGACTGTTAATAATACTAAAGGAGAAACCTAAACTTTATGCAGGTAACAACAAGCTCAGCGCCACAAAATCAGCATCAGGACCTGGGCAGAGTTTGCGTAGCGGAGCTACGCGGAACTCCACGAAGCGGTATAAAACCTCTGCAGTACTAAGCAGAGTTCTGCAAGTGGGCGGAGTTGCTTGTCCAGCTCGTCTTCAAGATGATTCTTACATTTAGCAATGCAGATTGCATGTTCGGGGGGAAATATCAAACGAACTTCACCACGTGGTTGCACATGTGTGCAGCCATCTTGTTTCTCTTGTCTGCTATTGTTCTGGGCCTGTTCTGGGCATCCATCTATGCATTTAAGAAGACTAAATGCAGACTTAGTGAATTGGCCCATCAAAGGGGGTTGAGATGATTGCGAATGAGATCTGATTTTGGAACTTAGAAGCAAATATAATTTGTTTGAAATTCCTTCCAAAGTCTTTGGAATAAGTGGGCTAGGTAGGTTTAGAATTCAGGAATCGGAAAGGAATGTGGAATAATAAAGATAGGACGGTCCGCGACTCCGATACTAGTCTACAGCTAGTCAATCTGATTGCCGTTTCCTGTCAAAAAATATTTTTGGAGTGATTATTTAATATTTATTTATCACCAATCATTTTTTATCTCTTTAATTATGTCTTACATGATCAGCATCCAGGTACAAGAAGAAGACGGGGTCTTCCAAGGCGGGTGCAGGAGCTGAAGGTGCCTCCCAGCAGGAACAACGCTCCTCTGCAGATTGCTCTACTGGCCCCAGTAAGTCTTGCTTTTACCACTTCTTATTTTGAACTATTATTTCCGTTTCCTAATTTTATTTTTTTCCCAAATCCTCTATCTGTTTCTGAATTCTTGTTATCCCTGCATTACCTACTAATTTATTTATATATTTCTAGTGTCTGGTTTTTTTTTACATTACATCAAACTGCCTCTGCTCTGACTCTGTATTTGTCTGTAGCTCGCTTTCTCTCTCCCCTTATATATTTTGTGGACTGCCTAGTGGTGGCATTGTAAAACTCAGAGAACCCATTGGTCCTTACTAATACTAGTAGTAGGACTACTACTCTGCTGTGCAGATTGCATGCCCAAGTAAGGTATTCTACGCATGTTTGTTGAGATGAGAAGGCTTTCTTTTCTATAACTTTCTCATGCTCAATCAGTAAAGGATGTTCATGTTGGACACCCCAAAGTTGTGTATTGTAGTTTTTCTCGTCTAGGCCTAGTACTATTTTTATTAGCAGCAGTTGATGGTGAACAACTGATTACTGTGCACCATGGCTGGATGGAAGTATGGCACCAGTATATTTTCCAACCAAGAGACCTTATGTCCGATTGTCCTCCCAGTTGGCCACTCTTTTTTTTCAAAAACTCAGCTTCACCAATAGCTTTAGCCACTGAGTCTACTCCTTTGGGTTGGCCTCTTCCTGAGAGGCTTTTCAAAAATTGCCACCAACAAAATGACCAGGCGGATATTTTATTATTTTTGATAGGGCATACTGTCTACTCTACCTTAGTAGCTGAATTGTAGTGATGTGTGTGGTGTATTGTGGGAGGTATATATGGCATCGAAAAAAAGTGAAACATTTTTTCTTTTTTTTTTTTTTTTAAATGCTTTTTATTTTCATCAAAAAGGGCACATATATACAACAATAAAAGAGGAATAACCAGCTGGGGATTTTAAATTTACCCATCAGGCGAAGAAACAAGTACATAAAAAAAACAGAAAAAGTAAAATTATTACAAAGGGGACACACGATTATTTCATACAATACTGTCAATAGTTAAATTATTCCATCCAAGATCAATGGTCTCCATAGTGCTTCTAACTTGACTAAAGAATGGACACCCCTCGCCTTAGCCAAGGCTGCCTCTAATCCATACGTCTCTCTAATGATAAACCACCAATCCTCAGCAGAGGGCGATATCTTAGAGACTCACACCCGGGCGACGGCCAGTCTGGCAGCAGCCATCAGGATTGAAAAAAGACGTGCGATTGCCGGGTTATCCTCCCTATAACCCAGCATGATTTCAATATTAGTGAGTGAGGAATCCAATCCTAGCTTAAGCTGGAGTATCTGTTTGATTTTCTGCCAATAACCCCTCAGCTTTGGGCATTCAATAAACAAAGGTATCAGATTAGCACCATATAATCCGCATTTAGGGCAATTTATCTTATCCTCTTCATGTTTCCCTGAGCCCATTTAGCTATTTTAGCCGGGGTATAGTACAACATACAAGTAATGCGTAATTGCTGAAGTTGCAAGCTAACAGAGTGAACCGAGTCCTTAACATGGCCTAGAGCCTGTTTAATCACTCTAGGTGTAACACATATGCCCAAGGTTTGACTCCAGCGCTCTGCTACTTTCTCGCTGCCATCTGGTCTAAAACTATGTAAATGTTCATACAATAACCTTATCAAGGACTTAGTTTTCCCTCCATACAAGCAGTCCAAGATGCTTGAGTACCTAATCGCTTTTACCTCCAGATTTATGGCCAAATAGTCTCTGATCTGTAAATACTTAAAAAAGAAATGAGCAGGAAGTTTATAAAGTAATTGTACATTTTCAAATGATTTAATTCCTTTTTCATCATACAGATCACCTAGACAAGTAATTCCATATTTGACCCAAGATTTGCCTGCTTGATCATGGAACACTTCGGGAAACAAAGGATTCCTCCATAGTGGATATTGTTCATGAAATGCTGGTAATTTTACATCTAGCAGACATAGCTTGCCAGATATATATAGTATCTCTAACGGTCTTGAACCTAACTCGCTTGAAAAATTTGGATCTCCAATTCCATATAAGAACTTTTCCCCCTGATTGCCTATGATAAAACTAAAAATTGAGTCTGTCTGGTCAAGACCAAGCAGACCAGGGAATCAACTCGTAAAGGGAGCCCAGAAATACATTTTAAAATCGGGAAAACCGAGTCCACCTTGATCAAATGGTGATTTGAGCAAATCAATTGCTTTCCTAGGTTTTTTATATTCCCATATGAAGCTACTAAAGATCCCCTCAAGTTTAAAAAAAAATAAATTAGAAACTTTTAAAGGAATGGACCGAAACAAATACAAGAACCTAGGAAGTATTTTCATTTTCATTAGGTTACATCTGCCTAGAAACCCTATAAGGAGCTTATGCCAGATTTTAAGCAGTCTAATAGTTTCATTCAGAAGTGGTATGTAATTTAAGTCAGCAATCTGATTGACTTTAGCTGTTATCTTTACCCCCAAATAAGTCACAGTAGTGCAAGTCCCGATTATTGAATTTTGAGTCTCGAAATTAGTAAGCACTTGAGACTTGTTAACATTCAGTTTATATCCTGAAACATCGCCAAGTTGCTCTGCTTCTTCCTTAATGCTTATCACGGCCTCGCCTGGATTGTGTGGACCACAATATCATCTGCATATGCTGTGACCGTAAGTTTGGAGATCTCAGATTCCAATGGCTTAATATGCGTGCAAGATTGTAGCGTACATATAAATGGCTCTATATATAGAGCAAACAATAATGGAGACAAGGGACAGCCCTGCCTAGTTCCATATAAAATTCGGAATGGTATGGATCGAGACCCCATATAAGACAGCTTAGCCTGAGGATTACAATATAAAGCCTGCACCGAAGACTGAAACTACGATCCGAGTCCGGCCTTAACTAATACGGCCCATAGAAAATCCCACCTGACCCAGTCAAAAGCCTTTTCGGCGTCTACAAATATCATACCAAAGTAAATCTTTTTTTTCTCAGCAAAATCAAACGCTCCAATAGCCATATTAACGTGGGCAGTAGTATCCCTACCCATGATAAATTGCGGCATTAGCGGGGCCAGGCGAGACGCCAAGACTTTTGAAAATATCTTGGCATCCGCATTTATGAGAGAAATTGACCGATATGATCCGCATTCTGTAGGTGGTTTACCCTTTTTTTTAAAAAAACAGAATTCTGGTACGCGCCCACTACTGGACACTAATTGTATTACCCTACTAAGGGGCAAGAGCCAAATCTTTTTTAAAGATTTATAGAATTCGAATCGTATCCAGCAGCTTTCTCCGTTGGCAATGCTGAAACCGCCAACTCCACTTCTTCCACTGATACTGTTGTATCTAACATGGCGTCTTCCTCAGCATCTGCTACTGGCAGACAGCTGTCTTGGAGATATCGTAGCATCTCATCTTGATTTGGTGTCCAAGGAAGTGAATAGAGTTGTTGATAGAACAATAAGAATTGTTTTAAAATGGCTGAGGGTTCAGTATGCAAAAGCCCATCCATACCCTTTATAGCGCTTATCTTAGTTTTAGCCTTCGTCTCCGCTGTCTGATAGGCCAGCATCTGCCCTATATGTTCCCCATATTCGTATTGTTTTTTTAAATTTTAATTTATTGCTCCACAGCAGCATAGAAACAAAGAGAAAAAAAAATACAGTACAGCTTATTCATATAGAAATTTCACAAATTCATGCATGGTCACAAAAAGCACCCCAAATACTCAAGCCAATCTTACGTTTTTTTGCCCCCTTGACAGAAAATAAACTTAGTTCTAAATTAAAAAAGGTTATACATTTTAGCCCACCATAACTCAAATACAGGGGGTTCCATTTGAAGCCAATTAGAGGCAACACATAGCTGTGCAACTGTCATTGCTATAAAAATCAGGTAACGATGATTATATAATAAAGTGCCTTCATCAGTTTCAGGCCCCATCTCTAGTAACATTATGGCAGGTGTGATCTTCATCGGTCTCTCAATAATTATAGCCATAAACTTCTCTATATCCGCTATAAATCTAGACAGTTTACAACAACTGAAAAAGATATGCAGGCTGTCGGCATTATTATTTAATGATATTACTTCTACCAATTAAATTAAGATGTAGTCGTCCCCATTATCAAGCGAGTCCTTAACACTCTGTAGCATAGCATTCCAGTTAGCATCAACCACCTCTGACATTGATGTCCTAATTTTGAAGCCCAGATAAGTCACCTCGTTTAACACTCTAGTATCCTGCAAGTCAATACTCTCTGAACAAAGGATTTGTGTTTTGGTTTCATTTAGTTTGTAACCGGACACCTGGCCGAACAATGTTGCTAGATGTTCAATCTCTTGAAGCGCAAGAGATGGGTCAGCCGAAGTCACTGCAATATCGTCCGCGTAAGCGAAGACAGAAAATGGAGTATCATACACATAAAAAGGCTTGATACGAGGATTGTTGCCCAACTGCTCAACAAAAGGGTTTATATATAAGGCACACAAAAGTGGCGAGCAGGGGCAGCCTTGTCTGGTGCCTCTGGTAATTCTAACAGAATCACATAATAACCCCATAGCAGTAATTCTACCAATCGGTGAAGTATATAGTACCTGTAAAGCATTCATAAATCCCGACCCAAAACCAATCCGTTGCATCAATTGCCATAGATATTCCCTCTCCAGCCGATCGAATGCTTTCTCCGCATCCAATAAGATTAGCCCTAAATCTCATTTTTCAATGTGGGCAACATCAAACAGTGTGCTGACTTTATTTACATGTGTAACAGTCCCACGAAATGGTATACAACCATGTTGATTTAAAGAAACTAGTGAATTAATAACATTAGATAAACGCATTGCCAATATCTTAGAGTATATCTTACTATCGCAGTTTAACAGTGAGATCGGACGGTATGATCCCACTTATTCCGGGTCTTTGCCCTTTTTACAAATAACCACTATAGTGGCTTCAGCCCATGAATTGGGAGCATGGCCCTTCTGCCCAGCCTAAAAAGTATTCAACATTTCGTCCTTCAAGTGATGAAAAAAACATTTTGTAAATCTCTGCCGGCATCTTGTCAGGACCAGCCGCTTTTCCTAAGGTTAGACCATTAACAGCCATTTCTAATTCTGCCATTGTAATAGGGCTATCCAATTGTTCCGAGTCACAAGGATCTAAATGTAATACTTCTTGCTCAAAAAAAACATTATCATCCAATCCCCCCTGTCCTGTTTAGTGTACAATTCAGTATAAAACTGAAAAATAGATAGTATCTGCTGCGGATCGTGATAAAGTTGGACGTTCTTATCCTTCAAGGCAGCAATAGAACGAGAGGATTCTTTCATGCGTAGCCGTAAAGCCAAGCATCTTCCAACCATTTCCCCATACTCATGCATTTGCTTCTTATAAACTAAATATTTTTTGGCACTCTCAAGATTCCATAAACCCTGAATTTTAGCCCGGGTTCTAACTACAAAGTTTTCTAGCTCCAGAATATTATTACTTTGCTGTGTAATCCCCAGAGTTAAATTGCCCTCTGTTTCTCTCAAGGCAGCATACAGTACCTGTAACTCTGTTTTTATTTTCCTTTGCTGATGGAGTCCGATACTAAGTACTTCACCCCGAAAACAAGCTTTAAACGTGTCCCAAATAGTTGCAATATGAGTCAACTCCCTATTATTATCAAAAAAATCCTTCATCCAGGAAATCATGTGTTCTCTAAACTCATCGTTTGAACATAGTTTTCGGTCAAAGGAAACAGTCTTAGGCAAGACCTTCTGACCTAAAGCAATCAATTCCAAAACAATTGGGGCGTGGTCGGACGAAATCCTGGGATATATTTGAGCAGAAGCCCCGGCTAAAAAAGTAGTAGAAACAAAAGAATTATCTAAACGAACTAGCTTTTTATGGGGAAAGGAATAGAACGTGTAGACCAGATCCCGAGGATTCTACTTACCCCACACATCAACTAAGCCATGATCGTTTACTAAATGATATAAAGTTTTAAAAACACGTGGTTTACGACCTTTATAACTTCGAGGCCCATCCTGCAGTTCATGATTCGCCAGATTAATATTTATATCCGCAAAGATTATCAAAGGTTGCCCCCAGGTACCCAGTTCTAAATTTAACTCCTCCAGTAATTCTGCCTCATCTATATTAGAGCCGTAAATAGTACATACAGTAAATTTTCTCTCACCAATCCTGCATTCAACAATGGCCCAGTGCCCAAGATTATCAGCCAAGGATCGTCCAGAAATTTGTACATTTGATTTAGCTAATATAGCCACACCACGAGTCATAAAAAGTTATGTAGAAGCCGTTACCAATGAGAACCCAAGCTCCTTTAAAATATGCCGTTTAGGCCAAGGTGTATGCGTCTCTTGAAGACATACCAGATCTGGCTGAATAAATCGCGATTCGGCGGATACCCTCTTTCGCTTTGACAAATTATTAAGTCCAGCAACATTTAGCGAGCAAAATTTTATCCCTTTAAAAGTCATCATAAGAATGCAAAAACCCTGCTCATGAACACCAATTCACGTATAATGCCATAGCTGAGCATACATATTTTCTTTGTGACCATGTCGCTATTTTTCCAAATGTTTTTGCCACCATCAACCCCCCATACCCCCTAGTGTCCCCCTTTTCCCTTCCCCCTCTCCCCTGTAACGAGGCTTTAGGACCCATGGTCCTGTAGATGCAAGCTCCCGTGAACCTCCTGCCATTCCCCGCAGGGAAAACACATATCACTACAAATTAAAATTCTATAAGGAGTAGAAAGAAAACAAAAAAGGAAGATTCGGCCAAGACCCTCAAGAAATATTTAAAGAAGAGTCGGGCTCAAAATAACCAGTGCCTACAAAAGAAGTCAGAAGTCTGGATCCGCCTCACTAGATATAACTTAAAAACTCCTTGACTAACACTGCTTTAGTGAAAAAACGAGTACGCTCATGAAAAATAATTTCAACTTTGCAGGGAACATTAAATAAGCTTGAGCCCCCTTAACTTGTCGCAGTTGCCAATGAAGATCAACAGTATGGTGGCAAAAATCCGGTCTCACAAAAAATTCAACATCTCCCACTACTCATTTTTTATCAGGTCGAGCTAGCAGAAACACCTCCTCATGAGCCAAGAAACTATTAAATGAAATTAAGAAGGCTCTAGACTTAGATTCCCCCTGGCCAGTTCTAGGACGGGTATTAAAAGGAAACTTGTGGGCACGTTCAATCTCTCTGTCCCAGTCCCATCTGGTCAACTCGGGAAATGCTTTTATGAATAAGTCCATTATAAATCTGCGTGAGTCCTGCCCTTCATTCCCCTCCGGAATCTGAAGTACTCTTAAGTTATTTCGGTGCGCCCGGTTTTCTAAATCCGCCATCTTCCATTGGATATCCTCCCTAGTGGCCTGCAGCAACTCAGTAGGGTAAGTTCATCCTCCAAATTAGAAATTCGTGATTCAGCCTCATTGAACCTGGCGATAAAATCAACATGAGATTTTGCAATGCGCCTAACCGAGTTCTGCAATTTGCGGCATAAATTTTGCACTCTTTGGCTCTCTTCTCGGGTTTCATCCCGGTGGGACATAATGGATTGTTAGATTAATGCTAAAGAAATTTCTTCACCATCAGCAATAATCTGCTCCTTTGCTGTGTCACCCTTATTTGTGTTTGTATTCAATTCCAGTTTTTTCTGTACCGTGTGAGGATGATTTTCAGCAAACTCCCCTGTCTCTTCCAAGAACAGACTACTGTGATCACTACCATTCATCATGCTCAGTTGTGTCGTATGTCGTGTGGCCAAGTCTTCACAGGATGACATAGACTGCTCAGAAAGAGAATAACAATCGCCCAATTCTACCTCGGGCATCTGTGGTTGCTCAGTGCCCTGGGAGTTTATCGGCACATTAGGGTATTGAATCACCCCTGAACCCCGAAAATTCCGGATCTCCAGCTCCTCCGACACCATCCGCAACCCCAGCCAAGCCTTCTGGAAGCAGCAAAATAATATTAGGGGGGCTAATAAGCGCAGTCGAGAGCCCCCCTTCGTTTGAGTCTATCAAGTCAGCTCCCCCTTCCAGTAAAAGATCAGCCTTTTTCCCCTTCCGCTTGTCCTTGGCTGCGGAGAAAAGCACTGGTATTTTTTTCCCCGTCAAGCCGCCTTTAACTCTTACAACAACAGCATCCCCATTCTTGCCTGAGTCAGCAGTGCTGTCCAAGTTGCCCTCTCTCACCTGGGAGTCTTCAGCTGAATTCTCTGTGCTATCGATTTCCTGACCGCGAGGTCTCCCTCGCGTGGCCTTCGGAGGCATCTTCTGGTTTTGCGCCTGTCGTTTAGCAGGATTGCCGTGGGGTCCCCCGATGCACCGCGTACTTCTAAGCGGTAACACCCACCAACTGGGCCGACACCAGATCAACCCTGCAGCAACGCCGAGCAGCGTCCCCAGCATAGATGTCAGCACTGCGATACTTTCACAGGTAGGTGAAACAAAGTAGCGACTGCACTCTTCAAGTTTTACAAAGAGAGTTTCTGCGGCACTCCGGCAATACTAACAGTGGTGTTGTCATCTTGCTACTCCACAAACATAATCACTACAGGGTCCGGCAGGAGCGGTCAGCTACACGACCGCAACAGCGGATGCCATCTTGCCTCTGCTGCTCATTCATATTGTTTTAAGCGCTGTTTACTATAACTAGCCACAATTTAATCCCTAAAGAACTGCTTCACTAAAGTTCTTGCGTCTATTAATGACAGAAGCAGACTATCTTGGATCCTCTGATCTTTTTTTACCGCCTCGACATGTTGTTTCTCAATAATACGCAGGGTGTTCACCCGTATCTCCATTTCCCCTTTACGTTTTTTGTTCTGTAGTAAAATGTATTTTTGCGTAATACCGCAGACGTAAGCTTTCATTGTGTCCCAAACGATTAATGGGGATGCTGTCTTTCGCCCTCCCAGTTTAATAAGTCTAGATTAAGATATTCAAAAATAGCAGGATCGTCTACATTAGGGCCATATACTGCACAAGCCACAAACTTTTTACCCCATAATTCAAACTGTGCCAACGCCCCCATTGATCAGATTGAGTCTTAATCACTCTTCAATTAAACCTCTTATCTTTTAAGATGGCCACTCCTTTTATAGATACAGATTGGGTAGTACAAATAATAATATTGTACCCTAAGTGCTTTAGCATGCTTCGATCTTTATAAGCGAGGTGAGTTTCTGTTAAGAAAACCAAATGAGGTTGATTCATTCGTAACTCCTCGCGGACTATCTGTCTTTTAGTAGCACTGTTGAGACCAGCCACATTCCAGGCCATACATTTAACCCAATTCATAATACAATTTCTGCCCTTTAAGCCAGTCCCCTATTCCGCTTTCAAGTTCACCCAAAAAGTAGTGATTTTTAGTGTCTCGCCACCTGACACAGAAAAAACAACCTAAAAACCTTCCATTTACCCAAAATCCAACAGTACCCTAATGATCACATTTTTTGCCCCATTATAGCACCCTTACCCCTACCACCCCACACATGGCTCCAATTCCCCGCCCCCTATGTCCCATAGAAGAGGATTCTTCCCCCTTTACCAGCTGCCACTGACTGGGCAGTACTTCAGAGTCACAGCCCTAGAGGTCACCCGCACACCCTATTTATATCAGCAACATTTGAGATAGCGCCTAATTTATTGCTACTAAATAGAGACGAAAAATAAACAGACCTCATTGAACGCACAAGAAAAAAATAAAAAGAAAGATTTCAAGTGGAAATGAGAAAACTAACTACCCCTAAAGCTACAAAGGAGAAGAAAAAAAAATTACAGGTAGATACCACCAATCAGATACAACCAGCCAGATTAGATAAAGTCCCACACGTCCGTTCAAACTTTGATCCAGAACCAGAAACCATTATAGTCCCTTGTTCTGTGTCTTCTCCGCAACTTCTGTTTGCCACCTGTGCACTGTCTTTCCAAGTTCCTTTTCTTCAGTAAAGAAGTAGGTACGACCATCTTTGAAAACTTTTAGCCGTGCAGGTTCTTGCAAAAAGGCTTGAGCACCGAGAGCTTTTCTCTGACCTATAAATTGGTGCAGCTTCCAATGCCTGTCCATTGTAGCCTTACTTAAGTCTGATTTAACAAAGAAGGTAACTGCTTCAACTTTTACTGGAGAGTTACGTCGGGCTTTCAGTGCGACGGACTGTCTCAGCAAAAAGTTCCCAAGATAGATCAAGAATGGGTGAGGGAATTGACCCCCCTTATTCCTCTGGACTACTGGTACTCTATGCACTCTTTGCAACTGAGAGTCCCAATCCCAATCTGACAAATCAGGAAAGGCCTTCTGAAGCAATTGGACCATGTAGGCCCTAGGATCTGCCCCTTATGCACCTTCTGGGACACTAAAAAGCCTAAGATTTTGCCAGTGTTGGCGGTTTTCCATGTCTTCCAGCTTGGTCTGTAAGCCTGAGATCTGAGCCTCGTGCTTCTGTGCGAGGACATCTGTGAGTGCAGACAGTTCTTCAGTATCTGCAACCCTCTGTTGTAGCTCCGATATATCTCGAGTTAGCCCTCCAAATTTATCTGCCATCTCCTGTAATGACTGTTGCATTCTATTGTTATCTTCTCGAGCCTGCTTATAATGCTGTTGGGCTACTTGTCTTTGTTCGTTCAGAGACTGTAGAATTAGGCAGAGTGAGGGTGTCATAGCTTCTTGACCACCTGTAGCTCCTTCTATTAGTTGACTCTCTGCATGTGTAGAATGTGTGATATGAACAGCTTTGTATACTAAAGATATAGATTGCGCCCCCTGTGCCCCATACAGGCCCCCCGGCTTAGGACTATCTCCTGCTGCTGGCACTGGGTGAGCCTTCGTTGGGTTGCTTTCAGTAGAACTGCTGCCCGAGATCCGTAATGCCATAGACTTGACCCCTCCTTTCGCTTGCACCCATTTTTGTAAAGGACTATTATCTGAGATAGCTTTTCCACGTGAAGATGCCACTCTCTGCCCAGCAGATAATTTTTTTGTTTTATTTTTATCCTTCCCTCGCCTTTGAACAGGTGCTTTAGCTATATCAGTAGAAATCTGTGTGGAGGGCTCCACTCGTTCTTCAATATCCTCATATGAAGCCAGCTCTCCGCTTTCTTCCTCCACAGTGACATCTACAATATCACAAGCCTTTGTACCTGGTGCCATCGCCCTGTCAACTCTCGCCGCCAGCACTGGGTGATTCATTAATTGATTGACATTTGCCAATAGTGTGTTAGATGGGGACCTGCCGGGAACCTCAGCCCCTATCCCTGATTGATTTGGCATTAGAGCTGGGAGCACTGCCCCTCCATCCCCATTCTCCTCTCTGATACTTGTAATGCCATCATTTACAGTCCCAGTTCTTGCTGAAGTGAAATCCTCTGCTACACTGTTACAGTCTGGTATCGCTGCGAGCAGAACTTCAGCAATTTTGTTGCCAGTTAGATCCCCCTTGTCCAAGCCATCCAAGCCGCCAGATAAAAGTTCAGCAGCTTTCCCTGATTGAAGCAGACGCGAGAGCTGCTTACCAATAGTCGTATTGGCTCTCTCCATGATGCTTCCACCATCCACAATGCTCGCTTCACCTGCGGCGGTGGTTTTTTCAGCACGTGTACTCCTCGGGGCAGTTTTTGGTGGCGCCATACCTCTCTTTGCTCCAAACACCGGAGCCACTGCTGGAGCCACTAGCAGGAGCACACCCGACCTGTCGAGCATCGACCAGCCCACCCACCTCCAGGCAGCCACCTGAGACGCCCACTGTAAGCGCCCAATCTTTGCCGTAAGAGGCTGCCACATTCGTTCTCTTTTTACAGTCTCACAGCGGGATTCCTAAACCGATATCAACATAGAACAGTGTATAAGCGCACTTATTGTCCATGATCCTTTCTGTCGCTTTGGCGCTTATCTCTATCAACATTCAGCATAGGTGAGGGGGAACCTCAACAATCTGCGCTCCGTGACGGCTCCACTCCGCCATCTTGCTCCTCCTCCTGACGGTTGCTCTGTTCCGAAATATTTTTTCTAGATGTATTGGCCGCCAGTGCTGGGGGCAGCTACGAAGGCGACAGCAGCCAGGAGGGAGCTGATGCAGCAGTTGCAGGGTGTGACGAGCAGCAGTGGCAGTCAGTGGTCAGTCATATTCCTTACTTGTTTACAATACACTTGCTGCAAGGGTGTACACTGTACAGTTAAGACTAGGTTGTTGTGAACAGTTGAAAAAGACACCCTTTACTTAGCATTAGCATCAGCGGGAGTTGAGTAACTAGTGGCCTCTTCTATTTTCAACTCAGCAGAGAAAGTTTTATGAAGAAGACTCTGAGTCAGACGACCTTGATGGGTTGATGGAAAAGGGAAAGAAGGATGGAAGGAGGAAGGACGGGTGACATGTAATATATGACTGGGAGAGAATGATGTGTGGGGGAAGGAAGGGGGCCTGGTATGCATATAGGTGGCTGATATGATGCATAGGTGGATGAAGGATAAGTGAAAGGTGAAAGAAAGCATGCCTACTTGGGTGGGTGGGTGCAACTGTATGGGTGAAAGGAATCCTCTGGATGGTTTGATGGATCAAACTCAAAGCCAAGCAAGCAAGGACACATGGGTGATTAATGGAAAAATGTATGGTAAAAGGTTTGTTGAGAATGATAGCCATGTTTGGATGGATGGGTGCCTGGATGGTATCATAGGTGAAGACTGGTTGAAGAGATTTTAAAAGAAAATTAAACCGTGCCAGAGTAGCAAAGCCAAGGGTGAAGAAAAAAAAGAATGCCAGAAGATCAATGCAATGATAAATGGAAAAATCCCTTGGAAGAAAATAAACAAGAACTGTTTTTTTTTTCAAGAGTTTTGAGTCAAATGTTTGAGGTTGTAATTCAGCATACTCCCTTGACTCACAGTAGTTTGCAAGCACAACATATATATTGTGTAGGTACCCGCTCATCATCAATCACCTTCCTCCAACTCCAAGGCCCACTACCTTCCTACCCATGTCATTTCGACTGTCAGCCATGGGTGGCCTATCGCCATCGGCAGCATGGTGGCAAGCAAACAAGAGTAGTACCTCACGTGAGTGATTTAGTGACGTATATGAACATTCATATTAGTAATCACATCGTCTACCTTATTGTCCTAGTCAAGGTGAAAGTGAAATTGAGAATTTGCCATTGATTTAACAGAGAATGGTCATAATAGAAAAATAAATAATTGTTTAGTACAGCTGCCTCACCTGCAGACAGAGGCAAAGTAACGTGAGTCTAGGACACAACTATGTCTGTCTAGGACGCAAGCTGACTGAGCTGGCATGCCTACAAGATTAATTTAGCTAAACAAGAGAGAGAAGAAAAATACTTGTCTACTCCATAGTGCCTAAAGCCTGAAACTCTAATCACATGCAAATCTTAGGGGCCGTGGAAGTGAGGATAACACAAATGTTATGTACTGAAAGTGCTACTGTGCTACTATAATTTTATGTGTATCATTTTGTGTTACTGTCTTGCTTAATCCTGGGCGTAATACTACGCTACGCTCACGGAGCATGTCTAGTTTGTGCTACTATGCAAAATACAAGTAGCACAGTGCAAAAACTGTGCTAAAACATGTAGCGTAGCAGCAAAATCAACAACATCCACAAATGCTTTGATTAAACAATTTTACATGCTAAAAAAGTATATAACTAATTCACAAAAGGGAACTATGAGAATGAAAATATGAGGCAATGAGAGAGGTGATGATTTTGGGGCTCCCCTAACCTAGGGGGAGGACCAAGTAGATGCCTTGAACACAAAGGAGCTTATCATGCTGGTGAACAATTCAGTGGTGGTCCCTTCCTCCTAGGACCACCCCTATCACAGTTATGGGCAAAAATACAATCCCAACCAAAGGCCCTGCAAAGCATTATGGGACGAGATTAGCAGTGGGCAGTGAATATTATAGTGTCCAATAACAAAATAATTCTACAAAGAGCTGCAGTTCCACTAGTCGTTACTAGATGTCCCTCACCAGTCAAATGCAAAAGCATTGAAACCCTTTCATGAAGCTTTTGCATTTGACTTGTGAGGGATATCTAGTAACGACTAGTGGAACTGCAGCTTGATGTAATAATAATTTCAATGCTTTTGCATTTGACTCATGAGGGACATCTAGTAACGACTAGTTGAACTGCAGCTCTTTGTAGAATTATTTTGATATCGGATACTATAATATTCACTGCCCACTGCTAATCTCGTCCCATAATGCTTTGCAGGACCTTTGGTTAGGATTGTATTTTTGCAAATAACTGTGCTTGGGGTGGTCCTAAGGGGATGGAACCACCACCGGATCGTTCAACAAGATGTGCTTTTTGTTTTCAAGGCATCTGCTTGGTTCTCTCCCTAGGTTAGGGAGGATCCCAAAATCATCACCTCTCTCACTGCTTGCTAATTTATAATTTTCACTTTTGTGAAATGACTATATGCATTTTAGCACATAAAGACAGAGATACTTATTTTATCAATACTTGCACTGTGCAAGATGTTGTTTGCAATTATTGCACAGAGCAGACAAGCACACAGGGCCAACAGCTATGCAGTTTGCGTAGCTAAGCGTATAAGTGTAGTTCAAAGTGTACTTTGCGTAGCTACGTGTAGTGCTGCTGTGCAAACTACGCCCAGGGTTAGTCTTGCTAAGAGTATCGATTACACTTGTCTTTTTTCTTTCTTGATATAGCTACTCCTTCCCAACCCAACAGGCAGGAGTTAGCAGGCAAGACCTAGAAATGAAAGCTGGTGGCCATCAGGGATGAATATCGGCAGCTGGTGGCTCTGGTGGAGGAGGAGGCAGTGGCTGCAGCCTCCAATGCCCCTGGCCCCAGCCAGTCCCCCAGTGCCTCCGGTGGTACAGCACCATGGTCTGGCAGCTGCTTGCTGCAAGTCAACCACTGCTGCCCAACCCTGTTGTTCCTGTAAAATCTTTCAATGTTGCATACTCCTCTGGATGGTGCACCTAGAGGGCAGGATGGAGGAGCGCTTCCACTTTCTTGAGTGCAAGAGCCGCTGGACCTCAGTCTCTTGCCCCTTCTTTTTGGTGGGTGGGACTTGTTGGGGAGAGGTTGGTAATGTGGGAGTTGGGGAAAACTTGGGTGTTCTTTTTTTTATGGACATTTGCTTTTATGAACAATGTTAATGGACTTGTGTTTGTTGCTTTACAGAACATCGGTTGAGGTTAGGGAGAGGGGTGGGTCACGTGTTGTGGGTTTCTTTCCTTCTAGTTTATATTTGTTAGGGGAATACATTATTTATAGTTTTACATATGATGTAAATCTTTTTTGGGGGGTTACTCTTTTACTTTGCACTGTTTTTTTGCTGAAGGGCCGCACACAGTTTTTGAAATCTGCTGATATTGTTACACATTGATGCGGTACACTTACTTGTCCTACTACTGTCAGTCTCTCCTCCTAGTCTATGCAGTCTGCAACTAAAACCCCAATGAAGTTGTAAGGGTGTGGGAGTGTAAATTAATTATTTCCATAGCATATACCTTATTGCATCCCCCCCACTTCTTCTCTTACCTGTGATTGATGATTAGGCGAAGCGATGGCTGAATAGGGATGGTTGGATTTCCCAAGGTGCCATGGTGGTGGCAGTAGTAGTAGACGGTAGCATTTGCAAAAAAAAAAAATGTGACAGTCACCTGAGGGAGACTAGGGAACGACTAGTAGATGTACAGTACACAAGAAGAAGACTGCCAAACAAGAAACCATGATTATAAACAATGCTAAAGTAAAATAAAACAGAATGGTGAGATTGCCTAGTACAAGTTATTACAAACTGATGTTGACTCGGACTATGAAGTGGACAAGCTTAACCTTTAGTGCTGGAAGGATGATGATGCTGGCAATTAATTATGATGGACTATGTTCCTCTGGAAAAAAAATTGAATATTGAATACAGTGCATGGGTGGGCAATCTAATCTATATATTGCCAGTGTGAGCTATATATATACTTAGAGCAGAAGAAGATCCTCGCCCTGCCTTGAGTTAGTGTTGCTTTCACCACACCCGCCCCAGCAAGTGTGTGATCATTTATTGGTGTAAATTTAATTTAGTCACACCTCATTACATCACATCACATAGCCTGAGGGAAGAGGGTTAGAGTTTGATGAATGGTTGGGAAGGGGGATTTGAGGGAAAGGTTTGACAAAGACAAACACTACACATGGACAACGTAGTCATCATGGCAGCCGACCATCATAAATCTGTTAAGGGAGAAAAAGGAAATGCATGCATGATGATGATGAGAAGTACTAGATTAGTACAGGGCAGTATATAAATAATGCAATTTTCTGTCTGCCCCCAGAGAGACCCAAGGTACATACATTATGTTCTGTTGAGCAGGCTTCCTTTGAAAGATAGCAAATAAAATGTAAATATCTGTAGGAGTCAAATAGAAGGAAACATAAACAACACACACAGTCATCATAATGATTGAAGAGCAAAATATTTGATACTCTATTATTGCCAAATTGTGAATTGCATGTCCTCATTCCTCTTGGTTCTTCCGTGGACTGTCCGTCTGTCAATCCTGGGTGCCTGTGGGTTGCGGTTTGGTAAGGTAAGTGTGAGTTCCTTTTCCAGTATGGCACAGGCTCAAGGGCCTGTGGATGGAAAAACAAAAAAGGATGTTGTGAAATCAAGGAGAAAAGTTAAACTTAATAATTATGGAGGAGTATAATAGGAAGACTTTCCGAGGCGGCATGGATAAATCATGTCTGTTTCCGACAGTTACCTCCGACAACAGGAACAAGCCTTCCCACCCAACCTCCACTTAGCTTTGAATTTGAGCCAGACAGCACAGTGAGCACACACACACACACACAGCAACAAAGCATTTTCCAAATTAAGTAAAAAAATCAATGCATCGCTGTCAGTCACACAACACTCACCACCTCCACTACAGAGACATGTAGGTCTCGTGTTGTTGTTTACCTTTAGTCCACGTCATGCCTTGAGTTATTCCATCAATCACCTGCCTCTTCCTGTGAGTATGGTATGGTGTCCAACTCCATACAAACAGTGTCCCGAGTGAGTCCCAGACTAGTCCTGACCCAAAAATGCAATGGATCAGCCTGCAGCAGTATAATTTTGTTATTGAACAACAAGAAGGTAAAGATTGACTTGAATCACTTTTTTTGTGTGTAGAATAGTAGACATCATTCACAACAAACAACAATCACTCAGTGTGAAAAGCATGCCATCATATACCTGTTCTTCCGGGGCAGTCCCTCTAGTCTAGGAAAACATAGATATATAGTCAGGTCCCAGGTTTGGAGGCAGGCACACATTTCACATTTGCTTTATTTTCTATCCAATGTCTGGCTTTAGGAAAATGGCTTTAGGGTGAGTCAGGAGGAGTGGACTTCCTTCTTCACTGATTACACACAGTTGCAACTCCAATCCGGCAATAAAAGAGTAAGATGGCGGGGATGGATTTGTGAACCAGAAAGACAGTGACACACACAAATAATAAAGTAAATAATGTTCCTTAGCTATATCTTTTTTTTTGGGGGGGGGGTTTGGGCGTCAAAGGAAGGAAGAAAGTAACATGAAAGCCTAGTTGTCAGGGAAGTAGAGCTCGTCCCCAAACTCTGGTGGATCACCCAGAAATAGGTCACCTTACACACTATGACCTGAATCGCCGTCATCATCTTCCTGCTGTGGTGCTTCAGGTATGGTGTAATCCGGTAGTATAAAGTGCTGATTAATTTTTTTCATGGTTAACTTTTTCACATTTTGGGGCAAGAGACCGGTCCTTCTCACTGTCAGAACAGCACCAGCAGCACTGAAAACACACTCAGCAGAGACACTTACAACTGAGCAAGCCAGCTAATTCATCGCCAGCCTGCTGAGCACTGGCTATTGGTGTCTTTTCCCATAAAAATACAGCAAAGGGTTTTGATCAAAGTAGACCTCTGTTGGGTCATCCAGATAGGTCTGGACCATCCGTTCAATGGTCATGGGTGCTCCGCTTTGCTCGGCCTCTTTTGTCTTTGCCTCAGCACTGGACTTTAAGCCCTGCCTGTAGAAACCATTCCTGTGCCAATTTTGGGGTTGATGCGCCTTTTCTTGTTGTTGATGATGTTCTTGGGGTTGTTCATAGTTTTGCTTTCTGTGAGCCAACCGCACTACCCTCAGGCTCTGAAGTTGAAGTTGAACTCGAAGGCTGCTCTGCAGTACTTGTTGTTTCCTGGATGAGTGGGCCTCTATTTCCCAGCAGTTCTTTTTCTAGCTGACTGGCTTGCAAAGCTATCCAAGTTTTGTAGCTGACAACATCCCCATCCGAAAAAGGAATGAAAGTGTCCAGTAATGGTTTGTACTGTGGATCAAGAATTGTGGCACAAATGTAATGGTTGGATGACACAATGCCTCTTTGCACCCTTGCAATTTCAGATTAGCGAAGGGTTTAGCTCTCCACTAACTCATATGCTTCTTTTTCTCCCACACCTGCGTACATTGCAAATACCGCCTTTAGCTGTTCCTGTAGCATGTGCAACAATGGGATAGCTTGGCCCATGGTACAGTCCTCCTTGTTAACTTCACCTGTGAAGACCTCGAAAGGAAGCAGGATCTTTGTCAGACATTTAATAGGCCCCATTGGTCCATCTCAATGATCATGCCTTTCACAGTTGCATTCCCTCTTTGCATGACATATTCATTGATTGGTCTGTACTGCTCAAAAAGATGTTGAAGCATGTAAGAAGTTGACTTCCAACCTGTTGGCACCTCTTAGATGAGTGCTTTAACTGGAATCCCCCTCTTCTACATTTACCTCCATAACTCTAAGGCTTTCTGGAACCTTCCTTTTCCCTAGCCTTGTCTCATGGTGTGTCACACTCTCGGACTGAGGTGCAATTCAAGTGATGTCTAGATCATCAGAAGGGGGGCTTGCAGAAGACGTTAATGGACTAATCCTCCTTTTCATTGATAGGATCTGGAATACAATGAGATCTTCTGAAAGAGTGGCTTGCTCTTCTTCTTACTCAACAGGAAGCTTGATCTCCTGAACTGCCCCTACTTCGGGAGGAACAACTACTATTGGGGGTGGTTGCGGCTGTTGTTGCTCACTTATCTGAGTTTCCTGCATTGATTGGTTATTACTTTACGATGACAATAAGTCAATTTCAACATCACTGCTCGTCGGTGTTGTCATGATTAGACTGGCAGCCTCTGCAACAGACATAGGCTTGGGCCTAGGTTGGTGGGGTGGCTCCGCTGATGAGGGGGTGCTGCTCCTAAGTTGCTCCCCAGACACTGCTGCTGCAGGAGCAATTTTTGGTTTCCCAATAAAGGTCTTGGGCAACATAGCGATGGTTGTAAGTGGCAGTTCCTTCGTCTTCTCACTGGCAACTTTCTTGGTACTGGACCTGGCACCCTTCTTTGGGGCAATCTTGAAGATGGCAGTTAGCACACAGTGGCCCAAGTTGAACGGATATCTGTGGTCACACATCACGTGATGTTGTGCGCAGGCCTTTTGTCTGGCAGTACGCTGGGTGATGTTGTCTCAGCCTCTTTTGTGCACCTAAAAGCAAAGAAGCCAGAAGAACATCAGTGAAAAGTGGCATTATTGTGGTTCAGTTACTAGTAGAAGCAAATATAGTATAATATAATTTAGTGTGTGGTCACACTTGTTAGTCTTATTAATATTATTATCACCTCAGTTATTAAAACAATTAACAATACAGTGTAGCCATTTGTGAGCCTTCTTTAGCAACAACAAGGGCTTTCATGATGCACGTTACAGTACACTCAGGAAGGATAGGAAAGAAGAAGAAAGACGAAAAAATACAAATGTAACGGTTTGGCATTGGGCATCACGTGGGATGCAGCATTCAGGGAGCTGCAGCTGACAAATGACAATGGATGGAAGCAAGAAGCCAAGGGGAACAAAGGGAAGACAGACTTGCAGGCCTATGGCAAAAGCACACTAACTGCCTGCACAAAATGGCCGCCAGCCACATGGTCACAACAACAAGCAGGAGGCCAGGAAAACAATGAACTTAAGCAGGCCTATATGGACACAATCTTTACAAAATCACTCACACACTGCCCAGACAAGGGGGGCATGCTAAACAACACATTTTTAAGGCAGCAATGCCCAAAACGAAAATCCACAGGGCTTAAAAGGTTTGCAAGTTACAACCACATACACATCCAACAAAGGCCTTTAATTTAAAACACATGAAAAAAAAAATTGGAATACTATTTGCATTCATGGCCAAAATGATGTAGTTTCAACAAACACCACAGAAACATTTGTTTCAGCACCCATGAGTAGCTCTGGGCCTAATGGTTGGAAAACCTATTGGCAGGCTAGGCCATATAGTGAATCAATTCAAATCAGTATTGCAAATGTTTTAAAAACATGGAGAAAATGTAGTGAATTGTGCTACATTTTTGCTGAATAAAAGAAGAAAAAATTGCAGGCATTCAGGCCTATGGCAGAAGCACATTGGTTGCCTTCACAAAATGGCCACCAGCCACATGGCAAGGCCACAGCAACAAGCAATAAGCCTACAAAGGGAAGACAATGCAGGCCTGTGGCAAAAGCACACTGACTGCCTAGACAAAATGGCCGCCAGCCACAAGGCCAGGCCACAACAACAAGCATTAATATACCTACGAAGGGAAAACTATGCAGGCAAAGTGTAGAAATACACTGGCTGCCTTCACAAAATGGCCACCAGCCACATGGCCAGGCCACAACAACAAGCAATAGGCTTACAAAAGGAAGACAATGCATGCCTATGTCAAAAGCATACTAGCTGCCTTTACAAAATGGCCGCCAGCCACATGGCCAGGCCGCAGCAACAAGCAATAAGACTACAAAGGGAAGACAATGCTGGCCTACGGCAAAAGCACACTGGCTGCATTCACAAAATGGCCACCAGCCACATGGTCACAACAACAAGCAGGAGGCCTGGAAAACAATGAACTTAAGCAGGCCAATATGGACACAGACTATACAAAATGGCCCCTGGACACATGGGGAGGCTCAGCCAAGGAAAATGCTGGCCCACTATTAGAAACACACTCACACACTGTAAGACAATGGAGGCATGCTAAACAACACATCTTTAATGCAACAATGCCAACAACGAAAATCCATAGGACTAAAAGTGTTTGCAAGTTACAATCACACATACATCCAACAAAGGCATTTAATTTAACACACATTAAAAAAAGGTAAAATACCACAAAAAACACATACTGTATTTTTAATCCATTGCCATCCATTGCCAAAATGATGTTTAAATTCAACAGAAACGGCTGTTTCATCTACCCAAGATGAGTAGCTCTGGGCATATTGGCTGATAAATGCCTATTGTTGGCAGACTACTGGGCTACATAGTGAAGAAAATAAATATTGCAAATTGAATTCAAAACATGGATAAAAATGTAGTGAACTGTGCAATGTGTTTACTTTATAAAAGAAGAAAAATGACTTACAAAGAAACAACTAGGCCCCTACTGAAACTACAGGCCACCCACCACAATACATTTTTTTAAAATGATGAAAAGTACAAATAAATCTAAGTGCATGGTTCCAATCAAACAAACAACACCAATTTTCTAACTTACTTTTTAAATCTCAAATTCAAAGTAATCAAATCCAATGATATATATCATGCAGCAGGCACACAGAGTGATCTTTCCAGCTCCAAATCCAAATAAAAAGTGACCATGATATGGACAAAACACTGGGAGGAGCCTTCTGACAGGAACAGGAAGGTGGATACTCTGGGGAACTTCCTTCCTCTTGAAAAAAAGGAGTCCTTGCACAAATAAGTATAGCCAAATGTCAATTTGAGGAGATTTTTAGTCCAAACCGTAATTTTGAGAAGGTTTTTGATGCTGCTTGGGAAGTGAACCTTCTCCAGATTAAAGTCACAGTTGATCTTGAGCATTCAGGATCTCAATCTTCCCCAAAACAACAACAGAAGTCTGCTAGCACGCTAGAATGACATGTTCGCGATCGAGGACTCTTTCAGGAGAATGCAGCCGCCTCTCAAATCTTGTGGTGCTTGAGCGAAAATGCATTTTAGGCATGTGAACACAAAAAAACTCAGCTCCATTGCGGAGTGTGGAATTTTTCAACGGAATGCGGAGTTGCCAAAACTCCGAAATCAGAGCAGAGTTTTACGCCCAGGGTTAGTCATTAGTACACATTATAGTAGAAAGAGAAAATCGTTTGACAAAGGCACTTGTAAGGGACAACACCCAGAAGGCATTGCCATCTTACCTCAGGTCACTAAAACAAGTACCTTAAAACATAGTAGCGGCAACGGCTATGGTAAGCCAGTGATTCCCAAAAGTGAGAATGGATAAAAAAGGAAAACAGGAAGTAAAGGGTAACAGAAAAAAAGGAGGAAGCATAAAAAAAATTTAAGCTAATGTTGTTATGATATGTTAAAATATTTCTAAGGCGCTCAGATACCCATGGGTGTCTTGGCACTAGTTGAGAATAGCAGTATAGGTGAGAGCAGTGGGAGAGTAGAAGATAAAAAGCCAGGTTTTTGTTAGTTTCCTAAAACTCAATAGTGTGGCAGCTGCTTTAATGTTTATAGGCAGACTGTTCCACAGAACCAGGGCTTCGGAGGAAAAACAACTGCCTCCCCATTTGATTTTCTTAAAACTGGGATGAGAAACCGTCAGGGAACTTTTAGATCGTAGGTCTCTGTTGGGTATGTACCAAGAGAGGGATTGTGCAAGGCTTTATAGGTGAGGCATAATGCTTGAATATATTGCGGTTATTCACTGATAGCCAGTGAAGTTCCTTAATGGAGGCTGAAACCGGGTGGAACTGGGAAGGTCAAAAATAAACCTGGCCACTGCATTCTGCATGCTTTGGAGTTTCTTTATGTGTTGTTTTAGGAGCTTAACAAAGAGTCTATTACAGTAGTCCAACTTTGTGAGTATTAGTATGGAAGTAACTGTTTTTCAAGAGGTGAGAGAAATAAAAGGAAAAATCTTCCTGATGATTCTCAAAGTGTTGAGGCTGGAAGAGACAACAGAGCTAATATGCTTATTAAAGTTCAGTTTTTAATCTATGGTTATGCCTAAATTGTTTGCTTTTTGGACTGGTGTTGGGAGGGTTCTCAACTCTGATGGCCAGCTACTAGACTCCAAAACTGAGGTTTATTACCAAAGAGTATCACCTCTGTTTTCTCAGAGTTTAATTTGAGGAAATGCCTTCCCATCCAGTCACTAACAGCTCTCATACCGTTGTGAAACTAAGAGATGGTGACTTCTGTATTGTTAGAGGCCGACGTATAAACCCTAGTGCAGTTGAAACATATCCTTTTGAGGTAGAGAAATATAACATGACCCACACTTACCAGTAGCATCATCGGTATGGACGCAAACAAGGTAGTGGTCGCATGAGTGACTCCTTAAGAGTCAAGGGAATTAGTTGAAAACAAAGACGGCAAAAAAAAAGTCAGTCTAAGACCATAGATGCCATCTTAAAAGTGTCAAATTATCTCAAGGTATAATCCTCAAAAACAGTGTGGAGCTCCAGCCGGAGCAACGTAAAAATGGGATTAACAACTATTAGTGGGTCCGTCGTAAGAGCATATACGCCATGTTTAAAGCATCAAAACATCACCAAAACTCACAGGTGGAACATGATATGAAAGCATCTGACACCACACCACATGATATTAACTAAATGCACATGTCAAGATTAAAGCAAGAACAGAAATAAAGAAGCCCGAAGAGAAGAAAAGGAAGATATTAGTTCCGGCAAAGAGGCCAAGAATGGAGAAGTGTGTCTATTAGCACTTATACAGTTTAAAAGAGAACATAGACATGGAAACAGTCTGATTAGTTGTTAACACCTTTTAGCTGTAATGCTGATCGTAAATAGAAGAAACAAACTTCAAAGATATAGACAGAGAAAGAATTGTTATATAAGCGACAGCCCAGTTGACATTTCTCATTAGATGTTTCGCTTTTCTCACTTTTCTTATAGATCTTGAGCTATGAAGTCACAATATAACTTCAGATGTGTTCAAACATTATAAACCAATTTCAAATGGACCACCCCACCAAAATAAAAGAAAAGTGAGTACAAGATTTTTACATTGCAGAATAGCAAGGTATAGTCTATTAATCATTTAGAAACACATATAATTCCTTGTAAAAATTCGGGCCATAGTCCAAAGCCATAGGTTTTGTAATCCTGCCTGTCTCTAATTGTCTCAGTAATTTTGTTATGTCCCCTCTCCTGGGATGATCCCCTGCAATCCCCACACCATGGAATCTCAGTCGCGATAAATCTGCAGCTCCATTGCAGGTATTAAAGTGTACAGCTAGGGTGTATTTTTTATTTTCATTCCAGATCACACAGATATGTTCCTGAATCTCTTCTTTTAGTGGGTGAATAGTGCTACCAATGTAGATGTGCATACACACCGGACACAATACACCACAAATTTGGTGTTACAATTGATGAAGGCTTCTATTTTATGTTCAAAGGTCGTATTATATTGAAAACGTTTGGACTTGTCCAGGTTGTATGGACACATATTGCAGTGCCCGCATTTATAGAAACCGTTTGGCCGAGGCGGTAGGTAATCCAAACTTGTGTTTGTCTTTTTTGGGATTATAAAGACTAGGACACAGTATGTCACATAGCCTGTTGCCTCTCTTGTAAATGAACCCTGGTTTGTCTGAGATGCCTTTTTGCAAAGTAGAGTCAACCCTGATTATGTGCAGTGTTTACGCATGATGTGATAGAAAATATGACTTGGAGTGTGATAGGGTGTAATCACAGAAATCCTGTTCCTGTTAGTTGTTGGTCTACTATTGTCCTTAAATTGTTTTCTGCGACAAGTTTTTAAGATCTGCTGTTAGCTGCTGAAATGATTGCTGGTTGATATTCTCTAGACAGAAATCTCTTTTCTGCATTATCTGTCTCATATTGAAAAACCCCATCTTCACTGCAATTGTATCTTATCCTAGTCATCTCTCCAAAAGGGATAGGAAAAACCTGTAACCTAGGATGTGAGTAGTGAGCTTGTAGAATCAAATTACATGCCATGTCATTTATATATAGAGATGACAAAATAGTATGGTTCATCATGTACAGTCTAAAATCTAAGAACATTATCTCTGTCTGACTGTATTGATGTGTGAATAAAATGTTGCATTGGTTGTTCAAATCATCAACACATCATCGATATGACGTCTGTTCATCAGAGGAGCAGGACCTCTGACCTCACAGAAAGGGACCTGCTCTCTGCTGCTGTGCCGTTGCTCTGTGCAGGGCTCAGTGCAAGTAGGGGTTCAAGCCCCCGTCCAGAGTGAATAGTGCCCGTTTCTTTAAGTCATTTTCTTAATGCCCCTCAATTCGACTGTTGCCTCGGTGTTTTGGACCTTATTGTGCCTTACTGTGCTATTCTGTTGCTATTGTGCCTCTTAGTTTTTTGCTTATTGTGCCTTCCTGTAGTTGTTTTTTTCATGCTTTCTGCTTTCGCCGCTGCTGCCCCTGCACCCCCGCCCACCTGCTGATTCCCACTCCCGCCTTCCACTTGTGCATCCCTTCCCTATTTAATGGTGGCTGCTGCACGAGAGCACAAGCAGGACCTTGGACTTCACGGCCAGGGACCTGCTCTTTCCCTCTGCAGCTCCGCTGCTGTGCTGCTGCACTGTGCAGGGCTCAGTGCAGGTAGGGGTTTTAACCCCGGTCAAGAGTGAATTGTGCCTGTTTTTTAGGTATTTTCTTGCATTACTGTGCCCCTCAATTCAACTGTTGCCTCTCTGTTTTTGACCTTATTGTTTCTTACTGTGCCATTCTGGTTGCAATTGTGCCTCTTTGTTTTTTGCCTACTGTGCCTTCCTGTTGTTGGTTATTTTGTGCTCCCTGCTCCCGCCGCTTCTGCCCCCAAGACCCACCCCCCTGCTGATTCCTGATCCCACTTCCCAGCTGTGCCTCCCCTCTCTATTTAATGGTGGCCGTTGTTCGAGAGCACAAGCAGGACCTCTGACCTCACAGCCAGGGACCTGCTCTCTCCCGCTGCAGCTCCGCTGCTGTGCTGCTGCCCTGTGCAGGGTTCAGTGCAGGTAGGGGTTCCAACCCTGGTCCAGAGTCTATTGTGCCTTTTTTAGGTAACTTTCTAGCATTACTGTGCCCCTCAATTCGACTGTTGCCTCGGTGTTTTGGACCTTATTGTGCCTTACTGTGCTATTCTGTTGCTATTGTGCCTCTTTGTTTTTTGCTTATTGTGCCTTCCTGTAGTTGTTTTTTTCATGCTTTCTGCTTTCGCCGCTGCTGCCCCTGCACCCCCGCCCACCTGCTGATTCCCGCTCCCGCCTTCCACTTGTGCATCCCTTCCCTATTTAATGGTGGCTGCTGCACGAGAGCACAAGCAGGACCTTGGACTTCATGGCCAGGGACCTGCTCTTTCCCTCTGCAGCTCCGCTGCTGTGCTGCTGCACTGTGCAGGGCTCAGTGCAGGTAGGGGTTTTAACCCCGGTCAAGAGTGAATTGTGCCTGTTTTTTAGGTATTTTCATGCATTACTGTGCCCCTCAATTCAACTGTTGCCTCTCTGTTTTTGACCTTATTGTTCCATACTGTGCCATTCTGGTTGCAATTGTGCCTCTTTGTTTTTTGCCTATTGTGCCTTCCTGTTGTTGGTTATTTTGTGCTCCCTGCTCCCGCCGCTTCTGCCCCCAAGACCCACCCCCCTGCTGATTCCTGATCCCACTTCCCAGCTGTGCCTCCCCTCCCTATTTAATGGTGGCCGTTGTTCGAGAGCACAAGCAGGACCTCTGACCTCACAGCCAGGGACCTGCTCTCTCCCGCTGCAGCTCCGCTGCTGTGCTGCTGCCCTGTGCAGGGTTCAGTGCAGGTAGGGGTTCCAACCCTGGTCCAGAGTCTATTGTGCCTTTTTTTAGGTAACTTTCTAGCAATACTGAGCCCCTCAATTCGACTGTTGCCTCTCTGTTTTTGACCTTATTGTGCCTTACTGTGCCAATCTGTTTGCTATGTGCCTCTTTGGTTTTTTGCCTATTGTGCCTTCCTGTTGTTGGTTGTTCTGCGCTCTCTGCTCCCATTGCTGCTGCCCCCATGGCCCCACCCCCTGCCAATTCCTGCTCCCACCTCCCAGATGTGCCTCCCTCCCCCCTCCCCTGTTTAATGGAGGCCGCTGCGCGAGAGCACTAGCAAGACCTCTGACCTCATGGCAAAGGGACCTTCTCTCTTCGTGTGCAGCTCCGCTACTGTGCTGTGCAGCTGCCCTGTGTAGGACTCAGTGCAGGTAGGGGTTCGCGCCCCAGTCCAGAGTGAATTGTGGCTGTTTATTTATGTAATTTTCTTGTATTACTGTGCCCCTTAATTTAACTGTTGCCTCTCTGTTTTTTGTCCTTATTGTGCTTTACTGTGTCATTCTGGTTGCTATTGTGCCTCTTAGTTTTTTGCCTATTGTGCCTTCCTGTTGCTGTTTTTTTTTGCACTCTCTTTTCCTGCCGCTGCTGCCCCTACGGCCCACCCCCCTGCCGATTCCCGCTTACGCCTCCCAGCTGTGCCTCCCTCCCCTCCCCTATTTAATGGCGGCCACTGCACAAGAGCACAAGCAGGTCCTCTGACCTCACATCCAGGGACCTGCTCTCTCCCACTGCAGCTCCGCTGCTGTGCTGTGCTGGTGCCCTGTGCAGGGCTCAGTGCAGGTAGGGGTCAGAGTCTTGGTCCAGAGTGAATTGTGCCTGTTTTTTAAGGTAATTTTCTTGCATGACTGTGCCCCTCAATCCGACTGTTGCATCTCTGTTTTTGACCTTATTGTGCCTTACTGTGCCATTCTGGTTGCAATTATGCCTCTTTGTTTTTAGCCTGTTGTGTCTTCCTGTCGTTGGTTTATTCACGCTCGCTGCTTCCGCTGCTGCTGCCCCCACGGCCTGCCTCCCTGCCTGTTCCCGCTCCCGCCTCCCAGCTGTGCCTCCCTCCCCCTCCCCTATTCAATGGTTGCCACTGTACAAGAACATGAGCAGGACCTCTGAACTCACTGCCAGGGACCTCTTCTCTCCTGCTGCAGCTCTGCAGCTGTGCTGTGCTGCTGCCCTGTGAAGGGCTCAGTGCAGGTTGGGGTTCGAACCCAGGTCCCGAGTGAAATGTACCCATTTTTTAGGTACTGTTCTTGCATTACTCTGCCCCTCAATTCAACTGTTGCCTCTCTGTTTTTGACCTTATTGTGCCTTACTGTGCCATTCTGGTTGCTACTGTGCCTCTTGTTTTTTTTTGCCTATTGTGCCTTCCTGTTGTTGGTTGTTTTGCCCTCTCTGCTCCCGCCGCTGCTGCCCGCGCGGCACGCTACCCTGCTGATTCCCTCTCCTGCCTGCTAGCTGTGCCTCCCTTCTCACTCCCCTATTTAATGGTGGCAGCTGCGTGAGAGCACATGGAGGACTTCTGACCTCCCTGCCAGGAACCTACCCTCTCCCGCTGCAGCTCTGGTGCTGTGCAGCTGCCCTGTGTAGGTCTCAGTGCAGGTAGGGGTTCGAGCCCTGGTCCAGAGTGAATTGGGCCCATTTTTAGGTAGTTTTCTTGCATTACTGTGCCCCTCAATTTGACTGTTGCCTCTCTGTTTTTGACCTTATTGTGCCTTACTGTACCATTCTGGTTGCTTTTGCGCCTCCTATTTTTTTGCCTATTGTGCCTTCCTGTTGTTGGTTTTTTTGCGCTCTCTGCTCCGACACCCCAACCTATTCCTGCTCCCAGCTGTGCCTCCCATCCCTATTTAATGTCAGCCGCTATGCGGCCTCTGGGCAGCCCCGTGCACCGTGCACACCGCTGGCACGCAAAAGGCAAGCCCGTCTCCTTTGGAATCTGGGGCAGTGCCAAAAATGTATCCCTCCCCTGAGCAGGCGTAACGAGGAGAAATATTTACTTTACTTCTCATTTGTTTCTCTTTCCATGTGTGCTGCATTGTGCAGCACACATAGCATGAGGAAAATGTCTCTTGTGATTATTTTGGTCCATTGAGGTGCCCCTTTCTGCACAAAAACAATCATGCCGACAACCCAGACACCCTTGCACCATGGTGCAAGGGTGCCTGCATTGGTGCACAGCTGCATTTTTCGTGCTGCGCTGGCTGAAAAGATAGGAATACACCATAACTTGTAAATACAGTGTATTTATGTCCTTTAGATTGGCATAGGGCAGTGCAGCCAAATGACTTGCAGTGCTGCCTTATGGCAATTCTTTGTAATAATGCTCCTAGATTTTGCTGATTCTCTCTACCTGGCTTTCCTATCACTCCCCTTAACAGAACTAGTGTTGCTCAAAAGGCTACAGCAATGCTGATGTTAAATGCTTCCAGATTTTCAAAAGCCTGTCCCCTACTTTAAAGGCCTATGAAAAAGAGGAAGTAGTTTAAATACATCTGAATTACTTTTAAAGACATTCATAGAATAGCTCCAGGTTTAATATCACAACCCCTTGGAGGGGTACACTCTATGTTGTACCCTTTGCTTCTCTTCTGACAACCTATTGGTTGTCCCTATTTTTTGCATAACCAGAAGTGATGGGAGTATCATCTCTACCTGTGCTTATGGAAGCTCCTCCACTCCAATATTCAAAAAGAATCTAATCTATCATTTAAAAACTACTTAAAACATCACTTTTTCCAGAGGAGTTTTCCCAACTCTCTTACAGATATGACATTTTCCCACCAGGTTAGTGCCTAGAAACTGCTCTGCAAATTAACATAACATAACATAAGACAACATAACATAACACTGCAGAACAAAAAACAACGTTACATAGCATAATACACCCAAAGGTGGAACCATAAAGAGAGATTTGGTGTTAAAGGTGGTGAACATTTTAAGTCAGAGTTTGTGGCAGAATTGTGTGTGCAGTTTTAAACTGCCATGTCAATCTGCCAAGTTAAACCTCTTGACAGGCACATATTTCTATTTAAAATATGTAAGTCACCCCTAAGATAGGCTGTGGACAGACCAAAGGCAGGGTGTAGTGTATTTAAAAAGTGTGACGTACTTTTAAGTTTTACATGTCCCAGTCGTGAAAATCTCTTAATCTAATTGTTCACTACTGCAAGGCCTATCTCTCCCATAGGACAACATTGGGATTACCTGATTACAGTTTATACGTTTAATTTCCAATTGGGAAGAGAGTTGACCCACAAGTTTGGTGTCTCTGGAATCACAAATTAAAATCACAACTTATGGTGTAATAGGATTTTTAATTGCAATTCTGAAAATGCCCCTTTTAGAAAAAAATCTTTTTTTCTGGTCCTAGCCGTGGAGGCCTGCAGCCTGTTTCTGATTGCTTGTCTGGCTTGGGTGACAGCTGGACTTTATTTATTCCCTATAGGCAGCCACACACAAAGTTGATGGGCCATTCTAGCAGGTTGGCAGGGAGGAGCTGGGCACAAACTCACACCTGAATAGACTGTGTCCTCCACACTAAGGGCTGCATACCCACCTGTAGTGAGTCTGAAGCTAAAGCAGGAAGGGTTCGGACTCTGCTCTTAAAAGGAATCTCTTTGAAGTCTCCCCCACTTCAAAGGCCCAACTGGGTATAAGTACTAGACCTCGGAAGCCATCAATTCAGTATATTGGATACTTTGCGAAGATGAACAACTGCTGTGCTGCTGAAGGGCTGTCACTCTGCTGGATTACTGCTCTGTAAGAACTGCTGCCTTGCTGACCTGCTGCCCTCTTGCCTGGAGAGGAAAGATTGGACCCAGAACCCCTTTTCACCTGGCCTCCTATTTTAGCCTCAGGGCCATAACAGTCTCCCAAAGCTCCTTGATGCATCTTCAATGACCTCTAGGAGGTGCCTTTCAGATCCCTGGGCCCTTCGGTGGTTATGTCGCTCTTATAATCAAGCTTTTGGGCTGTTTACAAATGTAAATAGACTTGTTTGCACTGGAACCATGCAGCTCTCCCAAGGAATCAGCTCAAGTCATTGCAAGTTAGTCTCTTCACACAGCAAGCATTACCCGCCAGGAGGGATCACCAATGTGAGACTCTAGACCATCTATCTACGATACCAGGCCTTCTCTCCATGCCCCGTCGACCACCGCCAGTGACACTCTCCGTGCTCCCAGCAAACTTTCACCCCATTAACGGGACTCTTGGCACAGTTCTTGAAAAGGTAAAACTTCAGTAGGACTTATCTGGGAGTGTATCTGACCCACGCTTCATCGCAGTCTGCCTGAACCTTTGGATGTTTCCCGGTCTAGCACAACCAGATATCCCCTTTTGGTGCTTTCTGATTTAAGCCAGGCATCTCCAAACTTTTCCGCGATAATAGCTAATTATGATCAATAGATATTAGCTACTAATAATATTTATATCATATAAGGAACAGCATTATCAAGATTAGATCAGTGGTCACAATATGTAAGATTACCAACATTGATCACCTTGGTAAAGCGATGCCAGCAGTAATGGGAAAAAAGATTTGTCAACTTGTAATGCTTCGATGTGGGGAATACATATCAGCCATAGCTGTAAGCCCCTGGCACCACATGAATATAACTCGTAAGAAGTCAAGCCAAACTCTGCACAATTTATTACTCAAATATCAGCCTTAATTATATTTTTGTAAATTCAACCATTTTCCTCCAAAAATCACCTCATGATTTCTGAAAATACACATTTGTGACGTGAATACGCGCATTTCAGTTCTGAGAAACATATATAATAATTCAACCAAGCGAAAACTTCCAATTTAGGGGATCAGTCTGCACAGAGGAGAGCTACGTCCAAGAAGCTGTACAGCTACCAGTAACTCTTGAACTACTCATTGGAGAAGCCTGCTTTAAGACCTATTTTACAGTTTATACTTTAAAATGTTATAATTCTGGTTCTAATTAGATTTTTGTCATTTTGCTCTTGTTTTGTTAATGAAATTAAGCTCCATATTTCTAACCTGGTGTGGAGTATTTTTGTGTGGTGTTTTCACAGTTTTACTATCTGAAGTGCTTCACAAATACTTTACAAAGTGTGTCTCAAGTTAAACCTGACTGCTCTGTGCTAAGCTGCAATAGGGTGAGCACAGGTTAATTTATGGTGTGTTTGTGACTTTCCATGACTAGGATTGTGGTTCTTGCTCGTACAGGGTGCATACCTCTGCCAACCAGGAACCCAATTTCTAACAGATGGTTAGAAAGATTAAGTAAGTAAGTTTATTTAATTTAGATAATTTTGCATAAAACATTCTAAAACACAAATGACAATTAAGATCATAAAAAATATCCTATCGTAACTACCAAACACCCCCAAACCACTACAGTTCATCATTAAAACTCTGTTTAACAGACCTCAAAAACCAAGCAATTCCAACAGCCACATCTAAGTAACGCATTTCTGTCAACAGCTCCACAGCTTTCCTCCTATGGACAACACCATATTTAAACAACACAGTATTTAAAAACTTAATTTGATTTGCAAGATAAAGGACACAGTCATTATGTGCAGTAGGGAACATTTAACTTTCAGGGCGAAGGGGCAGAGAGCAGTGTTATCCAGGACTCTGGTACAGTATAGGCGGGATGAAAAAATTGGATTGTCACCCACCCTGACCCTCAATATTTCATTTCGCAACCCTGGGTCTGGTAGTTGTGATAAATTAAGAAATATTAGAAATTGGAGTCAGAACCAGTTGTTATGTTGAGGAAATCTGACAATGCTGTAATGTGTGGTAACCTTTTGCAGCCTATAAATTACTCGTTACCCAGCAACGTCTGTGATACTTCTTTAGGACAGTGAGCCCTCTCTTTCTTGTTAAGGGTAGTATTGTTGGGTTTATCAAGTAGTCTATATATATTCTATAATGTTGATAAACGTTTTCTTGAAGTCTAATGCACTTATTGTGAAGGACACTAACTTTGGTAAGAATTGTTTCATCACATGTGCTAGTGTCAGAGTTATTAAGAGTTAACCGTGGAAATAGCTTCAGGACCTACTTGTAAAAAGCAATCATTGAGAGTAACAAACCTCATACTCTTTTATCTCGTTGGTGCATTTAACACCTGTGCCCAAAGCATCAAACCTCTAAAGAAAGCACCCAACAATGGCACCACCAGCATAGATTACAGTGATCTAGTTAGAGAATGATTAGAGCGCAACCCAATATGTTTTCTTGTATGCAATTAGAAGTACTAGATGCTCTCATCCTAATGCCACCATTTGGAGTTTGTCAACCTGAATGTTCAGGGTTCACATTTCTCAACAATCATATTTCTAATGGTCTCGTCCAGTGACAATCTTTTTAACACTAGCCTCTGAATCCTCTTTCTCAAATTTCTCAGTCTCCTCTCCCTCAACTCTGTTATTCTTCCTGATGTCACCCCGAAGGTACAACAGAGACCCTCTTCCTCTCATAGGGGCATATCAACAAGGGCTTAATCTCTGCTTTTTTGGCTTTAAAAGCCAAAAAAGCAGAGATAAAACTAGCACCCTATCAACAACAGGGCGCTAACATGAAAATTCGCATGTTAGCACCCTTTTACTCTACGCTTCCCCTTGCATCTCTAATGAGATGCAAAGGGGCGTTCCAGAGTAAAATAATAGGAGAAATGTCGCTAAGCGACATTTGTCCTATTATCAAGAATATCGCTAACCCTGTTAGAGACAAAAAAAGCAGCGCTAACCGCGGTTAACGCTGCTTTTTTACATCTGGTATTTTTCTGACTTAGCCATGATATCCTATGGAAGGAGGATATCATGGCTAAGTTTGCCTGTCCCTATCAACAAGGTAACGTGAGATTATACCTGGGTTTCCAGCGATAATCTCACGTTAGCCTGTTAGCGTGAGGATTTTTATCGCTATTGAGGTTTAGCGTTGCTAATAGCACGCTATCTCAGCGATAAAAAATCACGCTAGCCGGCGATAATTATCCTAGCGCTAAATGCGCTTTGCGATAATTATCGCCGGTTGTTATTGATATGCCCCTTAGATCTGTCTGAGCTGGGATCTTAATGCCAAGTAAGAAGAAAAGAGTTTTCGTTTTCGAACACATCAAAATGAGTGACAAATAGCCCTGGCACAAAACGCTATCATCTCAGTGGCAATGAGGTTTAGTAGTTGTTAAACACACAAGGCCGATTCCCAGTGCTGAGTACCAGTGTGGAGGATATTACTTGCAGGCTAAAGGAAAGAGGGGCGTGGCTGAGCACCCACACCGTCTGTAATGAAGGGCTCCAAAGGATAAGCTATTTCTAAAGGTCTTTATAAGGATAATCTTTGCTCTCTTTTTTAAGTTTGATCCGAGCAACAAGGCAATCGCCAGAAGAAATATATAAGGTGTGCAATATTAAAACAAAACAGCACTTTTAATTCGATTCAGAACTTCTAAACTGAGGAGAACGGCAGCGCAAAAATCAGTTTAGAAAATCTCAAGGATGAATAAAAATGGCCAAGAGTTCACAGTTATCGGGAAAGTAAAATAGTTCCATGGAATTCATTCATATAAAATATGTTGAGTGGCAGTCTATGGTAGTTAAATAAGGAGTAAAACGGACAGTCTCATCCTGAAAATCATACCAGACACAGGTATCGGGAAGGTAGAACAGCATTAAATGGCAACTGATTATCTGACGAAATAAAAAAAAAAATACTAACAAATGTGAATGGATGCAATGAGGTGGTTAGTCCAGTTCACTTTTCTATGTACCTAGAATAAGTTCTGCAGCTAAATGTCATACCGAAAAGAAGGCAACAGGTTGTATGTTAGAGGCATATCTGATGTAAAAATCTAATTTGCCCAGGGAAACAGTGCAACCTTTTATATGAATGATAGATGTTGCAAGAGCATTCTGTCATGGTGGAACTATGGCCTGGCCATGTTATCTCAAGGTGCTCCTGTGGCTCGGGTCTCATTTTCAAGCCCTGTTTGAGAATTGAATTTGATCAGGGCTTTAAGATCGTGGCCTTAGGCTTTCAGGTGTCTTCTGGATGACATTTCAGAGTTCAAACATACTCCAAAAATACTCTAATGAATATGATAAAGTGTCTATATCTTAATCGGATGCTCATTGATCAGATTGTTATTCCAGACCTCTAAAAGTGTTTTGTTACGCAAAAAGGCGATAAGACTAACTAGAACTGTGGATATTAGACATTCAGATATTGTGAGGAGTGACAACAAGTCTCAGAGAGACCACAGGATGAAGGAGGATGGCATTTGACATTGAGCTACAAAGCACCTGCATGCTTCCCACTGCACAAGACATTGGGGGGCATATTATCAAGCCAGGCGATAAAATTATAGAATTCCAAATTCCAATTGAAGCCCATGTTAGACGTCCTTCACATCTAACATGGGCTTCAATTGGAATTCCATAGAGCATATTATCAAGCCCGTTATCGCCGTTTTAACGGCAGTTTTCTGCCGCTAAAGCGGCGATAATTTTATCGCCCGGCTTGATAATATGCCCCTGAGAGACTGTGAGGAGGGACTACAAGACCCAGAGAGACCGTTGAGCCCACGGGAAGGAGAGGGGGGGGGGTGCAATTGACATCATGTTACAAAGTGCCTGCATTATTCGCACAGCACAGGACATTGAAAGACTGTGAGGGGGGCTCCGATTCCCAGAGAGATGGCTGAGTTCAAGGGAAGGAGGAGGAGGAGGGGCAACTGGCATTGAGCTCCAGAGAACCTGCCCGTCTCCTGTTGAGTGCTTGCTCGGGTAAAGATGGGGCTAAGAGAGGACCCATCGGCGCCCGTCAGCAATCGAAAGAGATGTGGCTGGGCCACCCCTCTGAAATCTTCTTACAGTAAGTTTAGTGTTTCACTATTAGTTTATCAGCTAAACATAATATTATCCCCTGAAGTGTGGGCTGTCCTGCCATGAATAAAAGGGTAAGGCAAATCTCCAGCACCCACCGCCACAGTGTGGTACTGGGGGGAGGGCACACCCGTGTGCAGTGGATGTTCCAGATGAAATAGGCCCCCCTAGAGACTGCACCTGCTGCCCTCACTGTACTAGATGCACACTGCTCCTCACCTCTGGCAAAAAAGTAGCAGCCCCAGTGCAGGAATGGCAAGCCCGCTCTGGATTCCCATTTGACCGCAGTTGTATCCTCAGGGTTGGGGACTTTGCCCTCAAAATTGGAGATAATTAGACAATTAAGAAGCTTAGTTGCTTGGAGAATACATTATCTGATTTTTGCGCAGGTGTGAAGGGCAGGATGGGTCTCGTGAGGCTCTTATTAGGAGCTCCAATCAAAGTGGACAGCTTTCTAGGCCTTTGACTAGGGACGCCTGTACAGAAACCTGAACAGACAAGGGGTCTGTCATTGGCCACAGCTGTCCTTCTGCTGTTTCCTAACTTGCGTTGAGAGCTCAGCTGGCACCCTGCTCTTCATACCCTTCTGGATCATCCTCAGAAAGCCATGGTTAATGGGGATGTTATGATGTTGAAGCAGGGAACCCTGCACATATACATGTGGAGAGAGAGGGCCTGTTTGAAATGGGATTTCTGGTTGGCTAGGGCATGCCCCTAAGCCAGGCAGAAGCCACCACTCTACTCGGCGCAAGGGAGTTACACGCTGAAGATAACTCCTGCTCACACCCTTGCTAGCTTGGCACGAGCATTCAGGCTTATCCCAGAGGCAATGTGTAAAGCATTTGCGCAACACACACACACAGCAGCAACACACTAGTCACAGCACAAAAGAAACTCCACACAAGGTTATATAAAAAAATAGTCTTTGTATTATCCAAAACACATTAGAACCCTAATCACACAATATTCACTGTGCCAACTGGCACTGAACAGTAATCACAGGGGATTATATACAGGACCAGGCCAATCGGGTCATGGTCAGAACGATTGGAATGCAGGTAGTAAATATAAAACACTACCAGTGACTACTGGTACAATAATGACCTCAGCATTATCACATTAGGCATAAAACACATTACGCCCAAACCTCATTAGCATAAACACATAACGCAATAGGCCTCAACAGCATAAACACATTATAGAATAATCATCCTAAGCATCAACACATTATGTCCTAGGCATCACAGTAGGCATAAAACCTCATAAGCATAAAAACATTATGCATTCTCAGTAGGCATCACATAAATGACATTTAGGGCCTTGCGCCCTACCAACCTACAAATGACCCCAAGCCCACTGGCTTTTCACTGGGGTCCCAAATGTCCTCTGTCCATAAATGTCAGGGCTTGAACTGGGGCCTCTAAAAATGGCCCCATAGCTGCCAATGCAGCGAAGATGCTGCGCAATGCGCTGGGGCATGGGGGACAACTCACCCCCTCCTTAACAACAGAAATGGCCCCACGCTGCAGCTGCCCGTGCTCTCGCGGTGCAGCTGAGGAAAGATGGGTACTGGCACCAACTGTGTGAGAAAAGGAGGTAGTGGTTTGGAGTATAGGACAATGACGTCACTTTAGGAGAATACTATCTAAAGAGTATTTTGAGTAATCTATATTAGTAATGGTGCTGAAAGGTGAGGAGCACCACTAATCTCCCCAGGTAATCGGCCTGTGCCAATTGACTGAACAAACAATGTCCCCAGCACACGTAAACAATAAGTATATTGGTTAGAATTGCACGTTGTGAGCATCAAGTAAAACAAAGTGCGATGAGTCTTGTGATTTTCTTTCTTTTATTCCTTTGTTCATCCAACAGCCGACACGTGTTTCGTCGCACAGGGTAATGCACCCGCGACTTTATCAAGGCTGTACATAAAACACAAACAAGAGCAAGCAATGTACCACCTAACTTGATACTGGGTGTACATAACCATCAACAGTATAGTCCTTTAGTTAGAACCATGAGGGTTATTATTTTTCTCATTGCGGCTAATATGAGAGGTAATTCCTAGCTATTTCACTCTGTGTTGATGCTATTTGGACCATTCAATTCTAACCAATATACTTATTGTTTACGTGTGCTGGGGACATTGTTTACTGGCACCAACCTTGCCTGGCCTCTTTCCAATCACCAAATTGCTCCAAAATGTTGCAGCTGCCCGGTCTCTCTTATGGTGCAGCTGTGGCCAAATTCCGCCGGGCACCACTGTGCCCTTGGAGCCCCACTCCGGGACTCCTCTCGTGCCAATAGGAAAACACCCCTGAAGACAAATAGCACTCACAGGGCAGCTGGAGCACTCAACACAGCTCCGCTTTCAGCACCCTGTACCAGGACTCCTGTCATGCCCCTGGCGACATGCATCAAAGAGCCGCCACTCACCGGGGCTCTGTTGGGGACTCCGCTCCTCCGTTGATGCCGCTCCTGGCTTCTCCGGCCCTCTTAGTTGGGTCCGGGACGCCCTGGGAGGTAGGCTCCCGTTCTCCTTCATGCATGCAGCCAGGCTTCTCCTGGCTTCCGTGGCTCTCCAGACTTCTTCGTTGTGCCTGGGATGCACAGGGAGGTGGGGTTGACTCCCGTCCTCCTTTCTGCACCACTCTTCCGACCGCAACTTCTCTCGCTCATGGTCACGGAGGCAAAGTGGGCTCCCGCCCTCCTGTAGACACAACACTGCCCACGTCGCACTGTCTCCTCTTTGGCCCCACCCACAACCAGGCAAGGCTGTCTGGCTTCCAGGTCACTTGTGGTGGCGGCGTCTCTTTCTCCTTTATCTTGGGCCACGGTGGTGATTCCTGGCCAATGCGGGGTGGGCTTCTGCTTTACGAGCACACATGCGGGGTAGGCATCCGCTATTTAAATCAACAGCAATGCGGGGTAGGCTCCAGCTAAAGCATACAATGCTGGGGGGGCACCCTCGGCAATAAACCAAAATGCGGGGTGGGCTCCCGCTCCAATAAACAGCGCAGGGGGAATCCCACATGCCTGGGTTCCCTCACAGCGTCGCGCTGCAGACACCGGCTCCTTCCTTCCCCTGGTAATTAAAATATAGCGCTCACGAGACGATAGAGCTCCAGAGTTCCAGGGACAAGGTTGGGTCCAGGAAGGCCAGCACACAAGGTCCTCCTGCAGGGAGGTAGTCCCTCGTGACGGTTCCTCCTGGGGCCCAGAAACAGCAAGTGCCAAGCACAAGGAAAAGCACCCCTCTCATGGGGTCACTTCCCCAATATTTATATCCACATTTGCTTTGTCTGCCTTGGCACAGGGCTTGGGGGAACCAGCCTTAACTGGTTCTGGGGGGTTTTGAGGCACTTTGTTGACAAGGCTCCTCTTCCCCTTTGTCAGGTGGGGGCTCGTCATCAGACACACCACAGGGGGTGGAGCCAGCATTCACATAGGCAGGCACAGACCTATTCAGGGTCAGGGGCCTACTCCTCCCACTACTCCAAATGCAGATGCCCTATTCAACCTAGTGCTGACTCACCTTGCCCCTCCTGGAGCCACACACACCTCACCAGCCTCTGCCACTCCAAAACTAGACATCCAATACGCATCAGGCAGGCAGACACATAGCACAAAGAAATGCCAACTTCTAAAAGTGGCACTTCTAAAATAGGTATAATAACTCTGCACACACCATTGCGTAGCATTTATTATCACTATTCCAAATATACCACACTGCTCCTCTCCTATCAGGAATTACCACTGAAACACTTATCAGGGAATCCCCAATGCATTCCTATGGGAGGGCAGCCTCACAGCAGTGAAAAACCAAAATGGCTGTTTGTCACTACCAGGACATGTCACACACTTAAGGTACATGTCCTACCTTTCACCTACAATGCACCCTGCCCATAGGGCTAACTAGGGCCTACCTTAGGGGTGACTGACATGCAGTAAAAGGGGGTCACAGACATGGCACACACTTTAGGTGCCACGTCACAGCGCAGTAAGACTGCGTGCACAGGCCCTGCAATGGCAGAGGCCTAAGACAGGTTTGAAAGGCTACTTGGTGGGTGGCGCAATCAGCGCTGCAAGCCCACCAGTAGCATTTAATTTACCAGCCCCGGGTATATGAGATACCACTTTACAAGGGACTGGCAGGTAAATTAAATATGCCAAACAGGTGTATACCAATCTTACCATGTTTTCCACAGAGAGCACACACTTTACACTGAACAGCAGTGCTAAAGTGCTCAGAGTCCTAAACCCACCCACACCATGTCCGAAAAAAGGCTAGGAGAAAGGCATAAAGTTCAGGGATGACCCTGCAAAAAGGGCCAAGTCCAACATGGCCACTGTCATGCGTCTTGTCAAACGATTCAGCCAACTGTTCAGCTGCCCCCCCAGGCTATCCCTATTATCCTGGCTCTTAAAGGTGTAGCTCCTTTGAGGCCAGGCATGCAAGAGTATCATGATGAACTATTGAACAACACTATTAAACTGGTTAAACAAGAGGACAACCGCATAGCCAGACTCACCTTGTGTGGGCTGGCTCCTAGGTTGGTTACCTTCCTAAGCCTGACAACACTAAGTGCATTGTTGTTAATTTTAAGAACAGAGCTATTGTCAAGTATATTTTGGAGAAATGTAACTGCTCTATTCAAAGTCCTTTGGCAATTGAGTTTCCCGCCCGGCCTATTTTTAAATACCAGGAAGCAATCTGCCTCGGGTATTCTTATGTATTCCTAACCCTGTTTCCACTATGAACAGGTTTTTGCCTCTGTTGCAGTGAGATTAACTGGATTGACTCCCAAATGAGGAAATTGACCCAAGCCAATTTATACACAATGATGCAGAATGCCATACTGCAAATCACTTGGTACCTATGACAAATTTACCTATCTCACCTACCCCCATCGAAATAAGCCCAGCCAGTAAGTGCTCCGGAAATAGTGGAGATTAACTTTTAAGGTTTGCATCATGGAATGTGGGAGGTCGAGCTGCAAAACTGACAAATCTGGACGAATTAAATGTTATTAAACCCTATGCAGTACTTTGTATACAGGTAACTTGACAGCTAGACATTATTTCTAATCATGATTTTGTGACCTATTTCACTCCTGCTGTTTCAGAATCTATTGGCAGGGAGTCTGCCTTACATTTCAGTTTGTGTGTATGAGCCTGCTTATGAAGTGCCAAACAGAGTATATGTCATTTGTTTAATTTTATAATAATGTTTTTAATGCCAGCAGCTCTGTTGTAGCTAAAGCATTATACGAGGACAGTGAGCGAAGTTTGAGTAGATTAAATGGCAGCTATGTGATCGTAAATATTGCCAGTCATCATCTGCAATGTTCTGTGATTTGTTGAGTACTAATAGAGATCCAATTGCACACTTTGAACACAGCCTTGGTGGTGATGAACTCAATCTGCTTCTGATGAGATATAAATGGTGTTTGCTTTTGACTCACTAACCAGTAGTCCAGATGTCAACTCCACCTTTGTGGGGCGTGGCTATTTTCGTTTAATTTACTTCATTTTATTTTCACAACATTTTAGGACATGGGTTGGAGAGTATGTGCTATTAGATTCCCCTCTGAGCGATGACAGGCTTATTGCTGTCTAGGTAAGTAACACTTTTTTCTAAATGTCAAGATGATAACCCATTTATTACCGCTGAAATATACAATTTTCAAAGGGGTCATTATGAGCTGGGCTAGAGTTGACAATATTTACCTATCAAACCTAATGGTCAACCAATTAATCCGGGAATTGTGAAGCGTGTTACTTGCCTGTGATGGTCTCAAGGCGCTGGGGGGTTGAGGGTTCAGCTCCGGTCAGTCGAAGAGCCAGGTCTTGAGGGTCCTCCTGAAGATTTACAGAATAGGGGCGCATCTGATGTTGTATGGGAGCTCGTTCCAGGTCTTTGCTGCAATGTAGGAGAAGGCTATTCCACCAGTTCTGGCTCTGCGGATGCGTAGGGTCTCGATGAGGGCGAGGTCCGCAGGTCTGAGGTTTCTCCTGGGTACATGGAAGTAGATTCTTTTTTTGAGATATTGTGGTCCGGTATTGTGGAGGCATTTTGTAGGCATGTGTGAGTATCTTGAAGGTTACTCTCTCCTCAACAGGGAGCCAGTGGAGGTCTTGTAGTTGTTGGGTGATGTGTACGTTTCGAGGGATGCCGAGGACTAGTCTGGCTGTGGTGTTCTGTATGGTCTGGAGCTTGCAGAGCACAGATTGTTGATCCCGGCATAGAGGGCATTGCCGTAGTCCAGTCTGCTGGTTATTTGTGTGTAAGTCTTTCTTCATTCGGTGGGGAACCATTTGAAGGTTTTGCGAAGATGCAGAGGGTGTTGAAGCAGGTGGAGGTGACGGCGTTGATCTGTCAGGTCATGTTGAGGGACAAGTCGAGTTTGATGCCGAAGTACCGAGTGTGGTCCGTAGGGGTCGGGGGCTGCCGAGGGTGCTAGGCCACCAGGTGTTGTCCCATGCAGATGGGGAGGGTCAGAGAATGAGACTTTTGTCTTCTCCGAGTTAGGCTTCAGGCAGCTGCTGCTCATCCATGATGTAACGTCCTTCATTCCTTCCTGGAAGCTGAGTCTGGTGGTGAGGGGGTCCTTAGTGAGTGAGAGGATGAGCTAGATGTCGTTGGCATAGGATGCTATGCTGAGTCCATGCTGTCTGACAATGGCAGCGAGGGGGGCCATGTAGATGTTGAAGAGCGTGGGGCTGAGTGATGAACCTTGGGGTACTACACAGTTGATCTCTCTGGGTTCGGAGAGGAAGGGGAAAAGTCTGACTCTTTGGGTTCTGCTGGTGAGGAAGGAGTGGATCCAGTCGAGGGCGGTTCCCTGTATGCCGGCGTCGTGGAGTCTAGTGATGAGGGTATGGTGTTGAAGGCTGCAGAGAGGTCGAGTAAGATCAGAGCTGCGGTGTGGCCTTGGTCAAGGAGGGTTTGAATATAATCTGTAGCGACAAGTTGGGCAGTCTCGGTTCAGTGGTTGCTGCAGAATATGGATTGGGAGGGGTCGAGGTTGGAGGTCTCTTCGATGAATTTCGTTAGTTGAACGTTGATGAGGAGAGAGATGGGTCGGTAGTTCTTGAGGTCCATCGGATCTGCTGAGGGCTTCTTGAGGAGGGGCTTGACTTCTGAGCACTTCAAATTGTCAGGGAATGTGCCGGCTTCAAAGATTGCATTGATGGTGCGTCGTAGCTCAGGAACAATGGTGGCAGAAGCTGTGTGGAAGATATGAGGAGTGCTCCTGAGTGAATGTCCTTCATGGTCAATGCGGTGTCATAAATGGTGACTGGAATCTAGGAGGAGATGGTGGGCTGGCTCTCATTGCTGGGTGGCAGAGTTGATCGGTGTCCGTAGTCTGTTTGTTGAAGTTGTCGTAGAGGGATCTTATTTTTGGGTGGAAGTAGGAGTCAAGTTTGTTGCAGATGTTCTGGTAGGGTGTGATGTCCATGGCTTCGCTGGGGGGCTTGGTGAATTCCTGAATGATACTGAAGAGTTCTTTGGAGTTGCTGGTATTGTTGTGAACTTTGTTTTGGATGAATGTCCTTTTGGTGGATCTGATGAGTTGGTGGTATTCTGTCAGACTCCGGTCCAGGCCAGCACTCTCCCCAGCAGTGCTGCCTCTACTCCTCGTCGCTCCAGCCTCTGTGACTTCTCTGAGCAGGGTTCATGCCTGCTATCCGCCACAGCACCGACGTTTTTTTTCCCGCTGCCGTCCCCATCACACCTCCCGTTTCCTCGCACTGCTCTATATCTGTCTGGGTGATTGTACTTTCGTGGTCTTGCCCCTGTATTTGTGTGACTGTATTTTTTAGTGGCCCCTGCTTTTTTCTGTACCCGTGAGTGCTGAGTGTGCATGTTGTTCTTCCTGCCCCTGCAGCCTCGCCCACCGTTGAAGCCCGCTCCCGTCCCTTACCTCTGCTACAGCCCCCCTCCCCTTCTTATAGGCCACGCGCCGCGCCAAAGGCGTGCCTAAGGCAAGCCCGTCTGTGCCTGTCTGTGCCTGGACTGTGGCCAGAGCCAGACCCCTGGCCCCCGTGAGTGCCACAACACCCAACGCCGCTATGACACCACAACCCTCCACGCGCTCAACACCGGCCGATCCACCACCTGCTTCCAGACCACCCCGAAACTCACCCACGGACCCTTCACCTGCCGAAACTGCAACTACACCAGCCAGCGCACACCTGCACATCCTGCCTACCCCAACATTGCTAGCCACAACCACCTCAGCTGTGCACTACTCAACACGCGCTCAGTCCACAAGCATGCCGTCGAACTCTGGGATCTGCTCTACTCCTCCGCCCCGGACGTCGCCTTCCTGACAGAGAACTGGATGAACAACTCCTCGGTGCCCGACATAGCCATAACCATCCCGGACGGCTATAAGATCACTCGCAGTTATCGTAACTACAACAGACCAGGAGGAGGGATCGTCATCGTCCACAGGAACACCATCAGCATTTCGACCACATTGAAGACTCCCTCAGCACGGCCTAACACCTACACTTCCAGATCCACGTCGATCACAACACCACCCTCAGAGGAACACTCGTATACAGGCCTCCGGGACCCCGAGCACAGTTCAGCGAAATCCATTGCCGACCTCATCAGCACGCATGCTCTCACCTCCACAGACTACATCCTCCTCGGAGACCTGAACTTCCACCTCGAGAACGCCAATGACAGCAACTCCGCAACACTGATCGCCAACCTCGGACTCAAACAACTAGTCACGACAACCACACATTCTGCCGGCCACACGCTCGACCCCACCTTCTCCATCGATCACATCACTTTCAGCCACTCCACCAAACTCCACTGGACTGACCACCACTGCATCCACTTCTCCTTCGAGAAACACAGCGCACACAACCAACCACAACGTATCCCACACTGCAGCTGGAAAAAAGTCACCAAAGTCCAGCTCTTCACCGCCCTTGCCCATGACATCCCACCGAGCCATCCGATACCAACGCAGCAGCCAACAACTTCAGACAATGGAAAGATGACTGCGCCAACACCCTCGCCCCAAAAAGGAAACCCTCCAACAGGCGCACCGACACGAGAGCCATCTGGTTCAACGCTGATCTCCAAAACTCCAAGCACACCTGCAGAAGACTCGAGAAACAGTGGCACAATGACCAGACACCAGACAACCACGCAGCCCTCATAAACACCAGACGCAAATACCACCAACTTATTCGACACACCAAAAGAACCTCCTTCAAAGAACGCATCAACAACAATGCACACAACAGCAAAGAGCTCTTCATCATCATGAAAGAACTCACCCCCCAGCTCCTGCTCTAATGACATACCGCCATCACAAGAACTCTGCGACTCCCTGGCCACCTTCTTCCACCGCAAGATCGCAGACATCCACAACAGTTTTGACGCCCAGACACCGACAACAGACGCCATCACCCCTGACTCTACACCCACCAAGCACATCGACCCTCTACTCTCCTGGCACAACGTCAATGATGAAGACACTATCAGAATCATGAACACCATCCACTCCGGCTCACCATCCAACCCCTGCCTCCACCACATCTTCAACAAAGCAAGCTCCATCATCGCACCCCAACTCAAGAAGATCATCAACAGCTCCTTCGAGACCACCACCATCCCAGAAAGCTGGAAACACGCCGAGATCAACGCCCTTCTTAAAAAACCCAAGGTGGACCCAAAGGACCCAAGAACTTCTGACCCATCTCCCTGTTCCCGTTCCTGGCAAAAGCCATTGACAAGGCCGCCAACAGACAACTGACCCACTTCCTGGAATAGAACAACGTCCTGGACTCCTCTCAATCCAGCAGCAATCACAGCACCAAAACCGCCCTCATCACCGCCACCGACGACATCAGAACCATACTGGACAATGGCGAAACTGCGGCAATCATTCTCCTGGACCTCTCGGCCGCCTTCGACACCGTCTGCCACAACACCCTGCGCACACGCCTCCATGACGCAGGGATCCACAATGAAACCCTGGACTGGATCACCTCCTTCCTCACCGGCAGAACGCAGAGAGTCCGCCTCGCACCCCTTCAGGTCCGAAGCCACCACAATCACATGCGGCGTACCTCAAGGTTCATCCCTCAGCCCAACCCTTTTTATCATCTACATGGCACTGCTCGCTATCATCGTCCGAGCCCACCACCTCCACATCGTCTCATACGCTGATGACAGCCATCTGATCCTCTCCCTCACCAAGGAAATGGCCACCGCCTAACCCAACCTTCATAAGGGGATGAAGGCCATCGCAGAGTGGATGAAGACTAGCCAGCTGAAACTGAACTCGGACAAGACGGAGGTCCTCATCCTTGGCTCCACCCCCTCCACATGGGACGACTCCTGGTGGCCGGCCACGCTGAGCGCTGCCCCAACACCTACCAACCACGCAAGCAATGTGGGACTCATCCTGGACTCAACACTCTCTATGACCCAGCAAGTCAACACGGTCTCCTCCTCCCGCTTCAACACCCTCCACATGCTCTGCAAGATCTATAGATGGATCCCCACCAAAACCAGAAGAACGGTCTCCCAAGCACTCATCAGCAGCAGGCTGGACTACGGCAACGCCCTCTATGCAGGAACCACGACCACACTCCAGAAGAGACTCCAACGCATACAAAACGCTTCCACACGCCTCATCCTTGGGCTCCCTCACCACAGCCAAATCACCACCCACCTGAGAGATCTGCACTGGCTCCCGGTCAAAAAGAGGATCACCTTCAAGCCCTTCACCCATGCTCACAAAGCGCTCCACAACACCTGACCAGCATACCTCAACGAATGACTATCCTTCTACACCCGAACTGCCAGCTCCGTTCCGCCAACCTCGCCCTCGCCACAGTTCCACGCATCCGCTGAACGACCACCGGCGGAAGATCATTCTCCCACCTTTCCGCAAAAACATGGAACACCCTCCCCATCCACCTGCGTCAGACCCAGGACCTGCCGACTTTCAGGAGACATCTCAAGACCTGGCTGTTTGACCTATAGCTGCTCCTCCCTCCCTCAGCGCCTTGAGACCCTCACGGGTGAGTAGCATGCTCTACAAATGATTGATTGATTGTATGTGGTGCGGTTCTTCTGAGTTTTGCTGTTTCTCCAATTCTTCTTGAGACATCTGAAGGTTTTCTGGATTCTAGGAGGTCAGTGGTGAACCAAGTGGCCTTCTTGGGGCATTGTCTGTCAGAGTTGCTTAGGGAGTCGAGCTGGTCTGTGCAGTTGGTGATCCATCTCTGAAGTTCTTTGGCTGCGGCATTGGCGTTGGTTGATGTAGGGGGCATCCTAGTTGAGGGTGGAGTTGAGGTGCTCCTCGGTGACCGTGCAGCAGTTCCTTTGCGGAGGGCGGGGTGCAGGTTTGGGGGTGGTGGGTTTGTCGACATAGAAGTGTCAGCAGTGGTGGTTGGTCCAGGGGGGTTACGTGGTGTGGCTGAAGTGGATGTTGTTACGTTGTGCGAAGATGGGGTCGAGGGTGTGTCCTGCCTTGTGGCTTGGGGTGGTGATGAGCTGTCTCAGTCCCAGGTTGGTGAGGTTGTCAAAGAGAGTGGAGGAGTTGGGGACGCTGAGGTTGTGAAGGTGGAATTTGAGGTCTCAGATGAGTATTTAGTCCATGGAGGCAACGGTGTGTGACGCGATGAGGTCAGCAATGGTGGTGGTGAACACGGTTCATGGTTCGGGGGGTCTGTAGGTGAGTGTGCCGTGTAGGGTTCTTCTGGGGCTGGTCTAGATCTGGAAATGGAGGTTTTCGGTGGTGGGCGGGAGGTAGCTCGTGCTGGAGGTGGTGAGACAGCAGGAGCTCTTGTGTGCGATGGTGAGTCCTCCTCATGAGTGGTTGGGGGGTCCCTCATCCGGAACTTGTATCCATCTGGGATGGCGGTGGCGATGTCAGGGGAGGAGATGGGGTTGGTCCACATTTCCGTGAGATAGGTCAAGTCAAGAGATAGAGTGTCGAGAAGGTCCAAGGTCTCTACAGCATTTCTGTGCAGGGAGCGCACATTGAGGAGGATGCATCTCAGGGCTTCGGGGTGCTGGCATACATTGTGGGGGCACGGAGGGTGGTGGTGGATTGGCTGCAGTGTCGGCATGAGAGCTGGCCATGGGTGGTGTTCGGCAAAAACAGCTGGCAGTTGTTGTTCCTTCCAGGTTTGAGTGTGAGGAGGGCAACTTAGTCATAGCGGTGGGTGGTCACAGATCCAGGGTCCCTGGCGCTGGTTGTGGTTGGGTTGCAGACGAGGGCAGATGGGCACAGCGGCCGGCCTTAAATAGGGAAGGGGGAGCAAAGCGCAGCTGGGAGGTGGGAGCGGGAAACAGCAGGGGGGATGGTCTGCAGGGGCAGCAGCATCAGGAAAGTGCAGCAAAAATGGGCACAGGGGACAAGGACAGGTACAAGAATCAGGCAAAAATAGACCGAGCTACAGAAAATACAGAATACAGATACAAATACAATACAATACAGAAATTAACATATATAAAGGCACAATAACAGGAAGACAGACAGAAAACAGAAACCGTGCACAAAACACAGAGACAGACAACAGCGGACCAGCAGAAGAGCAGAGCTCTCCCACTGGACCACCAGGGCAAAGGCTCAGGTAGGAGCCTGTGGGTGGAGGAGGGCCTCGAACACCTACCTTCACAGGGCAGCAGCAGTGGCACACCAGCAGAGCTGCTGAGGGAGAGAGCAGGGTCTCTGGCCAGTAGGTCAGAGGTCCTACTCAGACACCCGAGCAGCAGCTGCCATTAAATAGGGAAGGGGGAGGGAAGCTCAGCTGGGAGGCTGGAGCGGGAAACCGAAGGGGCCGCGGGGCAGCAGCGGCGGGAAAGGGCAGCGGAAATGGGCACGGAGGTCAAGGGCACAGGTACAAGAAACAGGCAAAACGGGCAAAAATAGACAGAGCTACAGAAAATACAAAATACAGATAAAAATACTATACAATATAGAACATAACAAATATAAAGGCACAATACCAAGAAGACAGACAGAAAACTGACACCGGCCACAAAACACAGAGACAGACAACTGCTGACCAGCAGAAGAGCAAGGCTCTCCCACTGGACCACCAGGCATGAGGTGCAGTCAGGAGCCTCGGGTGGAGGAGGGCCTCGAACACCTACCTTCACAGGGTAGTGGCACACCAGCGGAGCTGCTGGGGGAGAGAGCAGGGTCTCAGCTTACCCTGATTGTTTGATATGGTTTGAGGAGATCAAGGGGGGTAGGGTGGTTGGAAATAATAGCTTTGGCAGGATTTGTAGGAAAGCCAAGGAAATGCTTACTGGTACAATAGCATTCATACCATCAAATAAGTGGTATGGTTTGAAGCTAACTGTACTAAAGCAGTGATAAGAGATTTAGAGAGGGTGGATACCTGTAGAATGATGTACAAGAAGGCTCAACAAAAGCAAAAAGCAATAAAAGAGGAAGCCTATCACAGTTTAATTATGGCTAATGAGCTTAGGGAGAGTAAACCTCACCAAACTTGGCTTGACACAGTGATTCCCGTAGAGGTTTGGGTTAGACATTTCACTCAACTATACTCAGGCAGAGCATATCAGGAGGGTCCTGCTTCAATTGAGAGACATACAACAAGATCTGCAGTCCCTGTGGCTCCTTCCCTGCCTTTGTGTGGAATAAAGATTGAACTGAGTGATGTGATAGAGGCCATTAACAGATTACCTTTAGGGAAAGCTCCAGGGCCATAAGGGATCCCACTGGATCTTATTGCTGAAAACATAAACCTTTGGACCCCTCTCCTGATAAATGTCCTCGTGGCCTCCCAAATCTTTTGCCCTCCCAAGGCCTTGAACCCTTCCAAGGCCTTGGGCATCAATCCACAAAAATTCCACAAGCCATGTGACTCCTGATGATATCACAGGAAGTGATGTCACATTGAATTTGACCTTGCTGATATCACAGGAAGTGATATTCCATGACCTCTGACCTGCAACAACATTACAGGAAGTGACATCCCAGGAGTTAACAAAAATAGCAATTACTACCAGAGGTACAGCTGTCAACTACCAAGGTACTGCCTTTATATGCATGCACCATTCATTATTGCTTAGGAACAGCCATGGTGGGTCCCTACTTTCAGTGCAAGATGCACAAAAGGTGAACATGTGCCTTATAAATGCAGGTAATATCATATAATGTTCAGTACCAAACACAGAGACACAACACTAATTTACAGGTGTAATGCCAACAAAAGGTCCAGGGTGTAACCATCAGATTCTCTGGCACAGCTTGAACTACCCAAGACTAACTCAATTATCCATGAAACAGTACAAATACGGAAGCACAGCATCATTTACAAAAGCACAGCTTCATGTTTCTAGACACAGCTTTGACTGCCCTGGTTCAGGTAGACTAATAAGCAGGCAGAAGGCCAGATGAGCCTGTGCACAGCAGTAAATGCTAAGGTATAGCACCAAAATATCTGGCAACAACCCAACAATAAGGATAAAAGCAAAAAAATGCCTGGTCACAGGGTATTCCTTGTTTTTATTATCATCATTATTATTATTATTATTATTATTATTATTATTATTATTATTATTATTATTATTATTATTATTATTATTATTATTGTTATCAACTGTATTCAATCCAATAAATGGACCATAAAAGCACATAGAAAAAAAAATCATTTCATTTCGTTAATGTTTGTTTATTACAACATTTAATTATTCCTAGTTATAGGCATCGTAAGCCCATGCCAACTAAGTCCAGCCCATGTTGAGGTAGGTCATGAGTCTGCTCAGGTACAGTCACAACTGCCCAATTGTGCTTTCCTTGCACAGGTGTATCCGCAAAAGGATGTCCAACCTCACATTCTCCCACAACTGAATGCTCAGCAATAACTACCAGAACACAGTGAAAAGTATAATAGCTTATTTTGACATGTTCACAGGCATGAACAACTAATCAGTGTATCCCTGCCCTATATAGAAATTCAGGGCTCCATGTCATAGACCTTTAGGAAGAAACACAGAGATAATTGTCTTCTAGATTTACAACCTATTGGAATCAGGCATAAAGTTGTACTTTTCCAGTTGCATGAAATCCAAAGCTACCATGTTCCATAGGTAAATTAAAACACTTGGGTTTTTTATCAGATGGACTGATTTCTGACACCAGTAATTATGTATTTCCTGAACTCATAAGAAGGGGCAAAGAGGGAGGCCACATAGGTGATTTCTAGCGACCTAGGAGTGGTCTAAATTAAGGAAATATTCTGTGAACCCTCCTTCACGGTTTATTCCATTGGTACCACAGACTCGCCCAGTCACCACACCTTCCCTATCCTTATTTCAACAATTAGTAGAACCACATCCTCTATCTTTATCCTCTGTTCTACACCCTTTCTTAGCTAAACCTTCCTTCACACTCATCACCTTTTACTTCTCACCCCCCTCTATTTTATTTAATGAATGCCCTGTCAATGTCTAGAACTCTCCAGTGACCCAGAATGGCATACAAGTACAATAAAGTGAAGAAATGTCTGTACTACTGGGACTCTCATATTCCAAGACTATACCTGGGATTGGGGATCAGCTAGAGTACCACAGATAGAGGGTAAACATAGTTTGTGTTAAAGGTGTAATGAAATGAAGTGAGGCACTGATTTTGAAAATCTGCCTTTGCATTCATATTAAAATCATGTTTGTTAGAACTGTAAAAGTAAAGTGAAAAAATACAAACCTTTGACCCATTTTAACATGCAGAACTCTTGACTAGGCACATTAAGCCTCCAAACTACACATCATTGGGCACCATAAAACACCCATTATTTACAGAGCTTTGGAGCCATACTGAGACTGAAGTGTTGCTACAAAAGCAACACATCTTTTCCTTTTGATGTGGACTCCTGGCTCTGTCATAAGATAGCTGGGATGTTTTCTGCACTCAGAGGGAAGGCCCTGACGCTACCAGCCCGGAGGCCATGTGATAATCATAAGTGCAGGGAAGGACAGGTGGTGACACAATGCACTGATCCTAAGGTAAAAGTGCTGAGTGCTGCAGGAACTCAGAGACACAAGTACATGCAGTCTGTGTCTCATTGTCTGTCCTGGGCAATGTAACTACTAAAAAGATCTGATGGTTACCATGTGCTAAAGTCTGCTGGAGTAGAAGAATTCTGAAACTCGACTTTACCTTGCTATAGTAAATTGATTTGATTCTCGAACACCTACGTTGTCCAGGAACAAGATGAACAGTTTCACCGTCAGGTCATTGGGGTAACTTTGGCAAGAATGTATTGACTAACAGAAAGGAGGCCAACAAGTAGTTTAAAGTTTAATAGTGTTACAGCTTCCTTGAACCCTATTTGCACAACACAGGCTTGTTGCAACATTCACCATGATAAAACACAACTGTGCTATTACCAGGCTGGCCCTCATAGAGCATGTACCTAATAGCACCAGTAAATTGAGAGGGTGTTCCACCTCATACTCCTCCTCTGTCTAAAACTACACTCCTGCAAACTACAAAATAGAGATGAAAACATCACTGTCTTTATTTCTTAGTTTTAAAACACGTGCCCCATACATTTCCTCTTCTGCAAACATTAATCACCATGTCCTTGCTGGTGCTGGCTGCAGAGCTGAACCCAGGGGTCGCAGGGGCACTGTCAGCGTTTGCAAAGGGCAACCCCTAAATAACTTCGCTGTCCAAGGTCTGGTCACATGTGACAATATACCACCCTATTTCATTAATAAATTTCAGTGCTAAAATCATGGGCAGGATTTTTATAGAAAGATTCTAAGCATGGCACAATGATAACAATGTGCTTGCTGTTTGGTTTTTGCACTGGCCTTGGGACTGTGGAGCAGTGTTTAAACTTATATATTTTAATTAGGAAGTACATAGTGGCCAAGGAAAGCAAGATTTATCTAGCATTCATGGACTTGAACTCAGCCTTTGACCTTGTCAATAGGTCAAAACTTTGGACAATCATGATGGACCTAGCAGTAGACCCCAGTACTGTCATTTCTTAAAGGAGCTCCAGTTAGAGGTAATCGCCAGTGTGAGATTTGGTTCAGCTGGAGCACCAGGGTTGCCTTCTGGCCCCCTCTCTTTTCTCATTGTATATCAATGGTCTGGTCAAACATTTGTTGGATCTCAATCAATCAATGAATCATGGCATTTGTAAAGCGCATTGCATACCCGTGAGGGTCTCAAGGCACTGGAGGGGGGTGGGGGGGCTGATACTGTTCGAAGAACCAGGTCTTGAGAAGTCTTCTGAAGGTCAAAAGGTCAGAAAGGTGACTGACCTATAGTAGGCAACCATAGCATACCTGCTTTCATATATGCTGACTATACGGTTTATTAGCCAGAACTGTGATCAGCTTGCAGTGTTTATTAGACCAGTTCTGTGCTTTTATGAGCAGCCTGGACATGGTGCGTCACCAAGCAAAAGCACACACATTGGTCTTTGGATCTCAGTATAAGAATACCAAGGTCTTCAGTATAAACAGTAGGGACATTAGCATGGTTTCTTCGTATCCTTACTTAGGAACACTTGTTGATGATAGATTCACCTGGGGTACTGTGGAAACTGGCAGGGCAGCCACTCTAGCAAGAAGCACAGAGGCGGTTCTAGGCTTCGTGTCTAGATTGGGAAGCAAGGTTATCAAAGAATGAATAACAATCTATAAGGCCAAGTGCTGTCCTGATGCTATATATGGGGCTGGTGTTTGGGGCATCTGTAACCAACTTTGGCTGAAGAGAGTGGAAAACGTCTATACAAAAAGACTGTTAACTGTACCCAAATCCACTAGTAACTTTATAAGTCACACCGAAGTTGGATGAAGGTACATAAAAGAGGTTGTTAAGCTACAAATCATTGTGCAATAGCTAAAGATATAGACTAAGGAGAAAACGTCACTGAATAGATCTACACTAACCAATTGGCCTAAACTGGAAAAGGGTCAAAAACTGGATCTTATACTTAAATAATATCTCTAAGTGGCTAGATCTAAGCAATTTTTCTTGAGCATCTGGATACTTTTTCTTTCAGATTGTCCAAATCACTGAGCAAATTTTTTTTGGCTAAATGTACGGAACACAGAATATGCAACATTTATGACAGAGCCACTATTCTTGCCCATGCTAAAATGTGTACATGCCTCGTCACTGACCCTTATTTAATTTGGGTTAAAAACACACTCCACTGGTTTCTGCTAACTAGGCTAAGGCTTATCACTTTGCACCTACCTCCTTGTTGCGTTCCCCTCGCAGGTCATGTATGCTACTAATTTACCTCTTTGCCCTTGCAATGGATGTTCTCCATAAAGCATGCTGCACTTTATTCACTTCTGCAAGATTTATTCCCCGCTAATTATTTTACCCTTTTTAAAACAGGCTAATTTTAGGCAGTACAGGGCTAATATGGAGTTGTTACATATACTGCCAACAGTGAGGATATGCTTTTCAACTGCACTTTATGTACAGGATGCTATAAGCTTAAGGTCTGCAACTGTTTTGTGAATTCATACTTTTAACCTCTGCCTGTTGTATGACCTGGATATTTAATAACAATTTCTGTGTACACTGCAAAATATTATGTATGATTTTACATTGTTTCATTTAGCGTCATTGAATGACCGAATGAAGAATTGAATTGTGATAAAGACAATGTACACACTCGAATATAACTAAACACAGTCCATCAACGTGATCATTCTCTTGTTCACTTTATTAGAATTTTACGAAGCTCAGTACAGAGCAGAGGCAAGTGGTATGAGACACTTGCACAACCTAATGTTTTCTCTCTGGTCCAGAAAGTGTAATTATCTCTGTAATTCACCCTGACTGGAAACTAAATAATATTTACAATGTAATATATTTCAAAATGTAAGAGACTAAACTCCATTCTATTTTAAAATTACATCTTTTTAAGCCAAATTGCTTACATTCTATGAATATCAAGTAATTATCCACCATGAACGAGGGTAAAAATTGCATTACTCCTCAGCAAATTGTATTGCAGAAACATTAAGCTCTGTGAAGCATACACTGGCCTGTGGAAGAAAAATCCTTCTACAATCTCACACATAGCTAAATGGACAGGACAGCTTAAATCTCCACTAGCAGCTTCCGTGCCCCCTCTTATTGTAGTACTGTGGGGTTTGGAGGAGTAACTGGGTAGACTCAGTCTTTTCTTACTAGAATCTGAGGATATTTGTGAAACCTAAATGAACTAGTTCAGCAGCTCGTACAGTTACCAGTTGGTACATTTCGAGCAATAATTCTTCTTTAAAATATACACAAAAGCTCACGAACATTTCTTTCCTTTTCCTGTGGAATGGGACACACGAGATCATGTTTCCTTGTGGCCGTATTTCAGCTACTACACTTATGAACAGTGCAGGGAGTGGAATTATTCCTTCTCTGTTCTGTTAGCATGAAGTTTTAGGAAAAAACATGGCATTGCAAGCACACATTCATTAGCTGTACAAGCAATAATCATGTTACCATACAATAAGTCATGCATTGGTTGCGACATAAAAAAAAATATATAGAAAAGACTTGGTACACATGTCAACATAAACAGTGCGTGCACACAGAATAACGGAAAAAAAATGTGGGCTAAGCATATCGGGGCATATTATCAAGGACGGCGTTAAAAATTATCACCGCGGGGGGCGTGGCTGGGCAAGATGGCCGAGCGGACGTAGCTCGCTTCGGCTCCCCAGTCCACGCGCTACTCTGACAAGGCTCTGAGCAGCTGCAGTGCTAAATTTTGGGCGAGAATGCTCCCTAGCTGAAGTGGAGTGCTGGGAGCGCCGGCAGAGAGATCCTGCTCATTCCTGAGTCCCCAGACGCAGCCGTCCTTCCCGGTGGCGAGGAGCAGCGGCGATGGGCAGGATGGCGGCCAGCGCTTTGCCGAGGGCGCTGCCGGTTGGGGTCGCCTCCGGGAGGTAGGACTACTGCTGGCACACTATCGCTCGGCCTAAACTCCCACTGACTCTTTTTGGGCCAGGGGGCGCATTGCTCGGCTCCACTCTGGTGGCTGTTCTGCTCCAGGACTTCCCGCCTGGCACCTGCCTGACCCTAAAATGGCAGTCGTCAGCGCCCTGCAGATGAGGATCAAGGCCTTCCCTGGCTCTCTTTAACCCTTGCACCGGCTCCTTGTCCAGCCTGCGGTCTCCTCCCGCGTCATCAGCCTGCTTGTGACATAGCCAGGGTAGAGGGGATCCTGATGACGCCGGGTTTCTCCCACATCACCAGCCTGCTTCTGACATAGCCAGGAGAAAGTGGATCCTGGTGACGCTGGGTTGCTCCAGGGCCTTACGGAGCAACCTCGACCTGCCTCTGGGCCCGATCTGACCCTGATTTCGCGATAGCGGCCGCGCCCTGGGGGATCTTGGCCTCCTCACGTTGCGCCAACTCACACCAACGTCCCGCAGCATGCTCCCGCTACACTCCAGCACAACCAGCGGGTCTGCGTATTGCACCACCTCTTGTCGGTCCCTGCCTGCCGACCACTGCCTACCTCGTTTCCTGGTACCGGCTGGCCTCGATCCGTTTCCAGTGGGACATGCCTACATAGGGGGTCATACATTCCTCGCATTTGAGTATCCAACAGCTCTATCTGTGCCTTCACCCCCTCCCCATCTAGTAGCCTGCGGCAGGGAGCGCTACAGCCTCATCCCCTCGGGTGGCTACTCAGGGGCCAGCTAGGTCCGCACCATATGCTACCAAAGAAGACGTCGAGCAGGCAGGCGGCTAGGGTCTCGGATTTCTTCCTCCCCTCAGACAAACACCCGACGGTGCAGGGCGACACAGGAGCCACTGCAATGGCAATCACGAAAGCGGACTTGGCGGCAATGTTTAAAGATTTCAAATCGGAACTCCACTAGGATCTCAGCCAGGACATTCAGACCTCCATTGATCAACTACGGGCAGACTTAACGGGCCGCATGACCTCCCTCCAGCAAGATATAGACTCCGTGGGTACTAGGGTCCTTGACTTGGAGACGCATTCCCAGGAGCAGGAGCAAATGAACACAGAACTGTGGGAGGATGTCCGTCAACGTCAGGAACAGCTCCACCTATCTCTCCTCAAGACGGAGGACCTTGAAAATTGGTCACGGAGGGAGAATGTACATATTCGAGACCTTGAGGAGGGTGCGGAAGGGCCCGACCTGGCGGCCTTTGTGGAGGGCTTGTTTGCAGAGATCCTGGCCCCCAAAACGCTTAAAATCAAACTGGACAGAGTACACCGCGTGGGCTCCGCACAACCTGGTGAGAAGAAAAGACTGCGCGATATCCTGGCTAAATTTCACTCTTACCAAGTGAAGGAGGCGGTCCTCCAGGCAGCCAGATCAAAGGGCTCTATTTCATTTCAAAATCATTTGTGCTCCATCTATCAAGACCTAGCACTGACAACTCTGGCACGGAGACAACTGTTTAGCCCTTACCAAACATAGGGGAGTGGCACTTCTGTTCTGCTCTTCCCTCTGTTTCCAACCATTAGAGGTCCTTAGCGATAAAGAGGGACGATGGGTCATGTTCAAGGGCCGTCTGAGAGGGAAGGCCTGCACCTTTTTAGCACTATATGCACCCAATTTTGGTCAGACTCAGTTCCTACACACGCTTCTGGGAAAATTGCTGGATTTTGCGGATGGACAGATAGTCCTCATGGGTGACTTTAACTTGACCTGGCATAAGGAATTGGACCTCGGACTCCTTGAGTCTTGGCGTACCCTTTACCCCCAAACGCGGGACATTACCTTTTACTCACATGTACACCGCACGTACTCCAGACTTGACTATATCTTCATCAGCCAGTCCCTAATGGGTTCTCTCCTGGACGCCAAGATTTTCCCTTTCTCTGTGTCCGATCATAGCTTGTTTTCCATTTGCCTGTCCTGGCGCGGGGACGTGCCAGCTGCACCCAGGTGGTACTTTCCGGCATCGCTAGCGTGAGATAAAGAAACTTGCGCTAAACTTAGGGACACCATTACAGATTTCTTTGAGGTCAACAAACCAGAGGACACTTCGGAGTTTATCACCTGGGATGCATTCAAAGCAGTCTTCCGCGGGAAATGTATCGCACCTAATTCAGCATTAAACGCACAGCGTGCTAAGGAACGAACTCGACTAGAGCAGGAACTGTCCTCTCTTGAGCATACCCATAAACTACACCCCACTCGGCAGACTCTCCGTCACTTGACTGCACTCCGCGGCAACCTCCGTGCCATTTACGATAATAGAGCTGAGTTCACTCTTCTCAAACTCCGGCATTTATCTTACTCACACGACAACAAAATAGGTAAACATTTGGCTAGGCAATTACGAGATAAACGGGAGAGGGAGAACATAGGTGGCATTGTGGGTCCCTCTGGGGAGATAACGCACAGGGAAGAAGGCAAAGTTGAAATCTTTGGCTCATTTTAAGACGCTCTTTACTCCGGGGATGATCTAGATACTGACACCCAACAGGAATATCTTCGTGCATTGCCTCTATCTCAGGTTTCCAAGGAATGGAACAAGCTGCTCTCCGCTCCTTTCACCCATGAGGATGTCAATTTGGCAATCAAAGCCCTTAAACCCCACAACGCCCCAGGGCCAGATGGGTATTCCGCCCTTTTCTACAAGACCTTTGCCTCCGACATCTGCCCCTACCTTACACTGCTTTTTATCAAGATAGCTGAGACCGGGGAACCTGCTCCATCTATGACTGAGGCCATGATCTCCGTGATACCAAAACCCGGGAAAGACCCCCAACACTGTGCCTCATACCGACCTATTGCTCTCCTCAACCTCGATGCCAAATTATACTCTTCCATCATAGCCAAACGAATGAATGACCTCATGCCTGACCTCATAAACCCGGACCAGTCCGGATTCATTAAGGGCCGCTAAACTCACGATAACACTCGTAGAATTGTCCGTCTCATTGAAAAGGCTAACAGACGTCAGATCCCTGCGGTATTGGTAGGTCTGGATGCTGAGAAAGCTTTCGACCACGTAAACTGAGCGTTCTTGTTCCACACCCTCAAGGCATTCGGTTTCTCAACACAATTCCTAACCATGATCCGAGCTAACTATCGACAACCTCGCTCCAGAGTGGTTGTCAACGGGGTTAACTCAGCCTCCTTCTTCCACTCTAGAGGCACTAGGCAGGGGTGTCCCCTCTCTCCCCCACTCTTCACCCTTAGCATTGAGCCCCTCGCAATGGCAATTAGGGACAATCCCAATATCCGAGGTATTCCGTTCACTGGGAAATCACATAAAATCTCCTTATTCGCCGATGACGTGCTCTTATCCCTTTCGGACCCAGCCACATCTCTCCCAGCCCTACAGTCAGAACTTGCACGATACGAACTGGTTGCTGGCTTCAGAATAAACTTTGGCAAATCATATGTCCTAAACTTCACATTGCCAGCGCCAGAGGTCCACAGACTCCAATCTCTCACCCCCCTCGCTTGGGCTTCCTCCTCTATACAATACCTAGGGGTTCAACTGATACCGGGGATTAACAGGTTATATGCGGCTAATTTCCCGCCTATTCTCACTCACATCCAAGGGGACCTTTCAAAGTGGCGGCCTCTCTTCCTATCCTGGTTGGGCCGGATACACGCAGTAAAAATGACTCTCCTCCCTAAGCTTCTTTATTTATTCCAGGCCCTGCCCATAGAGCTAGACAGAGACTTCTTCCGCCGAATTAAGACTATGATCCTACATTTCATATGGCAAGGGGGACGTGCCCACATCTCCTTCTCCATGTTGCGTCACTCCCGATCAGAGGGGGAAGTAGGCCTCCCTGACATCCAGTTATACTACAAGGCAGCACAGCTTCATGTTCTGGTCAATTGGTCAAAAGGGGAATCAGATAAACATTGGCTGCACATGGATCGTAGCGTAACTGGCAGAACCATCTGGGAGTTAATATGGCTCCCTAAAAAAGATAGACCCCCAAACACGTACATCACAACACCCACGTGCACTTCACTAAAGGTGTTTGACACCGTGGCAGGAGACGAGAGGTGGACCTCTTTTCCCTCTCCGTTTACCCCGCTCCACTTTAATCCAGAATTCCCACCGGGAATCCAAGAGGGGCCTCTTGATGCCTGGAGAGAGGGGGGCTGCCTTGCTCTGTCCCACCTTTTTCATAACTATGACCCTCTCACCTTTGACAGTTGTCAGCAGGACTATAACCTGGGACCCACAGAAGGGTACCACTACACTCAATTGATGCACTGAACCCTAACACCACCAAAACGCGATGCAGCCACCCATCCCCTTACACGCTTCGAATCCTTCCTCACCAAGACCACCACTAAGAGAGGGACGATTTCCTTCCTATACCAATTTCTTCTCACCACTATGGTCTCCCCGAGATCGAGATACATGTCCGCTTGGGAAGACGTTTTACAACGTCCAGTCTCGGATACTGAATGGGGACACCTATGGACAGACATTACATGCTTTAATCACTCTTCAGATCTAAGGGAAGCCCACCTAAAGACCATGATGGACTGGTACCTCCACCCCTCTAGGCTCAAACGGATCTTTCCCAACACTTCTGACAGATGCTGGAGAGGGTGTGGACTACTGGGAGACTTTAAACATATCTGGTGGGGCTGCCCGACTATTCGCCCTTTCTGGGAGGAAATCCTTACACACATTACAGATATACTGGGGTACCCCATTCCAACCACCATTGCGGGGGTCCTTTTGGGTCTCCGTGATTCTACACTTGAACATCAGACTCGGGCAGACAAAACGATTATGTGGCTGTGCATAGGCACAGCGAAAGTTACGCTGGCTGCCGCCTGGAAAAGGAAGGAGGCACCAGCGATATCCCTGTGGCACTCTAGGTTGTGGAAACTTCTTAGTTTGGAGCGAATGTCAGCTGTCTTTCAAGACAACTTTAAGAACTTTGAATTCCGGTAGGGACCGCTGGTTGCCTTCCTTTCACGTGGTCTACCATCCGCTGTATGCCCTTCGTCTCTTAGGGCTCTTCATCTCTTCCAACTATAATCTGCCTCACACAGCCATAGCCAGCCCGGCTGTGGGTCAGCCGCCGCCACCATTGTTGAGGAGGGGGGTGGGAGGAAAGGGGGGATTGTTTTTTCACGCTTGGTTTATTGTTCCTGTTTTTCTCCAATTGGGGATTGTTATTGTATAACCATGAGCTGTTCCAATGCCTTCCTCTGAAGAAGGCTTTTGGGCTATTCCCACTGCAAAAGAAAGATGGGATGCCTATTATCACACTGGCTATCATCAAGAGTTGTTCTGGATACAACCCATACCCATCCATATAAGGAACTGTAATCCCCTTTAGCACTCCAATGTTATCGGGTTGGACTGATATGGAATGTTCAGTGTTAGCAGCCACTTACAGCCTCATTGCACCTAGTGCCCCCATGTGAGGATGCCTTGAAAATCCTGTTATCTATTGTATCTTGTGCATAAAAACAAATAAAATATGTTTAACAAAAAAAAAAATTATTGCCGCTTTCAACTGCTGGGAGTCCTCTGCACCCACCCCTCATATGTCTGGGCACTGCTGGGAGTCCTCTGCACCCACCCCTCATATGTCTGGGCACTGCTGGGAGTGATAGGCACACACCCCTCATATGTCTGGGCACTGCTGGGAGTCCTCTGCACCCACCCCTCATGTCTGGGCACTGCTGGGAGTGATAGGCACACACCACTCATATGTCTGGGCACTGCTGGGAGTGATAGGCACCCACCCCTATGTCTCTGTCCACTGATGTGGATCGTAGCACAACACCCACCCACCCGCACTTCAGGCCTGGGTACGGGCCGTAGCCCAAATGTTGGGGTGCCGTAGGGGTACGGCCCGTACCCAGGCCTTCAGAGCGTGGGTACGGGTCGTACCACGCGTACCCCTACGTCACCCCAACATTGGGGGTACGACCCGTACACAGGCCTACAGAACGTGGGTACGGGCCGTACCACCATTGTTGGGGTGAAGTAGGGGTACGGCCCGTACCCAGGCCTTAAGAGCGTGGGTACGGGTCGTACCACGCCTACCCCTACGTCACCCCACCAATGGTGGTACGGCCCGTACCCACGTTCTGTAGGCCTGGGTACCGGCCGTACCCCTACGGCACCCCAAGAAAAGTGGTACGGCCTGTACCCACGCTCTTCAGGCCTGGGTACGGGCTGTATCACCATTGTTGGGGTGACGTAGGGGTACGGCCCATACCCAGGCCTTCAGAGCGTGGGTACGGGTCGCACCACACGTACCCCTACGTCACCCCAATAATTGTGGTACGGCCCGTACCCAGGCCTGAAGAGAGTGGGTACGGGTTGCACCACGCGTACCCCTACGTCACCCCAAGAATGGTGGTACGGCCCGTACCCAGGCCTGAAGAGCGTGGGTACGGGCCGTACCACCATTGTTGGGGTGCTGTAGGGGTACGGCCCATACCCAGGCCTACAGAACGTGGGTACGGGCCGTACCACCATTGTTGGGGTGACGTAAGGGTAGGCGTGGTACGACCCGTACCCACGCTCTTCAGGCCTGGGTACGGGCCGTACCCCCAATGTTTGGGTGACATAGGGCTAGGCGTGGTACGACCCGTACCCACGCTCTTAAGGCGTGGGTACGGTGCGTACCACAATTGTTGTGGTGACGGGACGTGTCCATGTCCACTTCCGTTGTGGCGGGACGCAGGCCTTGGTGGACACGCCCCCCCGGAGTGACCAGTCCCTGGAGGTACGGTATGTACAGGGCATGTATACATTTTGCCTTGGGTGGGGGTTATGTTTCCTGCCCCTGGGTGTTGTTCTGACCTTCTGCGGCATCTGCGTCGGTTCCTGTGCACCAGGTCGTAGGCTATGAGGGCCGGGATGACACGTAGGATGGGGTCCATGGCTGTCCGTCACGTACAGGTGCTCCTTCCTCGCATCGTCCTCAATTTCCCGGCAGTTTGCTACAAATGCTACATGCGGAGTGACGTAGGCACGAATCTTACTTGCTGGTGCGTAAAACGCTGCCTAACTCCATCCGGACGTCACGTACGTGGTGTCCCGGATCGGAATTGTGGGTATATTTTAGCCAGTCGGTGTTTTGTACGAATCGTACGGAAATGGTATTTCTGTACGAATCGTACTTGCGGCTTTGTAAGGTGGTTTTCCCGGGTACGAGTCGGACGGAGAAAACGCTCCGTACGGCGGTTCGTACCCGGGTTTTACAGCATCGGAATCGGCACCTTTATGTTTGTACATTGTCTTGTATATTTTTTCCTCTAAACCTTTGCACAATTGTTTGAGGTTAAGTACGTTTTTTAAATGTCTTTATACTATTTTATAACAATAAATAGGTTATATTTAAATTCATGTTTCGTGCTCGACATTTCATTTTTTGGTGTTCTCTGCGAATGTCTGTGAATTATGACTATTTTTACTGTGTATCCTGGGGCACCATAAGTAGGCCTGGGCCAAAATTCCGTTTCGTTCACGGAAATTGCGATAATTTGGCATTCTCGCGTTCCGCGGAAAGCGCGAAAATGTCAATTTCCGCATTCCGCAGTTTAGCGATAATTTGTTTCATGCTTGCGCTGTAAAATAATACATTCTCGCGTGCATGCGATTGCCTTACCTGAATCCCCGCGTTCGTCGACAAGTTTTCCCGATCCGGTCGCGTTCTCCACGAGATGTTGGATTGTTGGTAGCCATTTGCGCTGTCTCGTGACAGTTCACGCCCGCAGTAACATCATGCGTCGTGCGATCACATCTTTCTTCTCGCGATCATGCACCACGAGACAAGTGAAAACAAGATGGCCGCACCTGCGAGCAACCGCATGGGTAAGTTGGCGAGCCGCGACCACGCAGATAATACCGCGAACGGACGGGAAAAAAACTTCCGCATCTTCGCGATATTTCTGCGTGTTTGCGGAGATTTTTAACATTTTCGCGATAATTTGCGAAAGTGAATTTTGCAAATTCCGCCCACCCCTAACCATAAAGTCATCATTTACTGTGCTTTAAAAGTTAATACAATTAAATATGTAATGAAAAATGTGTTGGAAAATCCATTGTTTTGGCCTTTCTGTCTCCAAACTTTTCTTGGGGGAGAACGCCCCAAGCTCCCCATAGTACTGGTCGCTCACTGCGCTTGCTCACTACACACCGTATGGGACTGGTTTCACTTATACTTTATCCTCTATGATTCACTACATTTGTGTCTATTTTTGGTGCTCTCTTTTAGAATGTCAATGTGTACATATGACTGGGTAACCTGGTGCTCTTTAAGGTCATCATCAACTATTTACTGTGGCCTGAAAGTTAATACAATTAAATAAGTAATGAAAAATGTGCTGTAAAATGCACTATTTTGTTCTGCCTTTTTCCAAAATTTTCATGTGGGGAGAACTCCCCAAACCCCCCTAGTAGTGCATTGTCTCGCTCGCGATGCACGCTCACTACGCGCCAGACGGGCTGGTCTGAAAATATTTGCCAGGGCTGCTTTCAATTCCCAGTCTGGCCCTGCAAATGAAGGTTAATTAATTCTGACATTTGTATAATTGAGAACCAGGCTGTGATTTGAGGGCAGGATGGAAAGAGTATTGTCACCGAAAAAAAGAACATAGCACAGTGTCAGTGTAAAATTATAGCATTATCAATAATTAATATTTATTTTTGTATGCTGTAGAAATAGTATCATGTTTCATTAGCTAAAAAAACAACCTCAGTGTCTGCTGTTTCAATGAATGCCGATATGTTCTAAGGCTGCTTATAATTCTAATATATTGTATGTCTACTACTGCAATGGCATTGCCGATATAATCAGACACTGTATCCACTGTAAAGACGTTTACTAAAGAAACATAGATTGTATCCCTTGAATCATTTGTCATACATGTAAAGCCGCTAACGTTTTCAGTGCAACCCAGGATGGAACTCATTATAAAACAAGCATTTGAAAAGCCAATATGTCTGTCTTTTAATGGAAAGTGCTGCTTCAATGCATTGACTCGTCCTTCTGTCTTCGCAGTAAATTATTCATACAATCAATCTCTGACTTTTGTACTCATTCATTTATTATTTCACCCATTGACATAGTCTTTCATTTACTCACTTGCCCATCCAGGATACCACACATACACACACACACACACTCACAAACACACAGACACACTCAAACTCACCAATTAATGAAGACACACTTTCATATATATGCCCAACCTGTTATGTCACTTTCCGATGAAAGATAATTTTTTATTCCTCTCATCATTTCACCAATATCATTTGGGTAGCCGAAGTGGTGAACCATCTATATGGTCCCCAGGCAATTTTGAGCTTGTGTTCCTGCATGAGTCTGATTCCTCAGCAGACTTACAAACCAGGGGGTAGATTTACTAACTTGTCACGCAGTGCAGCACAGCAAGCCCCCTTGTTGCACTGCAGTGTGTGACATGGAAAGAGCTGGAATGAACTGTATTTAAGTCAATATGCCGCAATCTGGCCTTTTCCCCTGTGCTGGCACCAGTTTGGCAGCCTAGTGGCAATGCAGACACTCTTGCACCAAGGTGCAAAGTTACCTCCGTTGCATACAGGATTGTTTTTGCTCAGGAAAGGACACCCTTGTGCAGAAAAACAATCCTGAGAGGCATATTCCTCTTTCTATGTGAGCTGCAGAATGCAACATACATAGAAAGAGGAAGTAACAGGGAGAAATATGAATATTTCTCCTCATTACGCCTCCTTGGGGAAGGCATTTCTTTTTGGTGCATTCGCAGGTTTATCAATTAGGGTAAATGTGGGAATGCATCAAAATTCATAGGCGTTGCATGGGAATTACCATGCAACGTCCCATGGAATGCCTTCCGAGAGCAGAGTAAGGAAACACAGGGATGTGCACTTCATTGCTTTACTCCACATTTTATGAGCCACTCAGGGCCACACACAGTGGCCTTGTGTGGCTTCATAAATCTCACTTAAGGTTTGTGTTGCACATGTTTTACTTTGCGTGGTGCATACACGATTTAAATCAGGTCATAAATATGGTCCCATGTACCTTTTGAACTCACAGCAAAGCAAGTGGACTATCCCCTTGGAATATCCCAACAGGAGCTGTGTTTGAGATTCTCAGTAGTCAGGCTTGTTAACTGAGCCAGCGACCAAACAGGTGGCAATATTTGAGCTATAGACGCCAGTTACCAAAGTGGGACAACAGTGAAGAAGAAGGAGAACACACTGGGGACAATGAAAAGGTTGTATAGGGTAATATGTGGCAATGAAAGCCTATTCAAAGGGCAATGAAGAAGGGCATAGACTAAGGTGTCGATTCCGATCCGGGTCGAAAAGCACTCCGACCGAGCCGGATCCGGAGTGTTTTCTGACCGAGCCGGTGGCCTGCAGTCCGACCGAGCGAGTATGATGCGGCCGTATGCTGCCGGACTCGGTTCGGTCGGATTCCCATAGGAGTCAATGGGAGCCCGTCGTACGACGCGTACATGGGCTCCCATTGACTGAATGGCTACGTCGCGGACAAGTGCGCCCCATACAGTGGGTACGCATCGGTGCCATCCGCACCATACATGCCTGTGTTGGGGAGACCCATGGGTCTCCCCCAGTTTCCGAGTCGTAGGGCTGCGGGTGTCAGGGGGTCCGACGCAGACCCCCAAAGGCAACTTCCCAGACGTTTTGTGAACCAAACACTCCGGTTCGCACAGGCTGTCCGACGCGTGCATCGTACAGGCTCGGTCATAAATCGCATCCATTGCACGCCACAGTTTGCTTCCGACTGAGACATACGGAGCGGTTTGGACCCGGAAACAACTTGGTCGGTGAATTTCACGTAGCTTGCATTGTACTTGCTCGCTCGTATAGCTGTACGAGTCGGCCGGAAAACACACGTACGGCTCTTAGTTTTTCCGGCCGGATCACGTTCGGTGCACTTCCGACCTGGATCGGAATCGGCCCCTAAGTGGTGAACAATGATATTAGTCCAGCAGGGGTACATGAAGGTGGGAAACAAAGCTGATCATGGCAAAGAGCGACTGAGCTATTACCCAATGCAGGCACAGAAAAACTGGAGACCACACAGTGGCAATCCAGAGATGAGAAAACATCCACACAAAGAGAGTTGGAGGCCAAGGCAGGTAAAGACAGTGCTGGTATCTATTGATAAGCAAAGAACAAATCAATATTAGCACTAATTTACGAAGGCTTAACTTTGGACCAAGTATAAACATGATATTGTTGCAGACCAGACAAAGGACACAGTGAGTAGGTACAGCCTTTTATTTTGTAGTTTTTATATATTGCAAACTAGATCCTGGGAGGCAACAGAACCCTTTACACAGCTTATCAGAAAGATGTCAGGTTAGAGGTTACTGAAGCATTCAGTGTAAAGGTAGTCATGATGCAGAGTAAAACCAAATATTATAAATTGACACAATCTGAAAAGGAAAAGTGTATTTAGTTTCTAGAATTATCACTTTCAAATGCTGTCTAGAGTTATTTATTGATTTTTGCCCTTTTTAGGAGATATTTTGTTTAGTGTATTTTTCGTGGTTTCTACTCACATTCTTTTTTAATTGTTTGTTACTTTAATGTCTGATGCTGTTTATTACTGACATTAGATGTACTGATTCCAGGTTTTAAAAATATTCTCTTTATGTTCTGCTCATATGGACCTGTGGGGTCTCAATGAAACAATTAAAACATTTGAGCCCAGATTTACAACCTGTCACACAATGCAGCCAATCACCCAATGTTGCTGCACTGAGCTGCTTTGCCTGACAGGGACAGAGTAGAAAAACACCATATCCACAGAAATATGGCACTTTCCTGCTCTGTTTCACTATCGTGCAGCCTAGTGCTACACACATACTTTTGTACCATAGTGTAATGGTGTCTGTGAGGGTCTAGCACAGGTTTTGTATAACATACTGTGCTTAGACTAACTTTAAAACGTTTGCCACTTTGGATGTGTGCTGCATAGTGCAGCACACTTCCAAATTTGGAAAAGGTAGGAGAAATAAAAGCATGACCCCTTTCTAATTCCTACTTTCAACTGGTGTTAATTTTTGACACAAAACGCTGTTGCTATTGCTAGTGCTAGTAGATAGGGTTTGCGTCAAGAACCATGGGTGGTTGCACAGGAATGCCCATGTACCACCAACGGAACGTTCCCTTGATGCAAAGTAATGCAAAGCAGCAGTTCGCATTGGATTGAGCTACTTTTTCTCACAATACAACACAAATACTAATTTGCGTTGGTTTGTAAATCCCAATAAAGATTTTGTATCATGTCTGTTATTAAAAAGTAACACAAGCCCAAAGCAAAACCTGGGGCATTGTGTCTACATTTTGAAGAAAACATTTTATTGAATTACTGACACCTTTCATATAGAACTCTACACAAGTAGAACTACTCGTGTGTGCTGTGTCAGTGATCACAGAGGGGTGTAGACTGTCAGCATTCCTTCTCACAGAGGTGCACACTAGAAATAAACACGTTCCTTACACGGGAGCAGCACAATCCAAGCCTCGGTGTACGCAGAGAAGTTCACATGCATACACTCCATCACACCCACACAGTGACAGATACAGTCCCGAAGAAAGCAGCATTGAGAAGCGCAAACAGCAGAAGGATGTGAACTGATGCCCTACAGATGAGAGACTTTCACCAACTTCCTCAGCATTGCAGTCAGATACTCCGGCTCAGTTGCTCCATCCCAGCAGCTCCACGTGCAGAAATGTGATGCCTGACCTTCGGTTTTACCGTTCAGGTAATGAGTAAGAACCAGGAGGGATGGGGCTCAAATGTATCTCATGGTAATTACTTTTATTATTTGCATCGCTAGAGCGAAGAACATTTTCTTTCTCCTTAACTTCCCTTGAAATGCTCATCCGGGCTGTCTCGGAACCTCTCAACATAGCACAGGCGCGTTCTGGGCCATCTTCTACTAATCTGCCACGTAGCAGCACGCACCGGGTTCCATTGCACTAAGATAACTAGGAGCATCTATTCAAATTTGCCACGCTTCAAGGCAGGGCTGTCAGGACGTCACAAAAGATTTTGTTTTTAAAGTTCAAAGAAAGAAGAAAAGAATGTTTTTTGCCCCCCCAAAAAACAGGAAAAACATTCACACTACGCATCAGTCCCTCACACTGCCCTGAAAGGAACTCCTTTTTGTAGAACACATGCACATTGTGCACAGGGTAGATGCAGTTAATCGAAGTGCACAACAGTGAAAACCTAACATGAAGGGAGAAATCAGGAACTTGCAAGAGTGAGATGAAGGGGCTGGAACTGTCAGGTGGTGGATTAGAGAGGTTTGAGTTACAATAAAGACTATGCAGCCAAGATATTGCATGCGCCCATGTTTAATTGCCCCTGCCCTGGGCTTCTGAGCAGAGCTTGGAGCACCGCTCTCATTCTTTTTCAAATTAAGCACTGCAGTAATGCCTTCTACTGAATACTGTGGTGGGCGGAATCTAAAGTTGATGACTCTAAAGAAGCCCAATGGATTAGCAATCTTAACTGAAAACCATTTTATGTAGGGACAGATACGTCATTTTTACATTTTGTTTTCGTGGGGACTGGGGGGGACGGACAAAAGGTCTTCCATAGCGCCAAACAAAAAAAAATATGTACTCGATACTGCAGTGCTGGAACTGTGGTGACAAATACGATCAGAGTCATTTGCGTCCTTCCAGCGTACTGTGGGGCAGATTTACAAGCCCCTTGCGCCACTTTTGCATCACTTTTCCCATGTTAAAAGTGACGCAAAAGTGGCGCAAGGGGCTTGTAAATCTGCCCCTGTGTGTTTGAAAACGGACCCAAGCCTGTGCTTCTAAAACCCGCCCAAACCAGGTGGAGAGCGTGGGTAGTGCCCATTTTTTACAACAGGGCTTCCAGGAGCGCAGCCATTTGATGTATCCAAGGCTCATTGGGGCATATTTACAAGAACTGGCGCATCCCTGCATATCAGCAGGGTTGCTCCAGTTATTGTGCGCCACAGCTCCGCCACCATGGATGCGCCGCATTTACAATGCGGCGCACCAAGGGGCAAAAACGGCACAGATGTGTGACGCATCTGTGCCGTAAAAGTGGCGCTTTGCTGGAGTTGCGTCGCAAGCGCGACACAGCTCCAGCAATGGTCTGGGGGGCCCTATCTTGTTAATGCTGCGTCAATCCTTACGCCTGCTTCAGGCAGGGGCAGGGTTTTGACGCAGCATGGGCCTAAAAGTGACTGAGTGAAATCTTGTCAATTTCACTAAGCCACTTTTAGGAGGTGATCCTGCGCCGCAACGCCCCCCCTGCGCAAGAACGCCTACATGTGGCGCAGGGCTTTACAACGTGACACATCTCCCAGATGCGTCACGTTGTAAGCAGTGCATAATTTGAGCCGGTGCTTTCTGGTGCTGAGCACCGGCACTTAATTGTCAACACCGGCACATAGACAAACAGCGCCACCATGTGGCATACTGCCCTAAATTAGAGAACAGAACAACATTTGTTTGTTGATTCAATGTACATTAAAATGGCTAATACCTCTTGCACAAGTCATTCTTATAGGGATGGGGGGCCTAGAATAGTCTTAATGGTCACTCTGCTAAGTGTGTGGTGGATGGTAGCTGTGCTGATACTTTTATTGGCAGCGCGATTAGGAGAAATGATTGGTGCAAACTGCAGTGGCCTCCTGACTAGAGCCCTGGCACTTATTATTTTACAAATTAAGCACTGGTTGTAAGTACCCCGCACCATGGCGCAGGATATGCGCCGCCACTGCGTCACAAAAGTGACGCAACGGCGGCATAAATGAGGCGCAAGGGGCTTGTAAATCTGCCCCATTGTGTTTAGCCCTCTACTTCCAGGGCAAATAGTGCAGAAACAAATGGTGCTATATTTCCGTGCAGGGCACCAGGGGGATTTCCTGGACATAGCTATAAAACTTTAAACGCTCTATGTGGTGGTCCTTTTTATTCCTAACAAAAATAGACCGCAATTGCAATGGAGAAATAGGTCAACGGCGCAGGGCTTATCTGCTGTGATGTTAATGGCGGCGCATTGTCTTAAATATTTAAGAATAGGACCATGTTAAAATCTCCCGAGAAGGTGTGACATGGCTGGTTGTGCGAGTATAAAGTTTGAATCAATAATGTGGATATGGCCTGTCGGGAATGACAAGGAATCTGTCACTTCAGATGAGTTGTCTCATTAAAACAGTTGCAGCGGTTCGCGTCCCCAGGTGGAGGAAGCACTAAGTGCAAAATGACATCCAACCCCAGCAAATGGCACCGCATCGACACAGAATGGAACTTAAGGTGCAGATCTCGGTACCTGGAGCACAAAACTGTCAGAGCTGTAATTTGCAGGTTTCTAATGAGTCCCAGTCCTCTCCGTTCTCACTCATCTTGTGCAGAATCTTCACAGTAACTTGTGCATTACTTCCTTATGTCGGAGATGCATTCTATGCATGGGCTGTGCTTGTCCTCATCCTCCTTCTCTGGTCCGGGTCCAAAGCACGGCACACATATCTCCAAGCTGTTATCGTTCACACAAAAATAAGACGTTTTAAGAGGGTCAGACGAACCTCCCGGAATTACAGAACAGAATAGCGCCGTTTCCAATTTCAGCAGTAGGTTTTTGAATATGTGCCAGGAATACTAACTAACCTTTCCCACATTCTCTGCTTTATTTTCTTTGAATAATAAAGTCTTGTACCTGTGAAACCTACCATAAATATATAATGCTAAAACATGTCTTTCTTATATATTTAACTTGATTTCTACACTGCAATGTATATGTTCTGTAAAAGATACGACAATGTGCATTATGCAGTCAAATCTAACACGTCGTCGGTGTTCCTCCCCTGAGCTGGTGCAGTTTTATTTGAATGCACTGCTGAACCTCACAGGTCAGAGTCAGCACAGGGGCATCATGACGCTTTACATGCTTTAAAAGATATTTGCAAGTTTGTGTGGAGGCAGCGATTTGGACGCTGCTTGAGCTGTGTGGCTGGCCATGCTGGCTACCTGAGCAGGCCCAAGAGAAGACAATAAGAGCATGGAGCAGCAAGCGCTGGTCCCTGAGATCCCGCGTGGACATCTGAGATAATGTTGGTGTGCCGCGCAGTGGGTTTGGAAGCCAAAGGGGCTTCCAAGACCTCTGACACAATTCCCCTTCCACTGCTTTTATGTCTAATCCTAGTCAGAAAGATTTCACTGTGAATCGGTTTGACTTACTCTTGAGGTACTGCAAACTTACTCCTGTATTCCAGGAGTGAGCCAAGATTGTACCTGTAGATCTCATGTCTTACTGCTACTCAGTAGAACAGCCAAGAGTCCTGTAAGTGTAAATCACACCAACACACGGCACAAGGGTTGTGAATTCGTGCCTATTGTATGGGTTTCAACTCCCATTAAACAGACAAAGAAGGTATTTTTAAAGTTGAAAATAATGAAAAAGGGATATCTGAAAGGGCACGTCAAGTCATGAGTCTTCAGAGGATGTCGAATTTAGCAAAATATGAACATTATGCCTCGGACATTTGGGGGAATCCCAAGGGTAAGTCAGAAGCGAATATTGGAAGAGTGTTGGGGTGGAGAAAAAGTGTATAGACAGACAGTCTCTTATGCTATTTTGATCCACACAATCCACTCTAATACGCTTCTTCATCTTCTTCATTTGATTTATTCTTTTATTGTGACTTTGATAAGTGACTAAGGGGCATATCAACAACAACCGGCGATAATTATCGCAAAGCGCACTTAGCGCTAGGATAATTATCGCCGGCTAGCGTGGATTTTTATTGCTGAGATAGCGTGCTATTAGCAACGCTTATCTCAATAGCGATAAAAATCCTCACGCTAACTGGCTAACGTGAGATTATCGCTGGAAACCCAGCGATAATCTCACGTTAGCTTGTTGATAGGGACTCACAAACTTAGCCATGATATCCTCCTTCCATAGGATATCATGGCTAAGTCAGTCCTGAAGCAGGTGTTAGGAAAGTAGCGATAACAGGTGTTATCACTACTTTTCCTGACGCTATGCTTCATAGCGTGGGGCTTGATGATAGGAGAAATGTCGCTTAGCGACATTTCTCCTGTCAGGTCAGGAACGCCCACTTTGCATCTCATTAGAGATGCAAAGATGGGCGTTAAAAATCCCCACGCTAAAGCAAGGTTTCACGCGTTAGCGTGACCTTGCTAATATAGCGATAAAATTATCACCGCTTTTCGGCCGAAAACGGCCGCTAAAGCGGCGATAATTTTTTATCGCCTCGTTGTAAATATACCCCTAAGATTGTGCTAAAGGGGCTTTAAGAGACGAGCAGACAGCAACCTGTTCAGATATACCCGTTTGCCCATTTGCATTCTAGTCACAGTACAGTGCATTGGTCACTCCTATTGCATCATGTACATTTTTTATTGATATCACCCCTCCGTCTTATAAATTAATGACGTTTTTGTATGTTGCGGGAGGGTGTCTATGCAACATCTACATTTAAATTAACTGACATGGTGGAAAGAAGAAAATAAAACGAAGCAAAAAGAAACTAAAAATAGAAGTAACAAGTTAGAAATTAGAAGAAATCTCATCAGGTTCACACAGACTGGATCTTAAACGAATGTACTTCACTTGGGAAACAAAATGATTCTGAATTAGCTCAGAGCTCTGACAACTCACACTCGAAAACTTGTGAGCTGAGAAAGGGAGCTGATAGCAGGGAAGAAGGACTCATTGGCAGACATTATAGCTGAGAAACCCAATCACAGAGTGAGGAATTGCAAGTTCAAGCACATCTGTGCCAGGAACCAGGATTGTCCAGGGAAGTGCGGTTCTTATAATAAAGACCTGGCACATCCGGGCAATTAATGAAAACATATAAAGGACTGGACAAAGGGGAAGATATTTTTATCAAAATCCCCAGCCAACTATTGCACACTATAATCCAATCCTATACGCCCAATAGTTTTAAAAAAGCTTGAGAAGCAGAAAAGAGAAGAAGAGGTGGTCAGTCAGTCCTCTCATATTAACACATACCCCCAATTTTAGGTATATATGTGATAAAAAGTGTAGAGAGAAGAGAAAGTATCTCACGTGCGCACCACCAGAGGAGCTACTGGTAGGTTCTCACCAGCTTGCCCACGTTTGTATCATCATTGAAAACTTTCTCAAAGAAAAAATATAATGTGTCCAGTGTAGAAGGAAGTGAAAAAGAAATTATTGTCCCCAGTGAAAAAATTGAGACAAAAGAAGTCTCTAAAAAAGGACTAAACTCACAGACACTATTCACCTTTTATTCCGACCTGTGAGTCTGTACCAAATTAAAAACACAGCATGTTGTAGACCACTTTAGTGAAGGCCGACATGTTTCATTGCCAATTTCATTTGTGGCAAATTCGTCAGGGCAAACGAGGTCAACAATCACCTCCCTGGACAGACAACATCAAAACAAAGAGTGACTGACAGACACACAGAGAAGAAAAAAATGTTTAAAAGAGTTATACTCATCTTCAGAATCTCTTCAGTACAGGTTATGATCAAAAAGCTCGGACAAGTGGATCAACACTAACCACAAGTCCAGCGTTCCATCACATGATATTTACCTAGTAGAAGCTATGGGCCCACATACCAGCTCCCACCACATCAAGGGGATGTATATCTTATACAATTTTCATCCCTTCAAGAAGCACTTTCGTTGCTAAGTATTTTTTTATCTTTGGAAAAAGAATTTATATTGAACATCAACCATTACATCTCTCATGTAGCATGGTCAGTGGTACACTCACTCTCTTGTCACATGATCGATCAACTCACTTATCCACCCTGTCACATACTGCAGATGCGTGGACTTTCATATTTAAAAGAACTGCGTTGAGGTCCCACACTGTATGACATTCAGTGGTTAGCATCATGAGACATCCCGACGAGCTAACAATCTCAACGTTAAGTACAGATATACAAAGCTCTGCAAACTTTAGTCAAATACATGCCACAGTTATCTTCAAACCAATTCCTCCTCATCTGACCACACTGGCTACTCACTCGCCGTTGAGCTTCTTAAACGTCAAAGGGGCTTTCATGATAACTAGACCCCTGCCTAGCATCAACAAAGAAAATTCATGCTAAATTCACACAGGGAATATAAATCTCACACGATTTACCATTCCATCATCTCGTTATCTCTTTATCTAATTTCCAAAGACTTAAGCCACCATTATGCCTTAGTCAACACGTAAAGCAACGCTCGAGTCTACTGCCCGTTACCCATTAGTTAATAATTGGGCACCAATCATGCCCAATTATAAATTCACACTACTCCCATCACGTATACTCTTACCGCTCCCCAGGGACCTCTGGCGGTAACTCAACCCGACAGCAACTCCGCCGGCCAGCGATCGTCTGTTAAAAGGTCCCGCGTTCTCTTCTCGCGGTTACTCAGATCACGTGACTTCCTTCCAGCGCTCAATGCATTTTAAGAAAGGAACTAACGCCATCTTAGAACGGTAAAGGTGTGTTAGAAATATTAAAAAATCAATACACCTCCTGCCTTTTATTCAAAGCACAAAACTCACACTTTGGCATAACAATCATTTTGTGTAACACGAGAACATTCACCCTGAATGTAAACAATTACCTAATACCATCTCACGGTTATTATAATCACATGACCGCTGTTCTAAACTCATTGGAACTTTAGCAAAAACAGGCGCCATCTTAGAGTGACACAAGTATATTAAAATCAGGTTGAGTAACTAAAGCAGATGATGCCCAAAGTTAAAAACAACAATCCAATAGTTCAATCAAGCGAAACCATTGAATGTCAGCATAAACAAAGGATCGTGTATTGTTAGTCCAGGAGTGGCAGTGAACAAATATAAAAAGATTCACTAATTTACCATACATCAATTAGGTAGCCAACAATCCAAGATGCTACTATCACACCAAACTCAAGAACTGCCACTACTGCTGCATCAGTTATGAGGATACAGTTGATTCTAGACGGCACTCATCTGCTAATCCTGTTCCACTCAATCTGATTATTAAGGCCAATTTGGTCTACTTTCTCAGAGAAAATCCAACGTGCTTCTCGTATTGTGAGTTTCTTTTCAAGACCACTAGCATCACCTACATCCTTCTCCAGTACCACCCATTTTAATGCTTTATAGTTGTGTGGATGTTCTCTGTAATGTTGTACCAGTCGTTTGATCAATTTACCTGCCTTTATTGTGCGAAGGTGCTCTTGCACGTGCACCTTTACTTTACGAGACGTTAGACCTATGTAACACAATCCACATGGACAAGTCAGTCTGTAAATCACACTAGATGTGTTACAGTTACTGAACTGATTTAAGTTCCACGTTTTCCCATTAAGCAGCTGGAGTTTGGTCATCTTCTCAGTTAGCTCATAGACCGAACAACAGCCACACGGGCAATGACCCGATGGGACAGTGGTGTTCACAGTACAGTGCATCGGTCTAGTATGGACCAATCTATCCTTTAAATTCTGCGTCCGTTTAAACACAAATCTAGGTTGTGGCATTTGGAACGCACTGGTAGACAGAAGCGACCAATGTTTTCTTATTGCTTGCCAAATCTTAGTGGATAGAGGGTCAAACGTAAATACCACTGGCAAATACTCCTTGGGCTCTTTATAATTTCTTTCAAGAAGTACATCTCGGGGGGTATTATGAGCCCTTTTACGGGCTCTCATGACAATTTTCCTTGGGTAAGCTCGCTGAACCAATTTCTCACTGAGATCTTCAGATTGTTGGAAATAGTCCGATGTTGAGGAGCAATTCCTGCGATATCTAAGGAACTGGCCTACCGGGAGATTATCCCTCAAGGCTCTCGGATGAAAAGACTGATAATGTAACAATGACTTTTGATGCACAGTTGTGCAGAGTTTGTTGTTAGACACTCTAATATCAAGGTCATGGTAGGTTGCTCTTTCATTGCTTATCTGCCAGGTAAACCTGAGACATTCATCTCTGCCATTGAGCCAGTCCAGAAAGTTACACAGCAACTGCTGTGGTCCGGACCAGACACATAGAACATCATCAATATACCTCTTCCAGAGGCAAATAGGCCTCTGGAAGGGGTTAGATGACTGATAAAGATGGTGTTCCTGAAACTGGCCTACATAAATACAGGCCAGACTGGGCGCAAAGGTTGCGCCCATTGAAGTGCCCGAGACTTGTAAAAACAAATCATCCTTGTAGCAAAAATAATTGCGAGTAAGGGCCAACTCATCTGCATCACGAATGACTGTGGAGTGTCATAAAACCATTTTTGAGCCCCAAGAGCGCGAGCTGCTGCCACCAACGTCGCCTCTTGGGGTATGTTCGTATAGAGAGACTCAATGTCTTTTGTGACTAAAAACTGTTGCGAGGAATCAAAATCCATATCATCAATTATGCTCAAAATATCAGTGGTATCCTGAACATAAGACTATTGTTTAATCACTGATTCTCTCAGAAAAAAATCCGCAAATTGCGACAATGGTTCAAGTACAGAGGAGATACCCGAACTATCGGGCGCCCTGGAGGAGGCCGTTGGGCCTTATGAATTTTAGGTAAAATGTAGAACGCCGGTGTTCTAGGTCTTGCATTGATCATAAAATCCGCCTCTTTCCCTGTTATCCACCTCTTCTCTTTAGCCTGTGACACCAGTCCTGTGATTATGCTAAGAAGTTCGGCTGCTGGATCCCTTAGGAGAGGTTGATAATTTTTCTTCTCATGCAGCAACCTCAAAACCTCAGCTTCATAATCACAGGTATTCACGAGGGAAGTGTGGTAACATGCAATCTAATTAAGACTTTGAGTTCAGAATAAGGGAGGTTGTTTGATCTTTACCGGCTACGAAGAAAACAACTTACTAAAACCCACCCAAATTTCCATGAAAAGAACTGCTCGTCGACTCAAGGTGGACAATTTACATACAGAATAACTGTCAGGATCAGAGAAGCTCAATTTTTTATATTCCTTCCTTAAACAAAAGCCCTATTCAAAGAAGTTTTTAAAAGTAAACATCTAAATAGCAACCTAAAATGGGCTGAAAAAAGATGGAAAGTGTGTTTAATGATAATAATTTACAAAGTATATAATGTCGGGCCCATGTTTACTAAGCCTTTGAGACACTATTGCGTCACTCAAGGTGCCTCAGGGTAACTCAAAAGAGTTACCCTGCATCCACCCAAGGCTTTCATGCAATTTCCAAATTACTAAGGTTTGTAAAGCATTAATTGTGTGAAATTTGTATGCGAAACACACAGAGGCATTACGAGGATAAGTATGTTTATTTCTCTTTTTTGCTTCCTCCTTTTATGTGTGATGAATTCTGCATCACACATAGAGGAAAATGCCTCTTGGGATTGTATTTGTGCAGGAAAGTATCCTTCCCTGCATCAAACAATCCTGTCTGTAACACAGGCACCTTGCAGCATGGCGCAAGGGTGCCTGCATTGGTGATAGGAATCCACAAATGCGCCAGCTCGGGGAAAGAGCTGAAGAGCATCATAACTATCCAAGTATGGCATGCTTCAGCACTCTCTCATTCAGGCAATGCAGCATAGAAACTTGTCTTGCTGCACTGTGTTGCATGACCTCTTCCTATATCTGCCCCAAGATACTTTAGGAGATTAAACAAAACAGCCATCCATTCCACAAACGTAGCAGGTGCAAGAAGTCAACTAAATGTAACTGATACTTCTATTTTTAACAAACTAGTTCCCAGAAAACATTATAATGCAAAGAATTAATTTAACTACATAGATCATTGTTTAAACTAGTTAGAACTGCCAGCCTTAGGGTGGTCTTCATCCAAACGTTTTGCCTCACCTTATTCATTTTGTGCTGAACTTATTTTTGTGGCCTTAGGACTCTGTATACTTTACCACTGTTAACCAGTGCTAAACTGCTAGTGCTCAATCTCCTCAAACATAGTATAAATAATTCGCATAGTTAATTAACTTGTAATGTCCCTTTACAGTGGTATACTGCATACCCAGAGACTGTACATTAAATGCTACTAGTGGGCCTGCAGCACGTATTGTGCCAGCCTCTTTTGAAAGCACTTCAACACATGTCCCAGGCCTGCCATTGCAGCCTGAATGCAGTTTTAAACTGAATGTCAACTTGGCATTAAAATCCCCTTGCCAAGCCTTAAGCTCCCCTTTTATTACATACAAGTTTCCCCTAAAGTAGGCACTAGGTAGCCCATAGGGCAGGGTGAGTGTCATTAAAGGGTTGGACATTTATTTTTAAGCTATACATGTCCTGTTAGTGAACAATTAAATTAAGTATGTCAATTGAATATAAGCTATGAGGCCTACACCTCCCATAGGATAACAATGAGGATTACTTATTAATTTTATAATCTATAATTTCCATTTGGGAGCAGTTAGCTACATCACATTTGGTGTTTGTGAAATTGTAATGATAAACCCTCTTTAAAGGTAAAGTCCGATGTGTCATTACTTTTTGGAAAATGCCTCTTTTAGAAAGTTGTCAGTTTTTTTTCATCATCATCATCAATCTTTATTTCGACATGTAGTCATAAAAGTAACCATACAATTATCAATACAAATACAGTACAATAGGTAAAAATATACGGCACAGTGTCAGAGTGTAGGATAAGTAACAATCGATAATAAAATGGATATACCAGTTGGTACAACAGGTAGTTGACATCGCCCATGGAACATGCCAATATTAATAGTCGATGCACGGTGACTCCATACAATCTAAAATATTAAAGACCATTCTCAAAGCATCTAGCGTACTAGTGTGGGGGTATGGTTACGGGCAGGATTGTCACAGGTCCTTATCCTCCACATGGCTGAGAGAAAGGATGAGACAGCAAAGACTATTATAATAGTTAAGTCTGTTTTAAAAACTCGGTAGGCGTGCATACAATGCGTAAACCCCAGATTTTTACAAACGGGCACAATCCAACACTTTCTGATCTTATTATATGCAGGACAAAAAAATAATATATGCAACTCAGTTTCCTGGTCTGCATCGCAACCAGGACAATTTTTTGGAGCGAACGGAGACCATTTACTCGTAAAGGCTCTTATAGGTAAGGAGCCGTATCTCCACTGCAAATACAATTCCCTTGCAAGGTGAGGTCTGATATCATTCAGAACACCCTCAAAATGGTAAAAGTCTTTAGACATTAAAAAAGTTTGTGTTAAAATCGAAGATTGAGATTTTAAAATTAAAACAGTGAATTTAGATTCATAATACAGATTAACCAGATGCTTTCGTGAGACAGTGGTACATGCTGTCACCGGGTCGGTCCACAGCTGTGGAAGGCCTATTTTCACCAGTTCCTCCTTAACATACCTCAGCCAGGGATGTTTCCCTGCATTGGCTAATCCCAGGACTTCCATAAATTCTTTCCTGTAGTCCTGGAGCTCTGGAGTAATCCAGATCCTCCGCCAGAATGTTAAAGGTTTGAGACCCAGTTCTTCATCTATGTATCTGAGACCCAAATCGAGTCTCAAAGGCAATAGAGGAGTACTGGGAGGGAGGGCCAAGAGATGCCTTAGAAATTTACTTTCTGTAACTGTAATCTCTGAGCGGCAATTGCAACCCCAAAGTTCTCCTCCATAAACAGCACCGCCCCTTGCCTGTGCTTTATATATTTCAAGGGGTGGACCAGTTGGTTTAACACATGATTTATTTAGGAGTTTTATGATCCTCCCTGCTGCTTGAGCTAATTTCAGTTGGGCTTTGATTTGATGAGGCGCCCATGTCATTGTTTCATTTAAAATGAGCCCCAGGTACTCAAAGGTCTGGACCCTTTCCAGGGTAATTCTCCCTATACTTGGGTTAGAACGTGTCATTGTTGGTGAATTAAAAATCATGTATTTAGTTTTGAGGGTGTTTATTTCTAAACCCCGATCAACACAAACGTCTCAAAACCATCCAACACTCGTTGTAAACCCATAGGTGACTTCGAAAGTAATAAAGTGTCGTCTGCGAACATAATCGCAGAGACCCGGGAGCCAGCAAGTTTAGGGGCATCGCTGTTAATAACCTCATTCAGATGTGCAAAGACTCCATTGACATGGAGGCAGAAAAGGGTGGGAGCCAAGACACACCCCTGTCTGACTCCCCTGTCAACGGGGAATCTAGATGTTAATACTCCGTTTTTCCCACACCTGACTTGTGCGAAGTTTCCCTTATGCAATCGGATTATCATATTCAATAAGGGTTCAGGAATGCCCAGTTGTTGTAAGACAGACCACAATTTGGCCCTGGGAACCAGGTCGAACGCCGCACGTAAATCCACAAAAACAGTATACAACGAGCCACCCTCGACTTTAACAGTTTTCCAAAATAGCATAGTCAAGCGGAAAATCTGGTCGATAGTAGACACGTTCTTCCTGAACCCTGCCTGGTAAGGGCTCAGGATGGAGAATTCTTCTGCCCAGTCCCTAAGGCGATCTAAAATTAGCCTTGCAAACATTTTTTGGGGTACGTCAATAAGGCTGATAGGCCTATAGTTGGTCGGGAGTAGAGGCGAGCCTTTCTTGAAAATTGGGACCATCTCGGCTCCCAGCCACGTACTAGGTATCGCCATACCCTTCTGGACTGCATTAAATAAAGCCGTTAAATAGGGAGCCCAAATCTTAGGTTCATGTTTAAAGAGGTCACCAGGGAGTTTATCCAGCCCAGGTGCTTTACCGGCTGGAAGTTTGGATAATATAACAAGGACCTCTTGCTCCCAGAACTCATCCCCATATTGATCAATAGCAGATTTAAACTGTGGTACTCCTTTTCATTGGTAGAATGGTCGGCACCATACAGGGAGGAAAAGTGGTCTTCCCAGACAATGGCAGCAATATTAGGTGCAATCGCCAATGAAGGATCAGACGACCCCGTGTTAACAATTTGCCAGAACTTCCGTGAGTCTTTTGTTTTTAGTGCTAAAGTCAAATTATCCCAGTTGTCGTTGTCCCACTCCATCTTGGCATGATGAATTAATTGCTTATATTCTGATCTTTTTTGTCTTATTAGCACCTTGTTGTTGTTGGACTTCACAGCCTTGAGGAGTTCTGTTTTTGACTTCCTACAGGCAGTATTATACCAAGTAGGTTTTATGCCACTCCTTCTCACTTCAGACGCTATAGGATTAAAAACAACAGCCAAAATGGTAATTAATTCCTGATTTAAGACCTCAAATTTTTTTAATGTTTCAAGGGTGGGGCAATGAGGTTGTAATGAACTGACAACTTTCAATACCGGGTTTACCTACTGCTAGAGTTCTGCCAATGACGGTGGATGGATAGACAATTTTCCCCACCTAACCCTACGCCTGTTGGTAGATAGGTGGTACCTATCATCTGGGTCTTCGTTTAAGTTGGATAAGGCATCAGAATTGCCTGGGGCTAGAAATTCTAGGATTAATGGGTTATGGTCACTATCACCCCTAGTCTCTATCCTAAAATCAATGACCTTATCCCATGCACAACTCTCTACAAGTATATAGTCAAGATGTGACTCTTGGCCAGGCTTGTTGAAAGTGCACTTAGAAGGGACATCTGTTTTAAAACGGCCATTACATGCCCTGATTAAATGCTTCAAAGTTAGGGCCATAATTTGAACAGCCAGAGGCGTCCATGACCTAGGTGAAGGGCCCACTGCTGGAGGGATTGACCAGTAGTGGTCCTCCTCTGCGATATCAGTATCCATCAAACCCGAAAGCGGCTCAAAGTGACAATTGAAATCACCCCCTATCAAAAGGGTAGTACCCTGGGCAATCGTATTTAAAAATGTAGAGAGTGCTTCAATAGTACCGGATTCAGACGTAATACTCACAGGTCTTGAGTAAACATTAATCAAGGTAAGCCTAAATTCATTCGGCCATTCTAGGATCACACACTGTAGATCCTCTGATGTCGTATTCAAGACCTTGGCTCGACAACCCAAGTGGGTGCGAACCCAGATTGTTAAGCCCCCAGACGGTCTGCCCTTGCCCCCCCATCTAGCCGGAACTGAGAATGAAGTAAATCCGCTCCGATGGTATTCCTCCCTAGCCCAAGTTTCCTGGAAAAGGCAAATGTCATTCTTATCTATGAACAAACCCCACTCGGGACACATTATTTTATTTCCTATTCCAGTTAGATTCCACGAAAGAATTGTCAGAGGGGTCGAAGTAGGTCCAGATTCGGCAATTGGTTCCACATTAGCCTCTATAATCGTTATATTCTCCACCACCCGTCCACCTTCTGTAACCCCACTTCGATCATCAGGAAAGTTAATATCAAACGAGACTTCTGGCTGAATACTCTGAGCGGTAGGTATTCCCCCTAATCCACCCTTGGTCATGCTTGTGAGTGGTCGGTCAATATGAGTGATTTTGTTAGTACTAGTAAGACTCGCCCTCTGGTGACTCGATGGGTTAGGGTTACTGGGTAGTCAATCGACCTCATTTAGGCAACTGAATCGATTGTAATCCAAATAATTCAATGTCTTGTTGGGATAGAATAAGTTATACCTATTCCCTCTCGTATGACTTCTGCAACCAACCCTTGTCCAACCTTCTTCCCCTCCCTTCTTAGGAAGACTAGCTTGGGGTGGATAGAAAAAAGGTACTGGAAGAGTCCGGATTAAGGACTCCTCCTCATGGGACGGGCCGCTAAGAATATAGGAAACTATCCCTGGGTCCCTGAAATTAACCAAAATACAATCGCCACTAATATTTTTCTTAGTTGGTCCCAACCATGAGACCCTTCTAACCATCAGAATTTCGCTATAAGTCTGTAGGGGGAGGGGTCTATGCTTGTTTAGCCAACTTGCAACTTTATTTTTTAGAGAAGCAAATGACTCAGCTCTTGAATTGGTGAGTTCAGGGACTCCAGCAAGGACAACTACCAGGGGGGCGGCTTCCGGAGGTAGATTTACTATCTGATCCTTCCTCAATCTATTCACCTCCGGATTTTCTCTCTCAGTATTGGGAGTAGGCTCTTTCGCCGTTAGCCCGGGACAGGAGGAGGGGGAAAGATTAATATTCCTTTCTGGGATGGCCTGAGCTTGGGAGGAGGCATTAACCAAGACTGAAGAAGATGTTAAAAAAAGAGAGTTAGGCAAATGTGTGTCTCTTGGGTTAACGTCTCTCCTTTTGTAGAGGATCTGTCCTGTGCTCAGATGCCCTTTCAATATTTGACAGTCTAAGATCTATTTGATCAAGTCTGTCAATCAAGGGCTTCAAAAGAGATTTCAAAATACTTTCAAGGCGAAGCGGGGGCCACGAGCCGTAAATATTGTCCAGGCAGGGGGCGGGGTCTCGGAGGAAGAGGCTGCAGCTGCGACGTAATGGGCTGCTGGTCCTCGCCGTTCTTCGTATTCAGATGGCCCCAAAGACAACACCAGCAACAAGACTCCCACGAGCGGCTTCCGCGAAGCGGGGGCCGCGAGACGTAAATAGTGTCCAGGCAGGGGGCGGGGTCTCGGAGGAAGAGGCTGCAGCTGCGATGTAATGGGCTGCTGGTCCTCGCAGTCCTTCATATTCAGATGGCCCCAAAGACAACACCAGCAACAAGGCTCCCACGAGCGGCTCCCGCGAAGCGGGGGGCGCGAGCCGTAAATAGTGTCCAGGCAGGGGGCGGGGTCTCGGAGGAAGAGGCTGCAGCTGCGATGTAATGGGCTGCTGGTCCTCGCAGTCCTTCGTATTCAGATGGCCCCAAAGACAACACCAGCAACAAGGCTCCCACGAGCCAGTTTTTTTTACTTTAGCTCTTTTGTGCCTGCAGCCTGCCTTAGGTCGCATGACTAGGTGTACCGGACAGTTAGACTTTGTGAATTTCACCCAGATGATCACACAATAGAGGGATTAGGCGTGCTTGAATGGGCCATCTGTTGGCAGGATGGGGGTGTGGCAGAGCGAAGCACAGTCCCATATGCAACTGAATAGCCTGGGCTCTGCCTTTATAGAAAGGGCTAACAACCCCACATTGTCACCGCAGCCAGCTTGGAGCCTGAGCAGAGAGGGCAGGTTTCTAAAATATTCCAAGACAATAGGTTATAGTAATTGCTTTCTAATTACTTATCAGATTACTCTTTAGAGTACTTTGTTGGTTATTTTTTCTACTCAGTGTGATCTTCCTAGATAGCACACTGGGACATTTCCTAGACGAAGGTAAGTAAAACAGTTTTTCATGAAAACACAGTTTTTTAGGTTTCCATACAAACTCAACTCAACACTTATTTATGGAGAAATTGAGGGTATCAGTTTGCAGGTAAGCAATTAGTCTTTGGGGTTGAGTTTCTGGGGTTACAACAAGGGTTCCACCAGAGTCAAGGAGGCACTCAAAAAGCACCCTCAGCGCTACTAGTGTGGCAAGGTGCAGAGTGCTGATCCTCAATTTTAGCCTATGGGCTAGGGGACTGTCGGTTGGTGACTGCTGTCAGGCAAACCAAAGGGTTGAGGAAGCAAAGCTCATACAGACACATGCATCAAATAGAAAAATTGCGAGTTTCTAATAGCGATTTTTAAGGAATCGCAAATAAAGACTCGCAAAACGCGATGCACCTAAAAAATTGCGAGAAAATAAAGAATCGCTAAAAATCGCAAATATAATAGCGAGTCCGGCAATTGCGAACTCGCTAATAGCGATTTCGCTATTTGCGAAATCGCATTTACCGAAGTCGCATTTTGATGCATCCTGATGACATCACAACCAGGAAGTGAGCAGCTCCAGCCTCCTTTCCAGTGTACAGTCTCAGGGAGAGGAGGCAGCTGGCTCTGGGAGCTGAACAGGAGTGGGACAGAGACATTAGAAAAACTTCCTCAACCAAATGGAAGCCTCACAAACAGCAGAGGAGAGCCAAACAGGCAGGAAGCGCAAAATAAAGTTTGCAGAACAAGAAATGGACACCCTCATTGAGGGAGTAGTCCACAGCCATGATAAGCTGTTTGGAAAGGCATCATTAAAAGTGGCAGAGCAGGAGAAAAGGAAAATCTGGCTCCGGATCCAAAACAGGGTCAATGCCATTGGGGTGACACACCGCACCATTGAAGAGCTGAAAAAACGATGGTACGACTTGCGCAGTTGGGCTAAGGTGCGCATTGCTGACCGGCTCAAGCAGGCTAAAAAGACAGGAGGGGGAACACCAACAGACACTGGGAACACTCCCATGGAGGACTTGGTGGAATCCACCATCCAGCCAGAAGCTGTTGTAGGTGTGACCCAGCTTGACACGTCCGGAGCAGCAAACACATCTGAAGGTAAGATGAATGCATGTTACCATTATCCCAAAATTTAAAGGTAGAACATGACCACATTACAGCCCAAGTGCACACTTTGAACATCCAGTACACAATGTATTCATTAGGGGAGGTGCATTATGGGAGATGTAGTCAGGTCAAGCAGTTACAATGACAAATCTCAGAGGAACAACCCAAAATAGTTTAATAGATTATAAATTCATTAACAAAGTCAAAAATGTATTACTGTGACATTTTGATCACAGACATTAAATAATGCAGTTTTGCACTGTTTTACCTCACAGATGCTCAACGTGTAGAAGCTGTGGATAGCGATTCCCCAGACATGCAGGACACCAGCGCAGGTGAACATATGGACACACCCGTGGTGCAAATATATCCATCACGTGCCACAAACTCACGCAGGGCAACTGTCACATCCCTAGTCACCATGGAGTGTGATGATGAGCCTGATGCAACACCCGGTGCCAGCCATGGACAGCCCACTTCCATCCAACAACCACAACCACAGGTCCCAAGAGCCAATATCAGAGTCCGGCGTAGAAGAGGAAGAGCACTCAGGACACAGCAGGAGGAGCAACCAATTGATGTCTGGGGTGGTCTTGAGGGACAGATGCTCCGTATGCAGCACCTGCAGACAAAAAACACACGTGCAGTGCAATTCCAAATAGGCAAGATGGCAAGCAACATAGCAGTACTAACTGAAAGTGTGCAACAACTGAGCAAGGTGATGCAGGAGGGAAATGTATCCCAGAAGAGACAGCATCGCGAACTAATGCAGCACCTCAAAATGTTTGCGAAATCAAACAATAGGCTGGCCACGACAACTGCACTGCTGGCACGTAGGTCTGTGACCATGCAAACTGAAATGTGCCATTGGAGCGGGGATGTGGCTAAAGCACTGGACCAGGTGACCAATGCAGTAGAATTGCTTAATGCTTCCACAATTGCGGCAAACATTTCCACGCCGGATGAGGGTAGTGAGGGTGCCTCAAGCCTAAGTAGTTTGGCAATTCCAGTCGGCACTGCAGGAAGATGCAACACACGCAGCAGTACCACAGCCGCTTCCAACATTGGGGATGACCATGCTGGCTCTGATAGGCGTCTGGGTGTTCGTGGTAGAAAGCGCTAGACTGGCATGTACAAGTACATTCCACCATGGTGACGTAACCATTGTTGGGATCTGACTTTTTACTGACTTACAAGTACATTTTCATTTGAAAACCACTTATGTCCATTACACTGGTCAGATTAAAAGTGTGCTTCAACACTCATGACATTTTTATTTAATTAAAGATTACTTTGATTGCAATATAACGTTTCTGTGTCATCATTACTCACCTCAGAAATAATTTTGTGATGTCCAATCTTCTCCTACGCCCTTCTGCTGCGTTTGCCCCTTGTGCTGCATGGTGGTGTGGCACTTGCTGGTTCCCATCCTCCGAATCGCTGTCAGACACCTCGATTTCCATTCCTCCCTTTGTCACAATATTGTGCAGCATGGCACATGCTGCTGCTATCTTGCAGCATTGTTCAGGGTTGTACTGCAGTGCTCCACCGGTCTTATGTAGACATCTGAATCGGCTCTTCAGCAGGCCAAATGTGCGCTCTATGATGTTCCTTGTTGGAATATGTGCTGCATTGTACCTCTGTTGATTGGCAGTTGTGGGATTGAGGTAAGGCGTCATGAGGTAATTACGCAAGGCGTATGCACTGTCACCTACATGTAAGGAAGGAAAGGGTCAGTGGCAGTTTGACATTGACATACGTACAATGACAGTGAGAAACAATTACACATATTTACCAAGCAGATGTCCCTCTCCAAATTCTCCCCTGACAAGACGGGTGTGTATGCCACTTTGCCTGAAAATATAAGAATCATGTGCACTCCCGGGAAATTGCGCAACTATGTCAGTGATGATGTTTTTGGCATTGCAAACAACCTGAATATTGAGGGAATGGTAACATTTCCTATTTCTATATAAATATTCCTGTGCTGCAGGGGGACATATTGCCACGTGGGTGCAATCAATACAACCCAAAACATGTGGGAAGCGAGCTATCTGGTAGAACTCCTGTTTTGTTTTTGCAAGGTCAAGCGCGGTGGTAGGGAACTTGATGTGAGACCCGATCAAGGCCATCATGGCATCAAGGAATGCTTTGAATATTCTTGAAAGTGCGCTTTTTGACACACCTCCCGCTACAGCAATGACCCCCTGAAAACTGCCTGATGCCAGTAGGTGTAGGCAACATAGGACCTGCACATGCGTTGGGATAGCATTGGTCATACGTGTCTGTCATTGCAGAATGGGGTCCAATTCATTGATTAGATCATGGATCATTGCTGCATTGAGCCGATACTTATCGTATATCTCATCCTCTTGCTGTCCTAGCAAAGTTATGCGGACTCTAAAAATGCGCTCATTTATTCGCCTCCGTCTCTGTCCGGCAGCCTGCAGCCTCATCCTCCTCGCCATCAGGTAAATCCCTGCCATTGTGAAAAGTGCTAGCTCATTCTGGCTGTGTTTAAATGGGTTTTATTTGGTTTTTAGCTGTCTCTGATTAGCACTCATGATTACCACCTGGTTGGGATCCTTGTTATTTAGCTCTCGCAAAATTGCGATTTTCATGGAAATCGCAATTTGCGATTTTTTATGCATTCATTTTGCGATTCTTTGTTTGCCAATCGCAATTTGGAAGACGCTACTACCGACTCGCAATTTTAATCGCAGATTTTTTTGCGATTCCTTATTTTTGCGAAAAGTTGGGTTTTCGCAAATATACAGTTGATGCATTTCTACACGGTATTTTGCAATCGCAAACGGCCAATTTTTGCGATTCGCACCGTTTGCGATCGCAAAAAGGTTTGATGCATGTGCCTAATAGGGTTAAGCTCAGGACAAAGGGGGATCCGAGTTAGTACACAAGGTGCACCCACAGTGGCACAGGGGTGGCCGGGTGCAGCGTGCTGGCTTGGTGTCAGTTGCCCTGTTGGTTTCAATGGGAGAGCTCTGATCAGAAGAAACACAGCAGGGCAGGCTAGGAGGCTTCTTGGAGGCGAACCACTGGTTGGAAAGGTAAGTTGGGATGCAGGTGATTTACTGGACACCATCAGTTAGGCCACCCAAGGCCGTGGGGAGTCAGGTGCAGGGGTGTCTTGAGGCATCCGGTTCCCTTACCAGCTCTGGGTGTGGTTGGGTGGACCCTCCTGATAGAGGCTGCAGACGTTTTCGGCCAGAGTCTAGTTCTTGAGCAAGTCCGGTGCTCATGGGAGACAAAGTCTTTGTATGGAAGGCAGGGCAGGGCGTACGGGTTCTGGGGGTTGCTGGATGCAGGACATGCCGGGAGTCCACGGGAGCAGGTCGAGGTCAGGACAGGTGGGTATGGCTGGGGCCAAGGCAGTTGGTGTCCTCCTCTTCTTCCTTCAGAACACCTCTTTTGTCCTTCTCCTTCTGGCTTGTCTGAGGAGACAAGTTTCAGGGTTGCCCCTAAATTCTACATTTAAGGGCTTTTCAGGTAGGTACAGCTTGGGACTAATGGGTCACTTCCTTGAAGCAGGTACACTCTCTATTAGGCCTCCCTCCAATGGAAGGTGGGTATAAGCCTTTGTTGGACTTTGCCCTTTTGGCAGGTTCATCCCTAAACTTTTTGCCTTATCCTAGCCTTTTCTGTGATCTGATGTTGGTGGTTTTAGGCCTCTGGGCACTTTAGCACTGTAGTCCAGTGTAAAGTGCGTGCGCTTTCTGTGTACATTTGGTAAAATTGGCCTGCCCTCCCATAGGAATGCATTGAGGATTTCCTGATCAGTGTGTCAGTGGTAATTCCTGGAGTGGCAGGAGCAGCGTTGGTGTGTTTAATATGTATGACATTCTTAGAATCATTGCTGCGCAATGGTGTGCGCAGATTTATTATGACTATTTGAGAAATGCCACTTTTAGAAGTTTGCATTTCTGTGTGCTATGTGTCTGCCTCCCTGATGTGTCTGGCTTGTGAATGACAGGGGCTGGGAGGTGTGTGTGGTTCCAGGAGGGGTAGGGTGATTCAGCGCTAGGTTGAATGGGACATCTTCATTAGGAGTATTGGGAGGGGTAATCCCCTGACTCTGAATAGGACTGTGCCCAGTCTGTACAATGCTGGCTCCGCCCCCTGTGGTGTGTCTGATCACCTAGCTCCCACCTGACAAAGGGGAAGGGGAGCTTGGAAAACAAAGTGCTCCAAATCCCCCCTGAACCAGTTGCATCTGGTTCCCCCATGCCCTGTACTACAGACAAAGAGATGGTGTATTATAAATATAGGGGCAGTGGCCCCATGGTTCTGTGCTTGGGTGCTGGTCCGGACATGCCGGGGGCTTGCTGCTGCTGGGGCCCAGGAGGACCTGCCATGGGGGCTTGCCTCCCTGCTGGAGGGTCGTGTGTGCTGGCCTTCCTGGGTCCAGCTATGCCCATGAACCTAAAACCTCTTGCTTAGGACCTTTTTTTTCTTTTTAATTCCAGAACTTTGCCTTGGATCTAGCACCTCATGAGCGCTTTGCGTTTGGGACCTGAAGAGCGCTTTGCTTACTGCATCCTGTGCGCCGAGGGAATCCCGGCGTGGGGATTCCCCTGCATGTTGGGATTAAGCGGGAGCCTACCCCGCATTCCTGATTGATTTAACTAGCGGGTGACCGCCCCGCTTTATATATATATTTAAATCACAGGTGCCCACCCCGCTTTTTGCTTTATTTGAATGGCGGGTGCCCACCCCACGTTTGTGCTCATTCTGGCAGGTGCCCACCCCGCCAGTATCTTTAAATCGAAGCGGGAGCCCACCCTGCGTTTCACCGCTGCGGCCCGATCTGACAGTGTAGAGGACCGGCTGGAGGCTGCCAGTGGCAGCGCGGCTGGAGTGGAAGTCAGGCAACATGATGCCTGATGTGGGGCCGGACTTCCGCCTCCCCGAGGGAAGCCCTGCGTCCACAGAAACACCGGGAAAGCCGTCTGGAGCCTTGTGGGCTTCCCTGCAAAGTCCAGGGTCCCCGTAGCGGGACCGGGTGAAGGTGAAGTGCAGGGGGAGCCTCGCGGGCTCCTCAGGAGTATGAGAGATGTCTCAGTCCCAGCAGAGAGCCCGGTGACTGGAGATGGCTGGGGGGAGGCGAGATCGAGGCACAAGTGCCGGTGCCTATCTTCTGAGCGGCCCCGCCTGACAGTGGGCTGCTCCAACGTGGGCCACATTGTTTTAAGGCCCCCGTGGGGGTCCAGAGGGCCCAGGGGTGCCCAGGCCTTTGTTTAGTGATTTTCCCAGCTGCCCTACTGGACAGTGGGCAGCTGCAATGATAGGGGTAGATTTGTTTGGCAGAGCCCCAGAGCAGGGCCCCTTTAGTTAGTTCCCAGTTGCACCGCCGTGGCGGGCAACTGCAACGTGTTGGTCATATTTGTCTCAGAGAGTCCCAGTGGGGACACACCCAGAGGGCACAGTGAGTGCCCAGGCCTACAATTCATCACAGCTGCACAGCAATTAGCGTAAGCTGCAACGTTTAGGCTGACATTTCTTTGGGGGCATTTTTAGTGAGACAGGAGTGAGGTACACTCCTGTGCCTCAGTGCAATTGCGCGCTCTTGGAAGTTGCTGCTATGGCAGCCGCCCTGAAACGTTTAGACAAGGGGCATTTGAGCCCTCTGAGAAGGCCAGTTGGCCAGGGTTACTGTTAGTTTGATAGGGCGCCAGGCCCTACTGTGATTTATGTGGTGCTAGGAAATGTGATTCATGTACTGTGTGATTTATGCCGCCTGTGTTATGCCTCTAAATGTGGTTTACGTATGAGGTTATTTGCATACTGTGGTTTATGCTTGTGAGGTTGTCCTCTACTATGTTTTATGCCCCTAATGTGAGTTATGCTTAGGAGGTTATGGTCTAATATGTTTAGGCTTATGAGGTTGGCGCAGAATATATTTCATGCCTAATGTGATACTGTGCATAATATGGTTTATGTTGCAGGATGATGCTGAGCACTGTGTTTGCCAGTAATTACTGGTTGGGTTCTACGTTTATTATATGTTCTACATTTACTATGTTCACTGTGATAGTTCTGAAACTGGTCCAATTAGCCCTGTCATGTGTATATAATCTCCTGTAAATATTGCCTAGTGCCAGGTGGCACAGTGTATATTGTGTGATTACTATCCTAATGTACTTTATGATAATACAAAGGCTATTTTTGATATAACTTTGGGTGGAGTTCCTTTTGTGGTGTGCCTAGAATGTTGTTGCTGTGTGTGTGTTGCGCAAACGCTTTGCACATTGTCTCCGGGAAAAGCCTGACCGCTCGTGCCAAGCTACCAAGGGGGTGAGCAGGGGTTATCTTTGGCTGTAACTCCCTTACCCTGACTAGAGTGGTGGTTTCTGCTTGACTTTGGCGCAAGCCTTAGCCAACCGGAAATTCCATTTCTAACAGCCTTTCTCTGTCTGGCTGGGTCTCCCCATTTTCAAGATGGCGGGGATTGAGACTTGTCCCTTGCCTCACCTCCTACACCTGAGAGGTGGAATTGGCAAAGGTGGGCACACCTCTCCTCCCATCCTGGGTTTCACGCTGATTTTCTTTCCAAAAGTGGGGGTTAGAATCAGTGGGGGCCAGTTGCTGGGAGCAGCAACTGGCTGGGTCAGTCTTTGACGCTTCCCTTTGTGGTCCCTGCCCATCCTGGGGGGGAGCTTGGCACCTCTGCCCACGTTGTGCTTTGGTTTAGGACCCTGAGAGTAGGAGGTTCTCGAGCCAGGGGTCCAGCAACATGTTTGTGGGTGGCAGTTGGTGTGCAGAACACTAGAGTTAGGTAGTTTTTCAGGGGGCATCTCTAAGATTCTCTCTGAGTGCATTTGCCATTAAATCCCACACTGTCATCAGTGTGGGTTTAATGGGCTGAGAAGTTTGATACCAAACTTCCCAGAATTCAGTAAAGCCATTATGGTGATGTGAAATTCGTAATGAGAAACTGCCAGACCATTCACTCTTTGTGGCATTGCAGCACTAACAATGTCTAAGAATGGACTTAGACACTGTAGAGCTACAGGGCTCATGCACCTGTACCCTCACCAGTGGTATAGTGCAACCAGCTGGAGGAGTGTCTTACCTATACCATAGGCAGTGGCTTATAGGAATGGCACCCAGGGATGTGTGCCATGTCGAATTTTCCCTTTTCTCTGCAACAAAACACGCAGACTGCAAGGGCAGTCTGTGTGTGTTGAGGTACAGGGCCTCTAAGGGTGGACCAATAGGAGCTACGGTCCTTAGAGGCCTTCCCTGGTCATAGTGCCCTTGGTACCCATGTTACCTTTTACAAGGCACTTACTTGTGGTCAGAGAAGTGCCAATTGTGGTTGCAAAGGTAGAGTTTTAGGGAAAGAACACATGCCCTGGGTACCTGGTTAGCAGGAACCCAGGGCACACTTAGTGAAAGAGCCTCAACATCAGGCAAAAAGTAGGGAGCAATCATGCAAAAAGGGAAACTGCAAAAAGGGGAACTTTCCAACACAACCCCACCCCCACAAACAAAAGAGGATGAGACTATCCTTTCTTTAGAAAGTCTTCATTGTCTAGGTAGAAGAACCTGGAAAGTCCATCAGCATTGACATAGGCAGACCCAGGTCTGTGTTCCACTTTAAAGTCCATTCCCTGTAGAGAGATGGACCACCTCAAAAGTTTGGGATTTTCACCTTTTATTTGCATTCGCCATTTGAGAGGTCTGTGGTCAGTTTGAACTGTGAAGTGAGTGCCAAACAGATATGGTCTCAAGGTTTTCAGGGACCAAACCACAGCAAAGGCCTCCTTCTCAATGGCCGACCAGCACTGCTCCCTGGGGAGTAACCTCTTGCTTATAAAAGCAACAGGCTTGTCTTGGCCATCATCATTGGTCTGGGATAGGACCACTCCTATCCCTAGCTCAGAGGCATTAGTCTGCAGAATGAACTGCTCGGTGTAGTCTGGAGCTTTGAGCATGGGGGCCAAAAGCCTTTTGACAGCTAACTGTCCAATTGATCATTTTGGGCATTTTCTTAGAGGTGAGTTCTGTGGGGGGTGTCACAATGGATCCATACCCCTTCACAAACCTCCTATAATTCCCAGTCAAGACAAGGAATGCCCTGACTTGGGTCTGGGTTGTTGGAGCCTGCTAGCCCAGAATAGAATGGATATTTGGTTGTAAGGGTTGCACTTGGCCTCCACCAACAAGGTGGCCCAAGTAAACAACTGTGCCCTGCCCTATCCAGCATTTGGATGCCTTGATAGTTAAGTCTACAGTTTGCAGGGCCTGTAAAACCTTCCCCAGATCGACCAGGTGATCCTGCCAGGTGGAGCTAAAGACTGCAATATCAACAAGATACGCTGCACTAAAGACCTCCAAACCAACAAGGACCTGATTCGCCAACCTTTGGAACGTGGCAGGGGTATTCTTTAACCCGTTGACCGCAGCGCAAATTCCACCGCAGTGCGGGCGAATTAATGAGTGGGCGGAGTACGGATGGCCCCCGGCCGACCTCCGCACACGCTTACTGTGACGTCAGACGACCGGGGGTCGTCAGATGCCTGCAACAGGTTAAACTAAAGGGCATAACAGCGAACTGATAATGCCCATCAGGTGTTGAGAATGCTGTTTTTTGATTGACTCCTGAGGGCCATAAAAGGGACTTACATCCCACCTGCTCTTTTTCCTGGCTTCTCATTGGTTCCAATGTGCGTCCCTTACCTTTCCTCCATTTCTATTGGCTGTATAAAATTTACCTTCATTTACCATTGCTTGTTCCTTGACTATTTCTCTTATCAGTTTCCCACCGCCAAAATACTGTAAACATCCGCTTTAGTGGAGCTATATTTTCATAAAGTTCTGCCATTTTACTATTTGAGCATATTTATATAACAATTTATCACCCAGAGAGATTAAGGGGCACATGCATGATTGTAGGTGATTGCAATTCCATAATTGCGATTATTAAAGAATCGCAATTGCCTATGCATGTAGGTTTCCCTAAAATATTAGCGAATCCTAAATATTCCCTAATTGCGAATTGCAAATTGTGATTCGCAATTAAGGAATAGCTTCACATTTATTCCTATGGGCCTAGAGGCCTATAGGAATGAATGGGAATTGCATGCGCAATTTGCAAGTACCAAATAGGTACTCGCAAATTGCGCATGCAATTTCAAGGGTGCAAGGGGGTCAAAAGGCCACCCTGATGAACCCCTGCAATTGGCATCTGATATCATGTTGCGCACACACATGCCCTAAGGGCATGTGTGTGCGCAAAATGGCACTTAGAAAAATGCACTTTTGTGCATTTTCTAACTTTTTGCAAATCACCATCAACTTTAAATTGATGGTAATTTGCGATCCCAAATTGCAATTTTGAAGTGTATCATGCATCGCATTTAGGGAATCGCAATTTGTGATTCCCTAAATGCATTCACAATTTAGGTAATTGCAACATTTGCTATTCCCTAAATTCCAACATTACATTTGGGTTGATGCATCCCAAATGCAAAAATACCGGTCGCAAATGGGCAGATTCTGAAAATCTGCCCCTTTGTGACCGGTATTTACAATGATGCATGTGCCCCTAAGTGATTTGCATACAATCACAGGAGGTTATGTGGAGGTGCCGAAACCCGAACCGGGATTTCCCAGCACTCAAGTTGCAGCTATAGCTGCTGTGCCACATCCTCTCCACTCCCCTGTTATCTGTCAGAGAGATCTTTCCTTCTACCGGACGATGATTGATGAAAACAGCTCTTTATTCATTACATAGGCAAAACCAATGCATTACCAATGCTTGTTTTACATGTTTTATCACTCAGGTCAGACCTGTTTTTCTCCAATTTTTGTTGTCAAATTGTGTGAAGTCTCTAGATTTTGTGTTTTCATATTCAGTTAAGCATAGGGACAATGCACTGAGGTCAGGATTTAAAATGATTGAAGAAGTGATCTGACTTCCAATATAAAAGGGTCTCTATATGCAGGGTTTTTGTGAAAATCGGGTCCAGGGTAGAGATGTTATTGTAGACAGAGAAGTTGCCAAGCTAAATTAGGAGGCTTTCCAATGCTATGCATTTGAGGAGGAAGATGTTGGTGTACTTATGTTTTTTCAATTGGAAGTTGAAGTCCCACAGTAAATCCTAATCAAAGAGGATGGGTGAGCTGATCAGGGCCACCTGAAAGGATACCATCAATAAACATGTTTTGCTGCCAGCTGGCCAATATAAAACATTCAGCGTCCAATGACATAGGCATTGTGGGACAGATTTGCTAACATTTGATGCAATGCAGCAAAGAACCCACATTTTCTGTGTTGTATTGTGTCAAAGGGTGAGAGAGAACAGTGCCATACTGACTAAGATATGGTGCGTTTTCTCTATCCCTCTGCGATTTAGGCAGCCTAGCACCATTTGCATTCCTGTGCACCTTAGTGCAAGGGTGCGTGTGTGTGTGTAATGCTAAGCATAGGTTTTGAACTGGACAGGTATCCTTCTAGTATATAATACTGTGCTTAGACATAGTCTGAAACGTTTCCAAGTGTGTATGTGTCCTCTACATTACAGCGCACATGCAAATTTGGAAATGTTTGGAGAAAAGAAAACTTTTCTCAAATTTTGGGTCTTCTTTAATGAGGCATACATTTTTTATGCAAAGCCCTGTCTAGGGGCTTTTCATCACAATCCATGAAGGTGCTTTGGAGTGCTCAAGCACCCATGGAACACCCCCTTGATGCAAAGTAGCTTCACGTTGCTCTGGATTTCTTTAGAGCAGCTTTCCTGTATTGGCGCTGGAGAGTAAATCACATTAGAGCACTTTTTGTGCCAGTATCCATCACTTTTGTGATGCAAATCTGGTGCAAAAAGTTAGTACTTCTGGGCCTATGTTTCTTATGAGCATATGGACTCATTGGAATGAGGTGAAGTTTATTGAGTTTCTCAATTTGCAGTTAAAGGGAATTTTTATTTATTGGAGGATGTTGTATTCCAAGGGTTAGGCCAGTAGTATGGAGAATGAGCATATCCTTGTATCTATGAGTGCTATCAAGTTAAAGATTTGTACGAGGGAAGATAAAGAGGTAGCTTTATGTACTTCAGAAATACATTTCAGAAGGGCAGTTTTGATGGCACAGTCCTAGCCATCTCCTGCAGGATTTCCGGTCTGGTAGTTCAGATCATACTAATACATGGGGATTAGTATCTTGCACATTATAGACAATGCCCTCTTGACCACAAATGAAGATAACCTTCCTGCTTGCAATTGTTTGAAGTCCCAGATGCTTTCAATGCAATCTAACATCGCACCCTCATATGCACCCTGGAATCTCACATGGGGTTCACCAGTAAAGTCTTTGACTAGTTCTCCCGTACCAATTGGAATTCCTTGTATATACAGAAAAGTTAGGACTTGTGCCTTACAAGGGTTATTATCTATCCATAATTCAGCTGAGGACTTTTTTGCAAAAATTTTGCAAAAACATTTTGTGTATTTTATTGATAATCACGTACATATATTGTAAATATTCACATTTTCACTATCACACCTAGTCACCTTATTCACTCTGTCACTGCGTCGCTTTCTTGCAAATATTATTGTATATACAGCCTTTTTCATTTCTTGTTCATACCCAAAGGAGTTGATGAATGATTTGAAATTCATATGAAAAACAAAAAATAAATTATTATGTTCTTTTGAATTACTATTCATTGTTTAAGATTAATTATTTGCTAGATCATCTAATGCTGTGTGTTGTGTCTAATTGATCTATCTCAACTGTAATTAATTGTTTTCCCTACGGAACCATTGTTCATATATATTTATCAATCCTGAAGGCAGAGTGCTGGGGATCATGTGAGATGGTGCTCTGGCGCGAGCTGAGCCCGTCGACGGCTTGCGGAACCAAATCCTAATAGCCGTTCCATGGTGACGCGGGCCAACTACCTTAAAGTGCATTATAATCCTCGCGGTTATTTGCTAACTTTGGCATCGCGTCACCCAAACATGTCGAGTAAGGTGTCATACGAATTGGAATACGAACCCCTCACCAGTTCTGGCGACGGGGTTAGCATTCCACCCTTCTAGAGGGACACGACATGGAAGTAACCTTGAACCCCGGTTAAAAGTTGACTCAAGCCTCAGCATCACAAAATGGATGCTGCCACCAGACACAAGTCTGACCCCCTGCTGCTGGGAGACCTTCCAGCGAGGGGAGCTTGGACAAAGGGTTCCTGCCAAGGGCGGTGTTAGCACCATCCCAGACAGGGTTTGTGTATCCCAGATAGGCAGGGCTGAAAGGAAGGTGATTGCAAGTGGCTGCTCCAGACTGGCTCTTGCTCCCCTTCAACAGAGGAGTACCTCGAACCCTCCTGGTCCACTCCCGACGCCATCTTGACTCCACCGCGTGGGTTTGCCCACTGCCAAGACCTGCTGCCCCATTCCTGGGCCCAGCATCATCGACAGCAGACACCTTCGTGGGACAGCTCGCCCTCCCTCCGGGTCGCCGCCGTGCCTCCTGGTCCAAGGAACAGCCGAGTCCGACGTCATCCACTCACCTGGTCGAGGTGACTTCAGCCGGTACCTTCCTGGCACCCACACGATTGCTGGCTAGCGGTTGAGAACTGAGTCCCCTCTGCTTTCAGGTTTCCTTCATCACCGATCCAGGCTTGGATCTCTCTGAACATCGACACTGGTCGCCTGCCAGCAACTTCTTCTTTCAGGCTCCTGAGACTACAACGAGGACTCCCGACATCTTGCTGAACCCCACGCAGTCGCAGCCTCTGGGCTAGGTAACTCGAGCATCTCGGTGCTCCACCGTAGGTTCACTCTACAAGTGTCCAGTTCCTTTTTCGTTTAGTCCCACTGATCGGATTCCTCCGGAATCAGTCACTTTAAACTTTCTAACCTCTCCCATTCCACTTACATTGGAATGGTTTCGTGCCCTTCGGGCATTTGTGTAAATTGTGCAACCAGAAGTATTTTCATAAGAGTTTTGTAGTGTGCTTAGCTCCCTGACTCATAAAGAGCCAGGGTAGTCTTGTTATAAATAAATATCCTTTATTTTCATAACAGCTTGTGTGGTGTCCTTTCACTGGGTGTTCAAGGGGTATATGTGATGGTAAACATCTGGCTTAACACGCCCTCTAGAGTTTAGCCTAAAGACTGCTCGTATCCACGCTACTAGGATAGCTGGTCTATAAGGTTGACTTACAACCAATCATCAATAAGGGTCGTTTGGAATGATACATAGTGATCACTAGAATAGTGAGCACTACATATCAGGCCAACTTCTCACATTGGTGGCAGCGGTGGGATTTGAGCTTGCTGTTGGTTACCACACACGTATCCTAAGAATATCAAAGTGAAAGATCACATAAGTACCCAGGTACATATAACTTAACTTAGAATACTCTGAGTTCTACTGAACCAGCTGTTGTAGTGTAACAGGGCTTAGCACACCCTGACTACAACTCTTAGCAAGGGATCAGTAGGTAAACAAATAGTGTAGGTAGGTGCATCACTTACACCTCACTAGAAAGCATGTCGGTCCACGGAGAGTCTGCAGAGACTCCCTTAGTGGTCAGTGACCCTCCACAGGTCGTGTCACGATATGCAGCTCTTAGCTTCAAGGAGATGAGACAACTGTGTGCCTCCAGGAAGCTAAACCAGGGTTCTAACCCTACCATCGCATTTCTGATAGGTCTCTTAGAGACATACGATGCTAGGAGGTCCTCTAACACAGGTCCCCCAATGCTGATGGGAACATGCCTCCCTTAGAGGGAACCCTTGGTGACCCGGACCTCGACCTCCATATAGAGGAGGAAGACGAGGAGGAGTTATCAGGAGACGAGGCAAACAAAGGTTCAGTGGTAGTCGGCAGGCTTACGAGGACCAACTTAAGCAGGCATGAGAATGGAACCGGGGGAGCCCCGGCCCCACGCTCAAGCAGGCCTAACGTTGGGAACGGACGAGCTAGGTCTCTCTCCAGAGGCTCTAACAGATCTGTTCGTACACATGTCTCTCAGGCATCTTCTCAGAGAGGAATGACGTCCCCTCAGAGAAGGGAGCATGAAGCGAAGATGAGGGAGGTCAATCTGAGGATCGAGCGGGAAGAACTTGCCCTCGCCAAAGAAAGACTTGCCTTAGCCCGAGAGCAGAAATTAAGTGGGTTAGATCCCACTCGTGGCAGCATTCTCATTAGAGAGAAAGACAGGGGTATAGATACTAGACACCTGAGTAAAATAGTGCCCCCCTTTAAACAAGGGGACGACATCCACAAGTGGATAACTGCTTTGGAGAGGGCCTGCACTGTCCAGTGCGTCCCCCAGAGTCAGTGGGCAGCTATACTGTGGCTCTCCTTTGAGGGTAAAGGACGAGACAAGCTCCTCACTACTAGAGCTGAGGATGCGAACAACTACCAAGTCCTGAAGAATACACTGATTGATGGGTTCGGCTTAACCACCGAGCAGTACCGGGTGCTGTTCAGGGACACCCAGAAAATTCAGTCTCAGGATTGGACTGACTTTGTCGATTGTGCCACTAAGGCTTTGGAGGGCTGGTTGCTGGGTAGCAAGGTTACTGACTACACAGGATTGTACAATCTTATCATGAGAGAACAGATTTTAAACAACTGTCAGAACCAATTGTTGCATCAGCACCTTGTCGACTCGGATCTGACCTCTCCCCAAGAATTGGGAAAGAAGGCAGACAGATGGGTCAGAACAAGGGTCAAGCAAAACCAGACTCAGAACCAGGGTGGTCAGAAGAAAGCAGACCAAAAGGGTAGTAACAAGAACGAACAAAATGACCAGAAGTCTTCGACAGGTCCCCAACAAACTAAAGAGGGTGGGGGTCAGGCTTCACAGAAGAAGAAGACTCAAGAAGGCCAGTCAAAAAGGTGGTGCCAATACTGTAAAAGTAAGACTCACTGGTTTAGTGAGTGCACCAAGAAAGGAGGGCAAACTCCTGCCACTGCAGCCCCTAAGGCACCTGCACCCCCTAGTACAGTCAGCAGTGGTAGTGCGCCTCCCAAGGCATTAGTTGGGTTAACCTTGGGAACCGAGGGGAGTGACGACTTAGTCGGCACGCTCACTCAGGCCATCCTTGTCTGTACAGGGGATATGGATATGTCCCCTGGTGCCAGTCCCAATACTTTGGGCAAATACAGACAGACACCTTTGATCAATGGAAAAGTGGCTCAGGCCTAGAGGGACACTTGTGCCAGTGTCATCATGGTGACGCCTAACTTTGTGGACCCTGGACAGATCATGCTAGGTACCGACTACCTAGTGACCAATGCCAGCAATGTCACTACCAATCACAGTATGGCAGTTGTTGATTTCTCCTGGGGAGGGGTAAGTGGCCCGAAAAAGGTTGTGGTTAGTTCAGACCTCCCCGTAGAATGTCTGTTGGGCAATGATTTGGAAACGTCACAATGGTCAGAAGTGGAGCAGAGGACTCACATGGAAATGTTAGGCTTGCCAGCACATGTCCTTGCTGTGACCAGGTCACAGGCCAAAAGATGCCCCACTGAACAGGTGCTGGATCCTGGAAGAACGGACCAGACACCTTCCAAGAAAAGGAGCAGTAAGGGTAAGGCTTCGCCTTCCCCCTTGCCCCAGGTCGTGGATCAAGTCTCCGAGGAGGCTGACCTTAAAGAACTGAGGGAAACTGAGCCGAAAGAGCTTGAACCTGGTCAGGTTGAGTTTCTGGGCTCAGGGGGACGCTCCAGGGAAGACCTGGGGAAGGCACAGTTAGACTGCCCCTCACTTGAACCCCTCAGACAGCAGGCTGCTGCTGAGGCTGCAGGGAACGCCACAGGTACCCACAAAGTGTACTGGGACAATGGACTCCTGTACTCCGAGGCAAGAGACCCCAAGCCTGGCGCGACCAGGAGGCTGGTCGTCCCCTTGTCTCTGAGAGGTTTCCTCCTTACCTTGGCCCACGAGATTCCCCTTGCAGGTCACTTAGGCCAGAATAAGACATGGGACAGAATTGTTCCACACTTTCACTGGCCCCACATGTCCGAAGATACGAAGGAGTTTTGCTGCTCCTGTGTCACTTGCCAAGCCAGCGGTAAGTCAGGTGGCACGACAAAGGCCCCCCTTATACCACTACCGGTGGAGGGGGTACCCTTTGAACGAGTGGGGGTCGACATTGTCGGGCCAATGGAACCCCAGACAGCATCAGGGCACAAGTTTATACTGGTGGTGGTGCACCACGCCACCAGGTATCCTGAAGCTATTCCCCTTAGGACCACTACAGCCCCTGTTGTGGCACGAGCCCTAGTTGGAGTGTTCTCCAGAGTGGGCTTCCCTAAGGAGGTTGTCTCAGACAGAGGTGCAAACTTCATGTCGGGATATCTGACTGCTATGTGGAAGGAGTGTGGTGTCAACTACAAATTCACCACACCCTATCACCCACAATGCAATGGGCTTGTTGAGAGATTCAACAGGACCCTCAAAGGGATGATTCATGGACTACCTGAAAAGCTTTGGCGGAGATGGGATGTCCTGATACCCTGCCTCTTGTTCGCCTACAGAGAGGTCCCGCAGAAGGGGGTTGGCTACAGCCCTTTTGAACTTCTGTTCGGACATCCTGTAAGGGGACCCCTTTGTTTGGTAAAGGAAGGATGGGAGAGACCTCTCAAAAAGCCGGCATCAAACATTGTGGACTATGTGCTCGGTCTCCGCTCGCGGATGGCTGAGTACATGGAAAAGGCATCTAAAAACCTTGAGACGAGCCAAGAATTACAAAAAGCTTGGCACGACCAAAAGGCTGTCCTGACTGTGTATCAGCCTGGGCAGAAGGTGTGGGTGCTGGAGCCAGTGGCCCCAGCAGCACTCAAAGACAAATGGTCTGGGCCCCACACGATCATTGAGCAAAAGGGAGAGGTCACCTACTTGGTAGACCTGGGAACTCCCCGGAGCCCCCACAGGGTGCTCCATGTAAACAGGCTCAAGGCATATGTCGACAGGGAGGGCATGGGCTTGCTCATGGCCACAGATGAGGGACAGGAGGAGGAGAGTGACCCTCTCCCGGACCTGCTCTCTCAGAACCCTGACGATGGATCAGTAGATGGTGTTGTCTTTTGTGGCAGCCTCTCTGGACATCAACAAAAGGATTGTAAACAGGTTCTTCAATCCTTTCGACATATGTTCTCTCTGACACCCAGTCAGACCAATTGGTGTACCCATGAGGTCGACACTGGGGACAGTCTGCCCGTAAAGAGTAAAATCTATCGACAGCCTGATCATGTCAGAGACTGCATCAAGACAGAGGTGCAGAAAATGTTGGAGCTGGGAGTCATTGAGCCCTCGGACAGCCCCTGGGCTAGTCCCGTAGTTCTCGTGCCGAAACCTCACACCCAGGGCGGTAAGAAAGAGATGAGGTTTTGCGTGGACTACAGAGGCCTCAATGCAGTCACTAAGACTGACGCCCACCCGATACCAAGAGCAGACGAACTTATAGACCGGTTGGCTTCGGCCAACTACTTAAGTACGTTTGACCTGACAGCTGGGTATTGGCAAATCAGGTTAGCTGAGGAGGCCAAGCCCAAAACAGCATTTTCTACCCCGGGTGGGCATTATCAGTTCGTGGTAATGCCCTTTGGTTTGAAAAATGCACCTGCCACCTTCCAAAGGCTGGTGAATCGAGTTCTCACTGGGTTGGACGACTTCTGTGCGGCGTATCTGGACGATATCGCTGTCTTTAGCTCCACCTGGGAGGATCACCTGGTCCACCTGAGGAAAGTGTTAGAGGCCCTGCAAAAGGCAGGCCTCACTATCAAGGCCACTAAGTGCCAGATAGGGCAGACACAGGTTGTATACCTGGGCCACCTTGTAGGTGGAGGCCAGGTTCAGCCATTGGAGTGCAAAATACAGGCCATACAGGACTGGGCTCCTCCAACCACCCAGACTCAGGTTCGAGCTTTCTTGGGCCTGACTGGTTATTACCGGAAATTTGTCAGAAATTATGGATCCATTGTGACCCCGCTAAACGATCTGACAAGTAAAAAGATGCCAAAAAAAGTTCAGTGGACAGCCAGCTGTCAAAAGGCATTCGATGACCTAAAGCAGGCCATGTGCACAGCGCCTATCCTAAAGAGTCCAGACTACTCCAAAACATTCATTGTCCAAACAGACGCTTCGGAGTTGGGTGTGGGAGCTGTTCTATCTCAGCTGAATTTTGATGGTCATGACCAGCCCATAGCTTTCATTAGCAGGAGGCTGACCCCCAGAGAGAAGAATTGGTCAGCTATTGAGAGGGAGGCCTTTGCTGTGGTTTGGGCCCTGAAGAAGTTGAGGCCATACTTGTTTGGCACTCACTTCAAGATTCAGACCGGCCATAAGCCCCTCTTGTGGCTAAATCAAATGAAGGGTGAAAACCCCAAACTACTTAGGTGGTCCATTTCCCTACAGGGGATGGACTTCACAGTGGAGCATAGACCTGACACTGATCATGGCAATGCAGATGGGCTCTCCAGGTATTTCCACTTAGAGCAAGAAGACTCACCTGGTCAAGGTTAGCTTATTGTCCCAAAGTTTGGGGGGGGGTCATGTAGGAGAGTAGGGTCTGCAATCCTATGATCACCCAGATTTTTTGCTTTTGCTTCATTGGTTTACAACTTTCCCTGGCTGCGGGCCTGCCAATCAGATCCACAGCCTAGCTGTTCTCTCTCGAAATTAACACACATGTACATTAGGTGCATCCACTAATTGGAACTGGGCCGCCTTATCAGTCCCTGTATCAGCATACCACAGGTATCCAGGGCATCGGTGTACCCACGGCCTACCAGGGGCTGCAGCATGTATTGTGCCACCCCTGGATGGCCGCCCAAATCTGACACAACTGGCTGCACGACAGCTGGGGCAAGGTGGTGCAATCACCCGTTGCTGTAGGTGTAGTATTCCTATACCTAACCCTAAAATGGACGCATGGATTCCTGTCAGTCACTCCTATGGCAGGCCTTATCAATCCTGAAGGCAGAGTGCTGGGAATCATGTGAGATGGTGCTCTGGCACGAGCTGAGCCCGTCGACGGCTTGCGGAACCAAATCCTAATAGCCGTTCCATGGTGACGCGGGCCAACTACCTTAAAGTGCATTATAATCCTCGCGGTTATTTGCTAACTTTGGCATCGTGTAACCCAAACATGTCGAGTAAGGTGTCATACGAATTGGAATACGAACCCCTCACCAGTTCTGGCGACGGGGTTAGCATTCCACCCTTCTAGAGGGACACGACATGGAAGTAACCTTGAACCCCGGTTAAAAGTTGACTCAAGCCTCAGCATCACAAAATGGATGCTGCCACCAGACACAAGTCTGACCCCCTGCTGCTGGGAGACCTTCCAGCGAGGGGAGCTTGGACAAAGGGTTCCTGCCAAGGGCGGTGTTAGCACCATCCCAGACAGGGTTTGTGTATCCCAGGTAGGCAGGGCTGAAAGGAAGGTGATTGCAAGTGGCACCCCGGTGCTCACTGTGCATAGCCCGGCTCAAACCAGTTTCGGGGGCACACCAGCCCCTGAGCTGGGGCGAAGCCGGACAAAGGATAGGGGTGTAACCACCCCCCTACTGGTCCCACCCATAGGTAGGACCTAGTCACGGGCCAGCCCCTTTTTCCTAGAATAAAGGTGGGAGCGGGTCCCCTTCCCAAATTGGATAATTCTGAATCTTGAACTACTTTCCACGAAAGGAACTCTTGACTATTTCTGAAGACTCTCCCTTGTGGCTAAGGAGTAGCCACCCTGCACCAGCAGGCACCACCTAAGCGCTTGCGGTTTGCTGCACGTCTCTCCCACGGATCAAGACTGCCCAGCCCGACGAGACCCGGGTTCCCTGCCATCTCTGACCTCTACCTACATCATCAGCTCAGCTGAGATTCGTAGGTGTGACGAGACCTGCGGGGCCGGCCATCTTCAGAACCTGCACGACGCTTATCTAGCGTGCCCACCGAGGGACCCTCGAGTGAGTGCACCTAGGGTTTGAGAAACCCTAACCCTGAGCGGCTCCAGCACCGAAGTCTGCCTCCCCAGCATCCACGAGATCTGCGTGGGGGCCCTTCTGCTCCTTACTGCTCACCGCGTTGTCCGACCACTCGCCGACCGGCTTGTGGCCCTCTTCACGACGCACCACGACAGACTTTCATCGCTGGTCTGGTTGCTCCAGACTGGCTCTTGCTCCCCTTCAACAGAGGAGTACCTCGGACCCTCCTGGTCCACTCCCGACGCCATCTTGACTCCACCGCGTGGGTTTGCCACTGCCAAGACCTGCTGCCCCATTCCTGGGCCCAGCATCATCGACAGCAGACACCTTCGTGGGACAGCTCGCCCTCCCTCCGGGTCGCCGCCGCGCCTCCTGGTCCAAGGAACAGCCGAGTCCGACGTCATCCACTCACCTGGTCGAGGTGACTTCAGCCGGTACCTTCCTGGTACCCACATGATCGCTGGCTAGCGGTTGAGAACTGAGTCCCCTCTGCTTTCAGGTTTCCTTCATCACCAATCCAGGCTTGGATCTCTCTGAACATCGACACTGGTCGCCTGCCAGCAACTTCTTCTTTCAGGCTCCTGAGACTACAACGAGGACTCCCGACATCTTGCTGAACCCCACGCAGTCGCAGCCTCTGGGCTAGGTAACTCGAGCATCTCGGTGCTCCACCGTAGGTTCACTCTACAAGTGTCCAGTTCCTTTTTCGTTTAGTCCCACTGATCGGATTCCTCCGGAATCAGTCACTTTAAACTTTCTAACCTCTCCCATTCCACTTACAGTGGAATGGTTTTGTGCCCTTCGGGCATTTGTGTAAATTGTGCAACCAGAAGTATTTTCATAAGAGTTTTGTAGTGTGCTTAGCTCCCTGACTCATAAAGAGCCAGGGTAGTCTTGTTATAAATAAATATCCTTTATTTTCATAACAGCTTGTGTGGTGTCCTTTCACTGGGTGTTCAAGGGGTATATGTGATGGTAAACATCTGGCTTAACACGCCCTCTAGAGTTTAGCCTAAAGACTGCTCGTATCCACGCTACTAGGATAGCTGGTCTATAAGGTTGACTTACAACCAATCATCAATAAGGGTCGTTTGGAATGATACATAGTGATCACTAGAATAGTGAGCACTACATATCAGGCCAACTTCTCACAGTCACGAGCGCGTGTCTAAGTGAAAAGCAAAGCAACTGACAGAGTGAAGAAAAATGCCAAGAAATCTGATAAAGCAGGCAATTACACGCAATCCTCTAAGACTGGCACGCTGCTCAGTGGGTCTAAGAATTATAATCATAGTGAAAAAATGGCTGAAACATCCCTTAGGAAGGGTAAAGATCAGTTCAATCTGGAGAGCTGTCTAAATGCCATTACCAGAGGAGCGGTGTAGAAATAGATGCCCATATGCATAGAAAGGAGACCGAACAGTGGTCTCCCTAGGATACATAATGGAGAGGAGTAATACTATTTGAAAGCCAGAAAAATGCCAAAAAAACCTCCAGATAACAGCATCAAGATTCAAAATATCTCACCTGTTTCAGACATTCAATGCCTCAAACACTGCTTGCATATCACCCAGATCTAAATGCCCAGCACAAACATAAGCTTAAACCCAAACAAGACAAAATTCCTGTTATTTGCCAAAGAACATCATAGGGAAACAGTACCAACATGGCTCAATGTCATGAACATTGACCGTTTTTAACCTCAACCTTCACCAAATGACAACAATCTAACCCTCAGCTAAACCTTTGCCAAAAAAACAAAGATGACCGGGTACCTGCTCTCTCTTCTAATTCTTCCTGCCTTTCTATTCTCACTCCTGCTTCATGGCCAACCAGACTCCACACTGGTACACCTTAGGGGCATCCTACACACCGTGGAGTGTCTCATCCAGGACCTAAAGGAATATCACATATCCCCCATCCAGATGGAACGCCATTGGCTCTCCTTGCTGGCTTGCACTATCTTCAAAAGCAGCTACATCATTTACAAATCCATCATGACCAGCACCATTAGACGTGCTCACCAACTCTGGTGGATCTCAGTACATCTACAGCCAGGACACAAACCATCAGACTGCAGACTAAGGAGTGTAAAAAAGAAAAGCAAAGAAGTAGAGATTTTGCATATATGCACCCAGGATCTGGAACATCATCTCCATATCTACTAGGACCACCTCAACTCTGCTACAATATAGGAAAGATCTAAAGAGACACCTCTTTAAGGAGCAGTACAACAAAATATATGAACCTCTCCTATCTTTAGCTAAGCTAGGGGCCTATTTTAAATGCCCTGCGGACACTTTTACACTGCCAGAGCATCACTTTTGTGATGCTCCAGAGGCGCAGTGTGCCAGCCCATATTAACAAGGCCATGCAAAGTTGCCCTGCATGGGTATTCATGGACTTTTAAATATGGAGTAAGGCAATGCCCAAATCTGCATGGAAGGGGCATTTCATGGGTGTTGATTTGGGTGTTCCCACAAAACACCAATGGTTTTTCACAGTGCTCCAGATTCAAAACACAGCATAAATCTGGGGCAGCGCCAAAACTAATGCCTTCTCAAAGCAGGCGTAACAAGGAGAAATTTTTACATTCCTCCTCATTTTTTCCTCTTTCCACGTGTGCTGCGTTCTGTCTCATAAAAGCGTGTTTTATGCATGCTGCATTCTTCAGCATGCATAAAACACCTCCTTTGATTGTTTTTGTGCAGGACAAAAACAATCCTGCCAACAACACAAACACCCTTGCACCATGGTGCAAGGGTACCTGCGTTGGTGCTCGGCTGCAGTTTGTGCGCTGGTGCTGGTAGAAAGTACAGGAATTCGCTGTATCTTGTAGATGTGGCGCAGTCCTGCACTTTTTTGTTTTACGCTGGCTAACACAGCTAGAATGCTTGTGTCACTGACCCTTGCCAAAATATTGTAAATATGCTCCCTAATGTCTTGTCTTTGTCACTGTACAGTACTCCTCTGCTTTTTGATTAGGTTCGCTCTATAGAAATACCACATAAATGTGTACATACATACACACGTGATGTGTAAGAGTGGTGAATTACTCAAATGTTGGATAAAATATATCATGTGACAAGAATATCATGTCAAAAAATCATCAATACTAAAATAATGCAAGCAGAATACCTAAAGTAAGTAATTTAAATTTTAAGAATATTGTTGTTTACTTTACTATAGTGGTAATGTATTGTTTTCATTATTTAATATATGTTAGTTATTCACTGTGTAAATTATTGTTTTATTTGAATTATTTATCAATTTATTGTTCTCTGTTTTTAATCATGTTTGTAAAAATGTGTCTTCATTGCAATGCCTGGGCAGTTCGCTTAATAATGCAGGCAGATTAAAACACCTAGGACCCGATGTAGGTAAATATGAAATACCGATTCCTAAATACCGAATTTTACCGATTCCGTATTTAGGAATCGGTATTTCATATGTAGCTAAAAATTCGGTAAAAAATACCGAATCGGTAATATTCGTTATGACCGAATCGGTAATACCGATTCGGTAATAAGGAATCACCTTCCCATTCACTCCTATGGGCCTGGAGGCCCATAGGAATAAATGGGAAGCCATTCACTATTACCGATTCGGTAAATACCGAATCGGTAATAGGGGGAGCATATTCAAGGGTGGCAGGGTGTCACATTGACACCCTGTTGCACCCCTGAATCGTGCATGTGTGCACATGTGGCGCACATACATGCCCTAAGGGCATGTATGTCTGCCACATGGCACCTTGAAAAAAGCAAATTATTGCTTTTTTAAAGGTATTCGGTATTTACCACTAACTTGTATTTGGTTGTAAATAACGAATCCTGAATGCAAAAATGCACTCACTTGAGTGCCTCCTACATAGCTTTTAAGGGTTCGGTATTTTACCGATTCCTTAAAATAAGGAATCGGTAAATTACCGAATCCTTAAAACCTGCCTCCTACATTAGAAAGGGCTAAATACCGGTCGGTAACGGGGAAATTACCGATTTTCGGCCGTTACCGACCGGTATTTAGCTACCTACATATGGCCCTTAATGATTAATAGCTAATGGTGAGATTGAAATACTAGCACCGCCTATTCCCACTTTCTGCAATCAATTGCAGAAGGGGGCTGACCCAAATCCCCTGTATGTTTTGGGTGTTTTGCCAACATGATCTGATCTGAAATAAAATACAGGTACAACATCAGACTTAGGTTCAAAATTACACTTGGTGATAAATTGGCAGCGGGTGGAAGATCACACAACTCACATTCATATACTAAATCCCACTTAGTGCAAGGTCAACAGAAGTGTAGTATCATATCTGAATGCAACATCAATCAGTACACTAAGAATATGTAGTAGTAATAAGTCACATTCGGTCTAAATGTTGTGCATCTGGATTACATCACACTTTGTTGACAGAACACTAGTGCAACCTTAGCAGAAATGTTTCAAATGTTTAGGATAACAGATATCATTTTTGTGCAACATCTCATTGAAAGATGCAAAATGATATGAAACAACATGATAGAATTGTTAAAAGCACGCTAAAGCCCTTAAGTACCAAAGCACTTTTGAGAGACAGAATAATGAACAGAGTAAAGCCAACCACAAAAACAGGAAGCCTGGTTTTCAAATGTTTTTGAAGGACACAAGGAAGTCTTCTTCAGTAATATGAGTGGGCAGGTTGTTCCATAGCTTAAAAGCGGCAACTGAAAAGGAGTGCCCTCCCCGACCACTGAGCCTTGCCCAGGCCTGGTCGCCCCCACGCTCCTCCTGCTGCCTGCCTGAAGTTCCTGTGCTCGCTTCACCTAGGGCGACCCAGCCGCTGCTGACCCGCCCGCCCGCACCCGACTTTTCCGCCGCTGCCTCCCTGCGGCCCCGCCCCCGCCAGGCCATTGGCCGCCCGCTCCCGCCACCCAGCTGACCCTCCCTCCCGGCTACCTTCTTATGTCGCCCCCACGCACGCGCAGCGGGCGCGCCGATTGTGCGCCGAAGGCACGCCAAAGGCAAGCCCGTCTGCGCCCGTCTGCGCCCGTCTGCGCCCGTCTGCGCCTGGACCGCGCCCAGCGCCAGAAACCCTGGTCCCCGCAGATGCCAGCCCACCTGCCGGACTTACGACGCCGCCACCCTCAACGCACTCAACACCGGCCGGATCCACGGATGCTACCGAGCCACCCCGAGACGCTCCCACGGACCCTTCAGCTGCCAATCCTGCAACTTCTCCTGCATCCGGGCCTGCACCACACCCGCCAAGCCGAGCGCCAGCAGCAACCACCTGAAGTGCATCCTGCTCAACACCCGCTCCATCCACAGACACGCCGTGGAACTATGGAACCTGCTCGACACCACATCTCCAGACGTCGCCTTCCTCACGGAAACTTGGATGAACGCCTCCTAAGCGCCCGACATCGCCATCGCCATTCCGGACGGATACAAGATCACCGGGAGGGACCGCGTCAACCAGACTGGAGGAGGCATTGCCATCGTCCACAAGAACACCATCCGCATCACGACCAACTCCGATGACACCCTCACAGCTGCCGAACATCTTCACTTCCAGATACACACCGACCCCAAGACCACACTCAGAGGCACCCTCATCTACAGACCCCCGGGACCTCGCACACAATTCAGCGAAGACATCGCAGACTTCATCAGCCCACACGCCCTCTCCTCCGCTGACTACATCCTCCTAGGGGACCTCAACTTCCACCTGGAGAACAACAAGGACAGCAACACCACCACCCTGCTGGACAACCTCGCCAACCTGGGACTCAAGCAGCTGGTGAACACTTCAAACCCACCACGCCGGACACACGCTTGCCCCCGTCTTCTCCTCCAGCAAGGACATCGCCTTCAGCCACTCCACCGGACTCCACTGGACAGACCACAGCTGCGTCCACTTCAGCTTCAGAAGGACCACGACTCACCATCACCCGCAGCCGGTCCCCCATAGGAGCTGGAACAAGATCACCTCTGACCAGCTCTCCACATCCCTGAACCAGAATCCTCCCGCCAGCTCAACGGACCCCAATCAAGCAGCCAACAACCTCACACAGTGGATCACCAACTGCGCTGACGACCTCGCACCCCTGAAAAACCATCCCAGCAGGCCCGGCAGCAAGAAGGCTTCCTGGTTCAACGACGATCTCAAGAACTCCAAGAAGAACTGCCGCACCCTCGAGAAAGCCTGGCGCAAAGACCCGACTACAGACAACATGGCGGCCCTCAAGCACGCCACCCGCAAACACCACCAGCTGATCCACACCACCAAGAAGACAGCATTCAAGGAACGACTAGACAACAACTCATACAACAGCAAGGAACTCTTCAGCATCGTCAAATAGCTCTCCAACCCCAGCACCAAAACCAACGCCATCACCCCCTCGCAAGAACTCTGCGACTCACTCGCCTCGTTCTTCCACAGCAAAATCGCCGACATACACAACAGCTTCGGCACACAGCCCACGCACCCAACCACCGAACCGACACACCCCACCACCACCCTCCGCGCCTGGAACCCGGTCAGCACCGAAGACACCATCCACACAATGAACACCATCCACTCCGGATCACCAACGGACCCATGCCCCCACCACGTCTTCAACAAGGCCGCCTCCGTCATCGCACCCCAACTCCGAGACATCATCAACTGCTCCTTCAACACTGCCACCTTCCCGGAGAGCTGGAAGCACGCAGAACTCAGCGCCCTCCTGAAGAAACCTTCAGCAGACCCCACCGACCTCAAGAACTACCGCCCCATCTCGCTCCTCCCTTTTCCTGCCAAAGTCATCGAGAAGACCGTCAACCGACAGCTTGCCGCCTTCCTCGAGACGAACAGATCCCTCGACCCCTCGCAGTCCGGCTTCCGTGCCAATCACAGCACCGAGATCGCCCTCATCGCAGCCACTGACGACATCCGAGCCCTGCTTGACAACGGGGAAACAGCGGCCCTCATCCTCCTGGATCTCTCCGCAGTGTTCGACACTGTCTGCCACCGCACCCTAGTACAACGCCTCAGCAATGTCGGAATCCAAGAGAAGGCTCTGGAGTGGATCATCTCGTTCCTCGCCGGAAGAACCCAGAGAGTTCGCCTCCCCCCGTTCAGATCCGAGGCCACCGAAGTCATCTGCGGCATACCACAAGGATCTTCACTCAGCCCCACCCTCTTCAACATCTACATGTGCCCCCTCGCGGCCATCGCACGCCAACACAACCTCAACATCATCTCCTACGCCGACAACACTCAGCTGATCCTCTCCCTCACCAACGACCCAGCCACCGCCAGAACTAACCTACACAAAGGGATAAAAGACGTAGCCGAGGGGATGCAGAACAGCCGCCTGAAACTGAACTCAGACAAGATGGAAGTCCTCATCCTGGGACCATCTTCCTCCGCCTGGGACGACTCCTGGTGGCCCCCTGCCCTGGGCAGCGCACCCAAACCATCAGATCACGCACGCAACCTGGGCTTCATCCTGGACTCCTCCCTCTCGATGACCAGACAAGTCAACGCCGTCTCATCTTCATGCTTCAACATCCTACGCATGCTCCGTAAGATCTTCCGATGGATCCCCACCGAAACCAGGAAGACGGTCATCCAGGCACTCGTCACCAGCCGACTGGACTACGGAAACACCCTCTACACCGGAACCACAGCCAAACTACAGAAGAGACTCCAACGCATCCAGAACGCCTCCGCACGACTCATCCTGGACATCCCCCGTCACAGCCACATCTCCGGACACCTGAGAGACCTGCACTGGCTTCCCATCAACAAGAGAATCACGTTCCGACTCCTCACCCACGCACACAAGGCTCTCCACGACCTGGGCCCCAGGTACCTCAACAACCGCCTGACCTTCTACACTCCCACCCGCCAGCTTCGATCGACCAGCCACGCCCTCGCCGCCGTTCCACGCATCCGAAGAACCACCATGGGAGGAAGATCCTTCTCCTACCTGGCAGCCAAGACTTGGAACTCCCTCCCCATCCACCTCCCCATCCACCTCCGCCAGAACCAAGACCACCTCTCCTTCAGGAAACAACTCTAGAACTGGTTGTTCGAGCAGTAGCAGACCCCCACCCCCCAAGCGCCTTGAGACCCTCTGGGTGAGTAGCACGCTTTATAAATTTCTTGATTGATTGATTGATTGGAAATTCTAACATTTTTATGGTGAGCAGATTTAAGAGACATTCTAGGTATGTACCAATTACATAGTGCATTCCGTTGGCTGGGGCTCTTCTTATACAATGCCCAAAAAAACGTACACAGAGCCTTGAAGGAGATGCACTTCCTAACTGGAAGTCAATGAAGAGAGCAGGTTCTGTCTCTAAGCGAGAGCTTCTTGGCGATGTTTAAGAGAAGGAGGGCACCCGCTTTCTGTACAACCTGAAGTTTATCCGGGAAGAACTGTTAATGTTGAGTTTCAGTGAATTACAATGATCAAGCCTTGAGGTGACTGAGGCGAAGATGACTAATTGATGCAGCTCTGCAAAAATGAGAGCCATTGGTGTCAGAGTACGCTCCACGGAATCCAGCGGCTGTAGAAAAAAGGCTCCACCTCCTGATATCACCAACACCCTGGAGCAATAAACAGGGTGTTCGAGGGATCAGGCGAGGGAAGGGTAAGGGAAGGAACAGCAAGGAAGTTAGGACCTGCAACAACAAAACAACAAAGAAACAAAGGCATTAGACAAGTACGTACACTTCTACTCTCATGAATTCTCTCTAAAGGCTATTCGTGATACCTGAAATGATGAAAGAAGAAAACTCCCCCCTGAAGTCTTCAGGAGCCTTTATACCGTTCTGTAACACAATAGCACAAGCATTAAGGGCGTTCTCTTCCCCACCTTCAGACACTCTGCACCAGCACTATTTACATCACACGTACCACAGACAAAAACCTCCACTGCCTTGCTTGGGGGAAATGCATGTTCCTTGTAAACTCAGGAAAAACAAAAGAAAGGTGTAGCATCCATGAAGTCCCCTCCTGGGGTTCTAATATTCAATACAGGTTTAGTACCCGCTATTCACAGTGCACAGGTGTTCGTAGGGGTTCGTTCAGAGCTCCTTGTATCCCAAAGGCATCCAAACCCTGATAGAACAAATGTCACTCACCGCCCCGCTCCGCTGTGCGTCCCAACTCCAAGGAAAAAACCACAACGAAAAAGAAGTCTCTGCTTCCTAATACCCCAGGCGTAGAACCGGAACCGCCCTTCGGATTCCGTTACCAGGGGTTTCCAGAGTAAACCAAGTCCCGAAACCGTGAGAGCTAACCTGCTCTATTGCGGTACTCACGATTCGCAGCTAATCTGGCCTTTGAAGTCCTCGCCGGTGCTCCTCACAGACAAACTCCTCCGTAGACAACGCTGGCGTCCTCGCCGGTTCACAACGGAAGCAAGTTACAGAATTACGCGCGCCGGCTCCCGTCATCTAAGCGCCTTTATCCACACTTCCGCATTGGCCTCATGGGAAATGTAGTCTTTGCCACGGGGATCAGCGAGGTAGGCGCCGCTGTGCCTGATTCCTGACAGTAGATCCCTCCTCCTAGCGCCTTCCAGGTCCGGGTTTCCCCGGAAAACGCCGATGGAATGACCGTACCGCAGCAGGGGCATGTACGTTGTGTTGGGGTTCCCATGAGTCATCCTCAGCTGTGTACCCCTTCCATGCCACCAAATACCACAACGCCCCTCTTCTCCACTTGGAATCCTTGATGCTTTTCACTTCGTATTCCCATCCCCCATCACGCAACACCGGCGGGGGGGCCCTTCTGCGTGCACCAACGGCCGGTTTCAGAAGCTGACAATGGAACACCGGGTGGATCCGTAACGAACCGGGCAACTTTAGTTTGTAGGTCACCGGATTTATTTGTTTTACAACTGCATAGGGGCCGATGAATCGCGGATGGAAGATACTCCTTAATTTGAACCGGATGTTCTTGGTGGATATCCATACCCGATCCCCCACCTGATAGTGTGGCCCTTCGCTCCTATGCCTGTCTTCCCACCTTTTATATGTCAGTTTGGCTCGCTGTAAATGGGTCTTTATCTTGCGTTGTACCTTATGTAGGTTCTTTATCTGAGTCACCACCGATGGCTGGCTTGCTATTTCTTCTGGAATCGTGATCGGCAGGATTCGGGCATCGTATCCAAAGTTGGCGTGGAAAGGGGAATCTCCTATAGAACTATGTTGGGCGTTGTTGTATGCCAGTTCGGCCATCCACAAGAGATCAACCCAGGATTCCTGTGCCTCTTTCGCATAACACCTGAGGTATTTCTTTAGGTTTGGTTCAGGCGTTCTGTCTGGCCATCGGTCTGTGGGTGGAAGCTCGTTGATAAGGCAGATTCAATATGCAGCGCCTTGCACCACATTCTCCAGAACCGGGCTATGAACTGGGGTCCTCTGTCGGATACAATCACTTCCGGGATTCCGTGTGCTCGGATAACGTTGCTCAGTAGTAACTGAGCCGTCTGACCAGCTGTGGGTAGATTTCCACAAGGAACGAAATGCCCCATTTTTGTGAGTCCGTCCACTACCACCATAATGGCGGAATACCCCTTCTCAGGGGGCAGTCCTGTGATGAAATCAAGACTGATGTTTCGCCACGGTAGCCTGGGGGTCGGCAATGGTATGAGCTTCCCTCTCTTCCTAGTGTTTTCCGTCTTGGCTCGGGCACATTCCTCACACTTGCTAACCCAAGAGGTCACATCTTTGTTCCAGTTCTTCCACCAGAAGCGGCGTTGAGTCAACTGTAATGTTTTCTGGATTCCTGGATGTCCTGCCAAGAGAGACTCATGGCACCAGGTAAAAGCCTTCAGACGGAGTTCCTTGGTGGGAAGATAGAGCTTGTTTCCCTGAAAAGGCAACCCATCACGCACTGTACGCCCTTCCTCCTTATGAGCCCACTCCTGCCAAGCGTCCTTGGTAGCGTGTCTTCTCACGCATTCCAAGAATTGATTTATAGTAACCGCACATAGCACCTTGGACGGATCTATGATGGAGTCTGGAGTTGAGCGTTGTGCGGTGTCACTTATCGAGTCCTGCCAAGACAGAGAATCAGCCTTGCGGTTCTCCACTCCAGGACGGAACGTGATTGTAAAATCAAAGCCTGCAAAAAAAAGCATCCATCTCATTTGGCGCTGAGAGAGATGTCGAGCTGTTTTCATAAATTGGAGGTTCCGATGGTCCGAATACACCGTGGTGGGGTGACTGGCCCCCCTCAGGTAATGTCTCCACTCCTGAAATGCCTTTTTTATAGCTAACAGTTCCTTTTCGGCAATGGTGTAGTTCTTTTCTGCCGAGTTGAGTTTCTTTGACAGATAGGCCACAGGGTGCAGTTGTCCGGTGTGTTGATTCCGTTGTGACAGAACCGCACCTATGGCTTCCTCGGAAGCATCCGCTTCCACGATAAATGGATGTTCTGGTCGGGGATGCGCTAGCACCGGGGCCGATGTAAATGCTTGTTTCAGCGAGCGGAAAGCCTCTTCTGCTTCCTGTGACCACTGGAAAGAAGTGTCCTTTCTTAGAAGACGTGTAATGGGAGCAGCGAGTTTGGAGAATTGAAGGATAAATCTCCTATAGTAATTAGCGAAGCCCAGGAAGCATTGCACATCTCTGACATTCTTCCGAGCGGGCCATTCCTGTACGGCCTGAACCTTCCTCTGGGCCATGTGCAGGCCTTCTGGACATAGCATCACCCCCAGGAATTCTACATTGTCTACCCCAAACTCGCATTTGCTCAACTTACAGAAAAGCCCGTGCTCCCGCAGTCGCAGCAACACTCGACATACATGACTAACGTGATCCTTGACCTCTTTTGAATAGATGAGGATGTCATCTATATACACGACAACAAACAGATCCACATAGTCCTTTAATACATCGTTTAGAAAATACTGGAATGCCGCCGGGGCGTTGCAAAGGCCAAACGGCATAACAGTATATTCAAACAACCCGAATCTGGTCTTAAACGCCGTCTTCCATTCATCCCCTTCTCTGACGCGTACCAAATGGTACGCTCCTCTTAGGTCTAGTCGAGTATAAATAGATGCCTCCCTTACTTGATCAAGCAAATCCGGTATGAGGGGCAATGGGTATCTATTCCTTACTGTGTTTTTGTTTAGTTGTCTATAGTCCACACATGCCCTGAGATCGCCATTGGCCTTAGCTATGAAAAATAGCGGAGAAGCCACCGGGGATCTAGAAGGTCGAATAAAACCTATCTGTACGTAATGATCCAAATATTCTCTTAAGTACTTTGTTTCCGGCACAGATAACGCATACACTCTGCAGGCTGGAATTGTAGCTCCCTCCACTAGATCAATGCGGCAGTCGTATTCTCTGTGTGGAGGCAATTGTTCTGCATTACTCTCGCTAAACACATCACTAAAGGAGGCATATTCCCTAGGTAACTGCGTTTCTTTCTCCGCTGCTGTAGCAACTACATGTGGATGTGTTAACTCCTTAGCAGCTGAGAGATCGAAAGGTACTAGATGACTTGTGCATTCCTCTGACTGAAACCGAATGGTCTTGTTTCTCCAGTCAATGGTAGGATTGTGGTATCGCAACCATGGCATCCCCAGAATGACTTTGTATTGAGGTGCCTCAATCATGTTCAAAGACAACTCATCCAGATGCTTCTCCTGTTGGACTCTGAGAGCCAAACAGACCTGTTCCGTTTTCTCTATGATTAAACCTGAATTCAACGGTTTTCCATCCACCGCCAATACTTCCTCTGGCATTTCCTTCACTACTCTTCGGAGTTGAAGTTTCTTTACCAGGCCGTCATGGATAAAGTTTCCGGTGGCCCCGGAGTCTATCATCACCTTCACTGGGTGGCTTTGTTGCCGGCTTTCCAACATCATGTGCAGCACTATGTGAGACTCAATCTATCTAACACTAGTGGTGGCCAGAGAAGGTATCTTCCAACCCTTTCCGGCAGCCTGTTCCTCCGCCGGTCCGATGGGTAGCGTCGAGGACACAGTCGTACTCTTATTCCGGGGCCAGACCCCTGCCTGTTTTGGTTTAGAAGGGCATTCCCTTACGTAATGACCCCCTTTTCCGCAATACATGCATAACCCATGCACTCGTCGATTTTCTCTTTCTTCTCTTGTCAACGGTGTTCTAACCGCCCCTATCTCCATCGGTTCTGACACCATTACCTGAGTGTCCACCTGTCGTCGAAAGTTCCTCTCCGGGCGACTGAGCCCTTTGTCCCACCGCCTTCTATCACCCCCTCTATCGGCCATGCCGCCGTCCAAACGTAACGTTAGACTGATCATTTCTTTGCACGTAGTAGGCTGGGGATCTATCTGGGCCAACACGTCCTTTAACTCGTCCCTTAAGCCCTGATAGAACAAGGACATCCTTTTCTCCTCCGGCCACGCCGTCTCAGCTATGAGCCTGTTAAAAGTAGTGAGATACGTGACCAACTCATTCTTCCCTTGTTTCAGTTCAAGAAGCTCCTTATCTGCACTAAACGTGGTGGCCCTTCGGTCAAAAACCTTTTCGAACTCATCTCTAAAGGCATCCCAATCGGACAGGACTGCGTCGTTGTTCCTAACCAATGGTACGGCCCAGTTGGCCGCATCCCCTACGAGGTAGGATATAGCAAAAGCTACTCATGAGTGGTGTGTAGGGAACGAGGCTGGCTTACAAGAGAAATGCAGCATTTTCTGTGTCAGAAACACCTGTACCTTCATCGGGTCTCCTGCGTATTTCTCCGGACTAGCCAAAGGGATAGGCAGAGGTACCGTGACCTGTATCTGAGATGCTGATGGAGAAGCGTCAAACGGGTTCCGAGACAACCTCTCTACCTTATCTCTTAAGGCAGCAGTCTCTGCCTTGGAGGCAGCCAATTCCTGTTGTACCGACAACAACGCCTGAAGGACCTGGTCCATGGTCGCCATTTTTTTACCACCCCTGGATTGGGCAGAGCTAAATTCGTGGGCGCGTAATTCTGTCAGAGTACGCTCCACGGAATCCAGCGGCGGTAGAAAAAAGGCTCCACCTCCTGATATCACCAACACCCTGGAGCAATAAACAGGGTGTTCGAGGGATCAGGCGAGGGAAGGGTAAGGGAAGGAACAGCAAGGGAGTTAGGGCCTGCAACAACAAAACAACAAAGAAACAAAGGCATTAGACAAGTACGTACACTTCTACTCTCATGAATTCTCTCTAAAGGCTATTCGTGATACCTGAAATGATGAAAGAAGAAAACTCCCCCCTGAAGCCTTCAGGAGCCTTTATACCGTTCTGTAACACAATAGCATAAGCATTAAGGGCGTTCTCTTCCCCACCTTCAGACACTCTGCACCAGCACTATTTACATCACACGTACCACAGACAAAAACCTCCTCTGCCTTGCTTGGGGGAAATGCATGTTCCTTGTAAACTCAGGAAAAACAAAAGAAAGGTGTAGCATCCATGAAGTCCCCTCCTGGGGTTCTAATATTCAATACAGGTTTAGTACCCGCTATTCACAGTGCACAGGTGTTCGTAGGGGTTCGTTCAGAGCTCCTTGTATCCCAAAGGCATCCAAACCCTGATAGAACAAATGTCACGAACTAAAGCACACACGGTAGCGAGCAGGAGAACTCACCGCCCCGCTCCGCTGCGCGTCCCAACTCCAAGGAAAAAAACCACAACGAAAAAGAAGTCTCTGCTTCCTAATACCCCAGGCGTAGAACCGGACCCGCCCTTCGGATTCCGTTACCAGGGGTTTCCAAAGTAAACCAAGTCCCGAAACCGCGAGAGCTAACCTGCTCTATTGCGGTACTCACGATTCGCAGCTAATCCAGCCTTTGAAGTCCTCGCCGGTGCTCCTCACAGCCAAACTCCTCCGTAGACAACGCTGGCGTCCTCGCCGGTTCACAACGGAAGCAAGTTACAGAATTACGCGCGCCGGCTCCCGTCATCCAAGCGCCTTTATCCACACTTCCGCATTGGCCTCATGGGAAATGTAGTCTTTGCCACGGGGATCAGCGAGGTAGGCGCCGCTGTGCCTGATTCCTGACAATTGGTGCTATGACCAACCTGAAACCCATTCTGAGAAGGATCAAGGGAACAGTGGGTATCAATAAATTTACAAAGAACAATTGATAGATGGAATGCTGAACAATGTCAAACATTCACCCCCATTACAGAGATCTGGGCCAAAATCAATCATATTTTTGCACACCATGCCATTCCAGTTTAGACCCATCATATGCAATTCAGTCTTGACCCTGCTCCCTGGGGGAATAGTCCAGGCCAAGTCCTCACTGGACTGGAAAAAAGAATCCTGGAACCGGTTTCAGGGTATCGCCTCCCATCAGCCAAACTAGCTTGACTCCAGTGGCATAGTGAGCACTGGGCCCACGTCTGGGCATATCCTACCCACTTACGGTGACAAATGCAAAAAGAACAATTGATGGATAAAATGCTGAACAATGTCAAACATTTTCTCCCAGTATGGAGAGCTGGGCATAAATCCATCTTTTTATGTGCAACAAGCCATTCCAGTTAAGACCGAGCCATATGCAAATCCGTCTTGACTCTGCTCTCCATGGGAACAGTCCTGCCCGAACTGCCGGGCCAGGTACTCCCTGAAGTTGAAACAAGCATCCTGGGACTGGTATCTGGGTATCACCCCCTCATTAGCCAAGTTAGCTTGACTCCAGTGGTATGGGGAGCATGGGACCCACGTCTGGCCATATCCTTCCCACTTAGGGGGACAATTGCAAAAAGAACAATTGATAGGCAGAATGCTGAACAATGTCAAACATTCACCCCAGCACAAAGATCTGGGCCAAAATCCATCAATTCTTTGCACACCATGCCATACCAGTCTAGACCCAGCCATTTGCAAATTAGTCTTGACCTTGCTACCCATGGGAACAGTCCAGCCCGAACTGCCAGGACAGGTTCTCCCTGGACTGAAAACAAGCATCCTGGGACCAATTTCCCCTCTCATCAGCCAAGTTAGATTGACGTGAGTGGCATGGTGAGCACAGGACACATGTCTGGGCACACCCTTCCCACTTAGGGCAACAAATGCAAAAAAGAACAATTGATTGACGGCATGGTAAACACCCCCAGGACAGAGATCTGGGCCTAAATCCATCATTTCTTTGCACACCATGCCATTACAGTTTAGACCCAACCATATGAAAATCAGTCTTGACCCTGCTCCTCATGGGAACAGTCCAGCCCAAACTGCTAGGCCAGGTCCTCCCTGGACTGAGAAGTAAACAAGCATCCTGGGACTGGTATCGGTGTATCACCCCTCATTAGCCAAGTTAGATTGACTCCAGTGAGCATGGGACCCAAGTCTGGACATATCCTTCTCACTTAGGACAACAATGGCAAAAAGAACAATTGATGGGTGGAATGATGAACAATGGAATCCTAACTTTACAACTACTAAATCCCTTTTGTGAATACCGAAAGTCACAAAGTTAGGGTATTGTCTCAGTTTAGTAGTAGTAAAGTTAGGAATCCTAACTTTACTACTACTAAATGCCTTCTGCGAATACCAAAAGTAATAAGTTTAGGATTTTGTCTCTGATTAGTTCTGTGAATCAGCCCCTAGGTAATCATCATCATTGTATAAATTGAGAAAATTACATTTATGTACAAAATGATGTTCAGGTTCAAAATCACTCCTTTTTTCAACATTAGAAGGCTTCTGCAAACGTGGTCAGATGCACAGGTGATAATCAGGAGGAAAACAGATTAGGTGCAAAATAACATTGAAATGGAAAATCATCCTTGATACAAAATCATCACAAGCATGGAAAACAATAATTCATATAATATTAAAATTCTAGAGCTTCATTGCATACTCTCCCATAAGTAGTGCTGGAACGAGAGAAATCACAAGAAGCAGAATCTCAGTGTCAACATATACATTTCTGCAGGATAGCTCCCTTTTTGTATGGTCACCCCCACACTTTCTACCCCAATGCTGATGGTTGTGACTCTGAAAGTGCCCTGAAACTTGCCAACCAGGCCCCAGTGACAGCAATCTCTGCTAACTCTGATACATATGAATTGGTATTCCCAATTGCCAAGGACTTTAACACCCTTATAAGTCCTTGGTAAGTGGTACCAGTGGTACCTAGGGCATGGGAGTTAAAGGGGTCACCAGGGCCTTAAACACTGATTGTGCCATCCTAAGTGAACATCCTAAGTAAACAGATGACAGCAGTCCTGCCACTGCAGACTGCATGAACAGCGTAAATTGTTCAAACTCGACTTTGCCCTTACCATGCTTGACAAGGTCAAAGCACTATTTTTAATATATGTCAGTCAGCCCTAAACTGAGCCCAGGAGTCAGAGTGCATTATATTAAAGGTGTGGACATATAAGTGCAAGCTCATATGTCCCTATGTTAGCCTCTTTCCATTAAGGGCTACTATACGTGTTTAGGGGCCATAGGATAATATGGACTGGCGTCCGGGCACCCCGAGGTTGCCAGCTCCATTGTAGTCCCACTGAAAAAAGTCCTGTTTGGTAACAAACAAGCCTAACTTGATTTCCCATGTTGGATTTGATGCGTTATGCACCCAGGTGTCTAACTTTGAGGTTGCCCACCTGGTTGCCCCATCTCTTCCTGTGCCCTCGCTGACAGCCTGCAGCTACTGCCACCAAGACAGGAATCTGACCCTCTGCCAGGAGGTGTAAGCACTCCGAGAAGTCAGAAACAAAGGCCTGGCCAGAAAGGTGAAGACACCTCCCTTCCTGACAGGATGGCTAGTGAAATGGCACATCAAGGAGATGAGCTTCAAAGCTTGCATTGCCTCTGATATGCATCCAGGCTGCCTCCCAAAGTAGGAAACAGCCCACCCCTTCCCCCAGGTACTTTAGCTCTCGGGCAGGTGGGAAAATTATGTAGTCAGGAGGTGTACACCCCCAGAAGGTTAGCCACACCCCTAGGGTGGGCTACCTGCTTTGCACAGCTAAGGGAGATTTCTGTCATTTTTACAAGTAGCAGAATAGAGGGTTCTGGGTAGTAATGGTGGTACACATCCTTGGATGTGGTCAACTCAGGTGTGGCATAGCCACGGGTCTAGTAGACCATTGTCTACTTGCACCCACAGCCATAAATCCCCTAAATCTAGGATTTAAGGGGCACCCCTGGCACTGGAACCTCAGATCTGAATTGGTTTGCAAACAAGGACAAAAGAAGAGAACCAAGTAAGAGACTTCTGGACCTACAGAAAACAAAAGTACAATACTCTGCACTTGTGGCAAACAACCTACATCTGCACAGCTGCTACTCATTCCAGACCAGGGACCAGTCCCCATATGAGGAAATCCTCTGAGAGCCAACGGCAACTCCAGACTCTCTTGGAATTGTGGCACAACTCCCCTGACTACCGCAGGTAAATGCACACTCCTAGAAACAAGAATTACTGGCCATCAGGCCCGCTGAAGGATTGACTAAAAGTAAATTGTGCAGTGCATTGTGGAAAATGTATTCAGACTTCCAGCTGCTAAGGCTTGTTGGTGGCCAGTCCAGCTACCACTATCGTTGTTCGACACTGTGACTCGGGGTAACCCTGCAGTATCTTCAACTCCCCACCTCAGTAGACCCATTGTCGACTTTTTCCATCCATTTCCTCACCAGAACCGTCTAAGTGGTAAAATCAGCTCCCTAATGGCTCCCACTTCAGTACCAGGGACAGTCAGGAAAACTCTGCACCGGGGCTCTACGGGACAGGTAAAATTCAACTGACTGTTGTTGCCTGGTTCTAGGACCTGCATCACCTTAACCCCCAATGGGTTGCATGTAACTCAACCTGCAAGTGACCGATTGCCACAAGTACTTTTTTTCCCATTGACCACAATATTAAGGTTTTGCAGTTGTGAATCACACTGATTTTCATTTCCTTCTAAACTCCATAACCTTGGATATACTCATTCAATTGTGTTCATTTTGGTGTCTAAATTTATATAAAAATATGCTTTATTTTTATAAATTGCTGTTGGATTTCTTTCGAGTCTTGTCAATTACTTATTATCCATGTTGGTGCTCTGAAAAGCTTAAAAGATGCTCCTCTAGTAAAACCTGACTGCTCTGTGCAATACTAGCGGGACTGAGCTAGGGATTTACAAGTGTGAATGCAAAGGATCTACTTCCGAGTATTGTGAGAGTACTGCATAGTGAAGCCTAACCATCCTCACTGCATAATATTTCACTTCCCACAAAATTTCTTTTTTTAAATCTCTGCACCAAAAGTTTTGCCAGAAAGCACAATTTTAACAGACAATCTATACATTTGTAATTGTTCAGAACTAGATTGTGTTTTAATATATCCTACAGGATCAAGGTATTGCGGCAGATACATTTGTGTATCCTGTAAGTTCCAGAGAGTGATAGCGGTAAGATAAATCTGGATGATAATGCACTTGCTTAAGTTATTTGTGCATATCATGCAATCTGGACAAATGTTTGACTCATAAAGCATAAAGGGTTAATGTGCCTACTGCAAAGTTCTGCACGTAGCATGCAAGTCACAGATTTGTACTTTCTGTAAATATGTCAATGGGTTGTTGCTTTATTTGCAAGTTACAATCCTTGTTATGTAACTTAGTGAATTCTGACCCAGATTCAAGGAGTCTTATTGTTTTTGTTTTTCAATTAATCTTAGTTCCTATTCTGAGGTCACTAACAAGATTTCCTTTGATGAATAATAATCACTTATCAGTAAGTGCTATGTTATGAAAATTAGTCTAATTACTCATATAGACAAATATATTTGACATTCCTACAGTGCATGGAAGTCTATTAATTATACATAACAAGCTTGGAAAAGTAAAAGCGTTCCTGCAAAACCTTATATATGGACAAAATGACAACACTTTAACCTCATCAGACTGGGGTATATTTGAAATCCAAAACAAGAAGTCCAATGGCACTCATTCAATTATGATACCACACAGAGCACTTCATGGGACATAGTAACACTTTTTCTTTCATCTAAAACAAGACACGCATTTGAGTGCATAAAATCGTACACAAGCCTTTACTTTTCTTTTTGATAGATATACATTTGTTTCATCAACAGAAAAACAAGTGGTGCTGTACATTAAAAGATAAAGTGCAGACGGCATAGTCCTCAAGCATGTGTAATTGTAAGAAATTGAGTTGTTGGTTGACTCGGTGTGAGCCCTGGTCAAGAAGCACCTACAATTCATGTCAGGGAGAGGCACAAGCCAACCTTTAAACTAACCTGTCCTAAACCATTTGGTAGCTTAACATAGACCAGTCAGGCCTAGCTTTGAAGCAATGTGTAAAGTATTTAGCAACACTGTAATAAGGCGACAACACCAAACAGAAAAATAAAACTTACTTTAATAGATAAAACAGGGCCAAAATTTCGAACATCCAATCAGTAGACCCTTAGATATGTAATTTTAAAGATGTTAGTTAAAATAGCACCAAAAATCACAAAGCGCCAACTGCGGGTATCTGTTCGCGCCTGACAAGGACAAAGTCACAAGTTCAGGCCAACCAGCAATGGAGCGCGGGTCAGCTACAGAGACCAGTTAGACATGCTGCGCAAAGTACCTTAAATCCTTGTTTGCGGGGCATAGCGAGAATATGAGTACAAGATGAGTTGCACAGCTGGAGCACCAAATGGCTACATCAGGAACATGCAAACTTTCTAACAGTGGCATTTTCAAGATTATAATTTAAAATCCAACTTCGCCATACGTTGGTAATTTGCATTGCAATTCCAAAGACACCAAACATGAACTGGTTAACTGTTCCCATTTAGAAATTGCACTTATAAAATTTAGTAAGTTAAGTTCAATGTTATCCTCTGGGAAAGGTAGGCCTTGAAGTAGTGAAAAATGAATTTAAGAGTTTTTACTACCAGGACATGTAAAACTTAAACGTACGTGCCCAACTCTTTAAATTAACTGCACCCTGTCCTCCGGGCTGTCCAGGGCCCACCCTAGGGGCGGCCTATGTGTATAAAAAAGGACGCTTTGGACCAGGCAAAGGTTTAGTTTGAAAGGTTGACATGGTAGTTTAAAACTGCACACACAGGCTGCAATGGCAGGCCTGAGTCATGTGCTATTTAAGTTGGAGGCACAATGAGTGCTGCAGCGATTCCTCTGACAAGGAGAAAATTATACATTATTCTATATCTCTTAATGTTGAGATACTTCCATTACACCTCTGGTGTGACATACATTTTGCTAGGTTTCTATGATGAGAAAGCTGAGGCTGCCACTGCAGCTGTGAGCAAAGTGCACTCAAGTAAGCTGAATATGGTTTGACATTGAAAAATACCCCTGCATTCTGTGGAGATAATGCAAAGGCGAATTATGGACTAAATTATTCTGTTCAGAAGCTATCGAAGGAAGATAATGAGGAATTTCTTTCAGGTAAAATTCCTTCCAATATCCTATTTAATTGTGCAAAATGATTAAGTGTACAATATGTCGCTCAGCAACAGGAAAAGCAGAGTTAAAAGAGATCTCTTGTTTGTAGGTTTAGAGTCGCAGGCATTGTTGGCAATGTCCCAACACGGTGGCTCACCTTATTTCCAGTCACAAATCGAATGTTGCAGTGCTGGGCAGCAGAGAAATTGTGTTTCCTTAATCTATGTCAATAAAAAACTGCTAAAGTTATTTACAATTTTCTAGACCTCAAACTTGGGACGGTCACTATGACAAAGGTGAAAGTGTATCTTTTCTCTTGCCACAATCTATTCGTCATTTGAAATGTCTTCATCTTGCAGGTTTAGAAAGATGGGATGTGTGCCTCTAAGGTTCCAGTCAATCTCATAACAGTGAGGAGAAATGTGAAGGACCGACTGGCATTCCAGTTCTTTGAGCTTCCAGCACAGAATTACCTTAGTTCATATGACTTTGATTCATGCACAGGCATGCAGAGTGTGTTTGTAAAGTTTTGAAGCATTCTAAAAACTATTTACAAAAGTAGTTCGATCTTTCGGAGATCATACCTTGGCAACACTTACACTGCTGCTTAAGAGAAATGCTAACAACTCTGCAAAGCTGGATGCGCTAAACTTTACTCATCATCTACAATTCAAATACATATTTAAAGAAAACAGCTTAATTACTCCTGCTTTGTGCAACAACTTATTATGTGCACAGAAATTGCAGATTAATTGTCAAAGTTTCCGAGTGAAGTTCCTTGTGTAAAAAATGCAATTGATATTTTCTTGCAAGAGAAAATCGCAGCAACTGAGAAGATGTTTTCTGAAATAAATTCTCCTGGACTGACACATGAAACAGGCATGATGCTGAACTTGATAAAGAGGAGCTTCAGATCTTGGTTAATTTGTAACACACAAGTGATGGGAGGAATGCATGCAAATATTCGAAATCACTTCCAAACACTCTAGGTAGCATTCTGAGCCCTAGTCTTTTGTCTACTCTGCCACGCTAAACAGAGGCCTACCTTATGCAATTCAGTGTTACCCAGCCATGGCTTGGATGCTACCTGGAGTGATGGCCAGTGGTTTATGCTGTTTTCAACCATTTCTACCATGATTTTGAATGTTTTCGATGTCTGGCTGACTTGGTTTGAGACGGAGGAGACTTTGGGCAAGGAGTCGGATTATGGTAAGTCTTGACAGAGATAACTGGGACTACGATTGATAGTGTTATAACATAGACCACTGTGATAAATGCAATTTGCAGTGGCAGGATTGCTACACTAGGAAATACAACCGTTTTTGGTATCATTCCTTTTTGTCTTCCATTAACAGATCAGCCTTGAAAAAGTCAAGTAGGCGAAACATGTGTCTGGTGCATTTGGTCTTTTCTATGTATCGATATTTCTGCATTGTAAGAATGCAGAGGATATCAAGAAGACTTCACCATCAAATTTTTCACCAGCCTCCCAGTGCCTTGAGAGCCTCATAGGTGAGTAGCCGCGCTTTACAAATCCCTGATTGATTGATTGATATTTATGAAATATTTGTACTGTTTGAACTTCTTTATATTGTGTGCTTCATAAAAAATGTTGTAGAATTGTAGCCCTAAATCTTTGTTTCTAGAACTATTTTCGCACCCTTGATTGGCTGGTTGCATTGCGCGTGGAAGCACCTTTGAATACTGTATACAGCTGATCTAATTTACTGCCGTTATGTGTACATATGTCATAGCCACCATTTATTTGTTTATTCACGCAAGTCTAATTATACCTGATGTGAATAAGCCATCTGGCAAGGAAAAGGGGCGCAGAGAGAGGAAAAGCCATTTTCAATGATCTAGTCTGTTTTCTCAGACTCAAAATTTTCAAAACGGAGGATAAATACTTATCTTTCCCCAATAGTCTGTCTAGTTAACCAGCTAGATCAATTTGATAACTCATGCTATGGTTCAGCATAAACCAAGCAGTGATGAGTCTATTTTCATTATTCATATATTACCATGTCTCGTCCTGCTAAGAATCAGATCAAATATCAATCAGATTTCCAGTGCTGCTCATTAAACATCCTATACGGGGGATAATCACAGTCTTTGTAGGACTTAACGTTTTCAGGATTAACAACTCTCTTTTACAAATTATTTCTCATTTCTTGGAGTTGATACCAACTCACATTTCCATTAACTCATCTATTGCCTCTCTGCATCAAAATTGTATCTCTTTGACTGAAGCTACTCACCCTGTATTTTATATTAAACAAGAATATTCTTGTAGAGTCTCAAAATTATCTATTTTGAAAAGACATTCCAGAGATTTACTCCAAATGCATTTAGTTAAAAAGCTCTGATATTTAATAAGTCATTCTTTTTCAGCAAATTAAAAGATTAGTTCACTAACCATGCATATTATAAAGTGTTTTATTTTGTCTCCCAGGATGATGCCATCCAAACATGACGTTCTCCTTGACGAAGAGTAGAAACATTTTCCTCCGAGTGCTAGAGCTGGACTTCTATTGCAAAAAATGGAAAGCCAAGCAATCAGCAGTTGGTTTTGTCATTGCTCATAGAGACTATTCCCAAAAGATGTCTGCCTTACCATGTTCCCTCCTTTACAAACACTTAAGGATTTTGGGCAGATGTTTTTTTCCAAAGAGATACATGAAGAACCAATCCGGTTTCCAAATCCTGAATCTAGGGGAAAACAAAGTTCTCATAGGCAAGATTTCAAAACGTTGTGTGTATTAATTCTTTCCAGATCGTGGTAGGGGAGGGGTAGGTGGGTGGGGGGGGGGGGGAGGGGATCAGGAGTTTTAAGTGCCATTTGGATTTGAGTAGTTACTGAATTCGAGAGAAATCTTTTGAACACGGTGGTCTTTCATTGGGAACTGCATAAGTAATACACCTTGAGAATGGGCCTCTATATAGAGTGCCACAGTTGTACACAAATGATAGGTTGGGTTGCTACCCAGAGTGATTGTGAGTGTTTTATACTATGTGCAAACATTTCTTTCATCACTCTTTTCTGTCAGAGGTAACTCACTATGTGCCCAAGAGAATGCCCAGAAATGAGTCCTGTGCTCTCAATGCTACAGGATTCAAGCAAGCTACACCTTACTAAGATGGCAGATAACAGTCTGGGAATGTTCGTGGCACCTTCTGGAGTGAGCCTCAGCTGGCAATTCAAAATGAACTGTTCCCATGAGGAGCAGGTTCAGTCTTGATTTACATAATGTGGGCCTCTGTCTAGAGTGGCACAGTGGGCAAAGAGTGATGGGTTGGGATACTACCCAGAGTGACTGCAAGTGTTTTATAACATTTGCAAACATTCCTTGAGTAACCCTCGTTGTTCCATGTTAAATTGAAACATTCTTGCCAACTTTCTATTTATTTTCTCTGTGAAAGAAAGACCATCTGAAGACTGTTAGCTCTGATAAATAAGCTCCATTAAAAAAGAAAGAGTGATGTTAGCATTGTTACTGCCCATGAGCTGAAAGTCCACATTTTGCGACAGAGCACTGCTTGTGGTATGAGGACTTATGGAAACAGTGCAGAATTCTATGACAATGCTCTCTTATGTCTCCTTTCAAATTCTACTTTGTGTTTTGTTTGCTAGTGATAATTGATCCTTTGTCCTCAAATTTTACCTTGATTGCCAAAAAAGTGGTACTTGCCAACAAGGTAGAGGGCACTTGGAAAGATAAAGCAAACCAGCTAGACGGGAAAACTCTTGCCGTGGTCGGCTGTTGTTTTGTTCGGCTGGCAAAGTAATTGCCTTAGTCACCCTAGCCAAGTCTACCATCCCCACAACATATACATGGCCAATGCAATCCTTTTGATTTGACTGGATATGGATTTGTTCCTCAATATGAATGTGTTAAGGTATGTTGTTAATCTATGGACCTGGACATGATTGCACAGGGCCCGATCCAGGACACGTAAGGTAATCGTGCGCTCTATAAGTCATAACAACATAACCTAACATAACATCCACAAACTAAAGTTAGACCAAAAGTCTAACTTAACTACTTTTCAGTATTCACAAAGGAAATGTACTACTTGTAAAATTACTACTCATAAAGCTACTAGTAATAACTTACCTTTGTGAATACCGAAAAGTAGTAAGGTTTGACATTTGATCTAATTTAAAATTTTGGTCTAACTTTACCTTTGTGAATCAGCCTTCCTGAGTTTTTTTTGTTCAGTCAAATGAACCCCAAGTGAGTGAAAGTCATATTTATTGAAACCTGATTATCTTCGTGGATTGGAAACTGAACAATCTCTCAGCATCAGCATAATAGAAAACTACTAAATGATATCTGTCCACTATACACAGATCAAAATGTCATCTGTCTACTAAGTTTTGTAGCAGGAGTAGGTAACTTTTTAGGTTTAAAAAAGGTTGTGGCTACTTAGCATTTAGCATCGGCCAGGTAAATAGTGAATTTTCTTTTGCTATTTATCTGGCTGCAGGCTTAATAATAGTATTTATTTACCATTTACAGAGTACAGAGCAGAGTGTGTGAAACATTGCCAGGTAACTTTACCTCTGATGGTTACAAATACATATTAGCCACTTTGATGTGGAGGATGACCCGTTGACATCCTCTACACCACCTCCACAGTGCAGGGGATGTCAATGGGTCATCCTCCTGTGGGATGACAGGAGATGTTTCGGTTATTTGATAGGAGACTTTCCCACATGGTGGCTTCAGTGGGGGTTGACACAGAATCGTTTTTACATTTAGCCCATTCCCTGCCCCTGCCTATCAGTGATGTCAGCATGCCGCAGGGTGCACTGGTGTCACTCATCTCACCAAAAAGTGCGAAGAGGAGCAGGTAAGGAAGCTCCCTGGACATCCAGTGGGGTTTTGCCCTTCCAGGCTGCCTCTTAAAATTTGTCTTTCTCAAATTGATACTTGCTCGTTGATCAAGAATGCACCGTGATCCATGAGCAGTGATAATTAGACACAAGTGATATTGTTTTAGGAGTGGGGTGGTCAGCCCATCGGCCATGCAAACCCCCAGGAGGCATATTTGCATACTTATGTTTGCCCTCTCCTGGGGGGCATAGCGGCCCCGGACAGGGGGTGAGATCGGTCCCTATGGAAGGGAACATTTGGCAATCATATTTGTTTTTAGTTTTTTGCTGCCTGTGGCCTCTCTAGCTTTCCTAGGCAGCACAAAAGATATAAAAGTATCGATGGAAAGGGGAGACTTTCCCCTTTCGAGTGATGCCTTTTTCAAATTGATACACCGCAATAAGCAGGGACCACTTGACACAAGAGAGAATATTTTGGAAGTGGTGGGGTCACCCCCCAGGAGCTTTATATTTATATATTTTTGTTCCCCTTTCCCTGAGGAGGGGTGACCAACCCAGGGGGGGCACAAATGTCCCCGTCACAGGGAACTGAGAAATTAGAAGCCAATTTGTTTTTTAATTTTGTGCTGATCGATGCCTTTCCACCTTTCCCGGGCTGCACAACAGGTGTAAAGGCATCATTTAGAAGGGGGTAGTTTCCCCCTTCCAGCGATTCCTTGGTGAAACAGATTTCTGCTTGTGGATCATGACTGCACTGCAATCCATGCGCAGGGATTCCACTAGACACCAGGAATGCCTTTATGTAAGGGGTTAGCCCCACGTGCGTGATCAACCCCTCCTTATGTATTTATCTTATTCCTTCTCTGTGGGGGCACCAGTGGCGGCTGGTGAGATTTTAAAGTGGTGGGCTGAAAATTTTTGGTGTCGAATGGCGCGCGAGCGAGCGCAGCGAGCGAGCCCGAACCACCTACGGAGGGTTCGGGGGTGTTCCCCCCCCGAGAAAATTTTGAAAAATTAGCAGCCAAATGGTGGATTTTCAAGACTTTCGGAAGCCATTGTGCTTAACAGAAACAGGCCACTGCCTCCCCTAAAACTATCATCAGTTCCAAGGCCTAATGAATAAACCATTCTAAATTGCAATAAACCACAATTAATTTTAACAATGTTGCATAAATAGGTTGGATCTGCCTACTGACCAAGTGGCTACTTGAGATAAAATTGCATTCAAGGTAGCCCATCAGAGTAAAATGCCTTCTTTTTCCATATAGAATTGAATCTCATATTGGTTAGTGTTCATTTTTTGGAACTCAATTGCATGCATAAAGGCACCATGTATAAACAAAAAACACATAAGCAATAGCATACAGAGATAAAATATATACATGCATGCAACACATAAAATGTTTCCCCTACCTGTGCTTGTCTGTTTCCTTTATGAATCATTTGTTCAAAGCCAAGTACACAGGAGGTGAATGAAATCTTCATATGATATAATTGGCTACAGATAGAAATATTCATTTGAAGAAAAAAATAATCCAATCTTATAGACTGTCAACCAAACTTTGAGCCGGCTAGCTTTACAGTTGAAAGACGAAACGTAAATATCCCTCACCCCAAAGCCAATTGTTCAAACAGTAATTTAGAATGCTTTATATAGATTTACATTTAAACAATCAAGCATGGTAAAATCCTTTCAAAAAAATATATAAGGAGCAGGAAGATGACCAAAACCTTTGTGTAGAGAAGGTTTAATAGTACAAGAAGTATGTTTTATATACTTTAAATTTAAATACTTTGTACATCACTGCTAAAGTGTCTGGTGAACCAGTACTTAAAAAAACTTGTATATTTACATGAAATATGCATTGGTGCATGGAAGAAACATAACTTTCTCAAAGTTGTATGGGTTCACACATTTATATTATTTTACACCCATGAGGCCACCAACAAAATATTACTAATAGATAACTCTATATGTTCCAACAAGAAAACAAACATGGTTATATCATTGATGAAAGTGAAATGAGCCAACATTCAGACTCCTTGCATGCAAATATGTGCTCCCTTACAGATGTTGCATCACTGCAGATGGCAATTCGCATCAGATTCTGCTAAAGTAATGGAGTTGATGAACATGAAGTGCTGCCGCCTTAAAATAATTGAATTTTTTTATGGTGTGTTGAGTATTAAGTATGAGGTAATGAGTCATGAGTAGATCTAAAGATATGCAATAGTGTCAAATCTAGTATGCTCTTCAGTTCAGAAATGAACCCTATCATTATAAATGAAGTAATATTATTAACAAATCCACTCAGTATCAGTCCATGATGGTCAGTGGTAGAGATCGTTAAAAAAAATATACGTCCAGGATTCTACAGGCCTCTACCACACAGCAACACTACAGTCAGTGTATCAGTTTGCAATTAGGAAAAGAGCAAACAAACTACAGCTTCATCTAACGAATTGCCAGAAGACAATTGTTATTCCTAAAGGGCACTGTCTGCATTACAGCAAAAGTTTGTAAAACGAGACTGTATTCAGGACTGACTATAATACCTGGATCAGGACTGATTATAAAGATGAAACCAATAAACAATATCCTGAAATTCTTACAAGACTGACTGTAGCCCAGTATGCACCATCTTTAAGCATGTAATGGAAGGAGCATGGTATCAGTGTGTCAGGCTATAGTTTGAAAGTTAATGCAAAGCTTCAGTCTGCCAAGGTAAAGAAAAAAGCACACCAATACCTTCCACAGGCTATATTGAACTTCAACAAAAAGTAATAAGATGAACCTGGACATTGTCTGCTGCGCATGTTTACAACTTAAAGCTTTCTATAGCAGATGGTCGACCTATGTTCCTTGAGTGCCCTCACTGCAGTGACGCGTTTCTAAAGGATGCAATGTATACTTCTACTTGGACGACTGACACACGTTATAAAAATATGAACATCCGTAGATGAAATCAATACACCTGCACAACCTTGTTTAAGCCTCATTACTAAAATGACTCTTTTTGGAACTAGTCCTTTACCTGCCTATCTCGCGAGCATGTGGCCTTTGCAGCATACGGAGATGGAATTAATAATCATGCATTATGAATAGGGCTCCCGGTTTAATGGTATTTATTTTTTTGCCATTTCCGTCTGTATTTATCCATATTTATTTATTGGGCATTTTATCTGTATTTATCCACATTTATTTTTCCCACATGTAAAAAACGAGGCTACATCTAGTATTTTTCCACATTTATTTAAACCCTGGCCACTACACTGACCACTTGAAATACTGACCCCTTGAATTAAGGTGCTCTTTCACACAGACTCCTTTCTCAGACCTAAAATACATATTTGCCATCACTGCAAGTCAGTGAATTTAATATGAAAGTCTTCAAAAGACACACATGAAGTAACCACCTTTTCAGACACACCGGGCGCAGTTGAAAAGCGACAGACTTGTTATAAATGTAAATTTGCTGCAGAAGAAACAGATCTTGCAGGCTTTGTGTTTGAGGATGAGATCAGTGGAATCAGACCAGCAGGAAGAGCAATAAGGTGCAGCTTATAGGTAAATGTACTCCAGAGCTAAGAAACAGCCTTCAGTGAGCAATAAACAGGTTATTGGCATGCGAGTGACGCATTTTTAGGAAGTACCTCCTATCCATCAAATCTATGATTATCCCTTCTGTGCTGATATGCATAGCTCAACTAATGCAAGCACCCTCACTTAACACTTGGTGTCTCTGGTAACAGAGATGTGGTCTCACGGCTAGAATGTCGACTTTGGAGCTGGGAAACCAAGGTTCGAGTTTCGGGCTCGACTCCACATCCTGTGATTCTGGGCAAATCACTTAATCTCCTAGTGCCTAACAAAATGAATGTGTCCTTGTGTAACGAAACAGTTGCTCATGTGAAGCGCTCTGATTGATGCACGATGTCTCGGGTCTAGTTCACGCTACATAAAACTAAAAAAAAATATATATATACTACTTTCTCCCAGTTTGAACGTTATACTACGGAATGAGCGGTCCTGATCCTTCCTACGGAGCCGCACTGATACATGTACATTCCACAAGCATTGCACTTAAATTCTTTGCTGAACCATGCTGAAAATAATAAAAACTGAGGGGCAGTTTCAGGGTCACTGCAGAAGACACCGCCCCGCTCTTACTGCCCTCACTTTTCTCAGAATTTTAGTTGCCCTTTATAACGATCAGAATCACTCAGGCAGCAGGCTCAGCTGTAACGCGGTGGGCCTATAAGTTAAAAACTGCCAGCCTGGGCCTCACCTGGTGTGAACTGTTTGAGTTCACAAGTCCTTCCTCCTACTACTGCCCTACTCCGGACAGCAACAGGACACACTGCCTCGCCTCCGACCTCGACCTTGGTTCTCCGCTCTGCAGTCCATCCATCTGGAGTGGAGAGTAAAATGGCTGATACTCCAACTGCCGACTCACGCACGCGGGAAGCAGTCAGATCGACGTCATCGAGCGATTCGAGCCTGCGCAGACGGTCAGGGGTGGGGTGACACCTTGACAAGCTCTCCTCCACTCTCTGATTGACGTGGAGAGTTAGCGATCCCGGGCTTGTATTTAAAACGCCCGGGGCTAACTTAACTTCCACGTCATCAGGGGGTGGAGACTGGGCCTTCCAGCTAGGTCTTTGCCGAGCTGATGACATCACAGCCTTCAGGGCTGTGATGTTGTCGGCCCGGCAAACACATAGCAGGCTTCTTTGGGTCCGGGAGCAAATCAGTCACGTGACGTGACAGCAGAGCTGCGCCAGTATTGGTGAGACTGCAGACTCTGCAGTGAGACAGTGCCCCGTGTTCTACTTTGGGATTTTTTTTTTATAAAATAAAATGTGATCTAAGCAGTCCCTGTGTTCTACTTTGGGGATTTAAAAAAAAAAAAATGTGATCTAATCTCTCCTCTTGAGAAATGTACCTGGGGCGGAGCCCCGACGCCCTCAAAGAGAAACCGCCACTGGGGGGCACCATATTGACCCCTAAGGTGGTGCCTGAATGACTCCCCAGAGAAGCAGAAATTTAGCAGTCATTATGTTTATTAAATGTAACCAGGGCTTTTCTGGATCAAACCAATGTCCATATAAGTTCCACTTTGGGACTTCCCTTGACCCGGGTTTGATCCATTCCTGTTGGGGGCAGGAGGCCTAGCCACACTTGTGGGGCAGTGTTTTTATCAGGACAAGTAGGGTAATGCTGGTTGTAGGAATTTTGTGGATTCCTGATGATTCCAGAAGTTACCATCACAGAAATGGGAGGAAAATGTGTGATTTCAGGCAAAGTTTGATGTTTGCAGGGCTTTACGATAATAAAACCGTGTGGGATTCATGCAAGGCACACCACTCTGAAATTCCCTGGTTGTCTGCTTTTGAAAAATGTCTGTGATTTGTAGGTTTGCATGGGTGGTACCACAACACAGCCCAAAATAACACCTCAATCCCAATCTATTATCACCCATCATAGCGCTTTATGGCCTTTTGTGTTTTGTTTTCTTGGCCCACCCACACAAGTGTGGTACCGTTCTTATGAGGAGAAATGTGAAAACTCAGGGTGGTAGGAAATCTGTGAGGAAAAGGTGTCTTTCTTACCAAAGTTTGACGTTTGCAACAACTTCTGGGTAAAAAAAAAACTACTAAGAAAGTGCGCACATTTGGATGCAAGCAAGATGGCTGCTGGGTAAACAAGTCCCCATTCCCCAGTCTGCTTTTCTTCTTCTTTCTCCGCTCGTACGTGGTTTCAGAGGCACCAAATGTAACAGGCAATTTTTCTTATTGTTGGGAGCCTTTCTCTAACTCCAGTCTGCAGACATTTTTTTACCCACTCACCTCAGGTGGCTAAACGTGGTTCGCATTTACCACCTTCATGCTCTAACAAGAACTTGTGCGTTCTCAGCAATGTTCTGCGTCTATTCTGCCACCGACTAAGGCTTTGTAAGCTCTGATACATTAACCCTCTGCTAACTTTGCCTGTTTATTATCTGATGATGTTATCACTATTTTCTTCAGGCTCCTCCTACGTGGAACTTGCTGGTACTCTTAACTTTATTCCATTTGGAGTTGATCCATTAAGCCATTCACCTGAAATAATTTTCCTATCTGTTGTTCCTGACATTTTCTTTTTCATAATTTTTCCATGATGGCGGAGGGAGGTGGTAGCTCTACAAAAAATGGCTCTCTCAGTAACACATCTTCTGCAACATTCAAAGAGTCTTCAGGCAGTGGGGGCAAGACGCTAAAAAAAACCATACCTCCCGTAGGAAATCACCCCTCCCTGTCACTATGCAGGATATAATTGACAAACTTAAACTTTTGAATCTCCAAAGGTAAATGGTCTTCCCATAAATCCAGGGTTTCAGACCTTGAAAGTGTTGCCAAAGAGTCTAGTGATACCACTGATAAGGTAAACATTATGGCCAAGGAAATTGCAGCCCTCAAAAGACAAACTGAAGATCAAGAAAAGCGGACCCATATTAGTAATCTTCAACTTTATGGCATTCCAGAGGGTTCAGATGGAGGAGACATGATTGCTTTCCCACAAATTAATCTACCCAAGATAGTGGATCTCTCCAGTGGCTCCTCTCTCAACATTCAAAGAGCCCACTGTCTTGGACCAAAAATATCCAGTGCTTCCTCCGGCTCCAAACCTTGAGGTATTACAATCCACTTCCTTCAGTACACTGACTTAATGCAAGTTTTTTCTGCCTCCAAGCAATGCAAACAGATGATTCAGGATATTTCCTCAGCCACAGCCACTCATCGCAAATAATCCTGGGGCCTATGTCCCCCCCATGCCATGGGTGCTAGATATGGACTTCTACACCCATGCATTTTCAAGGTTACTTCCAACAACAAGACCACCTCCTTTAATTCTCCAAGTCATATTAAGGATTCTATTCACCTTAACAGAAGAAAGAATATGGACACTGGTGACACCTACAGTTCTATCCAATATTTAACCCTATTATCTTTCTCTCTCCTTTCTCAGGGAGTGATCAGCTTTGTATAAATTGTCTTTGCCATCTTTGTTTACTCCTTTTCCTATGAAAGTTTTCTCTTCCTTCTTTCCTCAGGTCTCTTGTCTATTTTTGATGGCATTGTCCACTCCTCCATTAGTCAATGTATGGTGGTTGTTTGTTTTCTTTTAATGGAAAGTCTTTCTCTAGTTTCCCATTACAACTTTTAAGCCTATATTTATGATCAGGCTTGATCTTTATTGTCCCTCTCCGCTCCTGTCCCCTTCCTTCCTTTTTCCTCTTCCGGGCTCGTATGTTTTTATATCCTTTTTGTTCTCTCGGACCAGATTCTCCGGCAATTTCTCTTGCATGGCACTTTTCGGTACTCCTACTCCAATTCTATTCCATTTTTTATTCTCCTTTTATGGTTCTGGTCCCCTGGACCCTCTGCAATACTTCTCGGTCTTTTTACCTTGTGGGTCTTTTTTGGACTTATTCCTTGTTCCTCACCTCTCTTTCCTGCCTGTTTTTTCCATTTTGTTTCTTCCTTTCAATAAGGTCTACAGTTACTCTTCAGCTAAAATTCTCTCTTTTTACTGTGTGCTATCTCTGGTTTTTATCTTTTCCTTTCCCCTTTGTCTTATTTTCATATTTTTCCCTTCCTACTGGTAAATTGTTCTTTATGCACATATTGTTTTCTTGCATTATTTTCAATGTTGATGAGGTTGATGTTATACATCAGAATCTTTTGTCTTTCTCATGAATAAACTCATAATCATTTCCTGGAATGGCAGAGGCCTTTGGAGCCAGAGAAAAGATACAGGGCTCTTACTCATCTTTCTAAATCTTCATGTCATGTTGCTCTGTTACAGGAAAGTTACCTATTCGAGAAAGATATCCACCTGCTTAAGAAAGGATGGGGTTGATCTGTTTATTGTTCTCCCTCTGTTAATCACAAAAATGGTGTTATCATACATATTTTGAAAAACGTGCATGCCTGTGTTAAAACAAAAGATATATCACAATCCTATACCACATGTGAAAAAGCAAGACAATACATATAGTCATCTTTATAATTTAAATTCATAAACAGTACATTAAAATCCAACATTTATAAGAAAAACGTTTTTTTAATTTTTTTAAATAAGACAGTATCTTTATACAGTTTTTAATTGTTTTAACGGCCATTATATTAATTCACCAATCTATTCACACTCATACACATCAGCCCCCATCATCCAATCTCCTTTTATTAAGGTTATTCAGTGTACCTTCTCACCTCCAATGGAGGATTAAGGAGGTATTACTAGGAACAGGTTCTCATCACTGTCCCCACCTGAGACACTATTATTTGTCTAGGAAATCAATCAATCAATCAATGAATCAATTAATCAGGGTACTTGTAAAGCGTGCTACTTACCCGTGAGGGTTCCAAGGCGCTGAGGGGTGGGTGCCGCTACTGCTCGAAGAGCCAGGTATTGAGGAGTCTTCTGAAGGCGAGTAGGTCTTGGGTCTGTCGTAGGTGGGTTGGGAGGGTGTTCCAGGTTTTGGCGGCAAGTTAAGAGAAGGATCTGCCGCCGGCGGTCATACGTTGGATGCAGGGGACATCTGCGAGGGCGAGGTTGGCGGAGCGGAGCTGGCGGGTAGGGGTGTAGAGGCTGAGTCTGCTGTTCAGGTAGGCTGGTCCGGCGTTGTGGAGTGCTTTGTGTGCGTGGGTGAGGAGCTTGACGGTGATCCTCTTGTCGATGGGGAGCCAGTGCAGGTCGCTCAGGATGGGGGTGATGTGGCTGCGGCGGGGGGTGTTGTCGATCAGTCGGGCGGATGCATTGTAGCCGCCGTTGGTGTTTGGCTGGGATTCCTGCGTAGAGTGCGTTGCCGTAGTCCAGTCTGCTGCCGACGAGGCCCTGTGTCACTGTTATTCTTGTTTTGGTCGGGATCCATTTGTAGATCCGGCGGAGCATGCGTAGAGTGTTGTAGCAGGAGGAGGAGACGGCGTTGACTCGCTTGGACATGGAGAGGGAGGAGTCGAGGATGAATCCTTGGTTGCATGCGTGGTTGGTTGGTATCGGTGCTGTCCCCAGGGCGGTCGGCCACCAGGAGTCATCCCAGGCTGAGGGGTTGGGTCCGAGGCTGAGGACCTCTGTCTTGTCCGAGTTCAGTTTCAGACGGCTGCTCCTCATCCAGTCGGCGATGGCCTTCATGCCCTCGTGAATGTTGGTTTTGGCGGTGTGAGGGTCCTTGGTGAGGGAGAGGATGAGCTGGGTGTCGTCAGCGTAGGAGATGATGTTGAGGTTGTGGTGGCGGGCCACTTGTGCCAGGGGGGCCATGTAGATGTTGAACAGCGCCGGGCTGAGGGCTGAGCCCTGGGGGACGCCGCAGATGATGTCGGTGGCTTCTGACCGGAAAGGTGGGAGGCGGACGCTCTGTGTTCTGCCGGAGAGGAAGGAAGTGGTCCAGTCAAGGGCCTTCTCTTGGATTCCGGCTTCTTGGAGGCGTGTCTGTAGGATGCGGTGGCAGACCGTGTCGAATGCGGCTGACAGGTCCAGGAGGATGAGGGCTGATGTTTTGCCGTTGTCCAGTTGGCGTCTGATGTCGACTGTGGCGGCGATGAGGGTTGTCTCGGTGCTGGGGTTACGTCTGAATGCGGATTGGGACGGGTCCAGGATGTTGTTGTCTTCGAGGTGGCGGGTCAGCTGAATGTTGATGATTTTCTCGATGACCTTTGCCGGGAACGGGAGCAGGGAGATGGGTCGGAAGTTCTCGAGGTCCGTGGGGTCCGCCTTGGGTTTTTTGAGGAGGGCGTTGATTTCAGCGTGCTTCCAGCTTTCCTGAAATGCCGCTTTTTCGAAGGAGATGTTGATGACCTTCAGTAGTTGGGGTGCGATGGCCGCGCCTGCTTTGTTGAATACGTGGTGTGGGCATGGGTCGGACGGAGATCCTGAGTGGATGGAGTTCATGATCTTGCGTGTCTCGTCGTCGTTGATGTTGGCCCAGGAGGTCAGGCAGTTGGTGCTGTTGGTGATCGCGGGGCGCGAGGAGTCATGCATCATTGGTGCGGTCGTGGAGTTGAAGCTGTCGTGGATGTCAGCAATCTTGCGGTGGAAGAAGATGGCCAGTGAGTCGCACAGTTCTTGTGAGGGCGGGATGTCGTTGGCGTCGGGATTGGAGAGTTCTCTCACGATGCGGAAGAGCTCTTTGCTGTCGTGTGCGTTGTTATCCAGGCGGTCTTTGAAGGAGGATCTCTTGGCAAGTCTGATGAGGTGGTGATGTCTGCGGGTGGCGTCCTTGTGGGCTGCGTGGTTTTCTGGTGTTCGTTTGTGAAGCCAATTTTTTTCTCCAGCTTACGGCAGGCGCGTTTGGAGGTCAGGAGCTCGTCGGTGAACCAGGTGGCTCTCATGCTGGCGTGGCTGTTGGATGGTCTCTTGAGTGGGGCGAGGGTGTTGGCGCAGTCGTCGATCCACTGTCTGAGGTTATGGGCTGTGGCGTCAGGGCAGGTGGGATTGATAGGTGGGTTCTGGGCGAGGGTGGTGGTCAGTTGGTCTTCGGTGACTTTGTTCCAGCAGTGGCGCGGCAGCTGTTGGGTGCGATGGTGCGTGGTTGGTTTTTTGAAGGTGAAGTGGATGCAGCGGTGGTCGGTCCAGTGGGGTTCGGAGGTGTGGTCGAAGGTGACGTGGGTGCTTTTGGAGAAGACGGCGTCCAGCGTGTGGCCTGCAGCATGGGTGGGTGTGGTGACGAGTTGTCTGAGGCCGAGGTTGGCGAGGTTTTCGTTCAGAGTGGCGGAGTTGGCGTTGTTGTTGTTCTCGAGGTGGAAATTCAGGTCCCCGAGGAGGATGTAGTCCGTGGAGGTGAGTGTGTGGGTGCTGGCGAGGTCGGCGATGGAGTCGCTGAACTGTGCTCATGGTCCGGGGGGTCTGTAGATGAGGGTTCCTCTGAGGGTGGTGTTGGGGTCGGTGTGGATCCGGAAGTGCAGGTGTTCGGCGGTGTTGAGGGTGTCGTCTGCGTGGGTGGTGACCTTGAGGGTGGACTTGTAGACGATGGCTATTCCTCCTCCAATTCCATTGGCGCGGTCCCTGCGGGTGATCTTGTAGCCGTCCGGGATGGCTATGGCGATGTCGGGTGCCGAGGAGTCGTTCTACCAGGTCTCGGTGAGGAAGGCCACGTCTGGGGCGAAGGTGTCGAGCAGGTCCCAGAGCTCGACGGCATGTTTGCGTGTGGAGCGGGTGTTGAGTAGGATGCAGCGGAGGTGGTTGGGTCCAGTTCTTGGAGGTTTGGTGGGTTTGTCGCAGGTGAAGCTGCAGGTGCGGCAGGAGAAGGGTCCGTGGGTCCGTTTCGGGGCGGCCTGGAAGCAGGTGCTGTGTTGGCCGGCGTTGAGTGCATGGAGGGAGTCGGCGTCGTATCTGAGTCTGGCGTCGTGGCGAGCGTGGGGTCCAGGGGTTCTGGCACTGGGCATGGTCCAGGCGCGGACGGGCGCAGACGGGCTTGCCTTTGCCGCGCCCTTGGCGTGCCGGCGGCATGCCCGCTGCGCGTGGCCGCTGAGCGGCCTCCATAAGAGGGGCTGAGGGAGGGAGGGGCAGCTGGGAGGTGGGAGCAGGGTGGCGAATGGGATGCTCGGGGGCGGGGCTGCAGGAGAGCAGCGGCGGGAACCAGGCAGCGAGAGGAGGGGGGCGGGGAAAAAAACGTCAGGAATCGGCGATTGGGCGAGCAGGGAGTGGGAGTCTGAATCAGGTAGCGGGCGAACCAGAGCGGCACTCATGGGGGCAGCGCAGTGGCTGGGGAGCGACCTAGCATGGCAAGGTACGCTCTCCTCACCGCTGCACGGCCTCCATAAACCTCATATGTCATCCATGAGATCTCGTCATTCTAGTATAATTTGGATGTTGATAAGATAATTCTGTCTGTGTGCAAAAGTCCTCATATACATCTTTTTAAACTTTCTATGGATCATCATGCTAGTGTTATATACCTTATAATGACACTATTCCATCTTGGAGAGGTAAGATTTCAATCAATCAATCAATCAATCAAAGAAATTTGTAGAGCGCGCTACTCACCCGTGAGGGTCTCAAGGCACTGGGGGGAGGGGTGCTGCTACTGCTCGAATAGCCAGGTCTTGAGTAGCCTCCTGAAGGTTAGTAGATCCTGGGTCTGCTTAGGATGATGGGGAGGGTGTTCCAGGTCTTGACAGCGAGGTGGGAGAATAATCTGCCACCGGTGGTTGCTCCTTGGATGCGGGGGACTGAGGCAAGGGTGAGGTCAGCGGAGTGGAGCTGGCAGTTCGGTGTGTAGAAGGTGAGTCGTCTGTTGAGGTATGCTGGTCCGGTCTTGTGGAGTGCCTTGTGTGCGTGGGTGAGGAGCTTGAAGGTGATCCTCTTGTTGACGGTACGCCAGTGAAGTTCTCTCAGGTGGGGTGTGATGTGGCTGTGGTGAGGGATGTTGTCGAGGATCAGGTTGCAGAGGCATTCTGTATGCGTTGTGGTCGTTTCAGGAGTTTGGCTGAGGCTGCTGCGTGGAGGGCATTTCCGTAGTCCAGCCTGCTGCTGACGAGGGCCTGGGTAGCCATTCTTCTTGTTTCAGTGGAGATCCCCCTGTAGATCTTGCGGAGCATGTGGAGGGTGTTGAAGCAGGATGATGAGACGGCATTGACTTGCTTGGCCATGGAGAGTGTTGAGTCAAGGATAAACCCCAGGTTGCGTGCGTGGTCTGTGGTTTTTAGTGCTGCTCCGAGTATGGCCAGCCACCAGGAGTCGTCCCAGGCTGAGGGGGTGGGGCCAAGGATGAGGATCTCCGTTTTGTCCGAGTTCAGCTTCAGACGGCTGTTTCATATTTCATTATTGGTATATGGTGATGTCTTCTTTTTTCTTGAAGTTGTAAGCTGCCATGGGAAGGCTGGTGGGGATTGGATTTTGGGGGCCCCTTGTGGGCCCCCAGTGGGGTGCACTTGGGGGGTACCCATGGTACCCCCCTGAAGTTCCCTGCACCAAGTGGCAGGCACCGCATGGTGCCTGCCATGTGGTGCAGGAAAATACTGTGTATGTCCTTTTACCATTGCAGATGGTGCTGCATCCAGCAGCACCGTGCGCAATGGTAAAAGGCCAGGATGCGCTTGCCAGTATGGCGGGTGCATCCTAATTGGGCCGGTGGGACAGCCGCACATCTGGCAGTCGATCCCATCACTGTTATGGTGGCGGGCGGACTGATGTCCGTCCGCCATCATAATGAGCCCCCTAGAATCGGAGAACATTTGTTATTACCTATTGGATTTTGCTGCATTTGTGCTTAACAAATGTTAGTTAGTGTGTTAGAAAGAAGACATTGCCAGAATTAGTACTTGCAAATTTGAAGATGTACAAGTAACCACTGTTCCTAAACTCCACATCTTTCCCCATTTCAGAAATACATAGGCTTCCTTAATACCCATTTTTCACTCTCCACATTTCACTGTATGGATTGGCGAATACCCAGTACACAATGAAAAACCATTGTGCAATTGTTGCATCTGGGTGCCTAAAATTCTTGGAAAACCCCAAACCCCTATATCTCTTCACAACAAAATGTAACAGATAAAAACATTGTCACAAATAGTAGATTTTGCCGACTCATTTTTAATATTTCCTTTCATAGGATATCATGGCTAAGTCATGGAACTGCGGTTATCGCTACTTTTCCTGACGCTATGCTTCATAGCGTGGGGCTTGATGATGGGAGAAATGTCGCTTAGCGACATTTCTCCTGTCATGTCAGGTCAGGAACGCCCACTTTGCATCTCATTAGAGAGGCAAAGCTGGGCGTTAAGATTTCGAACGCTAAAGCAAGATTTCACGCGTTAGTGTGACCTTGCTAATTGGGCGATAAAATTATCGCAGCTTTTTGGCCGAAAACGGCCGCAAAAGCAGCGATAATTTTCTATCGCCTCGTTGTTGATATGCCCCAATGTTTTTTGATTCAGCTCTGCAAGTCCCTGAAAGCTGGGAAAATGAATTATGACTTTAGCATGGCAAATCATTCAATGATGCAATTTGTAGAAGAAAAAAACCCAGACATATTAATTCACAGCTCTTTTTTCCTATTTTCTCCCAAAAAAACGAAATGTAGCCACAAGTGTATACTGTCACACTTAGTCAAAAAGGGCTCAGCACTTGTGGTGTGGGGGGGCAGTTAACAGGCTAATATGATAGTGGTAGTCTAATTTTGTAAACAGGCATCAGTAGTTCATTGGGATGGACACGTCTGGGTTAAGAATTCCCACACTAAATTTGTTTGCCACCGTGGCAATGTATATGTGGTTAGTATACGTTTCCTTAGCTTATTAACCTATATCAAGCTTTCTTGAAACAAATTCAGATGATTGTTCACTTGAGATTACAATGTACAGCCACCTGCTATTCTTTAAATGCTCATGACCTACAGGTCATAAAATGAAATGCTACTTAAAATATTACAATTAAAAAATAACACATACAACATGCACTTTCTAAATGAACATTTTCAGGCATGTACATTCGATTAATTTCCTTCTTGTGTGTTGGTAGCAGTAAACATATTGACCTTTAGGAAAAAATCAAGCTTTCCTATTTTTCAAGCTTTTGGCAAACAGGCAGCTGTACCGACTGTTTTCTTATTTTGCTGGCTTCCCCTCTTTCCTGTTGTTTTCTTTTGTCAGAGTATATTAAATTTTACAATGTTCTCTCATTTAAATTAATTTCATAATGACATATTTTGCTGTAGACTTCAGCTGCCGAAATTCATGTTACCATTTTGGAACAAATAACTCTTTTACAGAGCAACATATCTTCTGGGATTCATGCACATACATAAAAACATATCTACAGATGCGAGATGAACGGGCCCCATACAGACAGACACACACCTACAAATATCATCGAATAAACATGTACTGCCACTCAGTCACAGGCACTTTCAGACCAAAATTCATATGTGATGTTTTGTTGACTATTTGGACAAATTATTGAGTTTTAAATATCAGGAGACAGAAATTTCTGAAAAATATCGGGATGTAAAAATATTGTGGTGCATAAATGTCAAGATAATTGTTTTTCCCAGGTAGATAACATCATTTTTTTAATTATCTTTATGTGTTTTAATTCCGATATTCATTGTATATGTTATTATTGATTCTGTTATTGTTAACATTTTTAAATATAGTTTGTAATTTTGAGTGATATATAGTTTTTCCATTTAATTACTAATAGTAGTTTATAGTGCTCTAGTAGGTTGCTAGGTTTGTTGGGGTAAAAGTTGGGAAGTTACCTAAGTAATAATTAATTAACAACTAATTATGACTTTAATTTTTAAAATTGAATTGATTTTAAATGTGTAAATTGTGTAATAATTGTATGTTTTGTATGTTTTATGTGTGGGCTGCTGGGTTTCTAGGACCATAGGGTGGGAAGGTAATTAAATAAACACTTAATTATAATGTATTATTTATTATTTAATTGACTATTGATTATGTAAATTGTGTATATATTTTTTAGTTATATTTTAGATGTGGGCTACTGGTTTTGTACAGGTATATGTTGGGAAGTTTACTAAGTAAGTAATAATTAATTAACAAAGTGTTAATTTATTATTCATTATTTAATTAATTATGAATTATGTACATTGTGTAATAACTTTATATTTTAGTTATATTTTAGGTGTGGGCTGTTGGGTGTGTAGGAATATAGGGTTTGAAGTTAATTAACTAACAATTAATGATTTATTAATTATTAATTATTTATTTGATAATTAAATATGTATCTTCTGTTATTCTGATGAATTTTAGTTATATTTTAGCTGCAGGTTGCTAGGTTTGTAGTGGTTTAGAATGGGACGTTAGTTAGGAAATAATTAATTTACAAATAATTATTAATTGTCAATTCATTAGGTTATTGATTGTCTATCATGTTTATTGTGTAACATGATAGTTTGTAGGGGTATAGTTTGGGAAGTTAATTAAAAAGAAGCAACTTATCTAACTGATAATTCATTATTAAATTGTTAAATAATCATGTACATTGTTTAAATGTTTTTCATTTTAAATATTTATAATTTCTTCAGGTTAAATAATAATGTTTATGTTAAGAGTTTTATGTTTGTTCTACATTAATAGGTTTATACAAATATGTAACATGTTTAAAGTGAAGTACTGCTGTTGCTTATGGATAGGCCTAAAAGGCAATTGCAAAATAGGGAATCACAATCTTTGGGATTACCTATTTTGCGAATGCATTTAGAGAATTGCAATTCTCTAAATGCAATGCAGGAAGTGCTTTTTAAATTGTGACCCTTTTTTAAGGAATCACAATTTACCACCAACTTCCAGTTGGTGCAGATTGCAAATCCTTAGAAAAGTGCACAATTCTGCATTTTTATACACAGAATTCACTGAAAAAAACATTGGTTTCAGGGACGTTATAGTTAGAAATTAGCATTTAAAAAACCTTAGAAATTCACTGAAAAAACCATAGGTTTTTACTTGGATATTTGACTCATATGAAACCAGAGAAATGTGCCCGTTATAGTTATTTGAGCTAACTATAACTCGCGTGCCTGCAATGCACTGGTGATGACGTCACATATTACATCACTCATGACATGGTCCATGATATCACTCATGACATCACTGATGACATCTCAAATGACATCACTGATGACATCATCCCGTGAATGTGTATTTCTGTAAAGCTTAAATATTTTTCATATATTTCTTTGCCAAGGTCTATTGTAGAATGTGTGGATGTAGAAGTGCCTGAATGGATTATTTAGTAGATGCATGACTGACTGTATAAGTCACTGATTGAACGTATGTTACTGAATGCATGGGTTAGTGATTAAACTGTGTGAATGTCTACATTAGTCTCTCAGTTGGTGTGTAAGCAGGTGCATGGACAGGTGCATGGGTTGGTGAGTAGCTCCATCAGTGTCTATATGGGTTATTAATTGATTGTATGAGTATCTGTATGGGTGTCTGAGTGTCTATGTGGGTGGGTGGGGGTGTCTGACTCTGTGCATACATGTCTGAATGGCTGATTTACTGGTTGTATAGATTCAAAAGTGCATCTCGGAAGGGCTGTATGGGTAGCTGACTGTGTGTACAGCTGTGTTGATTAGTGAATTGATGTCTCAGTTGTATATATGTGAGTAACTATATATATTTTAAGACAGTATATGTGAGTGTTGGGGTGTATAATTGACTATACGTGAGAGACAGTGATTGCAAGAGTGTCTACATACATGAATGTGTACTTGTATTAGTGATTGTATAAGAGAGTAAGTATGTGTTAGTATCTATTTAAATAGGGGAGGTGGTGTGTGGATAAATAAGTGAGGTGGTGTATATATCTGCATGGGTGTGATTGACTTTTGGGATGACTGATTAGATATGTGAGTAACACTATGGATCAGTAGCACTGTCTGAATGTATGTATAGGTGTATGAGTGGATATTATACTGATGTAATGATGAGTGACAGCATGTATGAGTGACTGCATGAGTGTATGTCTAGCTCACAATATATAGATAGGAATCAGTGGATGGGTATCTAGTATCTGGTATTGGTGTGTCCATGGTTTTGAAAATGGTAGTCTGTATTTTAGAGTATGTGTATCAAAGGTTTTATTAGAGTGTGAGGAGGTGTGTCAGACTATCACATGGATGGTGTCATCAGTGATGTCATCAGTGATGTAATTTGAGATGTCATCAGTGATGTCATGAGTGATGTCACTGACCATGTCATGAGTGATGTAATATGTGACGTTATCACCAGTGCATTGCGGGCACGCAAGTTATAGTTAGCTAAATTAACTATAACGGGGGAATTTCAATGGTTTTATACGAGTGAAAAGTCCAGCTAACTATAACGCCCCTGAAACCTATGGTTTTTTCAGTGAATTTCTAAGGTTTTTTAAATGCTAATTTCTAACTATAACGCCCCTGAAACCTATGGCTTTTCAGTGAATTTCTATGTTTTTTTAATGCTAATTTCTAACTATAACGTCCCTGAAACCTATGGCTTTTTTAGTGAATTTCAAAGGTTTTTTAAATGCTAATTTCTATCTATAACGTGCCTGAAACCTATTTTTTTCAGTGAATTTCAATTTTTTAATGCTAACTTCTAATTTTAATGTTCATTTAACCTATAGTTTTTTCCGACACCCAAGAAGAACACCCACTGCCACAACCCTCAGGACCTCCCCCACCGTACAACCCCTCTCCCTACTACCACCAAGGCAGTGCAGAACAGTACAGCGAACCCTTCAAAAACGGCATGGTCCCTATAATAGCTCAATGTTGGGAAATGTGGCAATCGTTCATTCAATAAATTAGATTTTTTTTTTAAATACTAATTTCTAACTTCTATCTTCCTGAGACCTATGTTTTTTTGTGAATTTCAAAGGTTATTTAAAGACTAATCTTTAATTATAATGTTCATAAAACCTATGTTCTTCTCAGTAATTTTTTTTAAAAAGTGATATTTTGTAACTTTAATATCCTGAAAATTGTTTTTGTATTTTTTTATTTATTATTTAATGTCTTCTTGTTTTTTAAATATTAAACAACTACATACAGTATGAAAGGGAGCCCAGCCCAGAGCCACATATGAAGACCAACACATGTCATAGATCTACTGATCAAGCAGCTCCGACACCCAAGAATGCCACAACACCCACCACCACCCTCAGGACCCCCACTCTACCACCGAGGCAGTGCAGAACAAGACAGAAAACTTTCCGTAAACACAATAGCTGAATATTGGGACAGGTGTGAACAAACTATATGTGAAGGAAGCAATTCACCCATGAATAACAATGCTCACAATGCAAAGTGTAGCGGTGATGTGCTGGACACATCTCAGTTTGCAGAACACCCATGTCTCCATGTGCACAAATACTACTGGTGCTTGTAGTGTTGTGGACAGTGGACCCAACCATGTTACGTCAAACACTAGGGACGATCTCAGGCATGTAGCTGTATTGTCTTCCCCTGTGGGCAAAAGCGTAACCAGAGTGGGCTGGTCCGATGTACGCCACTTCAGCGTAGGAGTGTGAATAAATAGGCAGTGGCACTGGGCGTGGTTCACTTGTGAACTGTGAAGACCAACGACTTTGCCAGAGCGGCAGGCTTCACCCTGCCACGAGGCTGCTGCCATGACCGCGGGTCTCCTCGACACAGGCCCCCTGCGAACCCAGTGGCACAGCACCGCAGATTTACTGCCTTCGATCTACACTACAGACAACAGGCATCACAATTCAGATGGAGTAGTGATTTCAGATGACGCAGTCCAGTAAGCAAGATACATTCCTCCCAGTACGGCCCTCTCGGACCACGCATCATGCCAGGGTGCACACACGCTGAGCGCCAAAGGTACCACTAACTCAGTGCACCACAAGTCATCGACACGTGGCCTTACTGAGGCAGAATTCAATAGACAAAAGACATTGTTCCGAGTGCGGCCCCCCAACGGACCATGCATCATTGCAGGGTACGTACATGCTGAGCCCCAAAGGTACTACTAACTCAGTGCACCATAAGTCATCGCCACGTGTTCTTATTGAGGCAGAATTCAATAGACAAAATACATTGATCCGAGTGCGGCCATCTCGGACCACGCATCATCGCAGGATACATACACGCTGAGCGCCAAAGGTACTCTAACTCAGTGCACCATAAGTCATCGCCAAGTGGCCTTATTGAGCCAGAATTCAATAGACAAAAGACATTGATCCGAGTGTGACCCCCCGGACCATGCATCATCGCAGGGTACATACACGCTGAGCGCCAAAGGTACTACTAACTCAGTGCACCATAAGTCATCGCCACGTGGCCTTATTGAGGCAGAATTCAATGGACAAAAGACATTGATCCGAGTGCGGCCATCCCGGACCACGCATCATCGCATGGTACGTACACGCTGAGCGCCAAAGGTACAACTAACTCAGTGCACCTTAAGTCATCGCAAGGAAGAGTGAACAGTTTTATGTCAGCAGTGAGGCATACTATCACTCGAAAATCACCCAACAATATAAAGAACATAAAAAGAACACAAGAATCGAAGTATATTAATGATTACAATCCAGTAATTTTGAAGATGTGGAATGCAATATGGACATACAATATGTTGCAAATAACTCAATTACTGTTCCTCGCATACTATCCAAATAGAATTCCATACCTGGAAAACATATGTCTATATGAAATACTGCGACATTATAGTTTTAGAAAAAATAACTGAAGGGAAATATGCTGTAAATGGATCTGATGGATGTTTCTTCAAGAATGCGAAAGGAAATTTGATTAATCACAGGAAATAAAGTTGTGATACTCCAGATAAAAAAGAGTTTTTCTATTTAGCTCTTCTGCAACTCTTCAAACCTTGGAGGACTGGAATGGAATTACTTGGAGATTTTGACTGCTATGAAGAGTCTTTCAAAGCATGTAAAGACATTGCTACCAGTAAGGCCCGCCCAGACCACGCATCATTGCAGGGTGTGCACACGCTGAGTGCTTCAGGTGCCACTAACTCACTGCACTACAAGTCATCGCCACGTGGACTTATTGAGGCAGAATTCAATGCAAGCCGCAACACATGGTGCCACTAAACCTATTCAACAGAAGCCGGCAACACATGGTGCCACTAACCCTGTTCAACACAGGCCAAACAATGCCACATATGGAACTGTGTCCTGAGTCCTGAATGGCAGTGACCCCAAGACCGTGGCAGTGACCACAGCAGCATACTCCCTTTGATCAGTTAGGCATATTTCCATATGCAAGGCCGGCGACACATGGTGCCACTAACCCTGTTCAACACAAGCCAATCCCACATGTGAAACTGTGTCCTGAGTCCTGAATGGCGGTGACCACAAGTCCGTGGCAGCGACCACAGCACCAGACTCTCTTTGATCAGTTAGGCATATTTCCATATGCAAGGCCGGCGACACGTGGTGCCACTAACCCTGTTCAACACAAGCCGAACAATCCCACATGTGGAACTGTGTCCTGAGTCCTGAATGGCAGTGACCCCAAGTCTGTGGCAGCGACCACAGCACCAGACTCCCTTTGATCAGTTGGGCATATTTCCATATGCAAGGCCGGCGACACGTGGTGCCACTAACCCTGTACAACACAAGGCGCGACACATGGTGCCACTAACCCTGTTCAACTCAAGCCGATCCCACATGTGGAACTGTATCCTGAGTCCTGAATGGCAGTGACCCCAAGTCCGTGGCAGTGACCACAGCACCAGACTCCCTTTGATCAGTTATGCATATTTCCATATGCAAGGCCAGCGACACCTGGTGCCACTAATCCTGTACAACACAAGGCACGACACATGGTGCCTCTAACCCTGTTCAACACAAGCCGATCCCACATGTGGAACTGTGTCCTGAGTCCTGAATGGCAGTGACCCCAAGTCCGTGGCAGCGGCCACAGCACCAGACTCCCTTTGATCAGTTAGGCATATTTCCATATGCAAGGACGGCGACATATGGTGCCACTAACCCTGTACAACACAAGGCGCGACACGTGGTGCCTCTAACCCTGTTCAACACAAGCCGATCCCACATGTGGAACTGTGTCCTGAGCCCTGAATGGTAGTGACCCCAAGACCGTGGCAGCGACCACAGCAGCATACTCCCTTTGATCAGTTAGGCATAATTCCATATGCAAGGCCGGCGACACATGGTGCCACTAACTCTGTTCAACACAAGCCAATCCCACATGTGGAACTGTGTCCTGAGTCCTGAATGGCAGTGACCCCAAGTCCGTGGGAGCGACCACAGCACCAGACTCCCTTTGATCAGTTAGACAAATTTCCATATGCAAGGCCGGTGACACGTGGTGCCACTAACCATGGTTAACACAAGCCGAACAATCCCACATGTGGAACTGTGTCCTGAGTCCTGAATGGCAGTGACCCCAAGTTCGTGGCAGCGACCACAGCACCAGACTCCCCTTGATAAGTTAGGCATATTTCCATATGCAAGGCCGGCGACACGTGGTGCCACTAACCCTGTTCAACACAAGGCGCGACACATGGTGCCACTAACCCTGTTCAACACAAGCCGATCCCACATGTGGAACTGTATCCTGAGTCCTGAATGGCAGTGACCCCAAGTCCGTGGCAGTGACCACAGCACCAGACTCCCTTTGATCAGTTATGCATATTTCCATATGCAAGGCCAGCGACACCTGGTGCCACTAATCCTGTACAACACAAGGCACGACACATGGTGCCTCTAACCCTGTTCAACACAAGCCGATCCCACATGTGGAACTGTGTCCTGAGTCCTGAATGGCAGTGACCCCAAGTCCGTGGCAGCGGCCACAGCACCAGACTCCCTTTGATCAGTTAGGCATATTTCCATATGCAAGGACGGCGACATATGGTGCCACTAACCCTGTACAACACAAGGCGCGACACGTGGTGCCTCTAACCCTGTTCAACACAAGCCGATCCCACATGTGGAACTGTGTCCTGAGCCCTGAATGGTAGTGACCCCAAGACGGTGGCAGCGACCACAGCAGCATACTCCCTTTGATCAGTTAGGCATAATTCCATATGCAAGGCCGGCGACACATGGTGCCACTAACTCTGTTCAACACAAGCCAATCCCACATGTGGAACTGTGTCCTGAGTCCTGAATGGCAGTGACCCCAAGTCCGTGGGAGCGACCACAGCACCAGACTCCCTTTGATCAGTTAGACAAATTTCCATATGCAAGGCCGGTGACACGTGGTGCCACTAACCATGGTTAACACAAGCCGAACAATCCCACATGTGGAACTGTGTCCTGAGTCCTGAATGGCAGTGACCCCAAGTTCGTGGCAGCGTCCACAGCACCAGACTCCCCTTGATAAGTTAGGCATATTTCCATATGCAAGGCCGGCGACACGTGGTGCCACTAACCCTGTACAACACAAGGCGCGACACATGGTGCCACTAACCCTGTTCAACACAAGCCGATCCCACATGTGGAACTGTGTCCTGAGTCCTGAATGGCAGTGGCCCCAAGTCCGTGGCAGCGACCACAGCACCAGACTCCCTTTGATCAGTTAGGCATATTTCCATATGCAAGGCAGGCGACACGTGGTGCCACTAACCCTGTGCAACACAAGGCGCGACATGTTGTGCTCTAACCCTGTTCAACACAAGTCGATTCCACATGTGGAACTGTGTCCTGAGTCCTGAATGGCAGTGACCCAAAGACCGTGGCAGCGACCACAGCAGCATACTCCCTTTGATCAGTCAGGCATATTTCCATATGCAAGGCCGGCGACACATGGTGCCACTAACCCTGTTCAACACAAGCCAATCCCACATGTGAAACTGTGTCCTGACTCCTGAATGGCAGTGACCCCAAGTCCGTGGCAGCGACCACAGCAGCATACTCCCTTTGATCAGTTAGGCATATTTCCATATGCAAGGCCGGCAACACGTCGTGCCACTAACCCTCTTCAACACAAGCCGATCCCACATGTGGAACTGTGTCCTGAGTCCTGAATGGCAGTGACCCCAAGTCCTTGACAGTGACCACAGCACTAGACTTCCTTTGATCAGTTAGGCATATTTCCATATGAAAGGCCGGCGACAAGTGGTCCCACTAACCCTGTACAATACAAGGAGCAACACATGGTGCCACTAACCCTGTTCAACACAAGCGGATCCCACATGTGGAACTGTGTCCTGAGTCCTGAATGGCAGTGGCCCCAAGTCCGTGGCAGCGACCACAGCAGCATACTCCCTTTTATCAGTTAGGCATATTTCCATATGCAAGGCCGGCGACACGTGGTGCCACTAACCCTGTTCAACACAAGCCGATCCCACATGTGGAACTGTGACCTGAGTCCTGAATGGCAATGACCCAAAGTCTGTGGCAGCGACCACAGCTCCAGACTCCCTTTCATCAGTTAGCTATATTTCTATAAGCAAGGCCGGCGACACATGGTGCCACTAATCCTGTACAACACAAGGCACGACACGTGGTGCCTCTAACCCTGTTCAACACAAGCCGATTCCACAAGTGGAACTGTGTCCTGAGTCCTGAATGGCAGTGACCCCAAGACCATTGCAGCGACCACAGCAGTATACTCCCTTTGATCAGTTAGGCATATTTCCATATGTAAGTCCGGCGACACATGGTGCCACTAACCCTGTTCAACACAAGCAGAACAATCCCAAATGTGGAACTGTGTCCTGAGTCCTGAATGGCAGTGACCCCAAGTACGTGGCAGCAACCACAGCACCAGACTCCCTTTGAGCAGTTAGGCATATTTCCATATGCAAGGCCGGCGACACGTGGTGCCACTAACCCTGTACAACACAAGGCGTGACACATGCTGCCATTAATCCTGTTCAACACAAGCAGAACAATCCCAAATGTGGAACTGTGTCCTGAGTCCTGAATGGCAGTGACCCCAAGTACGTGGCAGCAACCACAGCACCAGACTCCCTTTCATCAGTTAGCTATATTTCTATAAGCAAGGCCGGCGATACGTGGTGCCACTAATCCTGTACAACACAAGGCACAACACGTTGTGCCTCTAACCCTGTTCAATACAAGCCGATTCCACAAGTGGAACTGTGTCCTGAGTCCTGAATGGCAGTGACCCCAAGACCGTTGCAGCGACCAAAGCAGCATACTCCCTTTGATCAGTTAGGCAATTTTCCATATGTAAGGCCGGCGACACATGGTGCCACTAACCCTGTTCAACACAAGCAGAACAATCCCAAATGTGGAACTGTGTCGTGAGTCCTGAATGGCAGTGACCCCAAGTATGTGGCAGCAACCACAGCACCAGACTCCCTTTGATCAGTTAGGCATGTTTCCATATGCAAGGCCGGCGACACGTGGTGCCACTAACCCTGTACAACACAAGGCGCGACACATGGTGCCATTAATCCTGTTCAACACAAGCCGATCCCACATGTGGAACTGTGTCCTGAGTCCTGAATGGCAGTGACCCCAAGTCTGTGGCAGCGACCACAGCACCAGACTCCCTTTGATCAGTTAGGCATATTTCCATATGCAAGGCCGGCGACACCTGGTGCCACTAATCCTGTACAACACAAGGCACGACACATGGTGCCTCTAACCCTGTTCAACACAAGCCGATCCCACATGTTGAACTGTGTCCTGAGTCCTGAATGGCAGTGACCCCAAGTCCGTGGCAGCGACCACAGCACCAGGCTCCCTTTGATCAGTTAGGCATATTTCAATATGCAAGGCCGGCGACATGTGGTGCCACTAACCCTGTACAACACATGGCATGACACGTGGTGCCTCTAACCCTGTTCAACACAAGCCGATCCCACATGTGGAACTGTGTCCTGAGCACTGAATGGCAGTGACCCCAAGACCGTTGCAGCGACCACAGCAGCATACTCCCTTTGATCAGTTAGGCATATTTCCATATGCAAGGCCGGCGACACATGGTGCCACTAACCCTGTTCAACACAAGCCAATCCCATATGTGGAACTGTGTCCTGAGTCCTGATTGGCAGTGACCCCAAGTCTGTGGGAGCGAACACAGCACCAGACTCCTTTTGATCAGTTAGGCATATTTCCATATGCAAGGCCGGCGACATGTGGTGCCACTAACCCTGTTCAACACATGCCGAACAATCCCACATGTGGAACTGTGTCCTGAGTCCTGAATAACAGTGACCCCAAGTCCGTGACAGTGCCCCTCAGTTTTATTTGTTGTTGTTTTGTTTAAATAAAATATTTTATATGGAAATCTATACATAACTAAGATTCTTTTTTGTCCAACCGCACAGGGATAATTCTGGCCCCAAGAAGGTTGTTGGGGTTATGTTGGTAATGTGGGAAGAGGGTGCGTTACCTGCTGATGTGGGGAGAGGCAGCGTGAAAGGGGTATCTCTCAACAACGTCACATCCTTTATTGCCGGTGTTGACTGGATGGCGGACACTCCACGGGTCTCAATCATAAAGAGTCCATGAAAAGTGGCGCAGAGAGTTAGTCGCACCCTGAGCTGTATGGCCATCAGGGGCCTACTACCACATGGTGCAGACTTGACTTGCACAGGGTTAGTGCCACCCAAAACAGATGTGGCCGTCAGGGGCCTACCACCACGTGGTGCGGGCTTGAGTTACACAGGGTTAGTCGCACCCTTAGTTGTATGGCCGCCAGCGGCCTACCACCATGTGGCACCGGATTAGCGGCACGCAAAGCTGGTGTGGTCTCCGCCATTGATGACTCAGGACTCAGCAACATGTGTGGGATCTGCCAGGCCGCAGAGAAGCAGATGTGGTCTCCGCCATTCATGACTCAGTGACATCTGTGAGATCTGCTGGGCCGCGGAGCTTTGACGGTCACGTGGGGTGCCCACTGGTACACACTCCGGTGGCAGCAGGTAATTATTTGGTCATGGATGCGCAGGGGCGGAAGTATCTCTCTCTCTCTCTCAATTCTCTATCTTCACTCTCTCTCTCACTCTCTTCCTTCCTTTCCTTCTCTTTCTCTATCTCCCTTCTCCCTTTCTCACTCCCTTTCTTTACTTCCCTCTCTTTTTCTCTCAGGCTTTTTTTTCATTCTCTGTGTCTCAATCCTTTGATATGCGCATTACACACGTCCTTATTTTGTGCTTTATTTTCCAGGCTGTGTCGTCGACATTCATGCTCCCGACAGGAGTCTTTCGCCTTGTTGTCTTGTGTTCATTTTGTTAAATTTACTTTATCCTTTATATATACGTTTACGAAAAAATTAAGTTTGAAAAAAAATAAAAAAATTCTATAAAGTTTTTGGTTGTTACTTAAGTGCTGTGTGACTCTTTCTCGTTCTTATTACTGTTATTTGGTGGTGTCCACCATGGTATTAAATTTTGGGGCAGTTATCACGGGAAAACTGGTGATGTCTGCAGTTTTCACCAGCTTCTGAATAGTGTGTTAGATATATCTCAACTGTAGTTGCATTAAAGTGCTGATAATGAGATGCAGAGTAGGCGTTCCTGTGCAAAAACACACGAGGTGCACCTTTAATATTTATTCTAAATACTAAAATCCTGTATTGAATTGCACTGTGGTAGTGGGTGCATTTACAGTGTACACACAAAATCAATGAAGAAATCTCATTGTATTTATATTGATTGTGAATAGTGGGTCAGGTGCTGGATCTTGATGGGATACACGGCCCAGTTCATTTATTTTTCTGTACACGAAAAAACCACATCACAACTTTCACAACGAAATGCAAAAAATGCGATGTGAAACAAATTCCGGTGATAAGCCGTGTTAGCACCAGAGATTTTACACCTGCACTACATGAAAGGGAACACAGCCAAGAGCCACAACTGAACACCCACAGGTGCCATAGAGTCAATACACGGATACCCATGAGGGCCATAACACTCATCGCAACAACCCCAGGACTGCCAACGCCCCCAGAACCCTCTTCTGAGCAAGTATGTCTGTGTGGTCATTGTGTTAGCATGATAGGCACGGGTCCTGCAACATCAGTGTGCTGTCTTCAGCGGACATTACCATGTCGCCTGAGCGTTAGCAGTGAGCCTGGAGATGTAGCTACGCACGCATCCTCCTACATGCACAAGCAGCAAAGGGAACGGGGTGTCTCACACATGTCCGTGTGCAAGAAGTATGGTAAGTGTGTCTCTGTGTTCTGGTGTGGCCGCCACAAGGGCCACAGCAGTCGATGTTGTAAAGTGGCATGCACCACCTCCAAATGGCAGTGTCACGCTGTGATTGGAATCCCGCAGGACATGCGCGAATAGCCATTACAAAGGTGTGCCGTAGGAGTGCACGGGATACAACAGCGCAACGCACAAAAGTGTGGGGGCTCGTGGGAGGGAGGAGTAGCTGTTTGGCAATGTAATACACAGTGAACCTGTCCATGTGCCACGTGCTGGGCATCTCATCCATGATGACCAGGGTCGCAGACATCCCACAACACCCACGACCGGCCTTAGTACACATCCTGTATGAATGCAGCTGTAGAAGTTACTGTAAGGATCAAATGTTCTTTGTCTGAGCTATCTTGCGCTAACACATCTGCTGCTCCGAGAAGGAACTTGCAAGTGGCCAGCCCCCCTGACAAATACGATAATATTTGCATACGTCTCCAACACTACGCACTGGATGATTTGAGAACAATGAGTGGACATCCCACACTCAAAAGTCCTTTGTCGTAGTTAGCGTGCATTAAATGGCCTTCACATGTACTCCCACCACAACGCTGCCCTGCACCCATTGCACACAGACCCAGCTCATTGCACCAAGCTGTGCCATTCCATCCACAAGACTGGCACACGGCAAGCCAGTGCAGCTACAAGCATAGCCACTGACGCATAGCAGAGCAGCCCGAACACATGGTCGATTCCATTTACGTCCACCTATACCTTGCACGTCTGCTGCATGTCCTGGGTGCACTGCCTTTGGCAGTGCTGCGGATCACCTACCAGCACCACATACAAGTTACTGTGTTCCAAACAAAACTTCCTCCTACTACGTATAAAATATTGCTGACACTACTTGGACAGGTGTGGCACAGCGCCCAGAGCACATGACTTCACAGCATAAGACACACAGTTTGGGCTCAGGGTTTCATCCCCGAGTCCAGCAGCAGCTCAATTTAGCAGCATGACACTGTAGGCAATACCTCAATTAATTTCCGTACCCCGCAGTTTCAGACTGGTAGGGATCAGTAGTTCAGCTACTTTATCCCCGAGTCCGGCAGCAGCTCAGCTTACGTCCCCAGCGCCATCCGACCCGTACGAGTGAGTAGTTTATGCTTTACAAATATCGAATTAATTTGATACGTGCAAATTTACCTTCGCACTCCCTGTATAACACCCCCTAAGCACTATACACAAGTTACAATGTTCCAAACAAAAGTTCCTCCGAGTAGGTATAACTACATGCTGAAACTCCTTTCACAGATGTGGCACAGCGGCCAGAGCACATGACTTCACAGCATATGACACACAGTTTGGACGCTTTCATCCACGAGTCCGGCAGCAGCTCAGCTTAGCAGAATGAGACTCTAGACAATACCTCACATATTTTCCGTATCCCAGCACTTTTAGACCAGTAGTGGTCAGTAGTTTGCCCTAGTAGGTATATACACATGCTGACACTACTTCCACAGCTGTGGTGCAACGGATAGGGCACATGACTTCACAGCATAAGACACACAGTTTGGGCTCACGCTTTAATCCCCGAGTCCTGCAGCAGCTCACCTTAGCAGCATCAGACTCTAGGCAATACCTCACTTAATATCCGTAGCCCATCAGACCGGTAGGGATGAGTAGTTTGCTTTGCACCCCTGTATAGCACACCCTAAACACCCCACAGAGGTCACAGTGCTCCTACCCTCCTCTTTCCTACTTTTTTCCCCATTTTTCCCCTTACTAACTTCAACAGAATCATAAAATGGCTGCCAACACTTTCTACTAGAAACCGCTCGCACTGTTGCAGCCAATGAGCAGCAAGCTCGTAACGCCTCAGCCAATCAGATGGCAGAATTCCCAAATATCGATATCTGTAAATTTCAATATTTCTCCAAAACTACTGAATGGATTTACACCAAATGAACAAAAAGCGTGCTTTCTAGACCAAGACCCTTCACCCTGCCAAATTTGGGGTAATTCCGATCACCCGTTCGACCTGTAGCCTTGTCTAAATTTTCCTATGGAAATTGCATGGAGAAAACACGTTTTGGGACCCCTTTTTTCTCGGCCCCCCCTTGACGAATCACCCCCAAACTTTCAACATAGGAGCTGATATGAACAAAGAATTAGTTTGGAAAATGTCATGAAGATTCATCAAATGACGCCAAAGTTATAAGCAAAACAAAAATTGTTCTTCCTATGGAAACTTGGTCCTAACAATAGCAACCTACTGGCGGTCGCCATTAGGTAGTTATAGTTAGGACCTATTTTCCATAGGAAATCCACAACATTCTATTTCCAATAACTTTGGCGCCAGTTGATGAATCTTCGCGAAATTTTCAAAACTTTTGGCCAGCTCCGGTCCGCTCCTATCCTGAAAGTCTCAGGGTGATTCTTAAAGCGGGGACTGAGAAAAAAGGGGGGTCCCAAAACATGTTTTCCCCATGCAATTTTCCATAGGTACCTTTCGTTGCAGCTACGGCACGAACTGCTGAACGGAATTACACCAAAGTTGGCAAAAGGATAGCCCTCGGTTCAGAGTCGTTCCTTATGGTTAAAGGGTGTAAATCTGTTCAGTAGTTCCTGAGAAAATTAAAAGTAAAATCACATATATATCTGGGCGGAGCCTAACCACACATCTCATCATGAGATCTGATTGGCTGTCAGCAATTCATCCAAGAAGTGTTGGCAGCCATCTTGGGACCAATAAATGATAGCACCTCATTAAAAAGCATTGCAGTTAATAGAAGGTTTTAAGAATTTAGTTACATTATAAATCATTTGTTGATGGTACCATACTCATTTTAGGAATTGTGGTGTGTTCTAAGGTGATTTTATCATGTGAAAAAGCCTTCTGCTGGGATATCATGAATCATGTTTGAGAGAAAACTATTGTGTCATGCTTTTCACACAGAGGTTTGGAAGGTGATCTATAAGCTAAACTGAGAGCATATTTTCTGTAAATTCACATTATCTTTCTCAGTCATGTGAGAATGAAGTCTGACATTCTCAGTAAAACATGTACATCCAACAAGGGCAGAGACTGTCAATTGATTCCTTTGTGTTCTACTGCAGCTTCCCAGAGTGTTCTAAAGAACAACTAGAGCGATAATAGTCCTACTTAGGACAAACATATTGCACACCTGAAGCCATCTTGGTTGGAATAAAGTGGTAACTCATAAAACATTTAATTTCAAAAGGAACACAATGAGGGGGTTCATTTTGCTATAGAAAGTATGATTAGGGCTGCAGAAAGAAAAATTAGGGCGCATTTTGAGTGACTTCTCAAATCCTCTTCTATTTCAGTAAAAAATTCTGACATGCAGACTGAAACATGCACTTTCAATACCAGCAGCAGACTTCCCTGGTGAGCAGTAGCTTTACTACAGTGATCTAATGAGCAACTAGAGTTTATGGCAAATATGTGACACATCTGAATGCCTTCTTGATGAAATCAAAGTAAAAAACTGAAAGTATTTCCAACTGAGGAGACTGTAGTAAAGGAGGAAATTAGGAAACTTCATAACAAATAAGTCTCCCAAGATGGCCACCAGAGACAAAAGAGCCCAAATGTAGCACAAATATCACCCAGATGTAGCCCAATAAAAGCCCAATGACAGAATGTCCCAGAGTGTTCTAAAGAACAACTAGAGCGCTAACAATCTTACATATGACAAAAGTATGGCACACCTGAAGCCATCTTGATTGGAATAAACTGGTAACACTTAAAACATTTAATTAAAAAAGAAACACAGTGAGGGGGTTCATTTTGCCATAGAAATTATGATTAGTGCTGAAGAACGAAAAATTAGGGCACACCCAGATGTAGCCCACATGTAGCCCAATGACAGAAGTGTGCAAAACACTTTTTATTTGTTGTGTTTTTGCAGTTTTATATAGTGCAGACTTGTCAGGTATTGGAGTGCTTTACATGAGCATTGGTTACATCACACAAGAACAAATTCATTTTGGTTCTAAACATGGGGAGATTAAATGATTTCACCAGAATCACAGAATGTTGAGCTGAAGCAGAAACTCCAACCCGGTTCCCCAGTTGCAAAGTCTGCAGCTCTGGAAGTAACACCACTGATGTTACTGACCATGTCATGAATGATGTAATATGTGACATCATCAGCAGTGCATTGCGGGCTAGCGAGTTATAGTTAGCAGAACTAACTATAACAGAGGAATTTCTATGCTTTTGTACGAGTGAAATGTCCAGCTAGCTATAACACCCCTGAAACCTATGGTTTTGTCTGTGAATTTCTAAGGCTTTTTAAATGCAAATTTCTAACTATAATGTCTCTGAAATCTATGGTTTTTTCAGTGAATATATATTCTCTCTCTTGCTGTGGGGTCGTGTGGGATCTGAGACACATTAAATAAGCCAGATGCCAACTTACCTGAGGACGTGCCTCTTCTTTCTGAAGTTGGAGGGTTTGTGTGGATATATATATGGGCTGAGAATTTGATGGAGTGCTCCAACCGCATGCTCTCCATTTTAATTAAATTTGCCTGGAAGGAGAGAGCTGTGTTGTTGAAATCAATTGCGGAGCTCAAAGAAGAAATCCAGAAAGAGGATACGGTGGAGGCATTTATTAATAAAATGGATGACATATTGAAAAAATTAACAAACATGAGGAAGAAATCATTGCCAAGAAGGAAAGGAAATTTTTGGGAGATAAAATTGATTACCTGTCAGGTAGAGTGTTTACCTTTTGTCGTAAATATGACAACCTGAAACGCAAGGGTGTTCAAGGTGATTTGGATACAATACAAATAAACAGAATACCTAACAAGCCGACAAATTTTTGGGAGGAATTCCGACTGATGAATTTGACATCAAATCAACAGAACTGGCAAACGAGACAGGGGTCGAGGAAGAGGAAGGGGATTTACAGGACGCGGCAGAGGCAAAGGAAAGGCAATAGGAGAAGCAATGCTATCCGCAAACAAACCAGGAGGGGCGGATGGTGAAAGAACTACAATAACCCCAGTGGGAGTAGAAACAAGGGGTCAGAAGAAGCGAGGAAAATGAAGAATTGCAACAATGTGGTAAATCTTTCTTCACGCTCTCTTACTGATGTGGAACATGATGTTTTACAGTATGGTCTATCATTTTGCCCTACCTCTTTATTTTCTTACCCCCAGGAAAGAATTGACTTATTTCATTTTGCTAGGAAATTACGGTTGCACAAATGGTATAAGTTGAAAGCGAAAAGCCCTATACAACCTAGGCAAGGGAGGAAGGATATCCCAGTTGCCGAAAATAGTAATGAGATAGACACTCTGATTGCTTTCAAGGAACTAGAATGGTACAATGTTGAATTAGGACCTATCAATGCATTAACATTGGGTTATAAGGTTGATTTAAGTTGTCCTAATAAATTCAAACCGAAATCTGTTTTTATTCCCACTTTACCTCCATGCGGCATAGACATCTTTGAAACACTAGTTGTAAGTGACTTGAAAAATCTAGCCAAAAAGAAAGTATGGACACATGACAACTTGACCAAACAGCAATGACTGGCGGTTAAATCTTTACAAACATACTCAAATATTGTTATCCGTCAGTCGGATAAAGGTGGAAACGTTGTCATACTTAATGTGGATGATTACATACAGGAGGGTGTCCGCCAATTAGAGTGTCAGGATTTCTACGAACGAGTAACAAAAAATGCTATTGAAGAGTCGAATACTATCTACTATAGCATGTTAAAACAGTGGCACTCACAAGGTACTTTGGAATTGGATGAATATTCATTTTTGTTTAACCGTAATCCCAAAGTTGCAATTCTTTACTTACTACCCAAATTACACAAAGATTCTGTCAAACCACCGGGGAGAACTATTGTTTCTTCAATGAGTTCTCTATTAGAGAAAACTTCTAAATATATTGATCACTTTCTATGTCCCTATGTAGAAGGGCTACCATCGAATCTTAAAGACAGTAGGGATTTTTTGAGTAAAATCAAAGATTTTGAATGGCAGGAAGGTTACTTGTTGATTACTTTGGATGTGTATAGCCTCTATACATCGATCAAACATGCTGATGGTATCCAGGCATGTCGACAGTTTCTCAGCTCCCGCTCTATCTCCTTTCTAAGACACAATGAAATGGCATTACAGATGATCAGGTTCTGTCTGGAGAATAACTTTTTTATATTCAATTAAGTTTTTTACAGACAGAAGCAGGGCACTACTATGGGCACCTGTTTTGCTCCCAGCTTCGCCAATCTCTTTATGGGCTGCTGGGAACGACAGGTGTCCAGGACACAAGAACAATACCGTAGCCATGTGAAACTATGGCTATGGTATATAGATGACCTTTAAGTCACTTGGGAAGGATCACAGGAACAAGCAAACAATTAATTTCTATCCTGAATGATAATGAGTTGAAATTAATATTTGAGGGGAAAACGAGCAATCAGAGTATTGAATTTTTGGACTTACACCTAGAGGTGGCAGATAACAAACTGGCTTCTAAACTTTTTCAGAAACCCACTGCGGGTAATACTCTGCTACATGCAGACAGTGGGCATCCCAAAACATTGATTCGGAGCATACCTTATGGTGAGTTTCTCCGGGTGTGGAGAAACTGCAGCACTGAATCAGATTTTATTCTAGAAAGTGACTGCATGACAGAAAGATTTTTGGAGAGGGGTTACAACCCCAACATAGTCAAGGAAGCTTTTTTGAAGGCTAGCAAGCTCACACACAGTGGGTTATTGGTACCTAAAGAAAGGACAGATGAGGAAGAGGATGATAATGACAGTTATAAGATTTGTAACTACCAATCACTCCAGTTCTTGGAAGGTACGCAATTGTCTTAATAGACATTGGAAAGTTTTAACAACAGAACCCACACTAAAAGAAGTGGTGGGTGCTTTACCTAATATCACCTAAAGGAAGGCAGATTGACTCAACGACAGACTCTGTAACAATGAGGTGAAACCCACAAAAAGTTCCAACATAGGCATACAAGGATTTTTTACGTGTATGACATGTAAAGCGTGTAAATTCAGTTCTAATGTTAAAAATGTCTATTACCCTATAAGTGACACAGAGAGAAGTATAGACAAATACCTTACTTGTTTGTCAGACCATTGTGTCTAAGTTTTGGTGTGTAATGATAAACAACAAGAGAGAGAGGGTATGTCCGCACTCTTGGTCCCCCAAAAATCAATATAATAACAACAAAAGAGCGTGACGAGAAAGAGATTCGAAAACACAGTGATTCTCTATGTGCTTGGGTAAAGTGTAGAAGAAACAGAATCCATCTGATGAAAAATAAAACCCTCACTCACCAACATAGTTGGTGACATGCTTCATCATGGGGTTTTAACCAGAAGGGCCTTGTGTGCCTCTGGTGTGCTTCGACGCTTGAAATTAAGGCGGAGCAACAATTTCAGACTTGAAAAAAGTGAGGTGATGGGTGAGTGGAATAAACAAGGGAAAGAAAAAGATTTAAAAATCATGTATCGTACACCAAAACATTTTAATAGTGTCGAGACAGGAATATGTTAAAAAATGTGAAGGATAATTACTCGGGCTCGGCGGACCTTTTAGGTGCAGACTGCTGGCTGAGGACTTGGATGATTTGTTCTGTAGTCCCGCAATTCGCATTCTTGCCCAAGGAGCACGTACCCACTCTTTTATACAAATACGAGGTCTGTTTCCAGAACAGTGGGAGACCTCTACTGTAACCGTGAGTCTATCGGTTCTTTGCGCCTGAGGTTAGGGTAAGCCTTAGCGAGCTTACACCGCCAAGGTGCTTTTTTTCTTTTTTTTTTCTTTTGTATGATTAGGTCCTGATGAAAGCTTAGTAAATAACATTGACAAGCTGAAACATGTCGACCATTTGACCACCTATAGGATAAATCTGACCAAATTAACGTCAGGAGTAATTATCCTTCACAATAAAAGTGAGGGTTTTATTTTTCATCAGATGGATTCTGTTTCTTCTACACTTTACCCAAGCACATAGAGAATCACTGTGTTTTCGAATCTCTTTCTCGTCACGCTCTTTTGTTGTTATTATATTAAGTTTTGGTTTGCCCATGTGCTAAGAAATACGTAGGGAGTACCATGTTTACAGCAAAAAAACTTGTTCTTGAGCACGTGAGAGCCATCCGAAACAGAGACAAATTATCTCCTGTCGCAAGACATTTTGAGGAACTTCATAAAAGCAATCGCAATCTATTACGATTTTTTGTTATTGACAGAGTCGCATCCACCAATAGAGGTGGTGATAGAATCCGTAGATTGCATCAATTAGAATCCAGATACATCTTAAACCTCGATACGAAGATCCCTGGGTGTCTGAATTCTGAAGAAGAAATGTCCTGGCACTTAGGGGAATAGACAATCTCCATTCTGCTTTTTTCATGTAGATATCTGGCCTATGTTGTTAGTTCTAGATGCTATTTTTATAGCATTAATATTGGGGAATTTTCGTGTTCTTAATTGTCAATGATTTTCTGAAGTGTCTACCTATGGGATTTTCTGTAACAAGTTTATTGATTTTAACTCACTTACACATGAACTAGGTTTATTTTCTGAATAGTGTGGTTGGCCTTATGGTGCTTTTTTATTCATCCCCTTTTTTCCCCCCTCCTTTTTTCTTGTTTATTCTCTATTTAGGTGATGTCAGGATTGGAGGAGCTTTTTGGAATATATAAAATAGAAGACTGAATTTGTGCCCACTTGGGTGGAATTACTAATCGGGCAATTTTTTATGAGATTTTTGGATTTATGTATTAATATTGAGTATTTTATGCCTATTTTGTATAGTATGATATATGTTACATAGATTCAATAGGTGTATCAACCCACTGGGGACTCTATACATGTAGCTATATATGCAATGTGAAGAATATGCAATTTAGTAATACCCGATGAGAGTACAAGATTCAATATGCTCAGTCATAGGACTTTGATTGAAATTTCACCAATTTATCACAAATATTTTAGTACGAGATGATATGGAACCATTCTGGTGAAGGGGGCAGAAATAATCAAGCTATTGAGTTATCGTGCAGGGCATTGCAGGTTCAGCCTTATTGAGGGGCGGACTGATTAAGTTAAAAAATTCCAATATTGACAAAAAAATTCTAACACTGATGAAACAAAGATAAAGACGAATGATTGGAATTTATTTTGTTGTGATTATAACAACGTGTCTGAATCAATTGGGCCACGGCTGCACGTTTTAACTGTAACCTTATATGAACTTTTGGGGATTTGATTCAATGACAATGAAACTTTATTTATTGTTTGTAACCATAATAAGATGGCCGCCGCTTTCACTTTGACGCTTAAGTCCACTGTCTGTGTTCATGCACGTTACGTTGCACGTAACTTTTGATGTTTGTTTATATGTGTCTTTGTTTCTATAACAAATTACCCGTGAGCAAGGCAGTTCTCGCCAAAATGCGTAGGGTGTTTTTTCTGGCTTTATGATATTTAAATAAATCCCCTTCGATTGTTCCTGGAGTTTAATTCTGGATGGAGTGCACGCTTGCAGCTGTGCATGGTGAAAATGGTGTGAAATATTGGGTAAGCTCGGACCCATAGAAATTCCCCCGTTATAGTTAGTTCAGCTAACTATAACTTGCGCGCCCGCAATCCACTGCTGATGACATCACATATTACATTACTCATGACATGGTCAGTGACATCACTCATGACATCACTGATGACATCTCAAATAACATCACTGATGACATCACTGATGACATCATCCAGTGAATGTGTGTTTTTCTGAAAATTACATATGTTTTATATATGTATATCTCAAGGTCGATGGAAGAATAAATGGGTATATAAGTGTCTAAATGGATGATTTGTTTTTGAAAAATTGATTGTATAACTGACTGATTAAGTGTATCTTAGTGAATACATGGCTTAGTGAGTAATGTTTAAATATGTAAATATCTGTATCAGTCTCTCACTTTGTCTATAAGTGGCTGCATGGGTTGGTGAGTAGCTACATGAGTGTCTATATAGGTTATTAGTTGGTTTTTTGAGTATCAGTATGAGTGTCTGAGTGTCTGTATGGTTCGGTGGGGATATTAAGTAGTGCATAGGTGCATGAATGAGTGACTCACTGTTTGTATGTGTTGAAGACAGCATGTGTGCAGGACTGTATGGGTGGATGAGTGTGTGAATGAGTGTGTTAGTGAGTGAATGACTGTCTCAATAGTGTCTTTATGAGTAACTACATATGTTTTCAACTAGTATATGTGACTCTTGGTGTATATAAGTTAGTATATGTGAGAGTGAGAGATTGAAAGAGTTCCTTTATGAATAAGTATGTGTTTCTATAAGTGATTGTTTAAAAGACTAACAGGCACATGCATCAAGCTTAGAAATCGCGATTCCTTAATTGCGATTTTTAAGGAATCGCAAATAAGGAATCGCTATTTCCTATGCATGATGCAGATAGCGATTAAATACCGAATCGCTAATAATCGCGGGCGCACTAGTTATAGTTAGCTGAACTAACTATAACGGGGGAATTTCAATGGTTTTGTACGAGTGAAAAGTCCAGCTAACTATAACGCCCCTGAAACCTATGGTTTTTTCAGTGAATTTCAAAGGTTTTTTAAATGCTAATTTGTAACTATGCCTACAGAGATAGGACATGTGAAGAAAGAAGAAAAACGCACAGAAAGAAAAAAAAGAAATGCTGAAAGAAGCAACAGAAGTCCTCAAAGACGAAGAAAAATGCAGGAAGAAGGATAACGTGCAGAAAGAACAAACAGAAGAGCAGAAAGAAACCTTGTTGCAAAATCATCCTGTACCCTCAACTTTTTCAGACGGATACTGGTGGTAACTGAGTCTGACTAACCAGTCCTAGAGCCAGTGCTATGTTAAAAGACACTCAGAATACAGTGAAAACACCTACATACACTAGGGAACACTATGCGTTGGGGTCCCCCTGTCATTAGCATGACCTCCTCTGTAAGCCCCTAGTATATAATAGGGCAGGGGATTAAAACTACCTCTTAAAATGCGCCACAGGGTGTGTTTGCACACGTCACCTCAGGCCCCATCCCCTCCCTTCCCCACTGTGTAAACACGCCCTGTGGCCGTTTTAAGTTGGGAGATTAAGTCCCCTTGAATCCTGAGGGTCCCTACGGTCCAACTAGACCACTAGGTACCTCCAGTAAGCGACACAGAGCTGCGTTGCAGAGAGATGTAAAAAGGGGCACGGCCTAGACCACCACTCTGCAACGCAGCGCAGTGGCGCTTACTGGAAGCACCTGGTGGGCTAGTTGGCCCCCAGGGTCCCTCAGGATTGAATGAGAATTATTTCCTCAACTTAAAACGCGCCACCGGGCATGTTTGCACATGTTAACTCAGGCCCTGTCCCCTCCCTTCACCACTGTGTAAAACACGCCCTGTGGCTGTTTTTAGTTGGGAGATTAAGTTCATTTCAATCCTGAGGGTCCCTCTGGTCCAACTAGCCCACTAGGTACCTCCAGTAAGCGCCACAGAGCTGCGTTGCAGAGAGGTGTAAAAAGTGGCACGACCTGGACCACCTCTCTGCAACGTAGCTCAGTGGCGCTTACTGGAAGCACCTGGTGGGCTAGTTAGCTCCCAGGGGCCCTCAGGATTGAAGGGGAATTATTTTCCCAACTTAAAACGCGCCATAGGGTGTGTTTGCACATGTCACCTCAGGCCCCGTCCCCTCCCTTCCCCTCTGTGTAAACACGCCCTGTGGCCATTTTTTAAGTTGGGAGATTAAGTCCCCTTGAATCCTGAGGATACCTAGGAGCAAAATAGCCCACTATGTAAGTCCAGTAAGCGCCATTGCAGAGAGGGATAAAAAGGGGCACGGCCTGCACCACCTCTCTCCAACGCAGAGCAGTGGCGCTTACTGGAAGCACCTGGTGGGCTAGTTGGCCCCCAGGGTCCCTCAGGATTGAAAGGGAATTATTTCCCCAACTTAAAACGCGCCACAGGGCGTGTTTGCACACGTCATCTCAGGCCCCGTCCCCTCCCTTCACCACTGTGTAAACGCGCCCTGTGGCCGTTCTAAGTTGAGAGATCAAATCCCCTTGAATCCTAAGGGTCCCTAGGGTCAAACTAGCCCACTAGGTACCTCCAGTAAGTGCCACAGAGCTGCCCTGCATAGAGGTTTAAATAGGAGCGTGGCCTCAGAACACCTGTCTGCTCCCTGGCGCATACTGGAGATATCTATTGGGCTAGTTGGCCCTCAGGGACCCTCAGTATTGAAGGGGAATTAATTCCCCAACTTACAACTGGCCAGGGGGCGCGTTTGCAGAGTGCTGCAAGGAGGGGGCGTGGCCTCCAGCGCGATGACGTTTTTTTATTTTTTTTTTATTTTTTAAGAAGGAGGGCTGTGTTGCCCCCCTTCTTTTTCTAATTCTTTGGCCCTGAAGACCCCATCCCCCAGGGCCTGCACCCTAATTTTTTATGTTGAAAAAAATTAATTTGGCCCTCCCTTAATTCTTTAGGAGGGGGGCTGCGTTGCCCCCCTCTCAGGCCACTTATGGCCCTGGGGACCCCATCCCCCGGGGCCGGCCTTTGTTTTTTATTATTAAAAAAATATATATATTAATAGAAACACCTAGGACATGCTGAACAAACCGTATGTACCTATCACCATGACGATTTGCATGATATTCATTAAAAGGCGACTATGCATACAATGAATCCACGTGGAATGTATTTACACCGCTAGTGAAGCTCTGACGTGTCTGACGCCCTACCATGCCTAATCCCGGCGCCCCCGCCGGTGGGTACTCTCCAAGTAGACACCCTTGTCGTTTATTTATGCAAACATGGGTAGCTATTGACGGGCACATTTAATACACACGCACACCAAGCCATTCAAAGGGGATTCGACAAAAATTCAACCAAACTATGCAAGAAACCCCCCTCACGGTTAATAAAACACACATCCACCACCAGATGTGCAGTACTTTTTATTTTACTCTCTGGAAAGGAGACAAACCTCACTTGAGAGTCACAGCGTGCTCTGGCTGAGCCCAAAGCTGTGTTACACCCACCAGTTCCCATCGAGTGCCACACACCTCTGTGTAGTATTCCACCAGCTAGTGCATATGCTATGACACTCTCTAGCCCATGTGCACTGTAACACCACCCCGTGAATATGTCATGCCACACTTGCCTTCCCACAGGTTATATTTCCCCATCTAACGTGCCTTCCTCGATGCCTATGTTATAACACACATATATATGTAGAAAACAATGGTCCTGAGCAAACACTAAATTTTACATAAAATTGAATATAGACCACAATGGGTTACTATATACATCCGATGTCCAGCCGGACAGGGGATTTTGTATTCATCAGATACTCAAGGATATGGTCAAGGATAATGAAAACACTACATTTATCGTGGGGCACAATCCTGCACCCTACAACATGGGGAACGTGCGGGGGAAAAAAGGTATAACAATGCAGACAGTTTTGGACAAACAACAGTTACAGGCAAAGACTGAGAGCTGTAGCAACTTGCAGGCATAAATGGAGTTGTAGTAAGTTTGACAAAATAGAGACCACAACGAGTAAGCACAATGGATATTTGTGGCACTATTTTTTACAAAGTCGACGTTTCGATCCCAAGCTCATTGATTAACGGGATCATCTTCAGGACTAAATTTATAACATTTGCCTGGTTTTTAGCGCCCCAATTGAGGACATAGGTATCACATATGGCAGATCAGAGTGGAAACTGACAATGAAGACCAACGTCAAGGATGTTGCTTTTGGTTTGGTCACTTGCAATTAAGGTTTCTATAAACCTTAGTAGACGCTGGAGCGTGCTGCTCCTTGCCTGGATCGGCTGTTGGGTGGTTAGATTGTGGTGCAGATGGGCCACATTTCTATGCGCCGAGGTATTGCTTCAATATACTAATATGTTACAGTCCGAGCTATGGAGAGACACAGCAATGGAGATCTCTGTCCTCAGCAACGATGTGCTGTGTAGTGACCGGCTCAATGGCAGGCACTTATATAATATGTTATAACGCACAGCGCTATGCCATTCATATTACAATCTGGGATCCATATCTTTGTCACAGTGCATATGCAACGTTACACTCCCCAGCACATATTTTATATTACAACTTTAGAGACTAGTTAGGTTACACAACACTGCCCTGTGCATATTACACTCCAAGGCGCATATCGCATAGCAGACGCTAGTGCCTGTGCTATATCGCGCTCTCCAATGAATCTGTCATTGCGCAAAATTTATTGCATAATATATTTCACGACCCAGTTCATCTTATATCACACTTTTTGGTGCATAGTTCATTCCATATACTATATCTAGTTTTCATTTTCAATCGTGCCCTCAGGACTATGTTCTATATAACACTGCGTCCATGTACCCTTTTCAAGGGCATTACATTTTGCGATGGGGGTAGAGGGTCAGGGGTGTTTCTGCCAAGGGAGCCCGGAGTCACAGTCACAAACGTCCACTTCTTCCTGAATAAAAGTTAGATTATGCTGCATACTTGTTCATATTTTAAGTAGTTCACATAGACACACATTTTAAAAACAATAAAGTTCCTAATACCCACCTTCTCCGAACAGTTAGCTTGCTGCCCCATCCACCTCCTCCCTATCCTCTGTTGTCTGAATCCATGGACTAGCCTCCTCCCTCCTGCCATGCATGGTCTGATGTGCTGCCACTGCCCTCCATTTAGCATGATTTACCAGTCCACTCCTCTCCATTGCCCAATTCTATGGCCCATCATTGACCTCCTGCTTAGCCTCTGTGCTTAGCTTGCTGCCCCTATTCTCCTTCCCCCTGCCCTCCGATGTCTTTGTGCATGCCCCAATCCATCCTTTTGGCCTACCATGTTCCATGGACCTGCCACTCCTATCTACTCTGAGTGTTCTGTTGAGCTGCCACTCTCCTCCCACCTGCCTAGCATTGTCAGATGACTGTAACCTGTCCCTGCCACCTCCACCCTGCCTGTCCACATGCCATGCCCCTATGCCCTTCCCCCTGTCCTCCATGGTCCATTTAACTGCCACACCCTTCTGCCCTCCCTGGTCTGTTGTGCTGCAACTGCTCCTCCTGCCTGCCCCGCGCGGTCTGTTGTGAGGTCCCCTTCCCCTGAACTCTCTTGTCTGTGCCCAGGTCCTGACCCTCCCTTCTATCCTCCATGGACCTTTGTGCATGCCTCTGCACCCTCCTTCTTGCCCATCATAGCCATTGTGCTGCCACTAACCCTCCCGCTTGCCATGCATGGTCTTCTGTGCTGCCATGGCCCCTCCCACCTTCCCTGTGTGGTCAGCTAGCTGCCCCTGACCCCCTCCCACCTTCCCTCCATGGTCTGTGTGTATGCCATCATAGTCTCACTGTTGCTCTCCATGGTGTGTCTCGTTTCTATTGCCCATCCTGCCTGACCTCCATGGTCATCTTGCTGCTCCTGCCCTGCCCCCAGCCCTCTGTTTCCATGTGCAGACCCCTATTCACTCCCTCCTGGCTTGTCTGTTCCATTGTAATGCCCCTGATCCGTCCCTCCTGCCCTTTATGGTCTGTTATGCTGAAGCTTTCTCTCCTGTCTGTCCATTATGGTCAGCTAGCTACCATTGCCTCTTTCCCCTCTGTTCTCTGTTGTCCATGTGCATGGTCCTGTCCCCTCCCTATTGCTTTCAATGGATTGTTGTGCTGCATTCCCGTCCCGCATGCCCTGTGTGGTCTATTGTACTGCTGCAAACCCTGATGCCTGCCCTGTAGTGTCAGTTTGGTGCACCTCTCCATGTCCCTCCTGTCCTCTGTTATCCGAGTCCATGTCCCTACCACAATTCCTCCTGCCTACCATGATCCAATGTACCATACTTGCGAACATCTTGAACTTGGTAAGAGGGAGATTTTGAAAAAAAACTGGGGTATTGATCTTTCCCTTTGAGTTACATTGAAAAGAGGAGATTGTAGACAGGTGACAGATCAAATAAAGCCCATTTGAGCTTAAAAACATTGGACGTTTCCTGGCTGAAACGGGTCTGTTGGCATGTATAGTTGTACTACCACTGCCTCTTCCTTCTGCCCACAGTGGTCTATTATATTGCCACAGCCTCTCTTGCCAGTCCTGTATTGTAGGGTGTTGCCCCTGCCCCCCTTTCCACTGCCCTCCATAGTCTGTTGTGCTGCCACAGCCCTTCCTGCCTGCCCAGTGTGGTCAAATTGTTGCCTCTGCACACTCCTACCTGCCTTCAATTTTCAGAGTCTGTGCCCCTGGTCTCTGCCTCTCAACAGTATCCCAATGAACAACTAGATTGCTAACATTCTATATTTATTACAAAAGTGTGGAACGCCTGAACGCCTAACGTCATCTTGATGTAATCAAAACTGTAATACATTGAGCATTTCCTTTAGAAATTACATATATGAGAGGTTCTTATTTGCATCAAAATTATGGTTAGTGCTCTAAAAAACTAAAATGAGAACATATTTTCTGAGTTTTCAAATAGCGACAAAGAACTTTTAAATTATTTGTAATATTTATGTTTTTTTATCCAGTTGACCACTTGATTAAATGTTGCACCTAGGGGAGAGGATGTGGTGTTACTTCCAGAGCTGCAGACTTTGCAACTGGGGAACCAGGTTGGAGTTTCTGCTTCAGCTCAACATTCTGTGATTCTGGTCAAATCATTTAATCTCCCCATGTCTACAACCAAAATGAATTTGATCTTGTGTGATGTAACCAATGCTCATGTAAAGCACTCCAATACCTGACAAGTCTGCACTATATAAAACTGCAAATACACAAAAATAAGTGTTTTTTACACTTCTGTCATTGGGCTACATGTTGGCTACATCTGGGTGATATTTGTGCTGCATTTGGGCTCTTTTGTCTCTGGTGGCCATCTTTGGAGATTTATTTGTTATGAACTTTCCTAATTTCCTCATTTACTGCAGTCTCCTCAGTAGGAAATGCTTTCAGTTTTTTACTTTGATTCCATCAAGAAGGTATTCAGATATGTCACACATTTGCCATAAATTCTGAATGTTAGCACTCTAGTTGCTCATTCGATCACTGTAGTAAAGCTACTGCTCACCACGGAAGTCTGCTGCTGGTATTAAAAGTGCATGTTTCAGTCTGCATATCAGAATGTTTTAATGAAATAGAAGTTGATTTGAGAAGTCACTCAAAATGTGCCCTCATTTTTCTTTCTTCAGCACTAATCATAATTTCTATGGCAAAATGAACCCCCTCATTGTGTTCCTTTTTAAATTAAATGTTTTAAGTGTTACCAGTTTATTCCAATCAAGATGGCTTCAGGTGTGCCATACTTTTGTCATAAGTAAGATAGAAAGTGCTCTAGTTGTTCTTAAGAACACTCTGGGACATTCTGTCATTGGGCTATACTTGGGCTACATCTGGGTGATATTTGGGCTACATTTGGGCTCTTTTGTCTCTGGTGGCCATCCTGGGAGATTTATTTGTTATGAAGTTTCCTAATTTCCTCATTTACTGCAGTCTCCTCAGTAGGAAATACTTTCAGTTTTTTACTTTGGTTCCATCAAGAAGGCATTCAGATGTGTCACACATTTGCCATAAATTCTAAATGTTAGCACTCTAGTTGCTCAGTAGATCACTGTAGTAAAGCTACTGCTCACCAGGGAAGTATACTGCTGGTATTCAAAGTGCATGTTTCAGTCTGCATATCAGAATTTTTTAATGAAATAGAAGAGGATATGAGAAGTCACTCAAAATGTGCCCTCATTTTTCTTTCTTCAGCACTAATCATAATTTCTATGGCAAAACGAACCCCCTCATTGTGTTCCTTTTTAAATTAAATGCTTTAAGTGTTACCAGTTTATTCCAATCAAGATGGCTTCAGGTGTGCCATACTTTTGTCATAAGTAAGACTGTTAGCGCTCTAGTTGTTCGTTAGAACACTCTGGGACATTCTGTCAGTGGGCTATACTTGGGCTACATCTGGGTGATATTTGGGCTACATTTGGGCTCTTTTGTCTCTGGTGGCCATTTTGGGAGACTTATTTGTTATGAAGTTTCCTAATTTCCTCATTTACTACAGTCTCCTCAGTAGGAAATACTTTCAGTTTTTCACTTTGATTCCATCAAGAAGGCATTCAGATGTGTCACACATTTGCCATAAATTCTGAATGTTAGCACTCTAGATGCTTATTAGATCACTGTAGTAAAGCTACTGCTCACCAGGGAAGTCTGCTGCTGGTATTGAAAGTGCATGTTTCAGTCTGCATGTCAGAGTTTTTTAATGAAATAGAAGAGGATTTGAAAAGTCACTCAAAATGTGCCCTCATTTTTCTTTCTTCAGCACTAATCATAATTTCTATGGCAAAATGAACCCCCTCATTGTGTTCCTTTTTAAATTAAATGTTTTAAGTGTTACCAGTTTATTCCAATCAAGATGGCTTCAGGTGTGCCATACTTTTGTCATAAGTAAGACTGTTAGCGCTCTAGTTGTTCGTTAGAACACTCTGGGACATTCTGTCAGTGGGCTATACTTGGGTTACATCTGGGTGATATCTGGGCTACATTTGGGCTCTTTTGTCTCTGGTGGCCATTTTGGGAGACTTATTTGTTATGAAGTTTCCTAATTTCCTCATTTACTACAGTCTCCTCAGTAGGAAATACTTTCATTTTTTCACTTTGATTCCATCATGAAGGCATTCAGATGTGTCACACGTTTGCCATAAATTCTGAATGTTAGCACTCTAGATGCTTATTAGATCACTGTAGTAAAGCTACTGCTCACCAGGGAAGTCTGCTGCTGGTATTGAAAGTGCATGTTTCAGTCTGCATGTCAGAATTTTTTAATGAAATAGAAGAGGATTTGAGAAGTCACTCAAAATGTGCCCTAATTTTTCTTTCGGCAGCACTAATCATACTTTCTATGGCAAAATGAACCCCCTCATTTTGTTCCTTTTTAAATTAAATGTTTTAAGAGTTACCACTTTATTCCAATCAAGATGGCTTGAGGTGTGCAATACATTTGTCATAAGTAGGACTGTTAGCGCTCTAGTTGTTCTTTAGAACACTCTGGGAAGCTGCAGTGGAACACAAAGGAATCAACTGTCAGTCTCTGCCCTTGTTGGATGTACATGTTTTACTGAGAATGTCAGACTTCATTCTCACATGACTGAGAAAGATTATGTGAATTTACAGAAAATATGCTCCCAGTTTAGCTTATAAATCACCTTCCAAACCTATGTGGGAAAAGCATGAGAAAATAGTTTTCTCTCAAACATGATTAATGATATCACAGCAGAAGGCTTTTTCACGTCGTAAAATCACCTTAGAACACACCACAATTCCTAAAATGAGTATGGCACCATCAACAAATAATTTATAATATAACTTAAGTTTTAAAACCTTCTATTAACTGCAATGCTTTTTAATGAGGTGCTATCATGTATATTGGTCCCAAGATGGCTGCCAATACTTATTGGATGAAGTACTGACAGCCAATCAGATCTCACGATGAGATGTGTGGTTAGGCTCCGCCCAGATATATCTATCATTTTAACTCTAATTTTCTCAGGAACTACTGAAGAGATTTACACCATTTAAGCAAAAGGCACAATTCTGAACTGAGGACTACCTCTTTGCCAAATTTAGTGTAATTCCGTTCAGCAGTTCAGGCTGTAGCTGCGTCAACAGGTCCTATGGGGAAATGCATGGGGAAAATGTGTTTTGGGACCCCCCCATTTTCTCGGCCCCCGCTTGACAAATCACCATAAAATTTTCAGGATTGGAGCGGACCAAAGTTGGGCAAAAGTTTGGAAAATTTCGCGAAAATTCGTCAATCGGCGCCAACGTTATTCAAAATAGAATGTTGCGGATTTCCTATGGAAAATAGGTCCTTACTATAACTACCTACTGGCGACTGCCAGTAGGTAATATATATATATCTATCTATATATATATATGCTCACAAAAAAAAAGATCCAGGGACGTTATAGTTAGGTATTAGCATTTAAAAAAAAACCTTAGAAATTCATGGTAAAAGCCACAGGTGAGAAGGACATTATAGTTAGGCTGACATTTCACTTGTAGAAAACCTGTGAAATTCAGCCGTTATAGTTAGCTGAGGTAATTGTAACTTGTGCCCCCTCAATGCATTGCTGGTGACCTCACATATTACATCACTCATGACAAGGTCAGTGACATTACTGATGACATCTCAAATGACATTGCTGATTACATCCTCCAGTGACTGTGAGTTTTTCTAAAAAGTTGAAGAATGTATATATATATATATTACCTTCTGGTGGTTTCCATTAGGTAGTTATAGTTAGGACCTTGTTTCTATTCAATATCTTTGTCTCTGTTTGACAAATCTTTGCAAAATTTTCCAAACTAATGACCTGCTCAAGTCAGCTCCTGGCCGAGAAAAAAGGGGGACCCCTAAACGTGTTTTCCCCAAGTTAATATCCATAGGAAATTTAGACACAGCTACAGCCCGAAAGGCAGAACGGAATTACACCAAATTTGGCAAAAAGGTAGGTCTTGGTCCAGAAAGCGTGTTTTTTTAAATGGTGTGAATCTGTTCAGTAGTTCCTGAGAAATGTAAAAAATAAAAATATTGAGATCTGAGCACCGAGGAGGAGCAGCGAACCCTCCCTAGCACAAGCTTCATTCTGATTGGCTGGCAACACTCCAAATCAGGAAGTGTTGGCTACCATCTTGTCACTCGGTAACCGAGTCACAAGAAAACAGTAACAAAACAGGATAAAAAATAAGAAAAGGGGGCAGGGTAGAACATCCTGACCCCATAGGCCTGCTCAGGGGTCCCACAAGGACCCCTCAGCCAGAGTCGCGCTGGGTGCACAATTCAGAAAGATATATTTTTTTAAACGAAGTGCAGTCTGTTGCAATCCATTTTCTTAAAGCCCCTGGGTGGGCCAAGTCCAGAGGGCAATATGTTATAAGGATGTGGGGACCTGTGGGACTGACACCTCCCTGGTGTGATCCTTAATCCAATGCGGTGGGGCTCGTGGCCCCCCACAGCCCCGGGGACCGCCACCTCTCCAGGGCTTTATCATTAAAATTTAAATAAAAAGCGTGGGGGGCTCATGCCACCCCACGCAGACCACCACCTCCCCGGGGCATTCAGTAAATTAAAAGGGGGACCGTAGCAGAACCCCGGACTCGGGGACCACCACCTCCCCGGGGCTATGTAAATGTTGGGAGGGGGCCGCGCTGCCCCCCTCATGGAGCCATAGATGGCCCTGGGGACTGGTGCCCCCCAGGAACAGCTCCTGCAATGCCCCGGGTTGTCCACTCCCGGGACATTGGCATTTGCTATGGCAAAGAAGCAAAGCAGAATTGTTTTTGGGCAAGGGGAGCTGCATGTCAGCCGCTCACTTTGCCCAAAAAGCCATGCCGGCTCCCGCAGGAGGCGGGAAGCCAGCTGGGACCATGGCGGAATTCTCCATGTCATGGGGAATGGAGTCTCGGGGCAAGAAGTGGCCCGGAAGGGGAGCCACTCAGCCCCCTCCCCTTTCATTCATTTTTTTTTTTTAAAGGAAATCCGGCCCCAGGCAATGGGGACCCCAGGGCCAATACAGTACTATCATTTGCACTCATACACCTATACAGACACTCATACTCTGACACTAATCCATAGTTACTCACACACCTAGTCAGTCATGCAAAGAATCAATAACACTCCCATTTACTCTATACAGTTATATACACACCACCTCACTTATTCGTACAGATAGTAACACATACTTACTTTCTTATACAATCACTGATACAAGCACACACTCAACCATACAGCCACTCTCACAATTACTCACTCTCACATATAGTCATTTATATACTCCAACACTCACATATAATTGTAATTGTAATTGTAATTGTAACAGTACTTGTTAAGCGCGATTGCTGCCCGAAAGCGTCCAAGCGCTGAGTAGAAGCAGGGAGTGAACTAGAGGCAATCTAGGAGGGGTCGGATTTGGCAAACAATAGGGTCTTTAAATTTTTACGAAATGAGAGGAGGTCAGGGTTGGAACGGAGTGAGATGGGGAGGGCATTCCAGAGTTTGGCGGTGTTCAAAGAGAACAGCCTGCCCCCCGACCTGGCTCGCTTCACTCTGGGAACAACAGCAAGGAAAGCCTCCGTCGACCGAAGGTTCCTATTAGGTTGGTAAGGAATGATAAGGTCGGAGTTGATGTCTGGGGCTGTTTTCATGTACCACTGAGACATCCATTCACTAACCAACACACCCATACACACACTCACCCACCAATAGAGCCCTTCACAGATGCACTCATGAACCCATATACCCAGTGAATCACCCACTCACACATCTATGCACAGAGTCACACACCCCTAGTACCTGTATGGGTGCCTGAGTGTCTGTGTGGGTGGGTGACTCTCTGCATGGATGTGTGAATGGGTAAGTCACTGGGTGTATGGGTTCATGAATATGTCTGTGAGGGGCTGTATGGGTAACTGAGTGTGCATATGGCTGTGCAGTGAGTGAATGGATGTCTAAGTGGTATATGGTGTAATAACTGCATTTGTAAAAGGCAGTATATGTGAGTGTTGGAGTATATATGTGACTGTATGTGAGAGTGTGTGATTGTGTCCGTATTATGTAAAAGATAGTAAGTATGTGCTTGTATGAATAAGTGAGGTGGTGTGTGTATAACTGTAAATGGCAGTTTGATTGACTCTGGGTATCTGACTAGGTGTGTGAGTAACTATGGGTGAGTGGTGGTGTGTGAGTGTCTGTATGGGTGTAGGAGTGCATATATCAGTGGCAATATTTGTGAGTGACTACATGTATGAGTGGCTGTATGGGTGAGTGAGTGGATGTGTGTGTAGACATGAGTGAGTGAGTTGGTATGTACTAACTGATATTGGTGAGTCTATGGTTTTGAGAATGGTAGTCTGAATTTTGGAGTGACTGTATGAAAGGTTATATTAGGGTGTGAGTAGGTGCATCAGAGATTATGTGGATGATGTCATCAGTGATATCATTTGAGATGTCATCAGTGATTTCATGAGTGATGTCACTGACCATGTCATGAGTGATGTAATATGTGACGTCATCAGCAGTGCATAGAGGGGGAGCAAGTTTAGTGAAATGTCAGCCTAACTATAACATTGCTGTAACCTGTGGCTTTTCCGTGAATTTCTAAGGTTTTTTAAATGCTGATACCTAACTATAGCATCTCTGAAACCTGTGTTTTTTCAGTGAATTGCTAATGTGTTTTTAAATGCTAATTCCTAACTCTAACGTCCCTGTAACCATTCTTTTTTAAAGTGAATTTCTAAGGTTTTTAACTAGCAGTCATGTTTGCAGAGTTGTGGAGAAAGGGGGCTGGGCCTCTGACCAGCTCTCAGGAATTCCACTTCTTAGGGCTTACAGGATGTACCAGGAGCACTTCTTGGCCCCCAAAGTCCCTCTGGAGCCAAGAGGACGTTATCCCTCAACTAGTACTGCGCTGGGAGGCACATTTTCAGAGTAGTGGAGAAAGGGGGCATGGCCTCTGACACCTTTGCAGCAATCCTGCTGTGTGGGAGCTATTGGAGGTAACAGGAAGGGTAGTTTGCCTCCAAGGACATCCTTGGGGTCCTACTACCCCTCCTGTTACCTCCAGTAAGTCCCACAGAACAGGATTACTGAGTTCTGATAGCAACCCATGCCCCCTTTATCCACCAGTCTGCAAATGCGCCTCCTGGCGCACTTTTGGTTTGGGGATGATGTCCCCTTCACTGCTGGGGGCCCCTAGGGGCCAACTAGAGTACCTGTTACCTCCAGTAAGCCCCACAGAGTGACATTGCTGAGAGGTGGTCGCAGGCTAAGCCCCCTTTCTCCACAACTCTGCTAACCCATCTCCTGGCATGCTCTTGGCTGGGGATGATGTCCCCTTGCCTCTTGAGCTTCCCTGAAGGTCAACTAGCCCTCCTGTTACCTCCAGTAAGCCTAACACAGCTGGATTGCTGAGAGGTGGTCAGAGGCCATGACCCCCTCCACCACTCTTCAAACACTCTTTGTTGAACACTGCTCCTTGGGGGATGAAGCCCACTTTAGTCCTCTGGTCCTCAGGACACAAGAGGACCTCATCACCTCACCATCAGTGAGCAGAGAGGCATGTTTGCAGAGTGGTGTAAAAAGGGGCGTGGCCTCCCACTATCTCTCAGTAATCCCACTGTGTGGAGCTTAGTAGAGGTAACAGGTGGATTAGTAGGCCCCTAAAGACCCTCAGGATCGAAGGGGACTTCATCCCCAACCAAGAGCACACCAGGTTGTGTGTTTGCAGAGTAGTGGAGTAAGGGGGCAGGGCCTCCAGTGAGTTGTCGGCTTCATTTTCTTTTTGTATTTTAGAAAAGGGGGCTGTGTGGCCCCCTACCCTTTCACCCTTTTGGGCCCCAGGGACCCTATCCCCCGGGGCTAGGCCTATGTTACTAATTCCATTCATAAGAGGAGAGGTCCGGCCAATTTTTGGAAGGATTTTTTTTTAAGGGTGGGAGGTCAAGCAGACCCCCTCCCCAGGCCATTTTCGGCGCAGGGGGCCACACTCCTAGGGCTTGGCCATTTGTTTTCAAAATGTTTCTTTATTTTAAGGGCGGGCCATTTTCAGCCCTGGGACCCCATCCCCTAGGGCTTGGCCAACTTGTTGGGGACAGCAGAGGAGCCTCAAGGCCCTCTCGGTCCCTGCTGACTCCTTGCCTCCTGCAGGAGCTGGCATTGCTTTTGGGAGGAGGGTTCTGCAAACATGCAGCTCTCTCTGCCCAAAAGAAATTCTACTTCGCTTCATGGAAGCACAAGCATTTTTCATGCTCTTGCTTTCATGAAGTGAAGCAGAGTTTGCTATGACATGGTGGGTACTCTTGCCATACCATACCAAATGGAAATGTCCCAGGGGTGGGCACCTTGGGATATTGCAGGAGTAGGCCCTGGAGGGTCGCGGTCCCCAGGGACATTTACGGCTCCATGAGGGGGTAACAATATTTAAGCCGTGGGAAGGTGGTGGTCCTTGGGGCTGTGTGGGGGCTCAAGCCAAGCTGGCAGTCACCAGTAGGTATTTATAGTTAGAACTTTGTTTCTACTCAAAAAGCATTTTTTCTTTTGCCAATATCTTTGGTGCAGTTTGACAAATATTCATGACATTTTTAAAACCATAGGGGTGGTCAGGTCAGCTCCTGTGTTTTGAGGTGATTTGTCAAGCGTGGGTAGAGAAAAAGGGGGGTCCCAAAACGTACTTTCTCCATGTCAATTTCGATAGGAAGATTTAGACATGGCTACAACCCCAACTGCTGAAAGGAATTACATCAAATTTGGAAAAAAGGTAGCTCTTGGACCAGGAAGCACTCTTTTTGTTAAATGGTGTAAATCTGTTCAGTAGTTGCTGAGTAATTTGAACATTTCCCAGAAATCCATGTATCTCAAGTGTGCGATCTGATTGGCTGCCAACAGTTCTTACCAGAAAGTTTTTGCAGCCATCTTGTGACTCGGTTTGACCGAGTCACAAGAAAAAAGGTTAAAAAAGGATAAAAAACAAGAAAAGGGGGCAGAGTAGAAAACACCCTGACCCCCTAGGGACATCCAGGGCCAAAAAAAGCATTCAGTGTGGGCTCCTTTAAGCCCCTGGGTGGGCCAGGTCCTGGGGGCAATGTCAAATAATGATGCGAGGGCCTTCGTGGACTACCGCAACCCTGGGGACCACTACCTCCCAGGGGTTATGTTCTCTAAATATGGGGGCCATGCAGGCCCCCTCAAAACCCCATGAGGCTTTCTTTACCTGCACCCCAATGCAGCCCTGGGACTGCCACCTCCCCAGGGCTATATTCATTAAATGTGGATGGGCAAGCGGGCCCCATGCAGCCCCAGGGACTGCAACCTCCATGGGGCTTTTTTTATAAAGTGCATGTGGTGATCCTGCATCCTTTCACGCAGCCCCGGGAACCACCACCTCCCCAGGGCTATCTTAAAAAATGGGGGGCCAACACTGCCCTGGAAACTACCACCTCCCCATGCACAAATTACTTAAATGCCAGGGTCCGTTGTGGATCCCTAGCCCTGGGGACCACCACCACCTAGGGTAGGCTCCAGCAGTGTCCTGGGGTGCCCACCCCCGGACATTGCAGTTTGCTATGGGTTGGTGAGAGCCCTGCTCATGCCATGCTATGGCAAGCACTTCTTCGCTTCATGGAAGTGAGCGCAGGAAAATTGCTCTCACTTCCATGAAGTAAAGCAGAATATTTTTGGGGCAGAAGGAGCTGCATGTTAATAGCTCCCTCTGTCCAAAGTAATGCTGGCTCCAGCAGGAGGCAGAGAGCTGGCAGGGACTGCGGGGGCTTTGGGGCTCCCCCTGCAGTCCCCAATGAGAGACCAAGCCCTGGGGGATGGGGTCCCCAGGGCCGAGATCGGCCTGAGGAAGGGGGCCACGAGGGCCCCTGAAATAAAAAAATATAAATAAAAGAAATGGCCAAGCTCCGGGGGATGGGGTCCTCGGGGCTGAAAATGGCCTGAGGAGGGGGGCCACACTCCCCTTTAAAAATAATAGACAGAAAGGCCCAGCCCCGGGGATGGGATCCCCGGAGCATATATCAGCCTCCCTTTTAAATTTATTAAAAATTAAAAAATGGGTCCCCATCCCTGGGTGCCCAAAAGTGCCACTGGAAGGGAGACCAGACAGCCGCCTTCCCTAAATTGAAAAACAATATAGGAACTGGCACCTCACCGGAGGCCCCACCCCTTTCTCCACTACTCTGCAAACGAGCCTACTGGTGCACACATCGTTGGGGGCTGAAGTCCCTGTAGCTGTTGAGGGTCCTTGGGGTCCAACTAGCCTACCAGATACCTCCAGTAAGCCCCACACAGTGGGATTGCTGAGAGGTGGTCGAAGGCCATGCCCCTTTTTACAACACTATGCAAACACACCTCTTGGTGCCTTGCTGGTGGGGGGATGAGGTCCCCTATTGTCCTGAGGGCCTCAGGACTAAAGTGGACTTCATCCCTACCACTCTGCAAACATGCCTTCAGGCGCACTACTGGTTGGGGGATGAAGTCCAATTTACTCCAGTGTTTTTGGGGGCCAGCAAGCACTCCTATTACCTCAAACAAGTCCCACAAGTTGCGATTGCCTAGAGGTCTTTGGAGGACAGGCCCCCTTTCTCCACCACTCTGCAAACATGCCTTCTGTTTGTTGGTAGATGAAGTTTTCTTGGATGCTGTGTGTTGTTTGTGTCCCAGAAATCCTCCTATTACCTCCAGTAAGTCTGACTCCCTTTCTACATTACTTTGCAAACACAATTACTAGTTAAAAAAAAACATAGAAATTCACAGAACAAAATTGAAGGCTACAGGGATGTTATAGTTAGGCTCAGATTTCACTTGTACAAAAAAGTGGCATACATATTTAAACAAACTTTACCATATTTAAATCTTGGTATAAATATTTAACTTTATAAACTTTTTTAAAACACTCAAATTAAAGTAGTCTTAGAGGATGTAGAACCAGAGGATATTATCCAGCCTTTAACCTCTCTAAATAAATATATAGAAACTAAACTAACAAAAAGCCCTAGAAAAACAATTGAAGCCCCAAGATGATTTAATAGTGTTTGTTCCGCAGCGCACAGATCATCAAAGCACGCTTAAAGCAGACTTCCGAGAGGCAGAGAAGGAAAAGTCAAGGCTAGAAAATCATGTAAAGATATCACATCAAAAAGGAAGCGGAAATTAAGAGAAAAGGCTTGGGAAGATTTAATAAACTCCATGCATGACAAGAGATCCCCAAGCTTTCTATCAGGTCGTAAATTCCACAACTTTATTGGGGAACAAACCGTCCAAGCTAGAAACAATTATACCGGCAGGGGACTGGGTAAACTATTTCTCAAAAATATTTAGTCATGCCAGGAGCACAGCCTTGACCCTGAGTTACCCAATTGAGATAGAAGATGTTGCCTCAGTCATAGAGTGTAGTCCCTTGATGAAAGTCCCGGGACCTGATAAAGTTCCAATGGACCTTTTCAAACATCTCCCACAATTCTAGGCCCCAAAAATAACCAATGTCATCAGAAGTGGAATAGTAGGACCTTTACTGGCACATGCATCAACCAAAAATCTCCTCGCGCAAAAATACCGAATCGCAAAAATCATCCGTTAGCGAGTGCCACACACCAAATTCCAATGCATCAACCCCAATAGGGAAAAAAATAAAGAATCGCTAAAATAATCCCCGTTACATTAAAGAATCGCAAAATAAGGAATCGGTAATAGCGAAAACACAAATAGCTCCAGGAATTAGAGAGTAGCAAATAAAGAATCGCTAAAGAATGCATCAAAAATCGCTAATACCGAAAACCTACAAAATCGCTATTTAGCATGAGCAGAATAAGGGGAATCAGAACCAGGAGGTAAAGTTGCAGACACACCAAAAAAAAAAAATTGTAGTCAAAGTGTACCACAGGTGTAGTCAATCAGAAAGACTTCAAAAATGTGCCTGGAGATCCCGTTTCCGTTCACAAAATGGCAGCCCTCTACGTGCTTGCAAGGAGGATGAGAATAAATGCAGCAGCACAGCGCAGGAGGAGGATCCAGGAGAGGGTATTCAGAGTGCCCATTACATTGCTGGGCCAAAATGGGGAGGAAATATATGACAAGTACCGTCTCACTCGTGCCATGATAATGCGCCTAATTGCTGACCTGGAACCACTACTGCAGCACCAGACACGTAGGACCAATGCCATTCCTGCACATGTCCAGGTCCTATGCAGCCTGCACCTACTGGCGTCTGGAAGTTTCCAGGGGGTCGTAGCGGTAGCGGGAGGCGTATCACAAAGCACACTTTCACGCTTCTTCCGTAAATTCATTGATGTAATGCTGACAAAGATACATACCCACATCAGCTTCCCCAAAACCCCACAGCAGATGGACCAAACCAAACAGGAATTCTACCAGGTGGCCCAATTCCCCCATGTTATAGGATGCATTGACTGCACGCTTGTCCCCATCTGTCCCCCCTCAGCCAATGAGTACATCTTTCGTAACAGGAAGTCCTATCACTCCATCAACGTGCAGGTCGTGTGCAATGCCAAGCACATAATCACGGACATAGTGGCCCAATTCCCAGGGAGCACACACGACTCATATATATTCAGACACAGTGGCATCCACAGGCGTCTACTCAATGGAGAATTCAGAGAGGGACTCCTGCTTGGTATATACTCATACCTATTCATTACACATGTATTAGCATTACTGCCGCTAAGCCTTTGCTTCCCCCTGTAGGTGACAGTGCATACGCCTTGCGGGAATATATCCTCCCCCCTACATCAACCCAGCAACACCACAGGTGCAACGCTACAACGTGGCACATATTAGCACAAGAAATGTGATTGAGAGAACATTCGGGATCCTGAAGAGTCGCTTCTGGATCTTACATAAGACTGGTGGTGCTTTGCAATATAAGCCTGAGACCTGCTGCAGGATTGTAGCAGTATGTACCATGCTGCACAACATTGCAACCAGAAGGGGGATACCCATTGAGATGGACAGAAACAACAACGATCGGGATGACCAACCACCCACACAACACCGACAGTCACACGTTCCAAACACAGCTGAAGGTCAAAGGAGGCGGACATACATCACACAACATCATTTCAGAGCCAGGTAAGAACGAGCCATGACTCAATATTTTGGAGTGCTAATGTTTACTTCACATGAGCACTTGTCAAAGTGATGTAACATGAGTAGACTAAATTACAGTGCTTCTACACATTGTGGCAAAAACCTTACCGTTGGCATCACAGGAGTGCAAACTCAAAATGCAAGTGGCCCATGGTTACACCACCATGGACAGAGATGCGGGACTGAATGTCTAGTGCCGCCTCCCAAGTACCCCCAGCCTCCTGTCGCGTGTCTCCTCTACCTCACCATGCTGTGTGTCTGTGGCTGTAGAGCTGCGCGAACTGCGCCTCCTGTTGCAGGTCTCCGGCACGGACACGCTGCTCACACTTGATGAGGCCTCACTGCCCTCCTCCCCTCCCAAGTTGCTGCCACTAAATGTCCCTAACTGCAAGTGTTCCACTGCAGTGGTCACCTGGCCTAAGGCCTTTCCTACATCCCCACAGTAATGGCCGAGGTCCACCTGCAGTGACACTGAGCGGAGGGACAAAACTGCAGTGCTGTTGCAGAGCTTTGTGATTGCCCTGGTAGATGCAGTAGTACGGAGCAAGTTCTGCCTATGCCTCCTGCGCTCGCTGTGTTGTCCTGTTTGGATGGCACGGGTTAGCTCCTGTAGGTTTTTATTGATGTCCCGATTGCCCTCAGCCACAACTGTGGTCATGTGCCGCACAGCATCTGTCAGAATGCACATGTGTTTCGCCAGTTTGGAGATGTTGAGATTCATTGTTCCCATGTGTCTCCCCTGCAGGCGCTGAACACACAGCATCTGGGCCTCTACACCACCATAAATGTTCCTTGGCTGTTCCGGTCGCTCTGCAAAACTGTGCATGGACCGGCACCACTGTGTGACTCGGCCACGTACTGGTGGTGGGGCTGGCGGTGTGACATGTGTCTGACTGGGGGCACTTGTGGGTGCTGGACTCGGCTATGTATCCATCACCTGCAGGGAGGGGACATGTGCCCTGCGTCTTGGTGGTGTTGTCGGTGGTGGTGGTGGTGGTATTGTCGCTGGTGGTGGTGGTGGTATTGTCGCTGGTGGTGGTGGTGGTGGTGGGATTGTCGGTGGTGTGGATTGACCTTCCTGCGGAGTCTCTCCATCGTTATCTGCCGGTGTCTCAGAGATGATGAGGCGCTCACTGTCATCAGAGTCCACCGGAGATGCATCTGTGTGTGAAACATTGCATTGTTAATTTAGTTTGTGACTACATCTGTTTGTCATTCCGCATTTATTTACTACAATAAATTAAATATTTAGACACACTGTTGGGCCTGTACTGCTGATCTCATTTATTGTGCATTGGTAATCATACATGCACACTTGGCTGACATGACTACAACTCCATGATGCAATACTAATGTGAGGGTATATGTGTTATGCACTTCTCCCTGCACACTGTGATTGACCTGGGGGGATGGGCATGGGTATACAATACGCAGCGTATAGGTGCAGGCATGCGTCTTACCTTGTTCTGTGGTTGCTGCGCCGGAGGTGTCCATCTGGGTTACTCTGACGACTGCCTCAGGCTCAATGGTCCCCTCAACGAGCTCCTCCAGGGCAGTGTTGGCAGGTACCCTGGATGGCCCCCCTCCTGTGCCAGCTGCTTCCTTGATCCTTTCGGCAATGCGCTCCTTTGCCCTCTTCCTGAGGTCATACCACCTCTTCTTAAGGCCGTCGATGCTGCGGTGCGTCACTCCGACAGCATTCACCCTCTCCCTAATGCGAAGCCATATCTTCCGCTTCTCTGCTTCGGGCACCTTGAGTGACAGCTTTCCAAACAGCTTATCATGCTTGCTGCTCACCCCCTCGATCAAATGCTAAAGTTCCCTGTCAGAGAACTTTCTCTTCCTCTTCCTGGGCGTGTCTGATGTGGCAGGTGCATTCTTGTCCATCCTGGATGAAGGTAGTCTGGATGGGTTCTGAGGGTGAAGTCTCTTTCCTCAGCTTGTATGCTCTGCCTCCTCCTGTGAGCTCCTCAGGGCAGTGTATGAGGGATGGGCCGGATGACTTCCTGGTTGTGATGTCATCAGCCTGCTTCTGGTGTGACCCGTTTTTAGCCAAATCGCTATTACCGAATTCGCAAATACCGAATTCGGTAATACCGAATTCGGAAATTGCTAATCTTTATTTTGAGGAATCGCTATTGTGTTTTCGGTTAGTTTTAGCGATTTTTAAGGAAACGCTAAATATTACCGAATCTGTACATGCATCCCGGAAAGCGAGTCCTTATTTGCGATTCCTTATTTATCGCTAATAAGGACTCGCTTTTCGGATTTTTGATGCATGTGCACCTTAGTTAGGACCTGACAGTAAGTAATTATCATGTTGATTTTCAAAAAAGGGGACAATATTCAACTACACTGCTATCATCCCATCTCCCTTCTTGGCAGTACAGTGAAAATAATAGGCAATGTGATTCTGGCAAAACTGGAATTGTGGGCTACAGAGATCCAAGTATTGTCGGATTTCAAATTTGGGTTTTGCCCGAAGCCAGGCAGAGTAGAACAGACCCTTAACCTCTCCTAAATAATTCAGAAGTACCCAAAGGCACAAAAAGGATGTGTCCATCTAGCCTTTATGGATTTAACATATACCTTTGATACAGTGGATGGCTCTAAATTATGGGCACTTATGTCAAAAATGGGAGTTGAAGAAGCTAATATCACACTACTCTCCAGGCTTCATGACCAACCGTCAGTAAGAGTCCACTATAGCAGGACTGGCAACCTAATTGAAGCATTTCCCTCCACTGCTGGGGTCAGAGAGGGGTGTGTGTTGGGACCATTCCTCTTCTTGCTTTAAATTATTGGGCTGGGTGAATATTTGTGTAAGAAGGGGAATGATACCCTGAGGGTAAATGCACACCAAATACAGGTCCTCCGATATGCCGACAAGGCTGTTCTGATAGCGAGAACAGCAAATGGATTCCAATCCTTCCTTGAAGCTTTTAAATTATTTATGAATGATTTCAGGCTCAAAACTAATGGTGCTAAATCTTTCGTTATGAAGTGTGGCCACAAAAAAGCTAAAATAAGGAAGCATATTTAAGGAGGGGAAGACATCAGAAAAAAACACTTTTCATACCTGGGAATGCCTTTTGATATAGATCTTAATTGGAAGGTTTTAATGAATGTTATGGCAATGTAATTTCAAGGGGCCATAGAAGCTGTTTTTAGATTCTCTCAAAAAATTGAGCACAAGTCAATTAAGGAATTGCTTTATGTATGTGTTTATAAGTAAATGTTTGTCTGTTGTCTCTTCTGGCGCCAGCATCTGGGGAAATATAAACTGTAAAACATTGCAAAAAATAGAAAACTAATTTATCATGAGATTATGGGCAGTGCCACAATGTACATCTGTATTGTTTTGTCACAAGGAAGTCGGACTGGGATACCTAGAAGAAAATATAAAACTGCAACCCTTGTTGATGCAGGCAAGAATTGGGAAAGTTCCGGAAGCCCAACTCTGCAGAGAGATACTGAGAGACTGCATAAATCAAGACAGCTGCTCAGAGATCTCATGGATCAGGTATATTAAATCCACCTTTTAAAAAAAGGTTCCCCGAGTACTTTTCTAACCCAGATACCTTCACTAACACTTCACTCAAAAGAATTATGAATCTTTTTACCACCATCAAATGCACTCTTAGGATGATATTCTCTCTGATCAGGTAGATTTACTTCACCAACCCAAAGCACAGCCTGCACTGTATTTACTGCTAAGTTCAAATGAAATACAAAAATTCCTGATGACTAGGCTACGCCTCAAAACAGTATGCTTTCTGGCAGCTTTTCCCATCCAAGGTGTGGTTTTCTCCCCTCCCACTTTGCCCCTTTGATGGCTTAACATACCAAAGTATCAGGCACTTTATTCTGTTTTACTATTAGCAGAGAAAATCAGGAATCATAAGAAACAGATCTGGCTTATTTATTTTCCCTAGATAACACTGATATTATATATGCCGTTTTAAACTATGTTTTAGCTGTGCTTAGGATACGTAGCAAATACTGAATATGTATCATGTTCATTTTATTTTTCAGTAATATGCATTTATTTATTAATTTTATATGGGAAACAACCATTACAACGTAGTCATTACAACGCAGTACCTTTACAACGCAGTCATTACAATGCAATATCCTTTACATCGCATGCCATTACTACGCAGCCATTAGTACGCATGTCACTACATCGCATGCCATTACAACACATGCCATTACAACACATGCCATTACTATGCATTTTTATGTAAGTAATGGGAGATAGTAATTTTTACCCCTGCTCTAACTAACATCCTACCATTGCACTCACTGGAGTGGGAATAGTAATTTTCACCCCTACACTATCCCACATTTACCCTACTGTTGCACTCACTGGAGTTAGAATAGTAATTTTTACCCCTACACTATCCAACACTTACACTAGTGTTGCCCTAAAAGTATTATGTATTGTAATTATATATGCATTGTAATGGTATGCGTTGTAATGGAATGCGTTGTAAGTGTAGTTTCTAAAAATGCATTGTGATGGCATGCGTTGTAATGGATGTTGCAATGTAAAAACTGCGTTGTAAAGGCATGCGTTGTAAAAGTTTGCGTTGTAACGTTTCTTATTTATTTTGTATGGAAATGGAAGGAAATGAACTAGCCTGTGCAAACTTGTATTGTTTAAATAGAACCAAAATAAAGTATGATGATGATGATGAGTGATCTCATATGTGAGGTCATAAGCAGTACATTGTGTGGTGTGAGTTATAGATAGCTCAGCTAACTATAACTGCTAAATTTCACTGTTTTGGATGTGAGAAGTCCGAGCCCGCAGCTCTCTGCTGGGTTGATTTCGGCCCTGGGGACTCCCTGGCCTGTAGTGTGGGTGCTCTGGTCCCACACAGGGAACCCACTGCCACAGATGGGGATTTTGGGGCCACGCGTTCCCTGCTGACTCCCCGCATCTTGCAGGAGCCAGCATTGCTTTTACACATAGGGGGCTGCTAACATGTCGCTCCCTGTGTGTAAAAGCAAATTGCTTGCTCAAAGCAGAGTATTGTTTGCTATGGCTCGGCGGGAGTGGTGCTTCTGCCAAGCCATAGCAAACTGTAATGTCCTGGAGGTGGGAGCCTGAGGACATTGTTGGATCCGGCCCTGGGGGGTGGTGGTCCACAGGGCCAACTATGACTCCAAGTTAACGTTGATTTAGCCCTGGGGAGGGATGGTCCTTTGGGCTGTGGGGGGTCTGTGCGGCCCCCCTGTATCATTTAAAGTTAAAGGCCCAGGGAGGTGGTGGCCCATGGGGCTGTGGGTAGGTCCAAGTGCCCCCCACATTTGCTAAACAAAAAACTCTGGAGAGGTAGTGGACCCCGTTGCAGGGGAGGTGGTCATACGGGCCTCTCCCTCATTTAATTTTATAAGAAGCCCCAAGGAGGTGGTGTTTCCTGGGGTTTTTGTAAAGCCAAAGGACGGGGACCCATGCGCCCCTCTCCTATAATTACAAATGCCGTAGGACCTGTCCCACCCGGGGGCCTATAATTAAGGGAGCGCTTTGTCTTTTTAGAAAACATTTCAGCGGGATTCACGGATACAGTACAACTCCCTCTGAATCTGCAGGGTGCCTATGGGACCCTTCCCCAAGAGTCCTGATGGGTCAGAGTGTTTCTTTCTACCCTGTCCCTTTTTCTTCATGTTGTTTTCAGTGACTTAGTTCAACCGAGTCACAAAATAGCTGCCAGCACTTCCTGGTCTAAAGTTTTGGCAGCCAATCAGATCTCAGCACTAGATCTCGGTTGGGGTCACGGATCCTCTGTGTCCCCAACTGTATATATATATATATTGTAGGTAGTTATAGTTATGACTGTTTCCATAGAAAAAAGCATTTTTTGACCTGCCGATATCTTTGGTGCCGTTTGGCAAATCTTCACAAAATGTTCCCAAAAGTGTGCCAGCAGTTCTTGTTGTGCATTGAAAGATTCAGAGTTTTGTGTGAAGCGGGGCCAAGAAAAAGGATTGTCGAAAAAGTGAATTTTCCCATGTTAATTCCCATATGACCTTTGAACACGTCTACAGCCCACACCGCTGAATGGAATTACAGCAAATTAGGCAGAAAGGAAGATTTGGTTACGCAGATGGCATTCTTTTTAAAGTGAATCCAGAGCACCCAATGTTGCAATCACAGACCTCCACAAAGAGTAGATGTAGATCTTCATATGCAACCAAAACATCCAATACAATTTGTAGCAGTGCCAGCTAACATGAGTTTAGGCTATGGTATGTATAGCACTGACTTCACCAGGGCTAATAGTTCTATTGTCACCACACTGTTGGTATATGTATACAATATGTAATGTTCCAAATATCCAATTTTTTTTAGTGTGGCAGCCAACCCACATCACCATTAGTATTCTGTAGTCTTGATATCCTCAGATTATATCATCTGTATTTTCAAACTATTGCACAGAGACTACTCCAGCAGAAATTGCAGAGTGCCATACCAGATTGTGCTTTTTATTATGTAGTATAAATCCGTTCAGTAGTTGTAGAGAAATTTAGGAGGATACAGTCAGTGATATATGTGGCCATTATTATTTGATTTCCCGATTGGTGGTGGATGCACACGCCAATAGGAATATTGTGATTGGTTAGCTGCAAAATATGGAGAAATTTGCTGCTGCAATTTTATTGATCAAGGAACGGTTCCCGGACTGAAAATCAATGATAAAGCTGAGTGAAGAGGGTCACTGTAAAGGTACTCTGAACCCATGTTTGACAAATGGGGGTGTTAAAAACACAAGTTATGTGTTGAAATCAATTCCTTTTTACTAAGTGTGATATTCATGAATGAGCCGTGACCACCAGGGTGGCCCCTATGTAACATCACAACAATGTCATGAATATCACAAAGTCCCCACGAATATTGGTGAAAAATATTATATTCACACACCCACCCAGAGAGACTCACGCACCCAGTGACAGACTCATTCAGGGATTCATACACCCAGTAACAGTTCCACACTGACACTAACACACTCACTCACAGACCAACTCAAATACTCACACACCCACTCACAAACCCCTCTCAGAAACTGATTTACCCACTGACTGAGCTACTCAGAGACTTCGTGCACCAACTCACAGATCTAGAGACTCATGCACTCACTCTCATGCCCACTTAGATGCTAATGCACCCAGTCACAGACCCACTCAAAGACTAAGACACCCTGTGACAAACCCACTCAAACACTGAGGCACCCACTGCCAGAACCTCTCATAGACTCTTCCACCCACTCACACACCTACTCAGACAATAATGCACCCAGTCACAGACCCACTCAGCGACTGAGACACTCACTGACAGACCCACTCAGACACTGATGACCCCTCTGTAAGACCCACTCAGAGACTTAGAAACCCACTCACAGGCCCACACAGAGACTGATGCATGCACTCACAGATCCTTTCAGACACTGACACATCCACTCATACATTTACACAGATTCTGATGAACTCAGTCAGAGACCCACTAACACACTCATGCACCCAGTCACAGTTGCCACTCAAACAGTCATACATGCTGTGACAGACACATTGAGAGAGCTATACATGTTTTTAGACTTATTTAGATTGTAATGTATGTATTGTGATGGTTAGAATCCATTTTGTCATTTATATATTTTGAATGTGCTGGTGGCTGTTGAATGTCTGCTTTTGTTTAGCAATTTCATGATGTACTCGTGATCATCACGACGTCATCACGAACATTGACAAAAACTAAAAAAATATATATTTAGAAAGAAAATTATCAATACAGTATACATGTTTTTAGAGTTATTTAGATAGTATGTAGTGTGATGGTTGGAATCAAAGATTTCACTTATACATTTTGAATATGCTGTTGGCATGTTGAATGTGCTGTTTGTTTTGCGATTTTGCAACATATTCCGCAGTAAATATTTTTTTTATTGAAAAAAGGTTATTTGTAAAGAAAATCAACAACATTTTGGGCAATATGGTCGCTCTGACAAGAACCTTTGTGTTGATTGTGTGTATACGACTGCTACACATAAGACCTGATGCAGGTTTTCTGGTTGCTTGTAAACCACCTGATGCCTTCATTTGTAAAGTGTACTCCATCACTTCTATAGATTCCATGCATGTCAAAACGCAGGTTGTAATAGATAAAACACATGTTATGGTATGGTCTCCGATGAATGCAGAAACAGTTTTATTAACATGTATTCGGGCTTTGTCACTCTGTGGACAGAATTGATAAGACCATTTCCTTTTCTGCCTTTGACATATGTTGGAGTACACCGAGACAGTGTGAGGGAAAAGAGTCATTAATTTTGCAAAGGTGTCTTCTATTAGGGTTTTTAGTCCAACCCCAGTCAGTGTGTCTAGGTCATTGCCACCACAGTGCACAATCATGATGAAGTTAGGGGTTTGAGAATCCACAATGCTTTTAACCAAAGGCAGCAACTGATGACACTTTAACCCTCTCTGACCAATCCATTTAATGTCCCCATTAGCCAAACCCAAGTCTCTGTCTCTCTCAACACCACTCTTTCTAGCTGCTTCTCTAGCCCAGAAGACATAGTTGTGGCCCATAATCCACTCTCTAACCTTTTTAAAGTGAAGCAACAGTAGCAGACAGGAGAAGGCTGCAGCTGAATGAGGCAGTTTTCCAAATGAAAGGCAGCCAAAATTGATTTTGATTGGATGTTGTGAACATGTAGGTAAAAAGTTGATTGGGAACCATGTAACGTGATCTATATGCGTCATTGGCATGGACACTGCATAAGTTATATATATTTTTCTTTGGATTACATTTACTGAGTCATTACCCTTTGTAATCTGTGGGAGAAATCAGACTGGGATTGTAATTAGGATTATTTAGATTTGTGCCAGCACAAACAACAATTTATGCCCAACATTATTTCTTTATTGGATGCCAAGCTTTTCGTTTTAAGATTATGCATTTGTAAATAATTTGTTTTTCAAATGTTGCAGGCTTTATATGCCTAATACGATATCAATTACCTGAATTTGTAAGTTACACCACACTCATCCCACATGAACTTCATATATGCAGACATGAAGTTAGTGCCTCTGTCAGTTACTACTTCCTCGGGGAAACCCACATGGATAGAGATCCCCATTACTGGTCTAGACACCATAGATGCAGTCATTGACCAAAGAGGGATGGCCTCTTTGTAGTGGGTGGCATGGTCCACCAAGACCAAACATTTTGCATAAGGCTGTATTGAGGTCCAAGAATCCAAAGATGTTGATACCCACCCTTTCAAAAGGGGTTCCAATAGGATCAAGGGAGCTTTTTGATTTTTCCCTGATTTCCCACTGGCCCTATCTGAGTAGACAAGGATCCCCCGGTCCGGACGAAATGCCGAGATCCATTGGACTGCAAAAGGCATGAAACATGTTGACCCCATTCATCCTACTTACACAAATTTAACCTTGAGAAGCTATACATTTTCCTTCTCCAGCTAAGACTTTACAGTCTCCTGTTTTTACTATAGCGCAGGGACCCAGCCAATCTAAGTACCCTTTGTAATTCCTGTAGCTATTTCTATTTTTCACAACAATTTTCTCCACCTCTACCCATGCTTTTTTTAACACATATGCCTCTCCACCCCTTCCATCTCACGTTTACAAAAAGAAAAGACCTCTGTCAAACAACACCCTTGCAGGGCCAATTGGGCAATGCAGCGCCGGCCCAATGAGGAGCTGCCCCATGATGAAGCATGACACCTCTTGGGGTGTGTGACGGCCTTTGCTCCTAAAGGAGCTAGTCCCCCTCTACCACTTCTTTTTACAGCTGGCTTAAAAAAAACTCTTCCCCCTCCCCCATCGCATTCCATAGTCCTGCTACCATTAGGAATGATTTACCCTTGTTCGTGCTACTGACATTTAGAGGTGTGCATGCTGGACCTGTTAAGCCCCAGTCCCTCTCTTTGTGTTCCCTTCCCAGGTAAACATGGACTACATGCTCATAAAGACTCAATCAGGCTATCCCATCATATCCAATGAGATCTGAGATTTACCTCCCTCAGGGCTCCAGGTTGTTGCCTAGCAAACAATCAACAGGCATGGCAGGGCTTACACCAACTTTAAGAGAACCCAAGACCCACCACTCAAAGAGAACCAGGGCCACCAGTAGATGGCACTCTTGATCGTCATTGAATTGACTTGGTGGAATGTGTTTGGTAGGATGTGCCCTGCGGACAACAGCTGACACTTGACAGTATTCATGCTAGCTCCTGTGTTTCTCAAGCCTCCACCCATTGCCATTAATTGTGTCCCACTGCCTATTCTTTCAAGTATCTGCAAACATGTGGGCATTAGGTACCATCTCTGTATGCCCAAGGGAAACTAAGGTCACCTCTCTCTGTCCCCCAAAGCTAGCTAGGATCATCTCCTCCCTGAGCTTTACACTCAACAAACCAGGTGTCTGCCCACCGGTGGGGGGGCTGTGCTCTCTTGGGACAATTGGAGTTACCCTTGGAGTGCCCATACTTGTAGCACTCAGTACATTGGGGTTCAAACCTCCTTGTCTTGTGTTCACAGAAACCCTTCATCTTAGGATACGACTGGGACTGGTTATCACTACTCATTTGGTAATTATTTTGGGGGCCTTTTGAGAACTCTTGATTTTTAAGTTTTTCTCTCCCTCAGACTTTTGTTGAAAACCATGATCATGCCATTATCATGTGACTCAGCTCACTTCAGCCATACACAAGAGGCCCAAATGCGCACTAGTGATAAAGTTAAAAATACAGATTTTATTTTAAAAAATAAATGGTTTCACTGTATACCACTCATCTCTACTCTAATCCCCTTTACTTATTAATACTTTTCCCGCATTAGCATTAGTTAAATAACTTGCTTTCGCTTTAACTTAGCAGTTGTCATGCAGCCGAGTCTTTAAGACTCCATTTTAGTGCCATTTGCTCATGGGCAAGAATTTCCCGCCAAGCCTTAGCATGTCATATTGCGTAGATGCAGTTGACACATGCACAGTAAAGATTTCCCTGTTAAAGCGGTTTTAGTAATTTGCTTGAGTTGTTAACTTTAGCAGACACATATGCAAGCTTCACTAACCGTATGTTTATGTGGTGCGCTTTAGTTTTACACAATACGTAATTAATAACCTGTTAGTGAGTTAAACGAGTGGATTGCTTCCAAGCAAGTCTCTTTCTACGGGTCTTTGCTCCATTACAATCTCTGCAGGCACCTGGCACCTAAGGAAACCTAGCAAACCTATACATTTTTTTAAATTAGACACCCAGGGAAATCCAGGATGGGGTGACATGACTGGCTCTCACCAGGTTCTGTTACGCAGAATCCCTTGCAAACCTAAATATTTGTAAAAAGAAAACACATTTTCCTCACATTTCTGTGGTGGAAAGGTTTGGAACCCGCGTGTATCCACAAAATTCCACTCACCCTGCATTTCCCAAAGTCTTCCAAGAAAAATGGTACCTCACTTGTGTGGGTAGGCCTAGTGTCAGCGACAGGAAACGGCCCATAACGCAACGTGGACACACCACATTTTTACAGTGAAAACTGACCCTGTTTTTGCAAAGTGCCTAGCTGTAGATTTTGAACATGGGCATCCAGGATGGGGTGACTTGACTGGCTCTCATAAGGTTCTGTTACCCAGAATCCCTTGCAAACCTAAAAATGTGTCCCAAAAAACACATTTTCCTCATATTTTTGTGGTGAAACGTTCCAGAATCTGCATGGATCCACAAAATGTCACCCACCCGTGTTCCCCAAAGTCGTCCAAGAAAAACGGTACCTAACTCTCGTGGGTGGGTCAAGTATCCATGACAGGCAAGGGCCCAAAACCTATTGAGGCGACATCAAAATTACCTATCGCAAAACAACTTGTTTTTGCAAGGGGGGTCCCATGTGTTTTTGGCCCCAGGCTCGGTGGCCATCTTGAGAAACCTACCAAACTCACATATTTCTGAAAACGAGACACCCGGGGGAGTCTAGTGAGGTATGGCTTGTGTAGTTCCCACAACATTATCCTACCCAGAATCCCCTGCAAAGCTCAAATTTAGCTGAAAAAAATCACTTTATTTCTCAAATTTCTGTGTGGTAAAGTTCTGGAATCTGTGTGGATCCACAAATTTCCTCCGACCCAGCGTTCCCCCAGGTCTCCCAATAAAGATTGCACCTCAATTGTGTGGGTAGGCATATTGGCTACAACCGGAAATGGCCCAAATCGTACTGTGGAGACTTCAAATTACCTATAACAAAACTATCTGGTTTTGGGGGGTACCTGAGTTTTTTGACCCCCGGGCTCACCGCCATCTAGGCAAATCTACCAAACCCACACATTTCTGAAAACAAGACACCCTGGGGAGTCCAATGTGGTATGGCTTACGTGGATCCCCCAACGTTTCCTTACCCAGAATGCCCTGCAAATCTCCAATTTAGCTGCCCATTCGCACACCTTTCATACATGACACACAAGACCATTCACACTGCCAGCCGCAGGCCCAGCGCATTACAACATTCATATCAACAGACAGCACCATTCAAGGGCCCATCACTTTCATACACCCACATGACTGACACAGCAATCACACCAGCTGGTGGTTGACATGGTGTCTGCAGTGGTGTATTGACCAGCAGCAAGTCACTACTCACACACTGGCAGCCAAATTCCAACCCACACACACCACAGCCAAGCACCAGTCCACGCACACTGCCAGCCAAGCGCCAGTCCGCGCACACCACCAGCCAAGCGCCAGTCCACACACACCGACAGCCAAGCGCTAGTCCACATACACCACCAGCCAAATGCCAGCCCACACACACTGCCACCCAAGCACCAGTCCACGCACACTTCCAGCCAAGCACAAGTCCACGCACATTGCCAGCCAAGCGCCAGTCCACACACTCCGCCAGCCAAGTGCCAGCCCAAACACACTGCCAGCCAAGCACCAGTCCACGCACACCACCAGCCAAGGGCCAGTCCACGCACACCACCAGCAAGCATCAGTCCACACACACTGCCAGCCAAGCGCCAGTCCACGCACACCGCCAGCCAAGTGCAAGTCCACGCACACCGCCAGCCAAGCACCAGTCCACACAGATGGCCAGTCAAGCGCGAGTCCACACACACTGCCAGCTATGTGCCATTCCACGCACACCGCAAGCCAATCACCAATTCATTCACACCACCAGCCAAGCGCCAATCCACGCACACCACCAGCCAAGCGCCAGTCCACTCACACCGCCAGCCAAGCGCCAGTCCACCCACATCATCATTAAACATTTTTTAAGAAGAAAGAAGACACAAACCAATTGCAACTAGATACAAAACTATAACTACAAAAACAACAGCAGTAACTAAAGACATCATTCTATTGCAAAACTGAACAACAACTATATAAAACCATACAGACCAGGCAGTACACTATTAGACTCACGGTTGCTCCCAAAAACTCTTTTGAGTATGATACAATCTGAAACATTTGGGCACACACAGCCCAGGATTAGAAGGACAATCAGCACAGTGCATACGACTCTCCTTCCGCATACCTCTTTGCAAGCAGATTCTACATCTCTTGCAGGGATTGTTCTTTTGGGGCGTGGGAGGAATTAAATCAGGAAAGAGTCGATCTTTCAATCTAGCCACATCCTCCACCCCTCCAACTCTAGGAACACTTGCCTATTCCACAACAACAATGCTGCCTATCACAGACTCCTGAAACTAAACAAAAGTAATCTTTGATGCTGGAGAACACTCCTTGAACACAACAAAAGCATTGAAGAGATGGATGGCCAACTTCTTATACTAAATGTAAGCCTTACGAACAGCAGTGTAAGGTTCCAACCTCTGATCTACTCTATCGACACCACCCATGTGCTTATTGTAGTCTACAATGCACACAAGTTTGTTCACTTCAGCAACCTGACCGCAAACAGTCACAGATGAAGATGAAGAACTCTCATCATGAATGGTAGTCAGCATGTACACATCCCTCCTGTCCACAAATTACACAGCTAGCAGTTCCTCACTACGCAAGGCACTGCACTGTCCCCTCTGAAGCTTTTTGCATGCAAGCTCAGGGGAAAGGCTTCCCCTGCCTTCCCCGGTGGCCCACGGGGGGAGCGCCAGCACTTCCCCCGTGGGTGGGTGCTATGATGGCCAGGTGCCATCCGGCGCACACGCCCACCGTGACGTCGGACGGCTCCCGGCCGTCCGACGCATGGAAGGGGTTAAGTGTGCCTTCCACTTGGTTTTAGCGCATAAACGGAGTCCAAAATAAAACAATGGACTAACATGTTTTACTGTTATATTTCATATCGGTACCCTAATATAGGTCCAGAGAAAATCGTACTCTTTCCCTACATCATCTCCCCTTCATTTTATATGAACAAGCCTTATAAGGACATAATGCCTTATAGGGACATAACGCCTTATAAGGACTGACGCCTTTCACCTAGTTCCATGCAGAGGATGGGGTTTTCCCAATCGATATTGCTAAGACGTCATCCTTAGCACATATGAATAATTTATGAGAACACTCTCCATGGGGTATGCTTCACCTCTCCTATGTACGCACAAGGTTTAATCCCCAACGTCAACCTCATACTGAACAATGGCTAACACACGCACATGGACTGTATAAATACAGCACCTCTTCAGACTTCAAGGCTGACACACTGACCAGAGACGCTGAAGCTCCGACATGCAGTCGCTCCAGCTGACAGTGGTCTAACCATCCCTCGTGGAGTGTCCAACTCGAGTCCAGGACGAAGTCCCACAGTCTCATTATTCAGGTAATGGGGTTCAACTAAATCCTAGCGGGATTCTTGGCTCTTAGACTTTTAGGCTCTTAGGCTCATTAGCTCTTTCACACCTACTCACATGCTAGGTGTACTTAGGTACATCTAGACAGGCATCTTAGGAGTATGCGCTTTATTTTAGAAATGCATTGTATATTCATGTATATGTTCATGACTATTGCAAAATGGTAGAACTGTACTATTCCTTTTTATTCACTGTACTGCTGATCCTATATCTCTGCTACCAAGTAACAGTTGTAGCAACGCATAACTTTTACATGAGAAGAAAAACAGTACAATAAATTCTTATTGTAAACACGCCCAACTGTTTCTTCTGTGTATCTCTCTGAGAGAAAACGAGCAAACACAAGTGACTGTGTGAAAAGTAGTATATTATTTCCATGAGTCTGAGGAATCAGGGTTTGTTGTGTCCTTAGGTTGCCAAAAACGAATCTCTCTGATAAAAGGAGATTCTAGTAGCACTGTGAGCTAGCTAATGCAAAAAGAGGCTAACATACTCGGTGGGGGTGCAGAGAGTCAGTCTGCCACCAGACCCACAGTATATGCTATCCAAAAGCAGTGCAGATCCTGCATGAAGGGTACTATAGGAACTACGCTACATTACAACATGGTAAATTACCAGTAGCCTACACTCAAATGGTATAAAACTGATTTTAAGATTTCTTTCTACAGGTTGTTCTTGAGAATGTTTCCGGTATTGGCAAGTATTGCCAGAATTACTCCCTATCTCTATTCTTGCATAGAGGAAGGAGTAGGGTTAAGTAGGGGAGTTATCATAGGGAGCTTCATCATGATGAAGGCCAATGACCCTGAGGGGCTGTTGAATGGCTGAAATATGTTGCTAAAACCAATATCTCTGACACTGATTGTTCCCTGGGCTCTGCTAACCAGACTCAGGGTCTGTGTTCGGTGCATAAGGTACATGGTAATTACAATTGATACTGACAACATACCTGTAAGTCCCTAATATAAGAAAGGTATGTAGGTTTAGAGACCCAGTAGATTTAATGCACTTAAGGGTGTACTGCTATGGTGCCTGCTCCCTTTTTTAAAGCCAGCCCTGCCTTGTAGGCTGTGTTTAAAATAAAACATTCTCCAAATCGACTTTGGAATTAAAGAAATTTCTAAAGTCTTAAACAACCTTATTTTTACAAAAAAGTCACTCCTAGGTTTTGCCCTAGGTACCCCCAGGGTAAGGTTCCATGTTGAAAAAAGAAATGACAATTGAAAATATGTTTTTAACAACCACTTCGCTGCTAGGCCTTCCCCCCCTCCCCCCCCCCATGATAAGCCTTGTTTTGGCTATTCGGGGTAGTTCGCGCTTAGGCCACTGTAACATGTTGACCACATAAGGTATCCACGCCAAATTTGCGTCCTTTTTTTCCAACATCACGGGGATTCTAAAGGTATCCGGGGGTTGTGGTGCTGAAATCACCATCTTCCCAGCTTTCCGGGACAAGCAGACTTTTGTCACATTTCTGAAAACTAGACACCCGGAGGAGTCCAGCAAAATACGGCTTGTGTAAGTTCCCTAACGTTTTCCTACCCAGAATGCCCTGCAAACCTCAACTTTAGCTGAAATAATCACTTTTTCCCAAATTTCTCTGTGATAAAGTTCTGAAATCTACATGGACCCACAAATTTCCTACCACCCAGCGTTCCCTCAGGTCTCCCGATAAAAATGATACCTCACTCGTATGGGTGGGTCAAGTACCCATGGCAGGCAAGGGCCCAAAACGTATTGAGGAGACATCAAAATGACCTATTACAAAACAACCTGGTTTAGCAAGGGGGTCACCTAGGTTTTTGGCCCCGGGCTCGTTGGCCTTCTTGGGAAACTTACCAAACCCACACATTTCTGAAAATTACACAAATGGAGGAGTCCAGCGAGGTATGGCTTATGTGGTTTCCCCAACGTTTTCCTAACCAGAATGCCCTGCAAACCTCAAATTTAGCTGAAATAATCACTTTTTTTCCTTAAATTTCTTTGTGGGAAAGTTCTGGAATCTATGTGGATCCACACAATCCTACCACCCATGATTTCCTCAGGTCTCCTGATAAAAATGATACCTCACTTGTGAGGGTGGGCTACTACCCCCATCTGCTCCCCGGGGGGGCAGAAAGACTGTAATTGTTGCAGGGGGTTGGGGGCATTGGCATCCCCATTTTGGACAGCCCCCACCCAAATTCAAATTGCCCCCCAAAAAAATCCCAGGCGTCTAGTGGGCTTTTTGCCCCCCTAGTGGCAGATTGGGGACTACTGCCCCATCTGCTTCCCAGGGGGGGCAGAAAGGCTGTAATTGTGGCAGGGTGGGGGCATTGGCATTCCTGTTTTGGGCAGCCCCCACCCTAATTAACTTGCTCAAAAAAATCCCTGGTGTCTGGTGGTCTTTCTGCCCCTCTGGGGGGCAGATTGGTGACTACTACATCCATCTTCCCCCAGGGGTGCAGAAAGGCTGTAATTGTGGCAGGGGTGGGGGCATGGGAATGCCCGTTTTGGGCAGCCCCCACCCTATAAATAAGTGCCTATTAAAAAATCCCTGGCGTTTAGTGGGTTTTCTGCCCCCCGGGGGCAGAAAGACTGAATTTGACCAAATGTGTTGGGGGGAGCAAAGGCCCTTATCCAAGGGCCGCTCCCCCCTCCCTGGTGTCCAAACGGTGGATCCCTGCTTGGGGATCGCCCTCCTGGGGCACGCAGGGATCCACTCTTTACCTCTCCCATCTTTCTACGTGCTCAGGGGGCTGAGATAGCCCCCTGAGCACTGGGAGCCGTCCGACACACACGAGAACCTGGAAAGGGTTAAAGCTGGTGAGGGGAAAACTGCCAATTTCATTTTTCCCCATTGCTTTCCATTAGCTCCATAGACAAACAGGGGAAGCCTTTATTAAACTTTAATAAAGTCCAACTATTGACGGGAGTAAGCAAAGTAATAATTCAAAGTGTATAAAAAGTATTTAGAATAAATCCAACAACTTGCTAAGGTTGGATTTACTATATTTTTGACAGAAAAGAAGTTATGGACCTTACTTTTCTATTGTGCCTGAATCCAGTTCTAGAGCAGTCTCTCCTGATTGGCCTGCTGTTGACTGTCTAAGTGAAACTGCTATGATGAGGTGTGTAGCGCCCTGAAAGGAAATAAGGAGACATCTTGTGGGAGGAGATCTGTAAACTGCAGAGCAAAATGCAGTAAAGGGGCTGGGTAGCCAAACTGGTCTTCAAAGAGGGAAAGACACATAGGACAGGACCCAGGCCGTCCCCCACTTCCTGCACCCCCAGCCACATGGGACCCCCTGTAAATGAATTAGCAGAAAGGGGGTGTTAGGGAACGTTAGTCACACCTGTAGGTTGGGTTAGCTAGACTTTACGCTTCAGGAAAGAGTTTCTCAATTTTGCATTTTAAGTAACACTGTGCTTTCTGGGACAAGAATTTGCCACACATCAGCAGAAGTGGTCATCATTGAGGGTGGCACCCTGCACCTCATTGGTCAAGGGTGCACCCCTGCTGCTTGCCGCCTAGAAGCCTTGATAAATATAGGAAAGTTGCCCAGCAACTCAGAACACTGCGTGGAAGAAACAAGAAGAAGAAGAACTACCCTGCTGAACCCCTGACCTGCACCAAGAAGACTGCGCTCTGAAGGACTGCACCGGATGTACTTTACATGCTTCAGCAAAGAATGACTTTGCCTGACTCAAAAAGTTGGAGGAGTGGATTCCCTAAAAGCAATAAGTTAAAAGAGCTCCACCTGCATCATTTCTACCTAGAAGAACCCAGCTGGACAGCATTCAATGGACTTTTAAAGGTGCATTATGGTCTTGTAGTCACAACTTCTCAAGCAGCAATTCAGAGACTCTGGAACCTTGGACTGGTGTTGTTCACCATTCAAGAGCCTAAAAGGACCTCCTGGAAGAAAATCCAGAGGATTGGAATAATTTGGAGAATTTTTGAGAAAATGCTCCTTAATTTGTCCAACCTATTGTCAAGAGTCAAGCCGCTGACAGTGAACCGTGCCCTGGCATGAAATTCAGGTAGGTCCCCCTTGTTTCTCGTATGAGGGGGAAACAGAAATAATGGTTCCAATAAACGTATTTGATTTGAATGTTCCTGATGCTTTAACCATTCCTGTTAGTATTTGTCCAGTCGACATCTTTATAAATCTGGGTCACAGACGACTAATGTCCATACTTTGACTATATTTGCTAGAGGAAATATTGCGCATTGTAACCCACTAGATTTGACAATGAGATCTTTGTTTCAGATGCCTATGGTTCTGTCTTGAAGCAATACTACAAGTTCTAAGAATTCAGGTTTCATTTTGACACCATTTGACCCTACAAGCAGAATAGTTCAGAGGTTACCACCTTTTATTCTCCCAGAACAGGTGCGCCTCCTGAAATAAGTTACAATGCTTCTGGAAAACTGTGCCAATGGTAATTTCAGTTTTTGATACACCTGCATTATATATATCACCTGAAACAAGTAGAAATGTGACCAATGTAGATTTGCATTCAAACACCCCATGAGGACAATCAGGATTTACTCCTCAAGAATTTGATGATTGGCTTAAAGTGTTTAGTACCCCGATTAATATTGAAAGCCCTGAAACTGTTGCATGTCCCGGAAAAGGGAAGAACATTAGATGTGGACAAGCTAAAGGTAGAGTTAAAAGAAATTATTTGGGAACTCTTAGTCCATCTCGATTAGATACCTACCAGGAGGAGAATCTATTGTTTCTCTTTAAAGACATTACCTGACGAGCGAGACAGACACAAGACGCTGGTTGAATTGGCTCAGAAATATGAAATTGATATTCAGAGATCAAAGGTTTTGCAAAAGACATATGGATTACACTTTAGCAACAGAGATTTTGCTAACATGTGGCTAGCTGGAATGGAATTGTAGATTAAGGGACTAATGACACCGAGAAGGAAATGGAGCGAGAGAGAGAAATGGGAAAGTAGATGGTCGAAAAAGAAGGAAACACAGAAAGTTAGAATACAGACAACTCCAGTTGTTATCGATGATGGAGATGGCGAAATACAGATGCTTCCTATGAGGGAAGTACTCCTGTGGAGGATATTTACATGTGCCTTGAACTAGGTCTGATATATTGTCATTCACAAATGAATTCCCCATATTGAGAGAAAATCCAGTGAAATGGTACAGAAAGATTGAAAGGTTTGTGAAAATTTCAAAAGTTGTATGGATTGATTTGAATACCTTGTTTGACATTGTGGTTCCAGGAGACACATAAACAGAGTGAAAAATTTCTCTGAATTGGCCAGATGCAGAACCAGATAGAGATCCCAAAACAGGCGCATCATTTCCAGAGGTATTAAAGAAATACGAACAGGTAATACATCACCTGAAAACCAAGATTTCTGCTATAGAGATTGATTGGTTTAAGATTGACATAACGACACAAGAACTTAAAGAATGAGTCCATGCCTATTGCAAGAGATTGATCCAGGATTCCAGTCCAATCAATAATTTTATTTTGGTTCGAAGAACCATAAAAGTGCACAACATCATAGAATACAACTCAGTATATAAAAACCACAAAGCTATAAAACACATTACCTAATTGATCACACAACCTCTCCACCAGAGGCAGTACAGATCGAAATATATAAAATATATTACAATAAATACTATAAACCAAATGAAATCTATCACTCCCTGATAAAATAGAACACTTATTAAGAACTCCCCCCTTTAGACAAAAGTATATGTGACAAAAAACTCCAAGAGATCCGATTACTAATTTCAGAGGGGTCCGCTATGCAAAACATATTGTCTGGAATCAGGGAATATTTTATAAAAGACTGTTGTAGGAAAGTGGGTTTGCTGAATTTTACTGAAAAGCCCATTCAAGTCTATGTACTGTATTTACAAAGAATTGCATTTCTCTGCAACCATACTGTAAGTCAAAACAAAGTGCATATACAATTACAATTCAAAATGTTTACAAACTGCATTATTACTGTAAAGTATTTATTGCTTACCTGTGCCAGGCTTGCTTGGTTCTAGAAAATTAAATAACTAAAACAATATTTTTATACAAAAACAATTGGTCTGAAGTTCAGTCTTTGAGTGTGTGAATATATTTTCTGACTGAGTGTGTTCAACAAATGCTTAACACTGTCCTCTGATACTGCCTTACTGCTCGACCACACTATCACAAATAGAGAGTGAGGTGCTATCTAACTTTACATCTGCCTATGTTGAGGTATCCAGTGTACTCTGTGCACACTATACCTCACTTTGGTATAGTAGCGAGCATCCTACAATGGTGGATCAGCGGTGGGATATGCAACTTTGCATTTGTTGGCCTACCTGGTTACCACCTGACCACACAATAGATCTATTAAATTGTCTGTAGTATTCTGATTTTTCAAATTGGCATTTTTGCAAAATTACTAAAAGTCTTGCTAGGGCCTTGGTTAAGTCCCTGTAGAATTTTAGAAAAATAAAAAGTCACTGTAGCTAGGGTTAGAGGGGTTAGATGTTTTTTTTTTAACAATGTCTCAAAACAAGAAACCGTCTGTTAGTGAAAATAACCACAATGTCATAGAGGACATGGGTGAGGAGCTTGACCTCACCCCTTACCTTCACTTGTCTTTCAAGGCGGTGAGTTCCCTATGCAAAATTAAAAACATAGTCATGGGGTCCCATCCCACCAAACAAAAGCTCCAGGAGCTGTTGGCTGCGTATGCTAAGGACCACCCATCTGAAACTGGTGAGAACACGAGGGTGAGGATGACCAGGTAGATCAACCTCCATCATCTCATAGGGAGAAAAGGGCCCCCATGGCCCTGACTCCAAGAATTAACCTCTCAGTACCTAGATCCCACACATCCTGCTAGCCAGGGTGACCAAAAGATTAGACCTAGAGAACAGACTCCTGGTTCTGTAAAATGAAAGAGGAGAGATGGGCCTAGGACCCATCAATGGTTACAGCAATTTAAAAAATATAGAAAAAGAAGGATCCTATGATCCCAAAATCTTCAAAGGGATTGTCCCTAAATTTGAGGAGGTTGATGATATCACCAAGTGGTTCACAGCCTTTGAAAGGGCTTGTGAAGCCAGAAGGGTGAAGAAAACTCACTGGGGGGCACTCGTTTGGGAACTGTTCTCTGGTAAGTGCAGTGACAGACTTCTGACCCTTAGTGGGGCCGATGCTGAGTCTTATGACCTCATGAAGAGAACTCTGATTGAGGGATTTGGACTCACAACTGAGGAGTATAGAATTAGATTCAGGGGGGATCCGCAAACCCAGAGTCAGCCCTGGGTGGAATTTGTAGACTACTCAGTTAAGACACTAAATAGTAGATCTAGGTGCAATTTCTCCCCAATTACTTGGGAAAGAAGACAGACCATTGGCTCAAGACAAGGGTAACCAGGATGTCCACTGGGGGTGACCAAAAGAAAGGGATTACATAATGTCCCCAGAGGAAAGACAGTGAGCCTCATAAAGATGAAAGTAAGGAGTGCCAGATAGCCCCCCAAGAACCTGTCCAGGAGGGTGGGCCCAAAGACACCTCACAAATCAAAACTGGGTACCAAGGTGAGAATTGGTATCCCAACAAGGTATGGTGTTACAACTCTCAAAAGGCAGGACACCACACCAATGACCCTAGCTGTCCTAAACAAAGTCCCTAGTGTAGCTCCAGTGGAAGCCAGTGCAGCTATGGAGGGTGTTTCCTCAGATGAGGTAGTCCTCCTAGCCTTCAACTGGAAACTAGGCCCAACAGTTGCCACTGCCCTGAGAGATACCTGTGCCAGCCTCACTGTGGTGCATGGCAGGTTGGTTCTCTCAAACCAGTATGCCCCAGGGGAAACAAAAAGAGTAAGGGTTTTCCCAGGGGGTGTCACTGTTAGTCCCGTGGCTGCAGTGCTCCTAGAAATAGCTGGGCCCCTTAGATGGAGAAAGGTGGTAGTCAGTAAAGACATCCCTCTTGATCGTCTACTTGGAATGACCTCCCAGAGGTTGGTCTAAGCCAGAGAGAGGTACTGGTCTACTGCCAGACCTCTCCCAAGAAACCTTGGGAGGCTTAACCTACAGATAGTGTAGCTAAGCCCCAAAAGAAAAATCTGAAACAGTGTAGGAAAGGTGGGCAACTGTTGGACACAGTTCCAGAGGCCCTTGGAGAGTCTAACCCAATAAGATAGAACTCCAAAATTGGCACTAGTGATGTCCCCCCTAGCCAACAAAAAGACCTGAATACTAAGGCAACTGTCCAGCCTGATTGGTGGCTCCTCAGCTAGCAGAACAAAGGGTGGAAAAGGGTGTTCACTACCAAGTGTAGTGACTCCCCACCCTAAAACAGCAAAAAGGCCCTCCAAACCCAAAGAAGCCTGTAGGTTAGCTACCTCACCTACCAATGAAGAGCTAAAGGTGTGTTTCTGGGCACAGACAGCTGCCAGTAGCCTCTGCTGGGAGTTAGCCTTCATGGCAGCACTGTCCTTGGCATGGTGGCCTAGCCCATTGCCAAATAGCAAGTTAGGCCCCTTGACCCTATTGGTCATGGTGGGGTTGCTGAAGCTGTGGGTGACCTCTTTGGTTAAGCTGGGCTTTGTCCTAGCTAAGTTAGAAATTGCAAAGGATGGCACCTCTGAATCTAACCTAAAAATATGGGATAAAGAGCTAGAAAAAGAGCATTGGGAATTAGGTCCTGAAACTGTTGAGGTTGGCCAGCTCACCAAAGGGACGGACCTGGACAGAAGGATGTAAGGCAGAGTAGGCCCTGCGACTTTCAAACCACTTCCTCTACTCTTTCTCACCTGAAAGACTAGGAAGACTCTCCCAGCTTTGACTGAGTCTCCTGGCCTTTGGGCTGTGGGGGGGCTTGTGTAGAAAAGTGGATTTATGTTGCAATAACCCCCCACTTATTGCCAGACTACTGATGGATTTTTGACTTGATGTGCCCTGGATGTTCTTTCCCCAACACTAACCCAAACCCAATTGGCATCTCTGAACACAGGCCAGCCCCTGTTAAATGGTACCACAGGTACCCAGGACACTGTGACCAGGGAAGACCCCTTAGGGCTGCAGCACTTATTGTGCCACCCTTAGAGGCCCTGTGCCTATACACACACACACACACACACACACGCACGCACACTCGCACACTTACACACACACACACACACACACACACTGCCTTTGCAGGCTGAATGTCTTGGTGCAGAACAAAGTGAAGAGTCAACATGGCACACATGACTACAACCAACTGACACCCACTCTTCAATGCCCACCATTTTACAGATTGCAGGCACTCCCCAATCAGGATTAGGGATTGTGCTCACTCCCCCGCGTGGAGTGAGCACACCAAGGGTGTAGTCACTCTAAGGTCTGACCTAAGACCCCTAAAACGCCACATAAATACAGTATTTAGGGGGCAGTCCTGAACCAAGAAATCAGACAAGAAGAAACTACAAGAGAAGAAGAAGAAGGACTGAACAGCCGTGCAGAAACTAACAAGAGGAATATGCCCACTGACTTGGACTCAGCCCTACCTGCCTGTCTTCAACCTCAAAGACTGTGTCTCCTGTAAACACCGGATTTGTTCATCTGCAACCTCTCGTTCCGGAAGGACACCACGGATCCACCCCACTCCGCACTCGCCCACCACGGCCCAAACTCGAGTGGGCAACCACCACGAGGAGATCCCCGCGGCAATCCTAATCCAAGATCTGGTGACCCCAGACCTGCCTCAAGCCTCCAACTAACGCCTGCAACCTAAATCCGGAAGGTCCCCCCAACCGCGACCAGGAGCTGGTAAGAAGATTCGACCACAAAAGGCACCCCTGCACCCGACGCCCCATAGTCTTGGGTTACGAAACTGACGGTGCCTAACCAACCCTTAACTTCCCATCTTATCTCTTAGAGTGGTGGTCACACCCAGAAGATCTTCATCCCCAAGCCTGCAGTGCCTTTGCAAACCCGAGGTTCCCAATTGCAAACAACAGGGCGCTCGACCTCAAAACAGCACCCTGAACCCAGCCATCCTAATGCCGCTGAGGGTACACCTTTGGTGCTACTTTGTTTCCCCATTTGTCCTAAGCCAAAGTCAAGGAGCTTTGCTCCCTCAACCAAGTGGCCTGCTCATCAGCAGGCACCAACCGGAGGCCCCCTATCCCCTGTTGGATAACATTGGGCCTCAGCACTCTGCACCTGGCCACCATAGTGCTGCTGAGAGTGTAACTAGAGTGCATCCTTGACCCTGGGGGATTATTGACTCTACCACCAGAACGTCAACTCCCACTACCAAATACTTACCTCAAAACCGATAACACTATTTTCCTCCATGAAATAACATTGACTCTTTTTCTTGGAAAAGTTTGCCCTAACTAACAAAAACAATTTTACTTACCTGTTTACAGGAAATGTCCCAGAGTAGTATTCAGGCATACTATTCAGTGTTAGAAAAGTAATCTCAAAAGTAATTTACCTGTCATTTTACTGAAAAGCCCGTTCAAGTCTATATACTGTATTTACAAGGTATTACATTTCTCTGCAACCATACTGTAAGTCAAAACAAAGTGCATATACAACTACAATTCAAACTGTTTACAAACTGCATTACTACTGTAGAGTATTTATTTCTTACCCGTGCCAGGATTGCTAGGTTCTAGAAAATAAAATAACTAAAAGAATATTTTTATACAAAAACAATTGGTCTGAATTTCAGTCTTTGAGTGTGTAAATTCATTTGCTGACGGAGTGATAACAACAAATGCTTAACACTGTCCTTTGATACTGCCTTACTGCTTGACCACAGTACCACAAACAGAAAGTTAGGTGCTGTTAGAACTGGGGGACTCTAGTTGGCAGAGATAGGTACCTCTGACCAAATAGGGACCCTTGCTTCTAAGTCAGGGAAAGGGGATTACACTATTGGATAAGCCCTGCTCACCCCCTTGGTATCTTGGCACGAGCAGACAGGCTTATCTCAGAGGCAGTTTGTAAAGCATTTGTGAACACATACAGTAATACAGTGACAACAGTACAGATGGACACCACAAAGGTTGTATTCTAAAAATAAGTATTCATCATATCTACTTATCACAAGACCATAAACAACAAAAATCCACAATACTTTAATCAATAATAATTCTTCAAGATGGTAGAAACAGTTCAAAAATAGGTTATTCACTTAAAAGCAATCTTTAGCAAGAGATAACCCCAACTGGAGTTATCATGACATCAAGGTCAAAGAAATCCCAAAGTATGGCGCCGACCGCGAGGTGAGCAGCGTCAGGCCCGGAGTCAAAACAGACCCACAAAGAACAGTACCTTGGAAGAGCGAAACCAAAGCCAGCTCATGGCATCAGGGAGGGGCGGCATCGTTGGCGCTGCAGCGTCGGTTTATTCCTTTGGGGAGATGATGCGTCGGGCCTGAATGCTTGCGCAGGCAGGGGAGGCTTCGGTTCCTGACCGGAGAGGAGGTGACGTCACGATGGCGCCAAAGCCACGGTTCTGTACAATGTCATGATGTCGATGGATTCTTGACCACCCACGTGATGATCAGCTCCGTGATGATGCCGACTTCAGAGTAGATGCGGTACAGCAGCACTATACAAGGTAGCACCTAGGGCTTGCAATTTGTAGATCTCAATAGTGGAGCTAACAGGTTTATAAAAGGATCCCTTATACACCCTCGCAAGCCCACCTATGTTTTGCACCAGTTTAAGCCTTTGTTTGGCAATATGGAATGACCAGACCATACTCTCGCTGAGTTATCCTAGATAGTCAAAATAGGAACCCTCTCAAAGAGAGTGCCATTCAGGTGGGGTTTGAATGTGTAGAATATGATGGGTTAAAAAACATAAATTTGGTTTTAGTAACATTGATTTCAAGTCCCTTTGCCCTAAAAAAGTTGATGAAACTATCTAATGTCCTTTGGATGCCCGTTGGAGTTTTAGAAAGGAGAAGAGTATCATCAGCAACATGAATGGCGGTATTTTGCAAGAACCAAGCCTGGGTGCATCATTGTTGCTGGTGCTATTCATTTGATCTATTAGACTAAATACATACAGGCAAAATAGCCTTGGGCAAGTACACACCCTTGGTGAACACCCCTGCTGACAGGAATGGGTTCAGAAAGTTCTCACAGTTTGCCACAAGGCACCTGCGCAAAGTTATTGTCATGCAACCTCTTTATTATATGGCACAGATATGGAAGAACCCAAATATTAGATCTATGGGGATGTGCCCTGTCCAAAACCTGCTTGAAAAGGAGCTTTCCTTTATCTTTCCACTCTACCCAATCCTGTAGTCAGTCTGTTGGTACCCGGGCAAATACTGTTTGCATTGTATCAATTAGACTAATGGGTCTATAATTGGCAGGCAATAGTGGAGAACCTTTCTTATAGATGGGTATAATCTCTGCCACAAGGCAGGAAATAGGAATTGGCATGCCCTCCATAACAACGTTGAAAATTGCCCACAGATAGGGGCCCCATTCCTCTGGTTCAGAAAGATAGAGATCCCGGGGAATTTTATCAATACCCAGAGCCTTATGAAGGGCAATCTTACCGATAACCATAAGGACTTCTGAGAGAGTTTTTGTCGTATACCCTCCTGCTCTGAAGAAGATAATTCACTTTTTTGCAGGCCCTTGGCATTAGAATCTGCTATATGTGCTTCCTGTCCGCCTAAAACTCCATAAGGGACTTATAGTGTTCATTCCATAGATCGGCTTCAATGTTATGTTCTATGTTGGTTCTTCCCTCACAATTCCCAAAATGTAACCATATTCCAGAATTCCTTGAAAACCTTATGCTTGATAGCATTGAGCACAGAGTCCTATTTTGCTCTGTCCCACTCTTTCTTTGCAAAGCCAATGGTGCTATTCTAAATATCCCGCGTAGATTTAATCTCACACTTGTCCTTGCTTTCTAAAGCCTCTATTAAAGCTGGTTTGGCTGCTCTACACTCGTAGTTGAACCATGAGAATATATTCTTCCCACACTGCCAGTGTCTTGGTTCAGTACAAAGTAGATCTTTTTCATTTTGCCTGCTAATGAGGCATGAATATCTGCTATTCTGTCGGGGTAACAAACTTTACCATCCATTGAGATAATTTTACACAGAGCTGCGAGGGAATTATGCACCATCTTATACAGAGCCTCATTTATGTCCAGGGACCACTGCATTGTGGACCAGTATAATCTTTGTTTGGATGAGGTCAACGCCAGCCTGTTGTCAAACATATCTAGTTGCTGAGGTACTCCTAAAGGGTGGATCTAAGTCGAGGGACAGAGCATTATGGTCACTATTATGTCTGGGTAGTATTTTGAAATCTAAGACAGACAACCATAATCTTGTGTCCACAAGAACATAGTCAATTTAAGATGAACACCCTGCCCTATTAAATGTGTGTGCGCCCTGTCTATCTGATTTAGTTTGCCCATTGCATGCCTGTATGGAATAGTTTAGTGCAACAGCATTAATTTGGCGGGCTAGGGGGAGCATTTTTTGCTGGAGGGTTAAGACAGTGCTGGAATGGCCCATAGCCTGTCCTCATCACTTTGTGTATCATCATGATTGGCAGCAAGGGGCTCAAAATGGCAATTAAAATCCCAGCCTACTATCTTGAAAGCATTCTCTGGAAGTGAGAGCAGGAATGACTGCAACAGCTCAACAGTGGGGAATTCTTGTCCCTTGCCCACTTGTCGAGAATAGACATTTAGCAAGTATATATCAATATTGGATGCAGAAAGTAATAAAAGCCACAAAATGTCATTTGAGAAGGTATTTACCATTTTGGCCCTACAGCCCAGATGGATAGATACCCAGGTGGACAACCCACCCGACAGTCTACCCCGCCCTCCTATGGGCGCTGCTTTGTTAAAGACGACGTAGCCCAAGTGCATAAATTCTTTTGTCATTCAAGTTTCTTGAAATAGGCAGATGTCGTACTGGTCTATGAATGACCCCCAATAATTACAGTCCAACTTTCCCTTTAATCCTGCGACGTTCCAGGATACCACCTTTGAAGAGTTTAGAATTTCCTGGCTGGCTATTGCTTGACTCGATCCCCCATTTACTTTGGAGTTGTTTTCTCCAAGAGCGGTTTCCTGGCAGGGATTATGGAGAGCTATAGGGAACACAGGGACAGCTGTGATCATATCTGTACTACTTGATAATAGACCTGTGTGTGTTAGCAGATTTACCTCATCCCGGCAATCACTTTCCAGAGTGTGAGGACTAGCAATATAGGAAGATAACTTGGTAGGAAAATTAGTGGATTTTCCAAGATCACAAGTCTGCCCTACCTGAATTACAGAATGAACCTTTGCCTGAATCTGATCATGTGTTTGTTGATGGTTCCTGTTTGTGAGACAATGAAGGAAATCTGGAAGCTGCTTATGTTGTTTGTACAGTTGCAAGTGTTGTTGAAGTGTCATGGTTGCAAGGTGAGTATTCAGCACAGGTTGCTGAATTGATTAACTTGACCCAAGCTTGCAGCCTTTCAGAACAACTCACGGTCACAATCTTCACCGATAGACATTATGGCTTTGGGAGTCATCATGACTTCGGGCAATTGTGGTCTCACCATGGGTTCATGACTTCTTTCAGATCGCCTATACATAATGGAGAAAGTGTGAGAAACCTTTTGCAGTGCTCACAATTGCCTGCCCAAATTACAGTAACTAAGTGCTTAGCTCATCAGCAATGCACTTACTCTGTCACCATTGGCAATAGATATGCCAATAAGATTGCCACATTTTGTGCATTAAATGCCCATACCTTTAATGTGGATTTGATCAACAAAATATCAGATGTCACAAATTGCAACTGGTTGTTAACTGCTATAGACACATCGGATGAGGTTAAGAGATTGCAGAAAGAATTGACAGAAGATGAATAGTAAAGTTGGGTGCAAGCTGGATGCACCAAGACGAAAGACAAAGTTTGGGTTTACACTGATGGCAGACCGGTATTACCTGATAGTTTGTTACCACCTTTGGCTAGATTCTATGATGGTCCTGCACATGTAGGAAGAGATGCAATGATGTGCCTCTTTCGACGTGTGTGGTTCAATTCAATATTCAGATTGATTGCTTTGAATCTGTACCATTAATGTGTAGCGTGTCAACAGTAAAATGCTGCAAGAAAAACACAAGTTATAATGAGCCATGTGGGGAGATCAAGAGGGCCCTTTTATCCAAATGCAAATGGACTTTATGGAAATGCCCCTTTGGAACAGTTTGAGATAATTTTTGGTCAATGTTTGCATTTTCCCAAAATAGGTGGGAGTTTCTCCAGCACAAAGAAATGCCAGTTTTACAGTAGCTAAACTTTTGTTGAGGGAGTTGATTTTGAAGTTTGGATTTCCAACATTTCTTGAGTTAGACCGAGGAACTCATTTTGACAATGAGGTCCTGAAAATGTTATGTGCAGTATTTCAAGTTGAGCAGAAGCTCCATTGCAGTTATCATCCAGAGGTTCCTGGACTCATGGAGCAGATTAATGGGACATTTAAATCCAGATTTGCTAAGGTGTGTGCTTCAACATATTTAAGTGGCTCGTTGCTTTGCCTCTTGTGTTGATGAATTTGAGAAGTACACCAGACAGGAGGACAGGGTTATAACCCCATAAAGTCATCATGGGCAGAGTGATGAGAGAGCCAGCTGTTCCTGCACAAGCTATTGTCAATATTACAGATGACTTAATATAGGACTACTGCAAAGGTTGGGCTGATGTGATACATTCTGAGAGGCTGCCATTGCGACTCAACATGAGCTATGCCATGACATCAGTCCTGGTGACTGAGTAATGGTGAAGAAGCATGTGCTGAGGTCATGTTTGGAACTGCGTTTAAGAGGGACCTACCAGGTGATCTTGGTCGCCAAAACTGCTGTGAAATGGAGGTCTTCCAAATTGGGTACACACCACCCATAGTCTCATGTCCCCTTCATGAAACAACTGCACCTGTTCCTGCTGTGCTGGTGGTTACAGCAATCCAGAGGGAGTAGGTTAGACAAGCTGTTAGGGGCCAGAAAGCAGCAGGGACAGCAATCGATTGGCCTTAGGGGGTTCAAGGCAGTAAGATTGACTACAAGAGATACAGACCCTATCAAAGTGCCTAGTGTAGCAAGAAAGTGAGTTGTACATGGAGACCATTGGCCCAGAAGAGGTGTGATACTGAGAAACTGCTGGACGGAAGGACAAGTACCACAAACCATTCCTGAAAACTCAGAGCAGTCTGATTAGAGTGATAGTGATGATGAGCGAACAGCTGTAAGGAGATCAAAAAGAGTGAGAGTACCCAGCCTAAATAACCATTCTCCTGAATGGACTTATCTGGTAGCAAATGAATGGCAGTAAAAATTCACTTCCTTTTGCTTTAACGATACGAGCCCACCTAAATCTCCTTCAAGCAAACTTTGTTGTGGATTTGAATATCAATCCTGGTGTACCACTTGAAGGACTAACACACTTTATCCTAAATATACTCATCAACAAAACTGATCTGCATATTTTTTCATTCTGAATAGAACCATTGAACTGTGCTTTGGTATTTGTGTGCCGAACTCTGTTGAACTGCTCAATACACTTGCTGCTATATTTAATTTTTTTAGTCAAACAGTCCAAATCGGGAAATGCCATGAGGCTTAACACTGAAATCTCTCTTAGATGCAAATGTGTATTTGCAGGAATCTTTTCTGTTATTGTCTTGATATTAGTTGCATTGCTCATAATTTTAAACTAGCCACATTATGTAGCCATTGAAGATTCTAAGCATGAAAACTTCTTTCAAAACTGCCAAAATTAATAGCACTGATTCATTTTTTTTCAATGATAACGCTTTACTGGTCAGATGCATCAAAGGGTTTAGCCCATTCTGTGTCTATGGGAAATGTGTTGAGGCATATGGCCCTACATCTTGTTTTTCAGAAAACTGGTAATTTACTAAATGTCTACACTAGTTTACTGAAGAAGTACATTAATACAATGGATGCTAGTGATTGCTACTCATGTATACAATTAGCTGACAGTGATACCTACCATAGTTTACAGTTAATATATGGAATTTATTTGCAGTGTATTAACTATTTTGTTTTATGATCCTGATCATTTGCGTTATTAGTATGCAAATTAAAATCTGATCTTTTCTGAACTTCCTGTACTAAAAAACTGAAATCCACATCCTGAAGCTTCACTAGCTTAGCATATGTGTATATATATATATGTAGACCAACTCAATTCTTGGACATGGCTTAGCACACAGAAATAACCAAACATGTAGAGTAGGGAGAACTGAAAAGAAATTCATAGATTTAGTAGAAAGTTGATGAGGTAATCCGCCAATTAAAACTACTACACCGCCTAAACTAACTCTATGGAATTTACCAGACGAACATAAAATGGTAGCAGGAATGGCTGCATTAGATTTAGACCAGCAAGATAAAGGAACGCTTTTTATACACAGAAAAGTTCAAATATTTACACAGAATCTCTAGATTTTAGTGAATGTGAACACACATTGATGTTTATGAGAACTGCTGAAGATATTTGGAAGAAGTTGTTCAGATCCCTCTTGTAGTGTATTATATTTGTGGAAAGAATCCTTGTATGAATTGTAAAAAGGATGGCATGCCAGTTATAAAGTGGGAATTGTCCTTTCAAAAATGTATCATGTGAAACAAATTGAAGGAGAATTAAAAGAACAGAAGGGGAGAATGAAGAGAGGTCTACATACAAATGAAATAGTGGGTGATATTTTTGGAGTGTTAATACCTTAAGTAGGAGTAACTTTAAACTCACATACAATTCAAAACCTTTCTGCTATTGTTGATAAATTAGCCACCAGTACAACTGGAGGATTTTCTGTTGTGGAAATTGAAATGATTTCAATAAGAGCGATGGTGATGCAAAATCGACTTGCCCTTGTCTCGAAGGAGGGTGGAGTCTGGCGGCTGTTAAAAGTCCATTCATTTTGCACCTACATACTGGACAGGAGCAGAGATTTAGAAAACTAACATTAAAACATTACTGATCTGATTGTGTCTGGGAAATGAGAGGAAAAGGATTTCCAACTGTAAGCAACTGGTTGGGTAACTTAGGCAAAAGACTAGTGATTTTGTGCATGATGCTGATGATATTATCTATAATATGCAGTTATAAAAATAAGGCACAAAGAGTGAAAAGAACAAGATCTGATCTTGAACTAGAGGATGAGCAATGTAAATACTTTGATGAAATGAAAATTCTGGAAGAGTCCGGAAAAAAGAGGCTTAAGGCAACAAAAATGTAATTAGTGATGATTTGATAAGAAATAAAATGTGACGGCTTGACTCATTTTCAGATGGGTCGTAAAAGCTTCTCATTCTTTACACAACATAAAAAATGGTTTTGACATTGAAACTCTAATGTGCATTTTGCACATGTTTAGAAAATAAAATTGAAACTGAGAAAAGCTGAAGTACCAGCACTCTAAAGGTCTGCTTGGATTTATAGAAAAGAAGAATTTTGAGAATAACAAATTTAACATGTTTATTAACTGATTACCTTATGACTTTAACTAGGACGTTCTGAAGGACTTTTTGTGGGAGAAGCTTTCTATGATGAAAAATAACTTACATTATTAATATGAAGCAGTATATCTGTGTGGCAAATGAATCTTGCACACAATAGTGCAAATAATAATGATGAAACTTAGCTTCTCTATTGCCTTGATTCTAGTGCACTATAGCAAATGAAAAACTGGTGCAATTCAAAATTGTTACATTGAATATTATTGAAACTTTCAGCATAAATGCTTGATAATATTAGAGTCTTAGATTTCCTAAAGCAATCTTATGATAATGATGTTTAGGAATTGTTTGCTTATATTTTATATTTGAAAAATTTGGTAGTAGTCTATATTTATAGTTGGACATTTCTATGCAATAATCACTAACAACTTCATAATTATTTCTCTCTATAATATGTGTGATTTATTTCCTTATTCTTGAACTTAATAACACACTTATTTTACTAAATAAGAAATGCTGACTTTAAACTGCATTTTATTGCCTTTTTCCTTAGACTGCATTATTTCATAGCCTGGTAATGGACTTCTGTTACATCTCCACAAATGTTGCTTCATCTGTCCTTTTTATGCAACATTCTTAAATCTATAGACATTTTTTTGATACTTTGTTGTGAGTGAGTAAATGGGAACTTGACCCTTTGAACTAATACATAATGAGCAACAAAATAAAATTCCCTTTGTCAACTAACCTATGAGGATGGAATGGACAATCATTTCTCATGAGCAGCGTGGGAAAATATGTTGGAGTGCCAATTTTGTAACTGGTGAGTGGAAGAATGGTCACATGATAATGAGACCAGCGTATGATGGCAATTGATGCCACAAATGAAGTATTTGAGGTACAAAAAATGACTTTCCAGGGAGGAGAGATGGAATCACTCTCTTGATTTCCTACCTAACCGACATAACGTTGGACTTTCCTTGCCCCTCAATTTTCTTATTTTTTTTCCTTTGGCAATGAACTTGCCAATCTGATGATTTGGAGCCATCTGGCGAGAGACCTGACTTGAACTTTCCTGATTATAGCTCCATTCTCTGTGCCCATGGATTTTCACTTAGGAGTCAATTCCGATCCGGGTCGGACAACTCTCCGAGAGCTGTTCGTAACCTTACCTTGCGACCGACTCGTACCCGGAGCCGGTCCGTCCGGGCGATGAAGTACGATGCGCATAACTGACACAAATCCGACCGACACGTAGGCGGTGATTCAAGCTTCATTCTCCGTCAGAGCCGTACCTCCGAATGCCGTACTGAGTCGCCTGGAAGCAGTATCCACAGCAGTTTCTGGTCGGACAAGTACGATGTGCAAATCATACTCGTCGGACGGGTCGCCAAGTACAGCACATCACAGCATCCGGACAAAAAGCATATCAGGTACGATTCACGCCAGAACAAAATCCACAGCTATGAGACGGACCAGCTTGCAATGGGTACGAGACGGAGCAACAAGCAGCGTGTACAAGACAAACACATCGTTAATCCCATCATGCAGGTCATACCAGTACTGTACATCTATAACCGGATCAGGAACAGACGTGAACGGTGCAGACCGTAAGTCAGACACCCACCCCACAAACAAACGACATGTACCCGCCAAATGTCACACACACCCAGAGGATCCATATCCTGGCCATTAGCAACAGGCCACCATAGGGGATGCATGGCCAGCACCACTACCACCACCACTCATAGGGGGCATGTTGCCCAGCACTACTGCCACCCCCACCCATAGGGCTTATGTTGCCCATCACTCCTGCCACCCCCACCCATAGGGGAACTGTTGCCCATCACTACTACCACCCCCACTCATAGAGCTTATGTTGCCCATCACCACTGCCACCCCTACCCATAGGGGACCTGTTGCACATCACTCCTGCCACCCCCACCCATAGGGGACCTGTTGCCCATCACTACTGCCACCCCCACTCATTGGGCTTATATTACCCATCACTCCTGCCACCCCCATCCATAGGGCTTATATTGCCCAGGACTCCTGCCACCACCACACATAGGGCTTATGTTGCCCAGCACCACTGCCACCCCCACACATAGGGGACCTGTTGCCCATCACTACTGCCACCCCCACCCATAGGGCTTATGTTGCCCATCACTACTGCCAACCGCAAACATAGGGGACCTGTTGCCCATCACTACTGCCACCCCCACCCATAGTGCTTATGTTGCCCATTACTGCTGCCACCCCCACCCATAGGGACTATGTTGCCCATCACTCCTGCCACCCCCACCAATAGGGGACCTGTTGCCCATCGCTACTGCCACCCCCACCCATAGTGCTTATGTTGCCCATCACTCCTGCCACCCCCACCCATAGGGACTATATTGCCCATCACTCCTGCCACCCCCACACATAGGGGACCTGTTGCCCATCACTACTGCCACCCTCACTCATAGGGCTTATTTTGCCCATCACTACTGCCACCCCCAACATGGGCTTATGTTGACCATCACTCCTGCCACCCCCACACATAGGGCGTATGTTGCCCATCACTACTGCCACCCCCACACATAGGGGACCTTTGCCCATCACTACTGCCACTCCCACCCATAGGGGACCTGTTGCCAATCACTACTGCCACCCCACTCATAGGGCTTATGTTGCCCATCACTCTTGCCACCCCCACCCATAGTGGACCTGTTGCCCATCACTACTGCCACCCCCACTCATAGGGCTTATGTTGCCCATCACTCCTGCCACCCCCACCCACAGGGATTATGTTGCCCATCACTCCTGCCACCCTCACTCATAGGGCTTATGTTGCCCATCACTCCTGCCACCCCACACATAGGGTTTATGTTGCCCATCACTACTGCCACCCCCACACATAGGTGACCTGTTGCCCATCACTACTGCCACTCCCACCCATAGGGAACCTGTTGCCAATCACTACTGCCACCCCACTCATAGGGCTTATGTTGCCCATCACTCTTGCCACCCCCACCCATAGTGGACCTGTTGCCCATCACTACTGCCACCCCCACTCATAGGGCTTATGTTGCCCATCACTCCTGCCACCCCCACCCACAGGGATTATGTTGCCCATCACTCCTGCCACCCTCACTCATAGGGCTTATTTTGCCTATCACTCCTGCCACCCCCACCCATAGATACTATGTTGCCCATCCCTCCTGCCACCCAAACCCATAGGGGACCTGTTGCCCATCACTACTGCCGCCCCCCACTCATAGGACTTATATTGTCCATCACTACTGCCACCCCCACACATAGGGGACCTGTTGCCCATCACTACTGCCACCCCTACCCATAGGGGACCTGTTGCCCATCACTACTGCCACCCCACTCATAGGGCTTATGTTGCCCATCACTCCTGCCACCCCCACCCATAGGGATTATGTTGCCCATCACTCCTGCCTTTCCCATCCATAGGGCTTATGTTGCCCAGCACTACTGCCACCCCCACACATAGGGCTTATGTTGCCCAGCACTACTGCCACCCCCACACATAGGGGACCTGTTGCCCATCACCCCTGTCACCCCCACCCATAGGATGGGTGATGCACCACACATCCATCCTACACCAACATTAGGTATGTCAGCAAAATACATCTGCCCTGGCATCATGACAACAGTGTGAAGTCTGTGACAAATGCCCACAACAGTGATTATGACTTCGAACATACAATGTAACTACCATCACATGTGTGACCAAAAACTGAGTGTGGCCTACACAAGGCAAACATCACTATATCACTGTGTCAATGTAAAACTAACACCCCCTCACTGTGTAGAACAAATGTTAATTGTGGGGTTACAAACTGCAGTAAATGTTGAGCATTGTGGTGATGGGGTCTAAAAACCCCCTAATCACAGTGACCAAAAGGTAAGTGGCATCATGGTCAAAGCTGCAAATGCCAAACAGCATGTATGATTCCTGGTCCCAACACATGAAACAGTTTTGTGGCAAAGTAGTGGTTGTGTCCCATAACCACAGAGATGTGGTGAGTCTAACAGTGCTGTGAAACACAAACATACTCTCAGCCCTGTGCAGACATGCACCACCCATTGGGGCTGACATTGCATACAGTGTACAATGACACAAAAGCAGAAGTGACCATCACAAAGCATACACACATCTCGAAAATAGACGCACAAATCAATACATCCTCTGTGGACTGTAGATGTCAGGTCACAAACTCCCATTCTATGGCAGCAATGGGACCTAACAAACCAGGATGAATGTGCAGAATGATGTGATATGACACCCAGGGACAGCAGGGAAAATCACAAAAACAATATCCAGACAATGGCCCACAACAGCAATAACAATACATTGGTGCAGATTCACAAACACAAACAGGCAACCTCACACTGCACATCTGACACAACATGTGTGTATGTGTCTCAGTATCCTCAGGCAACTACATAACACATGAGGGGGGCTTAACCACAGTGAGACAGCTGTGGACACAGAGCCATACAAAAGTAGCCCATCATCGTGCCCCGTTTAGTGGGCAATGAGGCATTGTGAGATGAGATGGAGCACAACAGACACATGTGACACAAGCTGGAATGAACAGCAACTAACACAGCAAGAGACTGACACACAACAGCACTACCCCCAGGGACCAGACATTGGGGTGACACAAGCATGCATGATACGTCCACTGTGATGACAAAGGTAGATGTCGTGCAAACTGTGAAACCCAGACATGTGTCCTGTGCCACAAACGTACATCACACCTACACAAACACAAATCCTTCAGCATGGCCAGTCATCCATGGACAAACGGGAGCTAGGGGCCCATCCGTGCAAACATTTACATCAGTCCACCCTCAACACCACACACCCTGAACTGCACCAATGGGCATCTGTGAAGCCCACATGGACAGGTGACATTGCACATGCACCCATGAGAAACACAGTAATGTTGGGAGGAACTGAGGTGCACAGACTCATCACACAAGGACAGTCTACAACCCTGGTGAATGACAGACATACTGCACAGCATGCGGTACATGGCCATGACGTCAAAGCTCCCATAACCTTCGGAACACCTGCCACAGTCCCAGGACAATGCAAAAGCCAAGGAGAACCATAAGGCACACATGCTGACACCTGCCAACATTGCAGCCCTGAACCTGATAAGTGGGAGCAGTCACACACACATACACATGTCTCAATTACTGAAAGGTACCACCTAGGGACAACTACATGATATTGCGAACAAAGAAGTGCCTTGGGGACCCCTGACTGTGTCCCATCTGCATCTGAGCACATCATCACCACTCAGAACTGACAAATCCCAATGATGAAACACCAATTAACAGTAGTGTGTCATGCACCCACACATCTGGTAGCCCATGGCAAAGATGTGGGATAAACACAGTACAACTCAGCAAGCATCAACAACAGGAACATATCAAGGGAACACTGCCTGTGTATGAAAAGGGATGTGGGCACACACGCACATGCTCACACAACACACACCATGTGCCCAGGCAATGTCACGGATCAACACACTGACTTGAGGGGACTCAACTCCTGTGGAAGCTCAGCTGTGCCAAACATAGTCCCAGCAGGTCTCAGTCATGTCAGCAGAACACTTGGTCAGTCAGCCATCAGTTACCACACAATGTAGGCTCTGGTCACAACAGCCTGGGTACGGGAGTGTCCCTTAGGTCATCTGCACATACTCAATATATATGTCCAGCAAGTTGCACAGAGGACCCAGTTGCACCTACACCAATGATGCCCACACCTACATGTCAAGTGGAGATGCGCCCACAGTCAGGGAAATAGACAAATTAGACAATGGGAAGCACATCATATGTGCATGTGTGCAAGCCACAGATGTGACCATGCAAATGAAATGTTTATAGAGATGTTCACAAATTGTTATTCATGACACACCCAGTTAGCTGCAAAGGATGACATGGATACCGCCCAGAATAGGATACATATCTCATGGACCACATGGAGTACCTCACATCAACACCTCAGTATTCAACATTTGAAATCCAGCATTACAACTGCAAGATCATGCTAAACATCATCAACATAATGTACAGCTAAATCAAATTCACAAGGATAAAGAAAAATGCTTTATTCAGCAATTTTTAAATGCAAAGTCCTTTCAAAACAAAGGCCAATGGCCAGTCCCTATTCAAATGTCAACAATGTGATTTGAGTGACAACTGTCACACGTTGCTTGCCTGCACTGGTAAGGACAGGTGCATCCCCTCCGAGGGGCATAAATGGGGCCGGCCAGGCACCGCAGGGACAGGATCAGGGCTCAGCAGAAGGAGGCAGTGAAGGGGTGGTGGACGCAGGAGAGTCACTGGCAACTGCAGTGGAGCTGTCTGAAGTAGTGGGTGCAGTCACAACTGTGGGGCACAAGTCAGATGGGGTGTGTGCTGGCACAACTGCAGTGGGCAGGTCAGATGGAGTGGACTGGGTCTCCACTGCAGTGCCCAAGTCAGGCGGGGTGGTCGTGGACTCCACTGCAGTGCCTAAGTCAATGGGAGCGGAATGGGGTTCCGGTGAGGTCGGCAGGACAGAGGGGGGACACGGTCCCCACATCAGTGACACAAACTGTCTGAAGACATATGATTTTCCCCAACTCCAAGAAAGTAACAGCCGTCCCATCGTCAATTTTGGAGCGGAGACCCGCTACGTTCCAAAAGAGGATAGGTAAGGGCTGCGATTCTGTATTAGTCGAGGCTTCGTTTACTACACGAATCATTTTTTCTTTGGGCGCTGGGTAACATATCTTGGAGTTAATCATTTCTGGATTGGTCACGAGTTCGTTGATTAGACAGATTGTTTTTTCCTTGGGCGTTGGATGACATACCTTGGAGTTAGTTGTTTATGTCATCACTAGTGGTCAGTCAACTGATTCAAGAACACTGTACCTATTTGCCGTCGGAATACTGGACCAAAAGTCCCTTTGGGGTGGATCTCTATATGCTATACGAGTACCCCAATCGTCCCGTCCTCCTCCCCAATATCGTGGCCCCGAAGAATGCCAAAGACCATCGTGGTCATAATGGTGGGAACCCGCTACTTTCCAGTGATTTGAATGTTTCCCTTGACGTGAAGCTGTTACTTCCCATGGGCGAGCAAAGTGATTTGGGTTCCCTTTATGGAGACTGGAAGGATAGAAAAAGGAGAGTCTCCTAGTTCCTATTTCCTCATTTACATTCGAGAACTCCCATGAGCAAATATAATTTACCACGCTTGGGTCCTCGAATGTAATCAAAATACAGTCTCCTGGTATAGTTTTTCTACTATTCCCCACCCAAGGGGTCCTGCGTACCATCAGAATCCTACAGGTCCAATTTGCTGGTACAAGACGATTGGTATTTAGCCAGTATTGGACCTTATTTTTTAATGACCACGTAGGTTCTGCATTTGGGTCGTCTATTTCAGGGACACCTGTCATTACAACCACGAAGGGACTAGCTTCTGGGGGTAAATTGTTGGACAGGCCACACGAAGGGCTGGCTCCCTCCCCGCATGACAGGGCCCCAGCCCAGGCCCACCAGGCGTGACCCACGAGAATCACCCGCACCCCGTCTCCCGACGGAATTCCTGCCCTCGGACCTCCATGTATCACGGACCCAAGCCACCACCGGCTCCCCCGGCCGGGTCAAGCCGCCATCTTGGGCCCTGCGCCACGAGGCCGCGTGGCCTCCATCCGACCCTAACCCTGGGCCTGGCCGGCCCCGACATCCCGGCACCACCATCCACCCAGGAGGTGAGCGGACCACTTGGCAGGTCAATGGGAGAACGAAGCGCCAAGGACTCTCCCCCGCCAGGTGCCGATCGCCTCCAGCTCCCCCAGGCGCTGGCTCCACCCCCTGCTGGGTGTCTGGACACCTTCATCCCGGACCCTCCGACCTCCAAGTGCGAGGGTCCGGACATCAAAGGGGGCCTGCCCTATAACTGGGGCAGCTCCGGAGCAGGGAGGCAGCTGTATCCTGGAGTCGAGAGACACCGAGAGAACTCAGCCTTGACGGACTACTGGCGCTGCCGTAGCCCTACCTTGCGAACTATCGTCCTGCCTGCTGGCGCTGCCGCGGCCTTCTGCAACATCCATCCTCGTCGGGACCTGCTGGCGCTGCCACGGACCGTTGTAACGACCACCTTCACCGGGACCTGCTGGCGCTGCCGCGGACCGTGTATCGACCATCTCCACCGGGACCTGCTGGCGCTGCCGCGGCCCGTACCAGCTAAACCACCAAGCTCGAGGATTGTGAGCTAATCACCATATCATCCGAACTACCAGACTGGTAAACAGACTGTCCCGCTACCCCTTTTCCTATCTTGAGAGACTTAGTCGAGGGGACCCCTGAGTCCAGACCTCCTTGTACCATTTCATCGTACCTTAAGAAGTGCATATAAAGAACGCTAAATCTTATCCTTGTGTGGTACCTGTCTGTGGGGGGGAAGTTATTTGTCTGTACGATCGCTGGAGACGGCTCTCCCCGGAGACCTCTCCCCCTGTCCTCGGCCGACCCTCCCGGTCCGTCTAACATAAATCAACAGCCAAAATAGATTCAAGAGATTTCCTTGAATCGCCTCTGTTGATATCAGGCGCCACGGTTTTTGGGGGAGATTTGTTTGAGGACAAAATGTTTGCGTTAGGCAGCAATTTTTTGGGTGTCAAGGCTATCGGAACAGGAGTTTTTTCTATCGGGACATTTCCCTGGGGCGAAGTTGTCATAGGATTTAGGGTAGATTCCACTACTCTATTGATGTTTCGTACTTTTGAAGGTGGTAATTTAGATGTTGCTTTTACTGGTACAATTTCTGAGTCTTTATTTTGTCTATGTACTGGCTTTTGAGGGGGCATCTTTGCTCTTTCCCTACCTTGAACCACATGGGCTTGCTTAAGTTTCGTAATATTAATCAAGTTTGATATCTGGTGCTCTATCTGTGTTAGTCTTGATTCGAGTGGAGCGAGGGAAGATTTTAGGAGAGCTGTGATATTATTAATTAATTGTGAGTTTTCACTCTCCTGTCTTGTTTTGCTAGATGGTGAATGCATGGGAACTTCCTCGCTGATTAATTCTAAAATATCATGCGTAGACTGGTTTATTATTATGGGATCAGTTGACTTTTCTGTACTGTGAGGTGCAATCTGTTCCCCGCTACTCTGATCGGCAATTTCTCGGGAGCTAGAATTTTTAGAATTGTTCTTTCGTTTCCGTATGGCGCCCTCTCTCCTCCCTCTTGATTGTCTCAGATCATCCGGTGTTAGTTGGGGAATCAACTCTGGTGTCCTCTCTAGATCAAGACTTAGCTGAAAATCAGATAGTTGGGAGGCCGATAGGTCAACATTGTTTGGCAGGCTACGCCTGCCCTCGCAAGGTGACCTACACCCATTAGTGCTAAGAGTTTCCGGAGTTTTCGCATTCCTTAAGTTACCAATAGACGATCTTTTAGCCAAGGCTAAATCCAAAGACACCCTACCTTCTATTAAGCTGATGCTTTGGTCAATAAATGTGTTAGCCTTGACTATAAAATCATCCATGGGGCCTGAGAGTTTGCCCCCACCCCCCTTTACTTTGTTTTTTTTCCCTCTGGTTAATACCATATTTCCTAAATACCAACGGGAATGGGTAGGAATTTAAGTGCACGTATTTGTCAGAACTACTCAATTTTTTTAAAACATAAATATGCAATGATAATATAATAAAATTACATGTAATAATACGTACACTGTTCACAGAGAGTTAAGAGCGTTAGGGGGGTGGCCCGGTCCGGTCTCTTCCGTTCTCTAACGGCCTCAAACGGCCCGCTCTTTGCCCGGTCTTAGCCCCGTGCTCAGACCCGCGCGCGTCCCGCTAGCGCGTGAAGGCAAGATTATGTTTTTAAAGAAAAAGGAAACGGTGTTGGGGGAGGAGTCGGGAAGAGGACCAGGTGCGGATGATCAGCTTCACGCACAGCACCCTGGTCCTCGCAGTCCCGGTTACGCCGGTCGCTCACCGCAGAGCAAGCATCCAGCAACGTCCCCTCACCACAGCAGAGCACAGCGCAGCGGGGCCATCAGCATGGAGCGTGGAGTCAGGGCATCAGCAGGGCATCAACAATGTCCCAAACAGTGAACAACGGAGTCCCAGTCCCTCGAGCGGCTCCCGCGGAGCGGGGGCCGCGAGGCGCAATGGAAGGTCAAAAGGCTGGGATAAGAATCCAGGCAATCCCGGCAGTAACGAACAGCACGAACCAAATTCTCCAACGGAGCCCGTGATGCAAGGGCTACACCGCCTGATGAAGGTGTTGGGGGAGGAGTCGGGAAGAGGACCAGGTGCGGATGATCAGCTTCACGCACAGCACCCTGGTCCTCGCAGTCCCGGTTACGCCGGTCGCTCACCGCAGAGCAAGCATCCAGCAACGTCCCCTCACCACAGCAGAGCACAGCGCAGCGGGGCCAACAGCGTGGAGCGTGGAGTCAGGGCATCAGCAGGGCATCAACAATGTCCCAAACAGTGAACAACGGAGTCCCAGTCCCTCGAGCGGCTCCCGCGCAGCGGGGGCCGCGAGGCGCAATGGAAGGTCAAAAGGCTGGGATAAGAATCCAGGCAATCCCGGCAGTAACGAACAGCACGAACCAAATTCTCCACTTGATATACATACTCCTGAGGCCCACAAATTGGAGTCCCCTGCTGCATGGGTGTGTTTCAAATACCCCAGGCTCATGTGGCGAGTCAGACCAGCAATTGGAACACATATTAAGGGCATACACAGATCACATGTCAGATCTCAGGCATTGTGTAAACAATTGACCCACCCACGAAACATATAACAGAGTCACGGTAACAGATGCTGTCCGGAACCTGAAGCATAGCTGACTGCAGGGACACAGTGCCCTAGTGACACAAGCCACAGAAGGTAGGGTCCCCACCTGTGGATCAGATGAGGAGAGTGCATCACACAATTGAGGGACATGAGTCCTAGACTACAAGACCAATGTAATGTGGAAGTGTGACCAGGCCAAAAGACTGCAAATAACATGTCAGACATAGTACACAGATTAGGCATGGACTTATCCCCTCCTTGCAGCTGTCTGGCCTTCAGCTGCCCATCAAGGTCCGGGAAGACCACCGCCAGAATCCTGAGCATGTGGGGGGTCAGGGTCCAGTGTCTGCCTCTCCTGCAAGGAGGCAACAGCTTCAGCTGGACCCTTGCGATCCTCCGGGTCCAGACCCGAAGGTACTGTCACCTCTTCTGGCAGTTGCGGATCCAGCGCTTGTACACCCCCACCGATCGAACTGCCCGGGCAATGGTCAGCCATATCTCCTGCTTCTGGTGGGCATCAACCTGTGAGGATGACAAAGTTAAAAGTCCATTAACACACATGTCCCATATTTGTGCTGCATACAGTTGGATATACATGTCGTCATCATCAAGGAAAATGAGTTACACATGTAGTGCACCCATGGGAATGGACAAATGCCCTGCATGTCTGACATGTTAACAATGCCTGGGAAGTTTAAGCTTGCACAAATGCACTTTAGCTGCAGAACACCTGTTCATTACATGTACCTACACACTTTGGTGGATGAAAGTACTCAGTGAGTATGCTTGCCACTGGTGTACACACTGCTAATACTGCTAGTCAGACAACATGCACAATTAGGAAGGCAGTGGACTGCACACACACCTGCTCCCCTGGTTTCCCATACAGCTTGCAGTACTGTGGAAGGAGCCCGTCCAGCAGGGCCTGGTTCTCCTCCTCAGTGAAGGCTGGGGCCCTCTCCAGAGTACGTGCCATAGCAGTAGCCAGAGGATGCGGAGACAGCAGCAGTGGTATCCGAGATGTGGTCCAGTAGCATGTAGTGCAGGCAAGTGAGATCCCTGGGGGTCAGCCAGCCTTATATCTGTGCTGCAGAGGAAGAATCTGTGCCATGTGTCCCAAGTGATAGGTCCAACACGGTTGCATTCTATGAATCTGGCCAATCCATGGAATTGTACGACTCGTACACGTCTGCCGCATCGTTCAAACCTTCACCTTCATAAAACCCTAGTAATTGCAACATTGTTGTAGGCAACCAACTGAATTTCCAGTGCACGACTCGTACAAGTTTTGAATCTGCATCCGTCTCCATGACAGTCCAGAGCCAATGAGTGCGCATGGCTCGGTCAACTGACTGTACAACGCATAGTTTGAAAATACACACGCACCCGTCTCCATACGATTCAATGGCCAGGCGTACACACGGCTCGGTCCATGCCTGCACGACACGTATGCATGATAGTCACCCGCATCGGTTCTCATTGCAGTCAATGGCTAAGTGTACGAATGGCTCGGTCCATGCCTGCACGACACCATGCATGATAGTCACCGCATCGGTCCTCATTGCAGTCAATGTCTAAGTGTACTCACGGCTCGCTCCTGAACTGTGCAATGCATATGCATGATAGTCACCCACATCGGTCCTCATTGCAGTGAATGTCTAAGCGTACGCACGGCTCGGTCCTGAACTGTGCAATGCGTACGCATGATAGTCACCCACATCGGTCCTCATTACAGTCAATGTCTAAGCATATGCACGGCCCGGTCCTGAACTGTGCAATGCGAACGCATGATAGTCACCCGCATCGGTCCTCCTTGAAGTCAATGTCTAAGCGTACACACAGCTCGGTCCTGATCTGTGGAATGCATCTCTGTAGAAGTCACCCGAGTCGGTTGACATTGGTTTGACTTTTTGACGGCTTCCACACACAATTACTTGCCGGGGAGTCAGGTGCACACCTGCCACACTACAGCAAGTGCCACACTGTGTCCCACGGCATGTAAGGCTGCATTCCCTGTGTGCTGGGGGAGGCAACATTTGGTTTGTTGTGTGGCACTCTTAGGCAGCCACTCCCAGGCTGTGCACGTGTTCATGGGGACAGAATCCTTTGTGCGTTGTGCACACTACCACCGTGATGTGCAACTGTACAGTTATGGGCATGAGTCATGGACACAGTTTCAGGTTGGATATGTTTAGGATATGTCACATACACCCTGAGTCCTGGGGGTGATGGCATGTACGTCACAGTGAGACCTATTGCCCCAATTCTGATGTACACCCACAGTCTGTGTGCATGCTGTGTCTCAGATGTGGCTGATAAAATATGCCAAATGGGAGACAGTCTCCACATCCATGTGGTTTGTGCATCAACATTGATGTTGTGTGTGTGTCTACGAGACATACATGAAGGGCCTGCAGAGACAACAGTGGCCACAACCTGGTGGACTCATGGTTGTCTTGTGGCGTGTACATGATACGCCATGTCATGCCAGTGTCCATGTGGCAATACAGGGACCCTGGATATCTGCATGTCAAAGATCTGTGATGCCTGGTAGGAATCACTGTGTGTGTGTTTGTAACATGACATCAGTACATAGGTACTGTGACACAGCCCAATGATTGGCCATTGCACTACATGGGACTTATGTAGACATGTGGACTAGAGATGTGAGGTGATGGGCATGTAGGTGACATATGTGTCCATACCCAACAGCACACACCTCAGTACATTGTGTATTGTCATGATGTATAATGTGTATAATGTGACATTTTGCTTGGTCAAAGCCACATGGGTGGATGAATCGACAATCTTCCTTTGTTCATCTCTGTACTGCAGGGTACCAGCTGTCCATAGACTGTTACCAGACCTTGAAACCATGCAGGAATGCGACTGTATCTGACGATACCGCTTCACCAGGCCACTGATTGAGGAGTTGGCGGAGCAGTTGGCGCCACATCTGCTACCTGGCCGGACATACCCTACAGCACTGACCCCAGAGGTGAAGGTGATGGCAGCCCTGTACTTCTTTGCTACTGGTACCTTCCAGTACACTGTGGCTACTGCTGGTGGTATGTCGCAAACTATGTTCAGTTGTGTGCTACGCGATGTCTTGGAGGGGATGTTGCATTTCCTTGACCTGTACATCAAGTTTCCTAGCCCAGGTCAACTCACTGAAATAAAGGATGCTTTTTATACACTGGGGAGGATGCCAAACATCATCAGATCTATTGATGGTACACATGTGGCCCTGGTACCACCACAGGCACATGAGCAGGCATACCGGCACAGGAAACATTTCCACTCCATCAATGCTCTGCTGGTATGTCTTGCAGACATGTGTATCACACATGTATGTGCACGTTTCCCCGGTTCTGCGCACGATGCCTACATCATGAGGAGTAGTCACATTGCAGCGCTGATGTCACAGATGCCAGAACAGCGTGCCTGGCTTGTCGGTGTGTACTGACTGTTTACCATTCTGTGTGTTTGGCAATGTTGTAGTCCACCCTCTTTTAAAACTCAGCTAATTGTTCAATTGTTTGTATGTAGGTGACTCCAGATACCCCAACATGCCATGGTTGCTGACATGCCGCAGGAACCCTGTGACACCAGCCGAGATGCACTACAATGAGGCACATGGTCGGAGCAGGAGGGTGATTGAGCGGACATGTGGTCTTCTGAAAAGCCGCTACCACTGCCTGGACAAGACCGGAGGGGCCCTCCTATATGACCCTGCAAAGGTGTGCAAAATAAACCTTGTATGCTGCATGCTACACAACATGGCAGTGCGGAAGAAGTTGCCTCATCCAGGATGACGATGACCTACCTCCGCCACCTCTGGAGGATCCAGGCTTGGTCCACGATGCCAGTGATGATGATGATGAGGGTGACGTCCGCACACAGCTAATTAACAACTTCTTAACCTGAATGTGAGTTTACAGGGTTGTTATATCAATGTATTGAGTTAGCCTGAAATGTGTTGGGGCTGCTCTGTTGCTGTTTGAGTGTGTCTGTATGCCACTTGACTGGATGCATGCAGTGATGTGTCCTATCAGGTGGTCTGTACTCCACAATAGTGTCGAACTGCTAACTTGTTTTTGTGTAGGTTTCTTTTGACATGTTTTGTGCCTGTGTATTGCATTTCTCTCCTGTTCTGCTGTGCTTTTGACTGTGTCTTGTGTCTGTCCTTCCCAGGGTACTTTGCCTGTTGTTTGGTCAACACTGACCCCCAACACCCAGAATCCAACACCAGTGTGGAAGTTGTCAATTCCCATCAAGTGATGTGCCACACACCCCTGAACTTCAATTTTCCGACACTTTGTGACCGTGTGTCCACTGTAACGTACAATTACCTTGCAACTATTGTGGAATAAACATGTTGATGATGTGTAATGAACCTGTGCTACGCTTTGTTAGGTGCGTTGTCTGTGTTCCGACATCTGACTGACATTTGCTTACCTCACCCGTGGGATTGTTACCACTGACTGTGGATATGTGTGGTGTCTGTGCATTCCAATGTATTTCAGGTCATCATCATTGTGTGGGATGAGTTACATGGACATGGGGAGTATGTGTTGTGGTGCCATAGTGGTGTGTCTCCCTCACATGTGTCACATCACCATGACTCACATAACGGTGATCACATTGACATAGTATTTGGCATGCACTGTGTTGTTTAGCAGATCAACATCTCCATGACACATGACAAATTGGAATCACAACAGAGGCAAGTATAGTATACTGGTGAGTTTATTTACAAACATGTGTGAGGATAGTACACAGGATGGTGGGCGCTGTACATTGGGTTTTGAATCCAAAGTTCACAGTAGAGTTGGAAGTGTTGGTATCTGAAATGTCCAGAGTAAAGTCCACAGTCATCTGCTACACTGGACCAACATGAACCCACCATGTCATGTAGGTGAGTTGTGTTAGATATGACAAGGTGAACGGGTTGCGCACAAAGAACATTGTCCAGAAAAGGTTTAGAGGCCCTGGGGAATGTGCAGGGACATCTGTGTCTCACTTGTCCTTCTTTGGACGACCCCTCTTCTTCTTCAGGAGGGCATCCTCAGGTGCAGGCGTCTGCGGTGCAGAGGACTCTCTGCCAGAGTCATTCTCCCTCCCTGTGGCACTGGCAGATGGTGCAGCAACAGATGTTGTGGCCACACAGGGAGGTGTGGACATGTTGGTGCTTATCTGGCGGAGGCATTGGAGTATGTCCCGATGCACCGCTGTAAGTGCATCCCACTTTGCCTCCATGCGGGCATGATGGGCAGCCTGCTCCTGTTGAATGTCCTTGAGGATCCCCACTACCTGGCCGAATCCTCTGGTGCTATCCTGGTATGCATCTATGATGTGTGCCAGTTGGGGGTCATCATGCAGTCCAGATCCCTCTGCAAGGCGCGCCCTCTGCCTACCACCCCTCCCAGCACCCCTATCCACATGGTCAGGACCTGTGGCGGCATGCACAGGTGACACTGGGCCCCCTTGGGTGTTGTTGCTGGTGGTGTTGTCCGTAGCTTCCTAGGGGTCCTGTGTCCCTGTGCTGTTGGTGTTCTGTAGCCCCTTGGTCTGTCTGTGTTGGCGTGGGTGCCCTGCCTGTTGCCAGATGCTGGAGGCATGGGTACAGGTGGTACAGATGTTGGTACTGCTGGTGCTGCATGATGACTCACACCAGAAGTGCCAGGTTGTTCATCGTCATCCGAACAGCACAGAGATGGATCCACACCAGAGAGCTGAGGGTCCACCAGAGTCTGGGACAGGGACTCCTCTATCATTTGCTGCTGTGTCCCCAGCACCACCTGTGTTTGGAAGAGACACACAATGTAAGTTATGTTTCTACAAGCATCAATGGTTCACATACATGACATTTTCTACTGTACGTCAGGATGCATGCCTGTACACTGCTTTGTCCAAAGTTGTCACGGACAGAGATTGAAATTGTTGTGGCACATTGCCCAGCCAAAATGAAACATTTCAATTTGCATGTCGAAGTGTGTGCATGCCCAGCTCATGCATAGATTTGTCTGCACATGGTCATTACTACTCAAGGGCCATCACGTTGCTGACACAGGTGTGTCATCCCTGTACACATTTGAGCTTTAACAAGGACATACATGCAATTCCACTGAGGAGATGTTGTAAGATTGGGGCATGTGTGGTAGCAGATTTTGCTAGTCTTTGTGTGTCACATTGGTGTATTGGTACGGCATGGTCACAGTCCGGTATGCCTGTGATCTCTTTGGAGAAAGTGTTTTTTTTTACAGTGTTCCTAGTTCCCATCTCATTTCATACAAGTGATGATGTCACCATCGTTAATGAGTCTGGTGCTGAGTTTTGTACGTGCATATGTGATTTGACTTGTCAATGTTCTCCATGGTGACATGGATTGGGCAAGGTAGCACTCTGGCTTTTCAATGCTCATGACAGTGAGAGCCGGTGGTGTGTGTGTTGCAGTTTGGCTGCTGTGAGTAGCATGTCTCCTCCAATGCAATCCAGGTTAGACCTTGTGTCTACAGTGTCAATGTCAGTGAGTGGTGTGTTGTGTGAAGGATGCATATGTTGCCGCACGATGTAAGAGTGGAATGCAGCTCACAACAGCACCGAGTGTGAATGAGACCATGCTATGGTGTCGGCTATATTGGTGTGTCCTTTCCATTCACTGTCAGATGTCCCCTGTCAACGATGTATATGTGAGTTCCTGTGTGTTTTGTGCAATGTACTATATATGGCTCTCCACACTTGTCATCTGCAAGACACACCTCCACAGCCAGGCCAGGGCGCACTCCAGGACACTGCATCCCCAGACAGTGAGTTTGAACATATGGTTGCAATGGCTGTGTGTGCAACCGTGTTTGGTTTGGCCAGTGCATATGTGTGATTTTCAGCCACATCATTTATCAGGCCCACGTGTTAGACATCTTGCCCAGGCATCATCTTTGTGAGTGACTGGTACCACGTGTGCAATGTGTTTTAGCGTAGAAGGTGTGTGTATGGCCAGCATCGGTGTTATTTGTTTTCAAGTCAGGACCTCCTTCTCCCCCAGGCCAGTTATCCCATCATGAAGCATGTCACCATTGCAGTGGGTGCAGGTTAACTTTCAGGATGTCAGTCAGTGCAGTCCTGGTGTTTGTTGTTTCCCAGTTCCCAGCATGGCCCTGTGCTCCCCCACAACAGAGCCCAGTGTCAGACATCTTGTCAGTCCATTCCCACTCCCTGTGAGGGGAGCATGGTTCAGTGTGAGCTTGCTGTGCCATGTGGGTGGGTGGGGAATGTCTGTGACTGCAACTCCCATCATGCTCTTGGCTACACCCCCCTTCCCAGCATGCCCATACTTCCTTCCTTTTGACTCTGCTTCCCTGTGCGGGAGTGTGACAGCAATGGCAAGATGGCTGATTGTGCAGTCCTGGTGTTTGTTGGTGCCCAGTTCCCAGCATGGCCTTGTGCTCCCCACAACAGAGCCCAGTGTCAGACATCTTGTCAGTCCATTCCCACTCCCCATGAGGTGACCATGGTTCAGTGTGACCTTGCTGGGCCATCAGGTGGGTGGGGAATGTCGGTGACTGCAACTCCCATCATGCTCTTGGCTACACCCCCTTCCCAGCATGCCTATACTTCCTTCCATTTGACTCTGCTTCCCTGTGAGGGAGTGTGACAGCAATGGCAAGATGGCTGATTGTGCAGTCCTGGTGTTTGTTGGTGCCCAGTTTCCAGCATGGCCTTGTGCTCCCCACAACAGAGCCTAGTGTCAGACATCTTGTCAGTCCCTTCCCACTCCCTGTGAGGTGAGCATGGTTCAGTGTGAGCTTGCTGGGCCATGTGGGTGGGTGGGGAATGTCTGTGACTGCAACTTCCATCATGCTCTTGGCTACACCCCCCTTCCCAACATGCCCATACTTCCTTTCATTTGACGCTGCTTCCCTGTGAGGGAGTGTGACAGCAATGGCAAGATGGCTGACTGTGAAGTCCTGGTGTTTGTTTGGCTACAAGTCCACACAGCAGCACCCAGTGCGGTGTATCTTTGGGTGATATTTCATTACAGTGTGAGTCAATGCATTCTACCCGGTGAGTTGTGTGGAGTTTGTGTTGAGGGGTGTGTGTGTCTCCACATGCTGGTAAGTATGCTCAGAGCTATCAGTCCTCCTTCCCACTCAGCCAGACATCCCACCATGAAATGTGCTTCCATTGGAGGGCGTGCAAGTTGTCTTTCAGGATGTCAGGCAGTGGTGTCCTGCTTCTGATTTGCGCACAACCCCTAGCAGGGCCTTGTGCTCCCCACAGCAGGACCCAGTGTCAGCCATCTTCTCAGTCATTTTCCACTCCCTGTGATGTGGGCATGGTTCAGAGAGGTCTTGATGGGCCAATTTGGAGGGGGGGCATTATCTGTGACTACAAACTTTTGGATACACTCACTTCACCTACATACCCACTATTCCTTCCAACTCAGTCAGCTGCACTGTGAGGTAGTGTGTTTGTGGTGGCAAACTGCCTGACAGTGTTTATTTGGCTTTGTGCCACTGCCTTGCTCTATTTGTTGGAGGTTTGTACATGTCATGACACAGTTACAAGTCACTATGAGAAGGCAGGTATTGTGTTTGTCTGACTAGCATACACATCTTGGGATGATTATCTATTGGTTACTGTGGCTTTGCTAACGGTGCATGGTTTCACTGTCCCCTTGCCCCACAATATTGAGTATGTTGGTTGTGAACTCACCAGGCTCTGGTATGTCTGGTAGACCATGGACGCTCTCTGGTGATAGGATGACCCGCACCTTCTCCTCCCAGGACCTGAAGTATACTGGTTTGGCAGGAGGGCTACCACCAGTGCGCCGACTCAAGGCGTAATCTTTTTCGATGAGTTTATTGACCCTCCTGCGCACGTCATACCACCTGTTCTGGATATCGTCCTTTGTGCGCAACGTTGGTGCTTGTGCGTTCACCTTGTCCACAATCCTCACCCACATCTTTGTTTTCTGTGACATGGGGTTCCTTTGGACCAATGTACCAAACAAATGTGGCTCTACTCTGATGATCTCGTCTACCAGCACTTCTAACTCACTATCTGTGAACTTTGGATTCTTCTTTGGGGGCATGGTGATGGATAGTGGTGGTGAGTGATATGTGTGTGAGGGTGCAAGTGAGGATGGGTGAGTGTCGGTTTTGCTAGCTGTATGTGTGGGTGCTTTTGATGAGGTGCTAATGGTGTGAAAGTTGTGTGATGGGTGAGTTGTGAGTGTGTCTGTGGTTGCTGTGTGATTGTGTTTTCTGCTGGCTGTTTTATTCAATTTGCTAATGATCATGGTAGTGATTGGTGTCCTTTATATAGGTGGAGTTGTGGGTGTGTCTTTGTTCCAAATTTTATTTTTTTATATTTATTGACTTTGTCATTGCTTGTTTGGTCCTTTTTTTGTATTTTTTCCTTTGGGTTTTCTAGGCATGAAGGAGATAATCTTCTGACCGAGACGGATGCTGATATTGGCTCGTGCGGGTTTCTCTGGCTCTTTCACGCTGACTTTCTTCTTGGTTTCATACGCGTCGGTCACGGAGATCTCTATTGCTTCAGGTCCCTGTTTTCTGTGTGTGTCCGTCATGCGGTTTGGCTCCATGCGAGTCGGTCTGGTTTTACATGCATTGCATCGTACTGCTCGGATTGGACATCGCGGGTACATGTCCGTCGGGTTCTTTCCTGGTGCGTGTCGGTCTGTGCTAATCGCATCCGTTTTCCAGGCGAATCACTGTTTTCCCTACGGCTCGGTCGGACGGCTTGTATTCCGTACGTGTCGGTTGTAATTTACATGCGTTGCATCGTACTGCACGGGTCGTACGGTGCTGGTCCATGTCGGTCCCTCTCCGTTCCTGGTTCGTGTCGGTCAGTACGTTTGGCGGCCGGAATCGGCCCCTTAGTAGACATTAACCTGATCCCTTTGCCCAAAGTAAAAGAACTCTTCTGAACTGTCCTCTCACCTTTGTTGATACCAGGAAACTCTAACCTGAACCATCTTCTTTATAGATTATTTTATTCGGTAATAGATATACTTTGACTAAATGTGTGGGTTTATAATGAAAACTGTAAGACTCATGACTGAACTACTTAAAAGGTTACTTATATGAATTGATTTTGGAACTTTAATACAATGACCAAATTATCTAAATTATTATTATCTTTGTTAAATATGTCTTAATGTTCTATCCATAGAAACTGTGCTTATGATTATTTGATTTCTAATGGATGACAGAGAGAGTCAGTGTTTGAGAGTAGTGTACTTAAAATAGATCACTAATCTGTGAGTTTACTACAAAACTTTGGTCCTCTTTGGTTGGCCAACAGTTCGACACCTTGATTTCTCACCCCTCACTGTAAGGAAGCAAGGTCTATTGGAGGACCAATGCTTTTGTGGGTGAAGTACGGAATCTGAGTGAAGTGACTAATTTAGAGCAGTGCATTGTATGGACCCAGAAACTGTAAAGACAGAGAAACTAGAAAAGGCTTTAGCTGCAACAGAACTTTTCCTCTACCCAAGCCGTTCTGTTCTTGATTTTGAACGCAATTAAGTCATTTGCGAGTTTGTGAATATGCTACAAGACAGCAAGTCCAGCCAGGCTAGAAATATGCAAACTCATTTGAAAGGAAAAACAGCTCTCCCTGTTGAAAGCAGCATGAGACTGCAAATGTTTGCTCTGTAAGACACACAACTGAAGCCAGATAGGGTTTAGAAGGATATCATAGTGACTTCTCCACAATTGACGATTCATGGCCCAAGTCCTGAAGGCTATATCCATCCCAAACTAGTTGGATCTTTCAACAGCAGCCACTAGAAACAGAAAACGCTTACCTAGGTAATATTAAATGCTGGACAGCATTAGGTTGCCTGGACACCCAGTTGCATATTCCCTTCTCTGCCCACTAAAATGTAGTCAACTATTCTTATTGGCTTTTGCCAAGCAATTAGTGTAAAGGGTAGTTTCAGAATGTAGACCATGAGGTGTGATACCTGAGGGATGAAGGAAGATCACTGAGGGATGAGGGTTTCAAAAATGGAATAAGAATGACACAAGGTGAATATTGCAGAAGGAATAGAAATGAAGGATAAGGAATGTGGTATGAAGAATAAGAATGAGGGATGAGTAATAGGTATGAGGGGTGAGGAATAAAAATATGGGGTTTTGATTGACGGATAAGAGTGTGGGATAAAGAGTGATGAATGAGGAATTAGAATTTGATATTATGAATGAGGAAAACAAATGAGGCATCATGGTTGAGAAGTGAAGAATAGAGGGGTAAGAAGTGACGAATGTGCAGTAAAGATAAAGAGTGGGGAATAAGGAGTGATGGCTGATGGATAATGGAGGAAAAGTAGGGATGAAATGAGGAATGATAAATAAGGAATGAGGAATGTGAAATTACGATTACCTCAAAATGTGATGTATCTGACTAATAGTTTGACATAACATTCACTAACTTCTTTATCTGAGAATAATACTATCATGAACAACTTTAGAAATAACAGTAACTTCTAAAGTAACTGAGCTTGACAAACTCACTGTCTGTTGGTAGCATGTGTGTGTTACTCCACAGCACACTGCATATCAAAGCCAATAAGACAAGTTGTGCCATGTGTAAAAATATACACACAAGGTCTGATTCACATACTCCACTTTGTTGTGCAAAACTTACCACAAGGTGCTATTCACAAACAGCACTTAGGCAGTAACTTAAGCATTAGAGTAAGTGTACTACTTTTCGGTATTCACAAACTGCACTCTTGCAGCAAGTTACCTTTTTGTGTAAACTTAAGGGGCCCGATTCACAGAACTAACTTAAGACAAAATCCTAAACTTACTACCATTTTGGTATTCACAGAAGGCAGTTACTCTTTTTGGTATTCACAGAAGGTACTTACTCATTTGGGTATTCACCGAAGTTAGGAGTCCTAACTTCGGTGAAGCCCATGTTAGATGTCCTTCACATCTAACATGGGCTTCAATTGGAATTCCATAGAGCATATTATCAAGTCCATTATCGCCGTTTTAGCGGCAGTTTTCTGCCGCTAAGGCAGCGATAATTTTATCGCCTGGCTTGATAATATGCCCCTTAGTGCCGAATTCAATTAATTCTTCTGATAACTCATGAATTTCAAAGCTTTCTTCAGAGAGAGGTGAGTAATAGTGCTTCGCTCCTAACCTTGAGCGACTTACTCATGACTTTCTAGGTGCACCATATATTTACTAATGGAAAAACGTGTAGTAAATCCGGTCCATAAGTAAACGTTAATATATTCCTATAAATTGATGCGTAAAATTTTAGAGTAAGATACAACTCAGAGAAAATGCTTTATGCATTGGGCCATTTTGGGGGACAAAGATGGGTGCCCTAACACTGTTGCACTACAATGAAAATTATTCCGTTTTTTTTTCCATAAACATACCTAAGGTACTGGCATATGTTTTTGGTAATTTTGAATGCAACTACTCACATTGAGTAACCCCAATTTAGGTCTGCTATCAGGCTGCTGACCTCTTCAGGCATGGACGTAACCTAAAATAACCACTTTTCCTCGTATATAGATATGGAAAGTGTATGTATTTTGCCAATGAATGTCTTATGCATTAAATTACTTCAGCTAAATTGCCCATTAAGCTTCCCACAGAGAACTTTGCCCATATTCGAAAGAAAAAAGCATTACAAGATTAAGTGTTTTTGCTCATAATTTATATAATGTGGCCTACCAAGGCCTATAAAGAAAAGTTAATGGAGGGAGTCAAGATATTTTAACTAAGTATTTCATATACGAAGAGCTTTGACATGTAATGCGAAGATAAAAGAAACCTAATTAATAGGAGAGCTGTGCTCTAGATCCATATCTTTCTTTGATAAGAAATCCATTTAGAAAAAGTACATAATTTCCGCAGATTTGTTCCACCATATTCTCTTTAGATGTAAGTGACAATATTTAGCATGAAAGCAGATATGATAAAGTCTGCAAGACTTTTAGGGAAGAAACACCAAAGGTCTTTAATTAGAATTAAAAAGCCTACAATATGAAGTGCTTTACCAGAAAAGGCAAGCAATTACAGGATGCTCTCTGCTTCATTTATCAAAAATAATTGGAGGCCACTCGTGGTCAGAGATATGCCTATGCATTGGAGCTAAAACTATTTTTTAAATATGTTTTATTTTGCTCTTTAGCTCTGGAATCATAAATAAATGTCCACACATCTTATGAATCTATATTGATTGAAACAGAGTTGTATTTTCACGAAGTTGCATTAATAAATTAAATATTCTTGGAATGTCCAGCTCCTAGGGCTAGATGTACATAGCACTGGTCACAAAATACTGGTCACGATTTGCAGTCAGCATTTTCGCGACCAATGTGGTAGTTCGCAAACCGACCTCGGTACTAATAGGTCGGTTTGCAATTTACTGATTCCTATTGGCTGGCAAATGCAAATTCTACATACATCGGGCCCCTAGTTCGCAAGCTACATTTTCACTACAAACATGCAATTTCGTAACAAACCTTACACTACTGTCAGCTATCAAATATATATCACATGCAAATGCATATGTATGCATACACATGTGAGACATTTATAGCACAAAATGTAGTGGTGTAAATATGGATATCAGCATTACAGTGACAGCCCCAAAATCACTCTGGACAGCTTTTCCCATGTCAGCACAACTAGAATTTGGCGGCATGGAGACCTACAGTATGCAGCAAGGAAATCTAAATTATACAAAGGAAAAGTTTTGGAATATTTCCTGGCAGTATTATTTTATCAATTTGATCCGCAAACAACATTTCTTTTTGATGTGCAAATTATGTGGCAAATTATGTGACAAATAGGGTAAATCCCTAACGATACACTAAATACCGCAGTCATGTAATCACATAAATCCACTGGTCTTCAACAAAGTCCTCTGCTTTATCAATAATCTATTCTTGAAAGGGACGCAAACCTAAAATACAAAATTCATATCAATGGTCATTTTTAACTGCTTTTCAAAGAAAAACACTATTTTAAGCTAACTATTCCAAAATTAACATGTAATATAAAAAATGGGTAGGGATACCTCCTCCTAGCCCTGGGGTGGGGTCACTCTGGGATAAACAGTATCATTTTTTCTGAGCGCCAGGTCCCACGGTATGCCTGCGGGTTGGCACACGGCGGTCCTGAAAGAGTACAGCAGGACACGCAAGAACAATTTTGAAAACCAAGGGGCACTATAACTTTTTATATTGCCCAAAGGTGTGCCAAAACCTTAGAATCAGTGCATGCTTTTATTTTTTTTTAAATGTGAGGAGGGGCGCTATATGGAGCCCTCTCCCTGAAGTGATAGATGCATCTGCGTCCCTGATTTCTCCAAGGGGAGGCAAATGTTTAATATTACCATGTATATATTATATCATATATATTATGTGGGCCCACCGCCTCGATTTTTGTGATGTCTCAGGGGCCCCCCAGGACCAAGAGCATGCTAGATGTGGTCCCAGGTCCTAATCCCTGGAACCTTAAACCAAGGAAGTTGGGGTGTTGCCGCTCACCCCTGCATGAAGTTCTGCCACACCCACTTCCCATGACCCAGGAGAGCAGATGCACACCAAAGCTGCAAGCCTTTGAGGCAGCGAGGTACTCTGCAGTATTGGACCCAGCTCAGCAGAATAGGAGTGGGATCCCGCGCTGCCATTGACAAAAAAAAACGTTGGCAAAGCCAATAAGTCTTGCCTGGCTGTCTCATAGCGCCTTTGTTCTAACATTTAGCCATGCTGCACAGCAGTCATGCTGCTACACAATATAGCTCAAAGCATTGGCAAAACAAATAGCTTATGCATAGGCATGACCTAGTGGCTTTGCCAATGCTTGTTATTATATTAAAAGTTGCCATCACAGCATTGGCAATTCTACTGCTCCCTCTAAAGACAACGATCTATTTAATGCAGGACGCTGCATTTTCAAGTGAACATAATAGCTAAATACATTGCGCTAGCAATTGAATATTTCATGCAGGGTTGGAATTATTTGTGTTTGTAAGAGACCAGAACTGATTATACCGAATAAGAGATGCTAAGGGAGATTGGATTATACATTTTTTCATTTTTTGGAGCAGTTTTCTTTTTTAGGGATGATGAATTGTAATTTGGATTTCACAGGAATACTTTCTTAGAGGTTAGCACAAGTGATTTTTTAAATCTCTTGAAATATTTAACATTTCTAGTTATTTGGGTTGAAAAATCATACAGAATATTGTTTGATAACAAAATATTCTTTAAAGGTCTTTCAAGGAGAGGATGTCACTTGACACATGATTTATTATCAGTTTGTTATTGGAGATGATTTGAATTGTGTTTTCTAGGCCTCTGGGCCGAATTTGAGTATTTTTGCTGTCTCTATGAAAATGTTTCATGAGTGCAATATACATGTGACAAATAAGCCACTTTGCCAAGAGAGTAACATATGATTTTCAACCTGTTAATATAATGATTCAAGGAAGTGTAAATCAAATATTTTCTTTGAAAAATATTACTTTAGAAACATTTCAAAAGAAATATTAAACGTAGTAACATGCCATAGCAGTGTATAATAATTATGTAATAATCCTGATCAATTGTGATCTTACGATACATACTGTGTGAAATTCAAATATTTGAAAGATAGAACATTATCCATATCTTTTTACCATGTCTACGGGGAAGTGGTTGATCACTGTTTTTAAAGCAGATGAGTGGAATTTACTAATATGGCTTTGACAAAGACCATTAGGTCGAAACGCGTCAGCTAACAAACTAATCGGTGACATTCCTTCCTGGAGTGACGGCTATTTCTTGTACGCATGGTTGCAAGAATTTGCAGAGAAATAAATAAATGAATCAATATATATATATGTATGTATATATATCAATCCAATTGCACGTAAACAAAGCACACTCAGAGTCACGGGTATTCCAAAGTGGCAGCAGTTTATTCTTCGCTACGCGTTTCGACACACAGAGTGTCTTGATCACACGAATCTACGAACATTTTGAATAGATTTAAATAAAGTTTATTGAAGTGAATTCACCCAAAGTATGGTAATAGAAATGGGACTATCCCTTTAGTTAGTCAATTCGGATGTTTTAGTGCGGCAGACATATTGGAAAGTCCAAAATCAACGTTTTTAAATTAACAGATTATAGTCATACTTCATTTGTTTAGCAAATAGCTCAATAGACATCACAATTGTTTGTGATTTATAAAAATACACGTTCGATATGCATATATTTACATTTTTACAGTATTTACAATAGCGAATACATTGCCGTATATTAGTTTCAATTTCGTTTATATCCTATTTTAAGGCTGAATAGCCATTGTTGATATAGTAATCATTCCATTTGACAATATGCAATCGACACAGTATGGTACAAGTGTTAATTAGCAGTGTGTCCTTTACACGCATATGTATTCAATCGCTCTAGTGGCAAAAAAAAGTAAATGAAGGGTCTATTGATCATGTATTCTGTCGGTCTAGTGCCGAAAGGAGACTATGTATCTAAACGTGACATTGATTTGGCATTAATCAAATATTATTTGCAACATCATACAAGACTAAAAATAGATTGCAGGTTACTGTCCCAACTCAATCCATGACACCGTCCAATGTGCAAAATAAACAAAGGAAACCAAAACAAAACAACATAACCAATTCTATTTCCAAAATAGATAGAAATTCATAAAATTCTCTTATCTGTGTACAGTGCAGTCCCGAGCCCGGGGAAGAAAAGGTTAGGGAACCCGTGAGAAGTCAGACACGTAGTGGGCCCCTTCCTTTCCTCCTGTAAAAAACACAAATAAGAGATATATAGCCATTACATTCTCGAAGAGAAACAAGGGGACAAAAGTATCCAAAAGAGAAACGAGAACAGCATATTCATTAGATTTCTCATAATGCAGTCGTAATATTAGATTGTTGTGTAATCTATATGAAGATGAGAGGCTAGTTCCTCATCCAGATTATGCCCTCCAGGGAATCTAGTCTCCAACTCAAGTATCCATTTGGACTCCTGTTGTCTCAATCTGAGGTCTCTATTGCCACCTCGTGGATTAGAGACTATTTGTTCGATGGCAAAGTACCGTAACAAGGAGTTATTGGATTGATGAAAATCCAAAAAATGCCTAGCGATTGGGTATTGGACATTTACGTTGGTAATTGCACGGAGATGTTCCATCACACGTTTCTTAACCATGCAAATTGTACTCCCCACATACCTGCGTTTGCAGGGACATTCAAGTACATATACAATACAATTACTGCTACATGTTAGAAACTGGTTAATTTTCCACTTTTTGTTTCTTCCCGGGATGTCAAATTCTTTCACAGAGTGACTAAATTTGCAGGCTCTGCAATGCCCGCACGGGAAAAACCCTTTAAGATCATGGAAATGATGGCTTTTGTGTTCAGTGATATCCCCTCTTACCAATATATCTTTCAGACTTTTGCCCCTCTTATAGGTGATCAGGGGTCTTTTTCCTATATCTTTCCCTATAATGGCATCAGTCTGGAGAATTTTCCAATTCTTGGTAAGCAATTTACTCACTTTTCCTGATCTGTTGGTGTATGTAGTCACAAGTCTGATGTTGCTATCTGTGTTTTCAGGGTCATTAGTTTTTTGTTCCAGTGCCTTAGTTCTACTTACACCTTCAATTTTATGTACTGCATTATTGAGGACCCATTCAGGGTAGCCTCTCTGGCGAAATCTTTCAAGCATGTTATTTTTTTCTTCCGAAAATTTGTGGTCTGTGCTGCAATTTCTCCTTGCCCTGAGTAGTTCCCCATATGGAATACTCCACTTTAGAGGTTCTGGGTGGCCACTCAGGGCATGTAGCAGGCTATTCCCAGCGGTATCTTTCCTATATAAACTTGTAACAAGTTTCCCATCAATGACCTCAATATGGGTGTCTAGGAACTCCACTTCCCTTTCACTGATGGTAGATGTCAGTCTAATATTGTATGGATTTGTGTTGAGTTCATTGATGAACTCGACAGCTTCTTGTTTGTCACCACTCCAGACAATAAATAAATCGTCGATATACCTGAGCCATACTGCCACTGACTCAAAATATTTCGTGAGGGATGGATTTGATCGAATTTCTTCTTCCCATTTTCCTAGGAAAAGATTTGCAAATCCAGGTGCGAAGCACGTTCCCATAGCCGTGCCTCGCACCTGCCTGTAAAGTACCCCATCAAACATAAAGATGTTATTTTTTAAACATATCATCATCATGTCAGCCAACATGCGTGTATGTTCGAGATACGTGATGGCTCTAGTGCCTAAAAAGTGCATACAGGCTTGGACTCCCTGGGCGTGATCTATTATAGTATATAATGAGTTCACGTCCAGGGTAATCAGGTGGTAGTTCTCATTCCATGTAAGGCCATCTAGTTTGTTCAGGAAATCTTTAGTGTCTTTGACAAATGATGGTAAATTCGAAACATACTCCTTTAAAAACTGATCCACATATTTGGAAACATTTTCGTTAACACTGCCTATGGAGGACACAATTGGTCTCCCTGGTGGAATAGTGGGGTGTTTGTGGAGTTTAGGGAGAAGATACAAAATGGGTAGGTTCGGAAAATCACGTTTCAGAAAACAGTATTCTTGCCATGAGATGATACCCAATTCTTGCCATTCCGATAATCTTTGCCATGTTGTAACTATACTAGCATTGTATGCTGCACTATCACATATACAATAATATTCATTGTTACTGAGTTGTTCTTTAGCTTCATTGATATACAGATCTCTACCCCAGAGGACAATGTTCCCGCCTTTATCTGATGGTCGTACGACCAAATTCTTGTCCTTCGATAGTGACAGAATAAATTCACACTGTTTGTAGGACAGATTTTGTGTACCTCTGGGATTATAGTTTTTGTGTTTCTGTTTCTTGAGTTCTTTAGTCACAACATCGTGGAATGTATCAATAGCATCGTGGGGTAGATTGGGATAGAATACTGAACGGGGTTTAAATTGGGTACAAGCTGCTTTGTTTGTTAATACATCCTCTGCATCAGCAGAGTAGGGTGCTCCTAGATCTATTATCGCATCCAATGTGTCAGCATCCCCCACCGTCAATCCTGGGTGTGTGGAAATATCAAATATAGGGGCCATATTTTGTTGTCCTTCACTGTTGTTCAAAATATGCCATTTTTTTAATTTGACTTTTCTAATGAATTTAAAAATGTCAATACGCGTATTGGTATAATTAAAAAGTTCTGTAGGACAAAAGGTTAGCCCAAGACATAAAGTGGATTTTTCAAAATGGGACAAAGTACGTGCAGAGAGGTTTACTATGGTTTTGTTTACCATTTGGGCATCCATTACAGCGTTGATTTTGAGCCTCTCTTTCTTGTTCCCATGGGCTCCATTCTTCTTTCTATGTTTCCGCTTGAGGCGTCTTTGCTTGCTGCGCCCCTGCCTCTGCCTCTTCCTCTTCCTCTGCCTCTCCCCCGTCCCCTCTGTGGTGGAATGGGCGTTGTCATTGTCTTCCCTGATTGTCGACTCCTCTTCATTACCCGGAACTCGTCTAAAAAAGTAGCCTGGTGTGTTATGACATCCACATCAGACAGAGAGCTTGCTGTGTGTATTGACACATCTGTATCTGAATCAGTTAATTCTGGATGAATTTCCACATTCGTTTCGGTAGTAACTGGTTCTTTATTTATCGTGTTTTGATTATATAGATGGTCATACTTGTGACTATACGTCAGGATACGTCCTGTTTCGTAGTCAACACAGTCTCTGTGTAGTTTTCTTTGTTTACGTTGTTTTATGTCCTCCTCGTACTTAGTTAGTCTTCCTTTGAGTTCCTTTTTAAATTCATGTATGAATGTTTGATCTGTATGTTTCTTGAAATTTTCTTCAATTTCCGCTATATCTTTGATAATATTCTCTCGTTCTTCCCAAGCATACTTGATTAGTATTGTCATCATATTTTTAGAGCTTTCTGCAGAATTATTCGCCCAGTCATCGAGCATTTGCGGGTTCGGAGATTCATGCGAGGGAGTGATGTATATTCGTAATCCTCTGGGTATCATTTTTTTCTCTATGTAGTCCTCCAGGGACGTTGCCTCCCACCACTTTGAACTTTCTTGTTTTTTTAATTTTTCATACTTGCGTAATATGACATTCAACTCACTGTCCTTTTTGGTATTGATATCTGGTATTCCTGTAGACTTTCCTTTCCCTGGCGCACGAGCAAAAAGAGATTGTGCAGCAGCACGTCTGTCTCTTTCTTCATCCATATTTCTTTTGAAAAAATCGTTCCTAATTGGAACTTAGAGGTCCCTCGGGGATTGAGTAGTTGGTTCACAGTCCCCCGACAATACACAGGTTGGCTAGCACCTGTAACGATGTCTGTTGGTTGGTATTATTTCTCCTTGATCAGTTTCTTGCTATAGTTCGTCCTAAACTACTGCCACGTTATACCCGGACTCCCCGTGCGCCAGGCAAAGGAAAGTCTACAGGAATACCAGATATCAATACCAAAAAGGACAGTGAGTTGAATGTCATATTACGCAAGTATGAAAAATTAAAAAAACAAGAAAGTTCAAAGTGGTGGGAGGCAACGTCCCTGGAGGACTACATAGAGAAAAAAATGATACCCAGAGGATTACGAATATACATCACTCCCTCGCATGAATCTCCGAACCCGCAAATGCTCGATGACTGGGCGAATAATTCTGCAGAAAGCTCTAAAAATATGATGACGATACTAATCAAGTACGCTTGGGAAGAACGAGAGAATATTATAAAAGATATAGCGGAAATTGAAGAAAATTTCAAGAAACATAGAGATCAAACATTCATACATGAATTTAAAAAGGAACTCAAAGGAAGACTAACTAAGTACGAGGAGGACATAAAACAACGTAAACAAAGAAAACTACACAGAGACTGTGTTGACTACGAAACAGGACGTATCCTGACGTATAGTCACAAGTATGACCATCTATATAATCAAAACACGATAAATAAAGAACCAGTTACTACCGAAACGAATGTGGAAATTCATCCAGAATTAACTGATTCAGATACAGATGTGTCAATACACACAGCAAGCTCTCTGTCTGATGTGGATGTCATAACACACCAGGCTACTTTTTTAGACGAGTTCCGGGTAATGAAGAGGAGTCGACAATCAGGGAAGACAATGACAACGCCCATTCCACCACAGAGGGGACGGGAGAGAGGCAGAGGAAGAGGAAGAGGCAGAGGCAGGGGCGCAGCAAGCAAAGACGCCTCAAGCGGAAACATAGAAAGAAGAATGGAGCCCATGGGAACAAGAAAGAGAGGCTCAAAATCAACGCTGTAATGGATGCCCAAATGGTAAACAAAACCATAGTAAACCTCTCTGCACGTACTTTGTCCCATTTTGAAAAATCCACTTTATGTCTTGGGCTAACCTTTTGTCCTACAGAACTTTTTAATTATACCAATACGCGTATTGACATTTTTAAATTCATTAGAAAAGTCAAATTTAAAAAATGGCATATTTTGAACAACAGTGAAGGACAACAGAATATGGCCCCTATATTTGATATTTCCACACACCCAGGATTGACGGTGGGGGATGCTGACACATTGGATGCGATAATAGATCTAGGAGCACCCTACTCTGCTGATGCAGAGGATGTATTAACAAACAAAGCAGCTTGTACCCAATTTAAACCCCGTTCAGTATTCTATCCCAATCTACCCCACGATGCTATTGATACATTCCACGATGTTGTGACTAAAGAACTCAAGAAACAGAAACACAAAAACTATAATCCCAGAGGTACACAAAATCTGTCCTACAAACAGTGTGAATTTATTCTGTCACTATCGAAGGACAAGAATTTGGTCGTACGACCATCAGATAAAGGCGGGAACATTGTCCTCTGGGGTAGAGATCTGTATATCAATGAAGCTAAAGAACAACTCAGTAACAATGAATATTATTGTATATGTGATACTGCAGCATACAATGCTAGTATAGTTACAACATGGCAAAGATTATCGGAATGGCAAGAATTGGGTATCATCTCATGGCAAGAATACTGTTTTCTGAAACGTGATTTTCCGAAACTACCCATTTTGTATCTTCTCCCTAAACTCCACAAACACCCCACTATTCCACCAGGGAGACCAATTGTGTCCTCCATAGGCAGTGTTAACGAAAATGTTTCCAAATATGTGGATCAGTTTTTAAAGGAGTATGTTTCGAATTTACCATCATTTGTCAAAGACACTAAAGATTTCCTGAACAAACTAGATGGCCTTACATGGAATGAGAACTACCACCTGATTACCCTGGACGTGAACTCATTATATACTATAATAGATCACGCCCAGGGAGTCCAAGCCTGTATGCACTTTTTAGGCACTAGAGCCATCACGTATCTCGAACATACACGCATGTTGGCTGACATGATGATGATATGTTTAAAAAATAACATCTTTATGTTTGATGGGGTACTTTACAGGCAGGTGCGAGGCACGGCTATGGGAACGTGCTTCGCACCTGGATTTGCAAATCTTTTCCTAGGAAAATGGGAAGAAGAAATTCGATCAAATCCATCCCTCACGAAATATTTTGAGTCAGTGGCAGTATGGCTCAGGTATATCGACGATTTATTTATTGTCTGGAGTGGTGACAAACAAGAAGCTGTCGAGTTCATCAATGAACTCAACACAAATCCATACAATATTAGACTGACATCTACCATCAGTGAAAGGGAAGTGGAGTTCCTAGACACCCATATTGAGGTCATTGATGGGAAACTTGTTACAAGTTTATATAGGAAAGATACAGCTGGGAATAGCCTGCTACATGCCCTGAGTGGCCACCCAGAACCTCTAAAGTGGAGTATTCCATATGGGGAACTACTCAGGGCAAGGAGAAATTGCAGCACAGACCACAAATTTTCGGAAGAAAAAAATAACATGCTTGAAAGATTTCGCCAGAGAGGCTACCCTGAATGGGTCCTCAATAATGCAGTACATAAAATTGAAGGTGTAAGTAGAACTAAGGCACTGGAACAAAAAACTAATGACCCTGAAAACACAGATAGCAACATCAGACTTGTGACTACATACACCAACAGATCAGGAAAAGTGTGTAAATTGCTTACCGAGAATTGGAAAATTCTCCAGACTGATGCCATTATAGGGAAAGATATAGGAAAAAGACCCCTGATCACCTATAAGAGGGGCAAAAGTCTGAAAGATATATTGGTAAGAGGGGATATCACTGAACACAAAAGCCATCATTTCCATGATCTTAAAGGGTTTTTCCCGTGCGGGCATTGCAGAGCCTGCAAATTTAGTCACTCTGTGAAAGAATTTGACATCCCGGGAAGAAACAAAAAGTGGAAAATTAACCAGTTTCTAACATGTAGCAGTAATTGTATTGTATATGTACTTGAATGTCCCTGCAAACGCAGGTATGTGGGGAGTACAATTTGCATGGTTAAGAAACGTGTGATGGAACATCTCCGTGCAATTACCAACGTAAATGTCCAATACCCAATCGCTAGGCATTTTTTGGATTTTCATCAATCCAATAACTCCTTGTTACGGTACTTTGCCATCGAACAAATAGTCTCTAATCCACGAGGTGGCAATAGAGACCTCAGATTGAGACAACAGGAGTCCAAATGGATACTTGAGTTGGAGACTAGATTCCCTGGAGGGCATAATCTGGATGAGGAACTAGCCTCTCATCTTCATATAGATTAAACAACAATCTAATATTACGACTGCATTATGAGAAATCTAACGAATATGCTGTTCTCGTTTCTCTTTTGGATACTTTTGTCCCCTTGTTTCTCTTCGAGAATGTAATGGCTATATATCTCTTATTTGTGTTTTTTACAGGAGGAAAGGAAGGGGCCCACTACGTGTCTGACTTCTCACGGGTTCCCTAACCTTTTCTTCCCCGGGCTCGGGACTGCACTGTACACAGATAAGAGAATTTTATGAATTTCTATCTATTTTGGAAATAGAATTGGTTATGTTGTTTTGTTTTGGTTTCCTTTGTTTATTTTGCACATTGGACGGTGTCATGGATTGAGTTGGGACAGTAACCTGCAATCTATTTTTAGTCTTGTATGATGTTGCAAATAATATTTGATTAATGCCAAATCAATGTCACGTTTAGATACATAGTCTCCTTTCGGCACTAGACCGACAGAATACATGATCAATAGACCCTTCATTTACTTTTTTTTGCCACTAGAGCGATTGAATACATATGCGTGTAAAGGACACACAGCTAATTAACACTTGTACCATAATGTGTCGATTGCATATTGTCAAATGGAATGATTACCATATCAACAATGGCTATTCAGCCTTGAAATAGGATATAAACGAAATTGAAACTAATATACGGCAATGTATTCGCTATTGTAAATACTGTAAAAATGTAAATATATGCATATCGAACGTGTATTTTTATAAATCACAAACAATTGTGATGTCTATTGAGCTATTTGCTAAACAAATGAAGTATGACTATAATCTGTTAATTTAAAAACGTTGATTTTGGACTTTCCAATATGTCTGCCGCACTAAAACATCCGAATTGACTAACTAAAGGGATAGTCCCATTTCTATTACCATACTTTGGGTGAATTCACTTCAATGAACTTTATTTAAATCTATTCAAAATGTTCGTAGATTCGTGTGATCAAGACACTCTGTGTGTCGAAACGCGTAGCGAAGAATAAACTGCTGCCACTTTGGAATACCCGTGACTCTGAGTGTGCTTTGTTTACGTGCAATTGGATTGATATTGATTTGCCGGTTTTCTGGTTTACCGGCATCTGTGCACCAACTGACAACGGGCTCGGATCCTAAACAAACCCGTCTGGAGAAAGCAATGTATGTATATATATATATATATATATATATTTTATTTTTTATTTTTCCAACAATGTGGCTTAGTTCGGATCGCTCCACAGCGGGTGCGGGTGTTGGGCCAAGCCAACGGCCAATAATCAATTTTCAAACAAAGGACACTCGCACTCTGGAACCTTGTCAGGATTTATTGTTTAACAGAATTCCCGTCTGTTACACCAACGCGTTTCAGCCTTGTCGGCCTTGTTCACGGTAGGTGGTATTACTTCCTGTAACGTTTATAAAGCATTTCCTGTATGTTCAATGTTTGAAAAAAACCCCAAAGAATTCTGGGATTTGTAGTTTTTAGTTTTTTGACAAAACAAATCACCTAGCAACAGTGAGAAACGGCTTATTAATCTAGTTTCATTTACAAAGGCATTTGGACTAGTGTCAAAAGCAATTGGAAAAATTAACTGGTATTAGTGACCAAACTCATAATTCAAAAAGTATATACGTTTCACAATTTACAATCGGATGCTGAGCAGGTATCAGTGACCAGATGCAAAGCAATGGTATCGCAAAAAGGGGGAGAGCTGCATTTATAAGATGGAGGCGTCTGTGCCAAAACATTAATTAAACATATAGAATCACAAAGTGTGCCCATGTCTTTATAGTAAGTGATTGATTTCAAAGTTTTAAGGTAAGTCCAAAATATGTTCTGTTAGAGATGTACATAAAGTTCCTCATCCGCATTCATCCCTCTCGGGTTCTTAGTTCGTAATCCGATGATGTATTTGGATTCAAGTTGTCGCAAATTCCTTTGTCGGTCACCCATCCTTTCATTCGTTTCAATAGAGTCAATAGCAAAGAATGACATGTTCATCCAATTTCCTTTCTGGCATGTAAGCATGTGTTTGGCGGTGGCGTACGTTAGATCTCTGTTTTTTACCGCTCTGATATGTTCTAAAATTCGCTTTTTCAGCATGCAGATGGTGCTGCCTATGTAGAGCATGCCGCAATCACATTGGATCACATATATTACAAATTTCGTTGTACATGTGATTTTATGATGTATGTGAATGGTTTTGCCTTCTGGGTCTTTGAACGTTCTCATATTTATTCCAATTTTGCAGGCTTTGCAATTGTTGCATTTCCTGAAACCGATTTGTTGTGTTGTAAGCCAGTTTGGTTCTGCAGTTTGGATAGTCTGAAAGTGACTCTTGGTAGTGAGATCTCTGATAGATGGTACTTTCTTATATGAGATAGATGGTTGTGTTCCAATGATGTTCACTAGATCTTGGTCTTGTTGTAAGACTGGCCAGTATTTCTGAATCATTTGTCTGATTTTGTACGATTCTTTGCTGTATGTGAGTATTAGTCGTGGTGCTGTTGGGTGGATGGTGATAGGCTGGTTGTCCAATTGTGAGTGTTTCTTCACATTGTACATACAAGAAATGCTTTATAAACGTTACAGGAAGTAATACCACCTACTGTGAACAAGGCCGACAAGGCTGAAACACGTTGGTGTAACAGACGGGAATTCTGTTAAACAATAAATCCTGACAAGGTTCCAGAGTGCGAGTGTCCTTTGTTTGAAAAATATATATATATATATATATATTATCTACTGGCGGTCGCCAGTAGATAGTTATAGTTAGAACCATGTTTCCATAGGAAATCCGCAACATTCTATTTGGAATAACGTTGGCGCCGGTTGACGAATCCTCGCGAAATTTTCAAAATAGGTGGGGTGCTCCGCTCCGCCCCTACCCTGAAAGTCTCGGGGGGTTCGTCAAGCGGGGGCTGGGAAAAAAGGGGGGTCCCAAAACGCGTTTTCCCCATGCAATTTTCCATAGGGACCTTTAGTCCAAGGTACAGCCCGAACGGCTGAACAGAATTACTTGAAATTTGGCAGAGAGGTAGTCCTCAGGTCAGGGATGTGCCTTTTGCAGGTCTGGTGACAATCTGTTCAGTAGTTCCTGAGAAAATCAAAAGTAAAATCATATATATATGTGGGCGGAGCCTAACCACACATCTCATCCTGAGATCTGATTGGCTGTCAGCACTTCATCCAAGAAGTGTTGGCAGCCATCTTGAGACCAATATACATGATAGCACCTCATTAAAAAGCATTGCAGTTAATAGAAGGTTTTAAGACTTTAGTTACATTATAAATCATTTGTTGATGGTACCATACTCATTTTAGTAATTGTGGTATGTTCTAAGGTGATTTCACCATGTGAAAAAGCCTTCTGCTGGGATATCATGATTGAGAGAAAAATATTTTCTCATGTTTTTCCCACAGAGGTTTGGAAGGTGATCTATAAGCTAAACTGAGAGCTTATTTTCTGTAAATTCACATTATCTTTCTCAGTCATGTGAGAATGAAGTCTGACATTCTCAGTAAAACATGTACATCCAACAAGGGCAGAGACTGTCAGTTGATTCCTTTATGTTCTACTGCAGCTTCCCAGAGTGTTCCAAAGAACAACTAGAGCGCTAACAGTCCTACTTATGATAAACGTATGGCACACCTGAAGCCATCTTGCTTGGATTAAAGTGGTAACTCTTAAAACATTTAATTTAAAAAGGAACAAAATGAGGGGGTTCATTTTTCCATAAACAGTATGATTAGTGCCGCAGAAAGAAAAATTAGCGCACATTTTGAGTGACTTCTCAAATCCTCTTCTATTTCATAAAAAACTTCTAACATGCAGACTGAAACATGCACTTTGAATACCAGCAGCAGACTTCCCTGGTGGGCAGTAGCTTTACTACAGTGATCTAATGAACAACTAGAGTGCTAACATTCAGAATTTATGGCAAATGTGTGACACATCTGAATGCCTTCTTGATGGAACCAAAGTAAAAAACTGAAAGTATTTCCTACCGAGGAGACTGCAGTAAATGAGGAAATTAGGAAACTGCTTAACAAATAAATCTCCCAAGATGGCCACCAGAGACAAAAGAGCCCAAATGTAGCCCAAATATCACCCAGATGTAGCCCAAGTATAGCCCAATGACAGAATGTCCCAGAGTGTTCTAACGAACAACTAGAGCGCTAACAGTCTTACTTATGACAAACGTATGGCACACCTGAAGCCATCTTGATTGGAATAAAGTGGTAACACTTAAAACATTTAATTTAAAAAGGAACAAAATGAGGGGGTTCATTTTGGCATAGAAATTGTGATAAGTTCTGCAGAAAGAAAAATTAGGGCCCATTTTGACTTCTCAAATCCTCTTCTATTTCATAAAAAAATTCTGACATGCAGACTGAAACATGCACTTTGAATACCAGCAGCAGACTTCCCTGGTGAGCAGTAGTTTTACTACAGTTAGCTAATCAGCAACTAGAGTGCTAACATTCAGAATTTATGGCAAATGTGTGACACATCTGAATGCCTTCTTTATGGAAACAAAAAAAAAACTGAAAGTATTTCCTACTGAGGAGACTGCAGTAAATGAGGAAATTAGGAAACTTCATAACAAATAAATCTCCCAAGATAGCCACCAGAGACAAAAGAGCCCAAATGTAGCCCAAATTTCACCCAGATGTAGCCCACATGTAGCCCAATGACAGAAGTGTGCAAAACACTTATTTTTTGTGCATTTGCAGTTGTATATAGTGCAGACTTGTCAGGTATTGGAGTGCTTTACATGAGCTTTGGTTACATCACACAAGATCAAATTCATTTTGGTTGTAGACATGGGGAGATTAAGTGATTTGACCAGAATCACAGAATGTTGAGCTGAAGCAGAAACTCCAACCTGGTTCCCCAATTGCAAAGTCTGCAGCTCTGGAAGTAACACCACATCCTCTCCCCTAGGTGCAACATTTAATCAAGTGGTCAACTGGATAAAAAAACATAAAGATTACAAATAATTTAAAAGTTCTTTGTCGCTATTTGAAAACTCAGAAAATATGTCCTCATTTTAGTTTTTTAGAGCACTAACCATAATTTTGATGCAAATAAGACCCTCTCATATATGTAATTTCTAAAGGAAATACTCTAGGTATTACAGTTTTGATTACATCAAGATGACGTCAGACGTTCCACACTTTTGTAATAAATATAGAATGTTAGCAATGTAGTTGTTCATAAGGATACTGTCGAGAGGCAGAGGCCAGGGGCACGGACTCTGAAAATAGAAGGCAGTTAGGAGAGGGCAGAGGCAACAATTTGACCACACTGGGCAGGCATGAAGGGCAGTGGCAGCACAGCAGACTATGGAGGGCAGTGGAAAGGAGGGAAGGGGCAACAACCAACAATCCAGGACTGGCAAGATAGGCTGTGGCAATATAATAGACCATTGTGGGCAGAAGGAAGAGGCAGTGGTAGTACAACCATACATGCCAACAGACCCATTTCAGCCAGGAAACGTCCAATGTTTTTAAGCTCAAATGCATTTTCCCATAGGACCTTTAGTCGAAGGTACAGCCCGAACGGCTGAACAGAATTACTTGAAATTTGGCAGAGAGGTAGTCCTCAGGTCAGGGAAGTTCCTTTTGCATATATGGAGTCAATCTGTTCAGTAGTTCCTGAGAAAATTGCATTTAAAGGCACATACATATCTATAGCCGCGCACCGTGCCCGCACGGTGCGCGCACCCTAATGTGCGCGAGCGTAATTCTGATTGGTGGTTACATGTCAGTCAACGTTCGAATTGGTCGAAATCAGAAAGTGTCGGCCGCAATTTGGTTTGTTGTGGGTGGGAGAGTGAAAAAGAGAGGTGGCGAACGTGAAAAGGGGGCAGGGTAGAGAGTTCCTGACCCCCTAGCCTTTGTCAGGGGGTCCCTAAAGGACCCCGAAGGGTGAAAAAACATTTTTTTTTTTTTAAATCGCGGGGTGCGCGCACACGATGAAAAACCATTAAAAAAACAATTTTAAAAAAATTAGCATTTAAAAAACTTTAAAAAAACAAAGGTTTCACGCACATTATAGTTAGGAATTAGCATTTAAAAAACCTTGCAAATTCACTTAAAAAACCATAGGTTTCACACATGTTATAGTTAGGTGGACATTTCACTCATAAAAAAACAATGAAATTCCCCCGTTATAGTTAGGTCAAATTAACTATAACTCGCACGACCGCCACTCTATCACAAGTATGATGTCATCAGTGATGTCATGAGTGATGCCACTGTCCATGTCATGAGTGATGAAATATGTCACGTCATGAGCACTGGATTGCGGGCGCGCGAGTTATAGTTATCTGACCTAACTATAACGGGGGAATTTCAATGGTTTTTTACGAGTGAAATGTCCACCTAACTATAACATGTGTGAAACCTATGGTTTTTTAAGTGAATATATATATATATATATATATATATATATATATATATATATATATATATATATATATATATATATATATATATATATATATATATATATGTATACTTGCTCAGGAGTTTGTCACACATGCAGGAAGCACTATACAGCTGCGAAGGTTCAACCCCAAAACCTTTAATCATAGGTATGGACGGCATGCAGGGGTGTGTTATATATAGAAAGTTTGCAGCCGAGGGAGTACACGCCATTTCGTTCAATGCCGCTGAGGAAGAAGGAATTCGAAACGCGTACGGTGGACGAAGTGTTGGATTAGGACGGAGGCACATGCGGGGCGCATACAGAGCCTTGACAGTTCGAACAGATAAGAAAGTGTATCCATACAGGATTGATGAACTCGAACTCCCAGACTGCATCACACACAGTCCCATATGGGCAGCCTATTGAGGGGCGTGTTATATATAGAAAGTTTGCAGCCGAGGGAGTACACGCCATTTCGTTCAATGCCGCTGAGGAAGAAGGAATTCGAAACGCGTACGGCGGACGAAGTAACTGTTTGAACCTTCCGACATGCTGCATGCCGTCCATACCTATGATTAAAGGTTTTGGGGTTGAACATTCGCAGCTGTGGAGTGCTTCCTGCATGTGTGACACACCCCTGAGCAAGTATAATTGGCGGCGGTCCTGCCGTCGGGAAAGCACCACCCCATAATCATTGGGGGCCATGGGAAAAGTAATTTTACCTATCTCATTTTGGTTCATCTGTGTTGGATTAGGACGGATGCGCATGTGGGGGCGCATACAGAGCCTTGACAGGTCGAACAGATAAGAAAGTGTATCCATACAAGATTGATGAACTCGAACTCCCAGACTGCATCACACACAGTCCCATATGGGCAGCCTATTGAGGGGCGTGTTATATATAGAAAGTTTGCAGCCGAGGGAGTACACGCCATTTCGTTCAATGCCGCTGAGGAAGAAGGAATTCAAAACGCGTACAGTGGACGAAGTAACTGTTTGAACCTTCCGACATGCTGCATGCCGTCCATACCTATGATTAAAGGTTTTGGGGTTGAACCTTCGCAGCTGTGGAGTGCTTCCTGCATGTGCGACAAACCCCTGACCAAGTATATATATATGTATATATATCTATATATATATATATATATATTCACTGAAAAAACCATAGGTTTCACACACGTTATAGTTAGGAATTAGCATTTAAAAAACCTTGCAAATTCACTGAAAAAACCATAGGTTTCAGACATGTTATAGTTAGCGGAAATTTTACTGATAAAAAACCAATGAAATTCCCCCGTTATAGTTAGTGCAGGCAACTATAACTCACACGACCGCAATCCTCTGCTGATGCTAATACTGTATTTAGAGACTTATTTGCCCATGTCTTCTTCCATAAATTTTTAGCTATACATATATTAGAAATATTTTTTTTTCATAAAGACACATATGTCATCAGCAGAAGATTGCGGTCGCGTGAGTTATAGTTGCCTGCACTAACTATAACGGGGGAATTTCATTGGTTTTTTATCAGTAAAATTTCCGCTAACTATAACATGTCTGAAACCTATGGTTTTTTCAGTGAATTTGCAAGGTTTTTTAAATGCTAATTCCTAACTATAACGTGTGTGAAACCTATGGTTTTTTCAGTGAATTTGTACGTTTTTTTAAATGCTAAGTTACTTTACGCCATTTGTGGCGTGCACGCCCACTTAACGCAGTTCGTTCCGTGCGCGCACGGTGCGCTTCGCGCACCGTGCGCGCATGGTGGGCACGCGGTGCGCGAAGCGCACCGCGCGCCCACTTTACGCAGTTAGTGCCGTACACGCAAGGTGGGCACGCAGTGCGCTACGCGCACCGCGTGCCAACGTTACGCACCGTGCGCACATGGAGGACATATTATGCGCTTCCTTGTGATAGGTAATCTGTTAAATTTAATTTGTAAGTGATGACAATATTATGCCATGCACAGAGATTTTTTTTTTTTTATTAAAATTTTTAGCGTAAGCGCACCGTACGCGTACGGTAAGCGTAATCGGCGAAATTTTCTAAAAATAAAAATTTACCGTTTTTGGCCTTTCAGGACTCAACTAACATGGCTATGTGCATGGGCGCTGTCTAAACAGCCCCTTTATATGTTTTTTGCCTTTATTTACAGCCCCCCCCCTCAGAGTGCGAGAGAGAAAATGGCGGCCGCCGCTTCCTGGTTTCGACCGATTCGAATGTTTACTTAGATGTAACAGCCAATCAGAATCGCGCTCGCGCACGCCACCGTACGCGTACGGTAAGCTTACGGTAAGCGTACCGTAAGCTGGCTCAGATATATATATTGATTTAAAGGCTATTTTCTCAGAATCTACTGAACAGATTTACACCAAACCTACAAAAGGCACTTCCTTGACCTGAGGACTACCTCTCTGCCAAATTTCTAGTAATTCTGTTCAGCCGTTCGGGCTGTAGCCCTGTCTAAAGGTCCTATGGAAAAATGCATGGGAAAAACGCGTTTTGGGACCCCCTTTTATCTCAGCCCCCGCTTGACGAATCCCCCCGAGACTTTCAGGGTAGGAGCGGAGCGTAGCGCCCCACCTATTTTGAGAAATTCGCGAGGATTCGTCAACCGGCGCCAAAGTTATTCAAAATAGAATGTTGCGGATTTCCTATGGAAAAGGGGTCCTAACTATAACTACTTACTGGCGACCGCCAGTAGGTAATATATATATATATATATATATATATACCACAAAATTTCCCAACTAAATACACTTGAAACGGATAAATGGGTACGGACTCCAGTAATTGTAAAAAAATCTCCTTTATTTAACTCGTTCAAACTCGCCATTACGCATTTTGGTCACTGCACGTGACCTTGATCAGATGAGGAAGCGCTGCAAATCATGGTTTTTAAATCCTTTGTGTCAACATGTCACCTGACAGGAGTTCATATGATCACCATAGAAGTCAGACTGTGTAGTTGTGAGGAATTTGTTGCAATAGAACAAATTTAACAACGTTTTGTAATTCATATTCGAACATAATGTGGTTAATCCGCTTGGCACAAGGCATTATTGCAAACAAATATGTATAACCATATATACTTATACATATAGATAAATAAATACATGATCAAACCGACAATCTATTCAATAAAAAATACATGAGTTGCTAAATGTATTTATTATTTATACTGCTCATGTATGGGAGAACTTATTTATATCTGTAAAGTGCCTGTAATTACATTGTCATACCCATACAGAGACATGACTGACCACTTCGTAGATAATATTGCATCTTACTGGTTTGATTGGAAGCTTTTCTTTTCTTGCCCCGTGTTCAGACGTATATCGGCTTAAATGCTCAACCTCCAATTCCTCTTTAGATCATGTTGTATTTTGTATCGCAAAGTGTTTTCATTCTATTGACAAAAACTTGTCAATATCTTCATAAAGTGCCTAGTGCTACCTAAAGTGCTAAGTGCCTACATTTTTTAAATGCTTATTTTATCCTATAAATGTGTTAAAAGCCAGTTAAACCACTGTTTGAAAGACGGATAAGAAACGTTGTGTTGCAGCTATACGTTGAATGCAGAAGCTAAACAGGTATATTTACAGAAGTTGCTTTACACGAGACCATCACAATTCCTCGTTTTCCTTACTGTAAACTATATCACACTAAATAAATAACAGTAACTTGGTTCTATTTTTTCTCTCTCTGTTCCTTTTTTCATTTTTGTTTTTCCAAATCCTTTGACCATTAGAGAAGTAAATGGTATAATCCTATACCATGGTAATTTATCATGTTCAATTGATGATTTTGAATCACAGTTTATTCCTAGAGTTTATATGTTCAGACTATCCACAAAATCTAAAATGGATTCCATAAAACCTCCATCAAGCTTCTATAAAATGTCATACAATGTCATAAAAATTTCATAAAAACCTCACAAAATCCACCCCAAGACTACCACACAAATCCATGCATTTTCTCACATGAAATTCACAAACAATTATGTAATTCCTCACTATTGTTTAACCCAAAAGGTGACTTGGAGTCCAGTTCTGTAATCAATATGGATTCTAATCTTCTAAGTCGTTTTTCTGTGTTACCGCCACGCCTGAGAGGTGGTATGGACACAATTACGAAGTAGGTTAAGGATTGGAGATCATTTTGGTGTACAGCTTTAAAGTGCCTAGCCACTGGGTATGTCTGGTTGGAATTAATTAGTGCTCTTAAGTGCTGAAGTATTCTTATATGCACCTGCAGCTTAGTGCTACCCACATAGCGCAAGCAGCAGGTGCATGTCAGAACATAGACTGCATTATCTGTGCAGCAGTTGTAATTATTTTTCAATAGTGTGGGTTCTGTACTAAATGGGGTAGTGTATTCTGTAGTATTCACCCCAAATTTACATGCCTGGGGTTGACCTCGGGACTATTGTGAACCCAAAGTTGACCTCATAGATAAAGCCCACCTGAATGTTAATGTGGGCTTTTTCAGAATTTTCTGTGCCATAATTGTATCAGTTAATACTATTGGCTAGTTCCTGTTGATGATGCTTCTGATTTTGTTTTCCTTCCGGTTATAGTTAGTTATTAGCCTGACAATTAAGTCTTCAAAATTGATCTCATTCTGTGTGGTGGTTGATTGGGTTGGGGTTGTCTTTTTTTTTGTTTTTCCTCCTCGTCTGCACATTCCCACTTGGATTTTCACTGACTTTGGTTATTGCCTGATTGAGTGTGGTTTGACTATAACCTCTCTGTAAAAATCTAGTGACCATTTCATGTTGGCCTTTTGCTAACTCAGTTTCTGTGCTGCATATTCTCCGTAATCTTAATAGTTCACCATAATGTATACTATTAATGAGATGCTTTGGGTGGAAACTTTTAGCTTTAAGCGTTGAGTTTCCTGCAGTGATTTTGCGATGTAATGCTGTTTCCAGTTTGTGTTGTGCTTTGTATACTGTTACATCTAAAAAATCCACAGAATATTCATCAATGTGGGCAGTGAATTCTAAATTTAATTTATTAGCAGTGATTGGTTTTACAAAACCTTTTGCGCTATCTACATTGCCATGCCAAACTACAAAAATATCGTCAATGAATCTCATCCATTGTACAACCAGCCGCGGTCGATAGTAGGAGTAACTGTAGGGTGGTGACGTGGGGAGGGGGAGGGGCAGGGTGGGGGGTAGTAAACTATGGATTAAGGAGGTTTACAGGTAAGTTAACATATAAATTAATAAAAACGAATTTCGTTGCGTGCACTGCATCCCCAAATGCGATGCAGTGCATGCAACGAAATTCGTTTTATTAATGTATATGTTAATTTACCTGTAAACCTCCGTAATCCATAGTTTACTACCCACCACCCTGCCCCTCACCCTCCCCACATCACCGCCCTACAGTTACTCCTACTACCGACCGCGGCTGTGTACAACATGCCTCTCCACAAAATCAGAGTGTTCCCTTCTGAGGACCTGCTCCTCCCACCAGTCAACATGCAAGCATGCATAACTGGGGGAGAAGCAGGCCCCCATCGCCGCTCCTCTTACCTGTCTAAACATTTATTTTCCAAATAGAAAAAAGTTGTTGTATAAACACCATGTTAATAATTCTAACAACATCTTATCATGTTTTAACAATCCTATTGGACGAGTATTTAAGAAATGCTGTACTGTAATGTCAAGCATCATCAAGACGTATTCATCTCTCCATGTTATGTCCCGTAGTTTCATGATAAAATCTCCTGTATCTTTGATGTATGATGGCAGTTTTTGAACAAATTCCTGTAAATAAAAATCCACATGTTGCGATATGTTGTCAGACATGCTGCTTCTTGCAGAGATAATTGGTCTTCCTGGTACTGGTAGTGTCTCTTTATGGATTTTCGGTATAAGATACATGATTGGGAGTATTGGATGTTCTTAATGCAGGAAGCCACATGCTTCTTTTGTGCCTTCTCTTATCCATTTTGATAAGACTTTCTTGGGGCCTGCATAGATTGTGCACATTTGACTGTAGCACAATGTATCTTTATGCCTGAGTGATTGTACAAGTGCATGGACAGTGACTGGATAGGTAGACTGCTGGTAGTTGAAAGCAGGGTGAGTTAATAAGTGCTTCTGTTTTGGCACAGTGATTACATAAGGATATGCTTCTGTCGGGACGATAGGAGGAGTGGGCAGAGACTGACACTGTGATTACTTAACTGCTTGGCTAATTCTTAGTTTTTTACAGGAGTGAATTAGTAGAGTTCAGGGGGTTATGGGACCGTATGGATAGTGCACATTTACCTACATACTAATTATAAAATTAGACATTATAGAACGACAAAAACACTTCTCATGTGTTGCAGGGATTCTGCTTATGCACAGAACTATGCACAGGAAACCAGGACCTCAGTGAATTGTGGTGTACCAAAAACTCACCTCAGAACCCAGAACCCCTCATCCGACCAGCATCAGTGTCCCATTCGTTATCCGAGTATTATCTCGGCGGTCCCAATGTATGGACAATCCAGAACAAGCGACTTAGAGTATTCTCAGGAATGGTGGGAAATACCTGTTCGTGATTATTCTCATATCAGTCCACAACAGAATAAACAGACACAGTAAAGTTTAAAGAGTTTATTTTATAAACCTCGTGTCCTAAGATGCAGTACTTTGGCTAACATTAGCAGACAAATGATTAAGATCAAAACCATCAGCATAGTTACAATACCATAGAAAATGAAAGGAGTAATCATGCGAAAATGACAGTGGATATCAGCCACCTTCCTTTCACTAACAAACTAATATTATTATTATTAGACTAATAGAAGGTCTCTAGGCTTGACTGGGGAACCCCATACCGTAAAGATCAGCTCAGTGAGATCACATCACAGGATCAGCTAGGCTCTGCTCTTGGGAAAGCTCTTCTTCCGAATGTAATGAAAACATGTAACACTGCAATATTAAAAGCACCCGACTTTCTGGTATTTGCAGCTGCGTGCGTGTTATGGCTAAATAGTGGGCCGATCAACCTGAACCCAACAACATGCACCGTCTAGCGACCCAGACTGTTTCTTTACACGGTGTACAGACCAAGGTCGCTGCTCACTGTTTGGGTTGTGAACAGACAGTTCTCATGTGAAGCAAAGTCGAGCAAGCATTTCTCAATTTAATAACATGTGACTACAGTGTCGTGTGCAAAGGCAGCAAAAGCGGCAAGATGGCTTTCTAACATCTAACGCGGTTGTGATCGGACCACTAACCACTAGGGGCGCACTTGTAAGAACGACGCAGAGTTCAAGTTTGATAGAACGGAACCAAGGGCATGAACTGTATGTCCTTATAAGGTAAGTGAAAAAGTTCGAAGAAAAAAACAAAGAAAAAGGGAAAAAGGATGGGAAAAAAACATTTAAAGGATAAAAAAAACATCATTGAAGGACGTATGACGAAATGAAGGTGCAAAATATTCAATCCATCAATGTATAAGCACAATAAGTTGCAACAGCTTCCAAGAGAAAATCATTGGAACGTTCTGCAAAATTATCTGCCATCCAGTTCAGCACCGGGAAGGAACATGCATGCTCCTCGACCACCGGAGCCTCTCGCACCATTCGAGGACAACTGGCATGCTCTTCAAGATAACTTCTCGCTAAGAATTCAGTCGCAGCCGTTCCGATGTCCCAATTCCCAAGGACTCCATGTGCTGCTCCACAGGCCATGATCCCCCATGATCCCAGAACAGTCCAATTCATGAGCCACTAAGGGGCTCATCAGCCGATCATAATCCGGGGCAGGAGACACCGAGTTCGACAGACACAAATCCAGGGCCCATTGGAATGGACAATCTAGGCAATGAAAGACGGGCTGTACACAAGTAAAGTAGGGAAACCGGAAGGACAATCCATAGGCTATGCTTAAGGTCGCCAGTGGTAAAGTGCCATAGTATTCAAGCATCCGGTTACGAAGATGTAACAGCCGGGGCCTGCTGTTGTGAGACGCAAGTTGTGCATCCATAGCGTAGGGTGCAGATCAACAAAAGTACCCCAGCTACGAGGGCGAGAAGTAAAGGGAGACCTCCGAAGACGCTGGAAAAAATAGAATGAAAAAATGCCAGGATCACATCAAAAATAGTTTGAAAGGAGGTCACGAGGCCGGAGCCCACAATTTTAAAAAAATGAGCCAGGCCACTTGTTGACGAGGCATTAAAGATAGTCTGAATCAGGGTCCCAAAATGAAGTGGGAGATCAGTATTCAAAAGCGCTTGCACCTCTATGCACGTGTTTGCTACGTGAAGGACAAATGTTTCCCGGGATTAAGTCAACGCGACTTCTTTTTGAGACAATAAAGCCCTTATTCTGCTCATCTTATTGAACTCTGCTTTCAAGGTTGGAATGGAAGGCCAGATGGATACATCGAGCCGTCCATGCGGGGGTGGGAAAAGGACGTTATTACAGCAAACCACTCGCTGCGATACAGTCACTATGTAGGGAATTCCCACTAACATCCCACAGCAAGCTTCATTATTCAACAGCAAATAACTACCGTTAGCAAGCAGCATAAAAGCACGTGTTATAACTGGCACAGGGATCCCTTTCAGGACACAAGCTAAATTGGGGGCGTGCACATTACATGCACCATGCAATTGAATGTGCCTACACACTACAGAGTGATCTGGAGTGGAAGTGCACTCTTCACCTTTCAAGTACACCTCCTTTCCGTCTCTCACACATCTATACGTGAATGGGAGTGACCAAACTTCGTGTAGGAAGGCAGTACCAAGTTGTTCATATCTGCCAAGGGCATAATGTTTCATGCACGAACTAAACTTAAATAGGGGGAACGGTAAAGTGATCAACCCATGTATAAGCCATACAGCGGAATTTAATTCAGCGATAGAGAAAGGTAAAGGTTCTAACTTCCCAATGTGCAGCAATGAGTATGTAGCATCTTTCATGGACATGAACTGTTGTTTTGCAGTTAAATTAAAAGGAAGGAACAAAGATGAAGTGTTCATGTAATACCAAGGGACTTTCCCAGCCTTTAACGTTTGCAACGTCCAAGGAAACTGCATAATAGAACCCAATTGATTTTGACCATGATACAATACAGACAAATCATCCTGCACAATGTCTACCACAGATGAAACAATATTATCCAAGGTATAAATTCTGGATGACAGGGTGTTAATGTTATTATCTATGACAGCCAACACCTTTTCCATATTTGCTTGATCAATAGCACGTAACCTGGATGCAGCCTCAATCTGTGACAGCTTCCAAACCTCGTTGTAAATAGCATATACCCATCTTTTGGACCTGCCAACCGCAGGACCCTTAACAAAATCATTCAAATCTATTTTGTCGTTTAATTTAGATAAATGAAGTTTAACAGATGCTAAGGTGGAATGTTGCAGCCAAGACTGGCATAACTTCCCTACTGAGTAGGTAGTTACAGTGTGAGAAGATTCAAAACGGGGGTCCACACGAACTTGTGTATACCCCTGCTTTAAACCAAGAAACCGATGTTGACAGGAATCCGAACTCGTCTGCCACACCAACCACCCTTCAGGATTCAATTCAGAAATATTGGAGGATGTGTTGGAAACGTATGTCTGCAACGTAGCAAGGGACAGATCTGTATGATTACCCCAATTAGGATAAGCACCCAGACCCGGAATGGAGGGAGAATTTAATATTTTAGAAGTAGCCAATCCAAAACAAGTGGTCTGATAAACGGATGAATTTAAAAATAACATGTGATTTGGGATAAGACAGACACGATGCAAAGCTTCTGTTCCCTGTACCTGCCACGGTTTAGAACCCCAAACCGATTTAAGATCGATAGTAGCTTTCCACAGATCATATCCTCCAATTGCCAACTCGTCCATAAAGGACTTGGAATACAACAATTTGGTGTGTGTCAGCCGAACTTTAGAAGCAGACTCAGGCGCAACCTTAAAATAAAAGGAGGCCGATTTGACACACTGAAATCAGAAAAATAAGTGAATTTGTCCACCAACGTGGCGGAGCTGCCCAGCCTAGGGGCGGGACAGTGTTCCCATTGTGTATAATTTACAAAATTTCTAAACGTATTTGCTTTGTGTAGGAAATGTGTGCCATAATGTTGATAGCAGAATTGCTCATCATAATTAGCAGTGTCTAAATACAAATCCTCAGCATCAAATGCAGCATAATATTTTAAATCAGAAAACAGTGCTTCTATGGCTTGAACATCCCAGTCATCTGAGTGGATGTTCTGCTTAACGACATCACCCATAGAAACACGAAATACATTTGGCACATTAATTACTTCAGTGGGGCCATGAATTTGAAATTTTACAGCATCCCAAGGAATCCCATCACGTACAGGCCAGGCGGTAATGTTCACAAAAGTCTGGTCCCTTATCATGATATGTGATGAGGAGTGGGGGGCCAAAGTTCCATCAATTAGATGAATTGTAGATCTTTCTTTCAGGTAGTGTCCATTGATAAGTCTAAAAAACACTACCACAAAGCCAATGGACATAAACAAAAAAATACATATGAGCACTAGCCAAATGTAAGTCCAAGGGGGAATTAAAAAATGTCTCTTGAACCAGGCCACAAAAATCGAAACTTTGGACGGGGCAATGGAAGTCATTGAGTTATATAAACCACACCACCAGTAACGTTGTTGTAACAGAGATACAGTAGCTGCTTCGCCGGCATGCGCGGACGCCATGTCCTCGTGAGCTGCTAATATCAAAGATGGTCTGCAGTCCGCGTTGGGAATCAATCTGTCACCAACGTCATCAATCCTCACTAACGGGACGTTATCAGGACTTAAGCGATAATGGTAACGATCAGGGAAACCTCTTGGATACTTTGTTCCCTTCTCTGTAGCAGCAATAGCTGCCAAGATGTCATCTTTGATCTAACTTTTGGATCTTGTAACTGCTGCTTCTAAATATGTCGCCACTGCTGTTTTTGCTGCCTCGTCAGCCAGGCTGTCGCCGACAACTCGTTGGTGACCAAGAGTGTGAATAACATTCACGAGAGGCAGAAGTTCTTTAAGTTTAAGTTCTGCCACTCGAACCCAAAGCGTTTTATGCTTTATCGTGCTACCTTTGGAATCATGGTAGTCATTCTGAGACCAAAAATGTAGATTGTCGTTGTAAGATTGAACACAATAAAAGGAGTCACTCACTATAAGAGTAGTGACCCGGGGATCAGCAAACTCCAGTGCAAGCACCAGAGCACGAAGCTCCGCCAACTGTGCGGTACTATCACCCAATGACTGCGTATGCACGACATCGGATTGGAATTCACCATTAACGAAAGTACCCACCACAATTGCGCAGGCCGCTGAATAGGCGTGCTTTGACCCAATTGCCGGTTGCGCCTAACCGTCAGTGTAAATGACACAATGGTAATCCTCGAGCGGGCGCAAAGACAGAGGAGCCGGATGAAAGAATTCATACTGCAAAAACTCCTGAGTCTGAAGTGCCGCGTCAAAGATATATGTGACGTATGGCGATGTCAAGGAAGTGGCCCATTGTATCCACCAGGGATGCAAAGCTTTAGAATTTGGTACACTGGCTTTTGTCACCGCCTCAAGGGCAGGATATGGTGTTACCACCAACATGCGTTTACCTTGCGATAGCGCTCGTTCTTTCAGAATCGCCATCTGCACTGCCGTCAGAACTTTCTCGACAGCGGAAAATCGCAGTTCAGCCGAAGTGTACAAGTGAGATTTGTAGGCAATGGGGACGGTGTCGCCCTCATTGAATGTTAAGTATGTGAAACCCACTGCGCCTGGCACAATTCTTATGACCAGGTTAGTATGGTTATCACGCGTCTGTAAGCATTTTGAGGCAAGAAGATCAGCTTGCAATGATTACAATATAGCTGAATGCTCTGGCAGCCAACATGATTTGGAAAAAGTAGGTTGTATCAAGGCATAAAGCGGCTTGATACGCTGGGCATAATCTGGAATGTAAGTTCGACCGAAATTCAGAAAACCCAGCAGCGATTGTAATTTCTTCATTGTCGTGGGAGCACGTAGGCACGCGCATTTCTCTAGGAAGTGTGGAGCCAATCCTGGACCTTCATTGTTGAGTTCGTACCCCAAGAACAACACTGTATATTCTGCAATGTGCGACTTCGCAAAGTTGAATTTGTAACCGAAGTCTGCAAACAAAACAATAATGCGATCAACGTGATGGAGATGCGGTTCCAACTCGTCATCTGTGAGAAATATCATCCACATATGAGTACGCATCAGGTTCAATGCCCTCTAACAGAGAGACCACGCGAGCGGCGAAGACACCAGGGCTGTTTTTATAGCCCATCGGTAATCTTTTGAAATGTTTTTGTTTGCCACCCGAAGTGAATGCCGTCCACTCACTACTCAGAGAGGACAGGTTATGGCTGTAAAAGCCATTGGAAATGTCAAGTGTGGTTTTAAACCGTTTTCTCACGAGACTATCGATGAGAGCCGAACTGTGGGTATTTTGTACCGCGCATGTCCGGCAATGAGAGTTTAAATGCTGGTAATCCAAAACTAGGCGGTACGACCCGTCAGGCTTCGTCACAGTGAACAAAGGATTATTCATTGGTGACACACATGTTTCAATTACTCCTTGATATTCCAATTGCTCAAGGATAGACGCGACGTGAGGTCTTGCTTCGCGACGCATGGGATATTGGGTTTGTGGCTGGGGCGTTGTCCGCAACGGAATCTCATGGCTGGGAGACAATTTATCCCAGCCAACCTGATTACGATATAACGCAGGTGCGAGCACCTGAGCCCACTCCTCGGCGTACTTTTTAGCTTGGTCCTTCGGTACTGTGTGCGCGAAAGACGGGAGGATCTTCACCTCCCCTCTAGGAGCATCTAAAACGAAAGCCGGGGGCCAATCTGCCTCCGCCAACAGAATATCGTAGGAAGTGGTCAGATTATCCCCAAAAAAAACTTGAATTGTCCGTTGTATGTCACCCTCAATTAAAAGGACTATAATATACAGTCTGCCAGGGGGAGCCACGCGAGTGTCAGCAGTTTCAATATTCACAAATGTATCAGTTGCTGTCGCCACCAGATGTGAACAAAGTACTCGTCGCACTACTGTAACTTCCGCCACGCTGTCGAGCAGCGTTAGTGCCCATGACAGGTTCCGAAGCTGCATCCGTACTATCTCTGGCATACCTCGCTGTTAGTGAAGCAACTTTCTTCTTCTGAAACGGGGGTCGTGGACACGCAGACTCGTCCTGCTTGCCTTTGCCGTCAGACTGGCGGGGTTGCTCACGACCTTGGGCACCCCTTCCTTTCCCACAGTCTCCGCCACCTGATTGTGAAGCCGATGTTTCCTGTGAAGAACGAGGAGAGCGTTGTTCAGAAACCTGAAATCTATCAGGTGACTTAATACGAGATCGATCGCGCAGATAATATGTGCGTTCGTTAGTCGACTGTACGGGTGAGGCAGGACGAGACCCCTGTTTCTGTTGCTGCTTCCCCAGTTTCTTAGCTCTCCAACTTTGTTTAGGAAAATTGGGGCGTTCGTCTTTAGTAAACGAGCTCACCTTAGTTTGCTGTACTATATCAGGAATGATCACAGTCGGTTTTACACCCAAGGCACTATGAACCACGGTCCTGTATGCCTTTGCAATTATTTTAGCGAACTCCTTGGGCTTGTCGGCGTCATTCACGCGGTCCATCATATTTGCAACTTGGAACTGCATGGCATCTCCTTTGAGGTTGCCCATTACCATGGAGCATACCACATCGACGCTGTCGACAAGCCTCATTCCCAATTCAAGAGCAGCCTCCGCACCGTGATTCTCTTGAACCTTTTTGATTACGGACGGTAGCACAGACATAGACTAAGTGCCATAGCACTTCGAATATGTCGCGGCAAAGACCTTGACCCAGTTGTCACAATCGGCCATATCTGGGACCAGGTCTTTCGGCAAAGTAATGGTGAGGATCCTGTGTTTCTCCACAGGAGTGGTGTGCGGAAAAACCGCTTCCAGTTGGTCAAATTTCTCAGCAAGCCAATAAGGAAATTCATCCTTATTTTGGGGGCGCTTGCTACCGAAATAACCATAACAGGACTAATAACCACCGCGTGGTGGTCCGTTGGTTGTCCCGCAACAGCAGGTGCCCCCACCTGCACGTTGCGTGACACGTACTGCACTAAAGCCCTATGAACGGCAATCAGGGCTGTGTGCAACACCCGCAACTCAGCCACGCCACCATGAGGTAACGGGGATGAGGTGTAAAACTGGCCAGCACCGGCCATGTGGCCCCTGCAATAGACAACGGGCCTAGTCTCGCCGGTGCAACCGCATGGGGAAGGGCGCCATTAAACCAAATGGTATGCTGCCAAGCAGAGATCGGAATTTCTTGTGTCCTACACAGGGTATAGACCGCAGGTAGCTGTGTGGCGGTATAGGTGTGAAACGTATCATTGTCATCCACCGCTGGAAAAGTCACCCAAGAGTAAAACAACTCATACGGGTAAGACGCATCAGCGCTCACCACAAAGATAACAGCCATCCCATCATCCGGCACCCCATACTGCGTCAAATGACGGCGTAGAGGTGCACGGCTATGCGCGGCTATGTCAACCGCCAGTAGGACACACTAAAGAGTATCAACGATATCAACAGTAGCACTGGGGTTCAGTAAAAATAACCTTTTTAATGATCAAGCTTGAAGGAACCTATTAGTCGAAACACAGGTAGGTTAAACTGTCACTCCCGTCAACCGGAAACCAGAGTGAGGGTGTTGTGGACTAATATAAGCACTACTAAGGCGTTTCAAATCAATAGACCAAACGTTAGGTGCGCCATGTTGCAGGGATTCTGCTTATGCACAGAACTATGCACTGGAAACCAGGACCTCAGTGAATTGTGGTGTACCAAAAACTCACCTCAGAACCCAGAACCCCTTATCCGACCAGCATCAGTGTCCAATTCGTTATCCGAGTATTATCTCGGCGGTCCCAATGTATAGACAACCCAGAACAAGCGACTTAGAGTATTCTCAGGAATGGTGGGAATCAGAAATACCTGTTCGTAATTATTCTCATGTCAGTCCACAACAGAATAAACAGACACGGTAAAGTTTAAAGAGATTATTTAATAAACCTTGTGTCCTAAGTACTTTGGCTAACATAAGCAGACAAATGATTAAGATCAAAACCATCAGCATAGTTACAATACCATAGAAAATGAAAGGAGTAATCATGCTAAAATGACAGTGGAGATCAGCCATCTTCCTTTCACTAACAAACTAATATTATTATTATTAGACTAATAGAAGGTCTCTAGGCTTGACTGGGGAACCCCATACCGTAAAGATCAGCTCAGTGAGGTCACATCACAGGATCAGCTAGGCTCTGCTCCTGGGAAAGCTCTTCTTCCGAATGTAATGAAAACATGTAACACTGCAATATTAAAAGCACCCGACTTTCAGGTATTTGCAGCTGCATGCGTGTTATGGCTAAATAGTGGGCCGATCAACCTGAACCCAACAACATGCACCGTCTAGCGACCCAGACTGTTTATTTACACGGTGTACAGACCAAGGTCGCTGCTCACTGTTTGGGATGTGAACAACAGACAGTTCTCATGTGAAGCAAAGTCGAGCAAGCATTTCTCAATTTAATAACATGTGACTACAGTGTCGTGTGCAAAGGCAGCAAAAGCGGCAAGATGGCTTTCTAACATCTAATGCGGTTGTGCTAACTTAGCATTGTACATATATAGATAACGATCTTCACTACACATGCACTTATAAAATCCCATATTCATCACCTTTGCACTCCTGTAATCTATCAGGTACCTCTCATTAATTCAGTAAATATAGCCAGAGACATCTTAAGGATTTTGGGGGCCCTGGGCCAAACAAAGTTTGGGGGCCCCTGTCCAGAACAGATTTGAGTTTATGATCCAATTTCAATCAATCAATCATGGCATTTGTAAAGCGCGCTACTTACCCGTCAGGGTCTCAAGGCGCTGGGGGGTGAGGAATGCTGCTACTGCTCGAAAAGCCAGGTCTTGAGGCGTCTTCTGAAGGTCAGTAGGCCTTGGGTCTGCCGTAGGTGGGTGGGGAGTGTGTTCCATGTCTTGGCGGCGAGATGGGAGAACGATCTGCCGCCGGAGGTCGCTCTTCGATGCGGGGGACTGTGGTGAGGGTGCGGTCGGTGGAACGGAGCTGGCTGGTGGGGGTGCAGAAGCTAAGTCGTTTGTTGAGGTATGCTGGTCCGGTGTTGTGGAGAGCCTTGTGTGTGTGGGTGAGGAGTTTGAAGGTTATCCTCTTGTTGACGGGGAGCCAGTGCAGGTCTCTCAGGTGGGGTGTGATGTGGCTGCGGCGAGGAGTGTCGAGGATCAGGTGTGCTGAGGCGTTCTGGATGTGTTGAAACCATTTCAGGAGTTTGGCTGAGGCTCCTGCGTAGAGTGCGTTTCCATAGTCCAGTCTGCTGCTGACGAGGGCCTGGGTGACCGTTCTTCTCGTTTCGGTGGGTATCCACTTGTAGATCCTGCGGAGCATGCGGACGGTGTTGAAGCAGGAGGAAGATATGGCGTTGACCTGCTTCATTATGGAGAGGGTGGTGTCGAGGATGACCCCTAGGTTGCGTGCGTGGTCGGTAGGTGTAGGAGCCGTTCCCAGTGCGGTCGGCCACCAGGAGTCGTCCCAGGCCGACGGGGTGGATCCGAGGATGAGGACCTCCGTCTTGTCCGAGTTCAGCTTCAGTCGGCTGTTCCTCATCCATTCGGCGACGCCTTCATTCCTTCGTGGAGGTTGGTTTTGGCGGTGTGGGGGTCCTTGGTGAGGGAGAGGATCAGCTGGGTGTTATCGGCGTAAGAGATGATGTTGAGGTCGTGCAGTCGAGCGACATGGGCGTGCGGTGCCATGTAGACATTGAACAGCATTGGGCTGAGGGATGAGCCCTGGGGTACGCCGCAGATGATCTCGGTGGCTTCGGAGCGGAAGGGGGGAGGCGGATGCTCTGTGTTCTGCCGGAGAGGAAGGAGGTGGTCCAGTCCAAGGCCTTCTCTTGGATCCTGGCATCGTGGAGGCATGTGCGTAGTGTGTGGTGGCAGACCGTGTCGAAGGCGGCTGATAGATCCAGGAGGACCAGGGCCGCGGTTTCTCCGTTGTCTAGCATGGTCCTGATGTCATCGATGACGGCGATGAGGGCAGTCTTGGTGCTGTGGTTGCTGCGGAACCCGGACTGGGACGGGTCCATTATGCTGTTCTCCTCGAGGTAGCTGGTCAGTTGTTTGTTGACGGTCTTCTCGATGACCTTCGCCGGGAACGGGAGAAGGGAGATGGGCCGGAAGTTCTTGAGGCCCTTGGGGTCCGCCTTGGGTTTCTTGAGTAAGACGTTGATCTCGGCATGCTTCCAGCTCTCCGGGAAGGTTGCTGTCTCGAAGGAGATGTTGATGGCTTTCCGGAGATGGGGTGCGATGGTGATGCTGGCTTTGTTGAAGATGTGGTGTGGGCATGGGTCTGACGGGGATCCGGAGTGGATGGTGTTTATGATCTTGATGGTGTTGTTCTCGTTATTGTTGGTCCAGGAGAGTAGGCGGTTGGTGCGGATGGTGGTTGTGGGGGCGGAGGTCTCAGTGGTTGTTGGGGCGGTCGTGGCGTTGAAGCTGTCGTGGATGTCTGCGATCTTGCGGTGGAAGAAGGAGGCCAGCGAGTCATGCGGGTCCTGTGAAGGTGGGATGTCGTTGGTGTTGGAGCTGGGGTTGGAGAGTTCCTTCACGATGTGGAAGAGCTCTTTGCTGTCGTGTGCATTGTTGTCTAGGCGGTCTTTGAAGGAGGCCCTTTTGGCTGATCTGATGAGGTGAGGGTGTCTGCGGATGGCGTGCTCGTGGGCTGTGTAGCTGTCTGGTGTTCGTTCACGGAGCCAGTTCTTCTCTAGCTTTCGGCAGGTTTGCTTGGAAGCCAGGAGATCTTCAGTGAACCAGCTGGCTTTCTTGCTGGTGTGGCTGTTGGGGGGTTTCTTGAACGGGGCGAGGGTGTTGGCCGTTGATCCACTGTCTGAGGTCGCGGACAGCGGTGTCGGGGTCGGTGGGGTCGACGGGTGGGCTCTGGGCGAGGGTGGTGGTGAGCTGGTCTTCGGTGACTTTGCTCCAGCAGCGGCGAGGCATCTGTTGGGTGCGGTGGTGCGTGGTGGGTTTCCGGAAGGTGAAGTGGATGCAGCAATGGTCGGTCCAGTGGAGTTCGGTGGTGTGGCTGAAGGTGACGTGGGGGCTTGCGGAGAGGATGGGGTCAAGCGTGTGGCTGGCAGAGTGGGTGGGTGTGGTGACGAATTGTCTGAGTCCGAGGTTGGCGAGGTTGGCGAGGTTGGCAATCAGGGTGGTGGAGTTGGTGTTGTTGTTGTTCTCGAGGTGGAAGTTCAGGTCCCCGAGGAGGATGTAGTTTGTGGAGGCGAGGTCGTGGGTGCTGATGAAGTCGGCGATGGAGTTACTAAACTGTGGTCGGGGTCCGGGGGTCTGTAGACAAAGGTCCTCTGAGGGTGGTGTTGGGGTCGGTGTGGATCTGGAAGTGCAGGTGTTCGGCGGTGCTGAGGGTGTCGTCGGTGTTGGTCGAGACTCTGAGAGTGTTCCTTGGACGATGGCGATACCTCCTCCTACTCTGGTAGGTTGGCGGGCCGGATGCTGGTGAAGCTGCAGTTCCGGCAGGAGAAGGGGCCTTGGGTGTGCTTTGGGGTGGCCAGGAAGCAAGTGTGTGATCATCCGGTGTTGAGTGCATGGAGGATGCTGGCATCATAGTGGTGTCTGGTGTCGTGGCGTTCGCAGGGGCCAGGGGTTCTGGTGCTGGGCGCGGTCCAGGTGCGGACGGGCGCCGACGGGCCTGGAGCGACGAATGGGCGAGCAGAGGGGGCAGGGTCGCAGGGGACGCAACGGCAGGAAAAAAAAGGGCGAAGCAAGGGGTACAGAAGGCAAAAGACGGGCAGGGGGTCACAGTAAAAAGGGAAAAACAAGAAATCAGAATACACAAGGCAAAATACACAGGCAAATTTCAGCTCTTTCGTGCCCACTTTGGCCTGGTCACTGACAGTGCACTGGCATACTTGTCCAAATTCGTAATGTGTTTACATCTAGTATCCAGGCACAATGACCTCTGTTTTCAATATTGTAACACAGCAGCAGCTCACTAATATTACTGCAAATAATCTCTGTGACACCCTCCCATTTGTCATATGTGACAGCCTGTTTGATCTAAAAGAAACTTTTTTTATGGATGTTTCATGAAACAAACACATTTTTCTGCAAAATGTCTGTGATAAATGAAGACGCGGTCTTCAAAGACAGGCCGGACATAGCTATCTCTCACTACTTCAATGAAAACACTAATTCCGCCTCCTTCCGTCTAATTGAGTGGGATGCATTCAAGACTGTACTACGTGCTACCTCCATAGGAGTGCTGGTGGGGGGAACAACAGGAAATTAACAAAAAACTCACAACCCTGGAGGCCACTCTGTAGGACTTGGAATGAGATGCAAGTGCTGAAGTGCTACACAATCCCATTTACAAGAAGGCAGTATCAGACATGCTGAACTCCTTGAGGACTTTTGTCTGATAGACTACAGGGAATACTCCCAATGCTCCCATGCTGATGCGTACAAGTCAGGCACCTTACTGGCCCGTTTGCTATGGGATGCGCCTCCCAGGTAACACTAACAGAAAATCTACTACAGGACGGCACTAGTGTGCACACACAAACAGCAATAAACAGAGCCTTTAGGGAATACTACGAGGAACTATATCATGCACCAGAGCCGGCGCCGCCGGAGCAAATACATAGATTCCTGGATGGCCTACAATACCCCAAACTGCCGAAAGTAGCCCAGAAAGAACTAGAGGGTGCCATCACTAGGGCGGAAATTAAGGAGGCCACGTAATAAGACACCAGGCTTGGACTGACTCCCGGTAGAGTTTTACTCCACGTATGTAGATAAGCTAGCACCACAACTCGAACATTTATAAAAAACAGCGCATGACACTCACATGCTCCCACTGTCAACTATGCAAGCATTGGTTATATCGCTCCCTAAACCAAACAGAGACCCACGAGATATGGCGGGATACCGCCCCCGTCCCTCCTTTCCACGGAGTACAAGATACTCAGTAAAATTTTGGCCCACCGGCTCCTGCCCTATCTCCCTAAACTGATCCACTTAGATCAATGAGGCTTTGTGCCAGGCCGCAATACGTCCCTAAACATACGCCGCTTGCATTGCGTAATGGAGGCAGCAGCCAAACTATCGGACAAGACGGGATGCATAACGCTTGATCTCCAGCAGGCATTTGATACTATATATTGGGGCTACATGTTTCAGGCACTGAGCAAATTTGACATACCACCTAAATATATCCAATGGGTCATACTCCTATACACCGCTCCCAGAGCCCGGCCTCGTACGGGCTCCCATATCTCCGACCTGTACCCTGTGTCGAGAGGCACTAGACAGGGATGCCCTCTTTCCCCCATCCTGTTTGTGCTGGCCCTGGAGCCCCTTCTCCTAAGACTCCAGATGGAGGCCAGGGAGAGGGGATTCCTTCTAGGAGAAACCAATCATGTGGTATCGGCGTACACAGACGATTTAATATTATACCTCAATGACCTACAGGATGATATTGAGCCTGTCCCCTCTATCTTTGGCCAATTTGAATCCATATCATACATGTCCCATATGGAAAACCCGGAACATATCCCCTTTGGCCCTACCTGTCGGTTGCAGCACATACCTTCAAATATCTAGGTATACAAATATATCTGACGTCACAAGACCTAATTAAAGGGCAACCTTATGAAAGCTATACGGTTGCTAAAAATCCAGGTTGTGTTCTGGACATCACTTCCTCTTTCGGTCATGGGAAGAGTAGCGTTGTCCAAGATGGTCGTGCTCCCCAGACTGCTTTACTTCTTCACTAACCTACCACTCCTACTTCCACATAGTATCTTCCGTACATTGGATGCTTTGCTAACGGACCTGATCTGGGGGAAGGGCCGCAGAAGAATAAGGCTAGCAAAACTCAAGTTGAGGCCGGGAGAGGGAGGTCTGGGAGCCCCTGACTTTAGAGCTTACTGCATGCCCAGTCAGCTGCAGTGGTTGTCGTACTGGTTGGCTGGACGCTATTTGCATGAGATTGACTACATGCTACAGACATTGGCCTAAGGATCACTGCATACACTGCTCCTGCCGGGGACCCGTGTGCCTCCTACAGCCCCTCCTCTACTTAAAGTAGCCATTGCCTACTGAAAGCTCTCCTTACAATACACTAAGACAGTTACCTCATACTCAGATAACATACCACTTTTAGATATACCGATCGCTACGGGACTGATAACTACACGACGTATATAACAGTGGACGCAAGAGGGGATGGAAACAATAGGTAGTCTAGTCACAGACGGAGTGCTGGTGGACCAACAACTTCGCTCAGATCCAGGGTGTCCCTCAGACACTGTTCCTACTGCATGTCACAATCACACATTATGTTAAAAAACAATGGTCCCCTACGGGTGTAGAACCTCCGAAGCACGAATTAGTACATGCAGTGTATTTAATGGGAAGAGGACGCCACTTGGTCCGATGGCTCTACAGAGGCCTACGGGCTCACGCAGGAATCTCACTTGATCCCCTGCGAGCGAAATGGGAGGGAAGCATCGGGTGGAGCCTCATGGATAAGGAATGGGGAGTCGCTTTAGAGTACCCCAAGAAAGTGTCCAGAAATGCAAGATTCCAGTACATCCAATACATGGTTCTACACAGGGCATATCTTACACATCATAGATTGAACTGCATGTACACAGACGCCCAGCTCAATTGCCCTAGGTGCGGGATGGCAGAGGTGGACTTACCCCACATGTTTTGGAACTGTCCAAAGTTAGGGAGATTCTGGGCACAGATAAGAGAAGCAATAACAGACACAACAGGCACATCGGTATGGAATGCAGCCGAAAGCTGCCTTCTGGGAGTACACCCTCGTCCCAAAAAACAGAAAACACGATATAAGTTTGCCGACATGGCCATGCTGTTGGCAAAACTCGCCATTACCATGAGATGGAAGTCCGCCTTACCTCCCCGACTACACATGTGGCACGCGGAGATGGTCCGATGGGGTGTGGCAGAGAGCGCCACTTTGCGCCGTGAGGAACAGAGAGGACAGCGCAAAATACCCATCTCCATGGAATGGGACTACGTGTTAGAATCAATTAAGGCAGTGGATATATCGGAACTGGCTGGTCCTCGGACAGGGTAGAGTATACCCAAAACACACGCATAGAAAGGAATACTTTCCAAACATTTTATCTGCGCTCCAGGTCACTTGGGGGCATATTATCAAGCACGGCGTTAAACTTATCGCCGCTTTAGCGGAAGAAAATTGCCGCTAAAGCGGCGATAATGGGCTTGATAATATGCCCTGGAGAATTCCAATAGAAGCCCATGTTGACACCAGAAAATTGGCTTCTATGGGAATTCTCAGAGGCATATTATCAAGCCCATTATCGCCGCTAGAGCAGCGATAATTTTAACGCCGTTTCTTGATAATATGCCCCTTGGTTTGTTATGAGTAGTATTGTAACGATATTTCACTGTTGGAGCACTGTGCGAATAGTTGAGTGGTAACATGTATTCGGTGGGCCTACCGAGAGGGTGGTGGGAGGGAGGGACGGTTAAGTTAAATTAAGATTGATCATTACACTGTAAGCATAGACAACTTTCTTACTATGGAATCGGATTGAGCATTCAGCTTATACAGATAAACTACAATGTATATACAGAGTCTAACTGTCCGTATGGACTTGCAACAATGACAAAATGTTTGCAATGCTTCGGTTGTATAGATATGTATGATCATAATGTCCCAAGAATGGCTCTAAAAGTATACATTTATGAATATATATAATGGTACATTGTATGAAACTCAATATAAATGTGTTTTTTAAAAAAAATGTCTGTGATAAATTCTCACTCATCACCCACATTAAAAATAAATTAACAGAAAATAGTATTTAAAACAATGTGTTCAAGGATTAGGCAAGGTCATTAAGGCAGGGTTATCTGCAGAACAGAGCTGCCTGTATCAGGGGGGCCCCCTGAAAGGCTGGGGCCCTGGGCCAGAGCCCACTTTGCCCATGCCTTAAAACGTCTCTGAATATAGCTACATCTATATAAATGCAATCTAAACAAATACATGACTCACGACATACTTCCTACTCAAGGAAACAACTGCTACATACAACAAAGAGTAAAATGTGGTGGTTTTCTTTTGAAATACATATTGCTAATTAAATCTAGTAATATGCAACATCATCAAACTGTACCTCTCAACAGACTTAACCAAAAAGAGTAATCAACAACACCTTTTTTATCAGGATTTCTAAAACCACACAAACTGTACAAACTAATAACAGAATTGTAATCATTAACACCTTATATGATCATCTTGCAAACAGCACAGTTGTACCTCATTTTACCAAACTATCTATAATAATGCCATTTCTTTAAACTATACCTTTTTTACTGAGAAGAAATATGCATACCTAATAAACTGCACCTTATATAAAGTTTTTTGAAAATACACATTCTTTATCCATGTTAAACCAATTATCAATAAATAAGAAGCATCATTCGACTATAACTTTCAAGACACTTATTAATATATATATTAGTGCACATACTATTTTTTAAACAAAGTTCAAATACAATGGAAATTATCGCAATATATATCTGTACATTTAATAAATTAATTTAATCAGCAGAGTTTCATAAAAATGTCAAATCTATATTGCATAAATCACTTAAAAATATAACTTACTATTAAATAAATCTGTTGAATGAAAAATCTCACACACTCAGTCAGGATTTTCTTGTAGTCACAGAGAATGTAGATCAGTACATTCTCCAATGTAAAACCAGTAATAGCAAACCTTCCCTCTAATGATCCATACATACAGACATGACCCACAAATGACATTGCTTCCCAGGGTTTTTCAAATTGAAAAACGATTTTTCATTGGTTGCAGATAATAATACTTTTCAACTGACATCTTCACCCCTGTCCTTAATATCAGTTTCCATAGCAACAGGTCATGCAACATTCAACTTAGCTGCCAGGTCACAAGTTCACCACACAATGTTGCAAATGACAACAGCAGGTGTGGTTTCAAAATAACCACTCAGAAACATGCTTTCTAAATAAAGTAAAATGCACCCTACATTAGAATGTAGAAGTGTTCTTAAACAGCCAATCAAATCTCTACTTTCTTAAAAACAGCATCTTGTCCACCATTTTGGACAGATTTCACTCTACCACCTGCCTACCTCAGGTACAGACATCTTCTGATTACCTACAAAGATCCCTTCAAGATGCTTTCAGTGTGGATTGTTGGGCACAGCTATGTGAAATGATAGTGACACACAGCTTGAGTTATTCCAGTGAGGTTTATTCAGTAAAGACAGCCGTCCCAAAAGCAGACCAAGGCAAAGTGAAAACAACCGTCACTGCCCACACAGTCAGAACATGGCCAAAGCTGACATTCAGGATGACATAGTGCAATTCCACTCAGTCCACTGACTGTGTGACATCACCACACACCTCCCTCCTTTTAACAAAATAATACTTGAAATGACAGGAAAGAAGGAAAGAAATATAAGCAGGAAAAAACTGTAGAAGAAACCAAAGAATGGAAAAAAGAGTATGGAAAGAGAAAGATAAAAAGAATATAGAAACAATAGTAAACAAGAACAATAAACAGTTTTTCTTATGCGTATTCTCGTAACCAACTTGGTTTAGCATGACCTCTCGTGCTTTTCCTGACACCACCTCCCCCTCCTGAAACATTTTTGTCATTTACTACCTTTCCCCGAGAAAAGGAAGGATCTTTAGCCACACGAGATGTGTTCCACCAATTACCATTACACAACTTAACAGCATTCTTTCTGACCTCAACAACTTGTTGAGAATCCAAAAACTTTGAAAAATCTTTCGTGACAGACACTGGATTTTTTATTCTTACTCAGTCCCCAACTCTAATTTTGTGGTTTTCTTTCCTAATGATAGATTCACTCTTTTTAGCACTGATTTCAGAAGATTTTTTGTTAGCAGAATCCCACATGCTTCTCATGTCACAACCCTGGTGGAAAGATTTCACCATCCAAAAAGGATATACCTGTGAAGAAGCCTTTCTGCCTCTCATGAGCTTAAACGGACTGAAATTGGTGGTTACATGAGGAGAAGTACGGTATGACCAAACAAGATCTTTAACTGCCTGAAAAATACAAGTCTTAGATCTAAAAGCAGCTTGGACACATTCCACAACTACTCTATTAAATCTTTCAGTTTTACCATTGCTTTGTGGATGGTAAAGAGGAGTCCTGGTGTGTTTTATACCACAAGAATGTAAGAAAGAATTAATTTCTTGTGAAATAAATTGGACACCATTGTCCGTGAGAATCTCCTCTGGATAACCCTCTCTGAGAAAAATCTTATTAAGACAATTGATGACACTTTTTGAATTTGGTACACCAATCGTTCAACTTCAACCCATCTAGATAAATGGTCCACAAGAACTAAAAAATACTTTGAGTTTGCAGGCAGAAAATGAAATGGCCCAAGGAAGTCCATGCCTAATTTCTGCCAAGCTCTTGCAGGAGGAGATACAGGATGCTCAACAGAACCCTCCAGTACAAGAACCTTATCACTAGTACTACATCGTACACACTATCTAACTAAATCGTCAACTTGGATGTCCATTCTAGGCCACCAAAAATCAGATCTAACTTTTCTTTTGGTGATGGTAGAACCCAAATGACCAGAATGAGTGGCCAAGATGATTGTTTCTCGATAACAAGTGGGGGGTACAAGTTTATCACCTCTGACAACCTTTCCATTCTCAAGAGAAAGTTCACTGTTAACCTTCCAGAACATTTGAAGATCTTGAGAAAGACATTTCTCTTTTGGCCAACCCCTCTTTATCAATGTAACAACTTCACTAAGAATAGTCAGGCACATGCATCAACGTAGACTTTTGCGAATCCTTAATTGCGATTATTAAGGAATCGCAATTAAGGAATTGCAAAAGCCTATGCATGTAGGAATCGCTATAAAAATATCGATTCCTACACATTGCGACTCGCAAATAGCGAGTCGCAATTAAGGAATGCCGTCCCATTCATTCCTATGGGCCTCCAGGCCCATAGGAATGAATTGGAGATTGCATGAGCTCATGCAATTTCAAGGGTGCAAGGGTGTCAAAATGACACCCTATTGCACCCCTGAAATTGATCTGTGCACATATGTTGCACACACACATGCTCTAAGGGCATGTGTGTGCGCAACATGAAACTTTGAAAAATGCACAAAAGTGCATTTTTCAAAGTTTTTGCAAATTACCATGAAGTTCAACTTCATGGTAATTTGCTCCCCCTATTAGCGAAATCGCTAATTTTTTTACTTTAATGCATTGCATTTAAGGAATCTCAATTTGGGATTCCTTAATTGCAATTTAAGTAATTGCAATTTAGAGATTCCTTAAATTAAATACCTGTCGCAAAGGGGCAGATTCTGAGAATCTGCCCGTTTGCGACCGGTTTTTCCTTTGATTCATGTGCCTGAGTATCCTTTTCAACTTCAGCGACCCAATCATCTTCCGCAAAAGATAGAATCTCATGATTGACACATGCTACAAAACATTCTTCTACATCACTCTCTCATTCTTGTTCATCTGTATCCTGAATGGGCAATCTAGATAGACAGTCCGCCCTGCTATTCTTTCCACCTGCAATGTATTCCACAATGAATGAAAATTCTAATAATTTTGTTGATAATCTGGCTAGCCGAGCAGTGGTGCGTTCAACATTTTTCCCTGATAAAATATCAACTAAAGGTCTGTGATCAGTCCTTAAAATAAAAGATCTTCCCCACAAATATGATTTAAATTTCTCAACACTCCAAGTACATGCTAAAAGCTCTTTCTCAATTACAGAGTACTTCCTTTCAACTGGATGAAGAGTCCTAGACGCAAACCCTACTGTGTACTCTTTACCTTCGGCAAATTGCGATAATAGAGCACCTAAGCCATATTCGCAAGCATCAACTGTAACAACAGTCTATCTACCTTCTGCAAAGGATTGCAGAGCTGGAGCTTTGACAATGTGATTCTTGATGCACTGAAATCCTTTCTCACATTCTTCCGACCAGATAAAAGCTGCTCCTTTTTTAAGTAAAGTTCTGAAACACTCCGTTGTTTTTGCAAAATCCTTCATGAATTGTGCATAAAACTCACAAAGGCCTAGGAAAGACATAAGTTGTTCTTTATTCTGTGGAGAAAGTGCCTCTATAATGCTTTTAACCAGACCAGGTCTGGGCCTGATGCCCTGCTCAGAGATTATGTGACCCAAATATTCAATCTCCTTTACTTTGAAAGAACATTTGTTTTTTTGTAGAGTCACACCTCTACTCTCTAGTACTTTGAAAACTTGTTCAAGAACAGAGTCATGTCCAGCTTCTTTCTTAGTAAAAATAAGGATGTCATCTTGGAACACTACAACATTGGGATTGTCTCTAAACATTTCAGTCATAAGTCTCTGGAAGACCGCAGCCGCAGAGGCTAGACCAAAAGGTAGTCTGCAGAACTGGAAAACACCATCAGGAGTGACAAAAGCTGTGAGGTGTCGGGACTGAGGATGAAGTTCAACTTGATGGTACGCCGCTTTGAGATCCAATTTAGTGAAATATGAGGAAGGCCCAACCTTAGTAATGAGATCCTCAATGCGCGGAAGGGGAAAACCATCAACCCAGATAGCCTCGTTGAGGCTTCTCAAGTCCACACACATCCTCAAGTCCCCAGACCTCTTTTTTGCTAAAACTATGGGTGAAAGCCAAAGAGTGGACTCAACTTTTTCAATTATGCCTTGTTCGCACACGTTTGAAGATGTTTAGAAAGATCACCTCTAATACTCAATGGGACATTGCGTAGTTTGTGTTTGAAAGGAATCACAGTTTCGTTTATCTTTATGAAATGTTGAAAATTATTAATCCTGCCCAGTCGATTTTCAAAAACCTTGCTAAACTTGACCTCCAAATCATCAATCGATAGAGTACTAGAGAGAGAGTAAATGTCCTTAGTAGAGTGAATATGATCATGGTCAAGCTGTTTTTCAATAAAAACAGGTTTCTTCAACCCAGGTTTAATTGTTAAACCAATCTCAGCTTGATGAATGAGACCAAGGACATTGATCACTCTCTTAGCCGCATAAACTTTACCTTTGATGGTTTGACCTAAAACACTAATAGTGGCCCAAAAATAACCTAATAATTCGATGCGGCTGCCTTCGAAGGCTATTGTGAGAATATCAGGAGGTAATAATTTATTTTCTGACCATAACTTTTGATACTTTTCTTGCGACACAATCGTGATACGAGCCCCTGTGTCGACTAAAAGTTGAATTTTGTTAATTTCTATTGTGACATCAATTTCAGGATCAGGAATGTGTTGTAGCTCTTTTTCATGACAGTTTTTGACTACCACAACATATTCCTGATTGGTAACATCTTCATCATGAAAGTTGTCAAACTCGTTAATTACACATCTAACGTTTCTCCTTCTACTACTCAAGCAAACTTTCACAAAATGCCCCATTTTGCCACATTGCCCACATTGTTGGTTGATCGCTGGACAATTTTTAAAAGAAGAGACATGTAGAGATGAACCGCATCTATAATAATACATTCTAGGATTTGATTGTCTATTCTGCACAAATGCTCTTCCACCTCTAGAAGTGCCCGGTCTTCTGGTGTAATCATGAAAAGTATTGCCTCTGAAAGCATTTTCTTGAGTTGGAATATGAGATTTTACTGAAGATGATTCAGGATGTTTTGTCGAAATAGCACCTGAAATTGAAGAATTAGATAAAGCAGATTCGAGTTGTTTTGCGTCATCAATAGAGTTTTCTATACTTTTTGCAATGTCAACTGCTTTATCTAGAGAAGGATCTTTGCATGCAAGTACTCTTTCTTGGACTTTTTTACAGTAGCAACGTGCAACCAATTGATCTCTTATTAGTTGAGAAGTAAAGTTCTCGAACTCGCATTTGGAAGCTAAAACTTTTAAAGCTGTAATAAAGGTGTCGATACTTTCATCTGACTTTTGTACCCTCATAAAGAATTTATATCTGTGCACTACAATGCTTTTCGTTTTAGTGAAATGCTTGTCCAACTGTGCTACTGCTGTTTCAAACTCGTCAGGGTCTTCACCTTCGGGTGGAACATACGGAGGTAAATGATCAAAGACGTTTTGTCCTTTAACCCCTAGATGATAATACATTAAGTTCTTCTTCCTTTCAGGTCTGTATCTCTGACCATCAATTGCGCCTAGATACGCTTTGAAGGATCTGAACCATAATTTCCACTCTAGAACTGGGTCTCCTGGTTCTTGTAGGAAAGGCGCTGGTGCAGTAACACTTTGCATGATGATGGTAAGTTCTTGATAAAAATAATTGAAAAGAAGAAAGAAAAAGAGAGAAGAAATAAGAAGAAGAAGCAAGAAGAAAAAAAAAAAAATATCTGAAAATTCACTGCTTCTACCCAAGACCAGAAATCGAGAAAGTTGGACTTTGCAATACACAGAAGAAAAACAAAGCCAACATTTCTCTGAATGTACAGTGAAAACAGATTAAAATTATGACTTTGTTAGGAGACTCAAAAAAAAAACGACTCTTGAAATGCACAGAGCAAATATAACACTTGAGACTGTGTTTTAATCTTGTGAGTTTTCACTTTTGCTTTTTTTTTACCACAAGGTGGCAGAGTTGCCTTGGTTTGTTGATGCAGTATAATTTCAATGAAAGATAAAACTAACTAAATTATTTGCGAGTCTGAATGCTGTGCGTGTCAGCAAAATTGATCATAAAGATAAAAAGGATTGACACGCAAATGTTGAGCGTGTCAGCGTGAAGTTTTCATATGATGGCAATGTTCCAATGAGGAGACATTGATGCGTTCCAGCCGTGCGTTCCCGAAAGATGCGCTGCCCATGACAATGTGCGCTGAAGCCAATAGATGGATCCGTTCCAGCCGCGTCTGACGTCACCGAAGCTGAGCAAGACGTGAAGATTCCTTTCGTTGATGTACCGTCTGCTGTGAGACAATGATGAGCACCAACGTCACCACATGCGCAGCACGCGCGGAACAGCATGCTCACGAGAGGAAGAGCGTGCAAAAGGTATGCTGGAAGCAGAGGTATTGACAAAGACCTAGCTTTACAAATTGTTGAAATTAAATGGATTGGACAGAGAGGATTGAAGTGGCACCAATTGATGCCATTGGTTAAATCCTTTATGCATTTCCAACCCCCTGACCTCATGATTGTGCACTGTGGTGTAAATGACCTAGACACATTGACTGGGGTAGGTCTGGAAATGCTAATGAAGGACACCTTTGCAGAATTGATGTTGCTTTTCCCCCAAATTGCCTTTGTCTGCTCTAACATATGCCAAAGACAGAAATGGAAGTGGTCCAATCAATTTTGTCCACAGATTGAGAAAGTTAGAAAAAATGTCAATAAAGCTGTTTCTGCTTATCTCAGAGACCATAGTATGGGGTCCTAATACCACAACAATCTGCGTTTTAATATGGATGGCATATACAGGAGAGATGGTGTTCATTTCACAGATGAGGGAAACAGAGTCTTTCTCTACATCTTCAGATTCTGCATCAGCACTTACATGTAGCTACAAGGGCTATTTTTAGAGCCACCCAAGATGCTAACATATAATATCGCTTTTTAATGAAAAAATCGTATTTTTTTGTATTAGGAGTCGTGCACCCCTCGTGTGCACACCAGGGGGCCACGCTGGGAGTCGCGCACCCCTCACATGCACACCAGGGGGCACATTGGGAGTCACGTACACACCAGGGGGCCAAGCTGGGAGTCGCGCACCCCTCACGTGCACACCAGGGGGCCATGCTGGGAGTCACGCACTCCTCGCGTGCACGCTAGGGGGCCGTGCTGGGAGTCACGCACCACTCACATGCACACCAGGGGGCTGTGCTGAGTGCCGCGCTAGGGTCGCGACTCCAAATTTTTCAATAAAAAAAACAGCTCCTACCATTAATTTATATTCGACCCATCCCCCAGGGCCTATGCACTTCGTAGGGGACCGTAGGGGAGCCCCAATGCCCCCACAGTCCTGCCGGCTCCCCACGTCCTGCGAGAGCCGGCATTGCTTTTCCACATGGGGAGCAGCTAACATGCAGCTCCCTGTGTGGAAAAGCAATTCTGCTTTGGATTTTGGAAGAGAGAGCAGGTTTCCCTGCTCTCTCTTCCAAAATCCAAACCAGAGTTTGCTACGGTAGGGCAGGAGACGTGCTCCCTCCCTACCACAGCAAACACCAGTGTCCCAGGGGTGGGCACCCCGGGACACTGCAGGAGCCGGCCCGGGGGGGTGGCGTTCCCCAGGGCCATCGAAGGCTCCAGCAGGGGGGCCCCATGGCCTCCCTCATATCTTTCCACGGTGGAGGTGGAGGTGGTGGTCCCCGGGGCTTGGGGGTCCAAAATGGAGCCCTGCAATTTAACAGTTAGTGAGGAGGTGGTGCTCTATGGGGCATGTGGGGGGCAGGAGCCCCCTCACACAATTTTTTTTATTTAAATAAAATCGTGCCCCGTGGAGGTGGCGGTCACCAGGGCTGCGGGGGGCCCCCGCGGGCACCCACGTTACATTATACATATCCCCCCAGGACCTGGCCCACCCAGGGGATTAAAAGTAACAAGCGAGGAGACCTCGCTTCTTTTTTAAAAAAACATGTCGTCTGGATCCGCTCACCCACAGCGCATTCCGCTCTGTTTAAAAAAAAATTGTAGGAACCCCTGACCAAACCTAGGGGGTCAGGGTGTTTATATATATATATATATATATATATATATATATATATATATATATATATATATGTATATATATATATATATATGCGCTCCGATTCCACTTTGAAGAACGGATCACTCTCGGGCGGGTGCGAGATTGCGGCTGTGGATGCCGCACTTTACATCAGCTCCAATTCCCCTCCATGCACAGTCATAGTAGAATGTTAGTATGTAATTCTACTAGAATCTAAGGGGCATATTATCAAGGAACGGTGTTAAAATTATCACAGGAAACTGCCGCTAAAATGGCGATAATGGGCTTGATAATATGCCGTAGAGAATTCCAAAAGAAACCCATGTTAACACGAGAACATGGGTTCCATTGGAATTCTCTACGGCATATTATCAAGCCCATTATCGATGTTTTAGCGGCAGTTTCCTGCCGCTAAAGTGGCGATAATTTTAACGCCGTTCCTTGATAATATGGCCCTCATCATGTAATGCTAGAATGTAGGGCTGTCATGAGGGGAACCTTGCGGACTTTCTACACAGTGCTGGATTAGACGGTTGCTTTGCTGTCTGCTCCTGTTGGTGGTTGTTTCAGGTGTCTTGTTTTCTTGTAATAAATCTACTTATTGTATTCACTGCTGTCTGCCTCTTCACTACATAAATTTGGCGATGAGTGGGAGAAGGCAAAAAGAAGGCACCACTCAGCAATATTTCAAAATTGCTTGCGTTGTGCTGAAGACCCGTTTTGTTCGTGAAGCTGTTTCTACTCATGCCAGGGTTGTCGGCTCATTGAACTATGTCATCCGACTTCTGGTAGGATTTATATTTTTTGATTTTGCGCTTCCTCTGCTTCTTCACTACATTCTGGTCGCTGTACTACATGTGTGTAAGTAGTGTTAGTATGCGTTTATACTAACAAATACATCATGGTAGTAGGGAGGACAACCTCTCAAGCGCAGCTCATACAATGTCCCGGGTTGTGCATTCGCTGGACATTTGTGTTTGCTATTAGAGGGTGGTGCATGGCTTCCACCCTGTGATAACAAATACTTGTTCGACTACTTGAAGCGAGAGGAGGAAAACCTCATATCGCTGTAATAGAGGGGATGCGGATGGGGTCTCTGTAGGACTGGGGATTTTAATGTCACATGTAAATTAGGCACGGAAGGGCACAGAGACGTTTTGCAGCCTAGGGGAGCGCCACCTTCCCGGGTATTGTTTACTAATTGTTCTGGGGTTAGAGGCCAAATGAAGTCCGGGGATCGCCACACTCCGGGTCTATATGCAGGGTGGGCCTCGGCAGACCCTGAAGCCTTGGTGGTCCTAGGCAGTGCCTTATTTGTTCTGTAATCACACAGGCAGTACTTATCGTGTTATAAAGTGATACACTCATAGAACTCTTGCAGTTGTACTATTACCCAGGCTTCATTTGTCTAATAGTCAGTTAGATTATGTTTGGTAGGTGCACTCTAATATTAAATAATTTTGTCCTTAAAATCTCCTATAAACAGATGATTTTCACAATAAACATTAGACAAGTGTCGTCAGAAAAAGAAGACCTATACACTCAGTTATTTAGTTGAAAAAATAAGTAACCTTTATTTAAACAGAAATAAATAGAAATGTAACTTTAATAGAACAGTATAATAAAAAAAAGTGGGTTGGACTCCAGTGGAAGTAGCATAGGAAACCTGCAAGACAAAAATGAAACATAAGTATGTGTGCTATGTGGAAGAGGTAAAGAAAGGTAGTCCGAATGAAAGGACCATAGTGAGAATGGAAGCGAGGGGGAGTGGGTGGAAGGGAGAAGGGGAGGGAGAGTCAAAAGAAGAGAGGGAGGAGGAGACAGAGCGTCGGCCTATTACACCCAGCCCTTAGTGTTTACCCTCCATCACCCATTTGTCTAGGACGCTGTGGTCTGCGAGAAGGAGTGTGGTTCAGTAAGTCCTTAAAATTAAATACATGAGGCCGGAGATTATGGGCCATATTATGAAGGAAGGGCGATAACATTATTGTTGCTTTAGCGTCAGTTTCCTGTCGCTAAAGTGGTGATAATGTTATCGCCGTTGTTTAATAATATAGTCCTACATTATTAGCTACGGGAAAATCGCTTGCATGCACCTGTGCACCCAGGGTGCTGCACCCGAACCCCTTTCCCTGCACTGTGCTCGATTGTAGGTCTGGGGTATGTTTGCACGATAGACCAGGTCTCCGGTCGGGGACGGTGTCTTGATACCACGATGGAAGGTGTCAGAATGCCAGGGCATCATTGTGGGGTCAGCTTCCACTCTGCCCTTCATGTGGCAATCAATGGAATGTCTGAAAAGGGAGAAATAATTTAATGGTGGAAACGTCTGGAGGTAAATCAAGGTTTATTTCAAGCTTGATAGAAAATAGGAGTTGAGTGCATCCTTCGTTTTTGAAGTACGATCTACCAACTGTTAGTGGTAATTGTAGTTCAAAGAGGAGTTGGAGTGCACGAGAATTCACAAGGTTAAATATTAATATGTTATGCCAATGTTCACATACAAAGGAACAGAGTGCATGCTAGAAGCATAATGTGCATGTGTAATGCAGTGGCGGGATCCTGTGTGCATGTACACATAGTAAGGAGCTCACTACAGTTTCCTAAAAGCCAACGCCACGTGTCTGTAGTGCAGCACTGCCCGCTGGCTCAGGTCTATAGTACGGTCCGACAAATGCAAAAACAACAGTTGTTGGACAGACTGCAGAACAATGTCATACATTCACACCAGTACAGAGATCTGGGCCTAAATCCATCGTTGTTTTGCTCACCATGCCATTCCAGTTTGAACCCAGCCATATGCAAATCAGTCTTGACCCTGTGCCTCATGGGAACAGTCCAGCCCGAACTGCCAAGCCAGGTTCTCCCTGGACTGGAACCAAGCATCCTAGGACCGGTTTCAGGGTTTCACCCCTCTTCAGCCAGTATAGCTTGATTCCAGTGGCATGGAGAGCACGGGACTCACGTCTGAGCATACCCGTCCCACTCGGGGTGACAAATGAAAAAACAACAGTTGATGGACATAATGCAGAACAATGTCATACATTCACCCCAGTACAGAGATCAGGGCCTAAATCCATCGTATTTTTGCTCACCATGCCTTTCTAGTTTGAACCCAGCCATATGCAAATCATTCTTGACCCTGTGCCTCATGGGAACAGTTCAGACCGAACTGCCAAGCCAGGTTTTCCCTGGACTGGAACCAAGCATCCTACGACCGGTTTCGGGGTTTCACCCCTCTTCAGCCAGGATAGCTTGATTCCAGTGACATGGAGAGCACGGGACTCACGTCTGAGCATACCCGTCCCACTCGGGGTGACAAATGAAAAAACAACAGTTGATGGACAGAATCCAGAACAATGTCATACATTCACCCCAGTACAGAGATCTGAGCCTAAATCCATCGTTTTTTTGCTCACCATGCCATTCCAGTTTGAACCCAGCCATATGCAAATCAGTCTTGACCCTGTGCCTCATGGGAACAGTCCAGCCCGAACCTCCAAGCCAGGTTCTCTCTAGACTGGAACCAAGCATCCTAGGACCGGTTTCGGGGGTTCACCCCTCTTCAGCCAGGATAGCTTGATTCCAGTGGCATGGAGAGCACGGGAATCACGTCTTAGCATACTCGTCCCACTCGAGATGACAAATGCAAAAACAACAGTTGATGGACAGAATGCAGAACAATGTCATACATTCACTCCAGTACAGAGATCTGGGCCTAAATCCATTGTTTTTTTGCTCACCATGCCATTCCAGTTTGAACCCAGCCATATGCAAATCAGTCTTAACCCTGTGCCTCATGGGAACAGTCCAGCTCGAACTGCCAAGCCAGGTTCTCCCTGGACTGAAACCAAGCATCCTAGGACCGGTTTCAGGGTTTCACCCCTCTTCAGCCAGGATAGCGTGATTCCAGTGCTCAAACACTCAGTCCATCATCCCCTTTGGTAACGCTTTGTTCGCCCTAAGTTGGCAGGGTATGGCATGACGTGGGTCCCTTGCTTACTTTACATTTGGATTCAAGATAGCCTTCCTGATGAGGGTTATGAACCCGAAACCGGTCCCAGGATGCTTGTTTCCAGTACAGGGAAAACATGGCTTGGCAGTTCGGGCTGGACTGTTCCCCTGAGGCACAGGGTCAGACTGATTTGCATATGGCTATGTCTGAAATGGGGTGGTGGAGTGAGCTAAAGAATGATGATGGATTAAACCCAGATCAGTTGACTGGAGGTGAGTGTTTGATGTGCTCAAACGCTCAGTCCATCATCCCCTTTGGTATTGCTACAGTACGATACAGCAGGTCTTTAAAATTAGACCGATGTGACTGAATGAGGTCAGAGATCACTTCATTACGCACGGCAACATCGCTTTTTTGCACGTGCGCACTCAGGGTGATGCACCTCACCCCTCCGGCAGAACCGCCCTCAACAGGTGTCTGTAGGGCAGCGCTGCCCGCTGGCTCAGGCTTACAGTACAGTCCAGCAGGTCTTTAAAATGAGACAGAGATGTGACTGAATGAGGTCAAAGATCACATCATAACACATGGCAATATCGTTTGTTTGGACCTGCGCAGCTAGGCTGAAGCACCCCACCCCTCTTGCCGCAGCGCGCTCAATAGGAGGCCCTGTGCACGCAGTCCGATCTGCTTACCTGCTGTCATTGTTGTATGAGCAAACACTACGGGCAGCAGTGCTCACAATTCAGATGGAGTGTTGATTGCAGGAGAGTGTACACCTCATGGATCCCTTTTGTAGACAATGGGCAGTAGGGCTCACACTTTAGAGCCTGTGTTGATTGCCAGGATGGAGTACACCTCCTGGATCCATTTCTTTTTTTTTATTGCGCATTGTGATATGCGAGGTGGATGCGGCAAATCATTTGAGGTAGTGTGGGAGAAGAGAGACATGTGACGTTGTGGTTATCCTATTTATATGTACGCAAAGTGGGCTGGGCTTGCGTACACCAGGCCAGCGTAGGGGTGTAAATATTTATTCCGGGGACTTGGGCATTGTTCATTTCCTGCCTGGCCAGGCAGTGTACTTATGTGTGTTTTTTTTGTAGTTTTGACCTCGCAGAGTGTGCAATTTAGATTAGTGTAGCATGTGTCGGGAGGGCGGAAACTATTGTTAATGAGATGGCATGTGATCTAGGATGTGCAGTCTGCCCATGGCTGATGATGCTCCTTAGAGCCAGCAATACCCAGGCCGAAAGGCAGCACAATAATGTGCAGACACACACACCAGGGGCATCGTGTAACACATATTTGTTTTTTGATGGAACGTTTGAGATGATTGGCAACCACACATGGAAGACTAATGTACAGAGCATGAATATTGATCAAGATGATCGTTGCATGTTGTGTGTAGTATAAGATATGTGTATACAGGAAAACACTTTTCAAAAAAGCTTTCTAAGCAGAAGAGGTGTCTCTCATCAAACGCTGTAGAGAGAATGAGTAAAATGGGTGGGGTGGTACAACTGTTACAATGGGAAATGTTATGAACCAATCAAATGCTTTTTTCTAAGGTCACATGGCAATCGCGCACCGAGCGTGCAAGAAGGCTGCACCAAACGCGATTTTAACAAAATATATTTATCATAATATAAGTATATTACAGTTAGAAATTTATAAATGTTTAAAATAATTTAGTTTTTCGCGTGCTCTCATATACTGTTTAAAGTTATTTAGATATACTTTGGAGACAAAAAAAAAAGGGAATCTCTTACCCGGCACAATACTATACGTCTGTGATGTAACACAGGGCCTGGCAGCGTGTGCTCCTCGAATACGCAACGCGCAGCAGGTGTGACCCCATATTTACATGAAGTAACACGTGGCTTGGTATTGCGTACCCGTCGGATACCAAAGTAGTACCTGGGGTGACTTCATGCATATATGATGTTACGCGGGACGCAGTGTCACAAACTCGTTGGATACGAAATGAGCATCATTTACGAGTTTAGCAATATGGCGGATAGGAATCATGTGGTGATGGAGCTTAGTACGCAGTGCAGTTTTCACCCCCCCCAAAAAAATATACATATTCTTTTGGGAAGATATAAAACATTACATGATTTTTAAAGTTAAAAACAAGAAGTATAATAGAGTTCCAAAATATTTAAAAATATAATAGAAAAAATATAGGTTTTATAAACATTAAAATATGAAATAAACGTTTAAAAAACCTTCGAAATTCACTGAAAAAACCATAGGTTTTATAGACGTTATAGTTAGGAATTAGCATTTAAAAAACCTTAGAAATTCACTAAAAAAACATAGGTTTCAGGGACGTTATAGTTAGTTGAACATTTGATTCATATAAAACCAGAGAAATTCGCCTGTTATAGTTAGTTGAGCTAACTATAACTCACGCGCCTGCAATGCACTTCTGATGATGTCATATGCTACATCACTCATGACATGGTCAGTGACATCACTCATGACATCACTGATGACATCTCAAATGACATCACTCATGACATCACTCATGACATCATCCACGAGACAATCTGATGCACATACTGATGCTCTAATATAAACTTTGATACACCCATTCTAAAATGCTGACTACTATTTTTGAAACCATACACAGAAGAATGCCGTATACTACATAGCACTCACTATTTCCTAGGCCTGCACACACATTCAGTCACTTATACATGTAGTTACTCATCAATAGAGGATTATAATATGCACTCATACATCTATACATGCATTCACATGCTGCCACTCATCCATAGAGTTACTCACACACCAAGTCAGTAATGCAAAGAATGAATCACATACCCATTTAATCATGTATACAGTTACACACACCAACTTCATTATTTTTAGACATACCACATCACTTATTTATACAGATACTAACACATGTTCACTGTCTTATACAATCACTGATAGAAGCAAACACTTATTTATACACCCACTCTTGAAATAACTTAGTCTCACGTATACTCATTTATATACTCCAACACTCACATATAGTGGCTTAAAACATATGTAGTTAGTCACAGATATAACACTGAGACATTTATTCACTCACCAACACACCCATAGACACACTAACTCACCCATACAGCCCTTTCCAGATGCACCTTTGAATCCATACAACCACCGAATCACACACTCAGACATCTATGCACAGACTCATACACCCACCCACCCACACAGACACTCAGGGACCCATACAGATACTCAGACAACAAATCAATAACCTATATAGACACTCATGTAGGTATTCAGCAACCCATGCAGTTGCTTACACACCAATGGAGAGGCTAATACAGACTTTTACACAATTTAGTCACTAACCCATGCATTCAATAAGACACGTTCAATCACTCACTTACACAGTCAGTCACATACATACAAAATAATTCCTTCAGGCACTTTTAAATGCATTTATTCTTCAATACACCTTGGCATATATATATAAAACATATTTACATTTTATAGAAACACACATTCACAGGATGATATCATGAGTGATGTCATGAGTGATGTCATTTGAGATGTCATCAGTGATGTCATCAGTGATGTCACTGACCATGTCGTGAGTGATGTAATATTTGACAACATCAGCAGTACATTGCGGGCACGTGAGTTATAGTTAGCTCAACTAACTATAACAGGCGAATTTCTCTGGTTTTATATGAGTCAAATGTTCAACTAACTATAAAGACCCTGAAACCTATGGTTTTTTTAGCGAATTTCTAAGGTTTTTTAAATGCTAATTCCTAACTATAACGTCTGTAAAACCTATAGTTTTTTCAGTGAATATATACATATATATGAGGTAACTCGCATTCACTCCAGATTCTCTTCGAGAAAAAAACGAGCGAAGACCCAATAATCAGTGCAAATTTTTTCAGTTTATTGCCACCAGATAGTCCGCCATGACGCGTTTCAGTCAAACAACGACCTTGATCACATAACATAACTCAGACTGTGTTACCCCCTTTTAAAGTGCAAGTGCTGTAAACTTTGCCATAGATATGGAAAACAGATCTTTGATTCATTGCATGAATGCTTCATTTTTTGCTTTATGATAAATCATGTACCCATAGTTCATAACTGAAGCTATGCTGATAATTATAACTGTAATGATATCAGCATTAATTCATGATGTTAGACTCGGACGGTCCCAGGGACCACCAACTCCGATGCGGTAGCTTGGTGCGAGGCAGGAAGGCACGCCTGAAGTTATGTTTGAAGTAGTTGTGCAGCACACACTCACACTGACCCAGTAAAGCGCACGCAATAAAGAGACACCACCCCAGGTTCATTTTCAAAAACAAGTAGCTTTATCTATCTCTGGTCAGGATTAAATCTGCAAAGTCCGCACAGGATGAACAGTTTCTTCCACATCAGATTAAAACAGGCAACACTTCTTAGGCACATGTTCGCTCAAGATACCATTTCCTATGCACATGTTCACTAAAAGTAACATTCCTTAGGCACATGGTCAATACAGGTAAAAGCTTTCTGGCAAGCGTCAGTCCAAATCACTTTTCTTGGTTGCTTCTTCGACGTGAGTACGGTCAGGGGGGCCACGAAGGTGCCATAGCCCTTGACAAACCGGTGGTAGTAACCTGTGAGGCCCAGGAAAGCCCTGACCTCTGTCTGGGTTTTGGGGGCTCCCAGGCCAGGATGGTCTCGATTTTGGACTGGAGGGGCTGCACCTTACCCCCGCCCACCAGGTGCCCCAGGTAGATGACAGATCCCTGTCCGATCTGGCATTTGCTGGCCTTGATGGTCAGGCCAGCCCGCTGCAGGGCCTGCAGCACCTCCTGGAGATGCTCCAGATGGTCCTCCCATCCGCTGCTGAAGACAGCTATGTCATCCAGGTAGGCAGCAGAGAAGGCCTCTAAGCCAGAAAGTACCTGGTTTACCAACCACTGGAAGGTGGCAGGAGCATTTTTCAATCCGAAGAGCATCACTCGAAATTGGAAGTGGCCCTCTGGGGTGGAGAACGCACTCTTCTCTTTGGCTCCGTCCGCCATGGCGATCTGCCAGTATCCTGACGTAAGATCAAAAGTGCTTAGGTATCGGGCTGCCTCTAGCCGGTCAATGAGCTCATCCGCCCTAGGGATCGGGTGAGCGTCCATCTTGGTCAAGGAGTTGAGGCCTCGATAGCCCACACAGAACCGAAGTTCAGGTGTGGTGCCAGGTGGGGCCACTTTCGGTACCAACACCACCGGACTAGCCCAGGGACTGCTGGACGGCTCGATCACACCCAGCTCCAGCATCTTGGTGACTTTGCGTTGGATGCTGGTATTCACCTTGTCTGACAGCCGGTACGACTTGGTCTTGACAGGGGGGCTGTCTCCTGTGTCCACGTCATGGGTACACAGGTGGGTGATCCCAGGAGTGAGGGAAAACAAGGAGGCAAACTGTTCCAATACCTGGCGGCAGTCCCTCTGTTGCTCTGGTGTCAGGGACTGGGAGAGGACCACTCCCTCCCCTGATTCATCTTTCTCTTGGGACACCAGAAGGTTTAAAAGAGGCTCGTTCTCTTCCTCTACGCTCCCATCAGTGACCATCAGGAGGATAAGTTCTGATCTCTCGTGGTGCGGCTTGATGCGGTTGACATGCAACACCCGGTGGGGTTGGCGTGGGGTCTTAAGATCCACCATGTACATGGCCGAGCCCTTCTTCTCCAGTATCTCGCACGGGCCAGTCCACTGGTCCTGGAGGGTGCTAAGCACCGAACTTGGGGAACCCCACCCGGGTAAAAATCCCCATCAGGGCCCGCACCACCGCAGGTGCAGTGATGGTCCTCAGAGGGATGGCCTCCGGGTATCGGGTGGCGTGGTCCACCAGAACTAGGATATTAGAGGTAGAGAAACTTTGGGGCAAGGGCCTAATAGGGAATACGGAGGAGATACAAGAAATTTGGAGAGACTCGTTTCGCATGTCTCAGAGAATCATTAAACCCACTAATTTGAGGAGAAACCATCTGTTTACAGCTTATAGGGTCTATTGGATTCCGGCTAAACTGTTCTGGGTTTCATCTGATAATTACTTTTGTCCAAGATGCAAATTTCCGGCAGCAGATGACACCCATATGTTTTTGAATTGTCCCAAGATCTCCGGTTACTGGGGGTCCGTTTGCCGTTTTTTAGAAGAGCTCTTAGGTGTACCAATCACCAGTTGTCCCAGATTGATCTTTTTTGGTATTTTACAAGGATATAGTACAAATATTGCTGCACAACTTGTGTTTTACGTGATTGTCATTGCCAGGAGAGAAATCTGTAGACAATGGAAGTCTGAGATTCCTCCTAAATTTGTTGATTGTTTGAGAAATATTATGTGGATTAGCCAGTCGGATATCGCGTGTGATCAAAGAAATTCGGAGACACTTTGGTCTCCTCTTCTGGCCTGGTTAAAGAAAGACTGATGGGTCCAATGATTAAGCCAGGGGTCTGTGGTCCATCCTTTCCTAGCACCAACGTGATTCCCAGTGGTAAACGGAAATGGATAAGGAGACAGCCCTTCTCTGGGGGAATCCAGCGGCTGCATATAGGCCCCGAGGGCAGGAATCGAAATGGTCGTTGTGGAGGGCCTGGATAGTTCCCATCGAGAGCAATCACTATCTGGCGTACGTATGAGGACAAAAAAAAAAAAAAAAAGAACTAGGATGAACCAGTGTCCAGAGGTGGTCGGCGGATCCATAGGCCCGACAATGTCGACGCTGTCGGTAGTGGTTCCAGGGGTACCTTCAACATGGTCCCGGTCTTCCCACTGACCTGGCAAGTCACGCAAGTCTTGCAGGAGGTGTTAGAGGCGATCCTCATCCTGGGCCGATAAAAGTGTGGGACCAAACGAGCAAGCGTTTCATCTTGGCCCAAGTGTCCCGCCAGGAGAATCTCATGCGCTAACTCCAGTAAAAAGGATTGATAGCATTGGGGGACCACTAAGGCCCTTGAGGACCCATGCACCGGAGCCTTAGGCTCACTGTAAAGAAGGCCATCCTCCCAGTAGATGTGATAGTTTCCAGCAGCATTTCCAGCTGCTTGGGCTTCGGCCCTCTGCGCCTGACAGAATTCCTCCCAGGTAGGCCCTCCTTCCACCTACCACTCTGCAGGGGTCGGTAAGTCCCCCTCGGGAGCAACGGCATCCTCCGTGGACTCCGGTGCGACCACAGCGGGTACCCCATCCATCTCATGGGGTGCATCTTCCAAGGCATCTTCCTGATCAGCGGTGGGCTGGGCCATTGTCCCAGGCTCCAGCCCTGGTTGATTCCCTTGCTGGGCAGCCATGGACCATGTGACTGCACAGGTCCATCATGGTAGTCCCAGCATCTCGGACTGTGGTTAAACTCCACCTCCTTCCAGGCGGTATACTCCAAGTCGTTTCCCAACAAACAGTCAACTGACATGGCAGGGCTCACCGCAACTCTCAACAGGCCTGAAACCCCTCCCCACTCAAAGGGAACTTGGGCCACGGGGTAGTGACCCACACTGTTGTCAGCCATCACAACCGGGTGGAATACATCAGGAATCACCTGCTCCGGGGACACCAGTTTTCTCCTTACCATTGTCATGCTGGCACCTGTGTCCTTCAGAGCCTCCACCCCCTGCCCGTTAACAAGGACCCTCTGCCAGTACTTGGTGGTATTTGAGGGTACCTGAGTCTGCGGGACCATCTCCCTGTCCCCCAGGGATAATAGGGTCAAGCCTGCCCACTCATCCCCTTATCTAGGGAAAACTCCTCCCTCAGCGCTACACTAGCCACCCCGGGGCTCTTACCTCCAGTAGGGGCTGGGGTCCTTTTTCGACACTGGGGATCCCACTTATAGTGTCCCACCTCCCAGCACTGGACAATTTTGGGTTGCTGACTTCGGTCAGAATAAGTAGGCTTTGTAGAACCAGATCGGAGCTGGGAACCTACCCCTCTCCCTTGTGATCTATTTTGGGGGCCTTTGGAGAACTCCTTCTTTTTATCTCCCCCCTCTATCTTCTGGGGAAAACCCTGTCCACCCTTCTGGTGGTCCCCCCGGATCCCTTGTTGGACACCCGGGTACTGACCCAGGTATCCGCCTCCTCCGCAACCTCCCTCGGATCGGTCAACTTGCTGTCCACCAAGTGTTGTCGCAGCTCTGGAAAACATTTATCGAGAAGGTGCTCTCTTAAAAACAGATTGTACAGCCCTTCATAGTCGGTCACCTCGCTGCCTCGCACCCAACCCTCCAATGCTTTGCGGGCATAGTCTAGAAAATCTACCCAGTTCTGGGTGGGAAGCTAGTGGCTGTTTCTAAACTTCTGTCGATATTTCTCAGGGGTCAGGCCAAACTTCTTAAGCAATGCTTCCTTCATAACCGAGTAGTTTGTCTGGTCTGCCTTATCTAATGTCAAGAGCATGTCCCTCCCCACAGGCCACCCCCCCAATAACTCTCGAGGACCCCATGGGCTACTAAGGACACCTCATAGGCAGCTAGCCACTTATCGATGTCGTCCCCCACACTGAAACTGGCCACCACATCTTTGGTCATGTAGAACCTAGACTCCCGTGGAGCTTCAGTAGGTACGCTGCCACCATTTGTGTTGCTGTTAGCCCCTATCTGTAGGGCTTTGATTTCCAGCTCTTTTAGGCTAAGCTCATGGGGAAGCGTTATTTCCTCCATAGCCAGCCTCTTCTCTTCCCACTTCTTCTCTAGCCTAGTTAGCTCTAGCTTAAGTTGTCTCTCCTCCCTCCTGTCCTCGAACTCCTCCGCAGACAAGCTCCTTACTGAAACACTACTGCTTGCCCTGGAACGTCTTCCTGCCAATACATTCTCACTAGTATCTTTGTGCAGTAGGTCCAGCTCTCCCGGAGCATCCTGCTCTCCCTGTACCTCGTCCCCTCTCCCTCCCTGGTGGGCCAATGCCCATGCTCTCAAGGTCTTCTGAAGCTCCTCTCTCTTGGCGCCTCGCGTGATGAACACCCCCTTTCCCTGGCAGAACTCTCTAAGCTGCACCACCGTGTATGTTTCTAGGTTGGCCAGCTCGAACTCCATCCTGCTAGGTAGGGCCACAGACAATTTCAGGGAAGACCACTAGGACGTAGGTAACAGGCTTAATACAGGAGCATTCACAATCAGGCAATCAGGGAAAATTTCAAGCTTGCATTAAAACAGGTGTCAGATTGCGGCGCACACTGAGTCACTGTAGGGTGCTACACAAGCACAAGTCCTAATCCCACTACTGAACACCAATGTTAGACCCGAGCGGTCCCAGGGACCACCGACTCCGACGTGGTAGCTTGGCGCAAGGCAGGAAGGCACGCCGGAAGCTATGTGTGAAGTATTTGTGCAGCACACACTCACACTGACCCAGTAAAGAGCATACAAAGAAAGGAGTTTCTGCTGTTCCTCTATTAAAGAGTGGGTAAAATCAAAGAGAAGGCTGAATCCAACTAAGTCCACCATGTGTCCATGGTTGAGAATCCATATGTTGGATAATAATGCCCTCACACACCCTTTCAGGTGTCATGCTTCATCATATGGGCTGCTCCTCTTCGGGCCGGCGGTGCAATGCCCAACGGGCTCCCTTAAAAAGGGGCACTTTGTCGGAGATCTTCTATCCAACTGCCGTATGGTGAAGTGCAGGTGTGGGGCCTGGATGGTGTAGATGTGTATTAGTGATTTAAAACAGGGTTAAGAGCGCCTGGTAGGAATCAATTTTACTCTGGGGGCCTCCTTCCCTGATTAAAAACGTGTGTACATAGCACTCATCAGAGTATGATGTCTCGTGTAAGAGTGTCTATGTTAATAATTATTGGTCAACATGTTTCTCGCATAGAGTTGGTGCACTCGCGATTCGTCAGGACTTAGAAAAAGCACAACTATCTACAACTAGAAGGCTATAACTAGAAAGCTATTAGTAATCAAGTATATAGCAAGTCAGGTGTCTCTTGACTAAAATACCTGTTGTAATCTGGAGCTACCTGTAAAAAAGGAAGGTAGGTTATACCATTTATACATATGTATGCAATTTACATAACAGTTGGAGATAAAGTCTTAAATGTGACTCTTATTTCCACTTAATGGTGATGTATTCTGATGCGTCAAGGGGCACAACAGAAAACATAAAAGCAGTTGGTGGTGAATCCCCACAGTGAGCTATCGTGACTATTCGCCTCTGTGGAATTCTATTAAAAACAGCAAGAAATACAAAGGAGTAACTCACCCTATTCAGTAACGGTCCAGATATCAACAGTACTCGTTGGATTACGTATGAGTAAAAGTTCCTCAGTAAGTAGGACTGGACCAAAAAGGGGAGCGAAATTGGTGAGTATAGTGTGGTCCGACATCTCATATAAAATAGTATATAAGCAGTTAGTGGTGGCCAAAATCTCATGTAAAAAGATGACTATAAGGTGTGAGCTGTTCCTCATTCATGTTTGCGAGTCTATTGCAGTCAGAATCAAGTGCATAAGGGAGTTGTTGTGAATCAGACAAAGCTGATGTAGCGTGTGCCAATGGTAGGCGCTATAACTGGTTTACAATACAATGTGTAAATCCCTAAGACAAAGATATGCCTAAGTTGGAAAGCCGGAGTTAGTGGTATAGAGACGTGGAGGCTTTCATAGCGGTATATGAATGACCATATAGCATTTTTCACAGGTCAACTACTACCTACTTGGAACATCGGACTATATTCTTCCCTTAAGGCTCAATTAGCATATGATGGGGAAGTAGGGTGTTGAGGTATCACGATGAAACGGGGCTCAGTGGAGTGTGTGGTGGTTTGAGGACCGTTGCGGATGGATAAGTGAGCAGGAGAGTCATAGGTGAAGTGCCTAGTGGAAGCTTACTGAGCGACTCATCTATTGGTTTAACCGAATAGTGAACATATAGAGTCTTAGGGCATTGAAAAACGCCAACATCGTAACGTTGATAGCAAGCCTGGGTGCAGTAATGAATTCATTTATGCGGGTTCGCTCAGTGTTGTAGAGAGAACACAGTAATAGTTAAATGGCAGCCACCCGTTGAAAGATTCAACTAATCGTGTAAAGAGGTAAAGTAGTAAATAACCTCTGTATCGATACGGCATTAATAAAGGGAATGGTAATGGCGCCGTTTCCGATCGTGAGTGCCGAGGCTGGAAGGTGTTCTAATTGTACTATGTGTCAGAAAATAAACAGAACTGGAACCCGCAGTGGAAGCGGTTCACAAATTACACAGTGCGGGAAGGGGGGAGGTGTTGGGGGGGGACTCTTTGACGAATTAGTCTAAGAGGATATCGGCGAAGTCGGTGTGCTTGCCCTCGTGGAGATGGAAATAACCTTATACCAGTCTCTTAGTTAATTCATGGTTAAACTATCGTTTACTCACATTTTGCTTGCTCACGCTGCTCCTTTTGACTTGCCCACTCCACCGGGTCCGGAAGGTAGTGCAATGAACAGTAGTGAAGGACTTATACTGGAAGAAGTATCATGTAATAGGGGGTGGAGTTAGTGTCCACATCAGTTTCTAATACAAATAAAAGCGGCGGCCATCTTGGAATGAGGTTGATGTCAACAGTGTAACAGTAGTGAAGGACTTATACTGGAGTTAGTATAATGTGATAGGGGGTGGAGTTAGTATCCACATCAGTTTCTAATACGAATAAAAGTGGCGGCCATCTTGGAATGGGGCTGATGTCAATAGTGTATTGTTACAGGGCACTAATTGGATGGTAGATGGTATCAATATACCTTATCATAGCAATGGTCGAGGGGATACATACCATATAGAATGGAGTAGGAGTCAAATGAGGTATTGGCTCATGCGATAGTAAGGTGTAGAGCGGAGTCAAACACCAAGTGACAGTAATGGTGTAAAAATTATATGTTATGTATCTCAATGAAAATTATAGGAGGGGCAAGTGAAGTCCCAGCCCAAAAGTAGTCAATGTCAAAATGAGTGGGTACAAACAGGTTAAGTCTTAATTGACCCCCATGGGATATCATCGTTGAGACCATTGGTGTCGGAAGACAAGAGATGTATCCATCGCTGTTCCTTTGCAAACAGACTCTGTTTAGCCATGTTGGGGTTGGCTTCTAGGATCAGCCATTTAACCGAGTCTGGTGAGTGCTTCTTTTCAAGGTAATGGACACATATTTTAGTGTTACTCTTATGGCAGCGAAAATTGCTGCGGTGTTCCGAGATTCGCAGTTTAATAGGGCGAGTCGTCATCCCCACGCAGTAGAGATCGCAAGGGCACGTTAAGAGGTAAATACAGTTGGCTGTGTTGCAATTGGTGTGTGATTTCATTTCCCAAGTAAAGGTTGTGTTGAGTATAACTGTTTTATGTGTGGACGTAAAGGCACATGCACTACATACTCCACACGGATAGTGTCCTTTAACCATGGGTAACTGCCATAGTGTACTTTGCAAGGGCTTAGCCTTCAATTTGGGTCTAGTTTGCACTAGCATATCTTTGATGTTTTTGGAACGTTTGTATGCAAAGAGCATGCAATAAAGAGACACCACCCCAGGTTCATTGGCAAAAACAAGTAGCTTTATCTATCTCTGGTCAGTATTAAATCTGCAAAGTCCGCACAGTGTGCAGGATGAACAGTTTCTACCACATCAGGTTAAAACGGGCAACACTTCTTAGGCACATATTCACTCAAGATGCCATTTCCTATGCACATGTCCACTAAAAGTAACATTCCTTAGGCACATGGTCAATACAGGTAACATTTCTTATGTGTGGGTGGCATCTAAACAATCAACGTATCTCCTGCAGAATATATGCACTATCAGTACCCAGCCCCCTTTCACATATTCATTGCAGCCAGCCAGGCTCACTGTTATATCCTACTTAATTGATTATCATTTTAGTCCAGCCCTGCTGCCACTAGCTGCTCAGCCAGAGCGTGAGATGGTCATAGAATGTTGGTGTGCCTGTGATGCATGGAATGCCTGGGTGTCTGAGTGGATGAGTGTTGGCAGTTGAAGATGGGCTGAGCAGCTAGGGAGGCTGCTCCTGGTGGGGCTGGTACCACACTAGGCTGGCTGGAGTAGAGACAGATGTAACCTGAACTGGAGACTGAATAAAGATGGCTTAAGAATACCTCCTGGCTCCAGGTGTCTTTCTACAGAGATCATAACATTTATTTTGGCGACGAGCAGTCTTGAACCCTAGAGACTCTTGGTGAACTATTGAAACATAGGAACTACAAAGGAAAAAAGGAGAAACTAAGAGATCTTACAAGCAACTACAATCTACAAAGAAAGAATTCCCAGGAAAGCCAGCGCCAGCCCCACCAGTGTCCTTTCCATTGGACAGCCCACAGAGATGTGTCATCATAAAAGGACACTGCAGCCTGGGAATACTACAAACATCTTAAAGGACTTCAGTGAGCTGGAGGAGTAGCTAAGCTACAGCCGCTTTTGGTGTTCCAGCCACAAAAGGACTACAGTGAGTTGGAGGAGTAGTCAAACTACAGCCATATAGGGTGTTCCAGCCACAGAAAGAAGAAAAAGTCAATTTAGGATCTTTCATCATGGAGATGTAAGAACGCAAAGTGTGCAGTGGTTGCACAGATGGAGAATATTTTGTAAAAAGGTGCTTTATTGACAGTTACAACGAGTTATAGTGCCTCGAACACCACAGTGACTTTATTTGAAAAGGTGTCATGGGTGCAGTAGTTCCACATATGGTGAAGGTTAGATGCCTGACAGGACACGCAATTTTGTCAAGTGAAGTGTACTTCAATCTAAGTGACTTTGACTACTTGAAACTACGTGTTAATGTGCAGCAGCCTGTTTGATGAAGCTAGGGATCTCTGGATGTTTGCCCTAGAGGCGAGGTGCTTACTCGGTGTATGTGGCACTCTGGGTGACTGCACGTTTGTTTTGGTCTTCATTGGAGCGGAGACCCACACAAGCCCAGGATTTGCATAGTTTGGGAGATCATCGTGTTTACACACGACTCTGCGGTTCATACTCGACGCTCTACTATTGTTGGCATCTTCAGAGCTGAAGTCGAGTTCTACATGTTATGCGGCAGGGTATGGAGGCAATTGCCCGAATGCTGAGTCTTTCACATGTTTTTATCGTTACTGGCAGCGTTTCTCTAGTGTCAGTTTGTCAGCTATCTTTGAAAATTCAAAAGCTGAGGTGCGCGCTACAATCAGCGCGTGGACGCTTACCTGTGGTGCCTCTGATGGTTCCTCCGCGCAGCGTTTTTCTGCATGAGCCTCTCTGTGACGTTGGGCTATTCCACAGGAGCGATTTGGTGCATACACTTACCGTGAGCCACTCTGCAGCGACGTAGATAGCGTGCCGCCATTTTGAGGTTGGCGGTCGCTATTGTCTCTTCCCATTGGAGCTTCCGGTTTCTTGTAATGTTGTCGTCCACAGAGCTTCCTTCTGCCAACCACTGTGTTCGTTTTTCTGTGAGAATAAAGTTTTCTGCAAGTCGGCATGGGGGTCAGGGACAACGCAGTGTCTGCACGACTTCTACTTCTTCATCGTGTCGAGTTGGTTTTTTTTGGCAAATAGCACCCTGTAGACGCCGGAGACTCGAAACAACAGATGTTTTTTTTTGTCATGCAAGCGGTCAACATAAGTGCTATGTTAGTCCCCGTTGAGCCTTACTTTGGTATTGTATCTGGAGGTAAGGTGTGGGAAATTAACGAGACGTTTGGCGGCTTCCTGGCATGTTCAGAGTACAAAGGACAAGAGGTATGTGAAGCTATGCAAGACTGTATTCTGAGAAGACTATTTAGAGTTAGTGTGGAGTATTAATACTTACTTGTATTCAGGTATACAGTGATGTAACAAGTCATTATGTCGCCGTCTGGACAACCTCAGAGTGTAATCTTTTGTTTCACTGGACGTAATGGCTGATGTGTGATCTCATCTTGCCTGGACCAGTGGTAAAGCTCCATTGTTTGCTCACTGTATAGTTTTGGTTTCATTAAGCTATGGATTCTAAGGTGTTATGTAACTTGTATATGCCACAGAGTGAACATGTAGGGCTGTCAAAAACTGAAGTTCTTGATATGTAAAGTGTTTTTGCTTGTGTACTGGTCATGATTTCTGGTGGTGTACATTGTTTTTGTGTCCCCACAGTGGTGTGATGATTTGTGTGATTTAAGTAGGGGACCAGACCTTCCACAAATCGGGTGAGATCACCGGCGTGGGGCACAGTGCACTACTGTTCTAGTAATGTAACATAAAAAAGTCGTGATGCCACAGGTGTATAGTTTGAGGATGGGTCTTCTATTTAACAGTGATTTTCCTGTGGGTGGTCGTCACGTTGTTCCCATACACGAGGGAAGGTTTTGGGTAACAGCCCTTTTGACTAGTTATGTTTGTTATTCCCATATGGGGTACGTAACCTCCACGAGGGGGTCAAGAGCTCGTTTGTAACCTCTATAAGGGGTTTGTAGTACCTAGGTTAACCCTCACACTGGGTTGAGTTATTGTTGCACACAGGGTTGAGTTATAGTTGCGCACAGTACTAATGTATGTCCCTTCATGGGAGTTTCTATGGGTGACGACCCATATACATGTTTGGTTCCCTTTCTTTTGGGATTGTAGTTGTAGGGTATGCTATCTTTAGAGCTACTTTTAGTTATACATTGGGGCTTTGGTTGTGTGGGGTCTTTTACCCTTTGCGTTGTAGTGCATTACGTCATAGTGTTTAATGCAGAATGCTTCAAATGTATTTCTGGTAATGTTATTGTTGCTTCAAAATGTTTTATTCTTTTAGGGAGGGATGGGAGATATTGCTTATCAAATGTATTTATCTTACCCGTTCTTTCTGTGTATAATGGTTCTTTGTACTGCGATGTTTTAATTTTTTTTGTTTGCATCTGTGGGACTTGTACCATTATTCATTTTTCTTGTGGATAGTTCTTCATTGATGTTTTATTACTTGCATGTTTTGTTTTCGTTGAAGAAAAAGGGAAAATGTTATATCCTACTTAATTGATTATCATTTTAGTCCAGCCCTGCTGCCACTAGCTGCTCAGCCAGAGCGTGAGATGGTCATAGAATGTTGGTGTGCCTGTGATGCATGGAATGCCTGGGTGTCTGAGTGGATGAGTGTTGGCAGTTGAAGATGGGCTGAGCAGCTAGGGAGGCTGCTCCTGGTGGGGCTGGTACCACACTAGGCTGGCTGGAGTAGAGACAGATGTAACCTGAACTGGAGACTGAATAAAGATGGCTTAAGAATACCTCCTGGCTCCAGGTGTCTTTCTACAGAGATCATAACACTCACTTTGATGGGTACACTGGGATTGAGGCCCAGTCTAATATGTCTCACAGTTATCAGTTCCAGTTCAGGTTCACATTGGTAAGGGCGAACAATTCCCAGGCGGAGGCTTGTGGCAGATCCCCCCTTCCCGAGGACTCAACAGCAGGGGCAATGGATGGAGCCTCGGTGGGGCGTAGGCCTCTACTTCCCCTCGAACTCACCAATTTCAATTAAGGAGGGTGGCGCCGTAGAAGTCAGGCGGCGCTGGGCCGAGTCACTGGGAGACACTCCCTCTCCAGGCAGCCCGCTGCTCCTTTCCCTCGGGGCTCTCTACTGGAGGGGGCGGCAAGATTCCCGGATGTCTGCGGGGCTCTCTAAGGTAGGGGAGCCGATCTGGGGGCCCCCACGTGCATCGGAGCCCCTCCGGTGAAGATCTGGTCAGGCTCCGGGCCGCCGTCGGGCTCAGGACACGGGAGCCAATGGGGTTGCGGCTTCCTCGAGGTGCGGCCGATGACACAGCCGACGCCCCGGTTGCCCCGCAACGCTCTCTCACGCTCACTGGGCCTGGCGCAGCCTTCCCTGCAGCCGCGGCGGCCCTCCCTCAGCTTTGGGGGGTGCAGCAGCATCCAGAGGCACAGCGCTTCTTCTCTCCTTGGCCGTGGCGGTGATATCAGCCACAGCGTCTCTTGATTCAGCAGCACCCGGGTTGATTTGGTGTTTTCGGCGAACAGCGCTTCTTCTGGGCCAAGCGCTCGCTCTCAGGTACCCGGGCTGCGGCGGTAATCTTGGGCATGTAGCGCTTCACAGACTCAGCGCAGGGGGGCACAGCATTCGCACTCAAGGGGTGGCTCCAGTTGCAATTGCAGCCCCTTCAGATCCTGGGCACACAGCAGCGTGCCAGCACAGCGCCAGCAGACGGTGGCAGGTTCCTGCGGGAAATCGCTTGGGTAACGCGGTGCTTTACCTTGGGGTTCTCAGCGGAACCAGCGCTCGCAGGCTCCTCAGCACTCCGGGATCACAGCGCTAGTTGGGGAGGTTTAGGTGTTAGGTTCACAGCGCTTCTACCCTCAGCGCTGGCAGAAGATGGCAGGCCTTAGTTGCAGGAGTTAGTATTAGTGGAGGAAGGATGGTAGTCTCGGGCAGGCACATTGGAGTTGGCACACCAGGTTCCCCTCACACCGGGCAAGGTCAGCAGGCTGGCAGGATCACTCATCTATCTTGGAGCAGCAGGGTCTAAGGTCAGTCAGCCTCAGTAGTGTAGCCTCCCCCTAGCTCAGCAGCCTATACTCCGGCGGAGGGTCCCCAGGTCCAGTAGTGCACCAACTGACTGTCAGGTTTCCCTCCTTTACCTTTATACCCCTAGGTCAGGTGACCCTACAAAAAGGCGGCAAGCTCTGGCGCCAGCCTGGGGTGTGGGAATATTCTAGAAGGCTAGAGGCGGGACGCTCAGGGTTACAGTAGCAGTATGTCCCAGCCTGATCCCAACTACTAGCGCGCAGATAGGACAGTGGCCACTCCACAGTAGCAGAGGCCTGTGGCAACCATGTTGTTAGGAGAGAGCACCTGCACCTCTGCACTGTTCAGCAGTGGTAAGGCGCCCAGAGTCCTATGTCCAACAAAACAAAATGGTGGTAAAAACGGAGGCAGAAAGGGAAAAAATGTGGGGTAAGACCACCCTAGGGCTGACAGGTCTAACACATGTTTTCTATTATACCTTCACTATTCAATAACTATTGGCTAAAGTTACATTGTGCCTACACCTAATATCCCCATAATGTTCAAAAGAACCGAATATAAAGTGTATATCATCACTTCTCATCTTACACTATTAAAGCTTACATGCAATATTTATAAAGCTTAATCACCGCATAAATACAATTTCTATCTTAATGCTAAAGCTTATAACTTATCTCTCCCTGTTTATCTATGGGATCGATATAGTAAAAAATAGATAATAAAGTGACGATATGCTAAGTAACTGTGCCTAATGTGAATCTATATATATATATATATAATTCAACCATGACCTTTCCATTGGTAAAACAGGATCTGACACAGCACAGGACGCCGACCTTTTTCACATAAATTGGGCACCAAATTGAGCTCACCTTAAATAGCATTACAGATGGCACGTGATGCATGGAAAAGAAAACTGCCAATGCAGTTGTCCTTTAAATAAAACATTATCAGCTTGTTTACCATTGTCCATGCAGACCCTGCAAAAGTTAAAATATCACAGCTGCTGCATCTAATAAATGTTACTGGTAATGACTGTATATTTAGATTTTTTAAACTTTGAAGCCCTCCTGTTAAATACCAACAACCAGTGGTGGGTCTTCATGGAAAACCCCCAGTTTATGCAAAACACCTCGCAGCACACACAATTTTGATGCAGTGATCACAAGACCAGTGTCACGCACCATGACTGTGGAGCTCAATATTTTAAATGCAATGTGCCCATATCCATCATATAACCATCGAAAGAACGGAAAATGCAGACATTTATGAAATTCATTGTTGTTGATTTAGCACACACTGCACTATAAAAATGAAAGAATTATTTCTCCCCTGCAGATACTGCCCAGTTCAACACAAACACAATTATTACATTCATTGTCCATATTTTTGGGAGAGTTACAAGTTTCTTAAAACAATGCAAGGTGGTGAATAAAAGAATAACTGAATCACTTTAAATACCAAAAGCAGCATGGATTCAATTCCTCAGGGTTACAGTTTCCCTCGTTTATCAGGCTTGTCCCTGTAATTCCCAGTGCCAAAGTAACTGTTGAGTGTGATTAGAACTCCTAGGGGCATATTCTCAAGGAGCTATCGCCGAGTTAACGGCACTTTATCGCAGCTAAATTTGCAATAAAGTTACAGCCCCATTCACAAGCCAGTGCTAACAGCCCATATCATCAGTTTTCCTGCAATAGCATCCTCAAAAAACATCACCACAGATTACCCTGGCAACTGTCGCTAATGAGATGCAGAGTAGGCGTTCCCGTGCATAAAGCAGCGACAACACCACTCCACAACATTCTCAACGACCAGCTAGATTGGCGATAAGATCACAAAACATGCGATAAGGCACATTAGCAACAGGAAATTAACATCTGCTCTGACCTGGTGCAAAGTCGGACAACAACCGTCACCAGAAAAGGGAGCACAGTGCATAGCCAAACATGAAGAACAACAGGTGCCTCTGGGCAACTGAACATGCAGTCTGGAGCCACAATAGGGCAACAACACCAACCGTCACCTCCCCCAGGACCCCCCCCCCGGACCCCACCCGCAAGCCCGCCTGGACCAACACTGAGGCAGCGCAGACAAAGACATTGACTGCTGAAAACGCACCAACCTCACAGACCTGCTGCTGGCTGTGCTGCACCTGTTGGCATCTGGGACCTGCAAACCAACAGCCGCCAGAGTTGGAGAAGTCCCACAGCCAGCCCAATCCATACCCCCGACAACTGTCTTGGATGCCATCATCAGCTTGGTACCACACTACCTATACTTCTCCCACACTGCGCAGGAACAGCTGGAGACCAAGCAAGACATCTACGTCATAGCTGGCTACCCTCTTATGTCAGGGGGCAATTGAATGCACACATGTCCCCCTTGTGGCCACTGGTGACACTACACAAAATATCCGCTACCGAAAGCACACGCATACCATCACCGTGCAGGCAATAGTGGACCACCTGGGAGTCTCCACCAACGTTGACGCCAACCACCCATTCTGAGTGCATGAGTCCTACATCTTCCGACAGTCCATCATCACCCGGTGCTTCCTGGCTGGCACCTATGGAAATGCGCTGCTCGTGGGAAAGTCCCAAATGAACACACCACACACCTCAACTCCACAATCATGCAACTCACAACACTGGGAATGCACATGTCACAAACTCACATACAACATGCCAAACAACATGCCCACCCACCAGACACGACAGCACAACTTACGCTGGCAACCCGGGCCAGCTATGCACATAAGCCATCAACTACATGGCACCTCAGCCACACGATAGCAGACTGTGGGAAGAGGTGGGGACCATGCATGTGCGAAGGAGACAAGTGACCGATGACTGAGAATATACACAATGCCAAGTGCAGCATGGAAGCGATGGCCAGACTGCAGTATGCAGACCACACACATATTCATGTCGACATACACCGCTGGTGTATGGAGTGCAGTGGACAGTGGACTCAACCATGTCACCCCAGCCAGTGGGGAAGATCCTGGAAATGTAGCTTGTTACATCCCCCACCTAAGCGTGAGCGTGTGGGCTGGCCAGCATATGCCAGGCCAGCATAGGGATGTGAATAAAAAGCACATAGCTCTGGGCGTGGTCCTCTTCCGGAATGCCCAACATCTCTGCCCCTCACCCTGCCACGAGGGCGACTCTGTCGCTGTTCGCGGTGTTACCTGCGTTCCTGTGCGCCAGCTGCACCCCGGGCCACAGGTCCCCGTACCAGTCCTGCCAGGCCCTGCGCACCCAAGCCTCAATGCACACCTGCCGACACCGGCGTGTGTCAAAGAGGGCCCACCACATGCCGGTTCAAGCTCCAAGCCCGAGTGCCATGAACCTGGCAGCATCCTCAGACCATCACGGCCTCCGCGACACAGGCCCGCCATACTCCCTTCTCATTGACGTACTCCACAGGCATGCACAGCGGACAAGTAAGTCACACATTTGGAACTGATTTTTGATTACACTATGGCAGAGTGCATCAATTATGGCTGATGTTATCTCTCTATACTCCCTTCGATATTGTGCCACCAAGTCTGTGCATAGCATTCCATCCACATGTGTCCGTGGGTCCTCGCGGATTACTGCCCTCGGGCCACGCTGCGTTCGAGTCAGTCGCACATGTGGGACTGAGTCTTGACCATACATTGCCCGAGTACACACATTAATGCAGCACTTACATCAATGTACTCCCTTTGATGTGGTGACACCAAGTCTGTGCCTGGCATCCCAACCACATGTGTCTGTGGGTCCTTGATGACTAAGCTGTTGGCCTACACTGTGGTCCAGCAGGCCTCATGCCATATCAGGCAGGACACTTCATCGTCGCTGACTGAGCAGCCGCTCAGCTCTTGGGATTTTACCTCCGTCAACCGCAAGTCACCCCCAAATGCCATGTCAACGTCATGTGTTAGAGTTCCAGAAGGAGCTTGCTGAACCGTGTCTGGCCCACGCTGAACGCTGCCTCGGCATACACTGCGGTCGAGTAAGTCACACATTTCAAACTCAGTCTTCATTTATGTATGGCTGACTTGATGTCGTTGTACAGGCCTCATCACAGACTGCATCCCCTTTCAGCCCCAGTGCCACTAAGTCTGTTCCACGAGACCCATGGACACTTTCTGGTTGAACTTTGGTGGCGACTGAGTCCATGGACTTGGGCTTGTCATCACCATCATGTCTGAGATACTGACTTTGTGGAAAAAATTATGCAGTGGCATTCCACTCCTCCCTTTGCTGCTTCTGGACAGCTTCCACCCTCTGCATCATGCCCTGGAGGACACCTGTTCTTTGCCACATTCACCTCGGACATCGCTGAGGACCCGCTCAGCTCGCATGGCCCATCTCACTGCACCGCATATCACCGTCCCGTGGCGGGGTGCCTGTGCCGGCCGCAGTGCATCCGGGACCGCTAACACTGTGCAGCTCAAGCCAGGGACGCTGTCTTCTGAGATATTGTATAGCCTCTGAGACGATGGCCTTGGGATCATCGATGCCATGTGTCTGTGGCTCTGCGCTGTCCGCTGCCTCCAGCCTCAACTGCGTTAAACCAGGGATCACACATCAAATCGAGTCCTGAGTAGCCCGGACAATGCATCACCATAGGAGGCACACGCCACCACCAACAGGTCCACTTCCAACCTCCAACTACATGAGTCGAAACAGTCGTACTGGCAGACTAACTGAGTTCCTCACACCTGTGGTGGATGCCCTCATCTGCCTGATACCCTGCTTGGCACTCCAGGTGCCCCAACCATGCAAGATGTAGTTGTTTCACTTGCTGGCTGAGGGAATGATCGTGCTGGTAGAAAGCAATTATTGTTAAAGACAGGTTTTAAACGAACTTTGCAATTACAGGCAGTCCCCATTTAACGACATTTGGCAGCATATGTGTGAAAGAGAACAATAAAGTTTCAACATTTCCTTAGGGAAGGTGGGGGGTTGCAACCCGGACAATGGAAGGAAAGTTAGGAGTTAGTGGACAACAGGAGGGAGGGTGGGAGGCAATGGTTAATGAGACATGGAAAAAATGATATGATGCAACCAGTACTAACTGAGTCAAAGTGTTTTTTCTTATGACCAGTGGGGTGAGGAACAAAATAAAAAAGGGGTGGGAGGGAATAAGGAATACAGATAATGGGAGCGTGGGTGTTGGAGGGAAGGAGCAACTCATAAAATAGGAGGAAGCAGGGTGGGATGGAAAAAACAACACAGACAACAGGGGTCGGAGTGGGAGAGAAGAAGAAAAATAGTACCTCAATCACAACATGAGCAGCAGAAGGACGCTCATCAAGATTATGCAATTAGAAATTGGTCCATGCGCCACTTGAGCGAAGTGGAAGAGAAACCAGGACACACCTGCCAATTACTCTTTTATAGACTGTGGGATTCTCGATTCTTACAGGATTTTAGAGTCCTTCCATATATCCCTAACAATTGGGATCCTCAATTCCTGAGGTGGAACCTCGAATGCAGCTGTAGTCTGTCCCCAGGTGGGTCACACTATTACAGTTTTTTTTAGGGTCCGCATAGGGACAGGATTGGCTGTGCTGGTGTGCAGTGACCTCTGGGTGCAAATACCGGCCTATATCTTGCAAACCCTCTGCTCAAAACGTTTTTCATTTTATAATTACTGTGGTGTTGTTTGAGAAGTGTGTATGGTATGTTGTACTGGCCAGGTTAGTCTTGGGTCCTGGTATCGTACGTTCTGTGCAGTTCAAAAAAAGAGTGTCAATGTTATTATCAAAGTGATGATTTTTTTATATGTGTTTAACTTTTCCTCTTCAATAGATCTGTGAGGAATGTTATGAAAAATATCCCTAAAAAATCATATTTGTACTTGCTATGAACTTAACCCGAGGCCAATTTCAGGTCTTTCAGTAACCAATATATTAAAATCTACTCAATAGTTTTGATGACAACCCACAAAAAGCATCTATTCTGAACTACATTTTTGTTTCTTGACAACTTGGTTTTGATTCCGACATTTTGGATGTAGTTAGAAGCAAACATTCCTAAGGAACCTAGAATGAAATGTGCTTGTTTTAATTCCTTTTCTAACTTTTTCCTCCTTGGATGGATTTGTATGACACATGATCAATCAAACCATAATTGCATGTGCTAATATTCTTAGGGGAAGATCACTCTCAAATTAAAAGGTATCTATAATTTAAACCATCAAAATCCACCATCAGCTTTCTCCACACCGCTGCACATTAGACAAATAGTAGGTAGGCAGACAGATCAGTTAGTCATATCTCCGGCAATTAATGCATGTTTTTTAATTGATTTCTTGTTATTTTCAGTCTAATTGGGACCACCGAGGAAAAAAACATTATCTAGTAGACAATATTGATCAAATCCATAATTGACTAGATCCCCTGTCAACAATATTTTCCTACAAAAAAACACTGAGCCACACCACATACGAAACTTTAAAATATCTTTCTAAACCCACACACATAACTTCTGCCAATTGCAGGTTCACCTTTCCATTTTTAGAAAACCATACACCCAAATAGTTATAGTTGGGCGTGTGTCAAGTTTTTAGCTGACCAAGCTTCCAGGATGGTTTGGCTTTATTTTAATATTTTTTTAACACCATAACTTTGGTCTTCTGAACATAGGCGAGCATTTTTCTGTTTTTGCTATAAAGATATAATTGATCGAGCGCTCAAAGCATGCCAATTCCGGTGTGATCCAGAAGAAGCAGATCATCTGCATACTGCAATAGCGGTAGTCTGTATGTATGGATCCTTGGAAATACAGTTCTGGCTTCAGAAATTGATTCGCCAAGGTCAGCAGTGTAAAGATTAATCACATTTGGATCTAACACAAATCCTTGTTTCAAGCCTCAGATTGCTGATATTTTATGTGTGGCCCTATTACCTTTGCCTAGCTTGACTCAAAACCAGGTATATGTATAAAAGGAAATGCTGGGCTTTAAAAGATTTTCAGAATACCCCATTTTGCAGCCTTAGACAATAGTATGTTTCCACCCACGCTGTTGAATGCTGTGGGGAAATCAATGAAGCAGGCAAAAAAGGAGGGGGGTTTAAAGCTTGAAAGGAACGGTGGTTGAGGTCAGCTAACACAACTATTTTCTAAAGAAGATGGTTTTTGCCTAAAGCCAGTTTGATAAAGTGGAATTATGCTTTCCTCTGAAATCCATGCATCAAGTTCTAGTAGGAGGTGTTTAGCATACACTTTTGCCTCCATGTCTGACAGCGCAATTAAACAGTAATTCAATGGTTCGTTGTGTGGATGGGATACAGCATAGATCCAATCCAAGAATGAGGGAGAAACAGTGATTGCAGAGTGGAGTAAGGATATTACCCCAAAATTCTGTATCCATCCTATTAATGGATCCGTGGAGGCCGTTTGGCCCTGGGGACCCATTCTCTTTAATGGTTTTTAATGCCATTCCGACATGGCTTTTACTAAATGGTTCTAATGAGCTAAAACAGCAGTCTTCTTCCTCTGAACTGTCCGAAGCGTTACACCCATCTGTGACTGTCAAGATCAGAGTGAAGAGAAGTTAACAAGTGTATTTGAGTCTGAGTCGAATGACCTAAGTGGCTGTGTCTAAGTATCCGCTTTACTTTAAGCATTATATAAGTTGGAGACATGCTTGCGCAATTTTTCCATTGGCGCACGTTGTTCTTGTCTGGCCATTGTTGCCTAGTTTGTTGACACAGCCCCACAATTTACTTACCAAATTTTGCCTGGTTATGGGGGCTTAACAAAGTGTGCAATGTTTTGCCTTGGATGTCCACACTAATCTGCAAGATGTATCTCTTAAGGCTCTTAATCTCACTAGCTGTGACTGGTTGCTCTTGTTTTTAGATAGGTCTTTGGTGGGGCACCTCAATGCCCTAGTGTTGTTCTGTTTGGCGGTCATAAACCTGAGTTTATATATGGTGCCCAGGTGTGTTTTGCTGAGTGCAGTCATCTCTGTTCTCTCTCTGAGTGCGTGGAACAACATGTTTATAATATTGTCCCATGGTAAATGCTGGATGAGCCCTGAGGCAGAATTGGATTGGATATTTCCACCATTCACATAATATCGAGATGTTGAATTATGTTGGATCGATCCTGCCCTATCGACCCTCCTTATTAGATTAACAGTCTCTACATGCTGGAAGGAGCCCACAAGACTTCCTTGCTGGGAAAAGTGGTTACTTTCCTGTTGGGCCATGACTACATAGCTCATGCATGAATCACAAATTGTGCAGCTCCCAAATGTATAACCTAAGTTCAAAATAAGCCCAAAGAAGTTAAATTGTAGGTGCACACACAGTTATTCATTCTCCCCGCAAGAGCGACTGCTGGAGTTATTGGTTAATCAAGTGAATGTAGCTGGCCTAGTCTGGTCAGATTGATGTCACCAGTTAATATAGCCTCAAATGATAAATGGCGACCTAGGAGACCATCAAGAATGTCACTGACATCATGTAGTGTTGATTTATTATTGATCCTATTCAGACTTAAGTAGGCTTTTATCAGTAAAGTCTTAACTTTCCACCCATGCATTAACCTTTGATCAGTTAGCTTGCAGCATTGGATTATCTATTTAACTTCGCCCAGTTCCAGATCCTAGGTTGGGGAAGCATAGATTTATAAGCCTCCTGATGGTCGCCCGTTGATGGAAAGTTTCTGTAGTTCTTAAAACCCTGGTAATGGCACAGCTTCAATGGACCATGTTTCCTGCAGGCATAATCTGTTACCACCGGTTATGAACTTGTGTGCCTCTGAAAGGGAGAGTATACGCTGTAGTCCTGCCACATTCCACGATTATAATGTAAGCGTTACATTTTGAAGTTTTTCCCTTCCTTTGGGACGAGCCTTAATTGTTCCTCCATATGTTGTGGGGGATGATAAATGGATGTCATGGGTCTCTCTGATAATGTTGTGGCCAACCATGTGTAATCTTGTTTGGTTCCTGAGGATCTTCAATGATAATAATGGGCCTTATTTATGTGTTTTTGTTGTTGGGCAACGCAGAAGTCCTTCCTGCTGCGTTGCCCGATGGCAACAGAAAAGGGAAAGGAATGCGCCATATCTATAAGATACGGAGCATTCCTGTCATTTTCCCCTGCGCCGGCTCACAATGGGCTGCGTGCACCAACGCAGCAACGCAGGCACCTTTGCACCATGCGTTGAGGGGATGATTGTTTTTTTGCAGGAAGGGAATTCTTCCAGCAAAAAAAACAATCACAAGAGGCTTTTTAAGGAAAATTGAGAAGAAATAAAGATATTTCTCCATGTTGTGCCTCCTCTATGTCTCCCCTGGGGAGGCATAAGTTTTTGGCGCTGCCTCAGAGTTACGATTGCTCGTAAATATGGGGCAGTGTCAAAATGTCATGGATGTTGCTGGGAACCCTCCCAGCAACACCCATTGCACACCCCTTTAACGCAGAAAACTGCATTAAAGAGGACAATATTTATGAGGCAGCGTTAGGCCAAAAAAAAGTGGCTTAGTGGTGCCTCGTAAATATGGAGCAGGCTTCTGCTCCACGGAACGTCCCAAAAAGTGACGTTCCGACGGCACAAAGGGTCTCATAATTGAGGCTCAATGTGTTTCCCTTCATGTTCACTGCAGAAGAGGACCTGCATCTGGCCATTTTAAGTACATTGAAATCCGTTCCCCTATTTTCTTTTCTGAAAATGCTTTTTGGGAGACGTCCACTGAGTTTTGTGTCCAGTTATGCTAATAGAAATACCTTAATTTTCAAACACTGCTTTTTCTTTCAAGACTTGTGTGAAGTTGGCATTTCTACATAACCACCCACAAACGTTTTTTACTTTCAACCTTGTTGTTTATGAGGATCTTGCACACTTACCCCGGCTAACCAGTTCTAAAGTGCTTGTGCTCTCTCCTTAGAATTGGTTTATAACCAATTGGCATATTTAATTTACTTATAGTTCGGAAATATTATGCCGAGCACTATATTAAGCAACTCATGGATCTATAAGACAATTTATTATCATTGCATTTAAATGAAATTGGTCAATAAAAATCATAGCTTTGTGGTATTGTTAGTAGATACAAACAAAAATATTGTCCCAGTCAAAATTTCAATTAAAGAATACATCTTTTCTCCAAATATCCTTCTAATTGTTTCCTCAAGATCTAGTATTGCCTATCAAATTATACACTTTATCATAGGGATTTTTGCCATCTTGTTGCAGAGATAATCTATGTGAGAAGTTCAGCTATATTCTCCTTCACACTGAAGCACGTATTATACTCTTCAAGGGAAACATTTTATTTTGATATTATTCATGCTTCAACATCACTTGCAAAGACATGAATGAGGAGGACAAAACGAGGAATAATCAGAATAACGACACTTGCCAAATGAGAAAGAAATGATATTTTCAGGAAAGAAAAAAGCAAAGTTTCCCAGTCTATCTCAAGAGGTATAAGGAGATGAAATTAAATCAAAGACTACAACAACTCTTTGTTGACTCAAACAATTCACATGTGTTTATGCAGCCTGTTGGCTAACATACATAAAACTAGATTTGAGACACTAACAAATGTATTATCTTCTCCTGGATAACTTTGATCAGCTTACCTTCTTTTCACTATCATACTTAACGTCCATACATTTGTACACCTAATCACAATCCCTAGAGGCATAACACAGCACAGGCAGCTGATTTGCATTACATTTCTCTACAAAGCCACGCAAATCAGGCTTCGCGTGGTTCTGTAAATATTACTGACGCCTTTGCGTTGCTACTCAAGGACAATGCAGATGCTTCATAAATATGGACCCCTGTCTATTGTGCAGTGCTTTAAATGGGCTGATACTGTCCGGTATGGAGTACCTGCACTTCTCAAGAGTGACTTCATAGTTTTAAATGGAGAGTACAATCACTTCTCAGAAACAACCAGGTACTCTGGTACAGCGTACCTGCACTTCTATTTTTCCATTTCAAGCACTGCTTTTGTGGCTCCTCGAGGCCCTCCTCCTGAAGACATTCTCTTACACTGTGTCCCGCAACCGCAACCGCAGATTTCAAGCGGACATCAATGACCTCAAGCCTTTCTTTGCCTGTACTAGCTAAAGGTCTTTCACGTCATGCAAATAGCACAGGTAAAAAAAAAATGAATACTGCTTAAGGTTTTTTTACAGAAAGAGCCAAGACAGTCATGTTTAAAGAAAAATATTGGGCCTGATTCACAAAGGTAAACTTAGACGTTAGGTCTAAACTTGGACCAAATGTCTAAGTTTTCTTCTTTGGGAATTCTTAAAGGGCATTTATGAGTGCTATCTTTATGTCCGCACTTGGGCCGGATCTCTGCCCCAAGTGTGGACATAAAGATAGTACTCGTAAGTGCCCTTTGTAAATTCCCAAAGGCATAAACTTAGACGTTTGTCCTAAGTTTAGACCAATCATCTAAGTTTACCTTTGTGAATCAGACCTTGTGTTCCCTGTTGTATGGAATATGACTGTACATAAATTGTAATTGATGCCTTAGGGTCAGGAAATGTTAGATGGCACTGAAACGCCTGTTGAGAAGGGGTGATGGCCCTGATGACTGGTTGGGGATTATCCAATAAACACAGTTTCCTCTCAAGAGCCTGGAGTAGAGTTTTAAATACAACAGTAGCCATGAGGCTGAAGACTATGAGGATGGCGAAGACAACATCATTGTTAGCACGTTAAAATAAACTATTGACTGTAATCTGTGAGAGGAAGTTGATTTAAATATGATGTTCTTGCACAATGCACTTAACAACACATTTCCATGTTTGCAAATGACGGAAGACCAAAGACTATGTTGAGGTATAGCAATACAATTCTTTAGAAATTAAGACTCCTACAAGTATGATTTGTGTTCCAGAAAATCACTTCTGTCTATGCTCTTTCATACAATGCCTACCTGAGACATTCTAAGTTAAAGCTCAGAAATCGCTCTCCCCGCTTTCTTCTCTGACTATCTCTCTCAATCACTGCCTGTATCTACATTTTGTCGCTCTTGTATCTTGCAAATGAATGCTGAATAGTGTTGGAAAGTGGATTATTATTAGTAGTGGTAAATATACATCTACCACTGGCAATAGTACTACTAACACAATAGAGGGGTCAGAATGGGTCTTAGAAAATTACTCCCATGCTCAACCCATGGTAGCTTGGCTGCAAGCAGACAGGCTTAACTAGAAAGACAGGTATGGAAAGCATATAAAACACCAATTCAGTAAACAATGAAGAAACAACTCACAATAAAAATTCAACACCAATTTTTAACAATCGGAAATATTTTTATCATTAAAATGACTCCAAAACGAAACACAAATAAATGTAGGGAACAAGAGAAATGAATTTAGAACAATTTTGCACTATATTTCACATTGAAACCTATAGCGCCTATTGGGACATCTGGTCACGATAGACCAGGACAGGCCGACCGCGGTGCAGCCTTGCACAGCTACCTTTCACTGTAAGCCTCGGTCAAAGTTTTTGCCTTCTGATTTAAAAACCTTTCTCTAGCTTTTTTTTCCCAGGGTCTCTCCAAGCTCTCAGGCAGTCCATATTTGGTGAGGGTTCGCCGGCTTGCCTTGTGATAAGCTCATGGTCAGACGTAAGGAAGTCAGACCTCCAGAGCTTTCCGTCAGGATGAACCAGGGATCCAGGCTGGCTCATGGTTAAAGGTGGGTGGCTTGACCCTCGCTATTGGTCCCAGTCGCCTTTCCTAAGTTCGGACTTAGAAACTTTTACAGAGTTTTTTCTCCTGGGGTCCCTTGATGCTCTTCACCAGGCTGAATTCAGTCAGGGTTCACTGGCTAGAGATTCAGCCAACACCTGATCAAGTCGGACTTCTGGAGCTTTTTCAGCAGGACGAACCTGGAGGGCAGGCTGGCTTGTAGATGAGGGTTGCTGGCTTTGCTGTCCAGGTTGAGTCAGTACACTTATGGAGCTTTTTAACAAAGTTGCTCCAAACTTCATCAAAGTTTTGTAACTTCTTCCTAAAGTTCCTTTGAGGGTCCCTGTTAGAACGTTGATTATTGGTAGGGGAAAATGTAGATCTGACAATGGCAATAAGGCCACTAACACAGTATAGGGCTCAGAATAGGTCTTAGAAAATTATTCCTATGCTCAACCCTTGGTAGTTTAGCTGTGAGCATGCAGGCTTTACTTCAAAGACAGGTATGGAAAACATTTAAAACAAACATTCAGTAAATAATTAAGACACAATGCTTATCTTTAACATGACACCAAAATGACAACAATCCAATGTAGGTAACCGGAGATAAGAATTTTGAAAGATTTAGCAATTTCTAGCACATAGAAACCTTTAACGCCTTATCAGGACATCTGGTTGGGATAGACCGCGTCAAAGTCAAAGACTGTGATGGAGCCCTGGTCAGCTACCCTACACGGTAGGTGTCAGTCACAGTTTTTACCTTCGGACTTAGAAACTCTTCTGGAGCTTTTTCTGCGGGGTCCCCCGATGCTCTTCACCAGGCCAGATTCGGTGCGGGTTCACCTGCCCGGATTCGGTGAGGGTTCGCCGGCCTCGGATTTCACCTACTCCTGCTCAAACTCTGGAAGCAGGATCTATGGAGCTTTTCAGCGGGAAGAACCTGGATGGCAGGCCAGCTCGTGGTTGAAGGCAGGCGGCTTGGCTGGCCAGGTTGAGTTGGTCCCCTTATAGAGCTTTTTTCCCAAGGTTGCTCCAAAGTTCTCCCAACTCTTGAAACTTCTTGCTGAAGTTGCCCAAAGGGTCCCAAAGTGTCTCAAACTCACTCCAAGGGTCTGGAATCTCCAAGATAGTCCTTGAAAGTTGAGGACTTCAGTTCCCACAATCCACTTGGACAAAACCCTTTACAAATCCACTGGTAGTTCTCCAGGTTGAGGATCCTTGGTGATGATGTTCCAGGTGAGCTCTGTTAACCTATAGCTTGCAGGAAGTCCACTCTTTAGTCCTTTTACAACAAGGTAAACCACAGGCTGTAGCTTCAGATGGTACAGCAGGTGCAATCTTCAGAGTGCATTCCTTAGGAAATGCACATCAAACTTCTCAGCATGGACCGTCTTGCTTTCATAAGTTTCAAGCGGCAGATCTGAGAGGCACTGCCCTTCTCAGATACTTATTCAAATTTCTTTGGGTCAAGAAGGAGATCACTCCTGTTCAATGGGCTGCAGGGTACCAACCAAAGGTCTGACCACTTCCTGTAAGGAGTGGCACTATTTTGTCCCAGTGTGCACAAATTCTTACAAATTCATAATGGCTGATTTTCCTGGACAGACTGAAGAGCTGTCTAAACACACCCCTAGGATGGCTAATCTCCATAGTCTCTCTCCCTTGCTTCTGCTCATTCCTTCCTTAAGCCTAGCATCTGGCTGGGTTCAAAAGAGTAGAGTTGTGAATAATACTGGTGTCTTCCCCTTCTCTTAAAGTCCATTATTTACAACTCCTCCCCCTACTCTGGCATTCCTTTGTAACAGAACACAGTCTTACCAGCAGAGCTGGTTATCATCTCTTCAAAGGAGCCTGGCTGATCCACTTAACTTTTACCAATCAGGACAGAACATTGGAAGGTTGAATCTAGTCTTACAAAGTCTTATAACTTCTTGTCTGTACATTTTAGGAGAACTTCAACAATATTATATTGCTGGATTTATTAATACCATTCCGGGAAGTCTTTGAATGGCATTTTTAGCCTTCTCCTATCAAGATTTAGCAATTAATAACTTCTTGCCATGTTAATCTATGTGGCATGGGATTTGTACTGGGAAAAATAACTTGGTCCATTTTTCCAGCACCAGGGCTTTTAAAAACATATTTTATAAGTGCTCTACATATATTTACAGGACCCCACCCCTGGATAACCTAGGGGAGACTTTAGGGGTTTTGGAAATGTAAAAATATTGCAGATTCTCCCGCCGCAGTGCTCCTAGCACCAAATCCGAGTTTGAGCAGCAATTTATCACTATGCGGGGAGTGAAATGTGCAATTTCACTTAACCTAGGGCATATAAGTCTCATTTTATAAGGGTCCTCCTTATAAATACCTGATCCCACACCCCTGGAACACCTAGGTAATACCATACATTGTAGATTATCCATTTTTAAGTGCCCCAAATACTAAAGTCGAGTTTGGGTACAATTTCTTTTTAAAAGCAGTCCTGCAGCACACAGCCACTTTTAAACTGACTTCAGGCTTCGGTTGTACACACATGCAAGTGCATAAAGGGCTGCTGGCCTCTAAACTGCCATGCCCTAATATATACTAAGGACTGATAGGTAGTTTTGATCCCCGTGCCCTATTATGTAATAGGGCCTTATAGGGTAGGTCGTGCCAATCACAAGGGTACCCCAACCCATAGTGTACCCTAGTGTATGTGGACTTTTTCACTATATTCTAAATAATGTGTCTCTTTCAGCATAGCACTGTCCCCGGGCCTGGTTCGGCAGAGCCCAGGGTCAGTCAGAGTCAGTTAATACAAGTACCTGTCAGCAAAAAGTTGGGGGTGACTTTGCAACAGTCCCAAATTATTGAATACTTACTAAAAGGGTCTGGAAACTCAAAGATAGCCCTTGAATGATTGGGACTTCATTCCTACAACCCAATTGGAAAAAACCCTTATAGATCCACTGGTTGTACTACAGGCTGGGAATTCTTGGTAGTGCTTGTCCTGGTAAGCTCTGTTAACCTGTAGCTTGCAGGAAATTCACTCTTTAGTCCTTTTGAAGACAGTTTGATCCACAGGGCTGTAGTTCCAGATTGGGAAGCAGGTGCAGTCAGTCAGAGTGCAGGGCCTGGTTGGTGCAAATCAAGCTTCCAGCATGGACCCTTCTTCTTCCTTAAGTTTCAAGCAGCAGATCTGAGAGGCTCTTCCCCTCTCAGATACTTATTCAGTGTTCTCTGGATCAAGCAGGAGGGCACTCCTGTCCAATGAGGTGAAGGGCAACACCCCAAAGCATGACCATTACCTCCAGAGTGTGGCCCTATGGTCTCCCAGAAAGCACTATTCTTCCAAAATGTAGTAAGGCTGACTTCTCAGCAGGGTGGTAAGAGCTGACTAAACCAACCTCCAGGATGGCTCATCTCCATATTCTCCCCCCTCTTAAGCCTGCCATCTGCCTGTGTTCGAAGAGTAGGGGTGTAAATAAAACTGGCTTCTCCTGCCTGTCCCCTCCTTCTTTTGAAGATTATTGATTATGATCTCTCCCCCATCTCTGGCATTCCGATGTAGCAGAACACTCTCCTCCCAGAATGACTCTTTAATCTCAGGGGATACTTATCACCTCCTCAAAGCAGCCTGGCTAATCCACTTAACTCTGACCATTCAGGGAAGATCAATGGAAGGCTGCATTTTGGCTTACAGACAAGAAAATCTTCTAACTTCTTCTCTGTACCTTTTAGAATAAATTCAACTATAGTATGTTGTTGGATTTATTAATATGATTCTAGTAAGTTCTCAAATGATAGTCTCCTGATTTTCCTGGCGGGAATTATTAATGAATAACAACTTGCCATATTAGCCTATGTGGCTGGGGATCTGCAATGGGAAAAATAAACTGCGCAATTTCTCCAACACCAGGGCCTATAAAACATCTTTTATAAGGACCCTGCCTATATCTACCAGACCCTAACCCCAACCCCTGGAACACCTAGGGGAGAATTTAGGGCTTCTAAATATGTAAAGTTCATTCCTCCACAGTGTTCCTAGCACAAAAGTCGATTTTAGGAAGTACTTTATTAAAATGTGGGGAGTGAAATGTGCAATTTCACTAACCCTAAGGCATATAAGTCGTATTTTATAAGGACCCTCTTTAAAAGTACATGACCCCCACCCCGGGACACCAAATGAGACCTTGGGGGTACCTAATTTGTCAAAATATTGTTGATTATTAATTTTTAATTGTCCCAAACACCAAAGTCGATTTGGGGCACAATTTGCAGTCCTGCAATACTGGGCTGCTTTTACACTGACCCCAGGATTCAGCGATGCACGCATGCAAGTGCAGAAATACTGCTGCCTTCAAACTGCCCTGCCCTATTGCATACCAGGACTTAAAGGTAGTTTCAATCCCCCTGCGCTATAATGTACAAGGGCCTTATGCATGCTAATCATAGGGGTACCCTAATCCACAGTGTACCCTAGTGTATGTAGGTGTTTCCCATGTATTGTAAGTGTCTTTCCAGCACAGCACTGGCCCTGGGCCTGGTTAGGCAGAGCCCAGGGTCAGTCAGAGTCAGGTACCACCAGTACCTGTCAGCAAAACAATGGGAGTGCCCAGGGCACAGGATGACTTTGCAACAAATAGCCACAGGGCTTTAGACAAATTTGGTAAATCGTGTGTACTAACATTGCTAATTATAGGGCACATTTTTGTCTTGGATAACTGGCCCACATTTTGCCCCTTCCACCTGCACGTGCAAAGCAGGAAAGAACCTATATTACAATTCATAATCAAAGTGCTCAGATCAATATATTGGAGTGTGGGATTGGTCAAGTATGTGCGGCTGAGGTTCTTTACTATATTCATGTTTATAATAATAATTCATTATTTCACAAAAATAGAGGAACTATTTAGTTAAATAACTCACAATTTAGTAAATGAAGATTAATCTGAGCTAACTGCTGATGGAACTGCAGCTATACATTTGCTTATATTGAACATTAAACACCTTGGGGGCCTCATTTACAAAGCCATTGTGTCACTTTTTTTTGATGCACTGGCAATACAGTGTGCCTGCCCATATTTACATGTAAACTCACCCTAGATGACTTTCCTGACCTTGTAAATATGGGCTCATTTCATGCATTACTCAGTGTGAAAGCTGTGTTCCATGGGTGTTGCTGTGACTGTTCCCACGCAACAATTATGGAACCTGACACATTCCAAGACTTAAAGTTTTGTAAAGCTGGGAATGCGTCACAATACTGCATCTCCCCAGGGGAGGTGTAGGAGCGGCACAACGAGGAGAAAATACTTTTTTTCTCCTCATTTTTTCCTGTCTATTCATGCTGCATTCTTCGGCATGCATAGAAAGAGCAAAATTAATCAATGTACAGGTTTATGGCAACAATTAAAATATCATAATTGGTGCTAATACTTGAGCAATAAGAATCACAAAGAATTGAGGCAACAAAAGCTATTTATCAAAAATACTAAATTATCATGTATTACTTTCTTAACAATTAAATGACCTGTGGTATTCATACATTCACTTTCATGTCCTTCAATCATACTCCCATGCAAACTAAATACAGTTTAAAAACATTATTGAAATGGTGACATTTTACACAAAATTGATATAAGCAATAGATTCAATTGAAAACTAAGTGGCACAAATTCAAATGACTGGTGGTCTTCCACGTGCGTTTCGGCACACAAGGATGCCTTCTTCAGGAAGAGGGCCACAGTTGGAGCACATGGTTAATCTGTGAATGAAATGTGTTGCCTTATGAGAAAAGGTGGTTCTTTCTGAGACACAATGAAAATGCAATAGGCATAAATCAACAATGAAAAGCATTTGCATTGAATAAATAGGAAAAAATAACAATGTGGGAAAAGGAATGACACAAGATGATTAATTAAACAGTATATAGCAAAATGAAGTTAGATTTATAGAAGTGAAAATAAGAAAGATTGTGTTGAGAGATAACCCAATGTGAATAGTAGGAGAGGAACCAGAATGTTTATAAATATGTAAGATAGTGAAGCAGTAGAATAAAGCCATAGATACCTACTTGTGACTTGGTAACAAAATAACATAATCTTGAGTATTACCTACTATTGGTGATTATACTATGATGTTGTGTTTTAAGGTCAATGGAAACAATACAGTTCTTGATATGTTATCTAGACATGAAAAAATTAATAACACCTATTAGTGGTTGCACAAGTTTTCTTTCGTTTTCAAGACAAGGATTCTAGGCGTCTAGCTGGTGTTTACCTCAATTGCCAAAAGCTTTGGTTAGAGTAGGAAGGGAAGAGAAACGCTGTCGATATATCATTCAGTAATAATTTTATGTTCGTCCTCTTTTTTAAAAGATATGCTAGAAATGGAAGACAAACAAGCTTAAGTGAACAAATCTATTTAGTGTATGTGGCGACAATTCAAGTTCTGATAAGCTATTCTCTTATATACCTGTATGCCAGACCTGGCAGTGAGGATTGTAATTCGTCGAGACTGATGAAAACAGACGGTCGTGATGATGAACAAGTTGCAACGAATGTCTATTTAATCTATTATTCCAATACTGGGGAAAAGAATGCACAAAGATATGTGCTGATTAGTTAAAGATGAAGAAGTTATGAATTGCTATATTGGCGATATATTGTAGCAAAAATAGCTACTGGATATTGATAAATAGCTTTTGTTGCCTCGGTTCTTTCTGATTCTTATTGCTCAAGTATTAGCACCAATTATCATATTTGAATGTTGCCTTAATCCTGTACATTGATTGGTTTTTCCCTACCTTAAGGAACCTCACCCATGCCATCAATGATTGTTTCTGTGCAGGAAGGTTCCTGCACAAAATCAATCATCTCCGCAATACAGTCACCCTTGCAAGATGATGTAAGTGGACCTGTGCTAGTGCATGGGAGATAATTGTGTGCCAGCGCAGGGGAAGCACACAGATGTGTTGTTTTGTTGTTAATATGGCGCATCCTTTTAAAATGACACTGCTCGGCGCAGCAAAATGGCTTGCAGCGCCGTGCTGCATCATCTTTTTGTAAATGAGGTCCCCAAGGACCCAATGGAGGGGAAGGTATGGCACATTTGCAATAACTCAAGTAACCTAAAGTCTCTCTCCCTCTCGTTCATGCAGTTCTAACTTCGAAGTGACCTAATACAGGCAGTGCTCAAGCGCATGTTTTTCTCTGGTCCCAGGCTCTAATCCTGGGGTTCGTATTCATGCTTCTGAAATGAAACATCTTCCCACCTGTAGTTTGTTACCAATAAACATTCCCCATTGTTTTCTCCTTGAAATCCAGCTTTACAAAAATAGGGGCATATTAGCAACACTTTGCGATAACTATCGCAAAGCGTGCTTAGTGGTCCTTTTCCTAACGCCCGCAATCACAGGTTTTTATCACGGAGATATCGCGTTATTAACAACGCGTATCTCCAAGGCGATAAAAATTCCTGCGATAGCGGGGAAATCGACGTTTTGCAGGGAACATCGCTGGTTTTCCGGCGAAGTTCCCTGCAAAACGGCGATAACCTTGCTGATATGACCCTGTGGTCGTATCAGCAGAATCCACCCCCTATGTTAGGGGTGGCTAAGTCAGGATTTTAGCAGACGTTAGTTTTTGGAGAAAACAGCAGTTTTATCCAAAAATTAACGTCTGCTAAAATGCCAGGGCATCCTTGCTGATAGCGCGAAGCTGCGTTATGGATGTTCTGACATGTAGTGAATGTCAGGAACACCCACTTTGCATCTCATTAGAGATGCAAAGGTAGGCGTAGTGAAAAAGGGTGCTAACATGCGAATATGCATGTTAGCACCCTCTTGCTGATAGGGCGATGGTTTTATCTCCGCTTTTCTGGCTTTTAAAGCCCTTGCTGATATGGTTTGTAATTTATGCCACCTATGTCACGTTACAGCATTTGCAGTGGTGAGGGTCGTGAGATAAAGCACAGTGCCCCCGGTGCTTCAAACGTGTATAGCAGAGATCCCCGACTGAAAAAAATATGCCCACACAACCACTGCTGCCACCTTCACAATACTCTGTTAATGCACATCCTTTCCCATTAACATGACCATAAATTATTATTTCACGCTGCAAAGACCAAAGTCCTAACAATTTTTCTCAAGCTATATGTCGTGTAGGTACGTAAATATGATAACTGTTCCAAATTCTTTCGAACTGTATTGTATATGAAATCGGGTAAGCTGGAGCCAGCCCACATTATGCTATTAAAATTGCCATGGATTTCTCTATTCTGCAGCAACATCATGCCCCATGGTGGCATACTTTGTCTTTTGAGTGAGTGAATGTAATTACAAGTCAATTCTCTAGTTCATAAAACATACCCCTCATCATATTGTTAGGGCAGGGTTTCAGTTAGCAGCAGTTAAAGGGTTGTATTCAACCACGTATTTTAGAAAGTCTTGGCACACTGAACTGCTTACTTGTGCAAAACCTGTCTCCTGCAAATAAATGCATGAGGACGATAAACACGTAATCCTCTTATCTCATATCCTTTTTCGCACAGACAGAGCACACTGAAGACAAATCCCATGCGGCTATCTCAAACAAATGGGGATACTTAAGCCCATTTCGTATAAGAAGCATGATAAGAGAACTAGTGACTGCTTTGGCCTCTGGGAAAAACACGATAACATTTATTCAGCCTGAAATACCGACTCTTGCAGAAATCGTAGTAGCAATTGGGAATATAAAACATTTTTATTGGAGTAACGTTAAAACATTAATTTGTTTTCAGCTAGAGGAATATTTTACAGATAGTATATGAGTAAAAGAAACACAAATTAAATCATAGGTGAAAATAGGTCTGAAGTCTGGATACAGGGCTCCATGGAAGGCATTTTTCATTATATTGTATTTTTGAAAGGGAAAGGCATTAAGTTACAGCCCTGCTTCTGAGTGACCTCATAAAACACTTTAGTCTATTTCTCTTCAGAGTCTTTGTCAACACTCTATGAAATGTTAGTGTATACAGGCATATCAATTGCATCTTCTGTTCAACTCGTTAATAACGCCCACCAATCAACTGTTCTCATGATATTGTTTGCACACTTAATGAAGTTTTGAAATAAAGTTCATAACTGTAATGGAAATGCACGTTCAGGACTCGGTAGAAGTCACGTTTATTTCCAATTACCCCAAGGCCTCTACACCATTGATCACTCTTCTGTATAAGGTACACCTCATTACTTGCCACATCCCATGTCCTCTCCTATGTCACCTCAGATTGGACCCACCCATATGCAAATCAGTCTCAACCCTGTTCCTATGTGAACAGCCCAGCCTGAACTGCCAAGCCGGTCGTCCCTTGACCGGAAACAAGCATCCTGGGACCAGGTTCGGGGTATTACCCCTCATCCGCCAGGCTAGCTTGAATCCAGAGGCACAGTGAGCAACGGACCCACGTCTGGGTATACCCATCCCACTTAGGGCAAAAAGTGGTACGCAAACAAATGATGGATGGAATGCTGAATAAATCATAAAATCACCCCAAGTCAAGAGAGATGGGTTAAATCCATGGTTCCTTTGCTCACCATGCCACCCCAGATTAGACCCAGCCATATGGAAATCAGTTTTGACCCTGTTCCTCATGGGGACAGTAGAGCTTGAGCTGCCAAGCCAGGTTTCCTGGACCAGAAACAAGCATCCTGGGACTGGTTTCAAAGTATTACCCCGTATCAGCCAGGCTAGCTTGAATCCAGTGAGACAGTGAACAAGGGACCCAGGTCTGGGCATACCCCTCCCACTTAGGGCTCACGGAACAGATGCAGCCAAACATGCGTAGACATTTGAATCCTATAAGACTCTCTTGGATTTCACACTGCTACTCACAATTATTTTTTTTCTATTCAATTGTCGCTCTTATTTATTATATGAGAGAAGCAGTGATTTATCCAGCTCAAAAACATAACAAATTGAATTACTGCAGTAGCAGCACACTCACTCTGAAAAAGCTAGCGAAGCAAAACCCAGATCGGCCTTTCTTTTGCAGCAAGCAAACAAAGTAGGTTTGGAGAATAAGCAGTTACATGTAATGTGTACCATTCTTGTAGCTTAATCATACGTGATCGGCGCACTACATCCCTTTCATTCTTGGGAGGTCGACACTCTACTAATTTCAAAGCAGCATTAATCTGCAGCCTAGTTTCTCTCCAAATCCTTGAACATGTTTAATTACCATGTCAGTCTGTGTTATTCCATGCTTAACTCACTGCTCCTTTTTAATCGTATTATCCATCTATTTAAAAAAAATGTTCTCTTTGATTCTAAAAAGGTTCTTCTTGGTGTTTCAAGTGCTTTCGACTCTCCTGATCAAGTATATCTGATTGTATAGATCAGATTCAAATAACACTCATTTAATCAAACTCTTGGAGAATCAACATAATTTGCAAAGATAGGTGCAAAGTTTTCCAAAGGACTGAACCATAAACGTGTTTTGATTAATTTCATCTTGATAAATTTCCTCCCCATTTCACGACTTCCTTTCCCAGCCAAGTTAGTCAAAAAGGCTATGAATGTCCAACATTCAAACATTATCTTGGAAAATCTGTTGCTAAATACCATGCAATACGGCTTTTGGAGTGGACACAGCACGGAGTCCACTCTGATCAAATCTACGGAAGAAATAAGAGAGGCTCATAATGTTGGAGGAAAAGTAGTGTTAGCACTGTTAGACCTTTCTGCAGCTTTTGATTCAGTCCATCATGACCTGATTGCCCGCCTGTTAGACTTGGCATCTTTGGTGTGGTTTACCCTGACTTTTTGCCTCTACATCCGGTATTATCGATGCTGTGCTGGATTTCGTTTTTTGCTGCCTTACATGCTTTGGGCACTCTGCCATTGCTGATCAGTGTCAACGTGCAAGGGCTCCCTGTGTAAATTGTTATTACAATTGATTCTCCCTGATTGGCATACTTGATTTACTGGTAAGTCCCTAGTAAAGAACATGTTGTGTGCCAGGGCCTGTAAATCAAATGCTACTAGTGGGCTTGAAGTTCAAGAGAAAACAGGGAAACCCTACTCACTAATGAACCAGGGTAATAGTTATATAGGAAAAACAATGGTTCCTGTGGAATAATATACTATGAGTTTATGATACATAAGCACAATCGCGATATAGAGGGTTTAGATAATGTCAGAGCGTGAAGAAGCGAACCATTTTCCCAGCACATATCACTGTATATAGCTGCTGTTCACATTGAATTATTATGATAATGGTCGACTTGTACAAACTGTGGAAACCTTGTATTTAATATTCCCATTGTCACTTAGGTTTAGGTTCCCTTTGTCACTTGGGACACTATGCACAAATGTTGTTTTGATGTATAATGTTTACTCCTAACTTTATTGTTTAAAAAATCCATAAAATATACTACACTGTAATCGGTGTGTTAGTGGTTCCTTCGCCCTCTGCCATTATCTAAACCCTCTATATCGCGATTGTGCTTATTTATTTACCATAACCTCATAGTATAATATTCCACAGGAACCATTGTTTTTCCTATAAAACCTGTGGGCTTGAAGCACTGATTGTGCCACCCACAGAGTAGCCCTGAAAAGGCATCTCAGACTTGCCACTGCAGTGTCTGCATGCAGTTTTAAACTGCCATGTCAACCTGGCAAGTGCACCCACTTGCCAAGCCCTAATCTTCCCTTTTCTTACATGTAAGGCACCCCTATGGTAGGTCCAAGGTGCCCCCATGGGCAGGGTGCAGTGTATGTGAAACGTAGCACATGTACTGGTGTGTGTGTGACATGTCCTGATAGTGAAATACTGCCAATTCATTTTTCACTATTGAAAGGCTATCTACCCTAGAGGATAACATGGGAGAAACTTTGTAACATCTTACAAGTATAACTTCTCCCAGTGGAACAAGATGGAGAAATAAAGATTATGATCTCTGAACTGTGAATTTAATAACACATATTTTAGTAAAGATGGTTCTTAAATTATGTGTTTGAAAATGCCACTTTTCTTGTCTTACACTTTTAGAAAGTAGGCATTTTCTTGTTTAGCCATTCTGTGTGCCTCTGCCTGTTTGTCTGGTTTTGGAGTGACAGGGCCTGAGGGTGTCCATTCATGGTGTGCCTGGCCATTCCTGTGATGATTCAGAGCTGAGCTGAATGGGACTTGACTGCATTTAGAGTAGTGGGAGGAGTTTTCCTTGCAAATAAATAGGGCTTGTCACCCTTGCACAATGCTCTCTCCATCAACTATGCTCATACTGCATCAGTAAGGATAGAACTGGTTAGGAATGGGCTCAGAGTCCCCTGCACAGAGAAGAGCAGAGGCAAAATGGTGTATAAGTAGTGGAACTTTAACCCCTGAACTTTAGATCACTTCAGGACTCCAGAGGAACTTTTTCCAAGGAGAAGAGATGGAGAGCTGTGAGGAGGAGTACTGCCCCTTTGCTGTGTGGGGTTGGCCTGCAGTTGCTGTTTCTGCCAAGGAAAGGACAAAGACTGGACCTTTGCTTGAACCTGCTTGAAGAAGAATTTCCAAGGGCCTATGTGTGCTGGCCTCCTGTTCTTAGCCTTGCCGTCTCAGGGACACAAAGACTTCACCCTCCGCTCCCCTGGACTCTAATGCTGAGTGTTCTGACCTGCCAGAAGGTGCCTGTTCCAGTTTTGGGCTTCTGGAGGTTGTTACTGCTGTTGAGAGCTGGAAGGACATAAAGAGACTAAAGAAATCGGTGAATTGCCCTTCCTGCGGCTGTTTTCCCAACGCAACACCACCTTGCAGGAAGAATCTCCACGCACCACCACGTGCTACTGAAGAGACAACACAGTGCCTGCAACTGCAAGAACTGCCGGATTGGGGAACTGCAGCTAAAGAAACCTATCCAGCACCGCTTGCTGCATCGATCGCTAGTGCATCCCGGATTTCCATGCTTCCCTTCTCTGAGGCTGTTTGGCCTTGTGAATTTTGATGCATCTACAGGTATTTTGTGTGAAATCATGCATTCATAGTTTCCTATGGACCAAGTTGCTTGAAACCTTTTTAAAGTCATATTCTTATTACATTTATGTTAGATTTTTTGCTGTCTTGGTCTTCCTGAGTTTAGATAAAGATACTTTGTTATCACTGTATTACTGTGTGTTTTGAGTACAGATACATTACACCTTGCCTTTGGGATCAGTCTGTCTGCTTGTGCCAAGCTACCCAGGGATTGAGCAGGGTTTATCTAGAGTGTGTATCCCAAATACCTTGACTAGAAGCAAGGGTCCCTACTTGGAAAAAGGTACCTACCTCTGCCAACTAGAACCCCCCAATGTTTGACTCTGCCTGGCCAAGATCGGGTGCGAGGAACAGCAATGACCCTGCTGCGATCTTTCCTCACAGAAAGAAAGCAATTGGTTGCCTTGGACCCATTTGTTTCAGAGGCGTTCTCACTCCCCTATGGGGTCCCGCAGGGATCAGCACTTAGCTGTATGCCTTTTAATGTTTATGTGACTTTCCTTGCCTACCTGATAAGATCATTTAGATTTTATCTTACCTCGTTCGCTGATGACACACAAATTGTGGTGTCTCTCTACAACCAGGACAGATACAGGTGACAGATTTTACAACTTTATGTGGGCCATCAGTACCTGGATGAGAAAAAATTGCCTGAAATTCAATTCAGGAAAAACAGAAGTAATTTTGTTCTGAAATAAAACCTCCTTCTGGTAGCCTTCGTGGTGGGCAGATGGATTAGGCCTGTGAGAATTTGGCCTGGTATGTGCTGTCCACTAGTTGGGCACCTTGCACCAGTCCAAACGACCCTTATTGTTGATTAGGTTAAAGAAAACCTTTATTGAAAGCTATCCTAGTGGTAGCTCTGGAGAGCAGCATTCAGGCTAAGTTTTGAAGGAATGTAAAGCAGTTTGGTTTACCAGATTATAACCTCCTGAATGACCAAATGAATGGAGAACCACACAAGGTATATATGAAAGTAAATAGCACAATACACAGTGGGCTCCAGGGTGAGACCAAACCATATACTAAGAAAGTGGTATAACAACCACGACTTGACTAGACACAGTGCCTAGAGCATGTAGAATCGCTGGGACCCCAAGGAACCACCCAAGGTAGTGACACAGGGGACCCACGGGGGACGCGTGCAGTGTGAGAACACAGCCGCGAGCTCCGTACAATCCTATGGGAAAGACACGGTTGGAATTTTAAAGATTAAGGACACTTAGGAGAGGACTTCAAGCAAACCCTTTAGAACATAGAAGGTTCTAAGGCCAGCTCCCTTGAGAGCACTGAGGTACCCGTGTTACCTATTCCAGGAGAGCCGGGTGCATAGGGGTCAAGTGGTGTCGGAAACGCTTGTTGAAATCAATGGCGTGATGCAAAGAAGTGCTGCTGCCGGGAAGATTATAAGTGTCCTGTGTCATCCAAACCTGTATTGGAGCTGTGAAGAACCTGAAAGCAGAGGGGACAGAGTCTGGGTCACTTCACAGTGACCAGGGGCACGATAGACAAATGGCCACCAATGTCAGGTGTTTCAGGTGAGATGATGTGAAGCTTGACTTGGAACAGTGGATGATGACCAAAGTCCGCAGGCGAGATGTCCCACACAGGATGTCGAGTGCTGGGGGGTCAGTGTCCGGGTTGATTTCCAACAAGCCTTTGCAACTGCAACCCATGTGGTCAGAGAAAAGATGCTTCGGTGAGGACCAGCAAGGTCCTGGGGACTCCCCAAGCGATGGAGAGTCAGGGCACGTCTGGAGCAACCAGGAAAGCCAACTTAAAGTCAAATTTCCCTTCTCAGGGACCCACAGGTCCAGGCATCGCGAAGGGACCTCGAGCCAAATTACAAAATACCAGCCCACGGAACACTTGTGGAGTGTAGGCCGGAAATCTTCAGTGGAGATACTGCTAGGGGTCTGGACTACAAGTAGCCCAAATCACAGCCTCAGGGATAACCAAAAAGCATGTGGGCACGGTGCCCAGGGGTTCGGGTTGCACGGTCCCCTCGAGGGATGCGGATCTCAGAATTGCTGAGAGCACGGATCAACCTCAGAGACCACAGGAACCCACCTCCTCTGTTGCAAAAATCTTCAGAGTCCTTCAGGAGCTGCATAGATACAAACCGGTCAGATGCATTTCAGGGGCCTGCCTTGCAGGGCAGTAACTCCTTTACTCCAAGGGAGATTCTTCAGTCATCCAGCGTAGTGTAGATAGTCAAAGTAATTGGTTTCTGTAGCAGAATTTCCTCCAGGTAAAATCCCATGTTCTGTAGCCAGGGGTTCCTACTTTATACCCAAGGAAGGGGTGGGACACACTCTGGGGACCCACCTATAGGAGGGTCAGGACAGAAGGGTGGCTATACCCATGTCATCTGTCCAGTTTCGCACCAGAGCAGGAGCAAATGGCTCCTGCAACCGGTTTGAGTTGGACTATGCACAGGGACACCAAATGTGCACCCAGTGCAGACATCAAAGTGTAGAGTACAAACAGTTACTCTGGGAGACTTCTCCGCCAAACCCTTCTCCTTCCCCTGTGGGGTCCCGCAGGGCTCTTCCATCAGTCCAACACTTTTTAATGTTTATGTAAAGCAGCTAGCCCCTCTGGTGGAATCCTTCAGGATCCATCTCACCTCTTACGCGGATGATACCCAGATTGTGGTGTCTCTGCTCCCGGGAGGACAGCAGAACATTACCTCTGGGTTTAATGACGGAGGTTGGTAATTGGATGGCTCAAAATTGCCTCAAGTTGAATTCCAGCAAAACCGAAGTGGTTCTTTTTGGCAACGATCTAAATTTATGGACTCCAGAATGGTGGCCAGATTCATTGGGACCACTTCCGTCACCCAGCAGGAAAGTTAAAAACCTAGGGATAATGCTAGATAATCAGCTATCTCACAAATATCAAGTTAATGCAGTGGTTTCGGCCACCTCATTTACTTTAAGATCCTGCAAAACAATCCTGCCCCTGCTTCCCAAAGAGAGTCTAAGAACAGTGGTCTCAGCCCTTGCCCTCTAAAAACTGGACTACTGTAATAGCCTTTACCTAAACCTTCGCGAAGGGCTACTGAAAAAACTCCAGTTACTGCAAAATGCAGCCGCTCGACTGATCTCAGGGATTCCAAAATACGCTGCCATCTCATCCGAAATCAAAAAACTACACTGGCTTCCAGTGAAAAAACGCATACTGTTTAAAGCCATGTGCATAGTGCACAGGTCACTTCAGGGTAAGGGACCTTCATACTTGACCAAGCACATTCGGTGGTATATACCTAGAAGAGCATTACGCTCCGCTGAGGCCAAATTGGCCACAACCACTCTCGCTAAAAAACAAATTGGGGTGGTCGGAGCAACCAAGGCCTGGAACGCTTTAATACGACACCTAAGAGACATTTCTAACCACCTTAGCTTCAGGAAGGCACTGAAAACCTGGCTATTCGCGTTTTAACTGGTATCAATGATAACCGACTCAATTGAAGTAAGACTTCCGCCATAGTGCCAGGACACCTACGGGTAACAGATGCGCTTTACAAATTCTATAACATAACATAACATCAAAGCACTCTCAGAGTGCACCCACCCAGCCCCAATACACTAAAGCCTGTCTGGGAGGTGAAAATAAATGAAGGGCAAACCCAATATACCCTTGAGGGCTTGGGCAGATAAGTTGGAAAGGTAAAGGATGCCAACAAGGGGTTTTGTTTAAGACAAACTATTTCCGCATATTTCTCAAAAACTTAATTAGTAGGTGTATGTGAGTAAATTAACACCAAAAAGAAAATCAATCAACTGATCTAATCATCAAATATAAACAACAAACACGGGGATTCTGTTTTGTGAATTAAACACAAGTCTTTTATGTATATTAATCAAAAATAGAAAGGAGTACAAACAAAATAATGGTTTGAGCAATATTTCATGAGCAAAAGGGTTCAATCAGATCCACATATCTCCAAAAAACATCTATTCCATCGTGGGTTGGACAGAGACCAATCTCGTTATTGAGAACATAATCAACTGTACATAATAAATAATCTGAGAAATAGCTGATATAGTCGACGTTTCGGTCTTGGGTGGTGTCAATCCGTCAGACCATCTTCAGGACAATTATTGCATAACAAAGACTCTTTCTGAACCTTTTAGCAGTATCACGATGTTTATTTAAAATCGTGATCTAGATGTTTTGCGTTGATGCGGATAGTCTTCAAAATATCTGTCCGCCAGATTGTTTAAGTGCGAGGAAGATTTTTTCGTGTGATTTCACAGATGTCTTTTTCGTGCCAATCGAAAAGGGAAGGGGTCCGTCCAAGTCCGGAGCGCCTGAACTTGGACGCATCACCTTACACAGGCTGCTGTAGCAGACCTGTTGTGTTATTTTGAATGGTCTCCCAGGGGTTGCATAATACATGCTGCAGCCCCTGAGAGGCCTCTGGGGTACCTATTCCCTGGGTATATAGTATACCATATACCAGGGACTTATAAGGGTACCCCAGAATCCAATCTGGAGTGTACCTAAAGTACATGAACAACCAATTTAGGGAGAAAGCAGATATACCGAGGTCCTGATTAGCAGGATCCTAGTCAAACTAAGCTCTGCCAGATCCTGAGAGAAAAACAAAAAACCTGAGTGTCCAAATCGCAAACAAAATAAATTTCCTTTGGAGACCAGGTAAATGCAGTTACTGCTTTTACCTTTTTTACTCTAAGGATGATTAAAAAGATTCTTTAGTGTATTCCATTTAAGTCCCAAAAACAGGTGTGACCCCAGTGGTTATGCCAAAACTTGATTACTGTATTGGACATTATATACATATACATCAACATCAACTAAAAAACGTTAAACGTTGCAAAATGCAGTGACCAGACGGTTACTTGGATTACCTATATTTAAGTCAGTCTCAGCCAAAATTCTGAATCTACACTGGCTCCCGGTGAGGCAATGCATTACATTTGAATAGTTGTGCATAGCCTTTAAAGCCCTCCACAATATTGGCCTTTACCGTCTTAGGCATAGCTTTGAGTGGTACATACCAAATAGAACACTTCGTTCCATGGATGCTGAAACCTTAGTGGTTCCCAGATTCAAGAAATCTGGGGAGGCAGAAGCTTCATCTTGGGTATGGCAAAGGCATGGAACCACTGCCTTTCCAAATCACATCTTCCCCCAATCTACTCACCTTCAGAATGGAACTGAAAACATGGCTATTTAACATCAAGGGCCTGATTTTGGATCGTCTTCTCTAAGCTGAGCTAGCGTCAGGATACCTCCCGGTAGCTGAGCGCTTTACAAATGTATATAACATAACCTTCCCAAAGACATATTGTTAATATTCGATTTGCTCATTATGATTGCGTTATTATGTCCAGCTGACCCTCATAATTATCGAAAGATAATATTTTGGCACACCTACTGCCCATTAGTTCGAATGTTAGATGCACCCATTTGAGGCATGAATATCTAGTGCCTTTGATCTTTAAACTTATTTTTCCATGATTCGGGTAATTTTGTTCAGCAAAACCAACCCACGCCATTAATTTACTTTCCATCAGCATCTATGTCTCAAGATTACTATTTCCAGACGGATCCACTGATATTTCTCATTTATTTTGGGCCATAGTAAGACCATATTTAGAGAAAGGATGGCAATTTTATGGGACTGTCAATAAATAACTGACCTTTAAATTGGCTAAAACATGTCTCTACGTTCAATCAATCAATCAATCAATCAATCAGTGGTTTGTGAAGCGGGCTACTCACCTGTGAGGGTTTCAAGGCGCTAGGTGGGGGTGCAGCTACAGATCAGTTGAAGAGCCAGGTCTTGAGGCACTTCCTGAAGGTGTGCAGGGTGGGAGAGCATCTGATGCTGACTGGTAGCTTGTTCCAGTTCTTTGCTGTGACGTAGGAGGAGGCTCTACCACCTGCTCTGGTTCTGCGGATGCGTGGGGTCTCTGCCAGGGCAAGGTCGGCAGAGCAGAGGTTCCTTTTGGGTACGTGGAAGGAGATTTTTTCGTTGAGGTATTTGGGTCCAATGTTGTGGAGGGATTTGTAGGCATGGGTGAGTAGCTTGAAGGTCACTCTCTTCTCGATGGGGAGCCAGTGGAGGTCTCATAGGTGCTGGGTCATGTCGTGGGGTTTCGAGGATGAGTCTGGCTGCGGTGTTCTGGATGTTTTGGAGCTTGTGTAACAGGGTTTTGTTGATTCCGGGGTAGAGGGCATTGCCGTAGTCCAGTCTGCTGGTTATGAGTGCGCGGGTGATGTTCTTTTTGCATTTGGGCGGGATCCACCTTGCTAAAATGAATTATTTTCATATTGACTAATGATATAGAACGCACCCCACTCTTGATGTGCTGGTCTTTACTTCTGCAATGAAACATTTGAACACCTTAACATACAAAGACTAGCTCTGCACTCAGACCAGTATTCTTTACAGCCCCCAATTCAGCTACATAGCATTGCAGGTTGGTAATTGCACTGATTTAGCTGTTGTTTAAAATAGCCCATTATTTTGGAAAATGACATGGTACAAATTCATGTACACGTGTAAAGTTTGAATTGTTGCTTCTTTACATGTATATAAATGTACTTATTTTAATGTACTTATTCACACAAACACGAGTTCTTTAATCTTAACGGGTTAGTCTGCAGTAGAGGTGGTTTCGCCGAAACTACTACTAGAAAAACAAACAGCTGGGGAAAACAAAGTTTAGCTGCATGCATGGGGAAAAAAATAGATAAAATATCAAATCGATTTACTAGAGACCCCTAAGAAGGAGCTGCTAACAAGGGTAAAACACTGGAGCCAAAACATCTGCTGTATGATTTCCTCCGATGCCCTAGGAGAGCATCCATCCGTCCTCCCAGCCCCTGAATGCAAAGAGCGCCCATCAGCATGTACTGGCATGCCTCCTGGAACACCATGGTGCCGATCACGATCCGGTAAAAAATGTCCCCGTGCGACTCGTATCGGGTCTTTTTACCGTACGAATCGTACAAGTGCCGTACGAACTGGCAATCACGATTCGCATGGTAAAAAGGCCATACGAACCGCACTGGGAATCATTCCCCACACGTCCTCGGGTCGGAAAATGTGTCCGACACGTCCTCGGACGATTTACCTTACAAACGTGAAAAGCCAAGTCCGACCGAGGAATCACGATCCATCCCGTGCGTCCGAGCGTACAACCGTATGGAAAAAACACCGTCCGCACCGAACTCCTATAGCAACCATGGAGACATGTGCCCGCATACGCGCCCAACACTCCCCCCAGCCCCCGTACGTCCGACACGTACCCCCGTGTATGTATACCCCCACCCATCTAGGTACACCCCAGTACGTTCAAGTCGTACCCCCACCCCAGTACGTGTCGTACCACCGTCTATGTACACCCCAGTACGTTCGAGCTCCACCCCCACCCCAGTACGTGTCATACCCCCCGTGTACCTACACCCCAGTACGTTCCAGTCCTACCCCCACCCCAGTACGTGTCAAACCACCATCCATGTACACCCCAGTACGTTCCAGTCGTACCCCCACCCCAGTACGTGTCGTACCACCGTGAACCTACACCCCAGTACGTTCCAGTCATACCCCCACCCCAGTACGTGTCGTACCACCGTGAACCTACACCCCAGTACGTTCGAGCCCCACCCCCACCCCAGTACGTGTCATACCCCCGTGTACCTACACCCCAGTACGTTCCAGTCGTACCCCCACCCCAGTACGTGTCGTACCACCGTGAACCTACACCCCAGTACGTTTGAGCCCCACCCCCACCCCAGTACGTGTCATACCCCCCGTGTACCTACACCCCAGTACGTTCCAGTCGTACCCCCACCCCAGTACGTGTCATACCCCCCGTGTACCTACACCCCAGTACGTTCCAGTCGTACCTCCACCCCAGTACGTGTCGTACCACTGTGAACCTACACCCCAGTACGTTTCAGTCGTACCCCCACCCCAGTACGTGTCGTACCACCGTGAACCTACACCCCAGTACGTTCGAGCCCCACCCCCACCCCAGTACGTGTCATACCCCCCGTGTACCTACACCCCAGTACGTTCCAGTCGTACCCCCACCCCAGTACGTGTCATACCCCCCGTGTACCTACACCCCAGTACGTTCCAGTCGTACCCCCACCCCAGTACGTGTCATACCCCCCGTGTACCTACACCCCAGTACGTTCCAGTCGTACCTCCACCCCAGTACGTGTCGTACCACCGTGAACTTACACCCCAGTACGTTCCAGTCGTACCCCCACCCCAGTACGTGTCGTACCACCGTGAACCTACACCCCAGTACGTTCGAGCTCCACCCCCACCCCAGTACGTGTCATACCCCCGTGTACCTACACCCCAGTACGTTCCAGTCGTACCCCCACCCCAGTACGTGTCAAACCACCGTCCATGTACACCCCAGTACGTTCCAGTCGTACCCCCACCCCAGTACGTGTCGTACCACCGTGAACCTACACCCCAGTACGTTCCAGTCATACCCCCACCCCAGTACGTGTCATACCCCCCGTGTACCTACACCCCAGTACGTTCGAGACCCACCCCCACCCCAGTACGTGTCATACCCCCGTGTACCTACACCCCAGTACGTTCCAGTCGTACCCCCACCCCAGTACGTGTCGTACCACCGTGAACCTACACCCCAGTACGTTCGAGCTCCACCCCCACCCCAGTACGTGTCATACCCCCGTGTACCTACACCCCAGTACGTTCCAGTCGTACCTCCACCCCAGTACGTGTCGTACCACCGTGAACCTACACCCCAGTACGTTCCAGTCGTACCCCCACCCCAGTACGTGTCGTACCACCGTGAACCTACACCCCAGTATGTTCGAGCCCCACCCCCACCCCAGTACGTGTCATACCCCCCGTGTACCTACACCCCAGTACGTTCCAGTCGTACCCCCACCCCAGTACGTGTCATACCCCCCGTGTACCTACACCCCAGTACGTTCCAGTCGTACCTCCACCCAGTACGTGTCGTACCACCGTGAACCTACACCCCAGTACGTTCCAGTCGTACCCCCACCCCAGTACGTGTCGTACCACCATGAACCTACACCCCAGTACGTTCGAGCCCCACCCCCACCCCAGTAAGTGTCATACCCCCCGTGTACCTACACCCCAGTACGTTCCAGTCGTACCCCCACCCCAGTACGTGTCATACCCCCCGTGTACCTACACCCCAGTACGTTCCAGTCGTACCCCCACCCCAGTACGTGTCATACCCCCCGTGTACCTACACCCCAGTACGTTCCAGTCGTACCTCCACCCCAGTACGTGTCGTACCACCGTGAACCTACACCCCAGTACGTTCCAGTCGTACCCCCACCCCAGTACGTGTCGTACCACCGTGAACCTACACCCCAGTACGTTCGAGCTCCACCCCCACCCCAGTACGTGTCATACCCCCCGTGTACCTACACCCCAGTACGTTCCAGTCGTACCCCCACCCCAGTACGTGTCAAACCACCGTCCATGTACACCCCAGTACGTTCCAGTCATACCCCCACCCCAGTACGTGTCGTACCACCGTGAACCTACACCCCAGTACGTTCCAGTCGTACCCCCACCCCAGTACGTGTCATACCCCCGTGTACCTACACCCCAGTACGTTCGAGACCCACCCCCACCCCAGTACATGTCATACCCCCGTGTACCTACACCCCAGTACGTTCCAGTCGTACCTCCACCCCAGTACGTGTCGTACCACCGTGAACCTACACCCCAGTACGTTCCAGTCGTACCCCCACCCCAGTACGTGTCGTACCACCGTGAACCTACACCCCAGTCTGTTCGAGCCCCACCCCCACCCCAGTACGTGTCATACCCCCCGTGTACCTACACCCCAGTACGTTCCAGTCGTACCCCCACCCCAGTACGTGTCGTACCACCGTGAACCTACACCCCAGTACGTTCGAGCCCCACCCCCACCCCAGTACGTGTCATACCCCCGTGTACCTACACCCCAGTACGTTCCAGTCGTACCCCCACCCCAGTACGTGTCATACCCCCCGTGTACCTACACCCCAGTACGTTCCAGTCGTACCTCCACCCCAGTACGTGTCGTACCACCGTGAACCTACACCCCAGTACGTTCCAGTCGTACCCCCACCCCAGTACGTGTCGTACCACCGTGAACCTACACCCCAGTACGTTCGAGCCCCACCCCAGTACGTGTCATACCCCCCGTGTACCTACACCCCAGTACGTTCCAGTCGTACCCCCACCCCAGTACGTGTCATACCCCCCGTGTACCTACACCCCAGTACGTTCCAGTCGTACCTCCACCCCAGTACGTGTCATACCCCCGTGTACCTACACCCCAGTACGTTCCAGTCGTACCCCCACCCCAGTACGTGTCATACCCCCCGTGTACCTACACCCCAGTACGTTCCAGTCGTACCTCCACCCCAGTACGTGTCGTACCACCGTGAACCTACACCCCAGTACGTTCCAGTCGTACCCCCACCCCAGTACGTGTCGTACCACCGTGAACCTACACCCCAGTACGTTCGAGCCCCACCCCCACCCCAGTACGTGTCATACCCCCCGTGTACCTACACCCCAGTACGTTCCAGTCGTACCCCCACCCCAGTACGTGTCATACCCCCGTGTACCTACACCCCAGTACGTTCCAGTCGTACCTCCACCCCAGTACGTGTCATACCCCCCGTGTACCTACACCCCAGTACGTTCCAGTCGTACCTCCACCCCAGTACGTGTCGTACCACCGTGAACCTACACCCCAGTACGTTCCAGTCGTACCCCCACCCCAGTACGTGTCGTACCACCGTGAACCTACACCCCAGTCCGTTCGAGCCCCACCCCCACCCCAGTACGTGTCATACCCCCCGTGTACCTACACCCCAGTACGTTCCAGTCGTACCTCCACCCCAGTACGTGTCATACCTCCCGTGTACCTACACCCCAGTACGTTCCAGTCGTACCCCCACCCCAGTACGTGTCGTACCACCGTGAACCCACACCCCAGTACGTTCGAGTCCTACCCCCACCCCTGTACGTGTCGAACCACCGTGTATGTACATCCCAGTACGTTCGAGTCCTACCCCCAACACAACCTCCTAACTACGGAGCGCACCCCAGGCCCCAACATCACAACCGCATGTACGAGTCGTACCAAGCCACACACAAGGACAGCACCGTACAACCAAATGGCCCATGTACACACCGTACACACGCTCAAAACGCACGGACACAACCAGGACAAAACAAAACAACACAACAATACACCATTCGAATGGCACAAAGCCACTAAACATGGCCAAAAAACAACAAAACAACACCTTCACTGACCTGCAACTGCCAAAAACAAACAGAGGCCCAATACACCACCACTCCTTATAACCAACCCACCCACAATTCAAACACAGCCACACCCACCAATGGACCAATAAAAAGGGCCCACACACACAAACCATGAGCCTTTGCAACAGACCCACTGCTGCCAGACCCCACAGACAACCCACAGCACCAGACCTCAACCTTTACTACACCTTACACTTGCACACCTTCACACAACCACCTTCACAAACACACCCTCATCACATTCACACACACACGCACCTGCACAACCACACCCACACACCCACAACCATCCACACACCACCCCCACCATCCACACCCCTCATCATGCCCACTACCAAGAATCCAAAGTTCAGTAACCGAGAGTTGGAGGTTCTTGTTGATCAAATCCTCAGAGTCGAGCCACAGATCTTTGGAACATTGGTCAGAAACACCAGCCAGGCAGCAAAAACAGCCATGTGGCAGACCATCGTCGATGCTGTGAATGCTGTTGCGGACACCAGACGGACCAGGCAGGAATGCCAGAACAGGTGGTACGATCTGCGGAGGAGGGTCCGAGCCAAGAGGCAGGATGAACACGACCAGGCCAACGCCACCGGAGGAGGGCCCTCCCGCAGACCCGTACACTACCATCCCTGGGAGGAGAGGGTGATGGCCATACTGCCGGTGGAGGCAGTCGAAGGATTAGAAGGACTCCGAGACCCGGGGGAGTACACAAACAACGCACCTCACATGGGGGGAACGGCATCCACAACCAACATCACTAACAGGCACGCAACCACCACAAGCCATCGCATGACTCAACCACACTCCATGAGCACGCACATGCCACTGCTGCCACCATGCCCCATGCACCCAGCTGGACAATGTCAAGTCACAGGCCACAGAAGACAACAACACATGACACGGTAACCCGAATGGCGGGAGGCTGGGCCCAAAAAAGCACATAGTGCAACTCAGAAGCAGACAACAATTCACTCTACCCATATGGCCTAGGTCACAGCCAGACAAACACTGTGTCCCAACACAGGAATGACTTGCCAGCAAATGGCGGACGCCTTGCATCAACACATGGGGGTGAAGGCACTGTTTTGCACATTACAGCAGCTAATGAACAGCCAACATTGTGAAAGAGTAAGAGCACACACCACCACAGCAGCAGCGCACAGACACACATCACACCCAATGGGTGCCTGGAGATCAGAAACAAACTCACATCAACAAGCCAAGGGCCACTCAAAGATCTGCTAACAGTGTGTGCCCAGGAAGCAGGGCCGAGGTGACAGAGGGTGACACACGGAGGGAGGGAGAGGGGGACAGAGAGGGAGGGAGAGGGGGACAGAGAGGGAGGGAGAGGGGGACAGAGATGGAGGGAGAGGGGGACAGAGAGGGAGGGAGAGGGGGACAGAGAGGGAGGGAGAGGGGGACAGAGAGGGAGGTAGAGGGGGACAGAGATGGAGGGAGAGGGGGACAGAGAGGGAGGGAGACGGACAGAGGGAGGAGGCTGACACACGGAGGGAGGGAGAGGGGGACACAGAGGGAGCAAGACACAGGGAGAGCTAATCAGCCGTGTTGCGTGTGTGAATGTCTGCTCGTCAGCAGGTAGACTGCGTGCATGTAGACAAGGGTGGCCAGTGCCAGAACCCCCCCTCTTCACCATGGCAAAACACAAGGCCATGTCACAACCTGTACACGGGAACAAGGACAGCTACCTGGATCATATAAGTGTGTGGATCCCCTCCATGTGCGCATGTACAGTGCTACACGGAAGGCACCAATGCATGGCTCGCCACACCTGCCCACTCCACTGCTGACTGCAGTCACACTTGACGCAGCAAGTAAGACTGTGCCACACATAGTTAAAGGGGCCAAAGTGGTGCCCAAGGGACACACCCATGCACAAGTGCACTGTGAGTGGAATGCAAGACAGATCCTAATTCCAAGAGGAAATGTGCCAACTTTGGAAATGATGAAACATGGATGTTGCATGGACCAAAATTAACATTGTCTCTCTCACACACAGGTCAACGTCGTGGTGCACCCCCCAACACTGGGGGGGAACACTCACAGGACCCGGATCTGCAGGAGCCCGATCCCACCGGCAGCGACCACTCTCACCACTCTGCGGATGACCCCGACCGACCTGGCCCCTCTGGTGTCCAACCACCTGCAGCACCTGCGTCAGGTACAACTGTGCCAACCACCACCCCCACTCCTGCCACATCCCAGGAGACAACCAGGATCCCTGCCCCAACACCACAATGCAGCCAGGCTCGCCAGGAGGGACACGGTGTCCCGGGCACCCAGGAGGAGGCAGGCGACAACGCCAATGCCACCCCTCAGGGGTCCCGGAGACCCCATGTGCCCACAAGTGCAGGCCAGGCGCAAGTGGGCAGGGGTGGTGGGAGTGGAGGACGGCGGAGGCGCGAGCCTGACCAGTTGGCTGGGGATCCGGTATTTTCCCATGTCCGTAACATCCTGGACTCATACCGGCAGGACACCACGGGCATGGCCCAGGTTGTGTCCGTCCTCGAGGGGATCAAGGCCCAGCAGGCCCAGCAACATGCGGAGCTAATTGCCTGTCTACTGGTACACCAACGGAGGATGGAGGACAGACAGGCTGAGCAAGTGACGGCATTCCAGGGGATTCACGCTACACTCCGTCGGATGGCCGACACCATGGCCGACCCTCCCTGTGCCAGAAGGCGGAGAACATCACCACCCACAGGGGGGGATCAGGAGGAGGAGGAGGAAACATCCGACGGAGCATCACAGACGTCGTCACGGCCTGCTGGTGAGGTTCCCCGCAGGAGGCCGGGTCGTCCACGGAAAGGACCGTGAGGGTGGCTGCTACATCACCATCTCCCAGGACACCTGGCCTGGCACCTGGCCCACTGGAGCAACAGCATCACAGCATCAAGAGACATTCTCTGCCACATGGCCCTGCTGGTCACTGGCTGACCAATGTTGACAAAGACTGTGGCATGGACTCTGAGGATTTCCAATGGCAAGGACACCAACTCCCCTACTGAACTTTGGATTCCCTAATCCCGGAAAGCCCCTCACTTTGCCCCCCCCCCCCCAATAATAAATCACACTATGAAGAGTAGATGCCTGCTGGTAGCATTATTACCTAACATGTGTCTTGTAAAGTCTAAACATGCCTGAGTCATCTTTTCTCTTCAACCATCCACACCCTGGGGCCTGAGTCTGGCACAGGACACATGGGTCACAGTTTATTAGGCAAGACAGACATGGAGCACCATACACACCCGTGATGGGCACAACCAGCTGAGGGGGTGGCCGAACAACCGTGCTGACACACACATTGAGTACACCAACAGTCATGCGCAGAGGTCAGGGATCCAGTCCAGTGTCCTGGGTGGCACCCAGGTATGTGTAGACAGGTGGCATAACCATGTCCTGCAAGCTTGAGTCCGGTGGATGCAGAGAATGGGGGCCTGGCCAACGTTGGATGCATGGGGATGGCACATGTCACAATACCCACGCAGTCATGGACATCATGCCCAATACACAGTCTCAGCCCACACACACAGCTTGCATCTTGCGACTCGACACATTGACACATAGCCACAATCAGGGAATACCATGCCAGACATGCAGGATGCACCGTGCCAACACACCAGCATTGACTGAGAAGAGGCACCTTGGAGGCATAGGGACACCTTTATTAGTCATGTATTCGGGTTTGCAGAGGCAACTCGAAGTACAGATGAACACATCATGTGGAGTGACATGTGGGTCCAACACTGGCACCCCCCTTCTGCAGCACAAATGCGTGATAGCCATGGTACTGGCACACAAGCGTCGGCTAACAGCTAAATACCCACAGCTGCACACGGAGAGCCTGCCATACACCATAGATCCGCTGATGTGGAAGTCCCACACCATGTCAAGCCAATGCTAACCGTATGTGTCCGAGGGCAGTGTCACACACATTGATGCCATCATCACAATCCACTATCCCATCACTGATGACTGTCAACAAGTCAGACCATCTATTCAGGTGTACACAGCTGCATGTCGTGTCCCATGGTGATGCTACATGGCTGCAGAGGAACCAAACATCGACAGGGGCAGTGTGCATACATCGTGAACAACTGCCAAACCCAATACACCCCTGATGCATCCCTTACCCCATGGAGACTTCCAAACGTGTCCGTGCCTGTAACGCTGAGTCAGCCCACGATGTCATGTCCATGAGGAATAGCAGTGCCACAACAATGCAACCAGCAAACGGCATGCGCAGGTACCTGGGGAAGATAGACACACAAGAAGTCAGCCACAAAAAGCACAGCCACTTGCATGTGCATTTACTCGACACATGTATGGATGACAACATGCCAGGTCACAATTATGACTGGGGAAATACTACCATCACTGCCACCATCACTCCAGTGACACACCCACACACACCTCTGACCCACGTGCCATACATGCAGGTGGAGACACACATCACAACGCATGCCACACGGGGACCAATGCGTGCACACTCAGACACTGGTACTCACCACTAAGCAAAGAAGTCGCGTATGAGCCGAGTCCGGATGTCCTCTTGCGGCTCCACATCCTCCACATCACTAGCCCCATTGCCAAGCCCTTCGTCCTCCACGGGTGGATGGTCCTCGTCATGTTGATTCAGGATGAGTGGCACAGCTCTTTCAACTGCCATGTTGTGCAGCATGCAGCAGACCATGAAGATCTTGCAGACCTTCGCCGGGGCATATGGGAGTGCGCCGCCCGTCTTGTGGAGGCACCTGAATCGGCTCTTCAGCATGCCAAACGTCCTCTCTATCACTCGCCTTGTCCGGCCATGGGCGGTGTTGTAGCGGAGCTGGGCCGGCGTGATGGGGTTGCGGAGAGGTGTCAGCAGCCAAGGCATGTTGGGATAGCCAGCGTCCCCTACATGGGAAGCACATGGACATCGTTAGAACTGGTGAAGCGGTCGTGCTGGTCGGCTATACAGAATACAGGACAGACAGACTGTACCCACCAACAACACATGCCCGTTCGTTGCGCAGCTGCATCATCATATCAGGCATCCCGCTACGCCTCATGATGTAGGCATCGTGTGCTGATCCTGGGAAACGAGCACAGACATGTGAAATCACCATATTGGACAGACACACCACAAGGGCATTGATGGAGTGGTAGTGCTTCCGATTGCGGTACGCCACCTCCTGTGCGTGTGGTGGTACCAAACCTACATGTGTCCCATCTATGGACCCAATGACATGGGGCATCCCTCCCAGGGCATAGAATCCACGCTTGACCTCAGTCATCTGTTCAGGGGTTGGGAACTTGATGAAGTCATCCAGGTGAATCAACATGGCCTCCAAGAAATCATGTAGCACACCGCTGAACATGCTCTGGGACATGCCACCAACATCAGCTATGGTATTTTGGAAGGTACCCGTGGCAAGAAAATGTAGGGCAGCCATTACCTTCAGCTGGGGTGTCAGTGCCGTAGGATACCTGTGCTGCGGTTGCAGGTGTGGTGCCAGTCTCGCCGTCAGCTCCAGGATCAACGGTTGGGTGAAGCGGTAGAGCCGGATCCTGTCATTCTCCTGCATGGCAGCCAAGTCTGGAATTCTTCGGGCAAGAGGCGGCGCTCTGCAGTAATTTGGAAGTGACAAGGAAGAGTGAGTGCACTACGACAACAACTCATGTCTACTGAGCACATGTAAATCTGGCAATACACACATGCTACATAGGGAGTGAGGTATGTGCTACATGCCCAGGACACGTATGGATGCAAGGTGACACTCCTTCCAAGACCCAGCTACACACGGAGATAGAGAACCTCCCCATGCCACGCCATGGGAATAGCTGTGTCCCAGTGCAAGTGAACAGCCCGACGGAAGACAGGAGTGACATACACCCACACATCAGCAGAAGTGGGATGCCGATTGCAGAGACTGGTTGCGGAACACCGGAGCCACAGGTCACATGACATTACACTAGGCCTGCCCACACACCTTGCCATGAAGGTGCACATGTCATGACTCACCACACATTCCTTGTGAGGATGCTGACATGGCCTTGTCACGCTACTCCGTGTCCCATGCATACATGTGCACCTCACATCCGATAACACATGTGGCATGGTGTGCGGGACAGTGTGCAATGACAATCTACACACAGACACATGTTGGTTGCTGCAACGGCTGCAGCTTTTGAGGGTGCTACAACATCAACCTGATGGAAATCCCGGACACATGAATGACATAGTCACATTGTGCACTGTGGGTAGTGACAAGTCATGTGTCATGACCCCTGTACCGGGCATCATGGGACACTTCCGTGTGTTGGTGTCCGTGCCATGCCAGTGACGCTCACCCCAAGTGCGCAGTCCGACATGCACACATGTCAAAGGAGTCAAGGGCATGCCTGGCACACATTGCACCGTCACACAGTACACCTATACACATCTCATCATACATCTGGTGCCTTCTCCACTCAGGAGGCATGTTCCACATCACAGCCTGTCACACCTGTGCCCCACACATGTAGTAATGCACAGACAATGCCTTGATGTCCATTCCTGGACAAGTATGTCCATCCATGGACAAGTATGTCCATCCATGGACAAGTATGTCCGCCCTATTCCTACCTGTGTGTCGCCTATCACCACTGTGATGTGTAAAAACCGCCGTACTGCTGCTAAGAGGGCCTGTGTATGTTCCCAAATCACTGTGGGAGTGCTGCCGTATGTATACCCATCGTGATGGCGAGCGTACAGGCATTTGTACGGTCCGTACCACTACGAGTACGCATACGCGTGCAGACCCATAGTGATAGTGAGCGTAGATGCGTGTGTACGGTCCGTACCACTACGGGTACGCATACGCGTGCAGACCCATAGTGATAGTGAGCGTAGATGCGTGTGTACGGTCCGTACCACTACGGGTACGCATACGCGTGCAGACCCATAGTGATAGGGCCGTACACACGCATCTACGCTCACTATCACTATGGGTCAGCACGCGTATGCGTACTCGTAGTGGTACGGACCGTACACACGCATCTACGCTCACTATCACTATGGGTCTGCACGCGTATGCGTACCCGTAGTGGTACGGACCGTACACACGCATCTACGCTCACTATCACTATGGGTCTGCACGCGTATGCGTACTCGTAGTGATAGTGAGCGTACATGCGAGTGTACGGGCTGTACCACTACTTGTACGCATACGCGTGCAGACCCATAGTGATAGTGAACGTAGGCATGCATGTACGGGCCGTTGCCATGCATTTGGGGTGCCCTAGGGCCCCGAAACGCACCGTACCTGTGTGTGATGCTCCAAATTACATAGGGGACAAGTATTAAGGCCTACATGCATGCTGGTTGTCATGGAGACCAAGTTCAAATTTCGAAATTGTTCTGGAAGGTGCACAGCAGAAGTCAGTTGGAATTATTCTACTTTGTTGCAATGTGTTTGTGGGGCTGACATCATGCAGGAGAATGAAACCGATAGAGAACCCACAGACTGCTAGGTTTGAAGGGATTGGTGGAAACATAGGATGCAAATGTGAGTGACCAATCACTCTGTACTCCTGTGCATGAGACTGGGCAGAAGGGTACATATAAGGCAGCCAGGTCCCATGAGGGAGTACTTGCCTGCACATCTTTGCATTCGTCGACCCAGCTGCTGCTACTGATTCCCTGGAACCATGTCAAGGGCTGTGGAGAGGACACAGCCATTCACCCTGGAGGAGAACATGGCTCTGCTGGATGTGATCCTCCCACAGTACTCCATGCTGTATGGGCGACCAGGGTATCAGGTGAGTGCATAGGCCACTGCCACAGACTGTCCCTATGTTGTGACTGTGACTTCTGCCATTGTGTCCAGGTGTAACACACATGCCATGTACTGTCGGGGGGGTCCCAGGGGGGGGTGCCTGATGTCTCCCAGCAGTGCCCTGAGACAGGAGGGGTGGGGGCCTATCACTCACAGCAGTGCCCTGAGACAGGAGGGGTGGGTGTGGAGTCCTCCCAGCAGTGCCCTGAGCCAGGAGGGGTGTGTGCAGAGTCCTCCCAGCAGTGCCCTGAGACAGGAGGGGTGGGGGCCTATCACTCACAGCAGTGCCCTGAGACAGGAGGGGTGGGGGCCTATCACTCACAGCAGTGCCCTGAGACAGGAGGGGTGGGGGCCTATCACTCACAGCAGTGCCCTGAGACAGGATGCACAGTGTGAGCCTTGATCATTGATTGTGACATTGCCATCATTCCACCTGTGTACCCACTGTGGCACGTACTGCTTTTTCCCTCACCAGGGGATGATGTCCCTATGACAAAGGTGCAATGCGTTGGCTGCATGACATGCCTTGTTGTAACCAGCTAATTTGTACCCATATGTCTCTCTGTGACATGTGGCTGGTGTATTGATGTGGTGTCACTTGTTCCTCCTCACAGGTAGGCGCCACTGCCAAGGAGCAGATCTGGCTGACCGCCGTCAGTGCCGTGAGGGGTGTGGATGGTCGGAGGCGGAGCCTGCCCCAGGTGAGGAAACGCTGGCAGGATATCCGGTGCTGGACGCGGAGGATTGCACGGCTCCTGCTGGGGGACTCACCTGAGAGCCACAAGAACCGCGGCCGCCGCTGTCTGAGCCACCTCCACAGGCGTGTGCTGCCGGTGGTCTTTCCAGACCTGGAGAGGCGCTTACAGGCGATGCAGCAGCCGGAAGGGGGTAGGTACATGTGTGTTTGTTGTGTGTCACCGGCATTTGTAAGGGCACAGTAGCATGAATTCACTGGCAGGGTTTAAAGGTGCTGTGCAGATCCTGTTTGCCCCAGTATAGCGCTGCGCCCCTGCCACCCTTCCCCTCCTTGCAATGTGTTCCCTGGTCTGTGTGTAGTCACTCCTTCACAAGGTAATGTAGGCTGGCGCTTTGTCCACGAGAACAATGACTGTAGCATCATGTGTGGGGGTGGTGTGTAACAGGTTGTGGGACCTTGCCTGTGCACTGTCAAGTTCACTGCATGTGGGTTCCATGTCAGTTGGCACTGATGCTGACTCCAGACATGGGAGTTGGTCTCTCATGTGTCATGCCTTACAGCGCGCATGTCCTATGTAGTGGCCTGTGACATGATGTGCATGAGTGTGCGATACACATAGTGCAGGGATGGTGACGTGTGTTGCAGTCATTACCATTCAGTAGCATGTAGTTGCGTGCCCACTACTGTCCCCTGGGGCACCTTTTCCTCAGTGGTGTATGTGTCATCATAAACGTGGACAATCTCAGTGTCTACAGCGTAGGTTGTGCTCTGTGCCATTGTCCCCTGTCACCATGTATATAGACGTGCTATTTTGTACAGGTGTCCACTGTGCAGCCTGACCTGATTGTCCTTCTTCATACTCACAGTTGCCAGTGCCTGTGTGTCTTGTTATACTCATCTGAGGATGGGCACTGGTACCTCATTATTTGTACAGGCGCACCTTGGCTGTTTGGCGTCCAATCTTGCTTTTTGCCTGCCCCTGTGTGTATCACCCAGGCTATGAGATGTTGGTGCCACCTGTGTCTCAACCATTTGCCTCGTGTAGGGTCTTGTTGGGGCGGGCAATGCCTATGTGTCAAATCCTGATTTCTACTTGCTGTGTCTGGGCAGTGTGTGATGTTTCTGGACACACACGCAATGTGCAGTGACCGAGTCATGTTGGGCATGTTTTCAGCATTACCTATGCAGCATGTGTCTCAAGTTCATGGATATGGTCCCTGGTCATCGGTATTTTCGCCAACGCTGTGTGGTGCAGATGCAGTGCTGGATTGTCCCCAGGGCCTGGGTGCTATGTCAGACTCCGTTTCCTGTGTTTAGCTATTGTCTCATGCTCTCCATGGTATTTCAGTGGCATGGTGGCTCAACCAACTGTGTGTTTCATGCCCTACATCGGTACCTTGTTTAGTAGATGTTAGGGATCTTCCTTTTCAGGCTATGCAGTGTTACCTATGTCGATTGGACTCATGTGACTGATGTGTACAGCTGTCTGATTAATTTCTGTCTCTCCACCCTGCCCACAGCATCGTCGGGGGACACAGAGGGAGACATGGACACAGGCAAGGTGGAGGGACCGAGCACCAGTGCCAGCCGTGACATCGGGGCTGGCACATCGAGTGGGACAGAGGTGGAGGATAGTGCGGCCGAGGACCTGTCGACTGGCACGTCAGAATACGAAGCTGACAGGTCCGAGGAGGATGTCTCCGAGTGGGCGGTGGCTGCACCAGCAGCTGACAGCGGAACAACACCTCGCACCGCCCCCTCAGTTCCCACCAGCCGCCTCCCACTTGCTCGTGTCCCTTCCCAGCGTGCCTGGTCACAGCATGTCTCCTTCCTGCCAGGCACCGCACCCCCTGCCCCTGTCTCCACTGCTGCCGCCAATGCAGAGTCTGTGGACATCCAGCGGCAACTGCAGGTTGGTCAGGCTGCGATCCTTAATGTCCTCCATGCCCACGGCAAAACCCTCACCAACATCGAGGCTTTCTTGAAGGGCATTCATTCATCGCAGGCTGACCAACGCAACTTGCTGAGGTCCATAGACTCCACACTGACTGCAGCAGTGGGTCTCCTGCAGCGCGACCTCCCCCCACCTACCCCTGCCCCATCCACACTTCCCACTCCCATGCCTGTCCCACGTACACCCAGACGTCGGCATGCACCCACATCAACGGACACGGGCACCACACCAGCAGGGAAGGTCCACCGCACTCCTCCTGACACGCACACACAGGGTGAGGTAGGCACACCCACTGGGTCGGGGGGAAAACGTGTGACACGCAGCCATAGTGGGAGTCCGCATTCCACCCAGTCCACTCCCTCCAAATCCCCTCCCCTCAGCTCTCCTGGCCACATCTCCCCCAAGGACTCCTTCATGGCCGCTCTGTCCCTGAGCCCCACAGTTACACCACCACGCAAGCGGTCAAGGAGGTCCCCGGTCAGGGTGGTTGAGTCTCCCCCCCTGTCTCCACCCTCCCCCGGTGGCGCTGCGACCCATCCCTCTGACCCCCCCCCCTCCTTGGGGCCTGAGGTCCCTTCGGGTGCAGGGGACTCCCTGGAGGACCTTGCAAAGGTGTGTAGTGCCATCCTGGCCTCCGCCTTTGGCACTGACCCACCCCCTGTGGTGGAGTCCTCCATCCCTGCACCCACAACGCCGCCCCTTTGCCCTGATGTCCCTGCGGTGCCTGTTGCTTCCCCCCCCCTGATGCCCTCACCAGTGTGGAAGACGATGCCATTTGACTGTGCAGGCAAGGTAGGGGACACGCATCCCACTGTGTCCCCCATCAAGCTGAGAATCATTGACTGCCCTATGGGCTTTGTGAAGATTGAACTGCCTGCGATCCACGGACATTGTGCTCATGCTGAATAAAGCTTAATTTTGTTTTCATTATCACACTACTGCTATGCTGGTATTGGTGTTGGTGGGGCTGCTACATGGTTTTGGGTGGTGTGTAAGGGTTTGGGTGTGTGGGATATGTAGTAGTGTACTGCTCATTGGTGGGACCCAGGGATCTGTGTGCCATCACAAGGTGTTGGCTAACTTTCTTTGTTCATGTAAGCAGTTACTGCATGGTGCACTTGTCCCAGGGTGTATTCCTTCCTCTGTGTACCCAGCTTTCTTCCCTGCAGGGTGTTCCCAATGTTTAGCGCAGAGCTGTGTCTACATGAGCTGTGTGTGTGACGGAGCCCTTCTACTTTGGCCATGCATGCAGGGCCATGTCTCCACCTGCAACAATCGTGGCATCCTTGGTGATCAATGTACTTGTGTGTGGAGTCTGTTGACATGAGTTCATGGGGACATGTTCCCTTGTAGCCAGTATGCATGTGGATAATTCTGGCCTCACACACATGTGTTACACCCCTCCTGTCTCAGGGCACTGCTGGGAGTGATAGGCACCCACCCCTCCTGTCTCAGGGCACTGCTGGGAGGACTCTGCACACACCCCTCCTGGCTCAGGGCACTGCTGTTAGTGATAGGCACCCACCCCTCCTGTCTCAGGGCACTGCTGGGAGGACTCTGCACACACCCCTCCTGTCTCAGGGCACTGCTGGGAGGACTCCACACCCACCCCTCCTGTCTCAGGGCACTGCTGGGAGGACTCCACACCCACCCCTCCTGTCTCAGGGCACTGCTGGGAGGACTCTGCACACACCCCTCCTGGCTCAGGGCACTGCTGTTAGTGATAGGCACCCACCCCTCCTGTCTCAGGGCACTGCTGGGAGGACTCTGCACACACCCCTCCTGGCTCAGGGCACTGCTGTTAGTGATAGGCACCCACCCCTCCTGTCTCAGGGCACTGCTGGGAGTGATAGGCACCCACCCCTCCTGTCTCAGGGCACTGCTGGGAGGACTCCACACCCACCCCTCCTGTCTCAGGGCACTGCTGGGAGTGATAGGCACCCACCCCTCCTGTCTCAGGGCACTGCTGGGAGGACTCTGCACACACCCCTCCTGGCTCAGGGCACTGCTGTTAGTGATAGGCACCCACCCCTCCTGTCTCAGGGCACTGCTGGGAGGACTCTGCACACACCCCTCCTGTCTCTGGGCACTGCTGGGAGGACTCCACACCCACCCCTCCTGTCTCAGGGCACTGCTGGGTGGACTCTGCACACACACCTCCGATTTCAGGATATGTACGCTTGGAACATACACGGTGGGGGTACGCTCAATGCATTCGAGGTGAGGGTACGAGTCTACTTACACTGGTGTGGTGGGGGTACGCTCCATGCATACGCGGGTGAGGGTACGGGTCGTACTTACACTGTTGGGGTGTGGGGTATGCTCCTTGCATACGCGGGTGAGGGTACGGGTCGTACTTACACTGTTGGGCTGGGGGGTACACTCCTTGCATACGCGGGTGGGGGTACGGGTCGTACTTACACTGTTGGGGTGGGGGTACGGTCCGTGAGTCCGCGGGTGGGGGTAGGAGTCGTACTTACACTGGTGGGGGTGGGGGTACGGTCCATACGTCCGCGGGTGAGGGTTCGAGTCGTACTTACACTGTTGGCATGGAGGGTACGCTCCATGCATACGCGGGTGAGGGTTCGAGTCGTACTTACACTGTTGGCATGGGGGGTACGCTCCATGCATACGCGGGTGGGGGTACGGGTCGTACTTACACTGTTGGGCTGGGGGGTACGCTCCATGCATACGCGGGTGGGGGTACGGGTCGTACTTACACTGTTGGGCTGGGGGGTACGCTCCATGCATACGCGGGTGGGGGTACGGGTCGTACTTACACTGTTGGGCTGGGGGTACGCTCCATGCATACGCGGGTGGGGGTACGGGTCGTACTTACACTGTTGGGCTGGGGGTACGCTCCTTGCATACGCGGGTGAGGGTACGGGTCGTACTTACACTGTTGGGCTGGGGGGTACGCTCCATGCATACGCGGGTGGGGGTACGGGTCGTACTTACACTGTTGGGGTGGGGGTACGGTCCGTGAGTCCGCGGGTGGGGGTAGGAGTCGTACTTACACTGGTGGGGGTGGGGGTACGGTCCGTACGTCCGCGGGTGAGGGTTCGAGTCGTACTTACACTGTTGGCATGGAGGGTACGCTCCATGCATACGCGGGTGAGGGTTCGAGTCGTACTTACACTGTTGGCATGGGGGGTACGCTCCATGCATACGCGGGTGGGGGTACGGGTCGTACTTACACTGTTGGGGTGGGGGGTACGCTCCTTGCATTCGCGGGTGAGGGTACGGGTCGTACTTACACTGTTGGGGTGGGGGGTACGCTCCATGCATACGCGGGTGAGGGTACGGGTCGTACTTACACTGTTGGGGTGGGGGTACGCTCCATGCATACGCGGGTGGGGGTACGGGTCGTACATTCACTGTTGGGGTGGGGGGTGCGCTCCTTGCATACGGGGTGGGGGTAGGGTCCGTACATATACGTCCCCACGCTATGTGATGCTTGTGCGGCCCATACCCAGGCCTTTGCCACGTGGGTGCGATCCGTCCCGCCATTGTTGGGGTGACGTGTGTGGGCGTGGTCCGACTCGTACCCACGCTCTTCAGGCGTGGGTACGGGACGTACCTGTCTGGTTGTGTTGCCGGTTCGCGTGGTGACGGACTTCCGTTGTGGCGGTCGCTGGCTTATCAGGACACGCCCCCACCCCCTCGTGGTGACCAGGGCATGGGAGTCAGGTATGTCCAGGCCATGTGTGGTGTGTGACTTATGTGGTTGTTTTGTGGCCTGCCCTGGTCCTGCCACCCCACCCCACCCCACTTTCCCCCCTCCCTTAGTTATTCTGACCTTCTGCGGCGTCTGCGTCGTAACCTGTAGAGGAGGTGGACTGCTATGAGGGCAGGGATGACTCGTAGGTTCGGGTCCATGTCTGTCCGTCGCGTACTGGTACTCCTTGATCGCGTTGTCCTGTCGCGTACGGGTCCTCCTTGATCGCGTCGTCCTGTCGTGTACGGGTCCTCCTTGGTCGCGTGGTCCTGTGTGTCCATCGCGTACTGGTCCTCCTTGTTCGCGTCGTCGTCTATCCGTCGCGTACTGGTGGTCCTTGTTCGCGTCGTCCTGATTTCCCGGCAGTTTTTGGCTGCCGCAAAATATTCGCCGTGCGGGGTGACGTCGGTGCGAATCTTGATTCCTGGGTCGTGAATGGCTGGCTGCGAGCGTCCCGACGTCAGGTCGGCGCTTTTCCGGATCGCATTGGTAGGTTTTTTTTGGTCGGTCGGGCTTTTTTACGATTCGTACGGTACTGGTGTACCCGTGCGAATCGTAATTCCTTGTTTGTAAAAATTGACGACCGGGTACGCGTCGGACGGAGATTATGCTCCGTCCGACGGTTCGTACCCGGTTTTTGCCGGATCGTGATCGGCACCCATGTTTTTTTCTGGAGTTTTGGAGAGGTGGGTGCTTTGTTTGCCACAAACCTTGGGAGGCATTGCTTCTCAGAGACAACAAGAGAGAGAGAGAAAGAGAGAGAGAGAGAGAGAGAGAGAGAGAGAGAGATAGAGAGAGAGAGATAGAGAGAGATAGAGATAGATAGATAGAGAGAGAGATAGAGAGAGAGAGAGAGAGATAGATAGATAGATAGATAGATAGATAGATAGATAGATAGATAGATAGATAGATAGATAGATAGATAGATAGATAGATAGATAGATAGATAGACAGACAGACAGACAGACAGACAGACAGACAGACAGACAGACAGACAGACAGACAGACAGACAGACAGACAGACAGACAGACAGACAGACAGACAGACAGATAGAGAGAGAACATTAAGACCCAGCATGGATTGGACACTTGCCCATGCAGAATGGTATCCACAAATTAAAGGTATTGATGATGACTTCATATTAGTAGTACTATCTGCATCATTGAAGAATATTCTCATCCTGGCCTATCAGCAAGCATCTGCCTAGTAAGGGAAGTGTCCTTTTCCATAGCAAAGTAATAAAGTAAATGTGCTGAAAGTGGCACTCCACATGTCAAATTTAAAGGAAAGAGGTGCTCTGGGGTTAAAGGCAGGGGTGTCCTGATAGATGTTCACTGGGTTTACCAGATGCAGGACTAACGTTACTTCTGATCGTCCACCACTTCAAGAGAGTCAAGAAAAATCAAGGAAGTTCTATTAGCCGACTTAGCCAGAAAAGTCAAAGTCACTGATATAACGTGTTACAGTTGATTGTGATGGCCGTGTGGCTTTAGCTCACCAGTGTCAGGGCGGAGAGACTGCGAACATTGTGAAGAAGGAGGGCGTTTGCTAGGAGTGCAGAGTTGCCCTGCTGCAAAGTTATATTGTGCACCATGAAATAGGCAAGGATTATTTTTCACACTAATTTTGGAATCATTGTAGCACCGCTCCTGTGGGATCTCGACAGTGAAGCAAAACTTGAGGGTGTTCAATGTGTGCTCTAAGACACTTTGGGGTATATGTACAATAATTGACCCTAACTGACGATAACGACAGTTAGCGGCAATTTTCTTACCGCTGTGTACCGCTGACAACTATTGCCATGGTACCGACATATTTACAATACGTAACTACATGGCGATAGCTTCTCATCACAGCGGGAATTGCCCATGTTAAGATATGTGGTATGGTGATAAAAATCTTGCCGCCAACGTGAAAAAAGTGATGGCCAGCCAGTCAACGGACAAAAAACGCATGCTAATCAGCATGACGCCACTTTTTACACGTTTTGCGGGAAAAATAAACCACAAAAAGCCCGCAAAGTGCCCAAACACACAAAAAAGCCCAGAATAAACATGGAGGAAGCTGGACCCAGTAATGCAAGAGAGAGCAGCCCACCTAACCTCTCAAACAGCCAGGAGGACTAGCCAGGGGTCCAGGGGAAGAGGTAGAGGAAAACCAGGTTCAGCCAGCAGGAAAATGAGATCCTGATGATCCATAAGTTCGCAGGCCAACACTGATGCTGGAACACATGCACCATTGTGCAGGGGTGTCTGAGTAGTGTTCAAGATTGTACATGTGCATGAAGGGGGACTTTACTGCACATCCATAATCTTCCACACAACACAGGTAATCCTGCACAATTGTACATGTGAGCCGGCATCGGTGTTGGCCTGCAAACGTACGCCACAGAGGTTCATGGGGCTGCATCATATTGTTGTCAATGAGATGCAGCCCTGTGTTGACAATTTGGCTGAGCATGGTGTTGAGCCTAGGAGGCCAATGCGACACTCTGCAACCTCTCCAGTCAATATGCCACTTTGCGTGTTCATGAGATGCAGTCCTGTGTTCCCAAATTGACAAAGCATGTTGTGAGTCTCTGTAGTCTAAACACATTCATCGCCCATGCATTAAAAATACACACCCTTGTCCCTTAAAGGAGCATATTCCATATTGTCCAAATTCAACATACTGGAGGAAGGGAAATGCATCCAAAAGCACAGTGTAAAGATTCTGCAAATCAGGAATGAGTCCCATCAAAAATAAAACATGTGTTGTATGTGTGCCATGCTCACAGAACCATACAGTCCCTGTCAAGGTGCATGTCAAGTGAAGTATGACACTGAGCAAGATTCATAATGTTGCACCAATGCATGTCAATTTGCTACATGTAACCTTCACCTGATACGTCAAAATGCACTCATCCACATCCAACTATCTGCATGTGTCATATTTTTAACAGTATTGTACAGAAATCACAGTCCTGGTGTGATATGGCCATTACTCATTGACATGCTGTGAAACCAGTCCTTGGGGAAAGTCAACAGTAGCAGTGAACAAATGCATAGGCAGTCATGTCTGTAAACATCCTTACACAAACAAAGGCATCCAATCAGCCTGAGCAGAACTGCATGTATCATTTATGTGTCCATCAGCAGGGCATATTTCTAAGCACCCATCCCATGCCAATTTCACTTGCTGTGATGTTGGGGTGGTGATATTGGCTTACCATAACTTACAAGCCACTGTAAACCACTGCCATGTAACTGTCAGGGTGCCAAGTTCTTCACGCTCGGGAGCAGAATGTCGAAAGTTCCCAATGCCACTCCCAGCCTTCCCAGTGCTCAACGCCCTTAGTATGCGATGACACCGAGGAACTCTGGAGGGGGAAAGGGGAATTGGACAGAGAAGAGACAGCCACTTTTCAACCTCCTCGGTTCTTCGGTTGATCGCCCATCTATTTTCTGGTGGACAGGATAGGTGTTATCTTCTCTAAAAAAAGAAAAGGATTGTTATACTCTTGGTGCCTCTTTTCTCTGGTGTCTTATGTGCGTACTATGAATTCTCCCTCAGAGTACCTACCCTATCCTTTTGTGACCAATGCTCCTCTTCTTTCTTTTGTTTTCTATCTTGTAATCTCTTAGTTGTTGCTGCAACTAAATATGGAACAATGTTACTGCAATTCTGACTTCCCCCCACTACCTTTCTAAGCTCTTGTAATCTTCTTCTAGGGGAGGTGGGCTCCTTACCCTCTTGACCCTAGTTGCAATCTTCTACTGGATTCTGTTTGGGTAAGGACGTTGTTGCTCAGTGTGTCTATCAAACAATGTATCTATAAACTCTCCTTCTACCGGGAAAACTCCTTGTCTACTCTGAACTCTCAGCCCTAATATGCTTCTTCAGTCTTGTATTCTAGCGCTATATTTTCCTAGGCTGGAGCTGAGTTTCTCTAGGATGTCAAGCTTTACATTCTGTAGCACGAGATGAAATACTGGAACCAAAAACTAAAGTACTTCTTTTCTTCAACAGCAATTATTATGCTAAAAATGGAACAGTCTTACTTGGAAACTTCTATTGCTCGATAACTTCTTCTCTCAGGATACAGCTTCGACTTTGCTAGTGCTTAGAACGCGACGAATTAATTCCCTGACTAACTTCGCGACGCGTCTCTGAAGCACGACCTAATCTCCTCAGTAACTTGATGAAGTGCGCCGTTGTAACGGCCGCGCACCTGTAACATCGTGATTGTCAAGCGCTGCTAGAGCGCTAACCTGCTGTTGTGGCGATCCAATCTCGGCAGCCATCTTGGGAATCATTTGATCTCTGTGTGAACTGAGAGGACTGCGCTTCTTTAGGACATTATTTCGTAATATCCTAACCCTGAATGATGATTTCCTAAGTACTCGTGGTTTGATGGCCCTGACAGTACCCCCTCTCAAAGAGCTTCCTCCCTGTTTGGGTTTATTTGGAAATCTTCTATGAAACTCCTTAATCAAATGAGGTGCATGAACATTAGAGGATGGCTCCCAGGATCTTTCCTCAGGCCCATAGTTCTTCCAATCCAACAAATAATACAATTGACCCTTTCGTACCTTAGCATCTAATACCTGATGTACCTCAAATTCTTCTCCCTGCTCGGTTTGGATGGGTTTCGGGGGTCTTTTTACTCTTAAGGCATCTGAAACCTTTTTTAATAGAGAGACATGAAATACGGGGTGAACCCGTAAGCCTTTAGGCAATTGAAGCTGATAATTAACCGAACTTAGCTTCTTCTCAATCAAATAAGGGCCTACAAATCTAGGCTGAAATTTCCTCACTCCCTTGAGTCTTAGGTTCTTCGTGTTTAACCAAACCTTATCCCCTGCCTGTAAATCTGGTTCCTTTCGTCTTTTCCTATCTGCATAGAATTTATAACTGGCCTTTGCTTTGGTTAAATTGTCTGTGGCTGATTTATGTACTCGTGTTAGATGTTCTACCAAATCAGTTACCGCGGGAACGTCTACATCTTGAAAGCTTAAAGATTGATGGGGATGCCTCCCTGTGTTCAGATAGAAAGGTGAGTAACCGGTGGACATATTTTTTGCATTGTTATGGGCAAACTCTGCTGCCCACAAGTAATCCGGCCAATCACCTTCTTGGTCTAACAAACACAACCTTAGGTACTGCTCTAGTTCCTGATTGGTTCGCTCGGTTTGGCCATCGGTTTCTGGGTGATAGCTGGTGGTATACCTAGTATCAATACCCAACTTTTGTGTAAAGGCTCTCCAGAAGTGGGATAAAAATTGGGAACCTCTGTCTGATATCAAAACCTTAGGGATACCATGGGCCCGAACTATGTTCTGACTAAAAGCCTGTGCCAAGGTTGCTGATGTGGGAACCCCTTTTAGAGGTATGAAGTGAGCCATCTTAGTAAATGCGTCTACACACACCAAAATTGTGTCATACCCCTTACTAGATGGTAAATCAACTATGAGATCCAAAGTTATTGTGTGCCACGGGTGAGGGGGGGTTGGCAATGGGTGAAGTAACCCCTTAGGCGCAAGCCGCTCCGACTTTCCCCTAGCGCAAGTCTCACAAGTGGTTACATACTGTCTCACATCTTTGGCGATGCTGGGCCACCAGAAACGCCGTCTCACCAAGTCTTCAGTCTTTGCAATGCCCTTATGCCCAGCCAATATGTCATCATGACTTTCTTTCAAAGCTTTCTGCTGCATTTCACGGGTTGGCAGGTAAAGTGCTCCTTGATGATATGGTAAACCTCCTCGTATCTCCCGCTCTGGATCTTCTGCGACCCAACTCTCCATTTCTACCATAGTCATTGATACCGGATCTTGTTCTTCTGGCGACTCACTCAAAACAGCCCCAATTATCTTTTCTGCTGGTAGGATGGTCTGTAACTTGACTTCTTCTGAAAACTCTCCTGTTCCTCTTCGGGACAAGGCATCGGCCTTACCATTTTGTGAACCAGGACGATAGGTAATGACAAAATCATAATCCGCAAAGTATAAGGACCAGCGTAATTGTCTGGGGGTTAAAGTTCTGGCTGACTTTAGAAACTTTAGGTTTCGATGGTCGGTATATACGGTCACAACATGCCTTGCCCCCATCAGGTAATGCCTCCATTCCTTGAACGCATCCTTAATAGCTAACAGCTCTTTCTCGGTAATGGTGTAGTTGGCTTCCGCTGCTGTTAATTTCCTGGAACGATAGGCTACTGGATGCAGTTGTCCTGTGCTTTTGTGTCTTTGCGACAACACACCTCCCAATGCCCAATTGGAGGCATCAGTTTCCACAAAAAATGGCTCTGATGGATCTGGATGAAGTAATATTGGTGCTGTGGTGAAGTCTTCTTTTAGCTGATTAAATGCTTCATCTGCTTCCAAGGACCATTCAAAATCAACTCCCTTCTTGAGTAATCTAGTCATTGGAATCAGTTTCTGAGAAAAGTTTGGAATGAATCTCCTATAAAAATTCGCAAATCCAATGAAGCTCTGCACATCCTTTACATTTTTAGGAGACTCCCATTCCAGCACTGCCTTAATCTTGTTCTCATCCATGGTCACTCCGCTAGGTGCTAGCACAAACCCCAAAAACTCCACCGAGTAAACACTGAAGGCGCATTTCTCCAATTTGACAAACAAACTGTTTTCCTGTAGTTTCTGCAAGATCTTCTTCACGTGCTCTGTGTGTTCTTCTACTGTGTTCGAGTGGATGAGAATGTCATCAATGTACACGATGGCGTTTCGATCAATGAATTCTTTTAATACATCATTAATGAAATGCTGGAAGGCAGCTGGGGCGTTACACAAACCATAGGGCATTACTTGATATTCAAAAAGCCCGTGCTTGGTTCTGAATGCTGTTTTCCATTCTTCTCCTTCACGTATTCGGACCAAATGATACGCCCCTCGTAAATCTAGTTTGGTGTAGATCTTAGCTTCCTTTACCTGGTCCAACAGCACAGAGATTAATGGCAATGGATAACGATTCTTAACAGTTACCCGATTTATTGCCCTGTAGTCTATACACGTTCTCAATTCTCCATTCTTCTTCGGGATAAAAAAAAGTGGAGAAGAGACTGGAGATTGTGATGGTCTGACAAATCCATTTTCTAAATACTTCTGTAAATATTTCTTCAAGTGTTCATCTTCCCGCTCAGTCAAAGCATAAATTCTGCTGCAAGGGAGATTGCTTCCTGGCTCTAGTTCAATTTTACAATCGTAGCCCCTATGTGGGGGTAGCTTCTCAGCCTCTGCTTCACTGAAAACCTTCTCGTATTCAATGTATTCCTCAGGCAGTTCAATGGTGTTTATCACACAGAGTGCGGATTCTTTTTCACTCAAATGAAAAGCCGGCGTCTTTACTTGATAAGGTTGAGGGTCGTGATAACAGTTTTCTTGACAGTATTTAGAGTTTAGAGTTACTGTACGCGCAGCCCAATCGATGGTAGGGTTGTGTTCAGTGAGCCATGGTAGCCCCAGAATCAATTGGAATTGTGGAGCATCAATTAAATTAAATTGTAAACTTTCTCGATGACCTTCCTCAGATTCCAATTCCACTGGTTCCGTATGACTCACTATGGGCCCTGACGAAAGATTAGTTCCATCGACCGCTCTAACTGCCTCGCTTTTCTCCTTCATGATTGCTTTTAATCCAATCTTCTCAGCAAATTTTAAATCACAGAAGTTGCCTGTCGCCCCCGAATCCATCATGACCGTCACTTGCTTTAAAGTTCTTCCTCGAAACCTTAACGTCATCATCATTACCATATGTGGGGCAGCCGACTGTAAGGTGTTTGCCAAGGTGTGTTTGGTTGGAGCTGTTTCTGAATTAGCAACCACCAGTCCAACTCCACTTACTGGTGGTGCAAGGCGTTTTCCGACGTCTTCAGTTTTGGCCTCTTAGGACAATCCCGGACAAAATGTCCAGAAGCGCCGCAATAAAGACACTGCTTGTTTGCCCTCCGTCTTTCCTTCTCCTCTTTAGAGAGCGGACCTCGGATGGTTCCTATTTGCATTGGTTCACTCCCACGAGTTGAATCATTATCTTTACTGCCTTCGGTTCTCACACGATCGAATCTGGCCACACTGGGGCGATAATCTCGTCTTCTCTCTCCTCTCCTCTCCTCTCACTCTGGCGAAAATCGATTTCTAAGACTAGGTCTATTAATGCTGAAATCTCTGCAGGCCTGTTTGGTACTTGTGCTAAGGCATCCTTTAATTCGTCTCTCAACCCACGGTAGAACACTGCTGCTCTCTTGTTCTCCGGCCAATCTGTCTCCACCACCAATTTGTTGAACTGAGCTAAATATGCCACCAAATCTCGATTGCCTTGTTTTATTTCCAATAATTCGTTATCTGTTGCCTGGGAGACTCTTCTTCTGTCGAAAATTCGGAGGAATTCTTTTTTAAATTCATCTATGTCATACAAGATCGGAGCATTGCTGGTCACCAAGGGCATAGACCATGACGCGGCGTCTCCACTTAAATAAGACAGAATAAAGGCCACACGAGACTGCGCATCGGGGAAAAGTGCCGGACGACACATAAAATGTAACGTACATTGTGTCAAAAACACCTGCGCCTTTTGGGGGTCTCCACTGAAACGCTCTGGCGACGCCAGAGGTATTACAGGGGACAGGGAGTGAATGACTTGTGTGGTGACCTTTGGTTGGGAGTCTGGTGCATCTCTGGAACTCTCTTCTGAAAATGCGGAAAATCTAGGACCAGACGCTATACTATTCATCTTAAATGTTAAGTCGGTAGTTTCTTTCTTCAACTCCCTATTCTCTTCTCTCACTAAACCCAACTCCCTCTGAATACCTTCCAGGATATCTCCTAACTTTTTTAGGTCTAATCCTTCCGCCATTCTGCTCAGGTGCGAACAATTACGTGGGCACTTCACTCTGTCAGGGTGCCAAGTTCTTCACGCTCGGGAGCAGAATGTCGAAAGTTCCCAATGCCACTCCCAGCCTTCCCAGTGCTCAACGCCCTTAGTATGCGATGACACCGAGGAACTCTGGAGGGGGAAAGGGGAATTGGACAGAGAAGAGACAGCCACTTTTCAACCTCCTCGGTTCTTCGGTTGATCGCCCATCTATTTTCTGGTGGACAGGATAGGTGTTATCTTCTCTAAAAAAAGAAAAGGATTGTTATACTCTTGGTGCCTCTTTTCTCTGGTGTCTTATGTGCGTACTATGAATTCTCCCTCAGAGTACCTACCCTATCCTTTTGTGACCAATGCTCCTCTTCTTTCTTTTGTTTTCTATCTTGTAATCTCTTAGTTGTTGCTGCAACTAAATATGGAACAATGTTACTGCAATTCTGACTTCCCCCCACTACCTTTCTAAGCTCTTGTAATCTTCTTCTAGGGGAGGTGGGCTCCTTACCCTCTTGACCCTAGTTGCAATCTTCTACTGGATTCTGTTTGGGTAAGGACGTTGTTGCTCAGTGTGTCTATGAAACAATGTATCTGCAAACTCTCCTTCTACCGGGAAAACTCCTTGTCTACTCTGAACTCTCAGCCCTAATATGCTTCTTCAGTCTTGTATTCTAGCGCTATATTTTCCTAGGCTGGAGCTGAGTTTCTCTAGGATGTCAAGCTTTACATTCTGTAGCACGAGATGAAATACTGGAACCAAAAACTAAAGTACTTCTTTTCTTCAACAGCAATTATTATGCTAAAAATGGAACAGTCTTACTTGGAAACTTCTATTGCTCGATAACTTCTTCTCTCAGGATACAGCTTCGACTTTGCTAGTGCTTAGAACGCGACGAATTAATTCCCTGACTAACTTCGCGACGCGTCTCTGAAGCACGACCTAATCTCCTCAGTAACTTGATGAAGTGCGCCGTTGTAACGGCCGCGCACCTGTAACATCGTGATTGTCAAGCGCTGCTAGAGCGCTAACCTGCTGTTCTGGCGATCCAATCTCGGCAGCCATCTTGGGAATCATTTGATCTCTGTGTGAACTGAGAGGACTGCGCTTCTTTAGGACATTATTTCGTAATATCCTAACCCTGAATGATGATTTCCTAAGTACTCGTGGTTTGATGGCCCTGACAGTAACAAAGGCACACAAACACACTTTACATGGTGGGAACGGTGAGGGTAATGGATGTTGTGGTGTTTGTCCACACTGCAACACCCATAGAAAAACACGCTGCCCTATACTCACAAGGGTGAAGACAATAGGAGGCTAGTAAGAAATGTATGCAAGGAAAATCCTGATCCCTAACATGCAAATATATAGGAAAACTTCATTCCCAAGGCTTTTGATCTTTCCATGTGTACTACATTGTGCATTACCATACTTGAGACACACATACAACAGCAGCTCCCCTTTACATTGCAGAAGGAGAAACATCACCTTCTATACCACTCTTCACTGATGAATATGAAGACATCTCAACCATTGGCCAAGACACCTTCCAAGAGATGCTCAACTCCGTTGGCAGCCCATCTCTGGAAGCGGGGACATCCAGCAGCGTTGTTGAAGCTCAACACCCTGCACAAAACACCCAGCAGCAAGCACCTACCACCACAGCTGTCTCCAATGACCTTGAGGACCCATTTCTAACATTTCAACCTCGTGCGGTGGAGGTCCAGCAGGAGATTGCTGGTTAGGTGAAGGTGAGGTTTGACAGCCTGGCGGTCAAACTAGATGGGGTCCGTGGTTGTCTCAGTCCTATTAGGGACCACCTAGAGTCCATCACAGGCACCCACAGTCAACTCCATGCTCTCCAGCTCTCCATGGCTGACATTGCTGGAGTACTGACTCAAAGACAAGAACAACTGTCCAGACAAGGTGGCTCCAGCGATGTCACCAAGGAGTTGCATGAAATAAGAAAGATCATGGAGAACATGGAGTGGATACAGGCCTCACACTAGGAGCCATGGATGCATACCACAGAGATGTTACTGGAGTCTTGCAAGCGCTGCAGCTTATCGTCACTGCAGTGATACCTCATCATTTTGTACAGATGAATGCTGCTGCTACTTCCACATCCACCGCTTACCCCCCTGATGTGTCACAGCCTCACAGTGCCCAAGCCAATACACCATCACACACACGGGAGGCACATGACACATCAGAGGAGGAAGATGTGGATGAATCCACATTACTAGCATTCATCTGGGCCAAATGGACAGTTTCTACTTGGATCTGTGCTTACCATCATGCCTCGGAACACCAGCTTCCACTGTCCTATGAATGACTCTGCTACACTTACCTTGGTCTTCAATAAGGACTGCCAATGTTGACATTGTTCCCAATGATACTGCTATTAGCCGGCTGACTGAACTCCGCCACTTTCTCAACATGTCTCTGGATTTGTTACACTCAAAGGACTCAGTCTGGCCCTCCACTAGGCATCTATAACATTTGGGGGTTGTTTGACAAAGTTTTGGTCCAGTCTTCAACCAATGTGAATGCACATGTGAATAAAAACACTAAAGTCACACAGATGTGTGTTGCCTATGACCATTCAAGTATAGACATGTTAAAAAATGTATGATCAGTGAATCCTTCAAAACTTACACAGAGGGACATTTGATAAATGGTCATGTTGAGCCTGTGTCCCAGATAGGCAGTGAGATCACCGGGTATGTGTGAACTAGCCGTGCCCTATACCTCAAATACAGCATTCCTGCAGGAATTCAACATTGCCCTGAGTACATGATGGGTATAGGCATGTGCTGCAATATATTCAAGTCAGTGTCATGACACAAGAAGTGTCTTCAACTAGCATTGCTAACAAGTCTTACTTGGCAGATCTACTCATACTCAAGGGTGTGGACAAAGCTTGTTGTGATGGGTGTCATGGAATGTCACATTTCAAGATAGATCACACACCATAGTTATAAAGATGATGAAGCGTAATGGCACATATTTATAAGCCTTTATTTGAACCACAATGTCGCTTTCAGTGACGTTGTGTTATCAATAGGCCCTTCTCCTGACGTAACGTGGCTTAAAAAACGCCTTGTAAATAAGGAACCCTCTCATGCAGTGCTCACTGTGAAAGGGGAGGGCAATGTGTCTTGAGGTGTGTAGTGCACTGCAGTTAGAACGGATTCAGATGCTTTACCACTGTTTTAAGGGTGGCATCACTAGGAGGCAATGCCAAAAGTAACACCTGGGAAAAGTGGGTATAACATTGGCACTACAGGGATAAATGCTTCATTTCCCCTTGCATTTGCTGTTTAATTGTGTTCTGCCTTGTGCAGCGCACATTTGAGCAGCAAACTGACAACATTGTGTATGTGCAGGAAGATAAGCCTTCCTGCACATCAACATCCAATTTCACAAATGCAGACACCCTTGCACTATGTAGCAAAGGGTGCCTGTGATTGTGCTTGGCAGCTGGACTCTGCGCCAGGCTCATGTGAAATGCAGGTTAGTGCAGCATTCTTGGGAACACGGCGAATACATTAATTTTCATGATGGCTAAGCATCGCAATTTCAATGTTTGCTTAAGCCCATGTTTCTCTATTGTGTTGTAAATGTAGAACAATGTGGTGCACAACTCTGTGAGTTACACATAAGATGATAAACGTTTCAAAAGAGTATCCCTATCCAAGGGCATAACTCATAATTGCCATCCTGAAATTCATGCTTGTTTCCTAAACACACTATCCGTTCACTAAAATATCATGTCCGGTCACACATTCAAATGATTGTTGTGTGATTTAATAATTTGTATACCGTGTCAAAAGCACCACTCCATCAAATCACTTCTGATATAAGTGCAGCCACAATTCAGAAACACTAACCATTTATTACAATACTACAATATTACCTACCTTAAACTAACACTAATCACTACAACTAACCTAATCTGAACTAACTGGTACTAACTAAATGTTACTCTAAACTATCTACCTTAACTAATACTAAACACGGAACAACATGTCTGAGACATCAACCCACCTCCCCCCCTTGAAGCACATCATCAGACAGGACAAATACATCTTAGCTAACCATGAACTAACTACACATATATCCTAAACAAAGATATACTTTATGTTTTTATTGGTTTTCATTCAACAAAAAATACATCAACTCCCCCCCACCCAAAGGAAATGGAAACTTAGCCCAGAACACTACATTAAGAGAATAAAAAATCTAAAAAGTTACCTACAAATTACAGTGTGTCTACTCTACAACTACACTACCGAACACTTAAAAACCTACACTAATATACAATATTCAGCAAAATAATCATCGGGGACTGTGGATAAGGAGGAAGACTCACAACCTGGCATGCTCAATAAAGAAGCCCCAGGGCAACCCTGATGTCCTGGAGGTGGGTGCTCATGTCCGACACATCCCTTTTAATTTGTGTCAGTCACACATTCATGTCCATCATGCAACAACGGTCCCTGTTGGTGAACCCTACAGCATGTGTCTGTGCTGCAGTTGACAGTGTGGCAGTCACTTGTACGCATGGACGTGAGGGGGCACCTGCTTGTGCGCCTGATCCAGTTGCAGCATGTTGGCTGTGTGGTGTCTATGCTTGAGTGGCAGATCTGTTTGCATGTCAGGACCCACGCCTGACATTAGAAGGGTTCAGTGACTAAATATCGAGGGACATAATATAGAATGCCCAAAATATCGACACCAAAATATAGAAGTGCATAATATAGAACCCCTATCTACAAACAGGTAAGTACTAAAATATCGATTCCAAAATATAGAATGTTAAAATATAGTTAGCTAAAATATTGAATTTTTTAAATGCATTAAAAATAATATAAAAGTAATTAAATATTAAAAACAATTAAATGAAACATACTTAAAATAATATAAAAACGCTTAAAATGTAAAAATAATTTTATAGTATATTAACTTGCTTTTATTTATTGTTTTAATGATCTGTGCATTATTGTATGTATTTTTCTCTTTGCACTTTTATGGTCTCTGACCGAAATAAAGTTATCAAATGGAAAAAAAATAATAAATGTAATGTAAAAAAAAGTTGAGATTTTGTTGGATAGTGAGAGCGTAAAAATTACTATTCCCACTCCAGTGAGTGCAACAGTAGGGAAAACGTTGGTTAGCGTAGGGTTAACAATTACTATTCCCACTCCAAAGAGTGCAACAGTAGGGAAAGCGTTGGATAGCGGGAGGGTAAAAATGACTATTCCCACTCCAGTGAGTGCAAAAGTAGGGAAAGCGTTGGATAGCGGGAGGGTAAAAATTACTATTCCCACTCCAGTGAGTGCAACTGTAGGGAAAGCGTTGGATAACGGGAGGGTAAAGATTACTATTCCCACTCCAGAGAGTGCAACGGTAGGGAAAGCGTTGGATAGCGGGAAGCTAAAAATTACTATTCCCACTCCAGTGAGTGCAACAGTAGGGAAAGCGTTGGATAGCGTAGGGGTAAAAATGACTATTCTCACTCCAGTGAGTGCAACAGTAGGGAAAATGTTGGATAGCGTAGGGGTAAAAATTACTATTCCCACTCCAGTGAGTGCAACAGTAGCGAAAACGTTGTATAGCGGGAGGGTAAAAATTACTATTCCCACTCCAAAGAGTGCAACAGTAGGGAAAGCGATGGATAGCGGGAGGGTAAAAATTACTATTCCCACTCCAGATAGTGCAACAGTAGGGAAAGCGTTGGATAGTGGGAAGGTAAAAATGACCATTCCCACTCCAGTGAGTGCAACAGTAGGGAAAACGTTGGATAGCGTAGGAGTAAACATTACTATTCCCACTCCAAAGAGTGTAAAAGTAGGGAAAGAGTTGGATAGCGGGAGGGTAGAAATTACTATTCCCACTCCAGTGAGTGCAACAGTAGGGAAAGCGTTGGATAGCGGGAGGGTAAAAATTACTATTCCCACAACAGTGAGTGCAACAGTAGGGAAAGCGTTGGATAGCGGGAGAGTAAAAATTACTATTCCCACTCCTGAGAGTGCAACAGTAGGGAAAGTAATGATTTAATATTAAAATAAGATTAAATTAATTATCAATACCAATAAAAAATTAATTACAAATAATTACCAATTAATACAAATTAATTACCATTGAAAAAAATTTAATTACCAATTAATAATAAATTATCAATTAATTTTCAATACATGTAAATAAAAAATAATATTTACTTTATTACAATTAATTTACTTCCAACCCAATTCCCCTATAAACACACAACCTACTCCCAATAATAAAAAATACAATTAACATTATTATAAATTAATCAATTAATAAAAATTAATTAGCAATTAATACAAATTAGTTAACAATTAATAAACATTAATTATCAATTAATAATTAATTATCAATTAATTATCAATACACATAAATAAAAATGTATATTTACTTTATTACAATTAAATTACTTCTCACTCAATTCCCCTATAAACCCACAACCTGCTCCTAATAATAAAAAATACAATTAACATAATTATCAATTAATCAATTAATAAAAATTAATTACCAATTAATACAAAATAATCACCAATTAATAAAAATTAATTACTAATTAATAATTAATTATCAATCAATTAACTATCAATACATATAAATAAAAATTAATATTTAATTTACTATAATTAAATTACTTCCCACAATATTACCCTTTAAACCCACAACCTGCTACGGAATTAAATTATGCAAAAATTAAATTACATAACATTCATTACTTTAAAAAAATTAAACATACATTACAAAAATAATACATAATTTTAACACATATACTACCATACATAACACTAACAAAAAATGTGATATTATGGAAATCTATATATTTTAATTCGATATTATGGAAATAGATATTTCATACCCCAATTTCGATATTCTGTCCTATCTATATTTTGGTAATTCGATATTCTGTGCTATCTATATTTTAGATTCGATATTCTGTCCTGTCTATATTTTGGATTCTATATTTTGGTTGTTTACCGTTAGAAGGGCCCGGTATGACCTGTGTGTCCCTCATGAATGTTTGCTCTACAACTTCAGGCAGAGACTTCCACCTCCCAGCTGCCCAGTCACCCCTGTACCTCTTAGCCATAGTATGAGATCCCTTGGCCACCCGGTGTATGTGCAGATATCGTTCTTTACGTATATGGAATGCGTGTGCCTCCTCTGGTGACATGTTGTCTGTAAAATAGGACAAATGACAATAATTGAGTTCTGATAATTATGTCAATGTTCTCCAATTAACTCAGAAACACAAGGGCATGAAAACATGGACCCTACACTCTAACCAAAGATTGTGAAGTTCAAAAGTGACCTGAACAATGCAATGTGGAATTAAGGATCAATTACAACCTAATGGTGTCACTGACCTGACAATGCATGGCATGGGACATATCAAGGGCAGAGTAGTGTCACAACATTTTAAGATTGTCAGAGTCAAATGATGGTGCGGTCACATACTCAGACTGAGTCTACATGGAGAATGATCCCAAGAAGACAGCTTGACAATACCATCGCAGAGCCAAAACATGGAAAATAAATATATATGGCCATCATCGCAAGGTGGTTGTGGAGCGTGCCATTGGTCTCCTTAGCTTAATGCTATGCTCTGCAACTTCAGGAATGCCGGTTTGTACCATACCTATAATAATATGGTGCAGACTTGTGTCTGCCCCCGTGCTGCATGAAAACTATTGCTTTCTTGCCCCTATGCAGGTCCACTTGCACAATGATGCAAGTGTCTCAGCGTTGCTGTGGAAGTTGAGAATGTGCCAGAGAGTGCCCCTTCCTGCACATAACCATTCTTTAAATAATGTCCTGTCACTTCTATGTGTGCTTCATCATGAAGCACATATTGAAGTCACATGATGACATTTTCAACACAGATTGGTCATGTCATGTAAGGCACATCCTTCATGCATTAGAACAATCAATGGTTTGTTGCTGTTTCCATGTGTACCGCACAACGCAGCACACATTGGAACTAAGGGTGGGCGACAATTTCTGTTCCGTCGAAACTTCCGCGATCCGCGAGGGAACGGAAACTGTCGCCTAGGCAGGTGTGCTTTCTCCCCATATCTACTACCGTCAGCAATTTGCTATCATCCTTGATGGAGCTCTGTGCATCCATGAGTTTCTCAAGCGCAATTCCCGTGTAGTTCCTGACACCAGGAAGTTCTGTCTCCTCATCTGCTGCTCTGATCCGTCTCTGGCCCTTTATAAACAAGAGGCATGTGAACTGCATGGAAGCCCCTCCCATTTGGCCCCACACCCCCCACCCCAGCGGTGTGCATCGTCTTCCTGCCCTTTCCCCCACTATGATGGACAGCTCACTCGAGGGACCCCGACGCCCGTCGGCGCTGTGGCAACGTTACAGACACACATGGTCGCTGTAGACAACTCTTCTGGCCCTTTACGCAGCTGTAGTGTAGGAAAAGCACTATACATTTACCCAACGAGGTAGCACTTACTGATTATCCAGTCAAAAGTACTCCAGTTGAGTAGAGGTATTGCACAAAACGGTGGCATTTTCTTGGGTGAATATGCAGGGCAGGATTCATTCTGGCACGATGCTCCTGTCACAAAAATGAAACCTCAACAGGAAGCACTTGCAGATATAAATAAAGCAGGTGCCCGAGTTGAAGCTCAAATTCAGTTACGCACTGTACTAATCAGCACAAAACATTTGTGAGCACGGTCGAGGCTAGGCAGGTGTGCTGTCTCCCCATATCTACCGTCAACAATTTGCTGTCATCCTTGATGGAGCTCTGTGCATCCATGAGTTTCTCAAGCGCAATCTCCGTGTAGTTCCTGACACCAGGAGGTTCTGTCTCCTCATCTGCTGCTCTGATCCGTCTCTGGCCCTTTATAAACAAGAGGCATGTGAACTTCATGGAAGCCCCTCCCGTTTGGCCCCACACCCCCCACCCCAGCGGTGTGCATCGTCTTCCCACCCTTTCCCCCACTATGATGGACAGCTCACTCGAGGAACCCCGGCGCCCGTCGGCGCTGTGGCAACGTTACAGACACACATGGTCGCTGTAGGCAACTCTTCTGGCCCTTTACGCAGCTGTAGTGTAGGAAAAGCACTATACATTTACCCAACGTGGTAGCACTTACTGATTAGCCAGTAGAATGTACTCTAGTTGAGTAGAGGTATTGCACAAAACGGTGGCATCTTTTTGGGTAAATATGCAGGGCAGGATTCATTCTGGCACGATGCTCCTGTCACAAAAATTTAAAATTAAACCCCAACAGGAAGCACTTGTATTTGACCTTCAACTCGGGCACCTGCTTTATTTATATCTGTAAGTCTGACAGATATGAATAAAGCAGGTGCCCGAGTTGAAGGTCAAATTCAGTAACGCATTAATCAGCACACAAAAATCTCCGCGATCACGCGAAATTTCGAGTGATCGCAGAGATTTTTTGCCGTTTCGCGATATTTTGCGAAAGGCACTTTCGCAAATTCCGCCTACCCTTAATTGGAACAGCATGAATGGGAACTAATTCAACCATTGTCACAAGCGGGCATATTCATATACAATTTGGCAAGGGTATCACACATTACGCATGCAACACATTCAAGCTGGGCTTGGAGACAGGGTCCAGACATCTAAAAAAGGTGTTTGCGCATGTATTCATCTCCCAACATTAGCACAAGATATGATGTGAAAAGGTGGTATTGAGCACGATTAGGCTTCATTCTCAGGCACCCAGCTTAAAACAGCATCGTGGCTCAGGCCAAGGCAATTTAGCTTCCACAATGTTGTACAATGTAAAGTTGATGAGTAAATGGCGTGCTTGCAAAATGCACCAACATGTCAAAGATACGACACATCAGAGTAAAGACACTGACTATTGGCAGCAATCCGAGCTTGGGACCTAACTATCCATTAGAGTGATGTCGACACATCCAAAGGAGGTGTGACTCCGGATCCTGCAGCAACAATTATTTAATCACATACACCAGCTTTCATATTGTAGATGTGACTTACTCTTTGTACTGGTACCTGTAACTGACACGTGGTGCAACAAAGAATTGATCATCATTGAGAGTCATCTCAGTCAAGGATGTAAACGCATTCCATGTCTGGTCATAGCCATCACCAACATCACTCACATGTCTCCTCTCCGCAAAATGCGATGCAGCGCGCGCTACAAAATTCGTATTATTTATTTAATTGTTTACTTACCTGCAATTATCCATATTCCGGCTTTTAGAACCCCCCACACTGCCCCTCCCCCTCCCCGCCTTACCGCCCCACGGAAATCCCTCCACGGGCCGCGGCTGTATAACTGTCACCCTTGAGGTAGGCCGATGGAGCCCTAAGGCAGGAAATTGTATTTTAAAAAGGTCATGCATTTTTTTCTGTGTTCTAACCGTAAAAAACCCAAATTGTCAATTTTTCTGTGGAAGGGCTTGTAGTCCCATTGGCGAGGGGTTACACAGACAACATGGGACTACTAAAGTTGGGACTTCAAGATATGAAAAGTAGAGTTACAAGAAGCCTTACTTGATGCCCAAAAGAAGGTAATGTTACTTTTAAGTGAATGACAACTTTAGAAAGTTGCTACTCTGTTGACTAAGTTGTCCAGTTACCTTTTACGGTTTTTGGCCACAAGAAAGTTTTCTGCCCTCCTGGGGAGATCTATGAACAACTCCCAAGAAAAAACATAAAGAGCCAGCCATTAGAAGAGATGATTCATCTCCCTTTCAGGAAGGCTGATCAGGGTCTGAGCCCATAAGGTGAGCTTCCACGGGGAAGACTGTTTTTTGATCTAGTAGACAGGCTGAAAACAGTTGGAAAACTAGTTTTTTCTGTGGGCATGTATCCCACAGGTAGCCACAACTCTAGGGTGAACTGGCAAGCTCCACACACTGAGAGACAGGTTCTGCCATCTTGGGAGTGGGCATAATCTTACTTTGGAGGTTAGCTTGAAGCCATACCTTGCAGAAAGGAGTCTTCAGGCAGGAGAGGACCTGGTAGCCTATTGGCTGTCAGTCACCACATTACCCAAAGACAAGTTGTGGTCTTAAAAGTGGCACCCTTGGCACCCAGACCTCAGATCAAGTCTGCACTGGAGAGGAGACCAAATGAGGACTGTCCTGCTGTTACCTTGACCCAGCAAAGAGAAGCTGCACCAAAGACTAGAATTCATTTGCTGATGCTTGGGCTAGCAAAGAAAGGACTCTGCCTGTGGTACCTTGCTTGAGGAAGTGTCATCCCTGAACCCCACACAGAAGAGGTGACCTTCGAGAGTCAAATGCCTGATATTTTATTTGTCTCTCTTTTCATAGTCAACCTCCGAAACTTTGGCTTAACCCCCCTATATTTGCTAAATTAAGTTTTGTTGGCCCAAAACTCTGTGCACTTTGCCACAGCCATCCAGTGCTTAAGTGCTTGTGCTCACTCCCTAAAACATGGTACACTTGGCTTACAACCTATTTGTATATTTAATGTACTTGAGGGTCCCTAGCAATATTATAACATATACCCAGGGCCCGTAAATTAAATACTACTAATGGGCTGCAGGAATTATTGTTTTATTGTGCCGCCCACTTAAGTAGCGCTTTAAAACATGTCCTAGGTCTGTCATTGCAGCCTGTATGCAGTTTTAAAATGCCAATTCATCTTGGCAAAATGACCTCCTTGCCAAACCCTAAACTCCCATTTTATCACACATGTCACCCCTCAGGTAGTCCCTAGGCAGCCCGTACGGCAGGGTGCATTGTAAGTAAAAGGTTGGATGTGTACTTTTAAGTTTTACATGTTCTGGTAGTTAAAGACCCACAAATTTGCTTTCCACTACTGTGAGGCCTTCCCCTCCCATACAACAACACTAGGTTACCCTAGGACATTTAATACTTGCTAAAGTGTGTTTGGGAACCGGTAGGCTAGTTACATTCAGTGTCTGAGAAATTGTAATTTAAAACACCTTTAATGGTAATCAGATTTGAAGTCATAATTTTGAAAAATGCCACTTTTAGAAAGTTATACAAAACAATAGGGCAACCCAATCAACCCCAAGGATTTGGGTATAATACAATTCCACAAAAATAAACCTTGAGGATTTGTTTCGTTAATATTTCATAGTCAAACAGTCACCTTAGTGAACTTAATTTCAAAAGAACCTAGAGAGAAAATGTTTATCACAGTTCATTTTTCATTCATTTTTATGCATTCTTTTTTGATTTCAATGCAACCAATCTTTTATATATACAGAAAAGAAAAATAAATTTTCATTTATACACTGGCAACACAAGACTACTGTCAATTTGATACACATAGAAAACAGTAGTTATTGACACTTTTTACAATAATGAACCATCCAAAGTTGGTCATATGTCAAGACAATTCTTGTTTCAACATTTGTGGTATCAAAACACATCAGATGAACACTTGTTTACGCCAAAGAAGTGTCACAGCGTCGACGTTTCGGTCTCCTATCAGATAATATTAATCAACGAGACCATCTTCAGGACCAAAGTTGCGCCATGTATCTATTATAAACAAATACATTACATTACTAAACATACTATTTACAAATATCTACATCTAAGTTCTACAAATTGGTATTGCCTACACAATGAAGGAAAACAGGTGTATCCAAGGGTAATCACCCGATCTAGTGAATGAGGTCCCACAAACCATAAACTATATGACATTCAAAAAATGGACTATATAACCTCTCCAGAGAACAACTCCGTGTACAAAGTCAGTGCGGAAATCCCAAACACTACTCAGATATCTCTCCAGTAACGTGACCACCACCACTTTGTGAACGTATATCCCAAGGGAGTGTGGTGGAGCAGAACCACTTACTATATAGAGACCATAAGTAATTCGTAGTCTTTTGAATCAATTCTTCAGCAGTCTTCTAATGAAGAGCTTAGTCCTAAGATTAAATACAACACGACGCAAATCAAAAAATCAGAAACGTTTAAAATATCCCACAAGTTCACAATAAGAGTGAACGGGATATAATGAGCAAACCTCCCAGCCATTACTTACAGAGAACGCCAGCTATCGTCGGCGGTGCATGAGTCCGTATTCTGTGAACAAACAGACACCCGCCTGATCAGTAAACGATTAAACGATTCCGTCATAACGCTAGTGTCTAATCAATGAAACCACACTAGATTAAGTGCTCCACGACTTACCAATAGCAGAAATCTCCAGCAACTATAATTCCATTGCGCGTCTCGCCAATTAGTCCGAGCGTGAATTCCGGGGCAACGCGAGCCTTATTATATCAATGGCGTGATAAAAATCGTCATGTACAAGCGGTAAATAAGTCGGCCATCTTACAGTGTAGTAGTTCAACCAACGAACTCACCTAATGTCCTGTTATCTTCTGGCTACGCCTAAACAAGGATGAAAACCAAGTCATAGCACTATATACAGCCTGGTTACAGACCTAAATATATATTAGGAAAATTATTCACACATATGCCGAAAAACAGCTCGACAACTGCTATGTAATAGGCCTTAATTTGCCATGCGAAAGAGGAATCACATCCAAATCGTCTCGTTCAAGTGGTAAATCTGACGGCCATCTATAGATGGGGTTATTATAACTACGAATAGGCATATATTGATAACACCAACTAATGCCCTACTTTCTTCTCAATGTGGTTAGAAAACAAATCAAAAGCCAATCGATAGAAGCTAGTTAATGGTATCCATATAAGTTGGTTATTCAGACCCATGGATGTAGATGACTATGTCACACACGTGAATCCAATATTCTCGACATAGAACTAAAGTGAATAACCTCCTGGATTATACAAAGTCCTACATCATTAAGACTAACATCCGACAATAGAGTGTAATATGGGGTGAACTACTATCCGTCAGAACACTAGATTACTCTCAAGTAACCCAAATGACCAAACAGTGGTCAGTATGGGAACCAAAAGCTGATACATACTATTGGATACAGTCGTAAAACCAGTGGTCATATAGTTTACAGTGTCGCCAAAGTTTGCCATTCGATAAAGGAATTCAATCCCCTCTCCACCGTTTTAACTGACCAAATCCACCTGTTTTCCTTCAGAGTCAGTAGGCGTTCAACACTCTGTCGCCTTTTTGTGTTTTTAACAGTCTCCAGTACAAACCATTTCATCCTTGTTTAGGCGTATCCAGAAGATAACAGGACATTAGGTGAGTTCGTTGGTTGAACTACTACACTGTAAGATGGCCGACTTATTTACCGCTTGTACATGACGATTTTTATCACGCCATTGATATAATAAGGCTCGCGTTGCCCCGGAATTCACGCTCGGACTAATTGGCGAGACGCGCAATGGAAGTATAGTTGCTGGAGATTTCTGCTATTGGTAAGTCGTGGAGCACTTAATCTAGTGTGGTTTCATTGATTAGACACTAGCGTTATGACAGAATCGTTTAATCGTTTACTGATCAGGCGGGTGTCTGTTTGTTCACAGAATACGGACTCGTGCACCGCCGACGATAGCTGGCGTTCTCTGTAAGTAATGGCTGGGAGGTTTGCTCATTATATCCCGTTCACTCTTATTGTGAACTTGTGGGATATTTTAAACGTTTCTGATTTTTTGATTTGCGTCGTGTTGTATTTAATCTTAGGACTAAGCTCTTCATTAGAAGACTGCTGAAGAATTGATTCAAAAGACTACGAATTACTTATGGTCTCTATATAGTAAGTGGTTCTGCTCCACCACACTCCCTTGGGATATACGTTCACAAAGTGGTGGTGGTCACGTTACTGGAGAGATATCTGAGTAGTGTTTGGGATTTCCGCACTGACTTTGTACACGGAGTTGTTCTCTGGAGAGGTTATATAGTCCATTTTTTGAATGTCATATAGTTTATGGTTTGTGGGACCTCATTCACTAGATCGGGTGATTACCCTTGGATACACCTGTTTTCCTTCATTGTATAGGCAATACCAATTTGTAGAACTTAGATGTAGATATTTGTAAATAGTATGTTTAGTAATGTAATGTATTTGTTTATAATAGATACATGGCGCAACTTTGGTCCTGAAGATGGTCTCGTTGATTAAAATTATCTGATAGGAGACCGAAACGTCGACGCTGTGACACTTCTTTGGCGTAAACAAGTGTTCATCTGATGTGTTTTGATACCACAAATGTTGAAACAAGAATTGTCTTGACATATGACCAACTTTGGATGGTTCATTATTGTAAAAAGTGTCAATAACTACTGTTTTCTATGTGTATCAAATTGACAGTAGTCTTGTGTTGCCAGTGTATAAATGAAAATTTATTTTTCTTTTCTGTATATATAAAAGATTGGTTGCATTGAAATCAAAAAAGAATGCATAAAAATGAATAAAAAATGAACTGTGATAAAAATTTTCTCTCTAGGTTCTTTTGAAATTAAGTTCACTAAGGTGACTGTTTGACTATGAAATATTAACGAAACAAATCCTCAAGGTTTATTTTTGTGGAACTTTTAGAAAGTTAGCACTTTCCTGCCCTAACTCTTTGGTGACTAATGCCTGTTCCTGGGTCATCCAACTGGGTGTAGTTGGCAGTTGGTCTTGGTATATTCCTTCCAGATATCCTCACATTAGTGGGATCAGGTGTGCCTGGATGGACCATCACTGGCAGGATGGGGGCAGAGCTGAGCACAGCCACACTTGCAAGTCAATAGGCTGTGCCCTTCATCACACAAAGACCTTTATACTAACCCATTTTCAGGCAGGGGCCAGAACGGGGATGCGGGGAAGCCTGCCTCAAACACTCAGAGGCCTGCCATGCTGTTTGAGGCCTGATCCACTGGTTGAGCTGAGGACCACCAGGGTGACTCAAAGGCGGAAAAGGTATTAACCATCTTGAATCTGCACCTGGACCCATCCTGAGTGAGTCCTGACCCACCAAGTGGTAGCTCTCCAGTTCTGGACCCTTGGAAGCGGTGCGAAAGGTGTCCAGAATGCTGAAATCCTAAACACAGGACCATCTTTTCTTATGCAGATGACATGTAAAATATTTTTTCTTTGTCATCTGCACATAGGCGTGGACCTGCTGATAATAACCTGGGCTTGAATTGTATATCCTTGTGGAGAAAAAATAACTTGCTCAATCTCAATGGTGACGGAGGCCATGATCCTGGGTAAGAGTCCTCAACTCTGGGCCCACAACATTAGCTATAATCCCTAGAGGCTCTTCATGAGCTGTCCCCCAAGGTTACAAAATATGGGCTTTGTGGTGGATAAGAATCTTTCCAATATGCCTCAAGTGGTCAAAGTTGCCTCCACCTGTTTAGCTGTGCTCAAGTGGGTGAAAAGAACAACATGGAAGATTCCCCAATCAGCCCAAAGGATAGTGATCCAAGCTTGAATAATAGCTAGATTAGATTATGGCAATATCCTGTATTTAGGAATAGATAATGCTTCCATCTGTCAAATACTAATAATTTAGAATTCAGCTGCTAGACTTCTGTATCATTTCCGGAAACACGCTTTGGTCCCCTTTTCCATGAGCTTCATTGGCTTACGGTTTCAAAGCGTATTTAATTCAAATCTCTGTGCTTTATGTGCAAAGCCATAACAGGACTAGGTCTGCGAAAAATTCAGGATCTGGTGGTGGTTTGTCAGCCCACGCGTATGCTGAGATCACTGAACCAGACCTTGTGCATTGTGCCTAGGTTTCGCTCGGCCTGAAACTGTGGAGCTCTCTCACAGAACCCCTTAGAAATTACACTTCACTACTTGCCTTTTGTAAAGGCCTTACGACCTGGCTGTTTTAAGCTGGCAATTTGGACATCCTTACCTTTCCTCATTGCTGAGAAACCCTTATTGGGTAGCTGCACACTTTATAAGATTGTATAATTATAATAATAATAAATGTTTTGGCTACAAAATACTCTGAGCACCGAGAGGAGAACAGGATGTACCTGCTCATCTATAAGCCCAAGGTGCATCGCCGGCTGGTCTGAATGTGCTGCAGCTCCCACTACATTCTTCCCTGCTGCAGCAAATCCTGTTCAGGTGCTCATCGTAGTGGAGCCCTCAGCTACAGCCTACAGCTTCATCACACTGGAGATTTTCAACTTTCAAAAAACTGAGTAAGTATGAATGTAAACATTTTCACCTCAGCTTCGACCAGTGGCTCTCTAATGACTATGCCTCCTCATCGAAAACTGCCTACAGACTTGCCTCACTAAACTTTACATTCTAAGATATTTTTTCTACAAAATGTCTTCTAAATACGGTGTAGAGCAGAGACCAGGCCCACTATATTGCTTGTACCTGACCTACGCTCCCTTTCTGTTGGCCATAACTTTTGACTTTGCCTTGCTCTTGTGCAAATAGGTGTCTGCCGTTGGCACTTTGACCTTTTAGACACCAGTTTTCGCCTTATCATTTAAAAATTCATAACTCCGGTTCTACTTACTATACTTTTGTCGCTTTGCTGTCAAATAATTTATAAAAATGTCTTCTATATTTCTAAATGAGTGTATGATTTTTCTTATGTTTTGTTTCTAATTTATTATGGATTGTGTGCTGCATAATTATTTTACACATTGACTCTAAGTTTAGCCTGACTGCTTTGTACCAAGCTACCAGAGCATTACTCACAGGTTGACTTAGTGACTTTAGTTGTTCACCCTGACAAGGGTTGTGGCTGTTGCTTTTGCAGGGGTGCACAACTCAGTTTCTCATATCTGGCTTCCTGTAACAGCACCAGGGCCTGAAAAGCTGAAAAAGCTTGCCTTAACAAGTTGCTCATCACAATCACTTGATCGCCACTGACCACTAAAGCCAGGCATGAGAATCTCTACACCCAAATATTGCACCTGGGTCTGCTGGGCCAGGAAGTGTAATCAGAGTGCAGTTGGTCACCCAATAGCAGACACTAGCCTCAGTTAAAGAGAATTGCTGGTTTTGCTGTCACTGGGGACCAGTATACCAGTGGCAACTTTTTAAAAAAAATTGGGTGGAAATTATGGGGCATATTATCAAGGGCAGTTCTGCCGCTTTAGCGGCACTTTTAGCTGCTATAGCGGTGCTAATCCCATCGCCCCATTACCAAGGCGGAGCCAACATGCATCAGCGCATGTTAGCAGCCGAATTACTAATGCCATGCATTTTAGCACTATACATCGCTAATGAGATGCAAAGTAGGCGTTCCCTCCTATGACAAACAGTGCAATGTCCGCAAAAACTACTTCGCAGTATTACCAACGCTGCCCCTGAACAGCAAAGCGATGAGAAAAGGCGCGCTAAGCACCCATCATCACACTAATCTATCACCTGAATAAAACCTGACTTGCAATTAATGCCTATGGGAGGTGGATTGTAAGGTTAAGTCCACACTCCCCTATTACCAAGCTTGACATTAGCGCTGTGAAATCATCGCAGGATCTCACACGCTAATGTTCATTATCGCAGTCTATCGCAGGATTTTACATCGCCCGTCAGCTAAGCATTGCTAATACGCTGCTGACACGGCTATGAAATCCTGCAATAATTAACATTGCGCTAAGCGCGCTTTGCGATATTTATCGCAGACTGTAGATAATATGCCCCCATATATACTTGCACATTGCGCTAAGCGCGCTTTGCGATATTTATCGCAGACTGTAGATAATATGCCCCCATATATACTTGCACTAGGATCCTTTTCACCTTAGTGTGGCAATAAAATACAATGATGCCACCAACCAATGTGTTCGTCGTCAACGTATGCGTGCTGTGTGTCCTGTGAGCTATCTGCTGTAGTGTGCTGAAAGTAATGGATTTTATTTTGCATAAGCCACTTTATTTATGCGCTAGCGGAAATACACTTTAGAAGAATGCTCGCCTTTAAATTGCCGATAACAAATTACATTTTACCATGCGAAGAAGACACACGTTCTGATTGCCGATCCTATCAGAAAATGTAATATGGGGAACTATATATTAGTTACTCTATAATCCCTAATATTTTTTAGTTTTAGGTTGTGCGCAGGTAGCTTTGTTGATACTAGAGCTCAACACCTTTATATGTGCAGCATTTGCATAACAAATATAATTTGTACTTTAATACGTTGCAATAGAATCTTTCTTTCTGCAATTATTGATACATGGTGGAAATTATGGAAATTAAATTAGATTGGCGTCTTAGTTTAATATAATCATATATTTGAACGGAAGGCATCTGGCCAGGAGTGAAGGACAAGCCGAGGACGCCCGGAGATTATTGTATTGTAAAATCTTATTGAGGAAGTAGACAGCAAAGAAGTTGGAGACGCATTAATCTGTTCTTGGTGACATGCCAGTAGTGTCTGCAGAGCCAGGGAGGAGACCGATGCTCTCAGTTTATCTCAGACTTTGGATTCTTCTTTGATTAAGTCTGCAAGGTGATGCAGTATGAACTCTGTAAAACGAAGTGAAACTTCCATTCTCTGCAATGTGTTTAAAAGAAAGTTAGGCCCTCATTTATGAAGAGCTTGCGCCGCCGATGCGTCAAAATTTTTGACGCATTGACGGCGCAAGTCATACTCCATATTTATGAAGTGACGCATCTGCGAAGATGCGTCACTTTCAACTCTCTGCGTGAAGAAAACACTGCGTCATAATGGACTGCGTCACGTAAGGATTTAATTATGCAAGCTGGGCGTTCCTTCGGAAATACATGCGCAAAAGTGACGCATCTATATTTATGACTTTTCCCAATAATGACGCATCCGTAGCTTAAGTGACGCAGCGTTGCGTTTACGTCAAAATCGGTGCGCCTGAAAAACAGACGCGTAGGAAATGACGCAACAACACGTATATATAGGAGAAGTTGGAGTGGACAGTGCTGCATCTACAAGTACACCATGGAGGTAGTAATTCTGCGGCTAGGAGCCAGACGGAGACGAGCAGCAACATCAACCCCACCACAACCCCCCTCCCCACAATCTCCCCCACCCCTCCAAAGGCAACGCATGAGAAAGGAGCGCATATTTCGCCAAAGGAGCACTCTGAGACGAATCAGGGAGGAGGAGGTCATCAGTCTCCTTCGCCTCAAGAAGCAGACTATACAACACCTACTACAACTTATTGCTCCAAGGCTGGAGGCCACAACCAACAGGCCTACCAACATACCTTCACAGGCAAAACTCATGGCTGTGTTGCATATGCTAGCGTCGGGCTCCTTCCAAACAACAGTTGCCAAAGTGGCTGGAATATCCCAGCCAACCTTCTCATCATTCCTCCACACTGTCCTGGACGCTATCATCCATCTGACACCCCACTACCTCCATTTCTCCAACACCCCAGGACAGCAGATGGAGATCAAGCAAGGGTTTTATGAAATAGCAGGCTTCCCACATGTGCTGGGTGCCATGGACTGCACACATGTGCAATTTGTACCTCCAGCAGCAACCTCACATCTGTACAGGAATCGGAAACATACTCACTCCATCAATGTACAGGCCATTGTGGATCACCGTGGACTTTTCACAAATGTGCTGGCCAAATACCCTGGCAGCGTACATGATGCCTTCATATTCCGGCACAGCATCATAAATGACCGCTTCAAGAATGGCCAGTATGGCAATGGCCTACTTGTAGGTAAGCTAAACAGTATGACCTGACGCACCATTCATAATGCCATACTGGCAACATTGTGCTGCTTGAATGACACATTAATGATGTTCTGGATGGAACAATGTGTCACTAGCATATATATATAGAAGGTCATGTAAAGCCACGTAGGGTAGCAATCCATGCCCTCATGCCCTCACAAATATGTCTCCAGTTCCATGTAGAATTATGTGCAAAACATGTGTTGGCTGTGTGTTGCTGGGTGTGTTCTCTGCAACATCCATGCCTTCTGGACACTGCACTTTCTACAAATGTACACGCCTTATGGCCTATACTTTACCCTAACTATGTCAAAGATTTGATTGTATATTTTCTTGTTTATTTCAGCTGACCAGGGATATGGTATACAGCCGTGGGTCATGACACCCTATGGAAACCCACAGTTGCCGCAGGACATCGCCTACAACCAGGCTCATTGCAGGACAAGAAACATTGTAGAAAGAACCTTCGGTCTGCTGAAGGCCAGGTTCAGATGCTTGGATATGTCTGGTGGCCGATTGTTGTTCTCACCACAAACAGTATGTAAAAGGATTTTGGCATGTGCAATACTGCACAACATATGTGTGCTAACAAATGTCCCCTGGGATGAGGAGCCTGAAATCAATCAGCATATGGCAGGGGATGACCAGGAGGATGGCCAGGCTCCAGCAAATCCAAACACAGCAGCAGGCATACGCAGACGTGCCAACATAGTCTGTAATTTCTTTTCATAATAGTAACCTGCAAATATTCCTTATGCACCCAGATTTGTGTTTACAAAAATAAAAATACAGTATAAAACTATTACTTGCCTGTGTATATATATATCACATGTCAAATTAACATGGACAAACTTAGACTTGGAGTATATGTCAAAAATGGACTCTAATGTCCGATGCCTGGCATCAGATATACATCAACCCACATTTGCAATAATATTGTGCTGCCTTGCGTTTCCCCCAGCAATGGCCCTACACTTAGCAGTGTATGGCCAACACAGGTACCCTTGCACCATAGTGCAAGTGTGTCTGTGTGCAGGGTAGGATTGCGTATGTGTGGGAAGGTGTCCCTTCAAGCACATAAACAATTCAATTTTGCCACTTTCATGTGAGCTGCTTAAAGCATCACACATTAAAGTCACATACACATCATAAATTTGGAAATCGATTGTTTATATACAGGAAGGGGGACATTCATGTACAGTAACAATCCATGTCAATTTTGCTTGTTCGATGTGTGATGCACAAGGCAGCACTCATGGAAAATGCAAAAACAAGGATGAAAAAAAAATTCTCCTTGCTTAGCAAACTTAAGAATAGATTTTCCCTGGTATCAATTTTGGCGCTGCCTCCTGTGTATGCCACTCTTGTACATAGGGGGCAGTGTCAAAAACAATGGGAAGTGGGGTGGTACACCCACTGCCACACCGAATGTCCACACCTCTTACGCTAACAATAGTGTGAGAGGGGTCCTTATTTACAAGGCAGCGTTAAGCCACATTAAGTGGATTAACGCTGCCTTGTAACTAAGGCTAAGACCCTATCGCCAACACAGCCTTGGAAAAATGACATTGTTGTGGCCTGAAACGCTTGTACATATGCCATGAAGATTACTTCCATTGTGTTTATTTCTCCAATGACACATGAAATAAGCCTACATAGACACTACATTCCCAATTGTCATTAATCTAATTTTACCATGAATTAACATTGTTTACTATTCCACAAAATACATGGCTGAAGGTGACCCCATATAATGAAATCTCACACAACAGTTCAAACAATATAAATATTTATGTATGTTGTCAAATTTTGTGGATCAAAAATGTATAATAGGACAAACATTAAAGAAAACATCCAGTTGGACAGTGGTGGACTGAAAAATTATGTCATGGAGTGAAAAAGGTGCTGTCACTGCTCGTCAGAGTTTGCATAGTCCTAAATATAGCTCACCCCCAAATGACGTTTATGCATCATATGTCAGAATCAGACATATGCATTTCCCACTCAAGTCCCAAAATTGACGTTAGATCAGGATACGTCATATTCAGACACATGCATTTCTGACTCAAGCCCCAAAATTGACGTTAGATCAGCATACGTCACATTCAGACACATGCATTTCTGACTCAAGCCCCAAAATTGACGTTTGATCAGCATATGTCACATTCAGACACATGCATTTCCCACTCAAGCCCCAAAATTGACGTTTGATCATCATATGTCACAATCAGACACATGCATTTCTGACTCAAGCACCAAAATTGACGTTTGATCAGCATACGTCACATTCAGCCACATGTATTTCTGACTCAAGCCCCAAAATTGACGTTTGATCAGCATACGTCACATTCAGACGCATGCATTTCTGACTCAAGCCCCAAAAGTGACTTTTGATCAGCATACGTCACAATCAGACACATGCATTTCCCACTCAACCCACCCAAAATGACGTATGTGCATCATAAGTCAGAATCTGACACATGCATTTTTCACTCAAACCCCCAAAATGACGTTTGTGCAACATACGTCAGAATCAGACTCAGCTGAATATACTACCACCATAAATTGACACTCTAAAATGTAATGTGCCTGTTGAGGCACTTTTATGACAAACGGGAAATACGCATCTGGTGTCCTGCGTGCAAAACAGTGCAACTGTACATTGACAACTACGATGAACGATGCGTCATAAAATGATTTTTGACGCATGCAAATAATGACGCACCGGTGAAAACGTGTCGCATCGAAACAGGATATGATGTAATCAGCCTGCCATGCTGCACACCAGGAAGTTCAATGTTGCTTTCACTTTCTATTTCACTCATTTGCAGTCTGTTCTAGGTGTAGGAGGGTGTTTTTGCTTGCTAGTGATTTTGGTCAAGTTTAAAAGCTGTTTGTCTGTCTGTGTCTTGTTTATTGTATCCATATTGTGTCTGAACTGTTGTGTAGTTGTGTATTGTGTAGTTTTGTGTTGTTTTGAAAGGGGTGTTTGTCTATTTAGGGGTATTTCTTCATAGTTATAGGGGAAAGAGTTGTTAGGCAATATAGTTACGTTTTTTATTTCAAAATTGTGTTTTGTGCTGTGTCACAAATATGTCGCGCAGGTCCAGGAACCTGACTGAGCAGGAGTTTGGGGGGCTACTGTGGCTCATAGTCCACTATCTCCCGAACATGATTGGGAGCGGAGGCAGGGTACTACAGGGGTACCCGACACAGGAGAGGAAGACAAGGTGGGAGAAGGTGCGTTACCAAATGGAGCGCATCTTTGGTGTGGAGAGGAGCCTAAGGCAATATAAACACCGCTGGGCAGACATAATCAACCGAGAGCAGGATCTCCTGGACCACCTGGGCCTGGAAGTTGCCAGATTAGTAGGTAGGTTTACTGTCAGTGATGTTTTGTAGTAATCCATGTGGACAAATGTACAGCACAATTTTACAAAAACCAACGCAGCACGGTTGCGCAAGTCAGCTTTCTGAGCAGCACTGTGTTAGGTTTTGAAGCACAGTGATGCAACATAGTTCACTTTACATGATGCATCTCTGTGCTTTTCCAGGCACTGACACATAAACTGATGACATGCACTGGCTCAGGCACCCTTGCCCCATGGTGCAAATACGCCTGTGTTGTGGGTAAACAGTTTTTCCTAAAAGGGTCTTGCGACACTGTTATTTCACTTTTTACCAGTGACGTATCAGTGGCGCAAGGGCATTGTAAATAAACACTGCTGTTTTACAAATCGTTGGGCTAGCTACGTCATCCCTGCATTGCTGTAGCATTCTGACGCCTTTCCAGAATCACAATTGCTAAAACTTTGTAAATGCATTAGTGGACATGGGTGTTGCTGAGGAAAAGCCACAGCAACACCCATGGAATACCCCTTTCATGCACTTTAATGCGTGAATGATGCCAATTTCATTTTTTGGTGAACCATGTGACGTGGCTTTCCTTGCCCTATTATTATGCCTGTAGCACATTGTGCCACCAGTACATAATAGGCATCCTGGCAGTACAGTGGTGCCAGTCCAGCATCATAAATGAGGCACGCTATGTCTGTTGCAGGTTGTTGTGGGGTTTGTATTTCATATGGGTTCTGTTGTGTTTGCACCTGCATGTGGCAATTCACAGGTGTGGCAGTGGGCTGGTACTGTGCTTTTGACATATGTATTGTGATGTACATGAGAGACCTGGATTGAACTGTGCAACATCTGACTGTCCAGGGTACAAGGCTTTTATGTGACACTTCACTGTTATTGACATGCATGACTTCCCTTTGCACAACGCATGTCACTAATGAGGCCTGGTACCTTAGTAAATGCACTGCACAACATTAACTTGTTACCAACATTGCCCCTTGTAACAACTTACCCTGTGTGTCTTGCAGTTCCTCATGCTCAGCACTCTCCTGTCCTGGAAGTCCTGCCACCAACTCATCTGGGATGACAGCCGCCACCCGCTCCTCAAGGGCATCCAGCTCTTCCTGGTGTGCTGGGCTGCCTCCTCCAGTCTTCGTTGCTTCCTTCCGATATTGTGCCATTTTTTCTTTTGTCCTGCGCTTGATGTCATGCCAGCGTTTCTTTATATCGGTCGCTGTCCTCTTTGATTGGGCCACACAGTTGACCTTTGTAAATATGGACTGTCAAATGGCCTCTTTTTCAGATAATGGCAACTTTGAGTTGACAAACAGCTGGTGTTGGTGGTCTGTTACCTCATTAATGAGTATTTCGTTCTCCTCCACACTGAAATTTACTTTCCTCTTCCTCTTCCCCTGGGTTTCGGGCTGGACATCCTGGCTGGCATGTGGGAGGTTATCTTGACTGTTGTTGTCTCCTTCATACTCCATGGTAGCTATATTTGCCTCAAGAAATGAGTTTATAGGTGGATGCGTGTATTTTTAGCTATTTTCCGAATACAGACGCAACGAAAAAGTGGTGCAGGGCAAGGTTGACTTGCGTCAGAATACGTGAATCTGACTTACGACACTTTTTCAGCAGTTGCGTCAGTTTTGGTTACGTCAAGACGGCAGCGTCTGCGTGTGTTTTTTTTTACTTTCATCATCACTTACGACATGATGCGCCAAACCATAAATTTGACGCATCGATGTCGGAAAAAAGTGACGCAGCATGTCGTACAGAATTGTGACGCATCTCTGCGCCAGCGCAGAGTTGCGTCACTTTTCATAAATGAGGCCCTTAATGTTTAATACTACTCAAAGTTAGAGATGACGCTTGTTGAAGAAAAGCAAAAAGAAACGTGGTAGGAAAAACGTTTGTTGTCTATTTCTGCATTTATTGGGCAGATCCAACACACAAACAGTGCAGGAGTAGGGCCATATTTATGACCCTTGCACCATGCAAGGTGATGGAAGAGCGACGCAAACCTAAAGTCATATTCTAAAAACCACGCTAAGGCACTTGCGTGGCTTTGAATGGCTTCAAAAATATGGAGTAATAGAATGCAGTAAAAATACCTGTGTTGCACTACTCTGCACAGGGGAGACTTGTCATGTGCGTTCTGTGGGTTCCCACGCAACTCCTATGGTTTTTGAAGCATTCCAATATTTACCAAACCTAGGAATGTACCAGAAAGGTATGCCTCCCAAGTTGAAACATAATGAAGATACATATTTATTTCTCCTCATTTTTTCCTCTTTTGTTGTGTGCTGCCCACAGAAAAAGGGAAAAGAGTCTCAGGAGTGTTTTTGTGCAGAAAGGTGCCTGTACTGCACAAAAACAATCCAGCCTACAACACAGACGCCCTTGCCCCATGGTGCAAGGGTGCCTGCGTTGGCGCTAGGCTGCCGAAACAGCGCTAGGGAAAGGACAGGAATGCACATTTAGGAGAAACCTGCGACAGGTAGGCTCTGCTACTGCTCAGGGGCTTTTGAGGCTTTTAAAATGTTACTTTTTATTAAAATGTATTAAAAATCACACTTCATTATTGATTTGGATTTTTAATAGCTAATTAAAACGTTATTTCATCATTATTTTCTAGCCTGTTCCATGCCATTTAATTTATACTCTGGTAAACTACATCGCCACAGCGAAAATAGCTTTCAGGGCTTGTCACGGTAGGAACATGGTAATATGAATTTTCTACCAGTCCCGCCTTCATGTAAAATGCAATCTGTCATGTGGGTTACAGGGGTCATATATTGTGATGCCCCAAATTCTAAGGGAGGTCTTTACCTGTCAAAAGGGATTACTTTGAAAGGATGCATTGCAGCTGGGTCGGTGGCTTAGTGAACTAATGCGTCCATCATAGGGGCCTGTGTCCGAGCTCAGGGTCACAGATTCAAATCCCGGTAGGTCCACTCCTCTGAGTACGATTGAGTGGGATAACAATAAACATCTGTTATTCAGTGCCATGGTGCACTTTACAAATACATGTTCTGTTGCTGCAGGTATTACAGTGCAGCAGTCTGACTATGCAGGACTGTCCTGTAGCGATGTTTGCACTTTCACCGTAGCAAACGGTGTAATAGATGCTGGAGAAGGGGTTAAAAATGCACAGAAGTCACATAATCATAAATTCTAGCAACTTAAAAAAATATCAATTAGAAATATGTTGGCTTACAATAGCTACATTTAATTTAAAGCTGAGCGATGGGAAGCCATTGATGGGAAAGTACTTCTTGGTATCTGAGCTAGATAATATCCTCAAGTGGAATACTAATGACAACCAACTGCAGATAAAAATTTCACCAGCCAATAATCTCTAGACATTTTTTAGTCTTACAGCATAATTTATACATAAATTACACTATGGCCCTGACAGAGATGCCACCCACTTAATATAGAAATGTTTGCCAACCTGGGGGTGATTTTGATAGCAGTGGCAAAAACTGCCATCATGGCGGTTTACGTCAATGCTGTTCACAGTTTGGTGAAGGGCTCCCTCAGGATGATGAAGGCTTGCACTAAACTGTTTTCTTTTTTATGTTCAAGAAGTAAACCTTAAGGCGGATTGTTACTTTTGAAAATAAAAATAACAATGCCCCACTCACCATTGTCGTCCTCGCCAATGGCGAGGGGAGCATTTAGCAGTTTTCACTGCCCCTCACCGACAGGATTATCCTGGTATTGAAGGAGAGTGAAAATTTACCTCCAATTCTGCCTGTTTAAATTAGGTAGGCGAATATAAAGGTCTGCATCTGACGACCGTTACTCCACAGGGCTGTCAGAGGGGATTAATCATGGCAGAGACTGAGTAGTCACTGCTGTGATTTAACATATCGTTCACCTGAATTAAAATCAGGCAGGTGGACCACTATGTTGGTGAGGGGGGAAAACTGTTCCCCTTCTGACCGAGTATACATACCATCAAGATAGAAATCGGGCCCTTAGATTTTAGAAGCACACATAGAAGGGGGAAATGCCTTTAAGGATTGTTTTTGTGCCGGAGGGTATCCCTTCCTGCACAAAAATAATCCTGCCTGTAACACAGACATCCTTTCACTATGACAGTACACAATGTTCTAGCTTTAGGAGACAGAAGAAATGAGCCATATCGTAGTAGATATGGCACATTTCTGCTGCATCCCTTTCAGGAAACACAGCACATCAACTATGCTTGCTGACCTGCAATGCACGAAATGCAAGTAAATATGACCCTTGATTTTTGGACCTGTGCTGTGAGTGAGTAAAGTCCTGTCAAATATGTATTTGATCTGTAACCTCCAGTGCCCACCTATTAAATTAAGGTGTGGTGTTGTGCAACTGGGATAATAGGGCCTGCACAAGTTTTGCATGGAACCCATGAATGGGCTGAGCAAGAAAGATTATTGCCTGACTCAGCCCAGGATGCACACACAGGCAGAACAGTAGCAAATGGGACCCAGAATGAATTGGTTCTGACATCTTATTGCCTTGTAATTCTACTACCTTGTAATTCTACTGGCATACAAGAAGACATGCCCCACAGTGCTCCTCGCTATCTAAAGCCAACCTGGTAGAACTTTCCTTCCCTTGGGTGGAGCCCCCAATGCCGATCCAAGGATGTGGCTATGATAAAGAGCAACCCCTCCCTTGTGGTCACTCAAAATCAGGTCTGGGGCCCATCTCCCACTAGTACTGGTTCCAGTCTTAAGAGCAGGACAATGAATTGGAAAGGCCTACATGAGAGTTGAATCTGCTTGTGACACGTTAGGCACATTTCAAAGTGTAATAAAGTTCCTGGGAAAAGACAGGATGTCCATCCTTCATGGGGAAAACATCTCCCAACTCAAGCCCTTTGTCAACTGTTATGGAGAAATAAGCATCTCAAAACAGGAGAGCCATTGGCAGTTAGCTGACACTGAACACTAACAGGAAAGAATGCTTGGTTTTGAGAGAAAAATGCAACTTTCTAAAGGTGACATATTCAAAATAGTAATTTAGGATCCAACATTATCATTAGATTGGATTTTAAAATACTAAGGGGCATATTCTCAAGAACGTGTGATAATCATCGCAAAATTAGCTTAACCCAACTTTGCATATCGTAGTCTGTCGCGGGAAAATAAAACTGTGTTTACGTAGTATTCTCAACCTTGTGGCACCATGCGATAGTCCCATGATAACGTGTCAAATGACCGGTTAAAATCAACGAGATGCTGCAAAAATGCAAAACACGAAAAACGTAGCGATGAGACCAATCAGCGATAACCAGCAAAAGGTCTGCAATTCCCACGCATCATGCGGGAAAATGCACTATAAAAGCAGAACAAGAAAAACACACCAGAAACAAAATAAACTGCGTAGCAACACGGATGCACCCGGACCGAGTGCCCTGGTCAACGCGAACCCCACAAGCCCCACAGACCACCAGCAAGGAACCTCGGGGTCAGGGAAGGCCAAGAAGAAGAGGAAGACGCTGTTCAATCTGCATGACAACTGGATCGCCGTCACGGAGGTGACAGAACACCAACAACAACTGTCCGTCACCTCCACCGTGTCATTGGCAAACCAGACGGAAAAATGGCATTCCATCGTGAATGCAGTCGGAGTGTCGAGGAGGCCGAGATGCGCTGGCATGATCTGAAAAGCCAAACCAAGCAGAAACCCACTGCCAACAGGAAGGCAGCAACGGTGAATGCAGGTGGGAGTCCTGCGCCACAGGAGGAGCTGGAGCAAATGGAGGCCACAGTCATCAGTGTGGAGACAGTGCAAAGATTCGGGAGCCCGTACACTGCTCAACATGACCTAACACAACATCAACAGTGTGAGTTACTAAACTAGGAACTGGGGAGACTGGGGGGTGACGGGCACAATGGCACACATGCACAACAACGTGTAGCACACCGCAAACCCACAGTGACCCTGGGTCATGTCCCTGATCCCCGTGGCACACTGCAGCACACATACAAACATCAAGTAGGCCCCATCCACCATGTGCCCAAAGGGGTCCCACCCCTCACATCACCAATTCCACAACACACATATGCACCCCTGCCAATCACAGCAAAGATGGGTATTTGTGAGCCACACTGACAATGCAAGTGCCACTACATGACGAGCAGCATGGCTGGAGTACAATCACCATGACAATGTGTACGCCGTGAGACTGAGGTGGCTGAGTCTGGACCACATCCGTAAAGGAGCAGGTCACACTCTGACACAACCACGTGCACAAAAAACCACTGACGTCAACATTACATCTGCAGACAAACAATGCACAAGAGTACAAAAACAATCCAAGTCGCCAACCTCACAGCACCTTAAAAGCACAAAAGTCAAAGGCACTCCGCCTCCAAGGGATAAGGGGTAGCAAAATCACAGCTGCAGGGGCGACTCTCCCACAATGCAGCACACACACATAGCAATGACAGCACATCCACATGGACGACAATGTGGTACACAGTGCAACACTTACACTGCAGAACAGAGGACACAACTGGGTCTGCTTGTGCGTAGAAAATGGCCAATCACATCTGACATAGCAGGAAACTGTGAGATGAAAAGGTACGTGTACAACCTCACCTTCGTCATGTAGTCCAAATGTCCACTGTCCCGCATCTAATAGTCCGCTCCACCCAAACAGTCCGAATGTACATTGTCATGCAGTCTGTATGTAAACTTGAACAATGCGTCAACGTACATGCCAACACAATGTCAACAAGCATCTCCCCTTCACATTGCATAGGGACAAACAACACCTCCAGCAGAGTAGACCAGGCAACTCTACAGTGATGCTGAAGAGGAGCTCCACACTTTCGACACCGACGCCCTACAACAGTTCATGGACATCTTAGGCAATCGACCTCCAGGAGCAGGGCAGCCCAGCTGCATCGAGGATACCCCACCTCCTGCACAGATCACACAGCTGGACGCACCCACCACCACGGCTGGCTCCCAGCAGCCCACCGAGAATATGTGACATTACAACGTATGTCTTTACATCGCATGCTGTTGCATCGCAAAACTTTACCCTGACTTTCTGTCAAGGGAGCGCTGGAAGTTGGAATACATTAATTTTCTACTCCAATTCCAGTGTGTGCAACAGTAAGGAAAGTTTTGGAGTTAAATACAACACCTTCTACCCACTGCTGCACACCTTTGGCGTTGCAACGGCATGCGATGTAATGGCATGCGTTATAACGTTTGCATTGAAAAGGCTGTTTCCCACCCACCGAAGCACACATCGCATTCCAAGGCCAGGTGTCAGACTGCCAGAAGGGGGTGGCCGAACATATGCGGGTGAGGTTCTACCTCATGGAAGTCGAACTAGATCACATACATGGGTGCCAAAGTTCCATCAGGGACCACCTACACTTCCCAACGGAGACCCACACTGCGACAGAGACACATGCCTTTGCACATTTCCAGTACTGAACCACACTCAGAGCCACAGGATAATCATCCACAACCCCACGCTGGACTGGCGTACGCCGGCCAAGTTCACTCCTCTTACGTATTGGGTGGGGGACGACAAAGCTACATGTGCAAGGTCTTACCCGCTGCCTGCGGTGACATGGCTGTGTCTGCTGTACACGGCACAACGTAATGTTGTAGGGCCCGGGGCCCTAATGCATTCATCATGAGCACACGGACACACTCAGACAGTTCGTGGAACTGGCTACCGGCACGTGCGCTTGACACCTTTATTGCCAGGGTCACATGTACAGTGACGCCTGTGCTGGATGTGTGTGGGGTGAGTGTAATCAAGCCCTCATGGAGTCGTTGGTGCTGGCAATAACTTGAACAGTGAGCACAATTAAAGCAGAAACAGAAAACACCAGCATAACATAAACAACTGTGAAGCATCATGGTGGTAGCCAGAGAAAGTACAGTGTTCACCCAATATGCAACCAGAACGGTCCATGAGTTGTGGTGCACTGAGTTAGTGGCACCTGAAGAGCTGAGCAGGGTATCAAGCTGATGATGGCACCCACGACAGATGTGAGCAACTCTGATAGTCTGGCAGTAAGACAACTTCGACTCAGGCACCTGTTGTTTGGAGTTGGTCCTGGCAGTGGTTGCGTGTACATCCTGTGGTGATGCGACACCCGGAAAGGTCAGGACTCGATTTGATGTGTGAGCGCTGGTTGACCACAGTTGAGGCCAGAGGCAGCAGTTGGTGCCGGGCCACAGATACATGGCGTTGATGACCCCCAGGGCATCGACTCAGAGGCCATCCAATAGTCAGTCAGACAGGGTCCATGACTTGAGCTGCACAGTGTTAGTGGCTCTGGATGCACCAGGGCCGGCACACCACCACGGGACGGTGACTTGTGGTGCAGTGAGATAGGGCCACGAGAGCTGAGCGTGTCCTCGTCGATGTCAAAGGTGAATGTCATGGATTGTTACGGGGGGCAGTGGAAGGTGTCCTCCAGGGTATGATGCAGAGGGCATAAGCCGGCCAGAAGCAGCAAATGGAGGAGTGGAATGCTATAGCCTCATTTGTCGGGGAACAGACTTAGTTGCACCGGAGCTGAAAGGGAAAGCAGTCTGCGATGAGGCTAGTACAATGAGATAAAGTATGCCATAAATAAATCACTGCTGAATTCCCAATGTGTGACCTACTCGACCGCAGTGTAGGCCCAAGGCAGCGGTCAGCAGGGGCCCATAGCCGCGTGTCGTTGGCTCACGAGGCACAGAGTTAGTGACACCAGGGCAGTTGTTGGCAGTGTTCGATCACCTCCGTAACGATAATCCTTTTTTCCTCCAGACCCAAACGCTTCTTCCTTTTACAACTCTCCTTGCGTGCAATGATATGAACTCTGCCATACACAAATCAAGACTCAGTTCCACATGTGTGACCTACTTGACCACTGTGTAGGCCAAAGGCGTAGTCATCAAGGGCCCACAGACACGTGTGGTTGGGATGCTATGCACAGACTTGGTGTCACCACATCGAAGGAAGTATAGGGATTTAAACTCTGCATTGATATGTGTACTCGGACATTGTATAATCAAGACTCAGTTCCAAATGTATGACCCACTTGACCGTAGTGTAGGCCAGAGGCAGCGGTAGAGTACGTCAACGAGAAAGGAGTACAGCGGGCCCGCAGAGAGGGCTACTCCCTCCATTGATCCACCCCTAACATTGTTGAGTAAGAGGTCTGGCGCTCTACTCTGTCTCTCCTCCTACAGTCACTATGAGTATAGCCATGTCTTCCCTGTCAAAGTGTGGCTTTAACCTGTTAATATGGATCATCCTGTGTGGGTGTCTGGGGGATTCCAAGGTCAGCCAGTAAGGTGACTTCCCTCATTTTGTTCCAACAAGTTGTATGGCCTAGATCAATTGCCCTGGAAGGCCCAGAGTGTCACTGGCTCCACCACCCACACTTTTTGCCCTGACAGGCATTCTATTAAGGAAGCTTACTGATCATACCAGCAATGAACGAGCTCCTGGCTAGCTTCTAGGTTCTGATTGGCCTTCTTCATGTACTCTGCCATGCAGGATAACAGGCTTACCACATAGTCTAGCATGTCTTGTTTGGATATCTAGAGAGGTTTCTACCACCTTTCTTAGAAGAGATTTAAAAGACATCTAGATGGGTGCCCATATATATTTTCAAAGGGGTTAAAGACCACTCTCTTTTGTGGTACCTCCATGTAGGGAAAAAAAGGCATGGCAGTAGGACATCCCACTTCCTAAATAGTTTCTCAGACAACCCAATTATCATGCTTTTTAAGGTCTTGTTGACTTTTGTCATCAGACAGTTTGTCTGGGGATGATAAGGGGTGTTGAACTTGTAAGTCACCCCATACTCATCCCATATAGCCTTCAAGTGCAGACATAAAGGTTATATCCCTGTTAGATTTTACCTCTTTGGGGAGCCCCACTCTGGTGATGATACTAAGCAGGGCCCTCGTCACTAAGATTGCAGTCACTGTTCTCAAAGTTGTTTTTTAAGAATATCTTTTTGCATGGTCCATCAACACTAAAACTATATTCTGAAGCAGTTGGAACAAAGTCACTCTCCACCCTCTCAAAAGGCGTCCCAACCACAGTCGGCAGAATTAAGGAAGCCTTGGGTCGCCCTACTGCCTTGTCACTGACTTGACAGATGATGTTGCAGCCCCAAAACCCCTTTACCTTCTCAGAAATCTTGGGTCAGTAAAAGTGGCTGGTCAACCTGTTTCAGTTCTTGTTCTGCCCCAAATGACCAGCCAACAGGATGTCATGTGCTAGGTGTAAAAGTAAAGCCCTATACAGTTGAGGGATAACTAAAATCCTGGATGCTGCAGGTTTTGGGGCCCATTGTACAGGATAACCTATTTCCAATAGATACTGTGGGTTCCACTAGTATCCCCTGTACATGTGCTTTATCCTGGTGTGGAAGGCCTTCAAGATATGGGCATGTCATCTGCCCTTGCCAGATATCTTCCCTTGAGGGTCCTACTACTCCTACTTTGTAAGCTCTGGCAGGTCTCTTAGGGGAGGGGCATTTCCCTTTAGATTTCTGATCCTCCCTCGGGGTTCGATTCCCTCTGAACCATGGGAACTTAAGAAATTAGTTTCCCAAGTCTCTTGCCCTTATTCTTTGTGTGTGATGCCTGGGCTCATGTGGCCACACAAACCCGCTCAGGGAGACCCAGCATTTCTGTTAGGAGAGGGCAAAACTTGTAGAGTGAGTTCCATGTCATGCTGCTTGCTCTGTTTTTTAGCACTCAGAGTTTGCTCCATACTGTAAAATCAGCACGAGAGGGCACTGCTTCTTTCTACTACTCGAGTACATTTTATAGGGGAACGCCAGCTTTCTCATCGCAAACTGGAATGAGCTGCCACAACCACCCACATTGAGAAATATCACCAGCAGGCATTCTAGAGCTTCACAATCCCACTAGGGGAAGCAAGTTTACACTCCCCAAGTTGCACATGAGCAAAAACTCTGTCACATGACAATTGTTGGAGTTTTATTGCCAAAACTCAGCGCTCCAAGCAGAGCGTGGAGTGGGCAAAACTCTACAAACTCTGCCGGCAGAGCAGAATTTTTCACCAACCCCCTAATTTCTGTATGAGTCTTCCTTTCCACCTCAGACCGATCAGCTACTTCAAGAAGATTTCACAACAGACATAGACACTCCACTGTAAAGACAGGGCTTACATGTACTGTTTTTGGGACAGTAAACCCTCACCACTTAAAGCTGACCATTGCCATGGGATGAACTACACCTTATTGTCAGGATTGGTCACTTTATGGAGGAATCTGGAACAATTTGCTCTGGGGAAACTAGTCTTTCCCTAGATGTGGTCATGATGGCTCTTGTATCCTTTTGAGCTTTTACTTTGCCCTGTTGATGTAAAGCCATTGCTTCTACTTCACCATGCTGAGAGGTAAGGCTTAAAGATCCACCCTACCCATGAAGAATAAAGTAGCTTCAAAGTAGCTTCATTGCACTCATCCACTGCTCATAACATTCCTCGCTTCTCTGACACTGATGTATTCACCATGTATATTATGTTTATGTTTCCTGTCCTCTACATTATTTGAAATAGCACGTTTTTCACCCTAACTCCTCACCTCACTTATTTTTATAATTTGATGTATTCGCTTGCTGCATTTGATATCCTCTTCAACTGTTTTTCTTTGTCTTCCTATGTTCTTGTGAAGCGGTCTGATACCCCCGGATCTAGCCAGCACTATATAAAACCTTTCAAATAAAATAAAATAAAAATAAAATGTAACCCCTGGTTTTCCCTGAGTAACAGTCTGCCCCAGTTCTTACAAACAGTTGCAATCCCTTGAGACTGTCCATATGTGTAGGGCCTATTTGAACAGAGAGACTCTCCCTTTTTGTGCCCTTTCTAATGACAGTCCATGCATACACCAGCCTTCACAGGTTGAAAATGATTTTTTCCCCCTTTATCCTCACCACCTAGTATTGGCACCCTAAATTAACTATAACTCGACCCTTCTCCATGTACTGCTAATACCCTCTAAAATAATAATATTTACAATAATAGTTATGAGATTACACATCATATCTTTTTTGAGAATGCAGTGCATAGTAGAGTTGTGAGTTGTAGGTAATTTAGTGAGGCTACCGAGTTGAATACACTGTGTATGGGTTGAATTAGTTGAAAAATACTTCACAGTGTTGCGTAATTTAAAACCTAAAGATATAAATATTATTTTTGCATTTAATTTTTTTTGTATACTTTAAGATTGGTTTATAGTTAAAGAAAACATTAAAGTTATCTTAATTTAAAGATGGTTTGTAAATTATAATTGTAAGGTATATCTTTTGTGTATTTTCTAAGTTTGGTTTGTATACAAAGAATACATAAAATAATTCCTAACTATAACCTTTATGTATTTCTCTGAATTTCAATTGTTATTTATTTTTAATGAAACTGTTGCAAATTGTAGAGTTTACTGTCAATGAGTGGGGTTTCATTAAGTGAAGTGTGGCACAGTAGAGTGGGGAGGTGTCATACAGTGTACTATCGAAGTGTTCACTATCACAGAGTGAATTAGAGGGAAGTTGAGTAGAGTGGAGTGGCTGGCAGTGGAATAGCATACAGTGGAGTGGCATAGAGTAGAGTGTTGTAGAGTGAAATGGTGTAGAGTGAAGTGTTGTAGAGTGGAGTAGGGTACAATGGACTGGAGTGGGCTAGAGTAGAGTGGTGTAAAGTGGCATAGCGTACAGTGGAGCGTACAGTGGTGTACATTGTTATATAGTGCAGTAGAGTGTTATATAGTACATTGATGTGGAGTGCAGTAGTGTGGACAGGCAGAGCATAGAAATGAGTAAAGTGTTATAAATTGGAGTGGTGTCTTTTTTTAATACAGTGGAGTGGTGTGTCATTAAATGTTGGAAAGTGCTGTAAAATGGAGTAGAGTGCTGTACACTGGGATGCAAAGGCATAGAGTGGAGTAAAGGGTTGTATAGTGGCATGCAGTGTAGTAGATTCTTGTAGAGTTGAGTTGAATAGAGTGGAGGAGGGTGTGGTACATTTGGGTGGTGTAGAGTGTTATCTTGTGCAATAGAGTGGGATAACGTTTTGTGCAGTGAAGTTTAGTGGAGTGGAGTCCAGTGAAGTGGCATGGCATAATGTAGAGTACTGTGCTACAAAGTACAGTGGCGTTGAGTCGAGTAAAGTGTAATAGCATTGTATACAGTGGGGTAAAGTATTATAGTGGTGTGTGTTAGTGTTATAAAAGTGTTGTATCATGGAGTAGAGTAGAGTGTCATAGAGTGGATAAACGTGTTGTACAGTAGAGTTAGGTGGAGTGGAGTAGATTGTGGTACACTATGGCTGAGTGGAGTGGGATATACTGTCATACAGTTGTGTGGCATAGAGTAGCGTACAGTGGAGTGACCAAGAGTTGAGTATCAGACTACAGTGAAGTACAGTGATGTAGAGTCTCATAGCGTAGATTATATTAACTGGGGTAGAAGTGTGTAGAGGGAGTTGCATAAATTGTTGTAGAGTGGAGTACAGGGTCGTAAAGTGTTGTAGAGTAAAGTAGATAGTCGTACAGGGGTATTGGCCGGCATACATTGTTGTACATTGTAGTGTAATACAGTGGAGTACAGTGTGGTACAGTTGAGGGGACTAGACTGTTTTTTTGTTTTTAATATTGTTGTTGAGTGCAGTGGAGTGTAGTTGAGTAGAGTGGAGTGATGTGCAATGGAGTGGCGCAGAGTAAAGTGGCATACAGTTAAGTGACATACAGTTCGAGAGTGCGCAGTGAGTGGCATAATGTTGAGTAGCATATAGTGAAGTGGCATAGAGTGGAATAGCATAAAGTGGAGTGGGGTAGTGGAGGTAAATACAGTCGGATAGCATGGAGTACAGTGTTGTAGAGTGGAGTAGTGTTGACTGCAGTGGCATAAAGTGGAGTTGTGTACAGTAGAATTTTAGACAGTGGAGTGCTGTAGAGTGGAGTGGCATAGAGTGGAATGCCGTACAGTTGAGTGAGGTACAGTGTATTGTCATAGAGTGGGATGGCATATTGTGGAGTGGAGTAGACTAACCCTGGGCGTAGTTTGCGTAGTAGTGCTACACATAGCTACATGAAGTGCACTTCGCACTACGCGAGCTACGCATTGCTACGCGAATTGTGTAGTGCACTGTGCAAAATGCTGTTCGCACTGATTGCACAGTGCCGGATGCATGTCTGCACTGGGCAATTATTTCAAACCGCATCTTGCACAGTGCAAGCGGTTGTTTTCTGCCGCTCAAGTAGATTTGTACTCGAGCGGCAGCTTTCTCTACGCGGACTGGTAGTTTCTCATCACGAGCGGTCGCGAGCATATGCGACCACTCACAATGAGAAACCTGACCTACCCGCATTGAGAATCTCACCGGGAGTCCTATTTTCAACGCTCGTGATCAGCAACTTGATGTTGCTGATCGCGAAGAGGAAAAAGTCTTGGCAGGATGTTATTTTGCTCGCTCGCGGTCGCCAACTTGACATTGAGGACCGCGAGCAAGCAAAAAATCCCAGCTATGCTACGCGTTTTTGCACTGTGCTAAGTGCAATTTACGTAGCATGTAGTTGTGCAAACTACACAAGCGTAGCGTAGTCCTACGCCCAGGGTTAGAGTAGAGTGGAATGGTGTAAAATGGAATAGCGTAGAATGGAGTGGCGCACAGTGGAGTGGCACACAGTGGAATAGTATAAAGTGGAGTGGTGTACAGGGGGTGGCATAGAGTAGAGTGGAGAGGCATTAAGTAAAGTTAGGTGTCGTGGAATAGCATAACGGTAAGGGGTGTACAAGGGAGTGGCTAAGCGTCAATCAATTAATCGTATTTGTAGAGCGCGAACTGTGTCATCTGTGAGGGTCTTGAGGGACTAGGACAAGTGTCTTCCAGTTTTCCTGTTGGTTGAACATCCAGGTCTTGAGGTCCTTACTGAACTGCTGGAGCGAAGGGGAAGGTCTGAGGTGCAGGGGGAGGTTGTTCCATGTGTTAGCCACCAGGTGGGAGAAGGAGCGACCTCCGCTGTTTTTTCAGTGGATGCAACATGTGGCTGCTAGGACGAGGGATTCAAAGCGAAGTTTCCTTGTGGGTTGGTCAAAGGTTATTTGAGTGTTGGCGTGTGCTGGTCCTTCATTGTGTAGTGCCTTGCAAGCGTGGGTGAGCACCTTGAACTGGCATCTCTTCACAAGTGGTGGCCAGTGAAATAGCATATAGTAGACTAGTGCACACTGAATTAGCATACAGAGGAGCAACATAGAGTGGAGTGGCATGCAGTGCAGTGGCATTGAGTGGAATAGCATAGAGTTGAGTAGTGTACAGCAGAGTAGCACACAGTGGAGAGGCGTAGACTCATGTGGCATAGTGTGCAGAAGCATAGACTGGAGTATCATAGGGTGGAGTGGCACAGAGTGGAGTGGGGCAGAGTAGAGTGGAGTAAAGTGTAGTGATTGGAATGACATACACAGGAATGGAGTATAGTAGATTGACATTCAGTGTAGTGGCATAGAGTGGAATTGAATAGAGTGGAGTGCCATAAAGTGTAGTTGCATACAGTGGAATAGTGCAGATTGGAGTGGTGTACAGTGAAGTGGTGTACAGTGGAGTGGCATCCACTTGAGTGTTGAACAGTGGAGTGCCATACAGTGGAATGGAGTACAGTGAAATTGTGTACAGTGCAGTGGCGTAGAGTGGAGTGTGGTAGAGTGGACTGGTGTAGAGTGGAGTAGCATAGAGTTGAGTAGCATAGAGTGGAGCGGTGCACAGTTGAGTAGCATAGAATGGAGTAGTGTAGAGTGCAGTAGCATACAGTGGAGTGGTGTGGGCTTGTGTGGCATAGAGTGCAATGACGTAGAGTGGAGTAAGGTACAGTATATTGGCATACATTGAAATAGTGTAGAGTGTAGTGGCATAGAGTGTAGTGACATACAATGTAGTGGGTAGAGTACAATAGCATATATTGGATTGGGATAGAGTCGAGTGACTTTGAATAGCATAGAGTACAGTGGTATAGAGTGGAGTGGCATAGAGTGGAGTGTGGTGCAGTGTAGTGGTATACACTGCAATCGCATAGTTAATTAGCATAGAGTTGAGTGTCATAGAGTATAGTTGCATATAGAGTAACGGCGCAGATTGGCATGTGGTACAATACAATAGCATACAGTGGAGTGGTGAAGGGTGAAGTGTTATACAGTGGAGTCTGGTTGAGTGTAATAGGATTCAGTGGAGTAGCATACAGTACAGTGACGTGGAGTGCAGTGGCATACAATGGAGAGAGGTTCAGTGTAGGGGCATACAGTCGAAAAGAATACAGTCAAGTGGCATAGAGTAGCATGGCATAGCGTATAGTGACATACAGTGGAGTGGTGTAGGGTGGAATAGGGTAGACTGGAGTGTGGAGTCGTATAAAGTGGAGTGGCAAATTGTGAAGTAGCCCAGAGTGGAGTGGCATAGAATGATGTGGGGTAGAGTAGAATGGTGCAGAGTGGATTGGCATGGAGTGTAGTGACATACAAAGGATTAGCATATCGAAGAGTAGCATGCAGTGTAGTGGTATAGAGTGGAGTAACATACAAAGGAATAGCGAGTAGTGGAGTTTCATAGAGTGGTGTAGCATAGTGTGGAATAGCATACAATGGAGTGGTGTAGAGTGGAGTTGAGTATAGTGGTATAGCATACATTACAGTGGCATACAGAGGAGTGGCATAAAGTTGGTGGTATAGAGTGGAGTTGAATAGAGTGGAGTGGTGTAGAATGGAGTGGCATAGAGTGGAGTGGGGTAGAAAGGATTGGAATACTGTGAAATAGAGTACAGTGGAATGGCATAGATGGATGTTGCATAGAGTGTAGTGGCATACAGTGGAATACCATAAAGTAGACTAGTATACACTGATATATCATGCACTGGAGTAGCGTAGAGTGGAGTGGCAGACAGTGGGGTAGCATAGATGGGATTGGCATAGATAGGAATTGCGTACAGTGAAGTGGTGTAGAGTGGAGTAGGGTGCAATGAAGTAGAGTACAGTGGAATTGTGTGCATTTGAGTGGTGTACAGTGGAGTGGAATAGAGTGGAGTGGTACAGAGTCAAATAGCATAGAGTTGAGTGGCATAGAGTGTACATGCGTACGGTGGAATATCGTATAATGGAGTGGTGCAGAGTGGATTGGGGTGCAATGAAGTGCTGTAGAGTAGAATAGCGCACAGTGGAGTGTTGCTGAGTGTAGTGGCAAAGAGTAGAGTGGGACAGAGTAAAGTGGCATAGAGCGGAGTGGCTTAGTGTGGAGTGATATACAAAGAAATAGCATGTAGTACAGTGGAGTGGGGTAGTGTGGAGTGACATACAGTAGAAACGCATAGAGTAGAGTGGCATAGAATGAAATAGCATATAGTGGCATACAGTGGAATGTTGTATAGTGGATTTGAATAGAGTGATGTAGCATAGAGCAGATTCGCACCCAGTGAGTAGCATAGATTGAAGTGGCATAGAGTGGAGTGCTGTAGAGTTTAGTGGCATAAAGTAGAGTGACATAGAGTGGAAGGATGCAAAGTAGAGTGGCATAGAGTGGACTGGAATAGAGTGGAGTAGCGCAGAGTGGAGTAGCGCAAAGTGGAGTAGCGTTGATTGGAGTGGGGTAGGGGAGAATGGTGGTGAGTGGCATAGAGTGGAGTGACATACAAAGGAATAGCGCATAGTACAGTTACGTATTTGCATTTAGCAGTATTTATAAAGCGCATCAATCATCCCGAGCGACTTCATGGCGCTAGGATGGATTAGAATTAAGTGTAATTGATCATTGGTAGGGTCAGTCTCAAGGGAACATGTCGGTTTTCAATTTTTTCTTAAACACTAGGTAGTCGTCTGTCAGGCAAAGATCAAGGGGTAGGTTGTTCCAGAGGACCGGGGCTGATTTGGAAATGGACCGGTCGCCCATTCTGGCCTTGGAAGTGCACTTGATAGAGGCGAGAGCTTGATGGCGTGATCTCAGGTTACGCGAAGGGATGTGGAATTGTAGTTTATTATGTAGAATTTGTGGTCGCTTTTTATGAAGGGTTTTATGAGCAAAACAGAGGAGCTTGAAGCTGGCTCTCAGGGGAACTGGGAGCCAATGTAATTCCTTCAGGCAGAGGGATGCTGAACTGTATTTTCTTTTATTACATATTAATGGAGTGACACAGCATATACTGGATTGGGGAATAGTGGAATGTCAGTGAGTGGATTAGCATACAAGGGAGTAGCATACAATGGAGTGGTGTCGAGTGGGGTGATGTACAGTGCAGTGGCATACAGTGCAACAATATAGAGTAGAGTGGCGTAGAGTGGAGTGTGGTACTATGGAATGGCATAGAGTCGAATAGCATAGAGTTGAGTGGTGTAGAGTGTAGTTGCATACATTGAAGTGGTGTAGAGTGGAGTGGCATAGAGTGGAATAACATACAGTGGAGTTTTGTACATTGGAGTGGCATAGAGCACTCCAATGTACAAAATGTAGTGTATGTAGTGGAATTGTGTAGTGGAGTGACATAGAGTGGAGTGGCAAAGAGCTAAAAAACATATATGGCATACAGTGGAGTGGCGTAGAGTGGAGTGGCATAGGGTGGCATGAAGTAGAGTAGAGTGGCATAGAGTGGAGTGACATAAAGTGGAGTGTTGTAGAGTAGAGTGACATTCAAAGGAATAATGTACAGTACAGTGGAATATCATAGAGTGGCGTGTCATGCAGTGGAGTTGCGTACAGTTGAATAGTGTAGAGTGGATTGGGGTACAGTGTAGTGGCATACGATGGTGTGGCATTAACTGGAGTGTTATACAGTGGAGCAGCATACAGTGGAATGATTTACAATGGAATAGCATAGAAAAAAAGGCATAGAGTGTAGTGGCATAGAGTGAAGTGACATAGAGTGATGTGGTGTAGACTGGACTGGCCTACAGTGGAGTGAGTTAGAGTGCAGTGGCATACAATCAAATAGTGTAGAGAGGGGTGGCATAAAATGGAGTAAGGTACAGTCGAGTGGCATGGAGTCGAATAGCATAGAGTTGAGCGTTGTAGAGTGCAGTTGCATACAGTGGAGTGGTGTAGAGTGGAGTGGCATACAGTGGAATAACATAGATTGAAGTAGAGTACAGTGACTTGGCGAAGACTGTAGTGGTATTGAGTTGAGTGGCACAGAGTGGAGTGGCGTAGAATAGGGTGAGGCAGATTAGAATATAGGGCCAGATGTACGACCCTTTTTTGTGGCCACAAAAAAGGGTAATAGCGTGTTCAAATGCTATTTTACAAGTCCCCGACTCGCAACATAGCATTTGTGACTCTCGCTGTTAGGAAGGGACGTCCCTTCCTAATAGAGAGTCAACATGCTATGTACTAGTGTTTTGCGATGACATTTGCAGCCGCAAAACGCTCACAGTTTACCACCTACTTCAAGTAAGTGGTAAACCACCCTTAAAGGGGAAGTGGTCCCAGGGGACCCCTTCCCTTTTGTGAGTATGTTGGAAAATACTTTTTAAGAACAGGCAGTGGTCCCAGAAGCCACTTTCTGCCCTTAAAAAATGAAACTGACAGGTTTCATTTTCCTTTTTTAAATGCATCACTTTTTCTTTTAAGGAAAACAGGCTGCATTTTTTAAAAACAAGGCTGCTTTATTAAAAGCAGTCACGAACAATCAATCAATCAATCAATCAATCAAGAAATTTGTATAGCGCGCTACTCACCTGGAGGGTCTCAAGGCGCTGGGGGGGGGGGGGGGTCCGCTACTGCTCGAACAGCCAGGTCTTGAGTTGCTTCCTAAAGGAGAGGTGGTCTTGGGTGAGTCGGAGGTGGATGGGGAGGGAATTCCAGGTCTTGGCTGCCAGGTAGGAGAAGGATCTTCCTCCCATGGTGGCTCTTCGGATGCGTGGAATGGCGGCGAGGGCGTGGTTGGTCGATCGTAGTTGGCGGGTGGGAGTGTAGAAGGTCAGGCGGTTGTTGAGGTACCTGGGGCCTAGGTCATGGAGGGCTTTGTGTGCGTGGGTGAGGAGGCGGAACGTGATTCTTTTGCTGACGGGGTGCCAGTGCAGGTCTCTCAGGTGTCCGGAGATGTGGCTGTGGCGGGGGGTGTCCAGGATGAGTCGTGCGGAGGCGTTCTGGATGTGTTGAAGTCTTTTCTGCAGTTTGGCTGTGGTTCCGGTGTAGAGGGTGTTTCCGTAGTCTAGTCGGCTGGTGACAAGTGCCTGGGTGACCGTCTTCCTGGTTTCGGTGGGGATCCATCTGAACATCTTTCGGAGCATGCATAGGATGTTGAAGCATGGAGACGAGACGGCGTTGACTTGTCTGGTCATCGACAGGGAGGAGTCCAGGATGAAGCCCAGGTTGCGCGCGTGGTCCGTTGGTTTGGGTGCGCTGCCTAGGGCCGGGGGCCACCAGGAGTCATCCCAGGCTGATGGTGTTGATCCAAGGATGAGGACTTCCGTCTTGTCTGAGTTCAGTTTCAGGCGGCTGTTCTTCATCCACTCAGCTACTTCTTTCATCCCTTCGTGAAGGTTAGTTCTGGCAGTGGCAGGGTCGTTGGTGAGGGAGAGGATCAGCTGGGTGTCGTCGGTGTAGGAGATGATGTTGAGGCTGTGTTGGCGTGCAATGGCTGCGAGGGGGCTCATGTACACGTTGAAGAGGGTGGGGCTGAGTGATGAACCTTGTGGTACGCCGCAAATGACTTCGGTGGCCTCCGATCTGAACGGGGGGAGGCGGACTCTCTGGGTTCTTCCGGCAAGGAACGAGATGATCCACTCCAGTGCCTTTTCTTGGATTCCGACGTTGCTGAGGCATTGAACCAGGGTGCGGTGGCAGACAGTTTTGAACGCTGCGGAGAGGTTCAGGAGGATGAGGGCCGCTGTTTCCCCGTTGTCGAGCAGGGTTCGGATGTCGTCCGTGGCTGTGATGAGGGCAGTCTCGGTGCTGTGATTGGCTCGGAAGCCGGACTGTGAGTGGTCGAGGGATCCGTTCATCTTGAGGAAGGCGGCCAGCTGTCTGTTGACGGTCTTCTCAATGACTTTGGCAGGAAACGGGAGCAGCGAGATGGGGCGGTAGTTCTTGAGGTCGGTGGGGTCTGCCGATGGTTTCTTCAGGAGGGCGCTGAGTTCGGCGTGCTTCCAGCTCTCCGGGAAGGTGGCGGTGTTGAAGGAGCAGTTGATGATGTCCCGGAGTTGGGGTGCGATGACGGAGTCGGCCTTGTTGAAGACGTGGTGAGGGCATGGGTCGGTTGGTGATCCGGAGTGGATGGTGTTCATCGTCCGGATGGTGTCTTCGGTGTTGACTGGGGTCCAGTTGCGGAGGGTGGTGGTAAGGGGCATTGGTTCTGTGGTTGGGTGCGTGGTCTGTTCCCCGAAGCTGTTGTGTATGTCTGCGATCTTGTTGTGGAAGAACGTGGCGAGTGAGTCGCAGAGGTCTTGTGATGGAGTGATGTCGTTGTTTCCGTTGTACATCGGAAATTGCGCCTCGCAAAAGAGTCGCAATTTGCAATGCACAATTTTCTTGGTCGTATATCTGGCCCATAGTGCTGTAGAGTGAAGTGCCATTGAGTGGAGTGACATACAAAGGAAAAATGTATAATAGAGTGCCGTCTATTGAAGTGGCATCATGTGGAGTTGCATACAGTGGAATAGTGTAGAGTAGACTGGCATATAGTGTAGTGGTGTACAGTGGTGTTGTCTCATTGTTCCTATACAACCTATACTAGTTCTGCGCGGTTGGACATCATACACTGCGGTCTTGGTGTCCAGACTGATTCCATACACTCTCACCGGGTATGTTGGCCTTTATACCAGCAAGCTCACAATGCCACTAGAAACTCCTCATACCAAGGAGAGAATAGTTCTTGGCAACTATCGAACATGACAACCCTGATCCCTCAGGACTGTGGAAGCAGTTAACTACTTTTTGCTCAGTCAGTCATGCTCACCTATTCTCAGAGAGATACACAGAATAAAGGGTAGGGGTTTTCAATAAGTATTTATTGGCAGGTCGTTTTTCAAGTGTAGAATATATTTGTTGTAATGATCATTAGACAGTAGCAGATATAAATGACTAGAGGCACTAAGAAAGTAAAAAGATGGTAGATTATCACCATTCTGATATAATCATGAATGCAGGCAAGTATATAAAATACATGACAATAAAATGACAAAAAAGTGTACTCTTTCGATGCCACCCTAACGAGATGTACCTAAGTGTACCTAGCATGTATGTAGGTGTAAGGCCAAGAATCCCTCTAGGATAAAGTCAACCCCCATTACCTGAAGTGAGAGACTGTGGGACCACGTCCTTGTTTCAGGTTGGACACCCCACAAGGGATGTCAGACCACTGCGAGCTGGAGTATCTGCATGTAGGGTGCTTCAGCGTCTCATGTCAGTGTGTCAGCATGGAAGTCCTGATCTCCTCTGTTTGTCTCAGCAAGATGTGATGTTTTTATACCCAAAGGTCCCCCCGGGTGTTCTACCTTGCTGTGCCAGTGTCGCACTTAGGATGACATCAAGAATGAACTTTATACATAGTTATCATGCAGGAGATGAGCCCTACTGAATTTCCAAGAATCCTAATGTATGAGGCTGCTACTAGGGAAATTCTGCGATCTGTGTGCAGTATCGTATCCAGGTAAAAGGTCAAGTCCCCAAGAACCACTATGTAGGTGAGAATATAGGTAAAAGTTGAGATGTTATCTGAGCCTATATTGCGGTATCTATATGGAATATAACACCCACTCCTCATCCGACTGGATGACATAAGGAAATTCTTAGGTACTAGTAGGCTGTCGGCACTTTTACGCAAATAAATACATTAAAACAATAGCTGAAATGCTAAAAAAGTGTTAAAAATTCTAAAAAGCTGCTAAAAAAGCAAAAATTGTCACTCAAGCAATAGCTCTAATGTGTCCGTATATATAGTTTGAACGACTACAAGTATCGAAAAGCCATGCAGGAAAAAAAGTGTGAATTTGTTTTGGAGTTTTGTTTAAAAAGCCAAATTTTTCACAGCACATGACGGGCCAAATATTTATGTGTCCTGGCTGGTAGACGGAACATTTCTGCTGCCTGCCTCTGCAGATGACAAACCACAGAACACCTCGCACATTATGACGATTGAGCACATGCTATCTTCCGTACTGCCTGCAGCCGATGCTGGGGCAGCATGTGCGCCATCCAAGGCCTGGGTGTCAGTGGAGGAGCTGGTATCCATTCCAAAAGGAGCTGAGACTTCCTGTGGTGGCTCTAAGAATACTGCCAACAACATCGGGATACGCTGGGGACACTGCAGAACATGGGCTGTTATCAGGTCCAGTAGAGCATCAAAGTCCGCATGCGCACATGATGGAACTGTCAGACAGAGATCCAACACACATTCCTCTCCACAGACCAGGCAACGGAGAACAGGTAGGACACAATCCGATCAGACTGGTCTAAATGACAGGAACCAAGAGGCGCTCAGTTCCCGTAGGCAAGGTGTGCACAGATGCTGTACCATGCGATCCCGGTATTTACCCTCCAGCAACGCTGTTTCCATTTCCTTCCAGGATCAGCAGAAGTCGTCCAAAAAATGCTTCCGAACACAGAGTGTATACATTTTGGTATAACCCCGAGAACTGTCTGAAAGGTGCTTAATAGCCCCGAACCTATGGTCTTAAATAGGTGGACTATACCCATCGTATCAGACATGTTAAAGATACAATTTACCATTTCTGCGAAATGGAAGGGGCAGTTCGTACCTATAAGTGTCTGTAACTTGGCCGAAGACAATGCTAACTGGAGATCAAAAGTCTCCCGGGTGGAGGTTAGGGCACGGTTTTCTGTAGAAGCATGGCATTCATTCTGCTCAGAGTATCAGACCGTATAAGAGAAACATTTAGCGAAGGCCATAGCGGTGCCTCCCTGACTGCATGTGTCGGTGGAAACAATACTTGCATACAGCAAGTAATCCTGGAGCTCACGGTTACTAGATATGCAATGCCTGGAAGCATGCCACAGCAACCTTGATCATTCAGCATCAAGTAACTCCAATTTGAAAATAGCTTGAATACCAGAGCAATCAAGGCCGCTGATGTAACCCTCAGGTGGCAGGACAGGTTTACTAATGAACTATTGCAGGCCCCGTGCAACATAATATCCTAGCATATGAGAGATCCACTTAAAGTGCTCTAGCAGTTTGTACCGCTTAGAAACACTTCTCAATCCCCACTCCTTCATCAAAATCTGTACAGTAATTCCCAAGATTCCTTGATATATTCCCTACACATTTCCTCATATCTACCTGTCTGTTGTTGTTCTAGACAGTACAGAAACTCGAAAATTGTGACTAGTAATGTATTATGGCCATGGATCAACCCCTCTGTGGATGGTGATACTGCCACAGTAAAGGCTAACCTACACAGTTTTTCAAAGCTCAGAGTTGTATATTTTGCTCCTCTTCGTGCCATTTTCATCTGTTTTTTTCTGTCAGATTGTATGCAGAAAACAAGGACGTACTGTTGATAAAACGCTAAGGCACATAACCTGAGCACAATGATTGCAGCGTCCAGATTAATTACATAATAGAACGTAACTGTGATTGCGGTACAGGACAAAGCTTGTTCTAGTATATCTATGGCAGAAGATGCAATGTTGCCCAGTGAATAAATCCTAGATGTTAATGTAGTCATACCATTGTCAACTACGGCTAAAGTTTTTTCTAAATTGATTCTATCTATTTCTAGTAATCTCTCCGCTGCTTCTTGTTGGGAGATTTTCCAGATTTTGTTATAGACAGCATAAAATAAACGTTTTGACGTGGTTTTCTGGATCCTAGTAAAAAATCCCTTAGGTCCACATCTTCGGTGAATAAAGATAAGTGTTGTTTCACCTGTGTTAGTGTTCACGTTCTTAGCTAATTGAGGCATATCTTCCCAACACTGTATGATGTTGCCACCCCTGGATGTTCTCTTTGTACCTAATGTGGGTCCGGCCTATAGCTACTGTACACTTCGGTTGTGCCCCTGAATCTGTCAGGTCCCCAAAACGCTTACCGTTTGTTTGTGGAGTGATCCCGCAGAGGTGACGTGGACAACCCCCTCCAGCTCCCTTCACCTCCCAGATAGAGCTGATACTACCTAGGTTGAAGAGGGGACCGGGGGGGGGCAACCAGAGGAGGGCGTAAACAGCGTGGAAGGGTGCTGGGAGAGATCTGTCCTCGGATCCACTTGGGGTCTTGTGGTGGACACTACCTAAGGAATGGAACAGATGGGTAGCATACACACCAGTTACAAGCAACAAAGACAAGTGGCAAAAAACAGAAGAAGCTAAATGTAGTCACCTGAGACGCAGCACTCCCAGAGCGGAGAAGACAAACAGCAGTGTTCTGATTCCAAGGAAAGCAAAGTCGCGAACAGAAACCAGGGAAAGCGCTCCTGCGCTAGGTGCCAAAGAAAACTGAGGGTGTACCAGGAACACACAAGCTCCTCTGCTCTTGCTGGTGCTGTCGTGCAAGGAACACCTCCTTGCCTTGCACGAGTAGTGGTAAAGGAACAAGAAACGTGAACCTGTGTCACCCACGGGACGCGTGGATCAAGGAAAGCACTCCTGCGGTATACGACAAGGTAAAGGGCGGCTCCGTGCCTTTGCACGAGCCGTGAGTGCCCCAAAAGCACTCCTGCGCTGTAATTCAAAGCAAAGGGGTCTCCGTGCCTTTGCACGAGTCGCTAGTGCCCCAAAAGCGCTCCTGTGCTGTACTATAAAGTAAAAGGTGGCTCCGTGCCTTTGCACGAGCCGCGAGTGCCCCAAAAGCGCTCCTGCGCTGTATTTCAAAGTAAAGGCGGCTCCGGGCCTTTGCACGAGCCACGAGTGCCCCAAAAGCGCTCCTGCACTGTATTTCAAAGTAAAGGCGGCTCCGTGCCTTTGCACGAGCCGTGAGAGTCTGGGATCAGTTGGTGCCCTTGTGCGGTCCGGAAAAGGATCCGGTTGCTGGTAGAGCAAGGCTCCTGTGTAGCTCAGGTCGGCAATATGAAGCGCCGGTTACTGCAGCTTCGCTCTGGATATAGGTCCGTCCCCGGAAGTGCTCCAGCTGCTGTTGCGGGGCAGGCCCCGTCTTGGAAGACTAGACGGCTGACCTGCTCAGTGGAATCCATCAAAGAGAGCTGGTGTGCGCATGTGCACACACATACTTCGCACGCCAGCCATAGTGGAACGAGGGATATGACAGCACCCACCCCTAAAACAGACTCACCCTTCTGGCTACACAGCGGCTGCAGGACGTGGCTTCTGAGGGTGCTGGGCATGGAAGGCGCGGACTGAGCGGGGTGCATGACGGACATGGGGCAGAAGTTCCCAGGATCGCTCTTCGGGGCCATATCCCTTCCAGTCTACTAGGTAAAAGAGTCTCCCCTAGTCCTGCGGGAATCAAGAATGGCTCGGACCTCATACTCCTCGCGATTGTCTACGAGGACTGGAGGTGAAGGCGTAGCAACTAGACAGTCAGGGTGAGTGGGTCGTAAGAGGGACACGTGGAAGACAGGGTGGATCCTCATCTGGGTAGGTATTGTTAGTTTCATGGAAACCCTGTTGATCACCTGTGCTATAGAGAAGGGGCCTACGTAGTGTAGTAACAGTTTTTTGGGTCCATGTGTATTAAGATTTTTAATGGGCACCCACACTCTGTCCCCCACCTTGTAGTCGGGCTCCGCTTGCCGGTGTTTGTCTGTGCTTTGTTTGTAGTTCTACTTTGCCTTGGCTAGTTCAAAGCGGGCTTGTTGCCATATGGTGCAGAGCAAGGAGTGGTACGCCTGTACGGTGGGCACGTTGCTGGTTCGGGTCTCTTCCCACGGTGATGTCCTAGGGTGTTGGCCTTGAAGACAGAATAACGGCGATACCCCAGTAGCCGCATGTTTGTTGTTGTTGTACGCGTATTCCACCAACCATAGCACTTCTCACCATTCCTTTTCTATGGTGAGCAGCAAGCAGCGGAGGTACTGTTCCATGGATTGGTTGGTCCTCTTCACCTGCCCGTCTGTTTGGGAATGGTAGGCGGAGGACAACTGGACTTCCAGATCTAGGATGTCACAGACCTCGTTCCAAAACTGAGACACAAACTGGGTTCCTCTGTCTGTGATCAGGACGGAAGGAATGCCATGTAACCGGATCACGTTTTGCGCGAAGACCACTGCTAGCTCGGCAGCAGTTCGGAGTTTCTTTAGGGGCATGAAGTGTGCCATTTTGGTGAGGTGGTCATTGATGGTGAGGATGGTGGTGTCTCCTGTTTTGGTTTTGGGAAGATCCACGATGAAGTCCATCGAGACCGTGTGCCAAGGGTAGGGGGAACCGGAATCGGGTGCTGCAATCCCACCGTAGGTTGGGTGGAGGTCTTTCCTTGTGCCCAAACGGCGCATCGGGCGATGTATGTCTGCGTGTCGGAGGCTAGAGTGGGCCACCAGAAGTGCCTCTGTATTAAGTCCTTGGTTTTCTGATACCCGGGGTGGCGAAACAAAGGGTGGTCATGGCACAGGAACAATACACTAACAGTAAGTAATAGTTCTTTCCTTTGTATAGGAATCCGTCTTGTTCGGTCACCCATTGGACGTCTCTCGTCCAGTCATTTGTTTTTTTCTGCTCCAGGTCACAGCGTAGCTGGGACAGAAAGAAGGAGGTGATCATTGCTCTCTGGAAGCATTGTTCCGGAATAATGGGCACCGGCTCCGTGGACGAGTAGCTGTCTCCTGTTTCTTCCAGCCTAGACAAGGCATCGGCCTTGGCGTTCTCCCTTCCGGGTCGGTAAGTCATCCGAAAGTCATATTCATTAAAAAAAAGGGTCCGCCGTAGCTGTCTAGCTGTTAGAGCCCTGGCCAAACGTAGGAACTGCAGGTTTCTGTGGTCGGTGAAGATGGTCATGGTGTGTTTGGCATCCTTTAGGTAGTGGTGCCATTCCTCGAACGTTGCTTTAATGGCTAAGAGCTCCTTGTCTGCAATGAAATAGTTGCATTCTGCTGGCAGTTGTTTCCTGGATTAGTAAGCCACTGGGTGTAGCTAACCGGTTTCGGAGTCTCTTTGCGATAACACCCCTCCCAGGGCGCTTTGCGAGGCGTCGGCCTCTACGATGAAGGGTTGGTTGGGATCAGGGTGTTTCAACACAGGTGCTGTGGTGAAGCTTGTTTTTAGCTCCTGAAATGCTTTCTCGGCTTTCTCATTCCACAAGTAACGCGTGCATTTCCGTAACAAGCAAGTGATGGAGGTAACTATCTTGGAGAATCCTGCGATAAAGCGGCGATAGTAGTTCGCAAACCCCAAGAACCTCTGGACTTGCTTTACGGAGTCAGGGGATGGCCACTCTACTATGGTTTGCACCTTTCTGGAGTCCATCACGACGCCGGTCAGGGTTAGGATTGTGTCCCAAGAACTCCACGGTGGTGGTGTGAAAAACGCTTTTTTCTAGCTTGACATATAGACCGTGTTGCTGCAATTGCTGGAGAACGGCACGTACGTGTGGTATTTTTTCTGTCATATTCGCTGAGTAGATCAATATGTTGTCTATATAAACGATACAAAACCGGTCGATGTACTCCCTCAGCACCTCATCGATAAAAAACTGGAAAGCAGCAGGGGCGTTGCAGAGCCCGAAGGGCATGACGCGGTATTCGAACAAGCCGTACCTTGTTCTGAAAGTGGTTTTCCATTCGTTTCCCTCTCGGACCCTGACTAGATGGTAGGCCCCGCGCAAATCCAATTTTGTGTAGACAGCTGCATCTTTCACTTGGTCCAACAAGTCAGAGATCAGTGGTAAGGGGTACCGGTTTTTTATCGTTATGGTGTTTATCGCCCTGAAGTCTATGCACGTGCATAAATCCCCTTATTTCTTTGCCACGAAGAACAGAGGGGAAGAGACGGGAGATCTAGAATGACGGATGAACCCGTTCTGTAAGTATTCGTTGAGGTAGCCGCGGAGGTGTTCGTTCTCTTTTTCCGTGAGGGAGTAAACACGGCTGCAGGGAAGCATGGATCCTGGAATGATGTTGATTTTGCAGTCAAAGCACCAGTGTGGGGGTAACGTGTTGGCGCGTTTTTTGTCAAACACTTGGATCAGATCCCGGTATTCCACTGGTATGACCCCCTGCATGATGGTACCTGTCTCGTTGAACGGCAGTGCACAGGCCTGCATGGTTCTGATGCCGAGCTTCTCAGTAGAGGGGTAGCAAGAAGGAATGCACTGGGCTGATGCTAACGGGAGTTGCTAGGTCACCCAGTCTATGTGGGGATTGTGTTGAACCAGCCAGGGGATGCCCAGTATCAGTCTGAACTGGGGGCGCCAATGACGTCGAAGGCGTTGATCTCTGTATGCTTGTTGTCCAGCGCCATGTCCAGGTCCTCGGTCTGATAGCGGATCAGTCCAGAGGTTAGATCTGTGCCGTCAACTGCCTTGACTGTTTCTGGCTTCTTTTTTGCTCTGCTGGACATACCCAGGCTGGCAATGAAATTACCTGTTGCTCCTGAATCGATTAAGGCTGTGATGTGCCAGGATAGACCGGAGGGGGATCGCAGGAACACGGGCACTCCCATGTGTCAGGAATTAACGTGGAAGGCAGGGGTCTGTTTTTTCTCGGTAAACAACCCCAGTAGACAGACCCCGTTTGCTACTGGGTTGCCCTGTTTCCCAGCCCATCTCCTCGGGATATGGAGAGCACAAAAGGAGTCTTCTCTTTCAGCTTGCGGGGTTTAACCGGACATTCCCTGACGAAATGGCCACTCTTGCCACTATACAGGCATTGATTTTGGGTTCACCTCTTCTCTTTCTCTTCTTTGGTTAGGGGTCACAGATGCCGCCTATCTGCATGGGCTCTGTGGTATCACAGGTTTTGGTGGCTTCTCTGTCGATGGGGAGCCTGGTCTCCCCCCTTTTTGACCTTTCAGTCCGACGTTCCTGTAGCCGATAGTTCTGCTTGACCACCATGTCGATGAAGGGGCCGATCTCCTCTGGTGGTTAACTTATTTGAGAGATGAGGTCTTTCAACTCATCGCGCAAGCCTCGGTAGAAAACAGACACCTGTTTGGTCTCTGGCCATCGGGCCTCCACTACCAACTGGTTGAACGTGGTAATGTAGTGCAGTAAATCAGCATTGCCCTGCTTTAAGTTGAGCATCTCGTTATCCGCGGCTTGGACGAACATATGACGAGCAAACATACGCCGCATGGTTTCCTTGAACACCGGGAAGCTGTAGAGTAGAGGTTCGTCGTTTTCTACCAGGGGTATGGACCATTGGGTGTCATCGCCTCCTAGGTAGGAGAGGACAAAAGCTACCTTGAAGGCATCGTCTGGGAAGGCGGAAGCACGGCCCATGAAGTGCAGGTGACATTGGTTGAGGAATATGCTAAACTTAGAGCTGTCACTGTAAAAGCATTCTGGTGCGGCCAATTACGCAAGATGCGGGGCTACGACCTGTATGGGCGAAGAAGCAGTGGAGTAAGAGGGCACGGGACCCCCAGGGTTGAGCAGAGGGGGCCTCAACAAACCTTCCTGCCTGACCCTGACCGTAGGGGTTGGTCCCCAAGGACCCGTAAGACCGGTGCCCACCTGCCCTTGTAGGGCCGTTATGTCTTGACGCAAACTACGGTTGTCCGCTTGTATGTTAGCAAGCAAGACGGCTATATCCTGCAGAGTGACCGCAGGGTTGTCCATGTCGTCCAGACTGGATATACAACGTGGGCTTCGTATTCTGTCAGGTCCCCTCAACGCTTACCGTTTGTTTGTGGAGTGATCCCACAGAGGTGACGTGGGCAACCCCCTCCAGCTCCCTTTGCCTCCCAGATAGGGCTGATACTACCTAGGTTGAAGAGGGGACTGGGGGAAGCAACCAGAGGAGGGTGTAAACAGCGTGGAAGGGTTCTGGGAGAGATCTGCCCTCGGATCCACTTGGGGTCTTGTGGTGGACACTACCTAAGGAATGGAACAGATGGGTAGCATACACACCAGATACAAGCAACAAAGACAAGTGGCAAAAAAAAGAAGAAGGAAAATGTAGTCACCTGAGACGCAGCGATCCCAGAGCGGAGAAGACCAACAGCAGTGGTCTGATTCCAAGGGAAGCAAAGTCACGAACAGAAACCAGGGAAAGCGCTCCTGCGCTGGGTGCCAAAGAAAACTGAGGGTGTACCAGGAACACAAAAGCTCCTCTGCTCTTGCTGGTGCTGTTGTGCATGGAACACCTCCTTGCCTTGCACGAGTAGTGGTAAAGGAACAAGAAACATAAACCCGTGTCACCCACGGGATGCGTGGATCAAGGAAAGCGCTCCTGCGCTATACGACAAGGTAAAAGGCGGCTCCGTGCCTTTGCATGAGCCTAGAGTGCCCCAATAGCGCTCCTGCGCTGTATTTTAAAGTAAAGGTGGCTCCCTGCCTTTTCACGAGCCACGAGTGCCCCAAAAGTGCTCCTGCACTGTAATTCAAAGTAAAGGTGGCTCCGTGCCTTTGCATGAGCCGCTAGTGCCCCAAAAGCGCTCCTGCACTGAACGACAAAGTAAAAGGCTCCTGCACTGTATTTCAAAGTAAAGGCGGCTCCGTGCCTTTCCACGAGCCGTGAGACTCTGGGATCGGTTGGCGTAGTTGCGCGGTCCAGAAAAAGATCCGGTTGCTGGTAGAGCAACGCTCCTGCGTAGCTCAGGTCGGCAATACGAAGCGCTGGTTACGGCAGCCTCGCTCTGGATATAGGTCCACCCCCGGAAGTGCTCCAGCTGCTGGTGCGAGGCAGGCCCCGTCTTGGAAGACTAGATGGCTGACCTGCTTAGTGGAATCCATCAAAGAGAGCTGGCGCGCGCGTGTTGCCACACATACTTCACGCGCCAGCCATAGCGGAATGAGGGATATGACAGAATCTTTCCTGACATCTATTAGATTCTGTGGTCCAAACCAACCACCCCTTCCAATTGGCGTTTGTCCTATTGTATTGCAGAATGTCATCTAGATTAACCCCTTCTTTTGATGTAAAGTTTGCCTCAGTATGCTATGATGTTGGAAACCGAGGTGTGTTTAAATCCTTGTTCTTGGCTATTCCAAGACAGGAAGTCTGTTGCACAGTCCCATTTGGAAATATCATCTGCTGAGGAATGAGGCATGCTCCAAATAGTGCTTCAGTACACTAGACTTGCCAGTCTCTAGAACCCCTAGACAGATTTTAAGTCTATAGTGTCTTCCATAGGTCAAAAAGCTGTTCAGACAGTTGGGTAATAAAGGAAGCAGAGTAAATTTGTTTGGTGTTAGTCAACATATTTTTCTGTGCAGGTGTTGGTGCAAACTTGTAATAATATGAGGGCGGGTCTGAAATATTAAACCCTGAAAAATATGAAAATGTTTGTGTAAAGGTTTTCAAACTTCTTTTCTGAGGTGTTGGGCAATGTTCCCATTGGTGGTATGTGAAAACATTTCCAGGGGTACTAGATTTGTGTGGAAAATTAATACCATAATGTTGATAACAATACATTTTGTTAGACTTGAATTTGTCTTCTAACATTTCATTGCTAGAAAATGCAGCAGATTGTTCTAAATCAGACAAAATATTATTTAAAGTTTCAGAATCCCAATCGTCGTAAAATGTACTGGAGGTAATGACATCATTTAAGGGAATTTAAATAAATGTGGTATTTTCAAAAGTTCTGTCGGTCCGAATATATTATAATCAACCTTGTCCCATACTATACCATCGGGTATAGGAACTGCTGTAATGTTCACTGATGACAAGTCTCTCTGTTCACGATGTGATGAAACATGTGGTTTCAGGAGCAAGTTCACATTTGATGTTGCAGAGCTTTGGCAAAGGTAAGTTTTGAATACAAGTAAACAGAAAACAGTTACTAAGCCTAACCAAAAGAAAAAGAAAAGTATCCCGGTGCTTATCCAAATTTCTATCCAAGGTGACACCAGGTAAGTGTTTTCAAGAAGGATGTAGAAATCTTTGATTTGTTGTTTACGAGAAATTGGGGTTGGCGTTGTTTCAGGGTCACTTGGATCCAATGAAAATGTATCAAAGTCGATGAAATAGCCAGATGCAATTCAATTTATTTTTGGTAGCTCACCAGGTTTTGTTGAACTGGTAGATGGCTGTTGCTGAGGCATGTTTACTTAGACATCAGTGTTAGGTTGAATTGAAATTTGTTTTTCATTTTGATTTTCTATCCCTTATTCAAGGGAACGCATTCCATGGCATTGTTGCGTATAGGAGTCTCTTCAAACCTGACAAGCCTTTCCATCTGAACTTCCTGTATAGTAGCAAGAGGAGGGTGTCGGCTACTCAGGAGTCCATGAGGCCTACTATTCAGTATCGGCCACATAGTGTGGTTTGATCACTTCAATGGAGACTAATCTTTTCTCCTTCTTTCCGGCAAGAGGCGGCAGATGTACAGTTCTTGTTTCTTCGATGGCCAGGACATGTATAGGCTTTCTGTAAAATGGCCCACATTTTTTTCTGTCCACTATCTTTTCTGTGACCAGATCCCCAACTTTAGGAATCCAGACAGGTCTTGCTGTGACTGACTTAACTTCCCCAGTGGCGGTCCTCTTTACCGGCACATTGCTTAGCAGGGCTCTGGCTTTGTTCAGATCCTGTAGGACAGCCAAACTTTTATTTATTTCAAAAGATTTTTCATCCACCACTGTGCCTTCACAATAAAGATCAGGTACCCACATTCTCATCCCAAATAGGACTTCATAAGGAGTGACACCCCTTAGAGAACTTCTTGGCATGTTGTTTAATGCCCTCTGAAAACAATTAAATGATTGACCCAACTACCACCCATGCCTAATACTCTAGCTGTTAATGATTGCTTTAACTCCCATTTTTTCCTCTCCACAACAGAATTTCCCTCGGGATGGTATGGAGAGGAGTACCACAATGCTACACCTAAACCTCCCATGGCCTCTTTGTAAGCCCTAGAGCTAAACGCGGTGCCACAGTCAGAATGTAATGTGCCACCTGCGTATGTCCCTATAAAGACTCACAAATCTTTAATAACAGTTCGAGCATCAGCCGAGAGCTGAGGCCATACCCATAGGAATCTTGAGCCGGAATCCATTGCAACCATTATATAGTTGTAAGCCCCATCAGATTGTAAGGGGCCGCAGTGGTCCAAATAGACTCACGTGAGAGTCCTGTCTGATATTAGCAATGGTGTCTACGCTGGACATGTTATGGTGGAGCCTTTCATCTGTTGACAGATGTTGCATTTTAAGACATAGTCTTTGGTCTGCTTTGTTAGCTTTGGCCACCAATATCGTTGTTTCAATAAGGAAACAGATGCCGTAACTCCTGCGCTTGCAGAGCCTAAACCCTTGTGCGCAGCTAATGTTAAGCCTAATCTGCAATCAATGTTGGTATTACTCGATCCCCTATTCCAGAAATCTGAGCAAATGGAATGTTATTTGCATCTAACTTGTAGGAGTACTTGAGTGGAAAACCATTCGGAAGTGCTTGTTGTCCTTGGTGTACAATGGAATAGCATAGATTTCAGTGGCATAGATTGGAGTGGTGTAAAGTGAGGTGGTATAGAGTGGAGTGTTGTAGAGTAGAATTCCATAGAGTGGATTGTTTTAAAATGGTAACAACAGACACTCTCAGCTGGCTCTGCATTACGCTCCAATCTCTTGCAGTGCTGAAAGGCAATTCATTTAAACAGTTTCACTTTGTTGGGAGTAGAGGGGAGGGTAGGGCCATTTTTAAATCATTCAGAATTGCTCTGCTAACACACTTTTTGCACTTCTCACCAGAAATGTTTAAAGATCACTTTATTGGAGTGGAAGGACAGGGCCTTTTTTGATAATTGTATGAAAACTGAGAACAATCACTTATCCTGATAACAAGACATCTTTACTGTGTTCAGCGCCATTTTGTTCATATTAACAACTAGAGCCACTATTTTAGGTCAGCGTTCTAGGTGCTCAGCTCTAGCCCGGTACTTGATGCAGTCTGGGGCATGGACGCACAGCAGAAGTAAGCAGCGGGCACACTGCTGGCCAAATGCAAGCCTGTCTCCACCCATCCATGTCTGGCTGAAGCCAGTATCTCCTCTGTTTGCAACACAGATCGCATTCTCCCCAGCTCAACTCCATCTCCTTAAAAGACCTACAAGTAAGCTTTGTGAGCACTTGATTGGACCTGATAGTACCCATTTCATTTGTAATAACAGCAAACAGAAGTTAGGATACTTCAATATGTCAACTAATAACATCGTGCAACCCTCCTCAATCAAGGGCAATTGCGAGTGGCGGATGTTGCTGCTGAATTGCAGGTCACTGCCAAAATATAGCTTATTTATTTATTTGTTTATTTAGAGAGTTTTATATAGCGCTGGCTAGACCCGAAGGTATCAGAGCGCCTTACATAAGGTTCCACAAAGTTGCAAAAATTACATCCATTAAAAATTACATAATATACCAATGAAAATAATTAAGTAGCATAGAGGACGAGGTTCATGAGTGAAGAAAGGTAAGGGGGTAGGGAAAAGGAGTAGGGGGAGATACGTCGGAGAGACGAAGGGAACGTCTGTCCAAGGACCGGCTGGGTAGGTGAGGGGCGAGGGGGAAGTCCATAGCCCATGTCCTCAATAGCTATCAGGCAGCTCCACCGGGCGTCAGCCAAATAGCTAAGTCTCCATGGAAAAACATTAAAGAAGATGAAAAGAAAGGAGCATAGAGGGAGGAGGGGTAAGGGTGTAGGGGTGGGAGAGGGGTACGACGGAGAGACTAAGGAAAGTCTGCCCAAAGTCCTAAGGTAGTTAATAGCTTGGAACTCTTCATACTACTGGATGATAAGCAACCAGAAGTTTTATTCATTACTCAGTCATTATTAAAAGAAGATTCAATGCCTTGTGTAGCAGTGTCTCTCCTGCAAGGTTATGGTATTGCAAGGTGTAACAGCAAAGAAAAAAGGGGCAGGGATAGCCATATTCTTTAAAGACAAACTAAAAGTTTGCTTTACTCTCTCAAGCTTTCTGCCACATTTACCTTTTCAAGTATGCGTATATACCGACCCCAGGCCCACCGACCGAATTTAGCCAAGCATTTTCAGAGCTAGTAGCTGTGCTTAGCCTACAGTAGGCTAACTTTACACTACTGGGTGTTTGAAATTTACACTTCGATAATGACAGCAATAAAAGTATAAACAACCTTATTGAAAATCTATTTGCTATCCGAATGATTCAATTTGTGAGATGTCCTACCCATAAATTTGGCTACCTTCTAGATCCCAACTTTTCAATTATAAGTGACTTGACAACAGATGTTTCCAGCCCAGTATATAGATCAGACCACCTCATAGTGCCCTTTTTCTAGCACATAATCATGCACAGACCTAAATTGCGCCTTCCGACCAAGTGAAGTGAATGCTGGTCTCAGCTTGTCACTGCAAGGTGGGACCCTATCGGAATCCATCCCCACAAGCGAAGAGGAAATTAGAGACTGAAATGACAATTTGGAGGACTGGCCCTATAGCTCCCTGGACACTCTAGTCCCCATGAAACCTTGAAGGCCCAGTCGTCCGGCAGCATGCACCCTTTTGTTCTCACCTAAACTCTCAAAACTAAAAAAGGAATCTAAAAAGCTAGACAGAGTTTGAAGCTAAACACATAATGGGTCCAGCAAGGCTTCATACAAGAAAGCTATAAAAAGATACCAATGTATGATAAGAGAAGCAAGAGTTTCTTATTTCAGTGCTAAAATAGAAAATTCCCCTGACTCATCAAAATAATTATTAAAACTGGTAAACATCTTAATAAAAACTGCAAATAACCAAACAGGCCCGCGTCTTCAGAGGAGCAGTGCAACATGCTTCCAAACCATTTTTTAGGAAAAGTGAATGACTCTTCTCTCACATCAATCATGGTGAAAATCCAACTGCTGCCCTTCCTGCCAATTAACAATGAGGCCACAGATGAGGTTCTTTGAACTATTTAATCTGGAGAACCACTCGACTCAGCCCCCGATATATTCAGGGTAGGAGGTAATGCACTCCTTTCCATACTGACAGACATGTTTAACTACTCACTCCAAAGATGCACTGTTCCCCATGAATGGAAACATACCTTGGTTAGACATTTTATCAAAATGGCAAACACAAGGAGATGATGGACGGAGTGCTGAAACTTTTGAATCACTCACCCCCAGTCACAGATCTGGGTTGAATACATCATCGTTCTTTAGCTCACTTCGCCATCCCAGTTCAGACACAGCTATATGCAAATCAGCCTTGACCCTGTGCCTCATAAGAACAGTCCAGCCCGAACTGCTAAGCCATGTCTTCCCTGGACCAGAAACAAACATCCTGGGACCGGTTTCAGACTAACAGCCCTCATCAGCCAGGTTAGCTTGAATCCAGTGTCAAAGTGAGCAAGGGACCCATGTCTGGGCAGATCCTGCCAACTTACGGTGAACAAGGCAAACACAAAGAGATGATGAACAGAGCGTTGAACCTTTTCAGACACTCACCCCCAGTCACAGATCTGGGTTGAAACCATCATCGTTCTTTAGCTAACTTCGCCACCCCAGTTCAGACACAGCTATATGCAAATCAGTCTTGACCCTGTGCCTCATGGGAACAGTCCAGTCCGAACTGCCAAGCCATGTCTTCCATGGACCGGAAACAAGCATCCTGGGACCAGTTTCTGGCTAACAGCCCTCATCAGCCAGGCTAGCTTGAATCCAGTGGCAAAGTGAGCAAGAGACCCACGTCAGGGCATACCCTGCCAACTTAGGGCAAACAAAGCAAACACTAGGAGATTATGGACGGAGCGCTGAGACTTTTCAGACACTCACCCCCAGTCACAGATCTGGGTTGAATCCATCATCGTTCTTTAGTTCACTTTGCCACCCCAGTTCAGACACAGCTATATGCAAATCAGTCTTGACCCTGTGCCTCATGGGAACAGTCCAGCCCGAAATTCCAAGCCATGCCTTTCCTGGACCAGAAACAAGCATCCTGGGACCAGATTCGGGCTAACAGCCCTCATCAGACAGGTTTTCTTGAATCCAGTGGCAAAGTGAGCAAGGGACCCACGTCTGGGCACACCCTGCCAACTTACGGAAAACAAAGAAAACACGAGGAGATGATGGACGTAGCGCTGAAACTTTTCAGACACTCACCCCCAGACACAGATCTGGGTTGAATCCATCGTTGTTCTTTAGCTCAATTTGCCACCCCAGTTCAGACACAGCTATATGAAAATCAGTCTTGACCCTGTGCCTCATGGGAACAGTCCAGCCCAAACTGCCAAGCCATGTCTTCCATGGACCAGAAACAAGCATCCTGGGACCAATTTCGGGCTAACAGCCCTCACCAGCCAGGCTAGCTAAAATCCAGTGGCAAAGTGAGCAAGGGACCCACGTCTGGGCATTACCTGCCAACGTAGGGCGAACAAATCAAACACAAGGAGGTGATGGACTGAGCGCTGAAACTTATCAGACACTTCTCCCCAGCCACAGATCTGGGTTGAATCCATCATCGTTCTTTAGCTCACTTGACCACACCCCAGTTCAGACACAGCTATATGCAAATCAGTCTTGACCCTTTGCCTCATGGGAACAGTCCAGCCCGAACTGCCAAGCCATGTCTTCCCTGGTCCGGAAGCAAGCATCCTGGGACCGGTTTCGGGCTAACAGCCCTCACCAGCCAGGCTAGCTAACATCTAGTGGCAAAGTGATCAAGGGACCCACGTCTGGGCATTACCTGCCAACTTAGGGCGAAAAAATCAAACACAAGGAGATGATGGACAGAGCGCTGAAACTTATCAGACACTCACCCCCAGTCACTGATCTGGGTTGAATCCATCATTGTTCTTTAGCTCACTCAGTTGTTTTTTTAATTTCCATGTAGTATTAATTATTTCTTTTGTTGGGTACTTTTCTCATTTTTGGTTAATTTCCCAAGAAAAATGTTGCAGAAAGATGCTGCTGTTTATCAGAGCTGGTAATTTTTTAGGGTTTTTATAGGGTTGTGGGAGAATGTAGGGATACAATGGTAGTGCTGTTGTGTGGTTTTTTGTAAAGTTTCATTCCAGTTTTAGTTTTTTTGTTAATTACTCATTTCCATTAGGCATAGGTTGTATTTGTTAGTAGGCTATCAATGTTAAATTTTGTTATATATTAAATGTTATTTGATTATGAGCTTTGTATGCCATCATTGTTATGTTACTTTACATTTTAATGTGGTTTTTTGTGGGTGGTATTGTCTTTTCTTTTTACAGGTTTACACATTTGAAGGTGTCATATTAACATATGGATTTTGTGTTTTTTAATGCATATCATTTTGGTTTCTAGTAAACCAATATTTATAATTTTAATTCTTTTTTGTTCATTCCGGAGCTTTTTTCTTATAATTGTAATATTTTTTGTGTATTTTATGATAGCTTAAGACCATGGATTGCCTTAATGCATTTATTTAGGGGATCAGTTTTATTTTAGCATTTTTTGGGGGGCTCGTTACATTTCTGTTTTTGCTGTTTGATGGTTTGCATTTTTTACTACATCATGATCGAGAAAGAGCTGCAGCTACAAAACTGTAATTTATATTTAAGTTATTTATTGTTGGGAAGTTAATTTTATATTCATTTATGATTTTGTATTTGATGTGATTCCTGTTTAATATATTTCTATTTTATGTGTTTTATTTGATTGTTTTCATCTGATTTGGTAGTTGGTGACTTTTTTGTTCAGTAACATATTAACATACATATTAATTGTACTCATCAGCTTAATCTGTAATTTGTGATTTATACGTTTTTAAAGTGATGTGTTTATTAATTTGTTTAAAAAGATGTGATTTTTTTGGGTGTTTTGCAGAGAATTAGATTTTTTATTTTAGGGTTTTGGCTATTGATTCTGAGTAGCGCTCATTTTGCTGTTAATTAAGAGTTTGACTTTACATTGCAGCATTTCATACAATCTATTGGCTTGTTTGGTTATTTTAGGTTTCATTTTGGGTACTGATAAGTCCATTCATAATTCTTAGTAGCTTTGTTACTTTTGTAGAATTTTATTGAATTGTTATAGTGTAGGTTGGGTTCCACGTCGTGTGGATTAAAAGGCATTGTGCCATCCTTACAGTGCGTTGTTTGTCTTGGCTTCCTGTGCCATGGTGCTGTCAAAGACATTCCTTCATGGTATTTGAGAATTTGGGTTGTAGTCTGTGTCCTGACCGATGTAGTCTGCCAACCCAGGTGTCTTCAAAATAGTCCACCTGGGGACTCGGTTTTGTTGATAGAAAGGACTTTCTATAAGTACATTGTAGTGGATACCTACCTCTGTGACAGGGACATAAGTTAGTATGATACTTTTTTTAATTTCAAAGGCAAATTGGCTGTTTGTTTTGTACTAAATGTTTAGTGTAGATTGCTGAAATTGTCTCAAATACTTTGATTAAAGTGGTGGTATTGCCTTGTATGGCTGTGTGTAGGTCACAATCTTATTATAGTTTGACTAATGCCTTGTTAAAATTCTATTCTTATTTTATGGGGATGTAGTTTTGTTTCACTTTTAATGTGGTTTAGTACTTAGTACTAAACTAAGTACTACTTTGTTTATTAGGCAGTAGGGTATATGCGAATGATGTATTAGCGTTTTGGTATTTGCCATTTATGGTGTATATCCGAGTGAATTGTTTGGGGCGCATTTTGATTTTGCCATTCATCAGTCGTGTTTGACATTGTGTTAGATTCAGTAAATTTTCTGTGTTAGATAGCAATATGATATGTTTATCATTGTTTAGCATATCACATTTATCATGGTTAAGTATTCAGGAACTTGGATATCTTGTTATCTTCTGGGTCATGAGAGGTGTCAGTGGTGGTATTTTTAGTTCATGCATCTAAGCGTTTTAAGATGGGTAAAGTTAGTAGCTGGTCTCTGATGTTTTTGAAAACTTTGGGAAGAGCATCTTTTATTATTTTAGTTGTGGGCTCTTGGGAACTAGTGCTTGCCTCTCTTGAGTCTTGTAGTACATTTCTTACTTCGATTTCTGTGACGTTTTGGGCATGGTTGTATTCCTTAACATTAATAACAACATCATCTTTTGCAGTGCCCCTCCCATAGCACGCATTAGCAATATTACATATATTTCCAGTTGACTGTTTCTGTGATTGTACTTGCTTCGCTATAAATGTAGCCCATGTGGGAAATCAATTATTGTCCTTTCTTTGATGTGATGAGTCTTGCTCTTTGTGTCATTTTGTTTAAACATAGTGCAAAAATATAAAGTATTAATTGTTTAAAAATGTATGACCCATTTAACATTAACATGCAAAAGGATCTGTTTTGTTTGCTATTTTATACTTATATGTCTGTTGTGGCTGGAAATTACACTGTTCATTTTTAATTTTTCTGTTGGGGTTCTTCTAATGTGAGTCAGGTACTCACTTTTCTGTTGGAGAAAAAAGTGTTTCGTTTTATTTTAATAGTTTGTGTGTTAATAGTTAGTGTTAGTGGTGGCAGAGAGAGTTTAGTTAGTTTCTACTTGTTCCGGAGTGTGTTTGTGTTAAGTGAATGTTTTAATTAGCATATTTTTTGTTAGTCTTTGTCTGGGTATTTGATTTCTGCCATTTTTCTGCTGTTTGGAATTTCTTGAAGTTGCAGTAATTGCTTTGTAGTGTCTCTATAAGATGACATAAAAGTAGTAAAGTGTTTCGTTAGTAAATTTTACTTTTTAAAATTAATAATTCTATAAGTTAGTATATATTGTCTATTTACTTTGGAAGGAAGTTGTAAATATTTTTCCTCTTCTGTTTATATGCTCAGTTTGGAAAAGTGTTGTCTTCTTGCAGCATTTGTAGTTTTTGGAGTAGCAATTAGTTCCATTTTGTGTGCCTTTTATATTGTTAGTTAAATTGACTGCATCATGTTATTGGTTAATTTTCTATGCACTATATTTTGTTGGTCAGTGTTCTTCTAGTTTTAATTTATTTTACAGTTGTTGCCTTTTATGGTGATTGCTAATCAGTGTGTATTTCATAATGTTATTTATATATATATTGGTATATTTGTTTTAACTTGTATGTATGACTCATTTATATATGTTAAATAATGTTTGTTTATTGGTTAAATGTTTATAGTTATTATAAATATTTTTTGTATTCATATTTTGATGTTTGATTTTCTTTTTGGGGGGGTTATTTATTTATGTTTATTTAATGCACAATTGTTATAACATTAATGTAGTCAATATATTATGTTCTGATAATTTAGTTTATTTATATATTTATACTTTTGTGTCTGATAATTTTAGGTATTGAAATACATGGAAATAGATATTTTTGACAATGGTATTTTCGATATCGGTATTTATATTTTTGTTAGCTAAGTTTAGGAAGATGATATTTTTGCAAACAATATTTATTTTGCAATACGTTAGGAATCAATTTTGTTTATTTTGATATTATGTAACCTCAGGTCCATGTAAGCTTTACTTACAGAAGCTTGCATGATCCCGAATTACTATGAGGGTTCAGCTTGTGTAGCAGATCCTTCAGGGGTCCTGCAGTAAATTATGGGGGTATGCACTGGGTCCTGCAGGAATACCATGTTACATGCGACACAATTTGTTTTTAAGCCCTTGGGAGGGTCCCTCTGCATCCTGCTCAGAAGTGCCAGGGGGCAAGGGTTTCTCTACCCTGCCTCATTTTATGTTTTATTTTTATCACTTCAGGAATTGGGACTGAGTTCCTGTGTCCTGTATTTGTGGCTAAATCATTTTTATTTGACTGCTGAAAACTGATCAGACTGCTCAGTACTGTGGGACTGATACAAAGGCAGACAGAAGAAAAAGCTCTCTTGGCCAACCAGAGGCCCTTATTTATTTGATGTATGCAGGGGTGGTAACTCCATGAGAGCAGAGGAGCGTTACCACACTGCCAAAAATGCCCCCCAGGGAAGCCCCAGAGATGAAAAATCAAATGGCAATAAATTAACTTTATCGCCATTTTCTTATTCATGTCTACACCCTGAAATGAGCATTAGGACGAAGCGGGCCACTGCTGTCTTGCTGCTGAGTTGTAGCACTGAGGGGTGCACTTCAGTTTAAAGTATGTTTGTCCTTATGGCCCGCCATCTTGAGACGGCAAGCCAGACATCTTTAACGTTTCTAACCTAGCTGTCTTAAGAAAGTGGTTTTAGACCAACAAATGCCTGCAGTGTCCTTGAGAGCACCAAGAGAGGCCACTCCCTCCATTCCTGGCACTGCTCACATGCTAGTGAGTGCAGCATCAAGATTGGTTAGGGGAATTTGCTGGAGACAGAGCAGAACATGGATGGAGTGAGGAGGATGTTGAATGCCTTGCAGCAAGCAAGGTAAGTGGTTATTTCATTTTATTTATGCTTACCACTTACCTTGCATGCATACACCCACCGATCACACATTTGCCCGCCCCCCACTTTGACTACTTGCCAGCCGCTGCTGAACTTGCGGTTCTCCAGAACTCCTGCAGAACTCCAGCAGGTCCAACTACCAAGAAATCACTATAATTCTAACCTATTCATTACTATCCCGTGCACCTCATTAAATCAAATTTCTTAAAAACACTGAAGCAGATTTATACCAAATAACAAAAAGCATGCTTTCTGTGTAAAGTTCTAATTCCAGTCAAATTTGGTGTAATTACATTTAGCTGTTTTTTCTGTATCACATTCCAAAATATTGCATGGCATTTAACATGAAAAATTACGTTTTGGGGCCCGAAGTTCTTCTTGGGCCCTGTTTGACAGATTACATCAAAAGTTTTCAGGAAGATGCTGAGGTGACTGATTTTATTTTGGGAAAGTTTATTGAAGATTCCTCAAACATCACCAACGACACTCTTCCTATGAAAACTACATGACAGCTACATAGTGGTGATAGTAACCATGAGCACAAATAATTGAGTCCAGGGTTTCACTGTGACACGCCTAGCATGAGAGCGAGAGGTTTGCAGAGAGGCAGTCAGGCTGTAGCCGCTGCGTTTCGCGCAGGCTCCTGAGGCCGGGAATCTGAGAGCAGTAGTCTGGACAATGACGACCGACCAACAACAGCAATCTTGGTTCCCTGACCTTCACAGCTGTTTTGTGTGGCCACCGAGCCGCTAACGTCAAAGACCGAGCACTGGCGGGAAGCTGCAGCTGCATTTGCGACCTCGCGGCTCTGGGGCTTTCAGCTTCCCGCTATTCCCGCAATCTGCAACAGGCAGCTGGACCTGGATCTGGTGATTTCTGACAGCCCACACAAGTTTACACACAGCCGGCCGGTCAGCCAGCTTGCCAGTCATTCACCTGCTACCCTGTTGTCCCACTGTCCTGCCGCCCAGAGCCACTAGTACCACTTCAATGGCACAGGAGCAGGAGCAAGAGTAAGGAGCAAGGAGTAACAGGATCTTGGCTTTGTATATAGTTGTATACAGTGGGTGGACGGTTGGTTTTGCTGGTACTCACGGCAGGGAGCTAGTAAGGAGCACCCAGTGACTTTCAGCCTCTCAGTTCCTGGACGGTGCCCCCTGCATCTTTGCATCTTGCACCTTTGCATCCTTGTACCCTGCCTCTTGAGGAAGGAGAGGAATGGAGCTTCGGGGTGATTTGCCTGCTAAAACGGCCTGAAGCACAGCGGAGGAGCCCTGCTGCAAAAACCATCAGATACAGGTGGACTGGGGCAGTGAGCTCAGTACAGGTGGTGAGTATGGGGAAGGTGAAGGGGGGGCACGAGGCCAACAAGTGGCCTGAGCCAGCACTATTCGACGAATCAAACCCCCCCCCTCTTGGCCTCAGACCCTTTGGCACACTGCGTACCGCTCAATAGGGGATATTTGGACACTGGACTTTGCGCTCTGGTTACTGGTTAACCATACAGCACATCTCATCACACCAAAATTCTAGCTTACCCAGGACATTGGGGAACACTGATCTGCTGTTGTTGCTGCTGCTGCTGAGCTGCTGTCGTTTGTCTGCTGTCCAAATCACACAGGCTTAATGAGGTCTGGTAGAACAAGAGACGCATTGCCACCCAGGACAAGGGGGGGAAAAGGCAAGAAGCAAAATCATGGAGCTCAGCACAGTGCTGAACCAAAACTAGTTACAATAGATCAGCGACAGAGCGAGACTGCAGCACGGACGGGATCCAGTAGTGCTACAAGCTCCAGTCAACCTAAGATCTATACGAAATTCAACTTCCTAAGGGATCCAGGGTCAGCCCTTTTTCAAGTAACGCAACCCTAAAAGGCCTCCAATCTCCATTGTTACCGCTGCAGACCCAAGCTTTCATCCCATTTGTAGAGCCTAAAGAGTCTAACGACGAAGGCAGAGCTCCAGACCAATTAATCCAGCAACTAAAAACCATGTTACAACCTCCAGGGGTGCAAGTGCCAGAAATTACACTTCTTGTGGGCGCTTCCGGAAATTTAGGCCTCTCACCAACAAAAATTAGTCAACAAGGTAATTCTCAAGAGATCCCTACTGCAGATTACAAGCTCCAAGAAAACTCTGTACCACTACTACAATTAGACGCCAGGGACGAGGACAGGGCCACCAAAAAAATTAAGGCTGTGAGCAGCACTAAAGAAGATTCAAAGAGAGCAGAAGCTGAGCAAGTCAACGCAATTAACTTTAGCCCAAGAAACAATATCTTGTCCAGCTGCCACAGTACCCCCATCAAAACAACAGATTCATCCAACACTAACTCACCAACAACCACAACACCCCTTGACCAAGGGTGTCTACTTATACAACAAAGAGGAACAGGAGCAGGAGTAGGGACACCGGACCTAAATCAGAAAGAAGAGGGGAGGGCGACCATGTCTTACTTAAATACACAAGAATGGGAGGACATGCTCACAACCTATTCACCAAATCATGAACAGGAACAGGACCAGGAACAGGAAGAAAGGGTGAACACCACCCCAGAACCCTCTGGGAATGCACTCTCCACAGAACAGATTAAAAACAGCTCAGAAAAGAGTGCCCAAACAAATGAACAAAATGCTGGTATTTGGGCTTCCCTACTAAACACAATACAACCTGTTCACCAAATCATGAACAGGAACAGGACCAGGAACAGGAACAAAGGGTGAACACCACCCCAGAACCCTCTGGGAATGCACTCTCCACAGAACAGATTAAAAACAGCTCAGAAAAGAGTGCGCAAACATATGAACAAAATGCTGGTATTTGGGCTTCCCTTCTAAACACAATACAATTGGCCATCAACACACTGTAATTTCAATCTGATAAAATGGAGATCCAGCTAACACTACTGAACACACTGGCAGTTTTTACTGCCAGCATTGACAAAAAATTGGGAAATCTGAACGGTCTAATATCAAGAGCACAATCCAATTCCCAATTCTGATGGAACTGCGATCAGGTCATTGATTAATTATCCATCCTGCCCTCAATGCTGAGCAGCCTAGTAAAGGACATTAAAAGCGCAACAGCAGGGAAAAAAACCAAAATGCCACAGCAATCCTAACAGCGTGGAGGGAACAACCAACAACCAAACAACCAGCAATATGCACATAGGAAATGTCAATGAGGACACTGAGAAAAAGGGCGGTTCCGGAAATGGAGGATCACCAAACTCAATGCTAAGCAACTCCACCAAGTCAAAAGGGAGGGGCATAATAAAAAGCTTCACACAAAAGCAACAGCTTACTTCCCCATCTTCTCAGGCCCAGACAACAAACGTGACATTAACCCAGATGATGCAAGTTCTATAAATCAAGCCCAACTGTCTCCTATCATGTCCAAACACCTCCCGGATCAAGAAGAGGCCCTAAATCAAACTTCTGCAATTGGGGCACACAGAGAAATTGGAGAAGAAAACAGACAAAGAGTTTCACCTAGGGCCATCATGAAACACAAAGAAGTGAAAGGATGAGATTTCACTACTACTCTAACAACAAAACCGGACAGAAGCCATAATAAACAGCAAATTAAATGCCAGGACGCACCAAAACTCAATGGCAGCAGGGTGCCCGCTATTATGTTTGCGGATGACACCCTGCTGCTGTCTAAGTCCCCCATGGGAATTCAACGAATTTTAGATGGATTTTCGACCTTTTGTACTGAGCGGGGTCTAGAGATCAATGCAATGAAGACGAAATACATGATTCTCAATCCCCCAAATTCCACCCGGCATAATCCCATCATAGGCACCCAGAAGTTGGAGAGAGTATGTACATTTGAGTATTTGGGAGTCACCATTAATCAAACAATGTCCTGGGACACCCATCGTAACAAGGCCAATTTAAGACTTGTTCAATTAACTGGAGGTATCTGTAGGTTGAGGAACACTTCGTCCTTTAAACCTTTGACCCCAGCCCTACAAATTTATAAAATGCAAGCGCGTGGGGCAGTAGTATACGGCGGGGAACTGTGGGGCCACACCTCTACACAGAACTTACTAGTCACTGGAAACAATTTTATTAGGCAGCTGGCAGCCCTTCCAACAAGTACACCTCTTTTGCCGTTGAGGCTGGACTTGGGATTGAGACCCATTAGTGAAGAGCTGGCACTCAAACCGCTGACATTCTGGCGTCGATTGTGGGCTAGGCCAGAACTTGCAACATATAGGTCTGAACTACAAGAGATTTTAACTCTGCCAAAAGCCGCTCTTATCCCATAGTTATCCTATGTGAAAAAGACATGTGAGAATCTGGGACGGCCGGAGCTTTGGCAAAACCCAGGGAGTGCGTGCTGTAGGATCCCTAGGAAACTCCTGGTAAAGGAATTTTATGAATTTAAATTATCAAAACTTATAGGGGCTACAAAGGAGGGGTCTCTTACTAACTTATTTATTAAAATGAAAGATGTGTACCACCAAGAGAGTGTTCTTGACAATATCAGCCCGGTCTTCACCAGAAAATTGTTCCTTCAGTGGAGACATAGCTCACTCCCACTTGGGTCATTTACGAAGCAGTGGTCCAATCCCCCCTCATCAGAGCAATGCTCACTATGCACCCAAACCCGGGAGGATGACCTACATATGATCTTTTTCTGTAAAGCATACCGTAGACCCAGAAATTATTGGCTTGTTCCCCTTCTTAAGAACCTGGGTCTTAGGCATTATCTACATGCATACAGAGTGTTATAAACAGATCTTTCGCCCCCGGTTGTGTTTGCGATAGCTAAATTTGTAAGAGCAATGTGGCACATTCGAGCAAGACATATAAAGCAGGTTGAGGCTGGGGATAATAGAACTATTGAATGAATTTTATTTTGCACCATGTTGTTATTTATGCTCCTTCTCAAAATGTCATGTGCTTTTTATCGAATGTTAACTCTATTTTAAATGTTTTTATTGTTGTATATCTTTTATGATCCAAAACGGTCGAAATAAAGATTATAAAGAAAAAAAAATGTCAGGACCTGAGGGGAGTGATAAGGGTTCCATCTAACAAACATGTACATTCACAAGAGACAAGTGGAGAAGCGTGCAACTCCGGGGCTCAAAAGCTGATCAACATAAAGCAAAAAACCACCAACACGAGCACAAACAACGGGCACAGATGAGAAGCTCGTGGAACGACAGATAGGCCAGCTGGGCCAAACCAGGAGCCATTACTTAAAGAACTTAAATGGCCTATCACATCGCCTAATGGTAGTTCCAGCCGGAGGTTCCAAGACAAAGGGGTACAGCACGGGGGGGCAAGAAATAAAACAAACATCCCCAATGCCAAGGAAACATAAGCCTATCCCCAGAAACTCTATGGCTGAAGTACTAAGCAACAAAGTGGAAACACAGCCCAAGGAAGCAATTCCAAACTGAATCATTGGCCACAGCAAACCCACAGCCGCCGGCAAATAAAGAAGACACCAGGAAGCAGAGGTTCTGGTATTCTACCCTCTATATACCTCCAAAGGCTATCAGGATACTTTAAATCGAGGAAATATCCTAAGACTAACGGCATCAATACCAAATCTTGCTGGCATAAGGACAACGGATCTACTCTCCATAGAGTTTATACATACCACCAACCCTCAATGTCCAGAGGCCACAAAAACAACATGGACCACAAGCGAAATTGCAGAGGCAATCTTGGCTGAACTGGGCATATTTCAAAGTTGGGGCATTGACATTGCCCCCTTCCAAAAACCAGCCTATCCATCACCATTACTAAGTAAGGTAAGCCCAGGACCAAAAACACGCCAAGTACACTCAAATTTTATACTTAGAGGAGCACGGGAAAGATCTCGTCAACAGAGTGCCAGCAGCTATTGGGACCGACAAGAAACAGTTTCATGGGCAGTTGCTAGAACAAGCCAAGGCCTCAGCAAGGAAGCAATATTGCGTACCATCATTTCACACACAGAGGAGGACTGACGCGATCTGCAAGGCAGAAGCCACAGCAGAGCAAAGGAGTCCCCTCTCAGACTATGCTCATGGAATATAAATGGCTTAGCAACAAAAATTGAGGATCAAGACTTCCTGCAGTATGTTGCAACCTTTGATATAATTTTGCTACAGGGAAACCTGGCTTTTGACACCTCAGCATATTGAGGGCAATATCTGCATCGCTACTCCAGCAACAAGGATTGGCAGATTTGGCCACTGTTCTGGTGGGCTGGCCACCTATGTCTCTACATCAAGCATACATTCAACAACTCTTATGGACTCGATGACAAATGCAACAATAGCAGTTACAATCTCAATCCTCCTCGAGGACGAAGAAATGGAGGTATGCAAAGCGAAAGACTCAACAACACTTGTAAATCAAGTAGCAAAGTATGATACAGTGATGGAAAACTCGATGTTCATCTTGACAGGGGACCTCAACCAATATCTTATAGGTTCGTCACAAGGAGAGGAGATAGCTATGCAAAACGGAAATCACAATATTTCTATACAATGCTATCCACTGTACAGAAAGAAGAAACACTGCAATAGCCGCCTAATTGCTGATCTAGACCATCTAAACCTCCTAGCTTTAAATGGAAGATTTCCGGATGATACTCCACCAGTTGACTCTTATTATACAACAAGCTCTATATTGGACTACAGCTTTCCAAGCCTCACACTCTTCCCATATATCTCTGGGTATAGAATGGGGGATAAGGGCGATAGCGACCATCGCCCCCAAGAATTTCAAATAACTGCGACCGTAGCAAGACCAATCAGCATGGACGCAACTTTGGGGTCCATCTTTACTTTCAACTCAAGAAGGATCAAATGTACAATAAATAATACAAACTCTAAGGTCGAAGCAGCAATCCAACTCTTCAACTCACCAGCATTCAGCCCAGAAGACAAAATAGAACACTGGGAACAGTTCACTGCTAAGCTAGTAGATCGCCATGCAGCTACCTTTGCTATGAAACAGAACTCCCAGAAAAACATGGGGAAAAAACTAAATTCTGAAGGATCAAAGACTACAGTTGAAACACCTCAAAAAATCAATAAAAGCAACTCTGCGCAAGCTGAGAAGACTCCCAGAGAACGCCACTTCACGAGCCTCCTTTAAGGACCAAAGGGCAAAATAAAAAAGACTGAAATGGAACATCAACAGTGAGCGTGAGAATGTATTCTGGGCATAACTTCTCCATGATACAAACAGCAACAACAGTGTCCTCTTCTGGGAAACTGTAAACGGGATTATCCACCTACACCATAAGGGTATTGGGTCATATATTTTGGAAGTAAACTTTGTAAAATTCCTTACTACCCACTTCAATAACCAAACAGACAGAGATATAACTCAAATGGCTAAAAGATGGACATCTGAAGAACAAGTCGGAGCAAGTATAGCGGAGAAGAGGGAGCATTAGCAGCCACACAAAGAAAACAGACCATCAGGCACAGATATCTGCTCTCTGCCTCTCTCAATCAAAAAACAGATTTCTAAACGGAGGAAAGAAGGGTCTCCGGGTCCAAATGGTATTTCACCTGCCCTGTTCAAAGCAAAGAGTGAAGACTGGGCTGATATTCTGCAATTTCTATTTCTGGAAGTCAGGTGGCTAAACAGAATACTGGAATCTTGGAAGGGCTCGACAATAGTGCCATTCTATAAAAAAGGAGACAAGGCTGAGCCCAATAATTATCGCCTAGTAGCTCTGATAGACAATGAAGCAAAATATTTTGCGGGCACCATATTAGAGGAGCTGACAAACTGGCCGGAGGCGAACTCGATAATACCATTGAACCCGACCGGCTTCTGCAAAATGGCCAGCACATCCACAAACATCCTCACAATCTCACTAATAATCGATGCAGCCAAAGCCTCGAAACTACCTTTACATCTATGCTACATTGACATTAGCGCCGCTTTCGACAATGTAGAGAGGGGTAGACTGTGGGGGAAATTGGTGCAATGGGGCACACCACAGCCTACTCTAAACATGCTGAAACGTCTACATACAGATACCTGGATGCAGGTGAAACTAGGTGGCGGTACCCATATCTCCTCGAAAGTTCCCACAACAAAGGGTTGTGTGCTTGCACCATCCCTGTTTAATCTATTGATGGGTGACCTTCCAAAGGTGCTTGACACCTGTAATTCACATTCACCGAGGATAGGAGGGAAAACATTGTCCAACCTCATGTATGCAGACGATGTAGTTCTGCTTAGTCACACTTACGTTGGTCTCTAGCATCTACTGACCGAAATGCACAACTACGCCACAGAAAACAACTTAAAAATAAACTTGAGCAAGACACGGACAATGTCAATAAACAACAAAAAGAACCTCCAGAGAAGTTGGTTCCTTAGTGGCACAAAACTTCATCCAGTTCAGGAATACAAGTACTTTGGAGTTATATTCAACAAGGAAGGGTCGCTCTGGTGCCAGAAAAAGGAAGCTAGAAGGAAAGGTCTGCTGATTGCTTTAACGCTGAAAAATCTGGCAAACAAATTGATGGGGCCTACCCTGATTCCGTTTTTGAAGGTAGTCCAGGCTAAACTACTCCCCTAAATTGCATATGGTAGTGAGGCAATGCGGGGAAGAAATGCAAAGGAGCTGGACAACACGCAGGTCAAAGCCTATAGAATCATGTTCTGCCTTCCGTCCTATACATCTCCTGCTCAAATCAGGATGGAGTTTGGCCTCCTACAAGATCTAGCTAGGAATGGTGCTTATATCATCTGCTGGCACAGGATTAGAAGTGCAACCACAAACACGCTAAACTATCTATTGTGGCAGGATATACAGCACATGGTGCACTCCCAAGCTAGACGCTACCTCCAGCTAGCCCTAGAATCTACCAAACTCACGGGACTCTGGGATGCACAAATTTCTTTGGTGGAGGACAAAACAAGCTTCTCAAACAGATCGCACACCTGAATGACCCTTAACTGCTATAAATTACTTGCTCCACAAAAAGTTTTTAACCAGGGTTACACTAAGTCCAAAAAAAATGAACTTTCTGAGGCATGGGATGGGAATCTTTCTGTGTGCTCAGCAAGAGCCGTGCAGGTTGTGTAAAATCAAACAAGGTGACATTCCACACCTAATCTGCTTATGCAAGGAACTGCACCAAGCACGGCAACAGTTTCTTAAAGAACCTTTTAAACAGAAAGGCATCCGCACCAGGAGGCAAGCGGTGCTAGCCTGCTTAAACCCAGAAAATACACAACTAAACTGCAGAATGGTAAAATTTCTTATGCTGGCTGAACAAAAAATGCCCAAAACAACAAAAGCTGAACCAGGCCTTGGCACTGCAGAACACCGCTGATGGGATCATGTCTTTAACCGGACAACTATAAGGACACACTGCCAGCAGTACAGGGATAATCCTGGTAACAAGTGGAGGAAATTTGACCAACACAATTAACACAACTTGTAAAAAGAGTTTATATGGCTGGAGCAAAAGAATATGAGACTGCAATTTACAGTATCCAGTTATTTAAGGATATATACTATGATTACAATTAATTCTGATTTTCTATTTGTAGAGAATTATTTAACAATGGGTCTTAATTTGGTTTTAATCTAAAGATTGCCTTTCATAATTAAAAAAAAACAATAAGGCAGAGAAAGTGGATGAAATCATATAGACTTTGTTGGAAATTAAATTTTTATTTTAGCAGTAATATTGCAATGGTTTTTAAGTAACTATGCAGAAAATAAAGAAACTTGAAACTAGTGGTGATTGACCCTCTGTGAAATATATATAATGGACTTTTGGGAACCACTTTACAACTGTGTGCCAACTATTATACCACCGCATGTGCTCATAGCACACAAGTTAAACTGTGAAATTGTATATGTTTTGCACTTTGTGAAAAGATAAAGATATACAATTATATCTGAGGATCTGTTCCAAAATGTCTCCATATGCCAAACTGGCTTAACGCGAAGAGTTTAGGCTGTAATGTAAAATTTGACCTTGGTTATGGCAAACAGAATAATGGGATTGCAACTGAAATAACGATTTAAATCTTATCAATGCATCGATTATGAACACTGACTAATGGTATTAATTATTATATCTGTTAAATAATTAAGTATTCAATTCTTAAATGTTCATTTTTCTCTTGCAAGCTAAATTATAAATAACATTTTACATTTCTATAGAAGTTAAGTAAAGAAAAAGACAGATCGGTCTTTTAAAAAAACTAAGATTGCTAGAAAGAGTTCAAGGATAGGTACCAATCAACTTGCGCTACTAGGAATTATTGATTTGTAATCATCCAATTGGAAATTCTATTTTATTTTTAGCAACAAGATGCACTGAAAATCGACATTGAAGAAGCCACTGCCTGATTAGTATTCAATTGCTGATTGTCAAATCTGAATGCTAATCATTACATTTCGATTTGTCTTTGTAACACATACTGAAAGATCACATATGACTACATCAATAGAAAGCTTAATTAAATTAGTGCACAAAAAATTGATGGTGCATGTTTTCTTTGTAGTTATACATTTAAATACATGTTGCAGTGCATTGCCTTTGGTATGGCTCTCACTCCAGAAAAACAGTGAAAGGCTACGGTTTCATACCAACTGTTGGGGTTCTCGAAATTCTAGCATTTGATTTCATAGGCGAATACCAAAAAAGCAGGATTATTAAACTAAGGGGCATATTAACAAGGGTTTTATCTCCGCTTTTTTGGCTTTAAAAGCCAAAGAAGCGGAGATAAAAATATCGCCCTATCAACAACAGGGTGCTAACATGCAAAATCGCATGTTAGCACCCTTTTTCACTACGCATCACTTTGCATCTCTAATGAGATGCAAAGTGGGCGTTCCAGGGCAAAATAATAGGAGAAATGTCGCTAAGCGACATTTCTCCTATTATCAAGCTTCACGCTAACCCTGTTAGAGACAAAAAAAGCAGCGTTAACCACGGTTAACGCTGCTTTTTTACGTCTGATAATTTTCAGACTTAGCCATGTAATCCAATGGGAGGTGGATTACATGTCTAAGTCCACCATGGGCTATCAACAAGGATATCCCTATCCTTGTAGTTTTATCGCTGCATTACCAGTGACAACCTCCCAAAATGCCGCTATCGCTGGATTTTTTTATCGCCTAGGCGGTTAGCGTTGTTAATAACGCGATAACCAGGCGATATTCTCCAGCGATAGCGGGCGTTAAAAAAATTAACGCTAAGCGCCCTTAGCGTTGATTTTCCCCGTTCCTTGTTAATATGCCCCTAAGAAAGTTTACTGTTCATTTAAAGTAAACAGCCAAACATAGCGCAAATTCACCAGTTGCACAGTAAAAAACATAAAATAACACATTTCAGTAAGACATAAATCGTTCAATAATTTATGGTCACAAGCAATTACTGACTTTGCTTCAGTCACGAGACTACCGGTTTTTGTTCAATAATTATGTCAAATGAAAAAAATGAGCTGCAGTTCATGAGGTGTTGTCTATCTTGAGTGGAATTTCACACATTTAATTTATTTGTGTACAGTTCTTGCAAAGTGTTACAACGTCACATTGCAGGCACTATTATGTGTTGGATATTTAAAAGATTCAGGGGGATATTCACAAGAACGTGTGCTAAACATCACCAAGAAATGCTAACGCAACTTTACACATCGCAGCCCATTGCGGGAAAATAACCCCGTGTCAACGTGGAATTCACAACAAGGCGGTACCATGCGATAGTCTGCCAAAACCGCGGCCAATGTCCATGATACAACCACCTCAACAGAGATAAAAACACAAACCACAACACAAAAAAAGTGTGATGAGCCCATTCGTGATGAGAAAAGGAGGGATAAGCACCGCCAGGCCCGCGACACACAAAGCAGGCGGGAATAAGCACAACAAAAGACTGAAAAAGAAAGACAAACCAAACAGAAAACAACAGCCAAGCACAATGGAGGCAACCCGAGCCATCAGACAACCCCACAAGCCCCATTGGCAACAAATCATTGTACATGGCATGCCATCTTGGACAAGGTGAATGCAGCCTCAGAGTGGAGGAGGATAATAGAAGGAAACCAGAACATACGGAATGATGCGAAAGGCACAAACAAGCAGAAACACGCCAACAACAAGAAGACAGCAATGCACACTGGAGATAGGAGTCCCGCGCCACACCAGGAGCTGGATGACATGGAGGAAATAGTGTCCACCACATCAGTCTGGAGATGGCGGCAGGACTCGGGGACCGGAAACTGCCCAAAACAACAGACACAACAGCAACAGGGAGAGGAACCAGCAGGGACTGGGGGGACAGGGGGAGATGGGCACAATGGCACGCAGGCAGAATTAAGCACAGCACAACTGCAGACAAACCATGCCCAAGAGTAACAACACCAACCAGGAGCACAAGTCACATAACCCGGCAATATCACACCAGTGAACAAGCACAGAAGTGAAAACCCCACTGCCTGAAAGGGAGAAGGGTGAGCCAAATCAGAGCTGAAGGGACATCTCGCACACAATGCAGCACATACACATAGGAAGCAGAGCACCCCAACATCGAACACAATTTAGTACACACACCAACATTTGCACAACCAATCACAGGACACAAGTGTACCTGCCTGTGGCCGGTAAACGGCCATATGCATCTGGCTAAGCACGAAACAGGGACATGATAATGCACAAGTACAAACCCACAGTCCTGATGGGGTAGCAATGCACGTATGGTAGGAAGCGAGAGAGTCTGTGACACACACATTGGCATACAAATCAAGACACAACACAGTTGGAGACAAGTGAAAGTGCGGGAAATTTATCAACAAGTGCTTGTCAGTACGGCCAAGAGAAGCGCCATGATATGCAGACCAATGCAGCAGCATGTCTGAATGAGGAACGTAGGAAAGCGCCCATGTCCTCCTCGGGGGAGTCCGTCACCAACACAAGTCTGTGTCAACCCGCGTTGGTTGTCCGCGCCTGGATCATGAGTCCAGGCCAATGCAGCCATGTCCACTGTCGTTTTGGGATATGTGACCATATTCCCAACATGAAACCAGGTGTTGGGACACGTGCAATGGGTCACATCCAGTTGTGGCTGCAGGTACCTTGTCACTCGTCCATGAACGGGAGTGCATCTGCGTAGGCCAACATCTCCAATGAGCGATCGTTGTACACCATATCTGACATGTCCTCGATGTAATCTATTCAGCTGACCCGGACAGATATCCTGACTCCAACCACTGGACCCAATGTGCACCAAAGCCCAATCGGGTAGTGGCTCAATGTGCTCACTGCACACAACAACTCTTGAAATTTCCCATGTCCAGTTTCCAGCCTGCATGCCAAACATCCATGCATGCCATCACGGTGACACTCCTGGTCATGGGCCAACAGGGGGTGCACACACAAGTCATAATCCAGGTCAGCCACTGTTACCTTAGAGAAGCAGACATCCATGGACCACTCGAATATGTACGAGCGACAATGGAACACAGGCTGAATGCAGGTGACGTCCGCAAGGTGAAAGCTCAGTCGGTAACTGATCTGCAGCACTGCCAACAACAGTGCTCCCAGTACATGCAGCAGACGTGCACGGTACAGATCCACGTGACTGGAGTCGAGCATGTGTCCGGAATGGTCTGCCATTGCGTCAGTGGCTCTGCTTGAAGCGGCACTGGCTTGCACTGCACCAGTCCTGTGGATGAGATGGCACAGCTCGGTGCAATGAGCAGTGTTTGTGTGCAACGGGTGCAGGCCTGGAGTGGGGTGGGAGTACGTGTGAAGGCCATTTCACGCACACCTACTACGAACAAGGACTTTTGCATGTGGGATGTGTACACGTTGGTCTCACGTCGGGCAGTGCGTAGTGTAGGAGTCACAACCAAATGCTATTGCATCTGTCAAGGGGTGCTGGCCACATGCAAGTTCCCACTCGGAGCTGCAGATGTAATACCGCCTGATAGTTCAGACCAAGGACCTTTCATCACTACAGTAACTTCACCCTCTGCATGCATACAGGAGATGTACAGAGGCCTGTCATGGGTGTGGTGGGATGTCTGCGACCCTGGAAATCATGGATGATATGCCCAGCACGTGGCACATGAGCAGCCTCACTGTGTGTTACGTTGCAACACAGCTGCTCCTCCCTCCCACGAGCCCCCACATTTGTGTGCCCTGTGCGGTTGCATCACGTGCATTCCTACGGCACACCATTGTAATGCCTGTCTGCGCATGTCCAGCGGCATGCCAACAACACTGTGACGCTGGCATTTGAAGGTGTGCGGCCATGTGAGTGTAGGCCAATGGTCCAGACAGGGCGGACACATGTGTGCAGCCCATGGCTGGCTGTGATCGGGATGCGAATGAGGGCAGACAACTGACTCATGCATCCGTAGAACTGATATACATAACACTTGGCATGCATGTGCCAAAACCCCGAGTGGTCTTGTGCTCCTACATGTCCCCTTACGTGCCAGCCCACCCTCCTGGTGCATGCGATATTGCAACATTGACTACTTTGGCCCTGGTGGTGACAACACCCCAACACAGCGACACACTTACCACACTTCCTGCCCAAGGCCAGGTCCAAGCCACGCCCTGCTCCCCCTGCCGAATCAGCACCCGCCTGCGCATACCTGACGTATGCTGGACCAGCACACACTGCTGGTGCATGCAGGGGGGTGCGTACGGGGCTACATATCCAGGGTCACACCAATGCTGAGGTGACATGATAACTTCCACTGAAGACAGCACACTGTGATGTTGCAGGGCCCATGCCCATCATGCTGACACAATGACCACGCACACATACACACTTGCTCAGATGGTGTGAATGGCTACGGGCACATGTGCATAGTCACATTTATGAGCAGGCACACATGCCGAGTGACACCTGTGTTGGATGTGTGTGGGGTGTGTGCACACCAGCCTGCAAGGGCTGCCTGGTGCAGTCAGAAATCGACAACAGTGTACATCGTAAAGGACACAACCATTCAACCATAAAGGCCCCATGGCTTGTGCTGCACACAGTTAGTGGCCCTGGATGCACAGCGTCCTGCATGGGCCTACCACCACGGGCCGCTGACTTGCGGGGCAGTGGGGCAGGGTCACGAGTGCAGAGCAGGTTCCTGTAGATGACAAAGGGGCTTGTCGCGGAGTGTCTCGGTGGACAGTGGAAGGTGTACCCCTAGGGCATGATGCAGAGGGCAGGACCACCCTTAAGCACTCACTATGGTGGAGATGAATGGAACAGACACATGTCGGACACCAAGTCCGGTCCAGTCAGATAAAGATGCAGAAAACACCAGGCCATGGACTTAGATGCCACCAAGGTCCAACCAGATGGTGCCCATGACTCATTGCGCACAGAGTTAGTGACACCAGTGCTGTTAGGGGATGTCGCCTGCAATGAGGTATGTCCAATGGTGTGGACTCCTCCACATCTTACCCAAGACACAGTTTCAGATGTGTGACCTACTGGGCCAAAGGGGACGCCGGTGGAGTATGTCAATAAGAAAGGAGTAATGTGGGCCAGCATCGGGGGGGGCAGCGATGGTCTGCGGAGGCTGCAGAGGTCATGGGACTGGTGCTTGGAGCTTGCACCGGCACGTGGTGGGCCCTCTTTCACATACGCTGGTGTAGACAGGTGAGCGGAGCCTTGTTGGTGTGCTGGGGGCAGGCAAAACGGGTCTGGGGGCCAGCAGCCTGGGGGGCAGCAGGCACACAGGGACACAGGCACCGCTGCGCTTGGTGCATGACTTGTGGCAGGCTGAGAGGTGCCGCCCTGGCAGACGCGTTGTCCATTCCAAATGAGAACCATGACCAGTGCAGCTGGCTTTTTGTTCACACCCCTATGCAGGCCTGGCGTACGCAGGTCCAATGCACTACGCACTCGCATGCATGGGCAGACGTAACATGCAACATTTCCAAGTTCTGCCCCACAGCCTGTGACTGTGGGCTGGAGGTGAGTAGTGTGTTTATTTTGGACTTACCAACGGGCACTGTATTTCCATGTGTGCCCTCCTGGGAGCGCTGGGTGATGATGGACTGTTGGGAGATGTGAGTTTCAGGCACTCTGCCTGGGGAGTTGGCCACCACATTGTTGAAGAGTCCAGCTGCTCCTGCACAGTGTGGGTGATGTGGGGGGTGCTGGGGTACCAGGCTGATGATGGTACCGTCAGCGGGTGGGGGATGTGGGTCAGGATGCGGGGGATGGTTGTCCTTTTGGGCCTGTAGTAGGCAATTTCCTCCTCTGGTGTTGGGTTTGGGAGGCAGGTGCGTTTCAGGTGGGTCCGCTGTCTTTGTGTATGCTGTCTCTGTGGTGTTACCGGGGGGGGGGGGTTGACGGGTCCTGGGGGTGGTGGCGGGCCAGGGGTGGTTGGGGTGGGTGTTGTGGCCCTCATGGGTATCCGCGTTGCATGATCATTGTCTCCATGGCATCTGTAGGTCTTCTGGTGTGGCTCTTGGCTGGGCTCCCTTTTATGCTGCAGGTAGTCATCCTGCTTAACACCAGTGAATCGAGATACAACACAGGTGCCGAAATAGAGCGGTTCCAGCTTGGCTTGACATCCAGCTGATAGAGACACTTACACGTCCTTAAGTGGATCCTGTATTCTTCTACCTTAAGTTTTCAGCCACTGATCCAATATGTATCCGTAAGCGGACTAGCACGCTTGGACACAGGAACTATGATTCTTATCCCTTATGTCCTATATTGATGAGTCCCGCCCCACGAGCGAGAGCAGGCACACGAAAAGGTCCAGCACCTATCCAGGTTGCCCCATCTGTCCTGATGAAGATCCGCACGGCCAAGGATTAAACCACCCTCAAGGCCATTAAGACGGGTCGAAACGTCGACGCCCCCAGTTTATTAGCCTGGGACACGTCACTCCCCCACGTGCTATACTAGATCTGTTTTCTAGTTTAATTTATAAATGTATAATTCAGTTTTCATACTTTGAAACTTGACCAGGCCCTGTAGGACGGTGATTGATAACCAGTCCAATATTGAATTATGCCAAGTTTTCCTATGCCACTACTCTGATTTCTCTCTTCTTTCACTCATTCACCCTTAAGCACCCTTGCTACATGCAGGTTCCCTCTGGAGCAACCCTGACTACAATAATTGTCAAAAGTAAAGACTGTAAGAAAATAAATGTATGGTGATTAAGATTTTGTTTGTTGCACTCCTTGTTTATGTTGAATACTGTATTTAATACCGAGAGCTACCAGACCTATTCATTTTAGCTCACAATTAAGTGAATGATATCACTGAGTAAGGGCCTATAGCCCCTTCTGGTAATGAAGGTCTAGGACCATTGTTTTTTGTATCGTAATTGCACCCAGGTCCTCGACTATTGGGTTACCCCATTTTTGTAATTAACACCAGCAAAAGGCAGGTGTTAATTCCCTGCTGCTACCGCGACCTATCACCTGTTTTTGGTTCGCATCACAGATCTGACAGTTCGTTGTGAAAGTGGTGTTGTGGAATTTTCATGTGTTTTTGCACAGGAACGCCTACTCTGCATCTCATTAGGGTTAGTTGGTGGTGTCCACTGTGGAGATACATTTTGAGGCAGTTATCGCGGGAATACTCGCGATGTCTGCAGTTTGCACCAGCTTGTGAATGGAGTGTTAAATCAATCTCCATTCTTGATGCGTTAAGGTGGAGTTAAATTGAACATAAGTCCTTGTGAATATTCCCCTTAGTCGGAGTCTAATGTGATAAAAAGAAGGATTACCCCCATTAAATACTCTTCAAGTGGGGGCGTTGCCTTGGAGGCCAGAATATATGTTATCCCTCTGTGAGCTCCCAGCTAATCGGCAGGTACCTCCATCACCATACTGGCTGCTGGCAACACCCGGGACAGCGAAGGGGCTCTGTTATCCTCAGAATGGCCCATGGAGCTTGGATTGCAGATTGGGGGCACCTGGATTAGCAGATTAGGCAGATGAAGTGATGGGAATCCTGCATTTATTTCCCTGCCTCACTGGTTGTCCTGGCCCCATGGACACACCCTACTATCCTATGTCGCCTCCACACTTGATCCAAAGGAGGCAGTGACTGGAAGAGACTGACCCATATAGGTGTTATTGTGGAGACTACACAGAGGCCCTGTTACATGTGCTGCCTAGGCTACTGGCAATGCCCTGTGCAAGTGGGTCAGTGATCCTGGTTCTCACTGGTGTTTGTCTGCTTGATACTGTGCTACTTGATTCCCTACATGTGAATGCTTCGGACATCATCATTCCCCAGTCACATTCCTGTTGCCCACTGCATTTCAGCAGTTGACAGTGGGCTCCTGATCTTCCCACTGTGGACACCTCCCAACCCACCTCCATGGGAGCAATGAGGCCCGCCTGAGATCCCCCAGCATTGCCTCAAGTGGATCCCTGCTGCATACTTGACCCTGATTGCTTGTGCTGCCGGGACTGGAGATGGGTTCTTGTGCAAGTGGTTCGAGGGGTCCTATTCAATGGGACTGCCTCCTCTCCTCATTGTTCCACAGCTTCCTACTACATCACACTGGCACCTGGAATTTACCACTATGAATCCTATGCCATTCTTGCATACAATATAGGGCATGGTGAACCCCCTGACTCAAGCGCAAACAAACATTTTCAAATGTACATCCCCTCCGTCCCACACTGCCAAATCCAATGGCAGAGACAGCATTTCTGCATCAAAACCTGACTTTCTTGATGTCTCAGAGTTATTACAAGCCATTCAAACTTTCCAGCTGACACTGGAAATTAAGATTGGTAAGGTATGTCTGTGCCAAGATTTGTGCAATGCAGCTGACCGGGTGTCTGGTGCAGAGGGGCGAATTTCTGACCTTGTGAACTCTGTCACAACCCTCAAAGCAGAGGTAACCCATCTGACAACAGGGTTGAGGGGACATGCTTGGAGAAATTCTTAGAACCGTGGATTTTGTCTTGGATCCCTGATGGGCTCCTCTCACCCTGCTTCCCTGTCGAGAGGGCCTACAGATCACTGGCGGTGAACTTCATCTGAACACCCCTCCTCGTTTTCTGATCACCAAAATCTTAAAATATCTAGACAGAGATAACATCCTTCATTCAGCCAGGGAGAGCGAGACATGGCCTGATTTCAATCCACCAAGATCCTTAAATTTCCAGTTTACATTTGCAATGGAAATCTTTCAAAGCTGTCAAACAGATCCTGCGGTCCTTGAGCATTGCATATATGCTCCTCTACCCGGCCTGGTTCAGGATCCTTTATGCTTCCAAATCCCTCTTTTTTGACACTCCTGAAGCAGCGTAGGAATGAGTACCAGAGCAGCATCCTCTGCTCGGTCACTCTCCTCCGTCCTCGGACGCACCAAACCAGAGAGGATGCCAGGCAGGTGGATCTAATCCCCTGAGCCACACCAAATATAAGGGGTCTCATAGCAGCAGGTCTCACACTGATTGTTCCTTGGCTTATTCTGATGCAGGGGCCAACAGTTCTGACATAGATACCGACACAAGCTGACCAATACAGCGAGCTCTGCCTGGGAAGGGGTTCTCTGACCAGATAGTTTATTCTCTCCGGGGAACAATGTTGTGCAACCAATCGACTGAAAATAGCCCCATGATTGGATATGATTTGCTTTGCCAACAGCCTGTTATCCTGCTTGTGGAGTCAGCTTATGGAGGGAAGACCTAATTGGATGACCTCTGTAATGCTGCCTTTATGTGTGTTCTGTTGTTGTTGGGATGACAGATGCTTCTTGGGTGCAAGTGTGGGTTGGAGGATTGGCGAGAACCTTTGTGTGAAGGTTCTGGCCCTGCTGAACACAATTCTTGTAGCAGTGCAGATCAAAATTCTAATCAATCGACCTTTCCTCCCTCTACCTGGATTCAGAGGGTTAATCACCACCCATGGGTTGGCGTTGCCATAGAGATGCCTGAAGTCTCCCTGGTACATGGGGCCTGCCCCCCAATTGTCTAACACCTCATACCCTCTATGTACTTAAAATTATGACATGGAATGTTAATAGCCTCAAGGACCTAATTAAAGGCAGCGGATTGCAGGCCAATAATATAGACTGGTGTGCATATATGTCCCTTCCCAAAAAGCTTGTGCCCACCCTCAACGTGGTAAAAGCCACACTATTAGCTCTGGCATGAGGCCTTACAGTGGTGGGATAGGATTTTAATATGGTGATGTCAACATCCATGGCCTGCTCCAAAATAACAGGCACTGGCCACCCCTGACCTTGTGGCTAACAGATTGGCTGTTTAGTCTTAGACACAGCAACATTTGCCAAGCTTGGAATCCAAACACCTTGCCATACACTCACAAATCAGCAGTACACAAGACATGGTCCCGGATTGACTTATTCCTTATGCCCGCCGCTGATTTTCTTTGTACTACGGTTGCCTCCCTTCTCCCAAGGGGAATATTAGACCACTCCCCAATGTTATGGATTAGGGGGATCCTGACCTCTCATCACCCTATATGACTGCAGAACACCTGGTGTCTGATGAATCCTCAAGAACTAGATACCTACCTTTCCCTAAATGGTCGATATTTGGAGTCACCCGGGGCATTGTGGGAAAAGCCTATATGTGGGGAATTGTTTGCCCACCCCTCCGTGCCTGAGAGAGGTGGAAGTTCTGCCAGGTGGGAGAACTGGAAGCACATGTAGCTCATGCAGAGGAATGAATGAGAGCAGACAAAATGGAAACCCGCCAGATGGGGATTGACAGGACATCACTGAGATAACTCTGCCTTGATGAAGCTTGTTCTCTCTGGGTTACATCCCGATGCAGGGTTTAAGGGTGGGAGACAGATTTAGCAAGGTGCTGTAATAGTTACCCACATAAAAAACAGTAGACAGGCTGATACCTTGCATAGTAGATATGGCTCGGGCAAGAGTTGCGGACACTCAAGCCAGCACATTGATGTTTGCAGATTACTACAGCTCTCTCTATGTGGAATGAATGAGGATTCAAGGAAGTTTCTTACACCATTGATAACAGACTTACTGCTGACCCCTCTTGCTGCCGCCTGATAGGACTGCACTAGAACAACCTATTACCCCTGATGAGATAAATGTAGCCCTAACTGATATGAAATATAAAATAATGCAGGGTCCTAATGGCTTCCCGAACAGTACTAACAAAAACTTTGCAAGCCCCTTCTTCTCCGGTTGATGGCCCTGTATACGAAGCCATAATTAAAGAGTTCCTTTCCAGACGTGCTCAATTTAGCAATGTTTGTGGTTCTTAATAAGGCTGGACACCCCCTGGACAACTGTGTGTCCTACTGCTTGATTCCTCTCATTTAAAGTGAGATCAAAATATATGCTAAGGTCCTGGCCAATAAACCCCTTAAGGTCATACCAAGTTGATTCATCAAGGTCACTCTGGCATCTACAGTGTCCCACAGGGTCTAATGCTTTTTTACTTTTCAACTTTGAAAAAGCTTTTGATTCCTTGACTGGCACTTTCTGCAGACACCTTGGTTGGTTCAGGCATCACTTCATATCGTTTGTGCGGGCAGTAGATGCTGGCCAGACCACACAAATGCGGATTAATGGTGTATAGTCACCGATCTTTTCAATACAATATGATACCAGACTAGGGTGCCCCCTGTCCCCCCTCCTTTTTGCCTTGGCGATCGAACCTCTGTTGTGCATTGTGAGGCACAAGTCTGGATATTCCAATTCAGTGACAGCATAGAAGATCGGATAGCTCTAAATGCAGATGACGTCTTGCTCTTTGTCTCCAACCCAGGGACCACAAGATCAAGACTACATAATATGCATGAACAATATGGGCAGGCCATCTGGTTAATTGGTCCAAATCGCTTTTGGTCCCCTTGAATGGACAACCCTACAGCTAAGTCATGGCACAGTCTTATACCGATCTGCAGACTGAGATTCATTTACCTAGACATAAACATATCCCTGCTCTCAAACCTGGCTTGGTCACTTAATTCAACACCTTTGTTCCATAATATACGGAAAGACCTAGATAAATAGGACTTACAGCCACTTAACTTATTGGGGAAGGTGGCTCTTTTTATGGTGATTGTTTCACAATGGTTTTTATTTGTCTTGCAAACATCCCACCCCCTTCTCAAACACTGATTCACCTGGTTACACTCCAAAGCGCTCTCTTTTCTCTGGCCCAGTTGGGTACCACAAATTGCATTTGGGAAATCTGTACAATCTACCTTTGCCAGGGGCTTAGCTGCAGCAGACCTACATCTATACTACTGGGTCTCTCAGTTGTTGGTACTCAACAAATGGCTTCATGGAGGGTGGGGCGACCCAGGCTACAAGGTTGAACTACTATCAATGTGCTGGGACACCAATGCAGACAGGCTGTATTTAATTCCCATTCCCCACCCCCTCCCTAACCATACTGGAACCATGTTCCTGGCGTTGTGATCGGCACTGAGCTACAACGGGTGGATGGGCAAGATCACACTGCAGACCCCCCTTTGGAGAGGCACTTGGTTGCGCCAGGTGGCTATCTTGGTGGGTTTTGGCACATGGGACCTTATAGGCATCTCCAGACTGGGTGGCGCAAAGGTGGATGCACATATGAGGTCCTTTCAAGACCTGCAGGTTGACTTCAATTTACACCGCTACGCCTTGGCTTCTCATAGAGAGACAATCGGGGAGGCACCCTAATTCAGCTCCCTGAAGTGTAAATTACTCTTGGGTCCCCTGAGACCTGTGTTTACTGCTCCCTCATCAATAACTCACCTGACTTATTTGCCCCTATGATGGTCCACTAGAAATCATGATCCATTGCAAAACACTCGCAATTTACCGCTCTCTTCAAGAGGGTGGTAATACACTCGCAAATGGGAAAGGGGTTCCTTTGGAAAATATTTTTTAGGGGCAGGCAGTGGTCCCAGGGACCACTGCCTGCCCTTAAAAAATTAAACAAAAACGTTTCATTTTCTGTTTTTTTTAAATGCCTCCCGTTTTCTTTTATGGAAAACGAGCTGCATTTTAAAAAAATATATGCTTTATTTAGAAGCAGTCCCAGACATGTAGGTCTGCTGACCCCAGCAGGCCACCGTCCCTGGGAGGGCCAGCCATTCCCAATGTGGGGGGGACGCAAATTGTGAGTGCCTCATGAATATTCATGAGCCATGCAATTTGCGACCCCATTGGGAATTGCAAACAGTGTCTTAGATACTGTTATACATGGCATTTTGCGACTCGCAAATTGCAACTCGTAATCGAGCTCAAATTGCGAGTCGCAAATTGTCATAGTTGTACATCTGGCCCAAAAAGATCTGGGAGAAATGGTGCGATTATTATGGATTGCAGGGCACAATTGGTTCATTGCCATGCAAAAACGTCAACAAGCGCTTTGTTTTTGGTTCACTTTATTTTCTTTATAAAAATCAACAAAATTTGGTTTACAAAAACACATGCACTTCAAGCATCAATTGCTCTTAGATAAGTGGACGGCCACTTTAGCCACCATGACTTCTATAAAATCTTATATAAGCAAGCACTGGCAAACTCAATAGTTCTGGACTTGACAAGCCACTAAAACTAAAGAAGAATAAAAAAGCATTTTTCAGGAAAACCATGCAACCATACATTCCCAATAAAAAATGTAATTTGATAAAATTTTAACCATTGCATAGAAAATAATAAAATAGGTTAGGTACTTCCTAGCTGGTCAGATTTCAGACAGGGGCAACGTATTTCATATAGAGGGGCGTGCAAACAGATAATGGAAGATTTTCCAACAATGGTTAGCCAAAAAGAGACAAAATTGACAAACTAATATAAACTGACACATCTGGCAAAGTACTTGGAAGAATATACAATCTTCAAAAGGGAGTCAATGTAAGCATGTTTGAAAGGGAGCTGAGATTTAATGGATTGGTTACGAGATGAGCTGCCTGATTTCGGATTGAAACACGCCTACCAAAAGGCCAGTCCTACAATCCAAGGTACACAATATTGTAGTAATCCATACGGGATCCAATGAGTGCACTTACAGATAAAAAAGAAGGACCAGATGTATTACAGGTTGGAAATTGTGTATACCTTTTTTGCCGGATGTATGTCGTTACAACGCACACTTTTACAACGCATGCACTTACAACGCATTTTTTACAACGCACAATCCATTACAACGCACGACATTACAACGCAGGCCACTACAACGCATTTTTAAAAACTACCTTTACAACGCATTTCCATTACAACGCATACTACCTTTACAACGCATACCATTACAACGCATAATATTAAATTGCATTTAAGGTAAGTATTAGATAGTATAGGGGTAAAAATTACTATTCTAACTCCAGGGGGTGCAACAGTAGGGTGAGTGTTGGATAGTATAGGGGTAAAAATTACTATTCTAACTCCAGGGGGTGCAACAGTAGGGTAAATGTTGGATAGTATAGGGGTAAAAATTACTATTCTAACTCCAGGGGGTGCAACAGTAGGGAAAGTGTTGGATAGTATAGGGGTAAAAATTACTATTCTAACTCCAGGGGGTGCAACAGTAGGGTAAGTGTTGGATAGTATAGGGGTAAAAATTACTATTCTAACTCCAGGGGGTGCCACAGTAGGGTAAGTGTTGGATAGTATAGGGGTAAAAATTACTATTCTAACTCCAGGGGGTGCAACAGTAGAGTAAGTGTTGGATAGTATAGGGGTAAAAATTACTATTCTAACTCCAGGGGGTGCAACAGTAGGGTAAGTGTTGGATAGTATAGGGGTAACAATTACTATTCTAACTCCAGGGGGTGCAACAGTAGGGTAAGTGTAGGATAGTATAGGGGTAAAAATTACTATTCTAACTCCAGGGGGTGCAACAGTAGGGTAAGTGTTGGATAGTATAGGGGTAAAAATTACTATTCTAACTCCAGGGGGTGCAACAGTAGGGTAAGTGTTGGATAGTATAGGGATAAAAATTACTATTCTAACTCCAGGGGGTGCAACGGTAGAGTAAGTGTTGGATAGTATAGGGGTAAAAATTACTATTCTAACTCCAGGGGGTGCAACAGTAGGGTAAGTGTTGGATAGTATAGGGGTAAAAATTACTATCCTAACTCCAGGGGGTGCAACAGTAGAGTAAGTGTTGGATAGTATAGGGGTAAAAATTACTATTCTAACTCCAGGGGGTGCAATAGTAGGGTAAGTGTTGGATAGTATAGGGGTAAAAATTACTATATTATGCGTTGTAATGGTATGCGTTGTAATGGTAGTATGCGTTGTAATGGAATGCGTTGTAAAGGTTGTTTTTAAAAATGCGTTGTAGTGTCCTGCGTTGTAATGTCATGCGTTGTAATGGATTGTGCGTTGTAAAAAATGCGTTGTAAGTGTAGTGCGTTGTAAAAGTTGCGTTGTAAAGGTTGTTCCCCTTTTTTGCCACCTGTAAAGAATTTGACAAATTCATCAATGTAGTAACAGGTTAGGTAGTAAAAAATTCCAATCATAGTGGGTCAGAATCTAACGTACCTCAAGACTATTAATGAGGTAGGCTGCCAACTTTGACTCACTAAGATTGGAGGATATCATATGTGTGGTGGGATGCTGAGGTAAGAAGACCACCATGTTTCTGAATGCTTTTAAATAAAGCAAACTTTTCTTTTTAAATACAGGCAATTTTTCTTAAAGGAGAAAAGAGGCTGGGTTTAAAAAGTGAAACCTTTTTGGTCCATTTTAAATTCACAACAGGGAAGAGGTACCAAGTAGACCCCCTTCTCTTTTGTGAATGAGTAACCACCTCTCATGAGGTCTAAGAATTTGTTTAATGTTTTGTGACCAGATTCCAGTAGCAAAATATTGATACATAGCATACCAATTTGGTATTTAGAAGGGACCCCACAGCACACCCCTTTTAGACACACAGGGGCATATTTGCAACAGGCAGCGATAATTATCGCTGACCTTGTATACCGCATTTTTTACTATCGCTGGAATATTTCGCAAGGCTAGTGTTGTACCAACAACGCTTAGGGCCATGGTGATGTATATTCCAGCGATAGCACCCTTTTCCCTGGAACATCGCTGGTTTTCCAGCGATGTTCCATGTAAAACGGCGATATGCTTGATGATACGACCGTGTGGCCGTATCACATGAATCCACCTCCCATGTTAGGTATGCCTTAGTCAGGAATTTAACAGATGTTAAGGCGTACTTAGCGCGATTAAAATGAACGCTTCCCCACATTGTAAATATCGCAAAGCTGCCTTTGCGATATTTACCCATGTTGTTTCCACAGACACGCCTACTTTCATCTCATTAGCGATGTGAAGTTAGGCGTGCTGGAAACGGGAGCAAAATCAGCAAAATACACGCGATAGCGTGTCTTTGCTGATAAGGCGATAAAATTATCGCCACTTTTTGGCTGAAAACGCCCGCAAAAGCGGCGATCATTTTTGATCGCCGCATTGTTAAAATGCCCCCAAATTGGTACCCATTCACAATCCCATTTTAGGAGTCACAAAAATATTTCTAACTCCTCAAATGCCACATCTGGAAAAAGAAGTTTTATTGTAGCAAACCACTGAATTGGAGAGTTTCCACTGTAAATAATCCTTAGGGCCCAATTCACAAAGGTATACAGCAAAGTAGTAAAGTTAGACCTTTGGTCTAAGTTTACCTTTGTGAAAACCAATAAGTAGTAAACTTACACAAAAGTGTAAGTTTACCTTTGTAAATCAGGCCGTTAGTTTCCTGATTATGGAATTAGGGATGGGTCACAGTTTTCTCATGTGCAAGATGCAGAAACAAATTACAGACACCACCTTAGCATCAAAGTGAAGCCTATTGCCTATCTTCTCTCTTATACGTAGCAGTGGAGAAGGCCTCCTTATATGCTCAAGTAGCATACTGTGGAAAATATTGTCAAAAACTAATGGAGGAATGCAATTTGGCCTACAATGCGGTCATGGACTGCACAGGCCAGCACTATGTGGGCAACGAAGCTGTCCGGGCCGTATTGGGTGACATCATCACGGTTCATGGTCTTGTTGACATCTGTCACCCCATGGAGCAGGAGTTTAGCTTCTTCTCACAAGTGCATGGCACCCAGTCTCGTCTGGTTGCCCCTTTTCAGAATGCCTGGATCCTTGATGGTGCAATCACGGACCACTACCCAATTCTCCTACCTCTGGAACTTGGTCTGTCCTGGCTGGCACACTCTTGTTACCCCCTTGAGCACATCCCTACTTTGAGCCCATGTTTCCGCTTATTTGGAGCACAATAAGGGTTCTGTCATCTCTCTGTGCAGCCTGTGGGCGGCCACGAAGGTGACCATCAGGGGCCAATTAATGAGAGATGCCATCCTCACCAACAAACAGAGGGTGACACAGCAAAGTGCCTTGAATGACATATTTGTGTCCCTCACCCACCTCTGTACTTCTCTGTCTCGTGTCATCTGTACAAGGCCTGCATGGACCATAATGCACTTTAAACCCCTAAGAGTGAGTATGTGGTATAGCAGATAAAGGGCTGGCACTAGGACCAAGGTGAGAAGGCATGAGGCTGCTGGTGTCCCAGTTGCACCAGCAGGACGCAGCAATGGCTATCACAGTCATCAGATCTGTTGACTGCACCATCATCAGCCAGCCACAGGATATTGTTAACAAGTTTGCGGCCTTCTACCAGGCTTGTATAGGAAAAGGCGACAGATCCTTCCCACTTGGATGCCTTTTTGATCGTGCACATCTCTCCTGTCAAAACAAATCGGGCAGAGTGGTGTAAAAAGGGGTGTGGCCTTCGACCACCTCTCAGCAATCCCACTGTGTAGGGCTTACTGTAGGTGCCTGGTGGGCTAGTTGGACCCTCAGCAGTGAAGGGGTCTTCATCCCCCAACCAAGAGGTTGCCAGGACGCGGATTTGCAGACTAATGGAGAAAAAGGACAGGGCCTACGGTGAGTTACCGGCATAGTTTTTTTTTTACATTCTAGGAAATAGGGGTCTTTTGTCGCCTTACCCATTTTTTATTTATATTTAAATAAAAAGGGGGGGTTCTGCACGGCTCTCCTCCCGAGGCCGATTTCAGCCCCGGGAGTCACATCTTTCGGGGCTAGGGCTATGTTTAAATTGTTGAGATATGATTATTATAAATGATACTGATAAATGGGAGGTTTGCTTATTGGCCCCCCTCCCCCAGGTCATTTTCGGCCCAGGGGACCCCATCCCGGAGGCCAGGCATTATCCTTTATTTAAAACAAATAAATAAATACAAATGAGTTGGGGGGCCTGAGAGGCCCCCTGACCCTGGCCAATATTACACCGGGGACCCATTCCATTTCTATTTTTAAATGCATCCCGTTTTCCTTTAAGGAAAAAGGGCTGCATTTAAAAAAAAACTTCTTTTTTTAAAAGCAGTCCCATACATGGAGGTTTGCTGAGCCCACAAACCACGATACCTGGGAGGGCCAGCCATTCCAAATGGGGTCGCAAACTGTGAGTGCCTCATTGATATGCATGAGGCATGCAATTTGTGACCCCATTAGGAATCACTAACAGTGTCCCAGACACTGTTGTGCATGTCATTTAGCGACTTGCTAAATGACATGGTTGAACATCTGGCCCCGGGTCCTAACTTTAACTACCTACTGCCGACTGCCAGTAGTTAATATATATGTGTGACTCCTTCAAGGTGCGAAAGTTTTCAATTTAGTATTTTCCTCATTTGTGCAAGTGCATGTCCCTGACGCTTTTCGGCCACCAGATGGTGCTCCTTGTTGTATTTTTAATAATAAATGTATTTTATATATACTCACATGTACCTAAAATATGTCTTGTCTGAGTCACGTTGGATTATGTTTCTCCTTGTCTGTTTGGTGATATTAAGCTTAAATCATGGGATTTATATCATGTGGTTTTGTTGTGTCTTGGGCCACAAGAAGAATGTATAATAGGCATGTATAGTGATTTTTATGTTGTGTGTATAGTTGTGTATACTTTTTATATATGAGCCTTGAGAAATATACAGAATACAAAGAATTGCACACATCTTTGAAAATCACATTGGCCTCTTTGTTTTATAGAGAAGATATAAACTATTGTGTATATATATATATTCACTGCAAAAAACCATAGGTTTCAGGGACGTTATAGTTAGTTGGACATTTCACTCCCTCACTCACTAGAAATTAGCATTTAAAAATATTAGAAATTCACAGAAAAAAAACAAAGGTTTCAGGGACGTTATAGTTAGTTGGACATTTCACTCCTACAAAACCAGAGAAATTCAAACGTTATAGTTAGTTGAGCTAACTATAACTTGCGCCCCCGCAATGCACTGCTGATGACATCACATATTACATCACTCATGACATATTCATGGACATCACTCATGACGTCTCAAATTACATCACTGATGACATCATCCAGTGAATGTGTGTTTCTGTTTTTATATATGTTAATGCCAAGGTGTATTGAAGAATGAGTTGGTGTATAAGTGTGTGGGTAAAGGAGTGAATAGGTGTGTGACTGACTGTATAAGTTAGTGATTACATGTGTCTTACTGAATGCATGGGTTAGTGACTAAACTGTGTGAATGTCTGTATCAGTCTCTCAGCTGTTGTGTAAGCTGCTGCATGGGTTGACGGTTAGGTACATGACTGTCTATATGGGTTACTTATTGGTTGCATGAGTATCTGTATGGGTGCCTCAGTGTTTGTATGTGTGGGTGGGTGTGCCCTGTGTGACTTCCTACCTACTTGTGTGAGTGGATAATTAACTGGGTGTATGGGTTCAATAGTGCATGTGGAAATAGCTGTATAGGTGAGTGAGTGTGTCTATCAGTGTGTTGGTGAGTGAATGTATGCCCCACTGGTATATGTGTGAGTAACTACATATGTGAAAGGCAGTATATGTGTGTTGGAGTATATAAATGACTATATATGAGAGTGAGTAATTGTGAGAGTGGCTGTATAAATGAGTGTGTGCTTGTGTCAGTGGTTGTATAAGAGAGTAAGTATATGTTAGTATCTGTGGGCCCGATTCACAGAACTAACTTAAGACAAAATCCTAAACTTACAACTTTTGGTATTCACAGAAGGCATTTAGTAGTAGTAAAGTTAGGATTTTGTCGTACACCACTCCAGCATAGAAGTGTGAATAAATAGGCCGGGGCTTTGGGTGTGGTTCACTTGTGTGAAGGCCAACGCCTCTGCCAGAGCGGCGGCCCTCACCCTGCCACGTGGCTGCCGCCATGACCACGGGCCTCCTCGATACAGGCCCCCTGCAAACACAGTGGCACAGCACCACAGAGTTATGTCTGCACACACTACTGCCTTCGATCTACACTGTGGACAGCAGGGTTCACAATTCAGATGGAGTCGTGACTCGCGATTGCAGATAACGCAGTCCAGTAGGCAAGACACATTGCTCCCAGTGCGGCCCGCCCGGACCACGCATCATTGCAGACTGCGTACATGCTGAGCGCCAGAGGTACCACTAACTCAGTGCACCACAAGTCACCGCCACGTGACCTTATTGAGGCAGAATTCATTAGACAATAGACATTGCTATCAGTGCGGCCCGCCCGGACCATGCATCATTGGCGGGTGTGCACACGCTGGTTGCTTCAGGTGCCACTAACTCACTGCACCACAAGTCATCGCCACGTAGCCTTATTAAGGCAGAATTCATTAGACAAAAGACATTGCTACCAGTGCAGCCCACCCGGACCACGCATCAACGCAGGCTCTGCACACGCTGAATACTTCTGATGCCACTAACTGTGCAGCTCAACTCAATGTCACATGGCTGTGGGCCCTTGCTGACCACTGCCTCTGGCCCACACTGCGGTCAGCACGGCTCACAATTAAAATTGAGTCTTGATTCATTAATAACAGAGTCCAGTAGGCAACTAACTACAATGTCCCTGAAACCTACACAATGTTCTTTTAGTATCCTTGCTTCAAGAACTTTTTTTATATCAATTATAACTTTAGTACAATGACCAAATTCATCTTGCAAGTCCAAAGGAACACTGATTGGCAGTCTACACTGTGGCCAGCAGAGCTCACAGTTCGAATTCAGTCTTGAACATTAATTTCAGAGTCCAGTAGGCAACTAACTAAAACGTCCCAGAAACCTACACATTTCAGCAATGTATTCCATACATATTTCATCTTTTGTTTAAGCCTGGGCAAAGCACTACGCTACGCTCGCGTAGTTTGCGAAGTTTGCGAAGTTTGCGCTACTTCGCACTACGCGAATTGCACGTAGCACAGTGCGAACACGCGTAGCGTAGTGTTGCGTAGTGCAGCGGTCATTTTTTGCTTACTCGCAGTCCTCAATGTCAAGTTGGCGACCGCGAGCAAGCAAAATGACATCCCGACGAGACTTTTTCCTCGTTCGCGATCAGCAACATCAAGTTGGCGATTGCGAGCGTGGAAAATAAACCTCCCGGCGAGATTCTCAACGCGAGGAGGTCAGGTTTCTCATTGCGAGTGGTCGCGTATGCTCGCGACCCATGTCGATGAGAAACTACCAGTCCGCGTTGAGAAATCTGCAGCTCGAGTAAAAATCTACTAGAGCGGCAGAAAACTACAGCTCGCACTGTGCAAGATGCCGTTTTCAATGATTGCACAGTGCCGGTTGCTTGTCCGCACTGTGCAATCACTGAAAACGGCATCTTGCACAGTGCGAACAGGGTACTACACAGGGTGCTACGCAGTTTGCGAAGTGCTACGCGTAGCTCGCGTAGGCGAAGTGCACTTTGCGTAGATTCGCGTAGTGCTACTTCGCGAACTACGCCCAGGGTTAATACTGACACCATGTAATTGCATAAGATGTATTTGCAGTCAATTGCTTCTGAACTGAAACAGATTAATGGCTGTATGCCCAAGTTAGTAAAACCGATTGAAAGGGAGGCTTCACTACATGGTCAGAGCACAGGAATAGGAGCTTGGTGTACCGAGGATTTGGTCACAACCCCGACTTCTAAGGTGTTACCTTCAGTATACATATCCAAGGCTCCAATGCTAATAAAAAGATTAGGCAGTTATTATGGGGGTTATTCCTCTGCAGTTGGGCGGTTTTGGCAGAGGCGCCATAAGGGGCGACTGGTTTCGAGACCTAGGGTTGGGAAAAATAAGAGCCAATATCCCATATGAAACACACAATCTACAATCAGAAATGTTGAGGCAAACAAAGCCGGGCATGCAGGTCGATCCCAGGATAAAGGCAGACTAATTAGCCCTGATCTCATTAATTCGGGAGGGGACTCCCAGACCAGAAAACTAAATTATTTAAAGGGACCCAGGATGGGAAACAGTCCTGGCAACATCCTTAAGGCAGTAACCTCAGTAACCTTAAGATCTAGAAAGGGTTAGGTGATGGAGGGAAATTCTCTATGGCTTTTTCTAGAACCAGCAACAGAAAACAAGTGGAGGACAAGACACAAGAAGTTAAATACCTTGAGTATATCTCATCTTCTTGAAGTATTCTGCACTTGTCTAACCCTTCACACAATATCCACTACTGACCTGAAGCAAGTCGGCTTTTTTGAAAATAAGAAAGGAAAAGATGTAACAAAAATTCTGCAATATTCACGGTTGGTAAGAGATATTTTTCTCCAAGCAGAAAATGAACTAAAATCCCAGGGATTTAAAATACTCAAGGAGATGGAGTTAGATCAGATTGATCCCCCAAGATGGGACTTTATGGTATGTCATGGTGGCCTCCAACTAAACCAAATTAGCTGGGACACACACAGGAACTACTCTAGGTCTAGGCACATAAAGGAAAGGAGAAAAGGTGAACTCCAAATTACTTTGCCCCTGTGGGAAGGAAATAGGCATATACCCTGTGATCAAAATAGATATGACTGCCTAGGTCAGGGATACTCTAAAGTGGACTAGGGATAGGGACCCATGCTAGAATTATCTTTTTCTCCTGGAATGTTTATGGACTCAACAATATATTAAAGCAGCAGATCTTTATAGTAATAACAGATCAGTACTGAATCCTATGTTTCCAGGAGACATGGCTGTGCAGGGACCCCCCGCAAATAGATGGATTCTTGAAAACCCATCAAAAGGCATTAAATAACACAACAGGACATCCCTCAGGGGGGTTGCTAACACTAGTATCAACACAAATTGCCTCCAGCATGTGGGAAATTAGGACATGTTGTAAATGGGCCCTTGCCTATGGGGTACAAATGGTGAATGGTAGGGTGGACCGGGAATGCATAATCATCTTTAATATCTACTTACATGAATGAAGTATGTTAGTTATAATGAAACTCTGGAGCTGTTTAAAGGGATATAGGTGCACAGTACCCACAACACTTGTTAGTATTAATGGGAGATTTTAACCACAAATTGATTCCCAAGATGGCGGATAAAAGGTATGAGGATTTTTTAATTTGATTTCATTATACAAGGTGACTGTTTCCAGGTAAAACGTGCTTCAGGAAGGGACGTAGCCTTGTTATATTTCATCACATCAAATGGGATGGTAGGTATTAATTGCTGCGTATCTATAGACATTCGAGCAAGGCAAGCCTTCCAGTATGGTAATCAGAACTTCCCCGTAGATTACGTACTTGTGCAGGTGTGGGCCTTCAATTTTATTAGGAGATTTGAGGTCTTAAAAAAACTGGGGAGTGATCACTATCCATTAAGTACAACTCTCAGTTTGGGTATCACTTCAAGAAAGATTAAAGTATTTTCTATAAAGGTTCCGTGTATGAAACGGTTAAGGACAAGAATCTTCGAGAGGCATATAACTCTTTTGAAGGCATTCCAACACATGTGTATGGAATTCTCCTTTGAACAGATACCCTCTGATGTTTTGCTGTAGTATGAGGATATAATAAATGAGCAATTGTATGTCTGAAAGTTGACTTGAAGATTCTTAATAAAATTCAAGATAATAATAGATTTGAGAAGTATGCCAGGAACAGTTGGTTCTATATAGAATAAACACTTCTAAAAAGAAGAATAAGGAAGCTTGAAAGATATGCAAGGTTCTCTAAGAATAAAGTGGGCTTTGTATGCCTCCATAAATTAGGGAAAGAGTTTAAAAACTTGGTGGGAAGTAAGAAGCGGGCAGTTAAACCGGAATGCTGGGATGTAATATTCGAGACAATATAATCAAAAATATAAATTAATTCTGGAGACTGGTACAGAAGGGCATAGGAAAAGCCCAGGGGAAACTGACAGGCTCAGGGGGGGAGGATGGTTTGGTAGAATTCCTGGGTGATGTCTACAATAAAGATGTTACAATCAACCAGTGGCCAGCAAAATTTCAGGTCAAGGAAGAGATACAACAATGGTTCTCATTACCACTAATTAAGAAGAAAATTGAGATGCTAAAACATTCTAGAGCACTTGAAACAGATAATCTACCAGAAGTAATATTAAAAACAAATAGTCAAGTCAAAAAGCTTTATTTTGATAACAAGTATCATAAAAGCATCATCATTCTTACAATCCATCATTACAAATACGAGTTATTTTTAAAGCGATAATAATAAAAATATGCATATCTATCAGAGCATAATGGGTTACCACCTTGCCAAATCGGTAACAGTAACAAGCTATATAGGACCAGTCCTTGGTTCATAAATAAAATTGATTTGGTACCGACATTGAATAAAAGAATAATATATTTACATATAAAAAGGTTATTTAAAATAACAGTGCATGATAATTTGGGCAAGCAGATTAAACTCGAATAAAAATTAGGATAGGGCCATATTGTTTCATAAAACCACCCTGCGTAAGGATTTGTGCCTTACTATCCAGATGCAACTTAGGTACTTGGCCACGCCACAAGCAAACAAAGTTCTAGGCTCAGATTTCAGGATACGCAAAGCAGCACAATGACCTGAGGTACCCAGTTGTCTGCAAATGGGTTTTAGCCATCTCGATCTTGCCTTTTTATATGCTGGGCAAGCAAACATGAGATGGGGGACGCTCTCGGTCGGTGCCTCACAACAGGGACAGTCCGCAAATGTCTGGTATGGGGGCTCCACTTTGCAGTTGTTCGCGAACCAGAAGTGAGCACACCCTGAACTGTATGTAGAGCGCCCTGTCTTGTGTTGTTTGTATAAAATCTAGATAAGGTTCTAGGCGTATGTGCTGCTTATGCAGATAGAAATCTTCTGTAAGCCTGCCTGCTTTGGAATTGCTGAGTTCCTGCATATCAACCCTGGCCCAGTAAAGTGTTTTGAGCTCAACCTTGCTGGGGGGATTTTGGCTTTCCCACGAATCTTTGAGGCCAAGGGTGATAATTGATTATTTATCCAACTGACTCTTTGATTGCCATCTAGGTTCATTACCTCTGTGAGCACAGCTGCATAGTTAGAAAGTTCAGCAGTCCACCGTAGGCGGGCCCAAAAAAGCAGTGGCTGCAGCCTGGCTATGTCTCTAAATGAGCGTCTACCCATATCGCTCATCAGGGGTTTCAGTGGTACATTGCGAGGGAGTATCACTAGGTCTCTCAGAAACTTTTGTTCAGACCTGCAAATTTCTTCTACATTGTTGAAACCCCATAGCTCGGCACCGTAAAGGGCCGAAATAACTGCCTTTGCAGCATAAATCATGAGGGCCGGGGCCACTGGTCTACTCTGTGAAGATCGATGTTCTTTACCTAGTGTCCCAACTGCACGTTTGTGGTTCAAAAGCATTTTGTCAATGTGGTGTCCCCAATGCATTTTTTCGGAGAGTCGGATGCCTAAATAATCAAACATACTGACTCTCTCCAGGCGGGTTCCGTCTAGGGTAAGATTGTCTCGAAAAAGTCTATAGGCGTTGAACGTCATAAGCTTGGTCTTCGAAGTGTTGATGACCAGCCCCCTAGAAATACAGAAGAGCTGAAATCTATCCAGGAGTCTTTGTAAACTTGCCGGGGTCTTTGAAATCAGCAGGGTATCATCTGCAAACAGGAGAGTGGGTACCCTATCTCCTGCCAGGGCCGGAGCATCGGATGAAACCTCCTGAAGGAAGCTAACCACCCCTTAAACATATAAGGAGAACAGGGTGGGAGCCATAACAAAGCCCTGGCGTATTCCCCTGTTTACTGGAATCCTGCCTATTTTCTGTTCTTGAGACCCCCACCTCACTAATGCGTAATTGCCCTCATGTAATCTGATCAACAATTTGAGGATCAATGGGGGAATCCCCATCTCGCCCAGTATTTGCCACAGCCGTTCATGGGGGACCAGGTCAAAGGCAGTCTTTAAGTCAATGAAAGCGAGATAAAGACTGCCCTTGCCAATCACGACTACCTTCCAATAAAGGAGAAGCAGCCTGAATGCTTGGTCAACCGTCCCTGTGTTGGCCCTGAATCCCGCCTGGTATTGGGAGTGGACATTCTCGTCCTCCGCCCTATATTGAATTCTCTGCAGCAACACCCTGCCAACGACTCTTTGTATAGCATCAATCAAACTGATTGGACGGTAGTTGGCAGGGTCCTCCCTAGCACCTTTTTAGAAAATTGGTACCACTTCTGTACCCTTCCACGATTCAGGTACTGCGCATCCTTTGGCAATGGAGTTGATAACAACATAATTAAACTTTTTTTATGAGGATCTTCAAGGAACAGATCCCGGGGAAGACCATCTGGTCCCAGGGCTTTTGTTGGGACTATTCTCTTTATAGCCGTTTCTACTTCGCCTAGTGTGAAGTGGTCAGAGATATTTAGGGTGGGGCAGGTACTTGGTTGGTCGTATGGAACTTCTTTATAAATTGTATCTTTCCCTGAATTAAGTTTCCCAAAATGATCGTGTCAATCTTGGCTTGTGATGTGTTTGGGAATAAGGTCAGGATCTTTCCTATCAGCCCATCTGCCAAGGTTCCAGAAAGAGTTGGCATCCCTAGTTATACTAGCATCCTTTAGGTCCTGCCAGTAGGACTCATCCCACTTCAGCTTTGCACAATAGAGAGCAGCTTTGTATTCCTTTCTGGAAATTTGTATTAGAGGACAGTTTTTGTTTCTAATTGCTAGAGGTAGGGCCTTTTTCTTTTGTCTGCATTCTCTATTAAACCATGTCTGACAGCTTTTTTGGGGCGCACCTGGTTTGCTATGGTTTGTTGCTATTTGAAAGAAGGGCCCTATCTGATCTACGGTTCTCCTATATAGTTCTGTGACCTTCTCTATACCATTTATTTCGCTAAATGCCTCCTGTAATTCCAAAGTATTCTTCCTCAGGACATGCCTGATGCCAGCCATTTCTGATTCTTGTGCAACAACTTTAGGCCATTTGAAGTTGCTTCTGCAAATAGAAGGGACCACTTCTTTAGTCTTCATCGAGGAGCCTATACGGTAAACAGTAGAGGGGGGTAACCATTGGACCCTCATGATCAGACATAGTGGGTTATGGTCACTATTTGTAGTAGGAACCACTTCCATGTCGATCTTGGTACTCCAAAGTCTAATGTCTATTAAGATGTAATCAATTTGAGAAGGGCAGCTACCTCTATTGTATGTGTTGGCCCCTAGGGCATCTGATGGAGTTCTGCCATTGGCAGCCCGCAGTCCGAATTCTAGGGTAAGTGCATTAAGCTGGATTGATACCTGAGACCATTTTTTGATCGGGTGTATATGTAGAAGTGGGACACCTCACTTTGTGTCATCTTCCTCTACCCCCAACATGTCCTCAGAGCTTAGGGGCTCAAAGGTACAGTTAAGGTCTTCTGCAACCATGACATATGAGTAAGATGGGCAACCGGATAGCTCCTGTTCCATAGACAAGACTATAAATGAAGATTTACCCGCAGGTGTTCCCCTTATATAAACATTGAACAGCTCAATAGTTTCACCTCCTTTGCTTCCCTAAATTGAAAGCCTCATTATGTCTGGACTCGCACATCTACGTTTAATTATTCTGCAGCCCATGGTAATATTCACCCAGATGATAAGGCCCCAGAAGGCCGCCCTCTCCCCATAGTAGTGGCTGGTGTAAAGAAACAACTGTAACCCGACTTAAAGAGTTGGCCTAGACTCCAAGTTTCCTGGAAAATACAGATGTCATGTCCCTCAATCTGATTGTTCCAGTCAGGTAATAACAGTTTACTATAAAGCCCTGCCACATTCCAGGAAATAATTTTGACCTGGGAGATGGGGAACTCGTCACGTAAAGGGATTTGCTGGGTCGAAGACCATATGGTCCCAGGGCTTTTGCTGGGGCTATTCTCTTTATCGCTACTTCTACTTCGCCTGGTGTGAAGAGGTCAGAGATATTTAGGGTGGGGCGGGTACTTGGTTGGTCGTATGGACCTTCTCTATAAATTGTATCTGTCCTCGAATAATGTTTCCCAAAATGATCGTGCCAATCTTGGCTTGTGATGTGGCTGGGAATTAGGTCAGGATCTTTCCTATCAGCCCGTCTGACAAGGTTCCAGAGAGAGTTGGCATCCCTAGCTATACTAGCATCCTTTAGGTCCTGCCAGTGGGACTCATCCCACTTCAGCTTTGCACAATAGAGAGCAGCTTTGTATTCCTTTCTGGTACTTTGTATTAGAGGACAGTTTTTGTTTCTAATTGCTAGAGGTAGGGCCTTTATCTTTTGTCTGCATTCTCTAGTTAACCATGTCTGATAGCTTTATTGGGGCGCACCTGGTTTGCTACGGTTAGTTGCTATTTGGAAGAAGGACCCTATCTGATCTACGGTTCTCCTATATAGTTCTGGGACCTTCTCTATACCATTTATTTCGCTAAATGCCTCCTGTAATTCCAAAGTATTTGCTCAGGACACGCCTGATGCCAGCCATTTTTAATTTTTGTGCAACAGCTTTAGGCCATTTGAGGTACCTTCTGCAATTAGAAGGGACCACTTCTTTAGTCGTCATCGAGGAGCCTACACTGTAAACAGTAGAGGGGGGTAACCATGGGACCCTCATGATCAGACATAGTGGGTTATGGTCACTATTGGTAGTAGGAACCACTTCCATGTCGATCTTGGTACTCCAAAGTCTAATTTCTATTAAGGTGTAATCAATTCGAGAAGGGCAACTACCTCTATTGTATGTGTTGCCCCCTAGTGCATCTGATGGAGTTCTACCATTGGCAGCCCGCAGTCCGAATTCTAGGGTAAGTGCATTAAGCTGGATTGATACCTGAGACAATTTTTTGATAGGGGGTATATTTAGAAGTGGGACACCCCACTTTGTGTTATCTTCCTCAAACCCCATCATGTCCTCAGAGCTTAGGGGCTCAAAGGTACAGTTAAGGTCTCTTGCAACTATGACATATGTGTCAGATGGGCAACCGGATAGCTCCTGTTCCAAAGACAAGACTAGAGATGAAGATTTACCCCCAGGTGTTCCCCTTATATAAACATTGAACAGCTCAATAGTTTCACCTCCTTTGCTTCCCTTAATCGAAAGCCTCATTATGTCTGGGCTCGCACATCGATGTTCAATAATTCTGCAGCCCATGGCAATATTCACCCAGATGATAAGGCCTCCCGAAGGCCGCCCTCTCTCCATAGTAGTGGCTGGTGTAAAGAAACAAGTGTAACCCGACTTATAGAGTGGGCCTAGACTCCAAGTTTCCTGGAAAATACAGATGTCATGTCCCTCAATCAGATTGTTCCAGTCAGGTAATAATAGTTTACTTTAAAGCCCTGCCACATTCCAGGAAATAATTTTCAACTGGGAGAGGGGGTCCTCGTCACATAAAGGGATTTGCTGGGTCAAAGGCATTGGGGCAGAGAAAGAAACAAGAGTATTAATAGTAGGTCTGGGCGGTAAATTCCGTTCCGGTCGCGGAATTTGTGGAACTTGGGTAATTTCGCGTTCCGCGGAGAATGCGGAATTACCTAAAATTCAGCTTTCCGCTGCTTTGAGGAATTTCTTGCTCGTTCGCGTTCTCAAAATAAGTGTTTGCAAGATATTTCCCCCCGAGCACGCAAACAGCGTTCGCGAACAGGAAAAACGCATCACGAACCAGCAATTCGGTGTGTTCGCGGAATTTCTGCGTGCTCGCGGAGATTTTTTACCATTTCACGGAGCTTTGCATAGCGCAACTACGCAAATTCAATCAATACGATACATAGATGATATTTTTTTGATATGGACGGGCCCTGAAATGAACTTACTACAGTTCTTTGATTATCTTAATGACAATCCTTTCAATATACATCTGACTATGAAGAAATCTAGGACTACCATTCAATCTTTGGACATAGAGGTATATGTTGAACAAAGTAAACTACACACTACACTGTACAGAAAGGAAACAGCTGTAAACAGCACATTATATTTTCAGAGTGCTCACTCTGCAAACACTAAACGTGCGATTCCATATGGAGAATTGATTTGTGTTCGTCATAACTGTAGTAACGACAGACACTTTGAAAAACATGCTCAGGCTACTTTACAACGTCTCAAAAAGAGGGGATATAAAGATTCTGTCCTTAATTTGGCATTCGAGAAAGCTAAATGTGTAAAAAGGGCTGACCCTTTGAAACCTAAAGCAAGAGCAGTATCCACCAAACAAGAGCGCATAGCATTCATTACCACGCACTCACAATTAAATCAGGATGTGTATAAGATACTACACAAACATTGGAAGATCCTATTAGGCACACCGGGGGTTGGATTACTCTTACACGATAAACCTTCGATTACATATAAAAGGTCAGGTACTTTGAGAGAAGCGTTATGTCCCAGCTATACGGCTATCAGACAAAGCAACACTGAAATGTGGCTCAAACGACCAAAGGTTTTTTTTGTGTGTGATAACTGCAATGTATGCCAGATGGGTATGAATAAGACCACTTGTTTCTCATATAATAATCAACGTGTGTATGAGATGAATCATTTTTTGAACTGTCAGTCAACTTATGTAATTTACGTAATTGTTTGCAACTGTTCTAAAATATATGTTGGTAGTACAGTGAGACAACTACGGGTACGAATCCAAGAGCATAGAAGAGCATGTTCCAACAATGATGGCACAAGTGCACTGGGAGTCCATGATTGCACGTCTGACTTACCCAAATCCAAATTTAAATTCCATGCAATCGATCAAGTCCTTCCTGACAGACGAGGGGGAAATAGGGAGTTGCATCTCAGACAACTTGAGGCTTTTTGGATTTGTAAATTAAGAGCGGTGACATCAGGGTTAAATTCAGATAATGAGATGCACTATTTGCTATAAGAAGAACTCTTGTCTTTGCTTTGCAGTACACTTTGTTAAGAACAGTCCACTGATGCTGTTATTGTGGACAATTACTGACTTACTTTTCTCTATATATAATACAAGCTATATATTGAGTTTAGCTTACTGAGACATTTCGATTTGATACTGTTATCATTTTCATATCACAATTGTTTGTTTATTTGTACTCATGTACTTATGTCTTGCCTAGGTTAAAACAGCCTTGATTGTTATTTATACTTGTCTAAATACAATGTCATGATATACTGTCATGATCATGCTTGACATGATCACTACTCAAGAGGGATAACTGACCTTACAACAAGGGACTCCTATGCATTCATATCTAATGGAACAATTGGTCTGATAACAAAGGATCCACCTTTAATCATTTTTTATGGAAGTATATATGGATTGATGTTACTTACCAATTGGATTGATTCATTATGAACATGACATGTTTTCGTGTGGACTCTTTCGGATTGCCAAAATGTTGCGCTTTGAAATATTTGGTAATTATGAGATACATCTTCAAAGTACTTTCACCTGGGTGATATTATTTATATATCTTTCCGTATGTTTCTCTTCCCTGCTCTTGTTTTCTTTTTCTTTTCCTTCTCCTTTTCCCTCCCCCCTTTTTTTGACTGATGGACAGCGCATTTCATTTACTTTGAATTTTTGATTGAGGATTTAATTAGAAATGTACATGCGGATTTTGGTGTCCTCGTCAACAACTTTGGTTGGGACACTTACATATGCTAACATAATGGTCTAAATGACACGGGTCTTAGAAATGACTTGTGTATTAATACGGGCTTTTCCGTTATTAGCGTCGGTTGGGACACATCTTTGGACATAACGGTCAATTTCACATTGATTTTTTTGACGATTTCTGTATTAATACTATCTTAACTTCTTTGGCGAAATGAATTGCAGAAATGTCAATAAAAGCTTCTTTTGCGCACTATGTATATATGCAACACAGTACTCTTCCGCTATTATGGTGTTTTTTCGATAAAGTTTAGTTGAAATTGAACGAGCTTACATCACGAAGTTGCTTAGACAAAGATACGCACTAGTTGTTTTAAAAAAACAGCATCCTAATTTAGGGAAGTGAATATGTTTATCCAATGAGGCAGACCTATATTAGGTCACGTGGATAGTGACGTGTTTCCGCTCTATACTTGAAGACTATCGGCGGGTCCGGGAACGAGGAACTCGGAGTTTCATGGAGCCGTTTACGGAAGAATAGTTCAGTAAGTGTTTTGCAGTTACAAATGCTTGGTGACAACTTAAACATTTTAGTTTGCCTTCTCACGCTGCATTATAGAACTAGATACTTGTACCCAATACGCCGTATGCGTTTTCGAGGTGTATGCGTGACCACAACACTTTGCACTAGATAAATATATAAAAAAACAGTATGTACTTGACTTTCTGCCTATTGGCGGTTTCTTGGTGCGTTTGTTCGTTGACATTGTGTATCATTGGTAAATTCCAGTGACTGTCGGGCATGCAATGCGCTTATGGCCCGAAGGTATTAGAAATTGATAAATATGTGATTTGACTTCCATGATATTGGCTCATTTAGATATTTACATATGTATGATGTGTGTCCCTCTTCGCTTTTTCCCCGTTGGCTGATACTCTAGGTTGATGTATACTTCTCATTGTTTTAATGATTATGCTTGTTCGTGTGTTTTTTTCTCCATATCATCTCCGAATGTTTAGCCCTTTAACACTCGGATTTTATAATTGAAATATTGTGCTGTTGTTGCCACATTGTAAGATTTAACTACAGTAATAACAGTGATGGCCTTATTGATTCTAATGCGGACTCAGGATACCAGAATACTATTGTGATCGTCCCATTACATATGGGACAAATTTTATATTATAATGATGATTCCAATGAGGAACTTAATAATTTTTTATTTTTTATATTCTTTTTAGTGTTCAGAAAATTTCACCAATCGTAGTGAATTTTCATGACTGTATTTTACCTTTGGATCCCTAATCGTGATTTGTGGACTTATATATGTCACAGGTAAATTTAGGAGGATAAGATAAATATATATACCTAGGCAATTTTAGAATTTGATAGTAATTTTTAATTTGTTCATTGCAGCTTTTTGGGTGAAACACTTTCCTCAAACTTGGGATTAACTGAAGAATTCTGTTTACTCTTGTCTTTATAAATTTGGATTTTTGAGGAGAACTGGTGCTTAAGTGCAAAGGTACAATGAAATTACCACTTACACAATAAGTTGTTGTTTGTGTTCTAAGCAATAAGGCCAGACTAGTGACATGATACATATATCATTATGTTTATGTTTTCACACAGCGACTTAAGCTGAAATTGTGGCAATCGATTGGTTCTGTACCGGATTGGATTACGTTCCGATTTTGGTGAGATCTCTCTTTGGTCATTTGTCTATTTTGGACTTACTAATTCACGTCATCGCTTCTTGATAAACTAATCAGGTAACTTAGCATATGGATGTGGTGAGCCTTTCAAATATTTAAAAGCAAAACTTGTTGTGTTTTTCAGCAACAAAACATTTTGAGCTTTTGGTTTGACTATTGGGTCTCTTTCAGGTTCTTCTTCCTCACGTTTTAGTGTTCACGAGGTGTCTCTAATTTCTCTTCCAATTATTTGATTGAATTTTTTAACCCAGTTTTTCTCAATGGTGTCCTTTTCTACACATTGTTCTCTTTTTTCTTCTTTTTTTCTTTTTCGTTTTGCTATTTGCGGCAGAAGATGGTATTGATTGTCTATTAAGTACAAATGACAATTATATTTCTGTAGTGTGGTCATTGCAACTTTGGTTTTTAGATTACATCACATGATATCATAAGAGATTGTTGTTGATACATGTATGTTGCTCTTTACAGCCCTGAGGAAGCCCGCTGTAGGGCGAAACGCGTTGGCTGTATTTCCGCTGCTGTTCAACCTGCAACAATAAAAGAACCTACTTTCTATTTATAAAAAAAAACCTGGACTCCAAAACGTTATATATAATTTTTATTGTTTGAAGTGTTGCCTCTCTGTGTATGATCTTTTCGTGTTAAATGTGTATGGTCTTAGGACAGTGGACCAAAGAGGTGGGCAACCTGAATCTCATAAATCATTGATACCCTGTGTATAGGAGGGTAGTGCAGCTGTTGCTTTCCCTAACTGTCTTTTCGCTTTCCACCCCTAATCAATAGATGATACGGGTCCTTGACCCCTAAAATTATTAACAGGATAACTACTATGATTAGTGGGTCCCAAACTAGATGATAATTGTTTGTGATCAATACATGATTCCATAATGTTAGGGGCACTTGGATTGCTATCTAAAGGGGTAGAATGCAGTTCTTGATGTGATTTGGAATCAGATCGTAGTCAGTCAACAGCTTCAAGTGTGGTCTCCCCTGGTGTGAACATCATTGGCACACTGTCATGTGCCCTAGCATCAGCAATTGTTGGAAAGTGCCTAATCTGGATGGCTGAAGAGTCTGTGAAACAAGTCCGATACTCCAGTGTCAAAAGATTTTCAGCCAGGTTAGGGTCAGTCAGTGTAAGTTCGATGCAGTCCAAAGCTTGATTATGGGACATGCATCTCCCTGCCCTGACTATATCTTCCCTTATCAATGAGCGACATCCCCTGACATGGCGTATCCAGTGTATGGACTTGTGTTTCAAAGAGTCTTCATTTTCAAAGCCACCATGTGAGGCAAACTTGGGGACGTTGACCATGAAGACTGTCCGTGCTTGTACAGGGTGAAGACTGGATTGATTATTCAATTGAGAGTAATCTTTGGTGCCCAAACGTGTAGTTGCTAATATGTTGGTAGGTCTTTTGTGATTCGTGATAACTTGAGAGGGAAGTTGCTTTTGCTGAATATTAGACTAAATAATTTGGGAGGGGTCTGCCTGCTTGGGGATGGGAGCCACTGGGGCCTGTTGGGGTGAGGCTGTAGGAAGAGGAGGAAGACCCTTGCTTGTTAAGTTTTCTTTTTTGTGAGCGGTTATTAATGGCCAATGTAGGTGTGAATTAAGTGGCAGACCGGCTGCTGAAGTGTGCGTTGTGTTTTTCGAGGCTAACAACTTAACTGTGGCCAAAAGCTCCTCAGTCATCAACTTCATCGTGCCTAGCTCCTCCCTAAGTGAATTAACGACCTGAAAGAGAGCCTGAGGTGATGGCGTACAGGTTTCGGCTGGCTCAATCAAGCTCTCCATGCGAGTCAAAGTTGAAGATTGGGGCATTACTTCCCCAAAACAGTCGGGCACTTCAGCCAATGCTGCAAATTGATTTGAGCAAATAATAGAAGGCTCAGAATGGCCTGCAGTCTCATAAGCTGGGGAAGTAGGGGGCTGGGGAGGATTATCTTTCAACTGCCCTGACTTGGGGCGTGATTGAGTGGCCTCGCTACGGCCTGGGGCATCTTTGCGTTGGGGTTTCTGAAACATTGAGGGTACAATGGTTGGGCGCAAGGGGACAGGGCTCTTTTCAGACAAAGGGTTAGTGTTAGCAATGGGTGCTGGCAACTCTACGACTAATATCTCTTCGTATTCTGTGATGAGGGCATCGATTCTATCCATCACACAATTGTTAGTGGCGTTCTTGAGGGCTTTTCTTGCCTTTTTCCCCTTACCCGCCCCGCCAGTAGGACCATTTGCCCCCCTATGCCTTCCATGGTTTTCCTTTTGCCCATTATTACGCCTGTAATTTATGATGGAGATCAATGCTTCCTAAAGAACCCTGAAAGAAAAATCTTGTTATAAACAGAGCAAAGCGAAAACAAGGATTTGCAAGTGTAGAGTTTGTAAAATGCTTTTAGTCTTCAAAGGGATTTCCCAGGAGAGAGAAAGAATAGGATCAACAGAAGGGGTTAGCAAAATTCAACACAGTACCTTGATCAGTTACAAGTTGCTCCAAGTTGAATGTTCAAAGATAAAATGAAAGTGGTGTGGCCCTGCCCTGCCTCTTCCTGTCAATGACGGGCTTTGCCCGGGCGCGTCCCGCGCTGCGGGGAGTGGGGCAGCACTTTGAGAGCGATGTGGCGCCTCCCCCTCGTTAGCGGCAGCGGGAAAGGGATGAGAGGTGCACCCTGGGACTTTTAATCCCACCAGGGTGAGTGCTGATAGGCTGGAATGCGGACGGCAGCAGTGACAATGCTCCCAGGGACAGCAGTCCCTTCAGTGCTGCTTCAAGTGCTCCCGGTGCTCCCGATGTCAGCCCAAGCCACGAGCAGGTTCCCAACAACGTCCCGCACCGCTGGGAGTGTGGCAGCACTTTGTGCACAATATGGTGCCTCCCCCTCGTTAGCGGCGGCAGGAAGGGATGACAGGTGCACCCTGGGACTTATAGTCCCACCAGGGTGAGTGCTGATAGGCTGGAATGCGGACGGCGGCAGTGACAATGCTCCCAGGGACAGCAGTCCCTTCAGTGCTGCTTCAAGTGCTCCCGGTGCTCCCGATGTCAGCCCAAGCCACGAGCAGGTTCCCAACAACGTCCCGCACCGCTGGGAGTGTGGCAGCACTTTGTGCACAATATGGTGCCTCCCCCTCGTTAGCGGCGGCAGGAAGGGATGACAGGTGCACCCTGGGACTTATAGTCCCACCAGGGTGAGTGCTGAAAGGCTGGAATGCGGGCGGCGGCAGTGACAATGCTCCCAGGGACAGTGGTCCCTTCAGTGCTGCTTCAAGTACTCCCGGTGCTCCCGATGTGAGCCCAAGCCATGACCAAATATTGACTGGTGGTCTAGACTGCTCAATCTTCTCTTTCAGAAAAACTAACAGAATATTTTCTGGATAGTTGAAAGGGAGTGGTTTTTAAGCCTATGCGTACAAAAGGTGACTATTCCCTTTCTGGAAACTTTCGCCAAATAACCTGCTCGATGTGAGTGGGAAAGTTGTCTCAGAAATTCTTTTAGGGATATTGATGGACTTAGCAGATGGTAACTCTACAATTCCAACAAGTGCAAGGAGGTTTTAAGTGGGGGAACTCGACAATCGATCATTGTTTTTAGTCTGTGGGCCTTAGTCTAGAAATCATTAGGTGCTTCATGAATTTTAGATCTGTGTTTGATTCTGTTTGATTCTGTTGACCAGGCCTAATTATGGAAAGCTCTAAAGAGTTACGAAATCCCAGAGGGCCTACTTCTCATCTTACAAGAACTCCATAGAGATAACTGGGCCCTGGTGGAAACAGACCTTGAGGGATCCCTCGAGGATTGAGATAAGGAAGGGCCTGAGACAGGGTTGGTCCTGGCCCGATATTATTTTCCTTCTTCTTTGTTGATTTACCAAAGGCACTCGCCAAATCGAACAGCTTCTTCCCTAAATGTAATGATAAAGCAAAACCAAAGGGGATGATGGACGGAGTGTTGAACATTGCAAGCACTCACCCCCAGTCAACTGATCTGGGTTTAATCCACCATCATTCTTTAGCTCACTCCGCCACCCCAGTTCAGACATGGCCATATGTAAACCAGTCTGACCCTGTGCCTCATGGAACAGTCCAGCCCGAACTGCCAGGCCATGTCTTCCCTCGACCGGAAACAAATGTAAATTGATACTTGTATAGCGCACTACTCACCCACAAGGGTCTCAAGGCGCTTGTACGAATACCGCTGTGGAACCCATCCTGGCTTTTCCCTGTGAGGCGTCCACTCCTGGGCACCCCCAAGGTGGAGGCCAGGCATCCTTAGCGTTGTGGGGGCCGTTGTGGAGATTAAGCAAGCTATTGCCCAGAGTTGCAGAGTGGGACTCCATGATTGGAATGGCACAGAGGCGAGAATTATCAGGTCCGTGGAATTTTTTGAGCCCAAGACCCGCCGAGGCGGGGAATTGAACCCTGGTCCCGGGCTAGACCTCTGCATCAGGGTCTGCCGCTCTAATCATTGAGCCACACTTCTCCAACAAGCATCCTGGGACCAGTTTCTGGCTAATCAGCCGTCATCAGCCAGGCTAGCTTGAATCCAGTGGCAAAGTGAGCAAGGGACCCACGTACCCATGTAAGTTGTCTGTTTTATACGGACGACTTACTAATTTATGATTTACCCAAAATTGGCCTCCTGAGTAAATTAGATGTCTTCTCAGACTACTGTAAGAAGAAACAGCTAATAGTCAATATGGAAAGACTAAAGTGCTGCATATAGGAAAGAAGAGAATAAGGTTTGCCTGTGAATAGATAAAGTTAAAATTGAGACAGTCAGTAAATTCAAATATCTGGGGATGTGTTTCTCAAATGATTTGCAGTGGAAGTAAAATCTTGCCTCCTTAGATGCTAAGGCCCTCTCCTCTGTGGAGGGGAGGCTTAAGAATTTTCATATTCATTATGGGGGCCAGCTCCCTAAGGCCAGAGCAGTCAACTTACCAGTGTATGATAAGGCCGCAGTTTCAGTATGGTGCTGAGGTGGCCGCTATTAGAGGGAAATCTAGTTGGGACCTCAAAGAAGGTGGATGTCTGAAAAGATAACTCTCTCCCTCCCTCAATCCACAATGGTGCAGGCACTCAGAACAGAGACAGGTTTGATAGGACGTACTTAGCATATGCAGAGATAATAACATTCTGGTTAAGAATAGATAGTGAGTTGCTTAATAAAATGTCATTGTTATGAAACCTTGACATGAGCATTTAAAGAGAGGACCTTCAACTGTTGTAGGGAATTAACAATAGAAGGTGACATAGACCAGGTAGGTGTGAGTAAATCCAAACTCAGGAGAGCAACCAATGAGGTCTCTGAGGAGTTGGATTTAATCCACTTGAAGAACAAGAAGTCTGTATTCCTTTTGATGAATTCATAGTTGTAAATGAGACATTCACCTATTTGGAGAAGTTACCCAATCTACAGTAACGGTGATGCCTTCTGAGATTCAGACGTGGGGTAAATCAAGTCTTGTTGTCATGGAACATATTTTTGTGGACTGCTTGTGTTTTTTTGCCCTATGGAAGCTTTTATTAAAACCAGTTTAAAAAAAGTATGATATCAGGAATAGGGGCAAGCAATTAAACTTCTCATCGGAATGAGATTTCTGGATGACACCTGTGCCATGGTGTGATGTTTATTGGCTGCAGAGAATCTCTTATAGACAAAGGGGTTTTTATGTAGGATGATTTGAGGTCTTAGTCATGTTATATTTTCATGAATGTAATATCTAGGGAGTGATATCACCTGTGCCATGGGGCATCTCTCCTTGGTTGTAGATGCACATAATGAACAAACTGAATTATTGAAAGGATAAATTGGGGTTTTTGATTGTGTAATAACTGGCAAGTGATGTTTCATCGCCGAGACACAATGCCTCAGGTAAAAAAGGACCACTTATGTTAGAATGAATTGCGGTTTTAATTATGCTTTATTATAGGCCGCTTGTTTATCCTCTGACTTCATATGTTATTTACATGTCTTATAGTGTGTGATATAAAAGAACATGGACTAAATAGGAATATGCTTGACTGACTTAAAGAAGGAGGAAGCATCACCCAACAGAGAGAGCAAGAAATAAAATGCACTCCCGTGAAGTAGTTCCCTAAATGCAAGTAGTATCTGCAGTGAAAGGATACAAGTGCACCAACCTGAACAATTTGAAACCAAAATGGTGCTGGGCCAAGACAAACACTTGAATAGTGAGACAAATCATCAAATCATGGAGAGATAATTGAGATGTATATGTTTTCTGCCATTTTGCAAGGTAGGGTTTTTAGAAACCCTGGACCTGCTGGCCAAAGTGCAGGCACAATGACAGCTTTCTAACCTGAGGCAGTAAATCTGCAGGACTCTAATCCATGTGCAACCTCCGCATTACATGCATTCTGGGCAACAATCAATAATATTTGTTCTGCTAGTTCTGAAACTCCTTTCATTGTGAATGAGCATACACAATGAATTCTCACATTAAATATAATATTTATTCAAATGAATGGTCTATTCTAGTACAGATAATATGTATAGGTGTAACTATGAAGTCAAACAGAACAGTGGTGATGAAAGCAATAATAAGAAAAATATTCAAATGAATTGCAATACATTGTGTTGGTGTTTCAATAATCTATTTCAAATTGTGGAACCAGTCATTGGTGACCAACCCCTACCTTCTAACCCCTGCTTACTACTAACTGTCTCAGCACCAAAAGTGCCCTTTTGTGTTTCTTTAGATGGCCTTTAGCACTCATACCTTAGCAAACAAACAGGCTTGTTGTTTAGGTAGTGTTTGTACCTAAAGAAGGGTGCTTTCTGTGTCAGGTTGTTGTTACTGAATACGTAGGGACCTCCTGGCTCCAAGGTATCAGGGGCCTTAGCTAGGAATGTTTGTAGCTCAGCTCACTCAAACCAATCTCTCATTAAGTTGAATATTCTTATTTGTCTAATACTTGTCTATACCTTGTGATAAAATATTTATAATGAACCAATTAGCATATTACTTCTGTCACACCTTCACTAAATTCGTTTACACAACAGCAATAACATTAATGGGGAGAGGAATTGGCCTAACGGCTAGGGCGGTCGACCTCAAATCTGGGGAACTGGGTTTGAGTCTCAGCAATGACGCTGAACATCCTGTGATTCTGGGCAAATGACTTAATCTCCCTGTGCCTAACAAAAATGAATGCGTCCTCGTGTAATGCAACTGGTGCTATGTAAAGCGCTCTGATACCCGATTCGGGTCAAGTTCACTCTATATAAATCAAATTAATATAAAAAATTAATATGAATAGCTGATGCACTTTCAAACTATAATAAATTAAATGTTATATATTGTACATGTGCAATCTTTACTATATGCAGCAAATGTTTATAAATGAAAAAATGTGCACTCAGAAACATATGCATTGAAATGAGGGTACATAAGCATAAAATACAAAGATCAATTAAGATAGACAACCAAGCCATTCAATCATGAGCAAGTAGCTTTAACAAAGCCTACAATATAAAGCAATTGGAGGAAACAATGGACATGGTCAACATATGGATAAAGCTGTCTGTAACCAAGACCTAAAACAAATTATTCTCTCTGGTCATGTGTTATTGTCAGCAGTTTCAGGAGCATTAAGTTGAATCTTTCCAGTAGTCTTGCATTGCAGGCATCCAGCCACTAGGTCATCCCGTTGAAATCCTGAAAACTTAAAACCGCAGACAGGTCCTTCGCCGGGAACCTGCCAAAAATCTGGAACTCTATTCCCCCCCACATCAGAACTATTCCCTCTTTTGCAAAATTCAATAGTGAGCTCAATGTCCTGTTCCTCGACCGTTCCCTAGTGAACCAATAGGAGCAGTCGGAGCGCTGAAGCAGACACCTCACACCGCTTCAACGCTGCGTAAGCAAGACTCCGAACTAGAACTCTCCGTCATTCACCTATACTATTATTTTTATTATGGAATTTTCCGCACTATTGTATTATGTTATGTTCTGCACTGTAACTGATGTTAAGCGCTCCGATACCCTTGGGTCAAGTCACAAAGCAGACATCTTAATTACAAATGAGAAAAGCCATTTACCAATGGACTGCTCTCTCTGATAAATATGAAGAACATTGACTGTGTTGTCTCTTCATAAAATGAAAAATTGTTGCCTTTTCAATTTTACCCATGAATCGACTTGATTGAGAGATATTGCCGCCTCACTTAAGATTACAGAACATTTATAGAATATAGTGTACAATAGCATATGTACTGCAAATTTAGTTTTTCCCTTGATTCAGATTGAAATCACTAATGTTAAGACCTATTTTTATATGTGTGAAAATGTTTTTACATTTAGTGCATGACTCTCAATAAATATAAATGTTTCCCGGCTGAAAAAATGCTAATGACCTACGTACATGAATGAATGAATGAAATGAGAATTTAAAAAACGCGAAATATATGCTACGGTGCTACCTTCTGAAAAAGACGGTGTGGGAACAGTTGCAGGAAAGAGGATGGGATCATTGTCTAAATAGCTAAGTTTAAATGGCCAAGTTGAGATTCTGAACTCATTTGGTGAGAGTGATATCCTGGCCAGTCTTCTCCTAGTAACTGATCTAATTCCCTTGCCATTGTTATGCATGTTCATCTAGCCTTCAAATACAAAAATAAGTATTCCACTTGTGTCTCGGTGGGGAGTTTTATGAAGCTATACCTCAATCAAAGTTTTTGTCTTCCTCTGCCTTTGCACAGTGTAGTTTGACTTGATTTTGTGATGATGTTTGTCATTTATCATTATTTGTTTTAAGTGTAAGTATTTTTGCAGCAGGGATCTTTTCGCTGGGGCAGAGGAGCACTCCACAGATAACATAAATAATTTAGAAAGAACCCTAGATTTGGAAAGGAGGCAAGACTAGAAAGTGTTAAGTAATTAGATATATTCTGAAAAAAATGCTTCTTTAGATTCTTTAAAATGCAAGGTAATTGGGGTTCAGCTAATGTCATCAGGAATGGTGTTTCACTGTCTTAGAAAATGCAATAAGAAGGCTGATTTTGCTATCTTGCCTTTTCTGGTCTTAGGGTTTTAGAATTTTATGTATTTTCTTCTAGTTTCTCATTGACTGCCTGTGATTTGGAAATACAGTGGGCCATTGTAAATTGCTTATGGTATATCACAAGCTATGTTGATTTCCAGTCTAGCTTCAAGAGGGGCTAGTGAGGGTATCTTAAAGTGGTTTGACATGATTTTCTGGGCTCCTGTACCCATTTGGGAGTCTTGTTATGCAAATTCCCGAAATTACGCTCTTACACCACGTTGCATAATTACACATCGTTTTGGCAATAATTTAGTGTGGATGTATGTGCACAACATTAACAATCAGAATGTGAGCTACTGGTTTTTGCTGCCTTGTATTTTTAAGCATAAAATATATCCTTACATCCAAAACACTAAGACACATATGCTAAAATATAGTGTCAAATCCCGGTTTAAATTTTTCTGTAGTGATGCGTATTTGTATATAATTTTGCATAATTTAACCGCATTGTACATACATTGAAGTTGGTATTGATTAGTGGGAGTTATTGGACCAGGCTTGAACACACTATGGAAGCTACTTCTGTAATATCTGCTGCACTGCTTGGGCATGATTTGGCATGAAGCTCTTAGTGGCAGGGGCGCCAAGTGTTCTCTTTCCTCTCTCTCCCCCTGCTAGTAGTCTGGTTTTAGAGGTATACAGAATGGTGGGCAGGGCAAGGATAAGACACAAGCAACTCAGTGGAAGAGAACTTCGGCAAGATTCATACATGCCTTCCCTGCTATTCTGCTTTTTAGAATGTGATGCCATGGCTCGTTCACAAGGGCCTCATCACGCGTACTAGGTGGACTCCTACCTAGGTAACGGAGAATAATTATAGACAAGGAAATGCTCTTTTAGCCTCTACAGAACTCTAGCATAATTGTTGCAGTTGGGATCCAGAATGCTGGGGTGGGAGGTGTTTGGGAACTGCTTGCAATAATCTTGACTTTCAGCCAAAGTTCTCATTAACCAAAGTTCTCTTCTTGCTTATTGAATGCTGGAGCCTTGCATAACTGTGGTGCTCCTACTTCCAACACTTGTGTGCAATATACTATGGGCCCTGGGCTCAGGACCTGGCAAAATATGTCTTTCATGCCCATATTGCCTTTCTTCTTGGGTTGTGTCCCACTCACACTACAGTGAGGGGCTGAAGTAATAGCTACTGTTTTCTGCATCAACAAGCATCTTGTTTCTAACTTCCTTTGTGATGGTGAAGAATAAGCTCATAACGCAGACCCACCTAATGCTGGAGCTGTTGATCCGGCGGAAAGGGGGGGGGGACAAGTTTACAGATCCTCCCTGCGTTACAGATCCTTTACCACACTTATTCATTCACACACGCATTCATTGGTGGGGCCCATAACACCGACATTCACACTAACGCATTCGTATCTGCACGCAGGAGTATGATGAATCCGCTGGACATGTGGGGGGGTTCCTTATAACCTATAGGGAAGAAAAAGGTATTTTACAGAATATACATTAATATTCACCACCTATAGATTCCTAATCCCAAACATCAAGGCACTTCACCCACTTGGTCGACGGACCAATTTGTTGGATTGGTTGATGGTGACTTAGAACCAGCTAAAACACATTTTAAGACTCAGAATCCTTTATTCTCTTCAACGAAAAACCACAAACTCATAATTTCTGTTAATCAAATATTTGTTTATCTAAATTTTGTTTGCAATTAATATTAATATTTGTTTCAGCAAAAGTTTTAGAATTTCTAGATCAATTAATTCAAATCGCAGGTCATTATATTTACCTATTCTTGCCATCTGGATTTTCTCTAATTCATTTGGCTCTGCATAACCAAATTAGCTGTTAAACAGTCCAAATAAAGCAGGCCAAAGCTTAAGGTCCAAAAGTTCTTTGCTCGGCACGTTACAGTCCCAAAGATCTCCAAAGGACCAGAAATCGTGCAAGCATCTGTCGTCGCCTGTGGGGTCAAAGAGGGTGTGCAGTCATAGTAATCGCCGAATGCCAGACCCCTCCCTATTCTACTACTCTTTTATAACCAATTTCAGGATAACATGAAACATTTTTTTTAGGCAGAGAAAGTCTGTCATTGGCTGATCGAAACCGTCCGATTTTTATTTAATTGAGTTCTCATGGATTTTGCCGGTGCACTTCCGTAGCGTATGTTTTTACTGATTGAAGTTTGGCCGTCCACCAAAATCCTATCCTTGAACGAGGACATTGGGTGCTCAGTTCGTTAAGAAATTCACGGAGCCATCCGAGTCTGCGCAGTAGGCATCGCACTCACGAGACGGTGGCCACTTCTGAACTCGATTTTTGACACTATTTTAGGGTAGGCCCAAATGTCAACATAAGCGAAACAAACACAAAAGAATAATTAATACAAAGAAATTATGATTCTAATGTTATACCCTCACTAATCCCTTTATGTATTAGTATTTTCCTAGCATATAGCAACATTTAAAGCGATAATATTTACCTTTAGGATCCAATCAGGAATGCAAACATCACGTAAGCAACATAAATCATGCGATCTCTAATTACCACATGTACTACTATTAATATGCATACGTATTTTAGTTATTTGAGTTATTTTGCCATGCAAATAGCAATTTCCCACGTGTAATTTGTGTATGCAAAAGGTTGAACTAGTATAACACACCAAACCGTTAATAAAATTATAATCAGTAAGTTATACCGTTAGTCTTTTCATGCAAAATAGAGGAGGTATACAAAATTTTGTTCTACCTGCTCCATCACTGTGTAGAAGGATTTCCGATTCTTTATTAGTGGGCACCAACAAGGATCCCAAATGTTTTGTTACAAGAATGGCTGCATAGTCAAACCTTCACCAAATAGGTAGATTCATTCACGTTACTAACGATGCACATCTCACTCTAAACTAAGACTAAAGTGGACACTATTGTAGTCAATGTTGGGATGACCCGAGCTGAGCTGTCTATTGCACATCTGAAGTTGTATGCAAGAACAGGTATGTGACAGAAACATTGATGCAGAGACATTCTAAATAATTTGAGCATAATGCAGAAAATACAGTGGCATAATATGTGCCGAATAACATCAGAGAAAACTACCAAAGCATGCCGAGGGGCTCAGTGGCGAATACTTCCTCAAGTACGGCGTCTCCAAGTTGGTGGCATCCTAAAGGATTCTCCAAGCATTTCTTAATAAGCCCATAGGGCTACTTCTGGGACTCCTTTGCAACCAGTTTTTCCACGGCTGCTCACAAACATGAATATCACATACTTCTTGTGGCATGACAGTCTGGTCCATCGCATTGTGATTGTCCACACATCATGATCTTTCCCATCGCATTCAGTTGATGTAGCTCCAAAAGAAATTGTTTATAGATATTAAGAGGAAACAGTATGAACTATATTTGAAATAAATTCTTCCTTTTCTAACATATATCAATTGTCTTTTATTAAGAAGGGAATACAGCTTTATAAATAGCAGTATAATACATACAGGGGCTTATTTACAAGTCCTTTACAGTGCGTCACGTTGCGTGACCCAAAGGTGGCGCAACCTGCTGCGTGATATTTACAAGCACAGATAAAGCCACCCTGCGTTGCTTTACGTGTGCCTGTAAATATCACCCCTTTTCACGCAACACTTTGCGTGTTGGGGGTGTGACATGGGTGTTGCTGTGGGTGTTCCCATGCAACACCCATGTCCACTGATGCATTTCCAGATTTACAGCAATCGTAAACCTGAAAATGCATCAGAATGCTACACAATACCTGGGGTGGCGTGGCGAGGGGCAGCGAGGAGAAATGTTTAATTTCTCCTTGTTTTTTTCCTCTTTCAATGCGTTCTACATTCTACAGCATGCATTGTAAGAGGAAATCACCCTATTGATTATTTTTGTGCAGGAAGATCCCCCGTCCTGCACAAAAACAATCTCCCCACGACTCAGGCATCCTTGCACCATGGTACAAGGCTGCCTGTGCCGGTGCATGGCAGCAGTTTGTGCACCAGCGCAGAGATGCAACATATTGTTTCAAATAGGTTGCATCCCTGTGCTTCAAAACTAGCACAGCACAGCACCGCGCTGTATTAGTTTCTTGTGAATAGGGCCCATAATGTAGATTGTTTTCATATGAATGAATATAAGCAGCCCTTCAATGAATTCATCTTCCAATACCCCATAAAAAAGCTACAATAATGTGCGAATGTCAACTAGTGTGCATAATTGAACAACAGCAAAACCCTTGCAGCCTAATTGAAAAAGCTGCAGCCTGGTATGATAAAGTGCCAATAGTGCTTGTTAGTGCTTAACAAACTGGAATGCACCATGCCCATTTGCTCTGTTTCAATGACTATCTTTAACCTATTAGACAGTTCAAAATACGTAGGGCCAATAGTAGACTTCCAATATTTAGCAATAATCGAATGGGCAACCATCATTAAGGTAAAAATATATTGCTGACCTGCTTTCCCATTCAGGGAATGTGCAGCAGTGCCAAAAGAGGTGATGGTTCAACCTGTTGATCTGGTCGAATTGAAATCCGAGCAAAGATCTCTGAGTCCAGTGGTCTTCCAAAACTGCACATAACTAAAAAACTATCTCACATTTGACCCTCACACACTCTTTTTCACGGGAGACTTCAAAATGTGGGCAGAGGAAGCGATGCTGCCACATTTTAACGCTCTTAGGGGGTCATGTGAGATAATAGGCTTGGAACAGATAGTATCAGGTCCAACGCATCTAGATGGACACACCCTGGATCTTAGAAAGCAGTCCTTAGCACACGTACTGATTATAAATGCTTAAAGTATAGCGTGTTTTCACAAAACAATTCAATCACATGTACAAAAGAATGAGTTAGTCTTTTTTTCTCTTCTTGGTCGTTCTTTTATTAGTATTCTTCTCAGTAGTTCCAATCAGCCACAAGCCAACACGTGTTTCGTCGCAACAAGGGGATGTAGTCCCGCGACTTTTTCAAGGCTGTGTTCACACAAAAGAATAAAAAGAACTAATATATGTATCCTGACGATATGCATGTTGTAAACATTAACAATAAAACAACACCAGGGTAGTGGAACTGAACCAAAAACAAGGTGTAAGTAAAGCCAATATCCAATTGCAAGATACAACCTTAGGAAAAATGTTATAGTAACATAACAGTATAGCTTAAAGCCAGATGAAATATCTATGACCCTAATCACGATGGAGAGAGCTATCAAAAGTGCATTTAGTGAAAATAATCGGTTCCTAATCGATTCCATTGGGTGATGAAATAAAGGAAGGAGTGTTAGGTATATCGAAAAAGAAAGAGTGAGGTGGATATAACCGGTGTTCAGAAAATCCAAGAAAAGTGAATTAACGGATTTATGAATAAGTGAGAACCTTGTGCTGTACAAAGGTGCAATAATTGTGAACCGAGCATAAAACGTTTAGACCATATCTACCTATTTCCGGCTTGATTATTGTGTCTAGAAAAATCAATACCACAATTCAGAATGAAGTAACATGGACCATATAGTTAAAAGAAATTGAAGAATAGTGGTGAAAAAATGTGAGACCTACTTTCTAAGCGGTGATAATTCCAAACCGCCAATGGTTTCTGGTGTGGCGGCGTCACTTGCAGCAATAAGAATCTGCTATCCTTTCTTTAGTAAGATCGGTTTCCCTTTCAGTACTGTAAATTTTAAGTGGAGTCCGAAATTAAACTATATCCTATGATTTGTACATCAGTAAAACTACTGTTAGTAGTCCAAAAGCATAAAACGTACTTAAAGTCTTAAGAAAGCATACTGCTATAGAGAAAGCGCCCGAAATTGGTCGCATCGGAAACAGTAAGGTGGTGTCAGAGTAGCGTATGGGGAAATAAGCTCCTAACGATACCCTCAAAGCTAGCGTGTATATCCCACAAGCATGAATATAATCCCCAAGATAAATCTATATCCCAAGTGGGTCGAGTCTTTATCACCATTCAAACATTCTATCTCGATTCCCCTTGAACTGGATATAGTAAGGGAAGCAGGTTCACTACTGAAAACAAGCGATCAATATTAGTGTAACAAAGTTACAGCCTACAGTTTAGCGTATATGTCACTGAAACGAACATCTATTTTTATGAAATTCCCCTTGCAGCAAAAGATATAAACCTACGGGTAACTAATTCCGTTCAAAATAACTACAACAATTCCCTCTACTGTGCAAAAGGGCTCACACACGGTCGGTATATACGTGACGAGGTAAACCTTACTACGAGTCGTTCGTGTAGTCTTGGTCTTGGCCTCCAAAAGTGCTTACCATGTTCAACTGTGAGGTAGTTCGAACATGATGCCAATTCCTAAATTTTCAGATGCCGAGTGCGTACATGCAAGTGGTATCCCTTCTGTATTTAAAGTTGATAGGACGGGAACGCGTGTTCACGTTTGTTCCTGGGTCCCGTGCCAAATCTCATTGGGTGAATAAAAGAAGGACTAAAAGTGTATGTCTAATCCGGCGGCCAATGCTTTCTATTTTGTACTGGGTCAAGGCCCATGATTCTGGGAAGAAGGGTGGTACTTCTCACCTTGTAGCACCGTTAATCACTTAGTTCAGGACAAAAATACATGTGAACTTTCCCTGTGGCGCCTTTACCTAAAACAAACACCACCGTTTACAGTATTACACCCTGGATCTTACTTTTTTCATCAAAAGACCTATCTTTGGTTGATGATACTAGCCCTGTAAGCTGGATGGACCATGTGCTAATGGTCTGCGACATTAGTGGACTCAAATAGGTAAGGGATGACAGGAAACCGATCAAATAAAAGCAAGGTAGAGCCTGCATAAATTGAACAGACCACATGGTGGAAAGATATTTGACCTTGAAACTTGTTTTGATGAGATGGTAACAGTGGATGATAATGATGATATCTTACAGGGTAAGGTCCTAGGGACGCTGTATAAAGAAATGTATGTTAATACACAATAACTCGCCAAAGACCTTTGGCACTTTGATACTCAGAAACAATAAAAGAAACTAAAATAAGGTGTGAAAAGCTAGAAAGGAAATGGCTGAAGCTTTACTTAGAAGAAGATTAATAGCAATTAAAAGCTGCTTTAAATGCTGATAAGGAAGATGTATGTTAGGCCAAAGAAAGCTTTTATGCTAAGACAATACTAGAGGCAGCAAACAGCTCAAAAAAGATATTTGATATTTTTTTAGAGTTATTAGGCCCAGAATGTGCTAAACAAATGATTAAACACTCTTAATCTCTCTGTGATAAATTATCTAGCTTTTTTGAGAACAAAATAGAGTTGATTATAGAAGATATAAAATCAACTATACCAAGGAGAGATCAAGCACTAGAGGAAAATATCACAAGGGCTGATGCCACAGATTTATGTATTATTAAACTAGAATCTGTTGAACCAATGACTGAGGAAAATTTAGAGCCTTAGTGATGCCCATCTCATCGAGTTCCCTGCTAGACCCTGTACTACCAAGAATATGGAAACAACTAGCACACAAACTATATCCTGGGCTATTAAAAATATGTAATCAATCTTTGAAAACACGTTTAGTCCTGCAGCCTGCAGAAAAAAGCACAAGTATCACCGTTAATGAAAAAGCCCACAGCTGACCCCTTAGAGCTCAGTCATTATCGACCTAAACCCAACTACCGTACCGAGTGAAACTCATGGAAATATATGTCAGTAACAAATTGTCAACTTATATAGAAGAACATAGGGGCATATTCTAAAGGAGCTATCACCGAGTTAACTACTCTTCATCGCAGCCAAAGTCGCGATAATTTTTTTGCCCCATTCACAAGCTGGTGCTAACAGCCCATAGCACCAGTTTACCTGCGATAGCAGCCACAAAAAACATTGCAACAGATGACCCCGGCAACTATCGCTAATGAGATGCAGAGTAGGCGTTCCCTTGCCAAAAGCCGCGACAACACCACTCTGCAACATTCTCAACGACCAGCCGCATTGGCGATAATTCCACAACACATGCAAAATGGCACGTTAGCAGCAGGAAACTAACACCTGCCCTGACCTGGTGTAAAGTTGGACAGCAGCCGGCACCAGAAAAGGGAGCGCAGCACACAGCCACACCTAAAGGACAACAGATGCTATGGAGCTACTCATCATGCAGCTCGGAGCCCCAACAGGCCCACAACACCCACCGCCACCACCCCCAGACCCGCCACCACCCTCGGTCCCTCCCGCACCACCTCCTCGGACCACCACAGAGGCAGCGCAGACACAGACCGCAGACCTTCAGGAAACGCACCAGCCTCACAGACATGACACTAGAGTATGTCATTGCCCACTACAGGCTCAAAAGGACAACCATCCTCCACATCCTGAACATCATTGCCCACAGGCTGACTGTGCCAACACAGCAGACAACCAACATTCCTCCGCAGACAAAGCTGCTGGCTGTGCTGCACCTGTTGGCCTCTGGTACCTTCCAACCAACAACCGCCAGAGTTGGAGGAGTCTCACAACCAGCCCTATCAAAGTTCCTCACACCTGTCTTGGATGCCATCATCAGCTTGATACCCCAGTACCTATACTTCCCCCACACTGCTCAGGAACAGCTGGAGACCAAGTAAGGCTTCTACACCATACCCAGCTGTATTGGGGGCAATAGACTGCACACATGTCCTACTTGTGCCCCCTGCCACCAGTGCACACAATTACCGCAACAGAAAACACACGAATTCCATCAATGTGCAGGCAATAGTGGACCACCGGGGACTCTTTACCAATGTCATCACCAACTACCCAGGCAGTGTGCATGATTCATACATCTTCTGACAGTCCATTATCAACCGGCGCTTCCAGGATGGCACCTACGGAAATGCAGTGCTCGTTGGTAAGTACCAAATGCACAAATCACACACCTCAACTCCACAATCATACACCTCACAACTCTGAGAAAACACACATTACAAACCCACATACAACATGCCAAACAACATGCCCACCCACCAGATACGACAGCACAACTTACCGTGGGAACCTGGCCTAGTCATGTACATGAGCCATCAACGGCATGGCACCTCAGCCACACATTAGCAGAATGTGGGAAGAGGAGGGAACTAGGCCTGTGCGAAGGAGGCGATGAGACCAATGAATGAGACTGCACACAATGCCAAAGGTGGCGTGGATGTGTTGGACAGACTGCAGTATGCATACCACACACATATCCATGTCGACATACACCGCTGGTGTTTGGTGTAGTGGACAGTGGACGCAACCATGTCACCCCAGCGAATGAGGGAGAACAAGGAAATGTAGCTTGTTACATCCCCCCCTGTAAGCGTGAGAGGAGTGGGCTGGCCCCTCATATGCCAGGCCAGCGTAGGGGTGTGAATAAAAAGCACATAGCTCTGGGCGTGGTCCTCTTCCGGAATGCCCAACATCCCTGCCAGAGTGGCGCCTCTCACCCCGCCACGAGGCCTACGCCATGGGCAGTGCAGCCTGGAATCCTGTGCGCCTGCTGGTCCACAAAGCTGTCATGGCCGCCCCTGCGCATCCAGGCATCACTGCTCGCCTGCCGACACCGGCATGTGTCAAAGAGGGCCCACCACATGCCGGTGCAAGCTCCAAACCCAAGGCCCCGACCTTGGCAGACTCCTCGGTCCATCACAGCCTCTGCAACACAGGCCCGCGGAACTCCTTTCTGGTTGACGTACTTCACAGGCATACTCAGCGGATAAGTAGGACACACATTTGGAACTGAGTCTTGATTACACCATGGCAGAGTACATGATTTAAGGCAGAGTTCATGTCACTATACTCCCTCTGATGTGGTGCCACCAAGTGTGTGTATAGGGCTCTCCCCAAACTTGTCTGTGGGCCCTTGCTGACTCCGGCCTTCAGCCTGCACTGCGGTCCTGCAGGCCTCACACCGAACCAATGCAGTCCCTTACAGGCAGGACACGGCCTCCTCACTGCCCTCACACCCGCTCAGCTCTGGTGCCACTACCTATGGCATATGAGCCCATGGGCTGGAGGCTGTCTTCATCTACATGTAGCTGATACTGACAAGGTGGAAAAGTGGGATCTGTAGCATTCAACTCTGTCATCTGCCTGCTTCTGCTTGCTTCTGCCCTCTGCATCATGCCCTGGAAGGACACCTTCCACTGTCCTCCGCAACCCTCCACGAAAATCCCCTTGGACATCGACGAGTACACGCTCAGCTCGCGTGGCACTACCTCAGTGCACCGCAAGTCACCATCCCGTGGCGGTGTGCCTGTGCCAGCCGCTGTGCATCTGGGGACACAAACTCTGTGCTGCTCAAGTCAGGGACCCATGATGTACGTACCTTGTACTGCTGATTGTTTGCTCACTGTTGCGGTCTTTGCCAGCACCAACCAACCCCTGAGTGTTGGCTTACACTACCCAACACCCATCCAGCACAGGCTTCACTGGAGATGTGACCCTGGCAATGAAAGGGGCCGGGCGCATGTGCCCGTGGCCAGTCCCACAAACTCTCTCAGTGTGTCTGTGTCTTTATTATGTATGCATGAGGGACAGGGGTCATTCCACATAACATTGAGCTGTGTACAGCGTAGGCATCCATGTCACCGCAGGCAGTGGTGAAGACCTGAGACACGAAACCGTGTCGTACCTCCCTGTGAGCGTAAGCGGTGTGAAAAGGCATACGACAGTACAGCATAGGGGTGTGGCTACTCCACACGTGGATCTGGGTGTGGGGCAGTGTAAGCCTTGCCAAGGATGTGGCTGATGCGTGTGTCTCTGTTGTAGTGTCTGTGCCCCTGTCCCGCAATCAACAATGTTGCCATGTGGCATGCCCCCGGTGTGCGTGCTCTGCCGAATGGGTTCATGGGGGAGGGCATGCCTGCTCCGGGTCAGGGATCACACATGCCAACTGTTGTGTGTGTCGCTATTATCACAGCATGAGCCAAAGATGCACCCTCAACAGCATGTCGGGTTCAGCCAGGCAGGCGCTCTACATCTGTGTCAGCCCTGTCCTTGCAATGGGCCGACACACAGGTGGCTGGCCACATTCTGTGCAGCATCATCACTGTGTCGTAGTCAGGCTTGTGGACATGCGCAGACAGGCATGACAAGGGTGTGCCATAGGGGTGCATGTGATGCAATCACGCTGCGCACAATAGTGAATGTGCTCGGGGGAGGTGCAGCAGTGAGGTTATGTAATACACAGTGATGCCCCTCATTAGCAACGCACAGTACATGTCATACAGGAATCCCTAAGTCACACATATCACACACCAATGAACCAGTGAGCCTGCCAACACATCATGCAGTACGTAGTCTTGACTCATGTCTCTCTGCACTGTCACAGGTGACCAAGGATATGCACTCTGCACTTGGATGATGACACCCCTCCAAGCCCCAAACACACAGCCCCAGAGGCAGTACAATTTGGCTCACATATGCACCAGGGGCATCGTGGAGTGCACATTTGGCATGTTGAAGTCATGTTTCAGGTGCCTGGACGTCAGAGGTGGAAAGCTCCTGTACAGCCCAGGCCTTGTGCTCACGGTGATCGTTGCATGATGTGTGTTGCATGGATACGAGTGCCAGATGCACTGTACGATGATGATGAAGATGAGGCAGGTGGACCACACCCCACTGCAGCCGCAGCAGGATTGCCCATAGGGACTACATCATTGACAATTTCTTCTCTGGTTGATGTCACATTGTAAGGGTCCTTAGCAGTAATGGCACAGTACGTTGACTGACAACAGGCACTGCATGTGCTACTAAATGGATTCCGAAATAGATTACCTGCATGCTTGTCACTCATCTGTACAGGCACTTCACTCAGACAAGTGTGGGTGTGACATGTTGTGCTGACATTTAGGAATTTGTTAATGGATGGTGGGTTTGTCACCTCTGTGCAGTGAGGCTGTTTAGGGTGCCACGTATTGGAACTGCCAGTTCTGTGTGTCACAGTTGTTATGGTATCCCACTCTTTGGCGTTTCACATGTGTTCCAATTCATTCAATTTTGGCTGTCATATGTGGCCTACAAGTGACAAGAGGGCTTCTTTTGGGCTCTGATATGTGCCGCCATGATGCAGGGATGCACCCTGTGACTCAAGTCCTGTGACATGGGCGACTTGTGCTCGGGGATAGTCACTGCCCCTACATTGGTCCATGCTTACATTATCTTTTGGTCATGGACATGGCACGTCGGTGTGCAGGGGGTGTTGTTTGTCCCTCTGCAATGTGAAGAGGAGATGCGGTTTCACAGTGTGTTCCATGTTTGTTTACGCATTGGTGCAGGTTACATTATGAATGCATGTCATTGTACATTGTGGCTGCTGGTGGGGACTGCCTATCTGATTTGGACAATGGTCATTTATTCTGCGTCTCAGCTGTTGGGTTGTGCTCGTATGTTGTCATCTCGCCGTTTCTTTGGTCTGCTTTTATGGTGCATTTTTCCACCAGATTTGCAGGCCTGCCTCTGGTTTTCGCTGCTTTTTGTATCGCGATTGGCCTCATCGAAACTTTTTGGGCATTCGTGTTTTGCATTTTTGCGGCGTAGCATTGATTTTAACGCCTCCATTTGATGCGTTATCTGGGGAATATCGCATGATGCCGCCGTGTTGAGAATGCTTCATTAACACGGCTTAATTTTCCCGCGATAGACTGCGATGTTGGGAGTTGCGTAAGGTTACTTTTGAGATGGTTATGACATATTCCTGAGAATATCCCCCATAGTAAAAGGAGTTTGGCTATAGAACAATGCATGGTACTGAATCAGCACTGATTCTAGCCATGGGTGAACTACGGATGACAGTCGACAGAGGTCAAATTGCGGTTTTGATATTGCTTAACTTATCAGCCGCATTTGACAGACTTACCTATAAAATACTGCTGTCCAGATTAGTAAAGATTGGTCTGGTGGGACACTATTGGAATGGATCAAATCATATTTAACAAATAGAACTTATGCAATTCACTTCCCCCTTTTCACACTGACTTCAAAACAGAGGAGTGTGAACTGCCTCAGGGCTCATTTCTGATCCCTATTCTTTTTAATATTTACTTGCGTCATCTTATTTCACTAGTTATTTCACTAGTTCGATCCTCCGGTATCAGCTGTATTATTTATGCGGATGCTACCCAGTTAATCCTCTCCTTAGATAATGGCAGACCAGGATCACTAAAGTTATTCCATCACTGCCAAAGAGAGGCTGTGAAGTGGCTGAGGAACACCTCCTGAAAGTTTTATGCAGACAATACAGAAATTCTCTGTTGCTCAGCCACTAAACTCTCAATTAAACTCCCTGACAACTTCTGGCCATGGAAAAACAAGAGTAATCTAGAAGAAACTCAGACGAATATGTTATCTAGAAGTGTTCTTTGACAATAAACTATATATGGAGACCTGTGTTAATAAGACAGCTGCAACATGTTTTGCACTGCTCCGTAACCTTAGGAAAATTTAGCTCTGCTACCACCCTCGGCAAGGACATTATTAGTTCGAAGTACCATTCTAACCAGACTTGATTATTGTAATGCCCTGCTACTAGGAGCACCAAAATGGTTAATAAAAAGAGTGCAAGCCACAGCTGCAAAACTGGCTCTGAATAAACCAAGATTTGCATCCTCCTCTGGAGCCCTAAAGGAACTCCACTGGCTTCCAGAAAAATAAATAATTGTATCCAAATCATTATGCATAGTATTTAAGGCAACTCAGAAAAGGGGTTCCATACCACACTACAAAGAAAATTAAAAAAATATATACCATCAAGAAATGTATGCTCATCCCCTGCCAATCTCCTATGTATCTCGAAATTCCGAAAAGCAAATTACGGAGGGTACGCGTTTTCTGCGAGGGCATCACAGCTATGGAATAAGTTACCAACCCCCTTAAGAGCCAGCAAGGACCTTCTTCAGTTCAGGAAAACACTGAAATCTGTATATTTCCTACATAAACTGCCTATACTGAAGACATTTTCTATTGATTGAGTAGCTAGCTTCTTCTGAGTTTTAAATGAGGTCAGCACCAGGACACCTTTGATGTGAAAGATGTGCTCTACAAATGTTTTTTATTAATATTAATAACGTTCTCTGTCCCCTCATTGGTCACACAATTGATTGTGGTGGGAGATACACATGTTTACTCTAAAGAGAGTCTGCCCACTGACTTGCTAAATGATCAAATTAGAGAATGTTGATTGAGAGAGGGATGAACAGTTGTTTTTGCTATTTATTCTATCAACAAGTCCTGGCTTTATTGTATATTACAAAGGCTGATTAGGGTAAGCAGATAGTGGTTGATCCTAAAATCACCTCTTTTTGTCTCTCAATCTTCCTTCCTTTTTTTCTTTTATGTAGGGTATTCTCCATAACTTCCCTCAAGGGAGCAGCTACCTCTGTGTTTGTGTCTGTCTTCACATTAACTGAAGTGGAACAGAGATGGCTATAGTGTGTCTTTCAAACTGTTTATTAGCTATTTAGGGATTTTGTTAACAAGAGTGCTATTTAAACTCCTACTTTTCTCTTAGTGCCCTTTTACCCTCCAGCGTGCAGGATCCAGTGAACCAAAGGACAGAAACATAATGCTTCTTTATTGTTAGTCTCATGGTGAAGCTTTGATTGAGAATCATGTAATCACAGCTTGGGATCTCTTGACTGGGGTTGTGGTTGTTGCTTGGTTTTATATCCCCTACTGCTTTTGTGTATGGAGCAGAGAGAGTATAGTATGTTAATAGTGGTGAATGCAATGTCAATGTCATAATATATGCGAGCAAGGCAATGTCGATGTATGTCATGAAAAATGTACGCATAATAATAAGAATGCTGGTAAATGTGATATCAATGACTGCCATGTCGTATTTACACATAATAACAAACTCGTATCATTGCTGTCAAACCCAACCGAGATGACTCCGCCATCAAACCCGAGTCCGTGATATATAGTCGGAAAGGCACTGCAACCCAAACCCAAGTCCACTGACTGATAGGTCACAAGTGGGGTTACACTTAGCCTAAAGATAAACACGCAAACAGGGAAAACCCAGATGGATCCTACAAATAGGCAGCTACACCACAAAATGTCAGAGGAGATTGACCCCAATAAAACATGTTTGACCAAAGGGCTGTGCGTTACCAAAATACCACAAAGTCAGATGCCATATAAAGTTAGGAACACTCAGCCAATCAGTTTACAGCATACATACTACACTCAGTAATCATGTGCCCCCTATGCCGGGCATGTGGACACATACACACTGGGTCACATTTAGTCCCTACAAAGTCGCGAGCCACTTGTAGTTGAATTTTGGGTTCATGACAAGGCCTGAATTTACGTGCTCTACAAGAATGTGTAATTAGTTTCTTGTACTTCAAGAACTTTATATAATCCCAGCCAAAACTGCTCTACACAAACACAATCTTCAGACATGTCCCTGTTGCTGCTCTACTGGCTGCTGCATTTAATTAAACCAACTTGTTCCTGCCTCTTATCGTATAATTTTTTCAAAGTAAATTCATATCCGAGCAACAGAATGTCTGCTTGATGGTGGGTAATGTAGGATTTGGCCCCCCTTTACGGAATTACATGTATTTGTCTGAGGTTTTTCAATGAGTATTTTTGCTAATGTCTGCTGTTAAAAAACATGGGGGTTGGCTGATGAAGTAACAGATTTCTGAGGGTCCGATTCACAAAAGTAATCTGAGACAATATTCTAACTTTACGACTTTCGGTATTCACAAAAGGACTCCTAACTTTACTACTCTTAAATGCCTTTTGTGAATACCGAAAGACATAAAGTTAGGATTCTTTTCAGTTGAGGAGTAGTAAAGTTAGGAATCCTAACTTTATAGTCCTAAATGCCTTTTGTGAATACCGAACATCATAAAGTTAGGATTTTGTCTCAGTTTAGGAGTAGTAAAGTTAGGAATCCTAAATTTATTACTCATAAATGCCTTTTGTGAATACCGAAAGTTATAAAGTTAGGATTATGTCTCAAATTACTTTTGTGAATCAAGCCCTAAGTCATTTGCAGCACAGAAATCTCCACTTTACATTTTAGATGTGTCTAGAATTGATGTGTGAAACTGCAGAAGAAATGAAGTTGCAAACTGTGCTACACCCCGTACTTCACTGTGTTTCTCCCATGGAATAGAGAACATATGCATGGAACAGGAACTGGTATTTACAAATCCAAGTAGTTATTCCCCATTTCAGAGAACAAAGCGGAAAAGCCAGTTTTTTATGCAATGATACTGGCCAGAATCAGAGATTTCTGCTCTTCTGTAACTCCATGGCTAACACTGGCAAAAATATATTCAAGTCCTTTTCTAAAATGTTCAACTCTGGGGCATATTCTCAAGAACGTGTGATGGGCATAACAAAATTAGCTTAACATAACTCTACACATCGCAGTCTATCGCGACAAAATAACACTGTGTTAACGTTGTATTCCCAACCCGGCGGCACCATGCGATTGTAGCAGGATAACGCGACAAATGACTGCCTAAAAATTAACGGGACGCCAAAAAAATGCAAAACACGAATGCGAAAAAACCTGCGATGCCCCAAATCGCGATACAAAAATCAGCGACAACCAGCAACAGGCCTGCAATTCCCACGCGTCATGCGGGAAAATGCACTATAAAAGCAAACTAAAAACACACCAAAACCAAATCAATCTGTGTAGCACCATGGATGCACCCGGACAGAGTGCAGAGGACAACCGGAACCCCACAAGCCCCACGGAGGACCAGCCAGGAACCCCGTGGTCGGGGAAGGGCATTGAGAAGAGGAAGACGGGGTTCAGTCCACAGGAAGACCGAATCATCGTCACTGAGGTGATAGAACACTACCAATAACTGTTCGTCACCTCCACTGCGTCATTGGCAACACAAACGGGAAAATGGCAGTCCATCGTCACCAACGTGAATGCAGTCTGAGTGTCGAGGAGGTCAATGGAGGAGGTCAAGAGGTGCTCGCATGAAGTGCACAGCGAAACCAAGGAGGAACTCGCTGCCAACAGGAAGGCAGCAAATGCGACTGGAGGTGGGAGTCCTGCGCCACAGGAGGAGCTGGATGAGCTGGAGGAAATGGTGACCACAGTCATCAGTGGGGAAACGGTGCAAGGAGTTGGGGGTCTGGACACAGCTCGATATGACCTGACCCAACAGCAATAGGGTGAGTAATGACCAGGAATGGGGGGACGGAGGGAGATGGGCACAATGGCACACATGCACAATCATGTGCAGCACACTGCACACCCACAATGAGTGTGGAACCTGTCCCTGAAAAGCTTGGCACACTGCAGCACACATCCATATCACCAATGCCACAACCTACCCATGCACATGTGCTGAATCCAGAAAAGCAGCGGCTCTGTGAGCCACACTGACAATGCAAGTGACACTGCATGACAGATAGCATGGTTGCAGTCACAATACATGACATAATGCACAAGACGACATTGAGGTGGCTGAGTGTGGACAACATCCATAAAGGAGCAGGTCATACTCTGACACATCCACGTGCACTTACAACCCATGACGTCAAAAACACATCTGCAGACAAACAATTCACAAGAGTACAAAATCTGTCCAAGAGTACAAATGACCTAAGTCGCAAACATCCCAGCACCCGAAAAGCACAAAATTCAAAGGCACACCGACTCAAAGGGATAAGTGGCCGCCAAATCAGAGCTGCAGGGACGACTCGTCAACAGTGCAGCACACACACATAGCAATCACAGTACATCAACATTGATGACAATGTGGTACAAAGTGCATCCCGTACACCACAGGACAGAGGACATAATTGGTGCTGCTTGTGCGTAGAAACTGGCCAATCACATCTGGCATTGCATGACACTGTGAGATGATAATGTACGAGTACAACCACACATCAGTCATGTAGGAAAAATGTCCACTGTCTCCCATCAAATAGCCAGCTTCACCAAAACAGTCACAATGTACATTGTCATGCAGTCTGAATTTAAACATCTACAAAGCGTCAACATACATGGAACACACTGTTAACCTGCATTTCCCCTTCACATTGCAGAGGGATAATCAACACCTCCTGCAGAGCAGACCACACATCTCTACAGTGATGATGAAGAGGACACCCTGCTCATTTGCTCAGACACCCTCCAACGGCTAATGAACAGCCTCAGCACCCCACCCCGAGGAGCAGGGCAGCCCAGCTGCATCACTGTGACCCGACACCTTGCACAGACCAAACAGCAGGAAGCACACACCACCATTGCTGGCTCCCAGGACCCCCACGACCAACACATGGAATTCCAACACCATGTGTTAGGGTGCCAGGAGAAGTTGGCTGATCCACTGCGGGTGGGGTTCAACCTCATGGCAGCCAAACTCTATGCCATATATGGATGTCTGAGTCCCATCAGGTACCACTTACAGTCCCTAACGGACACCAACTGTCCGCACCATGCTCACTAACAATCCTTGGCTAACCTCGCTGGAGCCATTACTAGGATACAAGAACTATCTAGTCAGACAGGCTCAAGCGATGACAGCACAGAGTTGGCACAGATGCGGAGGACCATGGAGATTATGGAACTGATGCAGCCTGGAAGTATGGCTGCCACGGCTGGGATCTTCCATGCCTTGCATATCCTCATCTTGCAATTTGCTGCCACTGAGCCTGTACCAGATGAGTGCTGCAGGAACCTTGACACACTCATCTCTGCCCCCTGACATGTCATTGGCACACAGTGATACAGCCCTATCACCTTCGCACCCTGATGTGTCAGTGGCACACAGTGATGCAGCCCTATCACCTTTGCACCCTGATGTGTCAGTGGCACACAGTGATGCAGCCATAACACCACCGCACACACCTGACACACCAGACACAGAAGACAAGAGAGTAAGATGTGTAGGGTAATGACTGTGTGAGGAAGGAGGTAGTAGCATCCGTCCCCGCCACATGGCCTCTCCCTGCCTGGTGCAGCCCCATGCATCATGCCCTGGAATAACACCTCCCACTGTCCCCTGAAACACTCTGCGACATTCACCTGGACCCCGACATGGCCTGCCATATCTGCTCTGTTTCCAATGACACAGCAATCTGGCTGTGGACTGAACTCTTCCTCTTCAGATTAACTTTTCATTCCCCCAAGGCCCACCACTGGGAAACCATGTTATGTGGGCTTGAAATGGCCATGTACTGCTCCAGCTCTGACACTCCCCAGAATGTGAATAAAACATTCCAAATCACACAGATGTGTCATGTCTATGTTCACTCACGTATAAAAGTATGGATGAATATAGGGACATTGATTGCACAAAAAGGTACACCCTGGTAAATGTCATCAAGGCACATGTTTGACCCTGACCCACATGGCCAATTAGATGACTGTGAAGGTGTGAACTAGCTGTGGCCTCATTGCACATGAACCACATTCTCGCAACCCCCCAACGTAGCCCCACGTCCATGTATTAATTAGGGCTGTGTGTAGAAATGTCAAAATCAGTAGCACGCCTGAAGTAGTGTCCCCCATCGTGAGTGGCTACAGAACATCTCTTCGCATGACCTACTCACACAGATCAGTGTGGACACAAGGGGCCCGATTCACAGAACTAACTTAAGACAAAATGCTAAACTTGCTACCATTTTGTTATTCACAGAAGGCACTTACTCATTTTGGTATTCACAGAAGCCACTTACTCATTTCGGTATTCACAGAAGTTAAGAATCCTAACTTTAGAACTCCTAAATGCCTTCTGTGAATAACGAAAGTCTTAAAATTAGGATTTTTCTCAGTTTAGTAGTAGTATAGTTAGGACTTCTAACTTTAGGACTCCTAAATGCCTTCTGTGAATACCGAAAGTCTTAAAATTAGGATTTTTCTCAATTTAGTAGTAGTAAAGTTAGAACTCCTAACTTTGGGACTCCTAAATGCCTTCTGTGAATACCGAAAGCCTTAAAACTAGGATTTTTCTCAGTTTAGTAGTAGTATAGTTAGGACTCCTAACTTTAGGACTCCTAAATGCCTTCTGTGAATACCAAAAGTCTTAAAATTAGGATTTTTCTCAATTTAGTAGTTGTAAAGTTAGGACTCCTAACTTCTGTGAATACCGAAGTGAGTAAGTGTCTTCTGCGAATACCAAAATGAGTAAGTGCCTTCTGTGAATACGAAAATGGTAGTAAGTTTAGGATTTTGTCTTAAGTTAGTTCTGTGAATCGGGCCCAGCCTGTTTTGATGGATCACATTGATCCACATGGCAAGAAGTTGGACACCAGACTCACATTGCTGAAGACGCGTAAGAGCACAAGTCTACCAGCAACTATCCCAAACACAATGTCTGGCTCACAGAGGTGGAGCTGCCAATAGCGACTCACCCCCAATGTACATGCGGCAGTCTGTCTCTCCCTGTGTATGGACAATGCTCATTGAGGCACAATTTGTCCTACTAATCAACACTCATCACAGTTGTACACTAGTGAAGTTGCGTAGACTTTATTAGGATGTGCGTGTCAGTAAGGGCAAGGCAAGGGCCACAACATGCAGACACTTACAGGCAGCATGGGAACATGTCCTGGCGCAAGAAATGGGGAGGCAAAAATTAACACAAATCATTATGGATGGCAACGGTCTCAGCCCACCTTGCCTTGCTGGACAAGTAATGTGATGTTTGGCATCTGCTGATTGCCCCGTGTCAGGAGACATGACTCACAGCCCATGGGATCTGCATGGAGCTGTACCACCGGACTGCGCCGACTGTGTGCTCTGCTGACAGTGAGTAGGTGAAAGGGACCAACAAGATCACATGTTGTGCTACATTGCCATGTGTGTAGTCTCCCTCCAGCAGTATGTCAGATTTAGGAACGTTGCCAAACGATGCTGTGCAGCTCTGCCCATGGGGCTGCACCACCTTGCACAGGTGTGGGTGCACGCACATGCATTCTGAGTCTAGGCAAATACAGATAGGTCCACTGTTGTTCTGGGATATCTGACCATTCCTCTTGATGCAACTAGGTGTTGGGACCTGTGGTCTGGGTGTCAATCAGCTGTGGCTGCAGAAACGTAGTTACTTGTCCATGAATATGAGCGCAGCTTCATAGGCAATGAAATTCAGAAGTATGTCGTTCTCGAGTTCAAGGAACATGAGGGAGAACCAATCCATTAACTGGTCAGGACAGATGTGCTCCGTCCATGCAGTCTCACCAATTCACAACACACCCTAATAAGGGAGCACCTCGATGTGGTCACTGCACACGATGACTTATGCAATCTCCCATCCACCACTGCCAGCACATACACCACAGATCAAGGCATCCAATGCATGTGTATCCTGGTTGCACTCCTGTTCATGGGCCAATAGGGGGCGCACACACAAGTCATAATCCAGTTAAGCTACCATTGTGTTGGCTAGGCAGACCTCCATGGGCCACTCGAATGTGCATGATCGACAGTGGAACCAGGGATGGACGCATGTGAAATACGCAAGACGGAAACTCAGATGGTAACTGATTCGCACACTGCCAGTGGCATGGATCCCAACAGTTGCAGCATTCCTGCATGGTACAGTTCCACGTGACAGAGAATGTGCATGTGCCTGGGATTGCCTTCCATTGCGTTTGTTGGTCTCATACCACCGGCACGCCTCAGACCGGCGGCAGTTCTGTGGACGATATGCCACAGCCCAGAGCAATGAGTCGTATGTGAGTTCAACGTTTGGATGTATGGGTTGTTTTTTACCAAGGTGTCAAGGGCTTCCCATGCAGGTGTACCTCCAGCAGGGACAAGTGTGTGTGGGGTATGGACACGTTGGTCTTTCATTAGTGCAGTTCATGGTATGGGAGTCGTCAGAGTCTGGTATGGTATCACTCAGGGTGTTCCGGCCGCATTCGAGACCAAGGTCGGAGTTCGGATGTCCTTCCACCTTGTGTATTGAGACAAAGGAGCTTTCATGCCTAATTTTAGTCTGACTACTGCGTGCATTTCTGAAATGTGATGTGGCCTTCGCGCTGAAATTGATGCCAGGCCTTAGATTTAGGGTGCACCAATTGCGAAACATACGCAACAGTTGGCATGTATGAGCTAAGGGCCCGATTGGCCTTGCGCTCCTTGTTCAGTCTCTCTCTTTCTCTCTCTTTCTTTCTTTCTCTCTTTCTTTCTTTCTCTCTCTCTTTCTCTCTCTCTCTCTCCCTCCCTCTCTCTCTCTCTCTCTTTCTTTCTCTCTCTGTCCTTTGATGAGTGCCTGACACACCTTCTTATCTTGGATATTGTCTTGCAGGCTGTCACTTACAGATTGTCCAGGGATGACCCTCCATAACTCTTCCAAAAAGTTGTTTGGAGACATATTTGATTGTGATATTTTGTTAGGACTTTCAATGGTGAATGATTGATTCTGCTTTTTCTGTACTCACATGTCTGTTATTTGTTGTAATTCTGCGACATCAGGCAAATGATTTTGTTCATGATTTCATGACATTGATGTGCAATCTCTTGGTCCAGAGGGGTGGGGGGTGGTCAAGGGGGGTGGCAGTGGGTGTTGTGTCCCACTTGGGGGTCCTAGCTGCATGGTCGTTGGCTCCATGACATCTGTTGTTCTTCAGGTGTGGCTGTGGGCTGTGCTCCCTTTTCTGATGCCAGGTGTCGCCCGACTTTGCACCAGCTCAGAATAGGTGTTAATTTCCTGCTGCTAATGCACCTTATCGCCTATTTTGTGGTCTTATCGAAGATCTGGCTGGTCGTTGAGAATGTTGAGGTGTGGTGTTGTCGCAGATTTTTACTCGGGAACGCCTACTCTGCGTCTCAAAAGCGATAGTTGTCGGGGTCATCTTTGGCGATGTTTTTTGCGGATGCTATCGCAAGTAAACTGGTGGTATCGACTGTTTGCACCAGCTTGTGAATGGGGCAATAAATTTATCGCGACTTTGGCTGCGATAAAATGCTTATAACTCGGCGATAGATCTTTGAGAATATGCCGCTCTGTGTTTTTCTTTGTATTTCTTGTCAAATGCGCACCTACTCTTTAAATAAATGGTGTCTCCATTATGTTGCAATTTATAAATGTAGAAATGGGAATTGCACCATAACCTCCAAGCGCATATATGATGGCATAGGAGGTTCTTTAAATTACTAAAATTCCCATTCTTTGCATTTGTATTGTATGTGCCTCTGGTGAAACTATGCTATGTGGTAACCCTGATCATTTTCTTTTTCTTGATCTTCTAGATACAACAAATCATCCCACACTGTATTAACCCCTACCCCTAATTCCCTGTGTTATCACTTACAAGAACTGTCACCCATTGTTCACTAAATGACAACACTGTAGCAGTCCTTTACCATCAGGTTCTTCATCAATCAGGTCTGTTATGTGCCACACTATTTCATGTATCGCATTTGCCTTTTCGCTTAGCACTCTGTAATTCTTACCTTTTGTCATGATCTGGAGAACCAACACAAATTAGAAATCCTGTTGAACTGCAAACTAAAATGGCCCACTAAGAAATACTGTGCTAGAGTTGTTTCCTGGGCATAATTAGTCCCTGTAGATGAGTTCAGGAGCACAACAGAGCTCCAAAACCTTGTTCATAAATGAATATCACACTCAAAAAATCACTAAGAGACACCGGATACAATTTTAAGATGTTTATTTCTAAAAAGGAAATACAATATGAATGGTAACCAGGCAGAATGCAAAAAGAAATACAGCAATGCATGAAATAGCCAGCGAAAACTATGTGAATATTCCTAGATGCAGAAGCAGAAAATATCAAGTCTATGACTCAAATTATTAAGCTAGATCACACAGTAAACCATTTCTCATTAAATATAGGTATTTATTAATTTTATATCACAGCCCTCGCCAGGGAATGGTAAGAAGTACAGGGATATTGACCACTTCCCTGCTTTTCTTGAAGCCCTGAAGCAATCCTTGGTGGGGCTGTTTTGTTGCAGCAATCTGGCATGACCTCTGGCCTGAATGTTGTGTCCAAAAGACTCTCTAATTAATGGTGATTTGGCGTATTATTACAGTATCTGATTGCTGACACTAAAGTCACTTCATATGTGGGCATTTCAGCCTCCACTGTAAGCTTCCATATTAACGTGGCAGCAACAAGAACATAAACAATGAAAATATGTCAGCCTAGATAGAAAGCAGAAATTATGTTACCACTTCTGAATGTGTCTGAACTTCACACTTTATAACAGAAATACTTAAAAGACTCTTCAGGCAAACATATGATAAAAATAGAAGAGATTTAAACTAGCATTGTCATTGTGTTCTTGAAGCTTCCCAGTTGTGGAAGCAATGATGTACCGAAACTCGAGGGGGCCCCACTGCAAGGTACATGGAGGTCCCCCATTCTGTATTTAATCAGCAGGTTTCAGGCCAGAGTACTGTGATGAGGCCGACCCCTACAGCTCGCCGCCCACACCACAGAGGCTGTTGGAGCCTGTGTTACAACACCGTGTGGATACACTATTCTGTGTAACACTTCCAGCTTCTGCACATTATGGCAAAATAGCTTATATGTGAACTCTTCTTTCACTCTTCTTTCTGTGTAGGAGACCCTCACTCATTTTTCCTGTGTCCAACATTTCCAGTCATGAAACACTGGCTGGCAAATACTAACGAAGGAACAAAATCTGCTCCAGCTTTCCCACAATTGTACATTTTATCAGAATTCATCTTGACTTCACTTCTGCTATCCTGCTTTCCATCCTATTTAAATTACCTTCAATGTTTATTATATACCAATACTTACTTCCATCCCAATTCTATGCTTTGAACAATACTTGGTGTTTCCTTCAATTTAGGCTACCTTGTTTTCCATAGGCTTTCACGAATCGTTGCATTGCACATATTCATCTTCAATTTATGTACCTGTCCTTGTTTCCTGTAAAATTAAAATTTACCCCAAACCGTGTATAATGGTGGGGTACTCACAATGCTCTTTTTCCTTAAGTAAATCTTCAACTGTCTGAAAGCCTTGTACAACACCAACTTTCTGTCATAGCCCCTTCGTACAAAAATTTGTAAGACAATAGCCTAAAAGTCCTCAAAGCTTCTGCTCAAAGACAGTTTACTATCATGCCGAGCTTTCTGTTGTCAGAATAGTCATCCCCCCAAATGCTGAGACAGAAACCATAAAAATGCCTTCCTATTGCTCCCATGAAGTTAATTCCTCCCTGTCACTCACACTTCCTGTGGCAAGCACCGACGCTTCGCTTCATTGCTAGTATGCAAGATAAAGCTTACTCACTGCGATCAGCTGTAGCGGTTCAACTGATGTCAGTCACCTGGACAACCTGGCATGAATGACATATGCCATGAAACATGGCACAATGTACGCTGTCCTGTCAAGAACTGTGGAGGAGCCAAACAGGATTACTACTTCTAAATCAGAACAGGAAGTGGGCTCGACAGTAATAGACATCAACAGAAAGCAACAGGCTGTTTCTTGGTACAGTGGTCTACCAAAAGAAACTGTTCTGCTCTGGTTGCTGCCATCCCAGTGGGTTGCTTATAGATCCACAGAAAAATATTGCAAATAAACAAAATCCTTGTGTTGTGCAGTTATTAAGATGATTGATTAGGAGCACCCTACACTAGAGAGTACCTAAGACAGATTCAAACCATTTTTGGAAACATAAAATAATTAGTAATAATAATCAAGATATGAAGGTTAGGGGGCGTGACTTGACACCAAAGGAAGATAGTGGCATCTGGGTAGACCTCCGTTAGCCAGCGCGTGATGTGAGAGCTTTTACGGTTCTCCATGTAACTTCTGCTAGTCCAGTTTGACGACTCAGATGCGGTGAAACCTGGCATTGGTTATTTTTTTCGCTCAGTGGCTTTCCACTCTGCCGCAAAGCTTTTGTTTTAGTTGACGGCTCGGCTCACCTTACGGTGCCAGCTGCCATTTTGTTTGCTAAGCTCATACAGGAGGAATTTCTTGTCCTCTGTGATGAAGGAAATTCTTTTAGGAGCCAACAATTATTTTTATCCTCATAACGCCTAATGTTAATGAAGGTACCTTGTCTTGCTCTGCTCCTGCTTGTGTAATGCCTCTCAACTGTTTCTTCATAGATTTTCCTAGCATTTTCGTCATGATGGTGGTTTTCTATTCATAACCTCCATTTTATGAGCACTTCTTTTATATCCTCCTCAAAACATAAGGCCGGAGTGTATGTTTTCACGCTGAGGTGCTGAACTTTGGTGATATCTGAGATTTGATCAGTTACCATTCCATATTCTACTACATATATAGGATGTTTGAAAAAAACAAACTCCTCACTTCCATCCTTGGCTCGTAAGTTCATTAAGAACTCCACCGTTTTCTCCAAGTTTTCAAATATAGAGGATTCTTTGCTTTCCTTGGAAAAGGGTAGTTCTTCATCTGGATCCAACGGAACCCCTGTTTTATCCACTCCCGGGAGGCTACTACCAATCATCTGAAAAAGGATCCTCTCTCCCCTACAAAATCTTCTCCAGTCGTATCCATGGAGCTCTTGTTGGAAGAGATACGTGCCTTAAGGCCATTTATGGAGGAAACCAACTCTAAATTGCAGCTTCCTACTAAAAAATGGTCCCAAATGGAGGAATGAGTTAATACGGCAGAGAAGAGCATTGCATCCTTCGGTTCCGCTGCCATGACAATACATTCACTTCAAACCCAGGTTTCCTCTCTACAACAGCAGGTAAAAAATTGGAAAACAGAAGCAGAAGGAATTAGTTCCGCCTTTATGGTTTGCCTGAGGGATCGGAAGGCTCTGATCCTATCAGTTTTATAAAGACCTTCCTTTCCAAGCTTTCGAATATGCCCTAGGATACCCATCTCCAAATTTAGCGGGCCTAAAGGTTGGGTCATCAGCTATCATCTGTTTCCAATGCACATAATCCAAGAGGAGTCATTATGTACTTTCTTGAATATACTGACCTCCTTAAAGTCCTTGCTGCCATCAAGTCATTGCAACATATGTCTTGGTCAGGAAATCCTTTTTTTTCTCCGATGTCTACATTTGACAGACGTAAAGAGTTCCTTAATCTGAGATCTGATCTTCATACACTTGGAGCTCGTTTTGGCGTGTTTCACCCTTGCCAATTTAATGTCACGTACAAAAACAAGACTACCACATATGCAGATCCTGTGAAACAGAAGAGCTTCATCAATACCTGCAAGATAGAACATATGGACACTTCAGGACCATCTGTTTCTTAAGTGGTGTTCCCTTAATCTTTGATTCAGAGTTATGATGGTCATTTAAAATGTCTGTTATATTATGATCATCTTGTAGCTGCTCCATGTGAGCAATCAGGAGTCTTCTTTCCCTTCAACATTGCTACTGTTAGTATAGAATATTAATATTTATTTACTTTTCTTTCGGGTTGTTCATTCATGTTTGTGGTCTTCCCTGTATTATGTATGCTGTGCTGTGCTCCTCTTGTGCTCTCCTCATGGACTCCCTACTTATCATCTGTTCTATGCGGCCTCTTACCCCCACCCCTCCTTGGAATACTACTCTTCATAGATATGTTTTGCTCTTATTTTTCCTGTCATCACTGTACTCCTTGTTTTATGGATTCTTCGTTCCCTTTTATTATCCTTTTCCCATATTGCTTTATTGCTTTGTATCTTTTTCTCTTTTTTTCATTCTTTTTTCTTTATCACCTATGCTTTCTGGTTTTTGGTGTATATACATGTCACTTTACGGTCTACATTTTTTCCTTTCCTTGTTTGGTATGAAATGTTTAATTTTTCACTTTCTAAAATCTGTTTATGTCATTAAAAATAATTTCTTGGAATGTCAGAGATTTAAATTCTCCTTTCAAAAGACAGCATGTCTTGTCCCATTTGTCTCATCTTGGTGCCAATATAGCTTTAATTCAGGAGTCACACCTTACAGAGCAGGAGTCCCTAAAATTGAAGAGGGGATGTGTAGGTGATTTTCTGTCCCCAGGAGATGGTGAAAGGAATGGGGTTATTACTTTATGTCATAAATGACTATGTGCTAAGCTGATTTCCCAGGAATCTGATGATGTAAGTAAATGGTTCTCTACTAAACTATTAATTGGGAAGGTTCCAGTCTTGTTGTTAAATATCTATGCCCCTACTGTCAATGATTCTCATTTTTTGTCTGTCCTGAATCAGATTCTTGTAAGGTATCCTGAAGAGGATGGTGATTGTAACCAGATAATAGATCCCTTTATCAATAGAAATTCTGCAGTTACTTTTATACCAAAAAATTCCCACAAACTTTTTGTCTATGCTATTAAGCAACAGAAACTAATACATGCTTGGCGACTCTGTAACCCCACCTTGAGAGAATACACTTACTTCTCGCCTGTTCATCAAACTCAATCTCGTATTGACTACTTTTTTGTATCACACAATATCTCACAATCTCTCTGTTCTGCGGGTATATGTTAAATTCTAATACCCGATTATGCCCCTATGTCCCTTTAATCGGATTTACCAATTTGCTCTCGCACTCCTTGCAGATGGCATTTTAATAACTCACTCCTTTTAGATCAAAACTTCACCTCCTCCTTTGAATAGTTTTTTCAGGATTATTTTCAGCCTAATCAATCTGATAACATGCCTTTTCATGGTTTTTGGGATGCCTTTAAAACAACAGCACATGATTTTATTATCACATATATCTCAAAAAACCTCAAGGCATCACAAATTTATACAACTGACCTTTTGGCAAAGATAAAGAGACTGGAACAATCCTTTTAGACATCCTAATCAAAAGAACGTTTATCAGAACGTATTCTCACTAAACTCCAGAATAACAAAGAATCTACAGATAATGCTTCTTTATTTTTGTTAAAGTCTAGCGCAAAGTTCTCTTCTGGTCGGAATAAGTCAGGCAAATTATTGGTGAATTACCTTAAAGTTAAGAACAAGAAATGTAATATTGAATCAATTATTGGTGCTACTCGAACACCATGATATAAGGATTCTGAAATTTTGGATGAATTTGTTCGGTACTATGAATCTTTATATATACCTGACAATGTAACTCCTGACATAAATATTACTCAATATCTTTCATCTATTCACAGACCTGCAGATAAATGTATGGACCTTTCAATGTTGGAAAGTGATGTATCGCAAACTGAATTACATACTGCATTGAACACACTCAAAAAGGATAAAATCCCTGGTCCAGATGGATTAGCATATGAATTCTTTTAACATTTTACCAGGTTGCTCGTTCCCAAGTCTCATAACTTCTTTCCCTCTCTCTGGTTCTTCCCCTGTTTCCTTTTTGAATGCATTAATTTGCCTTATCCCTAAGGACGGTAAGGATTCTCATTTTTGCAAAAATTACAGGCCTATTTTGCTAGTCAATGTTGACTATAAAATATTCTCTAAAACTTTAGCCCTGAGACTTGTTTCCTATCTTGCTGATTTGCTTCTTAGGGCGCAATCTGGATTTTTCAATGGATGCTATCTCTCTGATAATACTCATTTATTTTTTTATATTCTTTCAAAATCATCTCTTAAATCTGAGTCTATCGCGGCAATTGCTTTAGATGCTGAGAAAGCATTCAATCGAGTCTATTGGCCTTTTCTTCATCATACTCTTCATTGGTTTGGTTTTGGTCCTAAAAGTATTTCTCTCATTTCTCTCCTGTACTCTGCCCCAAAGACCAGCTTTTAACCTAATGGCCTTACCTCTTCATTTTTCTCTTTAGAAAGAGGGGCCCATCAATGTTGTCCGCTTTCCCCTTTTCTTTTTAATTTAGCACTAGAGCCCTTTCTCTCCCAGTTGCGACAGAATCAATATGCTCATGGTTCCTCCTTTAATGGTCTGCAGATCAAATTTACAGCATTTCCTGATAATGTATAACTGTTCCTTTCCCAACCCCTTTCATCACTGACAGCTTTTTTTAAAGAAGTTGTCTCATATACTAATCTCTCCGGATTTAAATTGAATAATGAGAAATGTGAAACACTTCCTTTGACAAAATTTACTTTTAAAGAAGATTTTGCTATATTCAATTTTACATGGAACCACTGACATTGATACCTTTCTTAGATCGACCATTCGGCACAATAAGGCTATATTAGTTAATAATAAACCCATTTACTTGAAGTCCTAGAGAAATAAAGGTTCCATTTGGGTGAGCCAACTTTTTGAGCATAATAGTTTTTTGTCCTTTTCTCAAGTTTGTCGTCAATTTGATCTTCCCTTGGCATTTGAGAGCAAATATAGAATATTGCATAATGCCCTTTGTAGCACTTATGAACATTGTCAACTTTCTCTCTCTTGGACATCTATTATTCATTTGTCCACTCTGTTGCACTCCTCTCCCAGAGCATCTACCATCTATTGATACTTACTCTCTTCTGATTCTAATAAGACCATATCAAAGGTGGAATCATCATGAGAAGCTTATTTGGAGGTTAATTGTTCAATTCCTCTTTGGACCAACATTTGGACCAAGATCAGGAAATCATCTAGAGCGGCAAATATCACGCATTATAAGACTTTTACTGACTCCTGCACTTTTGCATACAATGAGTCCGCTACATCTGACGCATGCTGGACATGTTCTTTGGCACAGGTGGATTTAAAACATCTACTTTTTACATCCCCCTCTGTGTTGTGCTTCTGGAAACAGGTTTGGGTTCAGGTTAGCTTATTTTTTCACACTACAATTCCCTTTTCTTTCTCTACCGTCTTTTTAGGTAGCCTATCTGATGCTTGGCTCTCACTCTTACGTGACACACGTATTTTGGATCTACTGTTGGCGGCTGCTTTTCAACTAATCACCAAAAATATATAAGATTTCCCTAAGTTATCTTTTCAAACTTGGTGGTATGCGGTTTGCTACAATTATATATTGGACACAAGTTACATCACTCCTATGTCTTTAACCCTGAAGCTCAGATCTTGTGGTCTACCATTACACAGTTCTTAGATAATAGAGCACAACTATCCTTTGCACGTACACCTACCCAACAAGAGGTACCTCAACCTCCCTGACTTTCCCTTTATTTTCGTTTATTATAAGTACACTGCTTGTTATCATAGTTACGTAAGTAAATTCATATGTAATACACTTGTTTTCTTTTTCTTGTACAACCAAACTCTTCTTATTTCAGACCATGTATAATTGTCCTTTTCAGAGATGAACTGAACTGCTTAGTTATGTATTATTCGTTGCATAATTATTTGTACTAAAGTGTTTTACATTCCTATGCTTTATTATGCTCTCCAAATACTCACTTTTAAAACTTAAAGAAAAGATATGAAGGCAGTGATTTCTTATCTATTTAAAGGTGAAAACACAGCCTTTTGCCAGTATTCGGTTTCTTCGAGGAAATTCGATGAGCGTGACAAACAGTGTTCATCATATTAAGTAAGATCTGTACAGAAAACAGGCAAACGTAGCTCCTTTTATATGTTTTAATTACAAATGGAATTGGAAAGATGACTTTCAATTATATTTGGTGTAAATAAAGATGCATGGCTGTGCCCTATGTTATATTTCTCTCTTTATTGCTGAAGCTGGTTGTATAATTTGTTATAGAAATCTGAAAGTTTTTTTTATGTGCATGTGCAATATTTCATTTGATTTTACAAAGCTGTAAAATACATTAATATCTTGTGAAAATTAACTTATTACAATGATCCCATTTTTGCTTTCCAATGAGAATTCAAAAAAAGTAATTATACACTGCTTAGAGATTCATAACAATGTTCAGCATTAAAGACACAAGGACACCACTGCCTGCCTCAAGTTGCCAAAGTTCATGCTTAAGTAAAGATCAAATGGCAACAAGACAACATGCAATGTGGCTCATTCGTGACACAAACCTCAAGTGAAATTTATAAAGCCAGGCAAGGCCACTTTGCATGGCCCTGAGTGGCTCCATCAATCTGGAGTAAAGCAAAGCAGCACAAATCAATGTGCTGCCATACTCTGCCCTGGGAAGGCTTTCCATGGGCTTTGCTGCTGTTCCTACGCACCTCCATGATGCATTCCCAAATTTACCAGAATTAGTAAACCTGGGAATGCACCAAAAAGATATGACTTTCCTGGGAAGGTGTTGCTTCCTCTTTCTATGTGTGCTACGTTTTGCAGCGCAGACAGAAAGAAGAATATGCCTCTCAGGATTGTTTTTGTGCAGAAAATTTCACCTTCCTGCAAAAAGCAATCCTTCATGGAATGGAGCCACCATAGTGCATGCATAGGCACTAGGCTGCCAAAAAAATGCAAGCACAGGAGAAAAGGCAGGAATGTGCTGCATTGACCTAAATATGGCGCATTCATGCCCTTTTCCTGTCACACAGTGCAGTGCAGTAAGGGGACTTGCTGCACTGCACTGTGTGACAATTTCTTAAATACACCCCTCTATGTGGTAGACTCCATTGCAAGTTTAATCATAATTTCGATGCAGCTAGTAATAGGAGTTCAGCAGCCGAATTGTGATTAAAGATATTGCAGCGTTCTCATTGTTTTCCCCATAGTCGCTTTGGGGCAGATTTACAAAGTTGTCACGCTAACCAGTGCAGCAACCAAAGTTGCGCAGGGTTGTGTGAAAGAGCACAGAATCAACGATATGGCATTGCTTCTCTCCCTTAGCACACTTTTAGGCTGCCTAGCGCCTCACACAATCTTTGCATCACAGTGCATTGCTGCCTGTGTGATGACAAGCATAGGCTTTGTACTGTCCTTCCAGTAACAAAATGCTATGCCTATTCAAACTTTCAAAGTTTTCGTACTGTGGATGTGTGACGCACAGTGCAGCACACATGCACAATCAGAAATTAAAATATGTCTCCTTTTTAATGCCAGTCTCAAAGAGGTGTTATGTTTTGGTGGAAAGCACTGTCCATAAATGTTAGGAAATCAGACCCTTCATTACCTGAAAACAGGTGCAATGCCTAGGGGAGAAACAGGACAAAAATTGAGGACAAATATCGAAATTAGCACTGAAGCACTGATTCCTAAATTAATTCCCAATTTCTGAGAGGTTACTATTTTAATTATCCATTACTCCCACATTCCAGAAATGCCAATGCCCATGGAGCCAATGCTTTAAGATGTGGAAATCCCCATGCAACAGCCCAAAATCTAAATTGATGGCTGCATTCAGCTGGGGTTTTAGCTTCTTTTTCCTCGTGAGCTTCACATGTTTTGGTGTCTCATGGTAACCCTCCGATCTAAGAGACCAAAAGAGTGTCAAACCTTGGCAAATATGCATTTTTGCCAGTCATGTTGATGCAGTAGCTGTGACATAATGTGTTGTCTTGGTCTCAACTCTATAACCGGAACTACACTAATTGCTTTTCATTTCTAAGTTCATCAATATCTGGAAACATTTTAAGAATTTTGGACCAGATGTACAAAACTTTTTTCAGCTTGCAAAATGCTCAATTTGCAGAATCAGGCCATTTGCAATAGGAAAAAAGCCTTTTACTATGTACCAAACACTATTTTTTGATTTGGTAACTTATTATCGCATCACAAACTGGGTTAGCGATTCGGTATTAGGAAGGGGCATGTTAAGGGTGTCCCTTCCTTTCCTACTAGCGACTCACAGTGGTATGTATGACTATTTTGCAACCAAAATTTGGTTGCAAAATATTTGCTTTTAACCACTAACTTGAAGTTGGTGGTAACCCAATCCCAAATCAGAAGGGGTCCCCAAGGAACCCCTTACTCTTTGTTAATGTGTGCAAAAACGTTTTATAAGAGCAGTCAGTGGTCTCATGGTCCACTGCCTACTCTTAAAAAATGAATGGAAAACGTCTCATTTTTCTTTGTGAACCACATCCTATTTTCCATAAAGGAAAATGGCCTGCAGTTCAAAAATGAGAGCATTGATTTATTTAAAAGCAAACACAGACATGGTGGTCTGCTGTGCCCAGATCATAGAGGGATAGCTTTTTATTGTTTCATAACTTTGGAATAGTAATGATAAATCCTCCTCACTTGTGATGTTGGATTTAACATTACTGTTTCAAAAATGCCACTTTTAGAAAGTAGACATTTCTCTGCACTTACTGCTCTGTGTGCCTGATAGCATGTCTCCAAAACATTTCTGGGATGGGTGACAGCTACACTTTATGCATTCCCTCTAGACCAACATAACACAGGAAGGATAAGTGCATTTGATGGCCTTGCCTGTGAAGGATGCAAAAGAGGGACTAACACTTCACTTGAATAGGCAGTGCCCTGTCCCCACACAAAATACTGATTATCCCCTACAGATAGCCTGGCAGACAGCACTGGTTTGAAAGGGATACATCTGTACTTTAGACAGCTGCTTCAAAGTCACCCCTACACCAAAGGCACTTTTGGGTATAGGAATAGGGTCCCTGAGCCCCTAAAATTAGATACTACTGGACTTGCAACTGAAGCTCTGAAAGAATGATTTTGCTGTGCTGCTTAAAGGACCCAACTGGACTGCTTATCTGGAAGGCCTGCATTTCTGTTGGTTGACATGCTGCTCTCTGACTCTGCTGAAGGAGAGCTGGACTCTGCCTTCACTTCAAGTGATCCCCAAGGGCGTGCTGGCTTGCCTCTTGTTGCTTGAGAATCAGGGATATCAAAGTCTCTACCCCTGTTGCTGTGACTGGCTCGCTGGAAGTGGCGCAAATAATTGCATCATGGATTTTGATACATCTCCTGTCTACGTGTAATAGAGCTGGTGCATCAATCCCGTTGTGGGAATCAAATTGGTGCATCTCATCACAACAAGCGTTTCACCTCTAGAGATCAATTCATCGGACAGTGTATCATCACCGCTGCAGCTTGGTGAGATTGCCGCATCCCTTTGACTGTGTGGTAGCCCATGCATCGCTTGATGCCTCTGGAATCCAGCTCCCGTCTTTGAAACTGACGCATCACATTCACTGCGTGGAGAAAATCAACGCATCTCATTGTTTATGGCCAGGAAAGGTACCTTGTTCATTGGGGCCTGTGTGGGCCCTTTAACTGGCCAGCGCTCCATCCCGGTTGACCCAAACTTTGACTTTTCCCCGGCCCACCACGACCTACAGTACCTTTTTTAGTGCTATCTGCTTCTAAGCACTTTACTGTATTTATCCCTGTAAAATTCAATATCACAACTTCTATATATTGGACTTTTGCTGTTTTGTTCTTGTTGTGTTCAGAATAAAAAAATCTCTTTTTACAAACCCGTTTGGAATCTTTTTGTGGTGTATTCATTGTGTTACTGGGTGAATCTGTTGCACAACTACTTTACACATTGCCTCTTTAAATAAGCCTAACTGGCCTGTGCCAAGCTACCAGAGCACAGGTTATCTTTTAGTGTGTACTTAGCTTTCCCTGACTAGAGTGGTGGTTCCTACTTCAGTGCATAACTCAGCCAATCAGCAATCCAATTTCAAACAATGCATATGTGTATGTCTCTACCTACCCCATTCCAGAGATTTTCTCAATTTGAGAGTACAAATACTGTGTTTAGACATTGACAGCTCTTTTCATTTATGCATGTAATTTACATCTGTTCCAAGTTATGCATGTAATATATGTGCACATTTGTTGGCAGTTGTGATTTACATGTTTGGTTACCTCTTGTTTTTACTGCTGATGTCATATTCTCACCAAACATTCCACCCATTTTCCTCATTTTGCAAGCATTGGCAAGAGTACCTCACTGCTGCATGAAAGACTGAAGTCAAAATGTTCCTCTGGGAATAGGACACAAATCGCCTGAATGAAAGCTGTCCAATTTGTAGTCATTTAGGTCCAGATGAACAAATATTTTGCATCAGAATTGCATCACTTGTTTGACTCAGCCCAATGCAAATTCGTTTTTGGTATTCACAAGGTGACATAAATATCAAAGTATGTGGCTTTATAAGAAAAAGTAATACATATTTACAAAGAGATGCCCTATGTTGGACCTAACATCCTTGGTGTGTTTTCCCCCCAATGTTTTGCCTTTCAGCCGCTATTTTTTTAGAGTTTTATATAGCGTGAACTTGACCCAAAAGCATCAGATCGCTTTACATGAGCACCAGTTACGTTACAGATGGACAAATTCATTCTTGGCAAGCACGGGTAAATTAAGTGATTTGCCAAGAATCACAGGATGTTCAACGTCCCTGCCGAGACTCGAACCCGGTTTCCCAGCTTTGAGGTCAACAGCTCTAGCCATTAGGCCATATCCTCTCCCATCTGACTTTGTTTTAGCTGGCTTTAAGTAAGCCTCTGCACACTACCACTGTTAAAGTGCTTCTGCTCTCTCTTTTAAACATAGTAACATTGGCTTACAACCAATTGGCATATTTAATTTACTTGTAAATTCCTCCTAAAGTGGTACCAATGTACCCCGGGATTGTAAATTAAATGCTACCAGTGGACCTGTAGCACTTATTGTGCCACCGGACTCAAGTAGCCCTTTAAAATCCATAGGGTATCATGCAGTGTATTTAAAAAGTTGTACATGTACTTTTACGTTTTACATGTCCTTGTAGTGAAAACATCTTGTTTTTCACTACTCATGGCCTGCCTCTCCCATGGGATAACATTGGTTTAACTTATTACACGTAATAAGTGATAAACTTCCATTGGGAGCAGGTAGGAATTTTCAGCTTTTTGTCTAAAGACCTGTGATGTAAAACCCTCGTTAAAATGGGACTTTGAGAAAGTTGTACAAAAACAACAAGTACCTCTCTGCCTTTCATTTAGCAAGATAATAGTCCGACTATGTAGGATTGTAATAAGCACAATCATAGATAAATGAATATCAACAGTGACCTGTGTTCAGTGTAAACACCCATTATGTATCAAAGTAAAGAAAACACTGTACACAAAGAACCTACATTAAGCAACAATGGTGCTCTTGTGAAATAAGGTGATCATATAGTGCAAGTGAATATAGTAAAACAAATCACTGAGAATTATCATCCATAAGGCAATAGGCAGTTTTAAGGTCCAGTTCCAGGGTGGGTACAACAAATGAATACAATTATGGATATTCAAACAAGTCCAACACATTTCTTGCTGCCTCCTGGAGGACGAATTTCCTAATGCCTATGCCTTTATATACTTTTCATGTAAATGGCATGCCGACCCTGAAGGCATTATGGAGTCCTCATCAGGATATAAACTCATTCAAAGAGCAAAAGTAAATACTAGCGAAGTGGATGATCAGTCCCTATATCAGGCGATTTATTCATGCAGTGCACAAAAACGTGTGACTTGCTAATGTATCTGAGCCTGACAAACTCCAAAATATCGATTGGACTCGCATGGATCCGCCAACTGAAGAGAACTGAACTGCTACATCCAAGAATTAATTACAGGGTGGTTGGTTCGGGAGTGAATAGCTGGTGTGTGCTGCAACAAACAAAGAGTCCAGCACGGCATAAACTTTTACAAATTTTAGTACTGGAAAACAAACTGTGCCTTTCTGACACATTGCTTTTCTCAGAGCAAAATTCTCCACTAATGCCTTTAATATGACCACATACTCATCCACGTCTTTCTAGGTCATCATCCTCAGCATTCTCTCATGTAGGCATGGGTAAAAGTTTAAATATACCTTCACATTCTGCACCCAAAGTATGCTTTAACAACTCAGTATTCAGAACTATGGCCTCAAAGATGTCTTGCTGGGTTTTTTGCATTAAGACCAAAACATCCCACATAGATGACAAGGAGCTTGATCCTACTTTTTCAATTGGCATGTCATGGGATTGCACTCTGTTGCTCTCACTGTTGTTTGGTACTTTCTCCTTCACTTCCCCTCGCCTGATCACTCTTTCCTATTTGTGTTGCAACTCCACCCCACCAGCTGGTACATTGCTTTGTTGACCGCTCCACGTTCCACTCAAGCTCAGCTCTTAAAAAATATTTCCTCACGATTCTCCCCAGCTCCTCCATTGCTCCCTCACCTCTTTCCACTTGGCTCCTGTCTTCTCTCTCCGCCCTCCCACCCAACTCCATACTATCAGCCTATATTGGATTTCCACTGCCAGATATTTTTGCAACGCACTGGCATTGACATAAGGAATATCGGTGACCAGTCATTCTAAAAGTACAGATATCTGCTTTTCAAAATGATCCTCATCAATTAAATGTCACGGTACAATGCGGTAGCTATCCTTTCAAGATGGTCTCCAACTTGACAACACAAAGCCATGTTGCATGACACAAACTAAAGGTCATTTTCAAAGTATAGAAAGCAATGTTGCTGCATTGTATGCTAGTGTAAAGTCACAAAGTTTTTTGGCTGTGCTAATATTTGTTTATATAGAATCCCATGTCACACTTTAACAGTTTCTAAATATGAGATTAGCAAGAAATCGCTGTCTAGATTGCTGTGCATATTTTCCTTTTTCGCTCTTCTGTTTTATTTATCTCATCTGTCAGCTGAGCCTGCTGTCAGACCTCTTTGGAATATGCTCTTGGAACATTTTGTCGCCTTGCCCTGTAAGATCAGGCCTTGGTAGTCTGCAAGACAAAACTTTCTGTCTGTGAGGGGTATCAAATATTAACAACCAACACGTTATAAGTTAACTGTATAAGGAAAATATTTGTAAGTTATGTGTCTGTTAAGTATGATTCCCACTTCTAAATGTGTTTCACATGCTATGGCATTGGAATTGGTGAGGGGGGCTGCGGCAAATCCCCTAGAGAAACTTGAAAGTATTGTGATGGAGAAAAGGTCATAAAGAGACCCTTGATATTCTTTTCTCCAGCAGCTGTCCTGATCAAAGACAGAATACATTTCTGCTAACTTAGGACCTTGTATAGAAAATTTCAGATTTGCGATTTCCAAATAGAGAATATGTAGAGATCGTGATTATGGAATTTCAAAATTAAATTATGAAAACACCGCTTTCAGTAATAGCAATTCTTACTGACTTAGGAAATCACAATTTCGGAAATCGCAAATTAGGAAAGTCGTATTCTAAATGCAGAATAATGATGTCAGACTAGGAATTTTACAAATACAGTTTATGTCCACAACCCAGAGGCCTAGAAAGGTGCGGGAAGGGAGGAGTGCAACTGTCAAGGGAATACCGCTGACTGCACTTCAGCATGCCCAAAGAAGATGAGGACAAGGACTCTGGAAGCAGGAAGCAGAAGAGGAAATTATTTGAAAAGGAGCTGGAGCTCCTAATGGAGAATGTGTGGCCCATATGGAGCAGCTATTCAGGAAGGCCCCTATCTTTGTACCTGAGATCCAGAAGGCCAAAATATAGACCAGCATCCTGGAAAAGGTGAAATCCAGTGGCGTAACAGAGGACCAACCCAAAGATCCACAAAAGGTGGCATGCCCTAAGATCCTGCACAAAGGAGAAGGTGTCCAGCAGCATGGCTGAGTGTCGTTGCACAGGTAGTGGATCCTCCAAAAACCCCACTTGCATGTAGAAACTCATCAGGAGGCACTGGAACAGGAAAGTGGGGTGGGAGTGTCTGACATTGACACCTTGAACACAGTAGGTACCAGCCAAGGTAAGTCAACTCATTTTACTTACTCCACATAACGTAATGTTTGTAATTCCTCAAATAAAACATCAAAGCATATCTGACTACATTGAGATGCTTGCACCACCTTGGCAATGCATCATGGGAGTCTTAGTACACCATAGTTGTATTATGTACTGTGGGCTGAAGACTACTGTTATATGCTGATTTCTACTTGCTGCCACATGAGTTGTCATTTGTTATGCATTCTAGTTCCATTTGGAACCATGGACTAGAATCTGGACTGAGACTGGCCAGTTGTACTGGAGCTGTCTTGGTATCAGTTGTTCCTGTTGATGTGCTGCTTAATTATACAATAAATCTACAAATTAATTCTGGATTACTGGTTTTCTTCAATGGCGACGAGCGGAGGAACATCCTTCTCAACATAAAGAAGCAGCACAGAAGAAGATTGATGTTCCTGAACCCATTATAAAGAACTGTATTTATTTAATAAAGGATTAAACCAAGAAAATGTGCTTGGAAACAGTGAAGATACAGCGAGGTAAATTTAGTATATAAAAACGGAACATGGAAGAATTGAGTATTTCGAAGCCCCTTTCACCTATTTCGAAAGGAGGACGGATTAAAGGAATTACAAGGAAAAGGATTAAACAAAGGGAGAGATCGATAATCAAGGTGTCTGGAGACCACCCTTTAGTGTCTGCTGATCTATGCTAGAAGCTCCGATTAACAGCAAAAAAAAGGTATTACAACGTTGGCTCAAAATGGACTGTTAAACTTACTAGACACTGTCTGCATCTTTTGAAAATCGCAGGGTCTTCGCGAGTCTCCCTGGAACGCTGGCACGTCGTGGTTCTGCTTCGAGCCCTCCGCCATTGCCTCTTCATCTGGAACTTCGAACTGCAGTCTGGGAACCGGATGGAAGCCTGGAAGTTCAAATTGACGTGAAGAACGCGCTTTGCGTGGCGGCCATTTTGGAACAGGATAAATTATTCAAGAACGCTCCTTGCGTGGCGGCCATTTTGGAACTGGATGAACAGCGTGAGGAACCATAACGTCCGAAAGGGACTGAATTTCATCACCGTTAAAATCTAAAAGTACAGGTGACGCTTCGGAGTAACGGTTTCTGAATTTGGATGTTATTCAGGGCAGAAACAAGGATTGAACTGTTGTAAGTGTTTAAAATTATTATTTTTTTTTTTTAAAAAGACTTTGTGGCAGAGGAACGTTAACAATTGGTGAAGTTTGTCCATTTAAGAATCGGAAGATTGGGTTGCTTCATCTGTAAGAGTGCAAGATTTAAGGAAGAAACTGCATCTAGCTGTACTGGAAGACTCGGTATTGAAGTGACTTTGGACTATTAAAAAAAAAAAGGGGCTCAAGGATTTATATATACATATATATCCTGTTAAGGTGATTCTTGTAGATTAAATTTGGATTATTGCACGAATATTACGAAGAAGAAAATGTTTTAAAAATTGTATAAAAATGCGGTTAGTGTAGGTTTTAAAAGGTTAACGCAAGGTGTTACACGCTTAAGGAAATTAAAAAAAATGCAGTTTGAACCACCAGCAAAATTTCTACAAATGAAAGGTGATCCACCTCTTCCATGGGCCAGGTGGAAGGAAGAGTTTATAAATTACATGAAGGCTATAGATGGGGAGAGGATGGGAGCAGAACGGAAGAAAAGTATTCTGTTACACTGTTTAGGCTCTGAGGGACAGATGGTTTTTAGAGCTTTACCACAAATTACCGTTGTGGAAAATGCTGAAGCAACTAATGTGTACAATGAAGCGTTGATTAGAATAGAAAAAAGATTTAAACCCAGAAGCAATATAGCACTAAACAGATTTAAGTTTTATACAAGGGTACAGGAAGAAAGTGAGTCATTTGATGATTTTTTAACAGCGTTGCGCAATTTAAGTTTACATTGCAGTTTTGGTAACATTACAGATGAAATGATAAGTGATCAAATCATTGTACATGTAAGATGTAAAGAAACACAAAAACAGTTGTGGGTGATGGGGGATCCCAAATTATCAGAAGCGATTTCGACAGCAAAAGCTTTTGAACAAACTGAGAAGTGGATGCATGTGGTTAAGAATAATAGCAAGGTAGATAAAGCGGAAGAGATTGCGTCTGTGAAACGCCAAGATGAGGTTAAAAATGAGGTACATAATCCACTGTCAGGGAGTAATTCTAACTTCCAAAGGTGGGGAAAGAGTGTAGCCTGTTACAGATGTGGGAACAGGAACCACATTGCATCATTTCCTGGATGTCCAGCCTTAAAGAGAGAGTGTAAGAATTGTGGTAGGGTTGGTCATTTTGTTAACATGTGCAGGGAACAAAGGAAATTTGCAGGTCAATTTCGCCCCAGAATTTCATGTACGTTACAAGGCCCTGTACAAGATTTGGTTCAGGGTGATAATCTAGACAGGTCACAGAATACAGAGTTTGTGGTGTCGGTGTTGGGTGGCATGGTTGACTTGGAAGAAAATGAGAACATTCCGGCCAAGAATCCTCCCATGTGTGTGGTTCGCGTTTCAGTGGTAGATTTAGATCTTATGGCTGATTCAGGATCACCATGGACCATTATTGGTAAACAGTATTTTGAAGAGAAGCTTGCAAGGGTTTTCGATGTTAATGAGATGTTGCCACCAGACATAAACCCGCTGAGTTATGATGGTTCACGCATAGACATGGTGGGGTATTTCAAAACATCAGTGACCTTTAAAAACAGGTCGGCAAATATTAAGTTATACATTGCAGTCAAGGGTATAAATGTATTGGGCTGGAAGGATCAATGGAAACTTGGAATAATGTTGAATCCAAGACTTAAGGATCCGGTGGTGTTGGATGAGTCTGTTAATGATAGTTACATCTCTTTTACAGGATGTGACAGTATGGAGAACTCCATAAAAGACTCGTACAAAGAAGTTTTTTCAGAATCGTTGGGAAAACTTAAGGATTATTCCCACCAGATTAAATTTAAGAATAATGCCACACCAGTTAGACAAAGGATTAGACCAGTACCCATAAATGTTAGGGATGAGTTGAAAACTATGTTAAAAGATTTGGTATCAGAAGGCATCATAGAGCCCATTAATTCTTCTGAGTGGGTTTCGCCCATTGTTTTAGTCCGGAAACCAGATAAATCTCTGAGGTTGTGTGTAGATTTGAGAGCTTTGAATTCAGAAATAATTGTTGATTGTCACCCATTACCCAATATAAATGAAGTGGTGTCATTGTTGGAAGGGGCAAAAGTATTTTCGACCTTTGACTTAAGGTCAGCATATCACCAAGTCGCGCTAACTGAGGAATCGAAAATGCTAACAGCGTTTATAACTCCACAAGGGTTATTTCAGTATAACAGAATGCCGTTTGGTTTGGCCTCAGCGGCATCGGTGTTCCAAAGAATAATGTTTAACATCTTCAAGGACATTGATAACTTCGTGAAGTGCTTTCAGGATGATATATTAATATTTTCACACAATAATGAGGAGCACTTAAAACACTTGGAGGAGGTTTGTCTTAGACTGAAAAAAAATGGTTTAACCCTTAAATCTCATAAGTGTAAAATGTTTAAAGAAAGTGTGGAGTATTTGGGGCATACACTAACGGGTGATGGCGTGATTCCAAAAAAATCCAACGTAGATGGAATTTTAAATGCTCCCTCGCCCAAGACTAAGGAACAATTATTGTCTTTTGCAGGAATGTGTGAGTATTATTCGAAATTTGTGTCAAATTTTGCGAATAAAATCGAGCCTTTGAGGAAGTTATTGCGGCAAAAGGCAAGTTTTGAATGGTCAGATGAACAACAACAAGCCTTTATGGTGATCAAGAAAGATATTGTCAATGCTCCCATTTTAAGACCTTTTTGTATTAACAAACATTGTGTAATTACAGTAGATGCCAGCTTGTATGGTATAGGTGGTGTTTTATCACATAAATCAGGCAATGAAGAATGGAATGTGTGTTTTGCGTCTAGAACATTAAATGAAACTGAAAGACGTTATGCTGTCATAGAAAAGGAGTTGTTGGCATGTGTTTGGGCGATTGAACATTATAGGAACTACATTTGGGGTGGAAGGTTTACATTGAGGACAGATCATAAACCATTGGTCAACATACTTTCTCCAGGAGGAGGTTGGAATTCCACTGCCAGGATTGCGAGGCTAATTTCGAGATTGCAAGAGTATTGTTTCAAAACGGAATTTGTACCAGGGAAGAAAAATGTAACTGCTGATTTTATGTCACGTCATCCCTGTGTTTCTTTTCGTAGTAAAAAAGATGATGATGCAGATATTGTCACAACCATTCAGGATGTGGTTGTTGGTGAGTTTGCGGACATATCAGAGGTATCATGGAAATCTAGTGAGGAGAATGATTCTTTATGGGAGTCAGTGAAGAAATTTATTGTGGAAGGATGGCCGAACAGGAAAGATGTGTTAGAAGAGCTTATGCCTTTGTATAATGTGGCGGATGATTTGGAGTTAGAAGGGGATTTTGTGCATAAATCTGGTAAATGTGTACCACCTTTTGGAGTCCGAGGTATGATTCTCAATTTGGCTCACAAATCACATCCAGGAATGTCTGCCATGAAGCGGTTAATGAGAACTTATTTTTGGTGGCCAGGGATGGATCACATGGCTGACAGGGTAGTTAGAGAGTGTGATGTATGCATTTCTAATGATAAAATGCTTAGGGTCAATGTCCCTCCTCTTAGTCCCACAATTTGGCCAGAGGAACCATGGAAGAAACTGGCTTTTGATATTTCTGGCCCCTTTTTGAATTTGCCGTTGGATTCACGGTATGCTCTTGTATTGGTAGATTATCATTCTAAATGGCCAGAAGTAAAGTTTGTTTCAATGGCCACCACTTCTAGAGTTTTGGATTTCTTTAAAGAAATTTTTGCAAGGGAAGGTTGTCCTTCGGTCATTGTGACTGATAATGGGGTGCAGTTGATTTCGAAAGATATGGAGGAATATCTTAAGTGTCACCAGATCAAACATGTTACCACGGCGTTGTATGCGCCACATGAAAATGGGCAGGTTGAGCGTTTCAATCGTGTGTTAAAGGGTTATGTCTCGGAGGTTCTTAAGTATTCTCAGGATTGGAAAGGAGAATCAAGGGAAAGGTTGTGGACGTATAGAATTACGCCACATTCAATTACGGAGGTCAGTCCCTTTTATTTGTTAAGGGGCAGGAATCCTGCTTCTTATATTTGTCCATGGTGGCTTAAAGAGAAGTGTGACAATAAAATAAGGAATGTCCAGGATATAAATGATACCAGCATTAGAGTTAAGGAAAAACAAATTAAGAACAAGGAGTGGTATGACCGTAAGTGGAATGTTAAGGAACACAATTTTAAAGTAGGAGAATGATTGAGAGTAAAAAAAACGGGTTTCTTAGGGAAATGCATGGGTAAGTTCTATAAACCCATTAAGGTTACCAAAGTCTTTAAGAATTCTCTTATAACCCAGGATGGTAAGCTTTGGAATGTCAGGCAGGTTTCTAGATGTCCAACGAATTTTAGATCTCGGACAGAAGGTGATTATAATGATTTACATCCTTCATCTGCAAAATTACGTGTGGATGGTTGCTCCCAACTGGTAACTTCCAATGGTCTGGATACCACTAGATCACATAGTGATTCAGTTGCTCATAGAGTAAAAGATTCCACTCGTGCAAGATCTTTTCCTGTGAAGTTCTCAGATTTTGTTAGATAGTTCTGTTATATGTAATTGCAGTATATTCATATCTTGTTTTCTTTGTTTTTGTATAGAAGGGGGATATGTTATATGCTGATTTCTACTTGCTGCCACATGAGTTGTCATTTGTTATGCATTCTAGTTCCATTTGGAACCATGGACTAGAATCTGGACTGTTATGCACCATGCATTACCATCCTGTGTGATGTCCATTTCTTAGATGTTGTAAGAAGTAAGTAAGAAACCATCGCCAAATTCACACTGTAAGAGTTGGTTTTGTTTACCACTGTGGCAGAACATGAAGGAGTCATTGGAGCTGCCTGGGAATCTGGTCACACGGTCTGTTTTGATACATGTGGCATCACATACTATCTGTATATTGAGTTAGCGTGAGCTTTCCCTGTTGCTATTTATGTCTTCATTATCTGAGATGGGACATATAGCAATTTGTGTCCCATGGACACAGCCGATGATATTGGGGAACTGTGATACTATCTAAAATGTTAGTTTATTCTCTTCCAGATATTGGGGGTATTTGCAATAAATGTATTGGTTAACCTTGCTAGCCAGGATGTACAGGAACCTGTGGAAGGACCAGGAAAAAGCACTTTGAGACACTTCCTCTGCCACTGCAATGACTCCCTGGTACCTGCCAGATGCTAGGAGGTGTAGGCAAAACAATACCTGCACATATGGTGGGATTGCATTGCTCCGTAGTGCTTGGGTCTATAGCTGAGCTTGTAACTCAGCAATTAAGTCCAGGATTAACTCACTACTGAGTACGTACGTCTCGAAAATCTTCTTCTCTATCTTTTCAAACAGTGTGACTCTCACCCTAAATAACCTCCCCTGTCTCCTCCTCCTCTGCCTGGCAGCCAAATCCTCATTGTCCTCACCAAAACGTACAGGGCCACCATTCTGAAAGTGCCAGATGCGTTTTTGGTGCCTTTTTATAGTTTGCACCTGGTTACAACCTGATCCAGATTGATGGTACTTGCATTCTCTAAATGGGCATTGTGTGGCTATTCCCAATTAGGAAATCTTTAGTACATGCGGTTAGTGATTCGTTATTTGGGAATCCCTGTTAGCGATTTCTTATTTTGCGATTCTCAAAATGCTATTTCATCTAGACAGCAATCACATTTTGCACCACCGCAATTGCCTTGCGTATGTACCAGAATGGCGCTTTGCATTACCTAATGGCCTAAAATTGCAGACTGCACCATTAGGAAATGCAAAATACCTTTGCACATATGGCCCTTAGTGACCTTTATTTATTTTCATTCTTCTGACTGCTACTTTGTGTCTTGCAGATAATGACACTGTTTCAGTGGCACAGGTCAGTGTGAAAGGAGGCAGCTAAACCTATGTTTCTCACTCATAACGTCATATATTTGCTTGCTTTCCAATCAACTTTACAAGTAATTTAAATGTATCTGTAGCATTTAAAGCACGCTCCTGAAGAGTGATGGCAACACATTTTGACAGGTCAGCGTAACCGGGACACAATATTTTTAATTTGTTTGATTTATAAAAGGTTGAAACTCTCCTATTGATATCTCTCTACTTTAAATATGTCCCATTTGTCTAAGACTTAGGCAATTGCAAAGGTAAAAATCAATGTATTTGCAACAAAACTGACAAATCATCAAATGTAAAATTGGTGTATAATGTGATGTATTTTATTCTTTCATATTTTCAGTGTTAAATAGAGCAGAAATCCTGTTTAAAAACATATTCCTGTTTGCTCATAACATTTTAAAGTTTGACTTGACAAATGTGTCTAAAGCTTCAGTAACATGCAAAACATACCCTATTACAGGCAGCAAACACTGGTGGTAAGTGCCTAAGTAAAAATGTGTAAAAGCATACATTAATTGTGTTGCTTTCTGTCATGCTGCATTTTTATTAACTATAAAATAATGAAACAGGAATCAAAGTCCAGCAGAAACTTTATTTCTGCCATTAGGGTTTACCTTATTATTTCGGAGGTCGATGTAACATGGGTGAGAATGCTGTGAACATTTTAAAATGTCAAGTAATCGAGTCTCCACGTTATCACTCACAGGAGTAAATAGTTGCATACCCTCTATATTTACTGGAACGATCTGTGGAATTATTGATTTGCTCTAAAAATGATTGTGCTTCCTTTAATTGTGCTTTTTTGGGCATTTCCCATTGTACTATATTCCTTCAACGTTTCATGTGTTCTGTTCTGACAACGGTAATCATGTGTTGCCTATCTTTGAGATACAATGCCATCCATGCAGCACAAACACAGTGTCGAACTGGGACAGAAAATAGGCCTGGCCGAAAAAATGAAAGTGCCCGCCATTATTAAAATATATGTCTTAAAAAAAAGTAGCCATGTTTGCATATTGGGACAGTTTTGAACTTGAAAAGACGAGCTGTATGTGTTTTGCAAGATATGGAACACAGTAGGGATCTGTGCTTCCTGCAGGCAATGCTTGTTTTAACATTAGAGGAATCAACAGTAAAAACCTGCCCAACAGGTCTGCCATCATCCAAAAACCAGCTCACACAACCTGTCAGACCGTCCCTCAGGCACCGCCTGATTGCCCTACAGGCCAGTCCAGCCCTGCAGGGGGACGCGCCGGCTGAACTTGTCTCATTAACCAGCCTTCAGCTGCTGTGTGTGTGTCCATTCCTGGCCCAAGTCTGTGTTTAGAAGGCTTCATTGTTAGCTTGCCAGAAATGGGTTGCTTAACAAACACCACATGACGAAACATGCTACCTAAAAGTAAACAAAACGAATGGGCACATCAGTTCTAATATCTGGCTCTGGGGAAATAAAGAAATGCTGTCAGGAATATTATCAAATAAGTATCAAATCATACAAAGCATATCAGGTTCTCAAGTTCACAACAAATAAAGGTCCTGTAGCAAAAAAGCAAATATAGTTAATCCAACATCAAAGTTTTACTACCCTAATAATATGTTTGTCCCAGCTCCCTTCCAACATGGGAAGGGTCCATTGATTGGTAAGTGGCACATTAGATTCAGCCCACACCCCTTTACAGGTGTTTTCTGTAACTTATATTCACTGTGACATTTGAAGGTATCAGTCATGGTTAGGTTGAGGTAGGGGCGCTTCAGTACCGGTGCTGCTCCACCTGGGGTCTATTCTGCAAGGCTCTGCATGCCTTCATCTGTGTTCGGCATATGGACGCCTGACTGTGCCTGGGTTTTATTTTACAAATATGGGCATTCCGTGAGTTGTATTCTTCATAGTTTTCTGCTGGAACCAACAGGATTATCACATGTAACAACAATTACCAGAAATGGAAAGAACTGGAATTATGTATTCTACTACCATGGTACAATTAGGGTATGGCACAGATCTAAGTGGGCAAATGTTTCCATGTTGCATATTCGTAAAGTTTGATGGTGCAATCACTGTTTAGGAACTGCTAAAAAAACATTACTGCTGGTGTTATTTCATCATGTGAGCTGTGTAAAAGCAATGTACAAATTTTAAAGTGTGCAAGCCCTGTACTAATTTTAAAGTGTGCATGATCCCTGTAGGACATGTCGACTTTAGAGTGGTTTACCCCAATTGTTTGCCTTCACCCCTCCTGTTTTGCTTGGTTCATATTTACCACTCACTGCTAACCAGAGCTAAAAAGCTTGTGCTCTCTCCTTTAAACATGGTACAACTGGCTTTAGCTTACATTTTATTGGCATGTACATCCCTAGTAAAGTCGTATTACATGTACCTAGGGCCTGGAATGTTAATACTTATTGTGGGCCTGCAGCACTGATTGTGCCACCCACTTACAAAGCCATTTAAGCCTGTCTCAGGCCTGCCATTGTAGACTGTTTGCAGTTTTAAAATGCAATTTTCACCTAGCAAAATAAACTCTTTTGCAAGGCATAAAACCTTCCTTTTTAATACATATAAGTTACCACTTGGGTAGGCCACAAACTGCTAATAGGACAATGTTGGAAACTGGGTTGTAGGTTGACTGGGGTAGGCGCCGTAGTTAAGAAACAACCACAGTCCTAGTCAGGGAAAGAGGTAGGCAAACCCTAAATTAGCCCGTGCTCATCTTGTGGTAGCTTGGCACAGAGCAGTCAGGCTTAACTTTAGAGGCAATGTGTAAAGTATTTGTGCAAAACTTCAAACATTAAAACTGTGAAAAAAATCACACAATAAGATTCCACATCAGGTTTGGAAAACCGAGCGACATATAAAAAATGAAAACAAGACCAAACTGCAAAAACAGTACAAGTAGAACTTGAGATCTTGAATTTCAATGTTTACAGTGAACAATAGCGTTGAGAAGCAAAAAGCACTATTGGGGATATCTGGTCGCACCGTACTGGGACAAAGTCAAACGTTCAGTCTGACCGTAATGGAGCGTGTGCAGGCTACAGGGACCCAGTTAGGCCCACTGAACAAAAGTACCTTAATCCTGGTTGCGGAGCACTTGAGTGGATCTGCTTCGAAGACGAGTTGCACAAAAGAAGCAATGCTTCAGTTTCGAAATGCAATGAGGCTGCAGTGTGAGGTCCTGATGCATTGGCATCAAGAATAGGGGTGGGCGGAATTTGCGGAATTAACCTTCGCAAATTATCGCGAGAATGTTTAAAATTATCGCAAACAAGCAGAAATATCGCAAAGATGCGGAAGTTTTTTACCGGCATGTTCGCGAGATTTTCTGCATGGTTGCGGGTCGCCAACTTACCCATGTGGTTGCTTGCGGGCGCGGCCATCTTGTTTTGAGTTGTTCTCGCGGTGCATGATCGCGAGAAGAAAGACGTGATCGCGCGACGCATGACGTCACTGCGGGCGCGAACTGTCGCGAGACAGCGCAAATGGCTAAAAACAATACAACATCTCATGGAGAACGCGACCGGATCAAGAAAACTTGTCGGCGAACGCAGGGATTCAGGTAAGGCGATCGCGCGCGCGCGAGAATGTATCATTTTACAGCGCGAGCAAGAAACAAATTATCGCCAAGCTGCGGAAACCGGAATTTTTGACATTTTCGCGCTCTCCGCGGAACGCAAAAATGTCAAATTATCGCAATTTCCGCGAACGGAACGAAATTTTTGCCCAGGCCTAATCAAGAATCCTGTCAACAGGCTTACGATGTGAAGCCAGTGTCAAGGATGTGAGGCCCCGTGGAGATGATGCATCAGTTCTAATGAGCAGTAAGGCTGTGATGCAGAGGTTAGGCGTCTTCGCCGAGGATGCTGTCGACAAAAGATGTGAGGAGCTTGTGCCAGGAAAAGAGTGCACAGTCTTGGATCCAAAGGCAACACATCAGTCCTAGACGCGGGATGCAGCGGCGATGCAAGTCTTTTGCAATGGGTCTGATCCATGCAACATTAGCGATGTATCGGTTCTCCTCAAAGATGCACCATTCAGCCAAAGAGATACGTCTGTTCAGCTTGGTGATGCATTGCTCAGCAGAGGATGCACTGGTTTCCAAAGGGAAGCACCTTAGGGGCACTTCCAAAGGTCCAGGACTGGGTTGACATAACTTGACAGTGTAAACTCACAGATGACAGAGTCTATGTGCATAAGCAGGTTGTTTGAAAGTCTTTTATTTATTTATTTATTTGTTTATTTATTTATTAAGATGTTTTATATAGCACTAGCCAGACCGAAGGTATCAGAGCGCTTTACAACACTTAGTAAAAAGGAAAACACAAATTATAGTTGTGAAACCACAGGGTGCAGTAGAGGGCTTTGCGCGTTGTATAACGATAGAGGGAAAGTTTCATAGTCTCATAATAGTGATCACAGTTGTTCAAGCCGTGCAACCTTCCGATCCACGGGGATGATGTGGAGGATTCGGGCTAGGTGTGAGGTAGAGGTCTTGGTTATAAAGTGTCATAGTGCAGTGATGTGCACGATTGTGAGTTTGGGTTTCGATCTATCCATTTGGGAAGAACGATTGAGGTAGAGGTCTTTGAGCTGCCTTTTGAATTTTAGAAAGGAGGGGATCATCCTGATCTGGACTTCCATATTTTGGGCGCATTTCCCGAGAAGGATCTGGCTGCCTTTTTTTGTTTGCGGGTTTTCGGTGGGATGAGTAGTAGAGTATTGGAGCTCCTTGTCTGACTGGCCATCGTGAGTTTGGAGGCCAGGTAGGCGGGTTTCCCTGTGTGGAGGGCTTTGTGCGTGAGGCAGGTAGTTCTGAAACTGCTCTTAATTCAAATGGGAGCCATTTCAACTCTCTGAGTGCGGGCGAGATATGGTCGTATTTTTTTACTCCGGTGACCATTCTTGCAGCTGCATTAAGAGTTGATCGGAGGGGAGCTAGGTGAGATTAAGCTGTGCCTGTGAGGGTAGCATTCCCGTAGTCTAATCTGGAAAGTACCAGGGATTGAGTTGCTTGTTAGAGGTCGTTGGTCAGGATGAAGGATTTTATCTTATTGAGTAGTTTTAGGTTGAGGAAATAACTCTTAGCAGTTTTCTTGATGTATTTGTCTATGCTTAGTTTAGGGTCCAGGGTGATTCCCAGCAATTTGACGGAGTTGGCCATGGAGAGATTGTTGTTGAGAGCATCAATTGCTTTTAGCCATTCTGCGACTTGTGCGTTCTCCGTTTTGTTGGAAATGAGGAGGATTTCCGTTTTGTCTTGATTGAATTTCAGGTGATTTAGAGAGAGCCAGTGTTGGACTTCTCTAAGAGTGTCATTGAGTCTCTGGATGTCTTCGATGGAGGAGGTTTCAAGATAAATTTGGGTGTCGTCCGCATAGAGGGGGAAGGGAATGTTGGATGTTTTGAGTATACTGGTGAGGGGTTCCATGCATATGTTGAAAAGTTGCAGGGAGAGGACTGATCCTTGGGGGATGCCTCTGTTGACAGGATGAAGGTCTGACAAGAAGTTTTTGATTTTGACTCTTTGAGAGCGATTCTGGAGAAAGGAGCCGAACCAACATAAGACCACCTCTTCAGCCCCTAGCCTTTCTTGGAGTACCTTAATGAGTAATTGATGGTTGACCGTATCGAAGGCTACTGATAGGTCAAGGAGGATTAGTAAGGAGCATTTGTCTTTATCGAGGGACTTGTGTATATCATCTATGATATTGAGGATCGCTGTCTCTGTGCTGCCCCCTTTTCTGAAGCCAGATTGGTGGGGATCCAGGAGGTTGGTGTTGTCCATGTGTTGCTTCAATTGAAGGAGAACGCATTTTTCCATTGTCTTGGCCAGGATGGGGAGGTTGGAGACGGGTCTGTAGTTGTTCAGATCCTTGGTGTCTAGGCCTGGTTTTTCAGTAAAAGAGTGACTTGGCCGACTTTGAGGCAGTCCGGAATAACTCCAGAGCTCAGGGAGCTGTTTATGATCCTGGTCCAGAGCGGTGCTAGGGAGAATTTTAGCTTCTTGGCCAGTTGGGCAGGAATCGGGTCCAAGGCATGTGAGGAGGGTTTAGAGGTGGAGATCAGTTTGACTATCTCTATTTCTTTTATGGCCCTGAGACTTCATCTCAGAAGGTCAGCCAGCTAGCCCTTGGAATCACTCTGGGATCAAGTGCTGCAGGTTCAGTCCCCTCACCTAGGCAAGAGGGCAGCAAGCAGCAGGTCAGCACAGCAAGACAATTGCACAGCAAAATATCAGTCCAGCAGAGTGGCAGTTCTTAGAGCAATGCAGCTGTCCTTCTTCCTGGCAGAGTCTTCACAGATCCAGAGGTTTACTGAAATGTGGTATCAGAGGTCAAGTATTTATACCCAATTGCGCCTTTGAAGTGGAGAAGACTTCAAAGCCATGCCTCTGAATTGCAGAAAGGTCCTCTCTTCCTGCCCTGGCTCCAGACTTGCTGCAGGGGGGTATGCAGCCCATTGCATGGGTGCAGGACACAACCGATTCATATGTATGTGAGGGTGGGTCCAGCTCCTCCCACCCTTCCTGTCAGGATGGCCCATCAAGTCATACCTAAGCTCCCAATGGGTGTGGGTGTGACTGTCTAGGGAGACTACACAAAGCCCAAATGTCACCCACCCCAGACATGTGATCAGAGACAGGTAGCAGGCACCAAATGGCCAAAGCAAGAAAACACAATTTTCAGAATTGTAATTTAAAATCCAACTTCACCATCAGTTAGGAATAAAAAATGTGGATACCAGAAACACCATGCTTTAAGGTTGTATCTCTTCCCAATTAGAAATTACACTTATAAGATGTAAAAAGTTAGATCTTGCAGTAGTGAAAAACGACTTTGAGAGTTTTTCACTAGCAAGACATGTAAAACTTAAAAATACATTGCACCCTGCCCTCTGGGTTGTCCATGGCCTACCTCAGGGGTGACTTATGTGTTTAAAAGGTGAAGGTTTGGGCCTAGCAAAAGGTTTATTTTGCCAGGTCAACATGGCAATGTGAACTGCACACACAGTCTCTGCAATGGCAGGCCTGAGACATGGTTAAAGGGCTACTTGAGTGGGTGGCACAATCAGTGGTGCAGGCCCACTAGCAGCTTTTAGTTTACAGGCACTGGGTACAGGGGGTGCCTCTTTACTATGGATGTATAAGTAAATTAAATATGCCAATTGGGGATGAACCAATGTTACCATGTTGAAGAGAGACAAGCGCTTTAGCACTGGTTAGCAGCAAGCGCTCCACAACCAGTATTAAGCCCCAAAATCAGCAAAAAAGAAATCAGAAATGTGGAGGAGGTAGGCAAAACGTTGAGGTAAAGACCACGCTTAGGCTGTCAGGTCTAACAGGCAGGGTGCAGTGTATTTCAAAAGCTGGACACGTACTTTTAAGTTTTACATGCCCTGGTAGTGAAAAGCTCTTACATAGATTTTTCACTACTCCAAGGTCTACCTCTCCCATAGGATAACATTTAGTTACTTTATTGGATTTAATAAGTGATAACTGTTGGTAGGAGTAGGTACGAATGTCACATTTGGTCTCTAAAGAAATGTAATTTAAAATCCTCTTTTATGGTAAAGTCTGAATTTAAATGACAATTCTTAAAACGCCACGTTTAGGAAGTTGGCATGTTCTTGTCCTAACCATTTGGTGCCTGCAACCTGTTTCCTGGGTCCTGGGATTAGGTGTAGTTGACAGTTGGCTTTTGTGTATTCCTTCCAGACAGCATCTCAAAGGGGGACTAGCTATTGGCAGGATGGGCCATCTCTAGCAGGATGGGGGGTGTTGCTGTCACCTACCAAACTTGCAGCTCACTCACAAAGGGTTCTATACTTGTATATTGTCACCCTAGACAGTCTGGGGCTAGGGCACAGAGGTGAAGTTCCAGACACATCAGTGGGGGGAAACCTCTAGAAACTTCTCCAACGTCAAAAGCTTACTCCAGATATAATTATTGAACCTTCAAAACCCAACTCTTCCGATCACTTCTGGACCCGTAGAAGACTCAGAATGAGGACTGCTCTGATTACCTGCTGCTCTCCAACAAGAGAGACTGCTGTGCTGCACTGATGCCTGAGAAAGAATGAGTGGACTTGCACCTTTAACCTAGAACCACCAAAAAGATTTGGCTGGCCTCCTTTTTCTGAACTACAGGGACACAACAAGCTCCCACATCCTTGAACCCTGCACCTGGAATCTTTCTGCAATGAGTCCTGACCCCTTAAGTGGTGCCCCCTTTTCTAGACCCTTCAAAGTGGAGTTGAAGGTGCTGAGCCCGCCCAGCTGTGGCACCCATCGGAACGACCCAGAGTGGTGCAACGCAATGCAGTCCAAGCAGCTCCTCATCAGAACCAACACAGCGTGATGCAACTCAACACAGGGCTCTCACATCGCTCCTTGTAACTGGCACTGCATGACGCAACACCTCCCACCAAATACATAAGGTACAATTTCCAAGCAGGTCCAACCTGGTCACTGTATCCAGACCACTCTCCATCATGGTCAGCCTGAACTTGTGACATTGTCCCACTAAAGCGCGATCAGAAGCACCATTTGGTGTTTTGTGCTTTTAGGCACTATTTTTACCTAAATCCTTGAAATTGCATATTTCTGGTTCTACTAATTAGATTTGTGTAGTTTTGGGTCAAATATTGTATTAAATATATCTCTATGTTTACAAATTGGCGTGGGATTTTTTGTGTTGTGTTTTCTATGTACTACTGTTTGAATACAGCATAGCTTCCCCATTGCCCTTAAGTTCAGCCTGACCACTTTTATCCCAAGCTACAAGAGGGAAGCACAAGTTCATTTAGTGACTTTTGTGGGTCACCATGACATGGATTGTGGCTGCTGTTTGGGAAGGGATCACATCCCCCTCAGCCAACGACCCAATTTCTCACAATATCTCAATGCCATAGTATTGCAGTAGCAAATCTGCTTCCCCATAGAGCAAATTAGTACCTTGGATGTTCACCATAACTGCTATAGAATTGTACATTCAGACACACTAAAATATGCACAATTGTGCAGGTTACAAAATGAAGTGGTGCATTGATGCTTGCAATACGCATGTTATACTTGTGCTTATCGACCAGAACCACAAAAAGGCTCAGTCAAAATTTCGAATGATACCTTTTCTGTGAAAATTCACCACTACACCACTTGGAATGATTCAGGGTTGTTCAGGTTAAAACCCTTTTGTGGTATCCCCAGAACAAACCAAATTGACAGGTGCAAGCCACTCTTGTTTGGATATTTGTCATTTTTCTGCGCTCTTTTTTATTCTGAAGTGCATCCTCATGTTCATAAATGATGCAAGGATGTATTTCATACTAAAATATAGTGCATAAAATCAGATTTTGTCAACTTGCACATCAGTTTGCATAATTTTCCTGAAATTTGGCATTTTTATTGTAATACCTGTCAGCCTTAGGGTGATCTCCCCCCATACTTTTTGCCTTCACCCCTCCACTTTTTGCTAAAAATAATTTTTATTGGCCTTAGGACACTGTGCACTTTTTGTGCACTTTACCACTGCTAACCACTGCTAAAGTGCTTGTAATTTCTCATTTAAAGGTGGTAAAATTGGCTTACACATGATTGGCATATTTAATTAACTTATTAGACCCTTGTAGAATGGTATATCATCTACCCAGAGCCTGCAAATTAAATGCTGCTTGTGGGCCTGCAGCATTTATTGTGCCACCCATTTGAGTAGCCCCTTAAAACATGTTGTGGGCCTCCCACTGTAGCCTGAAAGCAGTTTTAAACTGCCAATTCAACTTGGCAATATAAACCCCTTGCCAATCCTTAAACTCACATTTTATTGCATGTAGGTCACCCTTAAGGGAGGCCTTTTGAAGCTCATAGGGCAGGGTGCATTCTAATTAAAAGGTTGGGCATGTACTTTTAAACTTTACAGGTCCTGGTACTGAAAAAACACTAAGGGCCAGATGTACGACGTGATTTTGCATGTGCAAATGGGTTTGCGATCCCGTTTGCGCATACAAAATCACTGTTGGCCATGTACAGTTCCTAAATAGTGAGTCACAATTTATTTGCGACTCGCTATTTAGGAATTGAGAGTCGCAATTAGGAAGGGGCGTTCCCTTCTTGATTGCGACTGCAACACTATGTGTGAATGTTTTGTGACCACAATTGCGGTCACAAAGCACTTGCAAATTACAACCCTCTTCTAGAAGTTGGTAAAGCAGTCACAATTTGGAAGGGGTCTCCAGGGGACCCCTTCCACTTTGTGACTGTCTCTAAAAGTATTTTTAAAGGGCAGGCAGTGGTCTCAGGGACCACTGTCTGCCCTTAAAAAATGAAATGAAAACATTTCATTTAATTTTTATTAAATGAGTCCCATTTTCCTTTAAGGAAAACGGGCTGCATTTAAAAGAAAAAGGGCTTCTTTATTAAAAAGCAGTCCCAGACATGGTGCAAGGATGCAAGGATGCCTACGTCCTGGGGAGATTGCTTTGTGCAAGACGGGATACCTTTCAACACAGAAACAATGATTTGAGGTGATTTCCTCTTCCAATGTGTGCTGCAGAATACAGCACGTGTTGAAAGAGGAAAAATACGAGTAGAAATATATATAATTTAGGAGAAATGAATACATTTCTCCTCGTTGCACCTCGCTACGCCACCCCTAGGGTGGCGTAGCATTCTGACGCATTTCCAGATTTATGATTCTCGTAAATCTGGGAATGCATCAGTGGGCATGGGTGTTGCATGGGAACACCCACAGCAACACCCACGTCACACCCCTAACACGCGAAGTGTTGTGTGAAAATGGGGGATATTTATAATCCAGGTAAAGTCACGCAGGGTTGTTTTATCTGTGCTTGTAAATATGACTCAGCAGGTTGCACCGCCGGTGTGATGCACTGGCAGCGCAGGGGTCTTGTAAATCTGCCCCACTGTTTTTATGATCAAAGTCATTATGGCACCATGGGGCCCTTGTCAATGCTGGGCAATTGCTTTCTTTGTCCATGTATTAAAACAACTCTATCAAAAGGGAAATGAGGATTCTTCGCTCTGAAGTGGCATAGGTGCGGTGTAACCCTGCAATATCTCATTAATAAATAACAGGTAAAACATGTTTTATTGTATACCTAATAACACTTATGGGGCATATTCACAAGGATCTATCGCCGAGTTAACAGCACTTTATGGCAGCCAAAGTTGCCCTAAACTTATCGCCCCAATCACAAGCTGGTGTTAACAGCCCACAGCACCAGTATACCTGCGATAGCAGCCGCAAAACACATCGCCACAGATGACCCCCGCAACTATCGCTAATGAGATGCAGAGTAGGCATTCCCGAGAGAAAAGCCGCAACAACACCACACCTCAACATTCTCAACAACCAGTCAGATCGGCTATAAGAACACAAAACAGGCGATAAGGTATGTTAATACCCGGAAACTAACATCTGCTCAGACCTGGTGCATAGTCGGATGACAGTCTGCACCAGAAAAGAGAGCCCAGCCCGCAGCCACATTGGAAGGGCAACAGATGCCATGGAGCCACTGGTCATGTGGCCCGGACATCCAAGTGGACCACAACACCCACCTCCACCACCCCAGGACCTCAACCCCCACCCGGAAGCCCCCCGGACTACCACAGAAGCAGCACAGACAAAGACAGTGGACCCCCAGGAAATGCACCAGCCTCACGGACCCAACACCTGACAATGTCATTGCCCACTACAGGCTCAAAAGGACAACCATCGTACGCATCCTGACCAACATTGCCCAACAGGCCTACGGCACCAACAAAGCAGACAACCAACATTCCACCCAACACCAAGCTGCTGGCTGTGCTGCACCTGTTGGCCCCTGGTAACCCCCAAATAACACCCGCCAGAGTCAGAGGAGTTCACAGCCAGCCACATCCAAGTCTCTCACACCTGTCCTGGACATCACCATCAGCCTGGTACCCCAGTCCCTATACGTCCAACACAATGCGCAGGATCCTCTGGAGACCAAGCAAGGACAATACGCCATAACTGGATGCACGTATGTGTTAGGGGCAATCCACAGCACACATGTCCTACCTGTGCCCACTGGTGACACAGCACACAAATCACCGCAACAGAAAACACACGTCTCACATCAATGTGCAGGCAACATCCGAACACCGTGGAACCTCCACCAATGTCGCCTCCAAATACTCAGCCAGTGTGCATGATTCATTCATCCTCCTACAGTCCATCAGCAACCAACGTTCCAAGGATGGCACCAAGGGAAATGCACAGCCATTTGGCAAGTTCCAAATGAACACCCCACTCACCTTAACTCCACAACCATGCAACTCACAACTCTGGCAATGCACACGCCACAAAATCACAACCAACATGCAAAACAACATGCCCACCCACCAGACACGACAGAACAACTCACAATGGTAACCGTGAACATGAGCCATCAACGGCATGGCACCTCAGCCACAAACTAGCCAAATGTGGGGAGAGGTGGCAACCGGGCAAGTTAAAAGGATGAAGCAGAACCATGATTGGGAAAGTACACAATGCCAAGAGTGGCGGAGATGTGCTGGACAGACCGCAGTATGCAGAACACACCCATATCCATGGCGACATACTCCTCTGGTGTATGGAGTGTAGTGGACAGTGGGCGCAACCATGTCACCCCAGCCAGTGGGGGAATTTGCGGAAATGTTACCTGTTACGTCTCCCCGTAAGCGTGAGCGGAGTGGGATGGCCCGGCGTACACCAGGCCAGCACTGGGGTGTGAATAAAAAGCACGTAGCCCTGGGCGTGGTCCTCTTCCAGAAAGCCAAATGTCTCTGCCAGGGCAGCGCCATTAACCAAACCACGAGGCCATTGCCATCCTCGTGAGCAGAGTTGCCTGCGATCCTGTGTGCCTGCCGTACCCCGGCCCGCTGGACCCCGAACCCGTCAGGCCCGCCCCTGTGTAGCCAGGCCACACTGATCACCTTCCGACACCGGCATGTGTCAAGAAGGGCCCACCACATGCCTGCGTAAGCTTCAAACCCGAGGCCCCCGACCTTGCAGCCTCCTTAGACCATCACGGCCTCCACAACACAGGCCCACTTTAGTCTTCTCTTGTTGACGTTTTTCTACTGCTGCCTCCGGCCCACACCGCGGTCAAGTAGGTCACACATTAGGAACTGAGTCTTGATTACACAATGGCAGAGTACATATGTTCATTGCAGATTTAATATCAGTGTACTCCCTTCGATGTGGTGCCACCAACTCTGTGCATGGCATTCCTACGACATATGTCTGTTGTCCCCTGCTCACTACGGACAAGTAGGTCACACATTTGGAGCTGAGTCTTGATCATACACTGTCCATGTACGCACAATAATGAAGATTCTACTTCAGTGTACTCCCTTTGGTCGGGTGACACCAACCATGTGCATAGCATCCCAACGACACGTGGCTGTGGACCCTTGCTGACCGCTGCCCCAGGCCTACACTGTGGTCGAATAGGCCACACACAATTTTGAATTCAGCCTTGATTTATTTATGGCTGACTTGATGTCATTGTACAGGCCTCAACGCAGACTGCTTCCCCTTTCATCCCCGGTGCCAGTATGTCTATTCCCCGACACCCATGGACACTTTCTGGTAAGACTTTGGTGGCAACTTAGTCCATGGACTTGGGGTTGTCATCGCCATCATGGCGGTAATACTGACTTTGTGGCGAAAACAAGGCTGTGACTTTCCACCCCTCCATTTGCTGCTTCCGGACAGCTTCCAACCCCTGCATCATGTCCTGGAGGACACCTTCCACTGTCCCCCGCAACACTCCGCAACATACACCTCAGACATTGATGAGGACCCTCTCAGGTCGCATGGCCCATCTGACTGCACCGCAAGTCACCGTCCCGTGGCTGGGTGCCTGTGCTAGCCACAGTGCATCCGGGACAACTAACTCTGTGCTGGTCATGTCCGGGACCACTTCTTATGAGATATTGGATGGCCTCTGAAGCGATGGCCTTGGGGTCATCAATGCCATGTGTCTGTGGCCCTGCACTGTCCACAGCCTCAGGCCTCAACTGCGGCCCACCAGGGCTCACACATCAAATCGAGTCCTGACCGGCCTGGACGTCGCATCACAGAGGCACACGCCACCACCACCAGGACCGACTCCAACCACAAAATGCCTGTGTTGAAATGGTCGTACTGGCAGACTGACGGAGTTGCCTCCACATGTCGTGGATGCCATCTTCTGCCTGATCCCCTGCTCAGCACTCCAGGTGCCACTGACTAAGTGCACAACGAATCATCATCCATTACTGTCTTGGTTATGTACTGTGGTAGGTTCATGCAGCAATGTCACCTCAGGCGGTCTGGGAGACCTGGGACGACGATGAGGAAGATGATGCAGGTGTGACACCCCCCCACTGCAGCCGCATCATCTAGGTCCCGAAGGGACAGAATCCCAGATATTCTCTTCACATGAGCACACTCAGCTCTGGTGCCCCAGACTCAGCGCACTGCAACTCACGGACACTTCTGTTTGCTCATTGTGTGCCCTCTGGACTTGCTCAGGCTACCTCCATGATGCTCCGCAGTTGTCCCTGTAATACTGGTGTTATCTGTTTCCATATTCATTGCGTTAACTGTTGTATCTGTTGCCAACACCAACAACTCCCTGAGGGCTGGCTTGCACCCACCCCACAAACATAAAGCACAGGTGTCACTTTACATGTTGCCCTGCCAATAAAGGGGCCGGGTGTACGTGCCCGTAGCCAGTTCGACATATTATCTGCATGTGTCCCTGTGGTCTTGTTGTATGCATGAGGGCCCTGGGCCCTACGACATTACATTGTGCTGTGTACAGCGGACGCAGACATGTCACCGGAGGCAGCTGGTTAGAGCTTGGACATGTAGCTTTGTCGTCACCCACTCAATTCGTAAGGGAAGTGGACTGTGCCCTCGTACGCAGAGCCAACATGGGTGTGTGACTCATATGTGCGTGCCCCTGGGCATGGTTCTGTACTGGGGATGTGCATCTGCATGTGTCTCTATGGCTGTGTGGGTCTCCTTTGTGGAGTGGTTGTGGTCCCTGAAGGGGAATGGACACCCACGTATGTGTTCTGTTACACCTTCCATGGGTTTGAACCACACCCGCACCTGCTGGGCCACCTCCTTTTGGCGTTCAGACACCTGGCATTGGTGTGCCATGTGTGGGTCGGTGAAGTGTTGTGTGCCAGCCGTGCTGTGTGGTCTGTTACAGGGGCTGGGTTCTCCTCTAAGTGGCTTGTCTGCCCTGGTACTGGTGGTGGGTTGCGTAGGATGTCCATGGGCTGTTGTAGGGAGTCAGTGTCGATGGTGTGGTGGTCGTCTCTGGCATCACTGATGGGTTGTCTGGTGTATCCTCCTGGAGGTGTTGTTTGTCCCTCTGCATTGTGATGGAGAGCTGCATGTTGACATTGTTTTTAAATTTATGTTGGCACATTGTTCTTGTGGGCATGCAGATTGTGTGACAATGTACATCATGACTGTTTGGGCGGTGCTGACAATTTGAGTTGGGACAGTGGACATTTCGACTACATGACTGATGTGAGGTTGTACCCGTACATATACATCTCACAGTTCCCTGCTCTGTCCAATGTGATTGGCCTGTTTCTGCGCATGGGCAGACCCAGTTGTGTCCCCTGTTCTGCAGTGTTGATGTTGCACTTTGTGCCACATTGTCATGGGATGTGCTGTGATTGCTACGTGTGTGTGCTGTAGTGTGCCACGGGGATGGGGGACATGTCCCTGGGTATTTGGTGGTTGTGCAGTGTGCTACACATCGTTGTGCATGTGTGCCATTGTGCCCACCTCCCCCCGTCCCCCAAGTCCCTGTTAGATCCTCACCCTGTTGTTGTTGTGTCAGGTCCTATCGAGCTGTGTCCTGACTCCCAACTCCTTGCACCGTCTCCACACTGATGGCTGGCCTCCATTTCCTCCAGCTCCTCTTGTGGCGCAGGACTCCCACCTCCTGTCGCCGTTGCTGCCTTCCTGTTGGCAGCAGGTTTGTGCCTGGTTTAGGTTTCCACATCATGCCAGCGCCTCTTGGCCTCCTCCATTCGCCTCCTTGACACTCTGTCTGCATTCAAGATATTCTGATTGTGGGTCAGTTGCTGGTAGTGTTCTGTCACCTCCTTGACGCTGGTCTTGATTTCCTGCAGTCTGCACCCCGTCTTCCTCTCCCTCGTCTCCTTGGCCTTCCCCGACCCCGTTGCTCCTTGCTAGTGGTCTGTGGGGCTTTTGGGGTTCGCTTTGGCCTCTGCGCTGGGACAGGGTGCATCCATGTTGCTACGCACTTTGGATTCTTTCTGGTGTGTTGTTTTTGCTGCTTTTATAGTGCATTTTCCCACCAGACGCATGGGATTTGCTGACCTTCCGCTGGTTTTCGGGGCTTTTTGTATCGCAATTGGCCTCATCGCAGCTTTTTTGACATTCATGTTTCGCATTTTTGCAGCGTTGCGTTGATTTTTGCATGGCCATTTGATGCGTTATCTGGTGACTATCGCATGCTACCTCCGCGTTGTGAATACTTGGCTGGCACGGCGTAATTTTCCCGCGATAGGCTGCGATGTTGAGAGTTGCGTTAAGCTACTCTTGCGGTAGTTATCACACGTTCTTGTGAATATACCCCTTAATGTGTACATTACTTACTATATTGTCCATAAAATTGACAGGCATAACATGCTTTGTTATCTTTTTTGTTGTTGCTAATAATAAATGGCCTACATATGCCTTGAAACAATTGACATCAAGTCTGCGTAGGTCTAGAACATATTGAGTGAACTTATTACTTGAAATTCAGTCGTAATGACGATAGGAACAGAAGCACGATTTATGCTCTGTTTATGCTCATGGCTCTTTTTACTTTGCCCAGGCTTCCTAAATCCCAGAAGTCAGGTGATCAGAGGTTTGTACATGATTTGAAACGTTATTCTCCAGGATATAATTTTGTTACTTACATCATTACAAGATAAGAAACAGAGCATAATGCCTAATAGCATATTCTATAAATTAATCACCACTGCGATTGAAAATCTTGAAGTAGGGCCAGGGGCTTCAGAGCATACTTGCAATTTATTTCTTACCATCGTCTTTTTTTTTAAACCCAAGAGCGTTTAATTGCTAGAAAATAGGATGATTATTTTTGCATGCAATGAGTTTTCTACAAATGAATAAAGGCATTTCAAAATAGGTCGCTTAGACCGTTTAACAGTTCACCCTATACTAAATGAGTGGAACATTTAAGAGGGAAACAATCACGTAAGGAATAACAAATAACGAGAAGTCATAAATCAAAAAAAAGGAACAACATAAAGAGATTGTTAAAGTAAGTGAATGAAACAAAGAAAGGAAGAAACTAACAATAAATGACATACATATTAGAAGTAAAAAATATAAAAATAAGAGCGAAATATAAATCATAAAGATGGCTGCACTTGAAATGACTTAAGTCTTTGAAATGGTTATAAAATAATACGTTAAACAAGCCGAATGTTAATGAGCAAGTAGGTAGAAAGCCATATCAAAGTCACATCAATCAAATCTACGTTTTAATTGCAAAAAGAGTGGCAAATATTGTCCTGTGTACATTTGGCAAGCAATTCCAAACGAAGAAGCACTCCTAAAAAATTAATGGGAAGATTTCGAATGCAAGATACATACTTTCCCTTGGCAAGTAAAATGGAAAATGCATGCTTAAATATGAAATGAGTCAATTTTCGCAGAAAAAGAAACCATTAGTCTCGCTTCCTCCGTTTAATAGTAAGAGGAGGAAATCATTTTATCTAAACGATTTGGTTATTCTTTCAAAGTGTTTCTGGCTTCTTGGTAACCTTTGACTCGCCGAGTAACCTGGCGCAGTCGTCCAGGCCTAGCTCAAATTAGCTGGAGTGAAGGTTGAATAAAGGTAACATAGTTCATATCACCATGGTTGTAATATACATGAGAATGTCCACCCATGCATGATAGTTAGTGCAAAATATATGTACTTTAGTATTATCTCAATATATAAAAGTACAAGTTCAGAAAAATAGTGTAGGTCAAATCACAACAACATATACAGTTGCAACAATGGGCGCCCAAGTAAATGCACTTTCACTAATACATCTTAAACATTTGTGCAGCTTGCAAACAAAAATAACATATCAGGTCAAGACACTTTTTAAAAATTGTATTTGTTTTAAAATTTTCAGTTTCAGAACAAGACACAATTTCTATTCATTTCACAAGATCTATTTAGTTTGCTACATATCAAAGCGTTAACGCCGAGGTAGCTCACAAAGAAGTCTTAAATGAGTGCAAAGTCTCAATTGAAAAAAAATGGCCTCGCATTGTGCTATTTAAAGACAGAGTGCAACTATCAACCATACTCACTTGGGCGAGGATGTAGCCTTACGGCTAGAGCGGTCGACCTCGAAGGTGGGGAACTGAGTTCGAGTCTCCACAATGAAACTCAATATCCTGTGATTCTGGGCAAATCACTTACTGGCACATGCATCAAGCCAAAATCCACTCTCAAAAATAGCGAATCGGTAAATTAGACCCTTAGCGCACACAAAACACCAATATCCATTGCAGCATTCAAAATACCAAAAATGTCCAAAGATCGCTAAAATCGGGTCGCTAAAATTGCGTGGAACAAGATTGCGAATTCGCTAAAAACGGAACATACAACTGCAACCGCTAATAACGATTAGCAATTAAAGAATCGCTATCCAATGCATGTAAACTCGCAAACAGCGATTTACCTGAAAATCGCTATTTAGCAAGTGCAGATTAAGGGGAATAACAATCAGGTAGTAAAGTTAAAAAAAAGAGAAAAAAAACACAGGTGCAAATCATCTGAAACCCCTTAAAAACTCAGGAGACCCCTGGAGACCTTTCACAATGGCAACCCTCTACGTACTGGCAAGGAGGATCAATGCAGCAGCACAGCAAGGAGGGGATTTTTCACATGCGCATCACATTGCTGGAAAAAAATGAGGATGAAATATACGATAAGTACAGGCTGAACCGTGCAATGATCATGCACCTAATTGCAGAGTTGGAACCCCTATTGCAGCACCAGACCTGTAGGACCCATGCCATACCGCACATGTACAGGTCCTATGTTGCCTGCATCTACTAGCGTCAGGCAGTTTCCAGGGGGTAGTAGCCGTAGCCAGAGGGGATTCACAAAGCTCACTGTCACGCTTCTTCAAAAACTTCCTTGACGCCATGATGACAAGGATCCACACCCACATCACGTTCCCCACAACTCCCCGCATGAGTTGAATAAGACAAAACTTGACTTCTACAAGGTAGACCAATTCCCTCATGTTATTGGATGCATAGACTGTACGCCTGTCCCTATCTGCCCCCCAGCAGACAACGAATACATCTTCAGGAACAGGAAATAGTACCATTCAATTAATGTTCAAGTTGTGTGCAATGCTAAGCACATCATTACGGACATTGTGGCTCAATTTCCAGGAAGCACCCATGACTCCTACATATTCCGGCACAGTGGCATCCACAGGCACCTGCTCAGGGGTGAATTTGGAGAAGGACATCTACTTGGTACACACATATGCCTATTTGCAACATCAGTCATACAGATGAAATTGCATTACTGTGGCTATCACATTGCTTTCAACCCTGCAGGTGACAGTGTATACGCCGTGTGTGACTACATCCTGACTCCATCCCTGAACCCAGCAAAAACCAAATGAAATGATGGACGGAGTGTTGAGCATTGCAAGCACTCACCCCAAGACAACTGATCTGGGTTTAATCCATCACCGTTCTTTAGCCCACTCTGCCACCCCAGTTCAGACATGGGCATATGCAAATCAGTCTGACCCTGTGCCTCATGGGAACAGTCCAGCCCGAACTGCCAAGCCATGTCTTCCCTGGACCCGAAACAAGCTTCCTAGGACAGGTTTCTGGCATTTCAGCCGTCCTCAGACAGGCTTGCTTGAATCCAGTGGCAAAGTGAGCAAGGGACTCATGATGCGCACCATCTGTGACTCCACACCACCATACACATTTGTCACCTGATCATCACGTGCAGCAATATGTGCCCTGGATCTGCACCGTTGCCCTGGTTGGACCTGTGCTGGTGGTGGAGTTGGTGTCACAACACGTGGCTGGATGGAGACTGTTGTAGGTGCTGGAGTTGGTTCAGCCTCCATTGGCTGCAGTGAGTGGACATGTGCCCTGCGTTTTGGTGCTGGTGGTGGTGGTGGTGTGCATGTTTGGGCCACTGGAGTCTCGACATCGGTCTCCGCATGTGTCTCGGCGATGTGGAGTTAGTCACTATCATCGGAGTCCACCTCAGCTGCATCTGTGATGTGAAGCAGTGCAATGTTATTTTTTGTCCATCCTACATTTGTTAAGCATTTGGCATACTTTGCTCAGATTAAATCACTGACTAAATTCACTGGCTGCCATGCAGTGTTGGTGTTCTTTGATTGCCCTTGCTGCTTTAGAATGCACTATTTGCTGACATGACTACAACTCCCATGATGCATTATTTGTATGAGGGGAAACGTGGCCTGGAGTTTGGTCTATATACTGTGTTTGCCTGGGGGTATGTGCACGATTGTACATTACGCAAGGGATTAATGCTTGCATGTATCTTACCTTGTGTTGTACTTGCTGCGCCGGATGTGTCCAGCTGTGTGACTCCGACATCCGTCTCAGGCTGGATCGTTGCCTCAACAAGGTCCTTCAGGGCTGTGTTTGTGGGTGCAGTCAATGGTCCTCCTCCTGTGGCACCTGCTTCCCTCAGCCTTTCAGCTATGCGCTCATTGGCACGTATTCTGAGGTCGTACCACCTTTTCTTCAAATCATCAATGCTGCGGTGTGTGACTCCCACAGCATTGACTTTAGCCTTTATGCACAGCCAAATTTTCGTTTTTCTGCCTCTGGAACTTTCAGCAATAATTTCCCAAAAAGTTTATCGGGGCTCCTGCTGACCTCCTCAATTAGGTAGTCCAACTCCCTTTCTGAGAACTTCATTTTCCTCTTCCTGGGCGTGGCACTCAAAACAGGGGTTCCAAAGGTATATTGCATATCCAATGCATAAATGATCTGATTTTGCCCCAAAATCCCCTTAGCTTCTGACATCCCCAAAACATATGCTGCCAGGTGGCTAACATGTTACACCTAGGACAGCATTCGGAAATGTTCGCGTTCCACGCGTGAAATTTCTTGAATGTGTAATAGACTAACCACTGCCAGTACAACTGCATCCCTTTAATATTTGCACCCCTCGACACCGGGCAATTAAAGGAGAATATTTCTAGTCACTCTTCCTCAGCCAGATTTATACAAACATTTCTCACACAGCTATTTTGAGCATGACAAAACATTTTTTCAAAATGATTGTGGCACCTCCTAAGCCATCCTACCTAGTGCCCAATCGTTTTTATGAGATTTGTGGGATTAAACATTTCATCACTATTGCGCATCTAATGTACTTCGAATGTGTAGATAATCCAAGGCATTTCCTTTCTGGGCTGGGGAAAGCTTTGTCTTGCTGGCTCACAGGATATATTACCATTCCCCTATTCACCCTAGCTTAACTCTTTCCCATCTTCTTATAACTGTTTGTTAAAGATATGGAGGGGGGCATAGGAGTCTGAGAGGGGTTGCAGCATGTATTGGAGGGATATTATGATAGGTCCAGAGCACTGCTTTTGCTTCTGCTTGAAATGGATTACTGTCCTACATCTAACCAATGCAGGGTTTCGATAGTGGGGTTTCAGGAGTCTTGGGGGAGGGGGTCTCTTCAAGAAGTTTTTCTAAATATCAGCTGTCAAATGGTGAAGCCCTGTTTGTGTTATTGAACCTGGTATACATAACTAAAATGGTGGCCAGATAGTAAGTTTTCCAATATGGAAGCATCACCCAACAAAGGTTTAGCTTCTGAAGACTTATCCAAAGTGTTGTCTCACTCCATTAAAACTGATTATGTTAGTATTGATTCTTGAACAAAACTTTTTGTTGTTAAATATACTTCAATACCTGACAAAATACATTCAGCTGGGGTCCAAGCATTGCATCCCTGCCTGTGACTTACATTGAAATCGTCTTCCATCTATCTAAATTTCCCTCAATATTCCTAATAAGAGGGGTTTAATTCAGCTTATATAAATCTTCAAAATTACTAGTGACTCTAATCCCCAAGTATCTAATGGGGTCTCTACTGTGTATCCACTGTAGAATTTCTGGCAATGATTTCACATTTGTATTAAACTGTAGCATTTTGCTTCCAGTTGTGTTTCTTCTATATCCCACAAAAGCTGAAAAAATGGCAATAGCTCAAAAAGTTTATTGATTGCTGTGGGGTCTGGCTGAAGATATAAAACCAGATCATCAGCATACAGCTTTAGTCTGGAAGAATCTAGAAAGGGAACTTTAAAAGTTTCAAATCTCAAAGCACGGGCTCAATAAACTCTTCAAACAAAAAAAGCAACAGCTGACAGCCATGATCTTTGTCTAGTGCCTCTGTCACGTGGCCGATAGGGACATTGTCAACATCACTAAGTTGGCATGAGCCGAGCAGCCATGATGTAGCTTTGCGCATATTACTATGTGGCTTTAGTTTTGCAAGACTGTTTATGCCTTTCAAATGAGAAATGTCTGCTGTGTTTGTTCTCTGCCTGTTCCTGGAGTTTAGTCTGAGCACTGTGAGGCATATTCTCAAGGCTCTATCACCAAGTTATCTGCACTTTAGCGCAGCCAAAGTCGCTATAAATCTATCACCCCATTCACAAGCTGGTGCAAACAGCCAATGTCACCAGTTTTCTGGCGATAGCAACCTCAAAAAACATTGCCATGGATGACCCTGGCAACTATCTCTAATGAGATGCAGAGTAGGAATTCCGGAGCAAAAAGCCGCGACAACACCACACTTCAACATTCTCAATGACCAGTCAGATCTGCGATAAGAACACAAAACATGCGATAAGGTGCGTTAGCAGCAGGAAATTAACACCTGCTCTGACCTGGTGCAAAGTCGGACGAGAACCGGCACCAAAAAGGGAGCCCAGCCCAGAGCTACATCTGAAGTCCAACAGATGCAATGGAGCCAATGATCATGCAGCTCGGACCCCCAAGTGGGCCATAACACCCACTGCCACCCACTCCCAGACCACCCCCACCCCGGACCAAGAGATGGCACATCATCGTCACGAAAACATGAACAAAATCATTCGCCTGATGCAGCAGAATCACAACAACTAACAGTCATGTGAGTACAGAAAAAGCAGAATCAATCATTCACCATTGAAAGTCCAAACAAAATATCACAATCAAATTTCTCTCCTAACAACTATCTGGAAGAGTCATGGCGAGTCTTCCCTGGACAATCTGTAAGTGACAGCCTGTAAGACAATATCTAAGATAAGAAGGTGTGTAAGGCACTCATCAAAGGACAGAGAGAGAGAGAGAGAGAAAGAGAGAGAGACTAAACAAGGAGCGCAAGGACAATCGGGTCCTTGGCTCACACATGCCAACTGTTGCATGTGTTTCGCAATTGGTGCACCCTAAATCTAAGGCCTGGCAACAATTTCAGCGCGAAGGCCACATCACATTTCAGAAATGCAAGCAGTAGTCAGACTTAAATTAGGTATGAAAGCTCCTTTGTCTCAATACACAAGGCGGAAGGACATCCGAACCTCTGACCTTAGTCTTCAATGCGCCTGGCACCCCCTGAGCGAGATACCATACCAGACTCCTACGACTCCCACACCACGAACTGCGCTAATGAAAGACCAATGTGTCCACACCCCAAACACACTTGTCGCTGCTCTAGGCACACCTGTATGGCATGCCCCCAGCATATTGGTAGATAATAACCCATACGTCCAAACGTTGAACACACATACGACTCATTGCTCCGAGCTGTGGCATGTCGTCCACACAACTGCCGCCGGTCTGAGGAGTGCCGGTGGTACGAGACCAACAAACGCAATGCAGGCAATCCCGGGCACATGCACAACCCCTGCCACGTGGAACTTTACCATGCACAAATGGTGCATCTTTTGGGAGCTCTGCCAATGGCAGTTTTGCGAATCAGTTACCGCTTGCGTATATCATATGCGTCCAGCCCTGGTTCCACTGTCGATCATGCACATTGGAGTGGCCCAAGGATTATGACTTGTGTGTGCACCCCCTGTTGGCCCACAAACAGGAGGGCAACTGGGATACCCATGCATGGGACGCCCTGATCTGTGGTAAATGTGCTGGCAGTGGTGGATGGGAGATTGCACAGTCATTGTGCAGTGACCACATCGAGGCACTCCCCTATTGGGCTGTGTTTCGGATTGGTGAAACGTCGTGGATGGAGTACATCAGACTAGACCAGTTAATTGATTGGCTCTCCCTCGTGTTCCTTGAACTCGAGAACGGCGAACTTCTGGAACTGATTGCCTATGAATCTGCGCTCGCATTATGGACGAGTAACTACCTTCCTGCAGCCACAACTGATTGACACCCAGACCACAGGTCCCAACACTGTGTTGCATTGTGAAGGAATGGTCACACATCCCAGGACAGCAGTGGACATGTATGCATTCGCCCGTACTCAGAATGCATGTGCGTGCACCTACACGTGTTGTCACACACCTGTGCAAGGTGATGCAGCCCCATGGTCGGAGCTGCACAGCGTCGTTAAGCAACGTTCCTAAATATGACATACTGCTGGAGGGAGACTACATACATGGCAATGTAGCACCAGGGGCATAACACAGGACCCCTCATCCCCATGGTGCGGGGGGCCCCCAGCTGCTGGGGCCCCCTCAGAACAGAACTGAGGTCTGAGGCCTCCGGATAAAATGCGGAGTGGGGGCCCCTCTGTGTACATTGCAGGGGGGCCCCTTAAACTTTTATTACGCCACTGTGTAGCACGACATGTGACCTTGTTGGTCCCTTTCACATGCTCACAGTCAGCATAGCACACAGCCAGCGCAGTCCATGGGTACAGCTCCATGCAGATCCCATGGGCTGTGAGTCGTGTCCTCGGACACGGGGCAATGAGCAGACGCCAAACATCACATGACTCGACCAGCAAGGCAAGGTGGTCTGAGACCGTTGCCATTTCTTGCACCTCAACACGTTCCCATTCTGCCTATAAGTGTCTTAAGCATTTGTCTGCCTGTTGTGGCCCTTGCCTTGGCCGTACAGACACGCACATGCTTATAAAGTCTACACAACTTCACCAGTGTACAACTGTGATGAGTGTTGATTGGTATGACAAATCCTGCGCCTCAATGAGCATTGCCCGTACACAGGGAGGGACAGACTGCCGCATGTACATTGGTGGGGAAACCCTATTGGCAACTCCACCTCTGTGAGCCAGACATTGTGTTTGGGATAGTTGCTGGTAGACCTGTGCTCTTACGTGTCTTTAGCAATGTGAGTACGGTGTCCGACTTCTTGCCATGTGGATCAATGTGATCCATTAAAACAGACTGTGTGCACACTGATATGTGTGAGTAGGTCATGCAAAGAGATGATCTGTTGCCACAAGTGATGGGGGACACTACTTAAGACGTGCAACCATCTTGATATTTCTACACACCACCCTATATAACACATGGACGTGGGGCTACGTTGGGGGGTTGCGAGATTGTTGTTCATGTGCAATGTGCCCACAGCTAGTTCACACCTTCACAGTCATCTAATTGGCCATGTGGGTCAGGGTCAAACATGCACATTCATGACATTTACAAGGGTGTACCTTTTTGTGCAATCAATGTCCCTACCTTCATCCATACTTGTATACGTGAGTGGACATAGACATGACACATCTGTGTAATTTGGAATGCTTTATTCAAATTCTGGGGAGTGTCGGAGCTGGAGGGGTACATGGCCAGTTCAAGCCCGCATAACGTAGTTGCCAGTGGTGTGCCAACCAGAGTCCTTGGGGGAATGCAAGGTTAATCTGAAGAGGAAGAGATCAGTCTGCAGCCGGATTGCTGTGTCATTGGTACCAGAGCAGATATGGCAGGCCATGTTGGGGCCCAGGTGAATGTCGCAGAGTGTTCCAGGGAACAGTGGGAGGTGTTGTTCCAGGGCATGATGCATAGGGCTGAACCAGGCAGGGTCAGGCCATGTGGCAGGTACGGATGCTACTGCCTCCTTCCTCACACAGTCATTACCCTCCACATCTTACTCCTCTGAGATGTCTTCTGTGTCCGGTGTGTCAGGTGTGTGTGGTGGTGTTATGGCTGCATAACCTTGGGGCACTGACACCTCAGGGTGAAAAGGTGACAGGGCTGCATCACTGTGTGCCAATGACACATCAGTGGGTGGAGATGTGTGTTTCGAAGTTCCAACAACAGTTATCTGGGACAGGCTCTGTGGCAGCAATGGCAAGATGAGGATCTGCAAGGCATGGAAGATCCTAGCTACATCTCACTGGTGTTCAGCCGTGGCAGCCCTACTTCCAGCCTGCATCGGATCCATGGTCTCCATTGTCCTCTGCATCTGTGCCAACTCTATGCTGTCATCGCTGGAGCCTGTCTGACTAGACTGTTCTTGTATCCGAGTAATGGCCCCAGTCAGCAAAGGACTGTTGGTCAGCATGGTGCGGACAGTTGGTGTCCTTTAGGGACTGTAAATGGTCCCTGATGGGACTCAGACACCCACGTATGGCATCTAGTTTGGCTGCCATGAGGTCGAACCCCACCTGCAGCTGATCAGCCATCTTCTCCTGGCACCCTAACACACAGCGTTGGAATTCCATGTGTTGGTCGTGGGGGTCCTGTGAGCCAGACGTGGTGGTGTGTGCTTCCTACTGTGTGGTCTGTGCAGGGTGTGGGGACACCACGATGCAGCTGGGCTGCCCTGCTCGTGGTGGTGGTCTGGGGAGGCTGTCCATGAGCCGTTGGAGGATGTCTGCGCAAATGTGCAGGATGTCCTCTTCATCATCACTGTAGAGATGTGTGGTCTGCTCTGCAGGAGGTGTTGATTGTCCCTCTGCAATGTAACGGGGAGATGCAGGTTAACAGTGTGTTCCATGTATGTTCACGCATTGAAGATGTTTACATTCAGACTGCATGACAGTATAAATTTTGGCTGTTTTGGTGAAGCTGGCTATTTGATGGGAGACAGTGGTCATTTCGACTACATGACGGATGTGAGGTTGTACTCCTACATTATCATCTCACAGTGTCATGCAATGCCAGATGTGATCGGCCAGTTACTACACACGAGTGGCACCAGTTGTGTCCTCTGTCCTATGGTGTAAGGGTTGAACTTTGTACGACATTTTCTTCAATGTTGATGTACTGTGATTGCTATGTGTGTGTGCTGCATTGTTGGTGAGTCTCCCCTGCAGCTCTGATTTGGTGGCCCCTTATGCCTTTGACTTGTGTGCTTTTCGGGTGCTGGGATGTTTGCGACTTGGGTCATTTGTGCTCTTGGACCTTTTTTTCACTCTTGTGCATTGTTTGTCTGCAGATGTGTTTTTGACGTCATGGGTTGTAGGTGCACGTGGATGAGTCAGAGTGTGACCTGCTCCTTTACAGATGTGGTCCACACTCAGCCACCTCAAAGTCGTCTTGTGCACCATGGCATGTATTGTGACTGCAGCCATGCTATGTGTCATGCAGTGTCACTTGCACTATCCGTGTGGCTCACAGAGCCGCTGCTTTTCTGGGTTCAGCACATGTGCATGGGTGGGTTGAGGCATTGGTGAAATGGAGGGGGCCCATTTGTGCACATTGTGGACAGTGGCCTACTTGGTGTTTCTATGTGTGCTGCAGTGTTCCAAGGGCATCAGGGATATGTTCCATACTCATTGTGGGTGTGCCGTGTGCTGCACATGATTGTGCATGTGTGCAATTGTGCCCCTCTCCCTCCCTCTCCCAGTCCCTGGTCATTACTCTCCCTGTTGCTGTTGGGTCAGGTCATATTGAGCTGTGTCCAGACCCCCAACTCCTGCCACCGTCTCCACACTGATGACTGTGCCCACCATTTCCTCCAGCTCATCAAGCTCCTCCTGTGGCGCAGGACTCCCACCTCCAGTCACCTTTGCTGCCTTCCTGTTGGCAGCGAGTTTCTCCTTGATTTGGCTGTGCACTTCATGGCAGTGCCTCTTGACCTCCTCCATTGACCTCCTCGATACTCCGACTGCATTCACGTTGGTGACGATGGACTGCCATATTTCCGTTTGTGTTGCCAATGACGCAGTGGAGGTGACGAACAGTTGTTGGTAGTGTTCTACCACCTCCGTGAGGATGATCTGGTCTTCCTGCAGTCTTCCTCTTCCTCTTCTCCTTGCCCTTCCAAAACCCTGGGGTTCCTGGCTGGTGCTCCGTGGGGCTTGTGGGCTTCGGGTTGTCTTCTGGAAACGGTCTGGGTACATCCATGATTCTACGCAGTCTGATTTGGTTTTGGTGTGTTTTTTTTGGTTGCTTCTATGATGCATTTTCCTATATGACGCGTGGGAATTGCAGGTCTGTCGCTGGTTGTGGCTGATTTTTGTATCACGATTTGGGGCATCGCAACTTTTTTCGTGTTGGTGTTTCATATTTTTGCAGAGTCGCGTTGATTTTAGCGCGGCCATTTGACAAGTTGTTGTGGGACTATTGCATGGTGCCTCCAACTTGGGAATACAACGTTAACACAGAGTTATTTTCCCGCGATAGACTGCGATGTGAAGACTTGCGTTAAGCTAATTTTGCGATGGTTATCACACGTTCTTGAGAATATCCCCCTGTGAGCGAGGTCGATAAACAGTGCCCCTTCTTATTCTGTTCTGGTCAGTCCCTAGCACCTAGACAAAACATGCTAATGCAGCTGCTGCTGTAAACTCGTACTTTGATATTATGGGGATGCATATTTAGGTAACACACACTTGGTGAGGGACCTTTCCAGGGAGAAGAGCAACACGCACCTATGATGTAGATATATCATCTAGGCACTAAGGTATGGGGTCTGCTGACAAAGCCCAGAGATCTTCTATTATATAATAATACTATTTCTTACCAAGGTGCGGGAGGTTAGGCATTATAGTCATTTCTCCATTGTCTTTATATGATGACATCTCCCTTTATGATATATGGCCTAGCTGCAATGTTAACTACATTAGTGTTATGCATTTTTCTGCTTGTTGTGGCCCGTATACTGCATGTTGGAGCCCGCTAGTTAAAATAAACATTTTATACTATATTTGTGTCTCGTTCAGATCTTATTGTGGACAAGTACAAGAGTGTGAGTGAAATGGTGTGTTTTGTTACCGCGATTTCTGAGAGATCCAGGAGTGTTATGTTCTGGGTGTCTAATCATTTACTTCTTTGTAAGTGTTTAGGAGAGCGAGTGAGACACTATAGCTAGTAGGTCCTGGGCTTGTGGGCCTTAAGGCGGTGGGAAGGCTTAACCCCTATACACTGAGGTCCCATAATCCTGTGCATAGTTCTGTGTATGTGCAGAATGCCTGCAACACCTTGAGGGATGTTTATTGGAGCAGAGATGTTCCCTTTCAACACCAAATATGCCATTTAGCCATGATATATTTGAGCGATCGTGTTGATAAGTTGGGACGGGTATGTAATTGTCTCCAAAACCCAGTCATGGCTCGTGTCGGGGAAAAGAGGCGGGGCACTCGGGGGGAGTAGAGTTGAAAGGAGGAAAGAGAGACGAGGGATATAAATATAAAAACAAAAATAACTTATCTGCTGCCCTCCGACATCACGTCACACTCGTCTGCTCATCTCCTCTTCCAAAGGCACAGGCTCCCAGCCTGGCCTCTGGCCAATCCTGAAGCTGCTCTCACACATGATAGCAGATTCCAGATTGGCCTCAGTGCCCTCGATTTGCACTCCAGGACAGACTGGGAGTCTCTGTCTACTCTCTCCAACCCAGCAGTGTTGCTGGGTTGGAGAAAACTTTCACTGCACATGATGGTTTGGACGGCTTGAGACGGCCAGCCAAACCATCATGTGCAGTGAAGGGAGTGCACATACCTCTCTCCTCAGTGCCTGTGCCACTGCCCCCCCACCAAGACTCAGCACAAGGAATATAACATAATGGGGTTTAAACCCATTTTATTATTGTTTTATTTTTCATGTTTTGGAGGGTGTTGGCGTGGTGGGTGTGCCCTTTTGCCATAGCAGAGGAGCTGCCCCTGCCAAAACCTTAAACAAACACTTCTAACCCTCCAAGTTGAAACTGTTTGCGCATTTACAAATAACACTACTACGGGTATCTAGTTTCCCGTGTTGTACTCAATGGCTTCAATTAAAAAGTGTTTATTGAAATGCAATCGTTGAATCTATCTACGTCTATTAAACTACCAGTTACCTCGGAATTTCTTAAAAGCTAACATTCGCATGAAGATGCTACAGACTATATTTAACAGGGTGATTGGACTACATGAGCGTAACTCTCATGGATTTGTATCCTTCTTATGGAAGAATGTTAATATTCCTCTGTTAATGGAGGGGAGTGGATTCCCCCCTTTTAGAATATGATTAACTAACATGGTGGGGGATGTTTCAAATACATATAAATCAGATGGATAACTTCCTCCCCGGATGCCTTATATCTTGGGATTTCTTTTACCACCTTTACTACCTCTTCTTCTTCTATTGGGCGAATAAGATTGTCACCTGCTTTTACTGCCAATTACGGAATTAGGGCCTGAACCAAAAAACTCAAAATATTCTCATCTGAGGAATTTAAATTTTCTGCATATATTTCAGAAAGTGCTCAAAAACAATAAACTCAATTACCTCACTGTCCCCTCCATGGTCCCCGTTCTGGGGTATTTTATTTTAACGATATTATTTCTCACATTTCGAATCTGAGTGCACTAAACTAGTAACTTACCATTAAACTCTTCTTATTCATTTAGATGTTGACCTTATGTCTGTACACCAATAATTTCCTCATTCAGCAGGAGATTTTGAAGCTACTTCTGAGCTGTGTCTCTATCTAAGTATCTTTGCTTATGCTGTACCAGGTTTCATCTAGTTTCAGCTAGGTGAAGTGCCTTGAGAGGGTTTCGAATTTTGCATTCTCAATCTTTTTTAGAGTACTTTCAAAATCTATAACCTCCTCCCCTATAAATATATTATAAGTTTCCCAGACACTTTCCAATAACAGAAAAACACTTTTTCCCAAAAACCTGGGGTCAGTTATTGTGATTGGTTGTGCCTGTGAAAGAATTTATAAAGCGCACAGCTACTCAAGAGTGTCCCAGCACTTTACGATCTGTGAAAAGGAAGCAGATACAGATGGTGATCACTGAGAGAAAAGCCAGGTCTTAAGCTTTTGCTTAAAATCAGATTCAGCCTTTGTTTGATGCAAGTCAAGAGGGAACTTGTTCCACCATACAGGCCCCAGGAAAAAGAGGAAACTCCAGCAGTAGCCAGATGATCTCTCACAGTTGCCAGACGAATCTTAGGGACCTCTACCCGGGTTATAAAATACAAACCTAGCTGAAATATAGTCTGGTCCAAATGGACAAAGAGCCCTATGCAATAAGAGAGTTTCTTTAAAAAAATACGTTTTCCAATTGGCAGCCAATGCAAATTGCACAAGTGATAGGAGATATGTTCCGTCTCAGTGGACCCAGAGACAGCCGTGCTGCTGCATTTTGAACATCTTGAAGTCTATTCAGGAGATATCTTGGCAAGCTTGAATGTAATTCATTGGCATAGTCCAATCTAGACATCAGAAGGGCCAATAGCACAGCAATCTTGAACATGACAAAAAATGCAAAAAATGTTTTTGTCATGCGCAGGATGCCAAAGCAAACACTAACCACTGAGATAATTTGAATATGAAATTACATTTTGTTATTAAATTTGATCCCTGTGTTTTTAACAACAGCAGCTTGAGGTGTCTGGTGAGGTTACCCCTGCAGGCCAGTGAACATCTAAATCCAAAGTACGGTGCTGACGGCCAGATGTGCAGCATAGGGCACGGAGTCACATGGACTCCCAAACAAACCTTGGTTAATGAAGTCTTTGACCATGCATAGCGTCGTAGAGGGGAGGCATTGGTGTAGAGGTCGAGGCCGGCACCCTGGCTGCCACGGGGGAGGTGTGGTGTCACGAGGATCACAATTTCACAGCAATTTTATTATTAAAAAGCAAGTGCTGGCTCCCGTGCTTGCTTTACAATAACCCCTAGGTGGGCCAGGTCCTTGGGACGTATGTTGAATATAGGAGGGGCACACACAGGCCCCCCTCCTTGGGCTTATCAAATTCCAGGAGACTGCCACCTCCCCAGGGCATTTTATATTAGGAATGCAGGCAAGCCCAATGGGCCTTCCTGCAGCCCCGGGGACCACTACCTCCCCAGGGCTAATTCCAATTGTGTGCGGGGGCCTCGTGGACAGCCCTGCCCTGGGGACCGCCACCTCTCCAGGGCTAATTCCAATTGTGTGGGGGGCCTCGTGGACGCCCCTGCCCCGGGGACCGGCCACCTCCCCGGGACACATATATTCTTGAAAAATAGAATAAAATGCAGAGGAGGGCCTACTGCTTCCACCGCTGCCCGGGGTCTGCCACCTTCCCGGGGTACTTTACATTAGAAATGCTGGGAGGCCCGTCTGCCTTCCCCAGCCCCGAGGAGCGCCACCTCCCCGGTGCAAAAAAACACAACAATTATGTCAATGGATGCATAACCGCTGCATGGATGTTACAATGAGTGCAGCAGTAGTGTGTGAATAAATATGTGAGTGCTTAAGTAGTGCCTGAGTGATTGGATGAGTGTATGGGCAGTGCCTGGGTAATTGGATGAGGGCAAGGGTACTGGCTGGGTGATAGGGTGAGCGCATGGATAGTGCTTGGGTGATTGGGTGAGTGCATGCACAGTGCCTGGGTGTTTGTATGAGTGTGTGGGTAGTGCCTGGGTGATTGGGTGAGTGAATGGGTAGTGCCTCGGTGATTGGATGAGTGAATGGGTAGTGCCTGGGTGATTCAATGAGTGCATGGGTAGTACATAGTGTTATGAATACCAGGAGGTTCCGCAGGAGCGTCAGGAATCTGGAGAGAATAGAACAGCCTTCCCCCGTGGCCTTCCGACTCTATCAGACTCTAGAGTAACGGATGGCACACCAGGGGAAAACAGGGAAACAAAACAAGGGAAGGCGGGGATACTTCAGTAAGGATAAGGATTCCACTAAGGATAAGGGTTCCACGTCTGGGACAGGTGAGGCTGAAGACAGCTGTAGGGAAAGAAGGGTTAATGCAGCCTTGCAATGATGATGCTTCCCTAATACTCAATTGCAACCCCTTGTCACACATACCATCCTAATGCTAGTTCCAAGCGGATAGTGAATACCTAGAACAGTGCCAAAGTAGAGGATCCTGCACAACAGAGAAATATGAAATTAGAATGGAGTTAACATCCCAACTATATACCACGCATGTGTTATGTGCACCACTTACCCCCACTATGCTACGGTAGAACTGAGAGCGTATATGGTTTAAATCTGCTGCGGGTGTAGATTCTGCACCTAATCGTGGAGTAATCCGCAAAAGGAATATGAACAGTAAGTAGCCCCCTTAAACGTTCAATAACTAGCAAACATAGATATGGTTATAAAGATAGAAACAAAGGCAGCGCAAAGCGCTGTTACCGTAGTTCTGTCATGGAGATTCGATATTACCAAGTGGTTCACTCAAGTATCCCTGAGTATTCTCCAAATTCTAGCAGCACAGTGGAGAACCCCCACAATGCCAGAATGCCAGGCAAGAAGCACTCTTGTGGAACCCCGCACACAGCGAGGAAGGGATAAGACAAAAATTATTATGTGGGGTAGGACACGGGCAAAGAAAACCAAAAAGGAAATAAAACAAAAAGGGGAAGGGAGCGAGGCTAAGATTCAAATGCCTCCTTTCTCTTTGATGCAGAGCGTAGGGACTGAGCTCTGCTCGGCTGGATGTTAGCCCCGAGATCCCGGGTGGAACACCCGGTGGGCGGAGTTGCGAAGTATCTCTGAAATCGATGTCGCTAAGAATCTCCCGTTGGAGTGGGGAGGTTGTAGGAGTTGATTCCAGCGAAGATGTGGACTTAAAAGTCCTGCGGGGGTATATACCAGCGTTTAAGGAACACTAGCGAAACGGACTCGTCCTCCGGAGAAGAGAACGCTCAATGGAACCCGGAAGCAGCGGAATCGGAAGTCAGGCACAGCAATACGGACGGAAATGGGGCTACGAGCTAGAACGCTAAGCGCGTTCGTGAGCATTTACGCTCCTTTTATACTCCCGCTATCGCTAGGCAGGGCTACGGGGCATGACAGCACACTCCCCCCACAATGGTCCCCCAACCGTTTGGGTTTCTCTGGGTGTCTCAGGTGAAAAAGGCGAACCAGACGGGGAGCGTGTACATTACAAGCTGGTTCCCACGTGCGTTCTTCCACCCCATACCCTTTCCAATGAATGAGGTACTGAAGAGATTTCCCTACTGTACGTGAATCCATAATGGCCTCAACCTCGTATTCCTCTGAATCCTGAATGGCAATAGGAGCGGGTTTGTGGGGCAACCTGGTACCCGGTACAACAGGTTTGATCAAGGACACATGAAACACGGGGTGGATCTTAAAGGTGGTAGGGAGTTCTAATTTGAGAGCCACCGGATTGATCACCTTCAGCACCTTGTAGGGACCAATAAACTTAGGGTTAAACTTGCGAGGACCACTCAGCGTCATGTATTTGGTGGAAAGCCACACCTTATCCCCCGGTGCATAGATAGGTTCTAAGCTCCTGTGCAGGTCCGCCCCCTCCTTATACTTTACTTTAGCCTGGTCTAAGTTCTCCCCAGCCTCTCTGTGTATTTCCTTTAAGTGCAGAACCAGATCTGTAGCTGCCGGAGTAGGGCTGTTAAGGGGAACTCCGGATGGTAATAGCTTGGGGTGAAAGCCAGAAGCGCAAAATAAGGGTGTGTGAGAGATAGAGGAATGTGGACTGTTGTTGTACGCTATTTCTGCTACCCACACCCACTCATCCCAATTGGAAGGGGAATGGAGGACCTGAGTTCTGATGTACTGCTCAAAACATTGGTTGACCCTCTCAGTCTGACCATCTGACTGAGGATGATGACTAGAAGACAACCGAACGTCTATCTGTAGCAAGGAACATAAATTCCTCCAGAATCGAGACACAAATTGGGTCCCCCTGTCCGAAATCAAGACAGATGGGAATCCATGGAGGCGAACTACTTGCCGTAAAAACACCGAAGCCAACTCAGCAGCAGTAGGTAACCCACCCAATGGGACAAAGTGAGCTGACTTAGTAAAAAGATCTACAACCACCAACAATGTATTGTTCCTTTTCATCGTGGTCGGTAAGTCCACAATAAAATCAAGCGACACCGTATGCCAAGGGACCAGGTGGAGTGGTCAGTGGCAAGAGCAGACCCACTGGGTTTTGACGGGATACTGTAGTTGGAGCGCATACATGACAAGTTTTTACATATGTTTCTATATCATCCAGCATTTTAGGCCACCAAAAGCGTTCCCGGATCGCCTTGGGGGTCTTCTTGATCTCCGGATGGCCTGCCATGGGATGTCCATGATACCACTTCAGAACCTGGTCTTGCAATTCTCGGGTTGGTAACACCACTCCGCCTTGAACGCAAACATACCCTTCTTTGATCGTTGTTTCTTGAGAGCCCACTAGTTCTTTCATATCTACCGAGGACTGGCCCTGTCTGATTATATTCTGAAACCCTTTCTCAGAGACCACCCCTCCTATGATGGCTTCTCTAGCGATTATATTGGGCGACTCAGAAGGCTTGTCCGGTTGTAAGAAACCCAGTCGGGATAAGGCATCAGCCTTACCATTCCGTCGCCCAGGCCGGTATTGTATAGTGAAATCATACTCACTGAAGAATTGAGACCAGCGTAGTTGACGCATAGACAAAGCTTTGGCCGACTTCAGATACTGGAGATTACGATGGTCGGTGTAAACCACAGCAGGATAACGAGCGCCCAACAGATATTGCCTCCATTCCTCAAAGGCCTTCTTGACTGCAAGTAGCTCTTTGTCCCCTACCGCATAGTTGTATTCAGCAGGTGTGAACTTATGTGAGAAATAGGCCACCGGGTGGCAGTGACCTGTGCTAGGATCCGCTTGACTCAAGACACCTCCCACTGCTACTTGAGAGGCGTCCACCTCCACCACAAAGGGCAAGGCGGGATCCGGATGGCGCAAGACAGGAGCCTGCGTGAATGCCCGTTTCATCCGATTAAAGGAGTCATCAGCCTCCTTAGACCATACGTATGGAACTCCCTTCTTCAATAGTGCGGTGAGGGGATTGGCCAATTCCGAAAAGCATTGTATGAACCGCCTATAGAAAGTGGCAAATCCCAAAAAGCTCTGCAAGTCTTTAACAGCACCGGGAGCCGGCCAGGAAAGAACTGCCGTGATTTTGATGGGATCCATAGCAAGACCCCAAGGAGACACTATAAACCCTAAAAAGGGTCCTTCTTGGGAATGAAAGGTACACTTCTCCAACTTACAATATAGGTGGTTGTCACGGAGACGTTCCAACACCATACGGACATGGCGGGTGTGGTCAGCCATGGAAGGGGAGAAGATCAGGAGATCGTCAATGTAGGCGATCACAAACTAGTCCAGTATATCCCTGAGCACCTCGTTGATGAAAAATTGGAACGCCGCTGGAGCATTACAAAGCCCAAAGGGCATTACAAGGTACTCGAACAACCCATACTTGGTACAAAAGGCTGTTTTCCATTTGTCTCCCTCCCTGACACGCACTAGGTGGTAAGCGCCCCGCAAGTCCAGCTTAGTAAAGAACTGGGCTCCCCGTACTCTGTCAAGGAGGGAGGCGATGAGGGGTAAAGGGTACCGATTCTTAACCGTAACGAGGTTAAGTTTCCTGTAGTCTATACAACAGCGAAGACCCCCCTCACGCTTGGGTATGAAAAATAACGCAGAAGAGGCAGGAGAGTGGGAAGGACGGATGAATCCTTTGTCCAACATCATGTCCAGGTACTCTCTCAAGTACAAATTCCCCTTTTCTGTCAAAGCATAGACCCGGCTGCAGGGGATTCTGGCTCCTGTCTCTAGATCTATACGGCAATCGTACACCCTATGCGGGGGAAGAACCTCGGCTTCTTTGGGATCAAAAACTGTCTTTAAATCCTGATAGCAAGAGGGTAGCTCCGGAGCAGGTTCCTCTTGCTCTAAGTCATGGTTTACCTGTGCGCTTGCGATCAAAGAATCCTGACCAATAGCAGCACAAAATTCCAGAGTTGATTTCTCCCAATCTATTACCGGGTTATGAACCTTTAACCATGGGAAGCCCAAGAGCACTGGGATTTGAGGAGAACGGATTAAGTCAAAAGCGATTTCTTCGTGATGATCGGGGTCTATACTCATGTGAAGCATTACCGTACAATGTGTTATGGGCCCTGAAACAAGGGGACTACCGTCTATAGTGGTAACTTTGCTCACGGTTGGTTTTCTTATGCTAGGTATGAGGTTCTCTCTAGCCCAATCTGAATCCATGTAGTTCCCGGAAGCCCCTGAATCTATCATGACTGCTACGTGAATAACATGTTGTTGGAAGGATAGATACGTGGATACATACAAATGTGTGGTGGGTGTGGTGTCGAACTCAGAGGAGGAGACTGTGCATCCAGAGCTACCCGGGATTCTTGTCTCACAGGACCCCGGGCTTTCTAGTTTCCCGACTTCATGGTCTGAGTTGGCTTGATCGGACAGAGGCGCAGAAAATGGCCAGCCTTACCACAATAAAGACATAGTCTATTGGCTCGTCTTCTTTGCCGTTCTTCGGGCGTTAATGGACCTTTCACCACTCCTATCTGCATAGGCTCACTTTCCTCAATGCCCTTAGGGGACTCGGTCTTTTTATCTCAGGTGGACACATAACGGGGTTCAAATCTTCCCTTCTCCTGTCTCCTCTCCTGTAACCTATGTTCTATCTTAACCACTAGGTCAATAAGGTCAGTCCAGGACTCGGGTAGGTCCACTATTTGTGAAAGTGCATCTTTCAAATCATCCTGCAGTCCCCTATAGAAAAGGGTGCTACGCTTCTCTTCAGGCCAATTAGCCTCTACCACTAGTCTGCAGAATGAGGTGATGTACTCCACTAAGTCGTGGTTACCCTGCTTCAGCGCTAACAACTCGGTATCTGCTGAATGCGTGTATGTGTGTCTATCGAATAACTTTCGAAATTCACGTTTGAAGGCTACATAACTATGTAACAGGGGGTCATCACGATCTACTAAAGGTATAGCCCAGTCAGCCGCCGACCCGCTAAGATACGAAATCATAAAGGCAACCCTGGACTGGTCAGGTGGAAAACAAGTAGCCTTACACGAAAAATGCAACTGACATTGGCTAAGAAACGCCGCACACCTAGCGGCATCCCCAGAGAACCTCTCTGGAGGGGCAAGAGGAATAGAGGGAGGGGTAGTAACGTGTATCACAGGAGTGGAACATCTGAACTACCTCCCGCTGCCGCTACCCCTTGTTGTCTTTGGAGCGCGTCTACTCTATTCGCGAAAACCTGTGTCTCAGCCTGCAGGTTCCCAATCATCCCGGCAACATCAGCCAGGGAGACCGCCCCTAGATCCATGACGCTCGGGCAGAACACAGCACGTGGGCTTAGCGTTCTGTTATGAATACCAGGAGGTTCCGCAGGAGCATCAGGAATCTGGAGAGAATACCACAGCCTTCCCCCGTGGCCTTCCGACTCTATCAGACTCTAGAGTAACGGATGGCACACCAGGGGAAAACAGGGAAACAAAGCAAGGGAAGGCGGGGATACTTCAGTAAGGATAAGGGTTCCACGTCTGGGACAGGTGAGGCTGGAGACAGCTGTAGGGAAAGAAGGGTTAATTCAGCCTTGCAATGATGATGCTTCCCTAATACTCAATTGCAACCCCTTGTCACACATACCATCCTAATGCTAGTTCCAAGCGGATAGTGAATACCTAGAACAGTGCCAAAGTAGAGGATCCTGCACAACAGAGAAATATGAAATTAGAATGGAGTTAACATCCCAACTATAAACCACGCATGTGTTATGTGCACCACTTACCCCCACTATGCTACGGTAGAACTGAGAGCGTATATGGTTTAAATCTGCTGCGGGTGTAGATTCTGCACCTAATCGTGGAGTAATCCGCAAAAGGAATATGAACAGTAAGTAGCCCCCTTAAACGTTCAATAACTAGCAAACATAGATATGGTTATAAAGATAGAAACAAAGGCAGCGCAAAGCGCTGTTACCGTAGTTCTGTCGTGGAGATTCGATATTACCAAGTGGTTCACGCAAGTATCCCCGAGTATTCTCCAAATTCTAGCAGCACAGTGGAGAACCCCCACAATGCCAGGCAAGAAGCACTCTTGTGGAACCCCGCACACAGCGAGGAAGGGATAAGACCAAAATTATTATGTGGGGTAGGACACGGGCAAAGAAAACCAAAAAGGAAATAAAACAAAAAGGGGAAGGGGAGCGAGGCTAAGATTCAAATGCCTCCTTTCTCTTTGATGCAGAGCGTAGGGACTGAGCTCTGCTCGGCTGGATTTTAGCGCCGAGATCCCGGGTGGAACACCCGGTGGGCGGAGCTGCGAAGTATCTCCACAATCGATGTCGCTAAGAATCTCCCGTTGGAGCGGGGAGGTTGTAGGAGTTGATTCCAGTGAAGATGTGGACTTAAAAGTCCTGCGGGGGTATATACCAGCGTTTAAGGAACACTAGCGAAACGGACTCGTCCTCCGGAGAAGAGAACGCTCAATGGAACCCGGAAGCAGCGGAATCGGAAGTCAGGCACAGCAATACGGACGGAAATGGGGCTACGAGCTAGAACGCTAAGCTCGTTCGTGAGCGTTTACGCTCCTTTTATACTCCCGCTATCGCTAGGCAGGGCTACAGGGCATGATACATAGGTAGTGCCTGGATAATTGCATGAGTGCAAGGGGACTGCCTGGGGGATTGAATGAGTGAATGGGTAGTGCCTGAGTGAATGGAGGAGTGCATGGGTACTGTGTGAGTGAATGGATAAGTGCAACTGGACTGCTTGGGGGATTGGATGAGTGCATGGGCAGTGCCTGAGAGAATGGATGAGTGCATGGGCCCTGCCTGAGTAAATGGATGAGTGCAGAGGTAGATATTGGGTGATTGGATGTGAGCATTGGTAGTGCCCGGTTGAATGGATGAGTACATGGGTAGTGCCTGAGCAAATGGATGAGTGCATGGGTGGTGTCTGAGTGAATGGATGAGTGCAAGGGTAGAGCCTGACCAAATGGATCAGTGCAAGGATAATGGCTGGGTGAATGAATGAGTGCATGGGTAGTGCTTGGTTGAATAGATGAGTGCACGGGTCATGCCTAGGTGATTGGATGAGTGCAAGGGTAGTGTCTGGGTGATTGGATCTGTGCATGGGTAGTGCCTGGGTGAATGGATGAGTGCAAGGGTAGTGCCTGAGTGATTGGATAAGTGCATGCGTAGTGCCTGGGTGATTGGGTGAGTGCATGGATAGTACCTGAGTGAGTGGGTGAATGCATAGATAGTGCCTGGGTGATTGGAGGTGTGCATGGGTAGTATCTGGGTGATTAGATGAGCACATGGGTAGTTCCTCGCATGAGTAGTGCCTGGATGACTGGATGTGTGCAAGAGTAGTGCCTGGGTGATTGGATGAGTACACGGGTAGTGCCTCATTGAATGGATGCAAGCAAGGGTAGTGCCTGGGTCATTGGATGAGTGCATTGGTAGTGCCTGAGTGAATGATGAGTGCATGGGTACTGCCTGAGTGAATGGATGAGTGCATGGGTAGTGCCTGAGTGAATGTATGAGTGAATGGATGAGTGCACAGATAATGGCTGAGTGAATGAATGAGTGCATAGGCAGTGCCTGGTTGAATGGATGAGTGCATGGGTAGTGCATGAGTGAATGAATGAGTGCATGGGTAGTGCCTGAGTGAATGGAAGAGTGGATGGATTATGGCTGGGTGAAGAATGAGTGCATGGGTAGTGCATCAGTGATTAGATGAGTGCATGGGTAGTGCATCGGTGAATAGATGAGTCCATGGGTAGTGCCCGGGTGAATAGATGTGCGCTGGGGTAGTGCCTGGGTGATTGGATGTGTGCATGGTTAGTGCCTGGTGAATGGATGAGTGCATGTGCTGCTTTTCCTAGAAACAGAACTGAGTTATATCTCACCAGGGAACCTGTTCTTAACTTTTTAATGCATTTTTAAAACTTGTGACTTTTCCTATTTTTGGTCCTCATCTCACCTTAGACCAAGGCAGGTTTTACAAGCTGAGTAGGTTGGACCTGGGCGCCCTTCGGCTCACTGCATAGATCTAGGCCCCCCATGGGCTTCCTCACGTAGTTGAGGTCAGGTGTAATCATTGGACCAGGATTCGACCACCATAGATCAAACAGTTTATCAGGTGCAGACGGTGTCCCCAAACTAAAAGGGGAGACCAGATGTTTTCATGTCCTCCTGTCCTGTCTCCCTGGTCCAAACGTGCCATATTCAGCGCAGCTTTTACCCAGTTTTCTCTATTGGAGAAGATCGGGTCTTTCCTTATAAAATCGTTTGAACCAAAAATCACAAGATTGACATCCATTCCCAAATCTATGCCAAAAATAGCTGTCAAGGTATCCCCCACATTCTTCCAAAATAAACGTAATTCTATGCATTCGAAGAACATGTGGATATCGTCGGCTTTAACGCTTTTACATCTAGGACATTGTGGGTCAGGACCGGGGCAAACTTAGCAATTCTAACCGGACTTTAATAAAGCCTGTTAAGCACAAAAAAGTGATTCTTTTTTAGTCTAGCAAGCTTTATAAATCTGTAAAGTAGTTTTAGGGAGGATTCAAATCGAGCTTCAATGGGGTGGGCATGGGGAAGGGAGTTCCACACCGATGATTGGGACGGGATCTCGCTATCCTCTGCATCAAGCAATCTTGCATACCAGAGAGATATGTCTTTTTTCCTTGGTTGCGGGTCTTGAAGTAGCTGCTCAATATCCCAGTTCCCTTTCATTTCGTCCGCTTCCGCCTCATACCATGATCTTAGCTGGAGGTACTTAAAACTTGAGAAGGTGGAGCCAATCTTGACTACTAACAGCTCCCATGGGAGTACCCCATCTAAGTGTCGTACTTTAGAATTTGGGACCGCGTAGGAGACAGGGCCCTACCCCTGTCTATCTCAGTATTAGTGAACCGCGAATGGTTAATGCGGTATGTACGAGTGCTTTCTGTAACGTTTCTATGAATGCACTGTGTATACGCTATTTCACATCACTGCGTGGGTTCCATTTTGTATCGGTGGCCATCTTATGGTTGCCCTCACATAGGCTATATAGCATGAAGCTAAAACGGGCCTTTTAGAGCACATGTGCCTTTCCTTGACTTCTCTGTGACCTGGGCAGCTTGGCTCCGCTGCCCCAGGTCAAACTGGTCTCACGAGTTCCCCGTCCTCTGGCCACCTGTGATTAGCATCAGGGCTTGACACACCATAAAGTCTTTTCATCCTACACAAGCCTCCGGCTAATCTCTTTCACACATTGCTGTTCCTGCTTTATGGCTTGTTTCCCAAAACAGGAGATGCTCATGTTTATTGGGGCCTATCGATATCTGATGTGGGATCTGAGCTTTACTGTGTAAATAATTGTGGGCTGGCTTCACTGGAATGTGGGATGGTCATCATGACTCTGCTTTTTCGTTTGTAATGTACACTTTGAATGGCCATGCCATAAACCTAAGAATGTATGCCTGAGGCAGGAAAATCTGTATTTAAGAAGAAGCCTGTTTCTGTGATTTTTAGCAGTCTCCTGAGAACATACACGCTGTTGTACTTCTAGGACGCCTGTAATTGGTCTGCAGCCAATAAACTGATCTTTGACTTCACCCAGAAGACTCTGTGTTTCTGTAGGTCTGAAACAGTAAGAACCCCGAAGTCATAGGGTGTGTTCCCCTGCACCGCTGGGCTTAAAATACCCAGTACTTCAGTTGGCGCCCAACTCGGCGCGATTTCAGCGGTACCGGTCCAAGCCAGAGGTTCGTGAGGAGCTTCGTGTGGAAATTCTGGAGGAAGGCCGCCACTTCATCGACCCCTGCATGTCGACGTGGTCCGAAGGTCTTTTCTGCGAGGTTCTCCGCGTCCCGACGGCTACGAAGGACTGCTGCCCTGATTAATCGCCCTGTTTTGGACCCTTGACGATTTTGGTAGAGCGAAACAATCGAGAGAGTCTTCTGGTGACGCCATCGATCATCAATATTCAGTTAAGTATAAGTGGAGCGTCTCCCAGTTTGAATTTGGTATCCTTCGGGATCATTTCGATTTGGTGCTTGCAAGTCCCAAAGCCAGAGACTATCGTATTCGATAATCCTTTGACGTTTTGAAACTAGACTAGTGAGCGAAGATGCCTGGTTCTAGTGTATTTTGTAGATTGTTTTGTTTGGGTTGTGGAAGGGATTTCCAGTTAGAGGATCCATGTCCGGTTCCTCCAATTGGAACTCCTACTTATGAGCTTTATGTAAAACATGGCGTGGGCCCCATTGCATATAATGAAATATGGATCCGATACACCAGAAAGGACAGTGTTTTAAAATGGCCCCAAAATGGTAGTTTCGATACAGATATCTTAGATAATTTGGAAGTTAAATTGTTTAAAAAGAAAGCCCGGCCGGCGATGTTTGATTCTTTCCGCCTATGGCGAAAGGAAGCCAAACAGAAGGAAATAAAGCTAGCGAAAAGGGATAAGAGAGAAAGAGGTATGTCAGTGATGCAAGCAGCTGTGCAATTTAAAGATAATGAGGAGGAACAAATGAAGGAACAGTTACACAGACAGCGTAAACTAGGGATTGATAAATGTTACCCTGTTTTGTCACCCCTTGTGCAAGATGAGACAAAAGAGAAAGAAAATGATTTCCTAATGTCCCATTTGTTAAGTTCGCCACCCCCATATGCGCAAAATGCCACAGCACCTCCACAGCTTGTAAATGCGCAGCCTCTAGTAAATATGCCGCAAGCCTTCCCGCATCCGCCAGCTCCTCTTCAGCTGGCTCCTATCCCTGCAGTGCAGCCCTCTCAAGGACCGCCAGTTTTGCTACCTGTTACCCCCGCGCTTCCTGCGACTTTGCCTAGCGCGCCAGCGGCTTCCCCTGGCGCTCCTTCTTACACTACCCCAGTACCTGTATCTGAATCTGTTTTTCTTCCCTCTGTCTATCCCCCTGTTTTCGCCTCAACTTCTCCTTCAGCACGACAACGACTAGCTAATGTAGTTACTAGTTTGATGTCGCCTCTCTTTGGGTCATCTAGTGTGACTCCTGGTTTACAGCGTAAGCAATTGCGTAGGCAGCTACCTGGTCCCGAAGAGAAAGAGGTGTTAGATCATCTGGCACGTAGGTGGATTGGTTTCCCTTCACTCTATGATGTGGAACAGGTTGTTAACGTTTTTCGCCAATGGGATGCCCCAAAACAGAGGTATGTCTTTGATAAAATGTGTGAATTCCTCTGTGAGGAATTGGAGGATAAGGGTGCAAGCCCAAACCCACAGGAATTGTGTCGAGTGCGATTTGATTTCGGAACAGGTGTAATTGTGGGCCCCAATGTAGATAAAGCAGTTGCGACTTTACTGTCCCTCAGAAATGGCGATTGTCAGCAATCATTGTTTGACCAGGATTTTCCTATAGGGAAGGAGGTAAAAGCGTGCCAATATCCGATGCGTGAGGTTCCTCCAGTTTGGAGACCTGCTGATCCGAATGCTAATCCAGCTGTCCTAGCACATTTTCAGCGTGTTTGGGTACATGTCCCATGGAAGCGATCTGAGGTGTTAGCACTTAAACAGACATTGCCTGATTCCCGTAAGAACCCTGCAGGATATTATAAGGAGTTGTCACAAACTGCAGAATCATGTGTAATGAATCTAGCCGACATAGATATGCTGTTTGGGAATGTGGTCCCGCAGCCTTTATGGGGATCCATTCGTAATATAGATCACGCTGCAGAATTGGGCGACACGTGGGCTAATATCATTGCCGCAGACGCTCGACAAGTTGGTGGTGCGAAACCTGAGCCCCTCATAGCAGAGCTCCCTGGTAGAATTGTTAACTACATGAAGACCATAATGCCCGCGATGCGGGTAAATTGGGATAAACTATCCGCATGTAAGCAGAAGAAAGATTAGACAGTGTCTGATTTTTTCATCAGGTTTGAAGAAACGTTTATCGACCACAGTGGTCAAGACATGAGCACTGAAGGTGGCCAACGGTTATTTGTTGATACATTTGTGCAGAATCTACTCCCCGAGTTGTGTAAGAAACTTAAAGACTCAGAAAGTTCTTGGGCTGTTTCCTCTTCAGCGCAAATACTGGCTACTGCACAGTATTATGAGAATAGAGACAAAGATGAGAAGGATAGAACGGATAAGAAAACGAAAGAACTAAAGACAAAGGTCCTTTGGCAGCAGGCCTATCCGCCACGTGGAGGACAGAATAATTATAGGCAGGCACAAGGTGTCTATCAGCAGCCCCAACAGTTTCAGAATAATCAGCAAATGAATGGGTATTATCAACCACGAATCCCTGTAGGGCCCAACCAATGTTCATATTGCAAAGAGGAAGGTCATTTTAAATATAGTTGCCCTAAATTGATGCAGCGTAACAGTAATGCGTATGGCGCAAGAGGTAGAGGTGGTCAGCAAGCTCCTAGAGGCAGAGGGCGTGGACATGCTCCCCGGAAGAAGCCCGTTTCTGTGATTTTTAGCAGTCTCCTGAGAACATACACGCTGTTGTACTTCTAGGATGCCTGTAATTGGTCTGCAGCCAATAAATTGATCTTTGACTTCACCCAGAAGACTCTGTGTTTCTGTAGGTCTGAAACAGTAAGAACCCCGAAGTCATAGGGTGTGTTCCCCTGCACCGCTGGGCTTAAAATACCCAGTACTTCAGTTGGCGCCCAACTCGGCGCGATTTCAGCGGTACCGGTCCAAGCCAGAGGTTCGTGAGGAGCTTCGTGTGGAAATTCTGGAGGAAGGCCGCCACTTCATCGACCCCTGCATGTCGACGTGGTCCGAAGGTCTTTTCTGCGAGGTTCTCCGCGTCCCGACGGCTACGAAGGACTGCTGCCCTGATTAATCGCCCTGTTTTGGACCCTTGACGATTTTGGTAGAGCGAAACAATCGAGAGAGTCTTCTGGTGACGCCATCGATCATCAATATTCAGTTAAGTATAAGTGGAGCGTCTCCCAGTTTGAATTTGGTATCCTTCGGGATCATTTCGATTTGGTGCTTGCAAGTCCCAAAGCCAGAGGACTCGTGTATTCACGAGACTATCGTATTCGATAATCCTTTGACGTTTTGAAACTAGACTAGTGAGCGAAGATGCCTGGTTCTAGTGTATTTTGTAGATTGTTTTATTTGGGTTGTGGAAGGGATTTCCAGTTAGAGGATTCATGTCCGGTTCCTCCAATTGGAACTCCTACTTATGAGCTTTATGTAAAACATGGCGTGGGCCCCATTGCATATAATGAAATATGGATCCGATACACCAGAAAGGACGGTGTTTTAAAATGGCCCCAAAATGGTAGTTTCGATACAGATATCTTAGATAATTTGGAAGTTAAATTGTTTAAAAAGAAAGCCCGGCCGGCGATGTTTGATTCTTTCCGCCTATGGCGAAAGGAAGCCAAACAGAAGGAAATAAAGCTAGCGAAAAGGGATAAGAGAGAAAGAGGTATGTCAGTGATGCAAGCAGCTGTGCAATTTAAAGATAATGAGGAGGAACAAATGAAGGAACAGTTACACAGACAGCGTAAACTAGGGATTGATAAATGTTACCCTGTTTTGTCACCCCTTGTGCAAGATGAGACAAAAGAGAAAGAAAATGATTCCCTAATGTCCCATTTGTTAACTTCGCCACCCCCATATGCGCAAAATGCCACAGCACCTCCACAGCTTGTAAATGCGCAGCCTCTAGTAAATATGCCGCAAGCCTTCCCGCAGCCGCCAGCTCCTCTTCAGCTGGCTCCTATCCCTGCAGTGCAGCCCTCTCAAGGACCGCCAGTTTTGCTACCTGTTACCCCCGCGCTTCCTGCGACTTTGCCTAGCGCGCCAGCGGCTTCCCCTGGCGCTCCTTCTTACACTACCCCAGTACCTGTATCTGAATCTGTTTTTCTTCCCTCTGTCTATCCCCCTGTTTTCGCCTCAACTTCTCCTTCAGCACGACAACGACTAGCTAATGTAGTTACTAGTTTGATGTCGCCTCTCTTTGGGTCATCTAGTGTGACTCCTGGTTTACAGCGTAAGCAATTGCGTAGGCAGCTACCTGGTCCCGAAGAGAAAGAGGTGTTAGATCATCTGGCACGTAGGTGGATTGGTTTCCCTTCACTCTATGATGTGGAACAGGTTGTTAACGTTTTTCACCAATGGGATGCCCCAAAACAGAGGTATGTCTTTGATAAAATGTGTGAATTCCTCTGTGAGGAATTGGAGGATAAGGGTGCAAGCCCAAACCCACAGGAATTGTGTTGAGTGCGATTTGTTTCGGAACAGGTGTAATTGTGGGCCCCAATGTAGATAAAGCAGTTGCGACTTTACTGTCCCTCAGAAATGGCGATTGTCAGCAATCATTGTTTGACCAGGATTTTCCTATAGGGAAGGAGGTAAAAGCGCGCCAATATCCGATGCGTGAGGTTCCTCCAGTTTGGAGACCTGCTGATCCGAATGCTAATCCAGCTGTCCTAGCACATTTTCAGCGTGTTTGGGTACATGTCCCATGGAAGCGATCTGAGGTGTTAGCACTTAAACAGACATTGCCTGATCCCCGTAAGAACCCTGCAGGATATTATAAGGAGTTGTCACAAACTGCAGAATCATGTGTAATGAATCTAGCCGACATAGATATGCTGTTTGGGAATGTGGTCCCGCAGCCTTTATGGGGATCCATTCGTAATATAGATCACGCTGCAGAATTGGGCGACACGTGGGCTAATATCATTGCCGCAGACGCTCGACAAGTTGGTGGTGCGAAACCTGAGCCCCTCATAGCAGAGCTCCCTGGTAGAATTATTAACTACATGAAGACCATAATGCCCGCGATGCGGGTAAATTGGGATAAACTATCCACATGTAAGCAGAAGAAAGATGAGACAGTGTCTGATTTTTTCATCAGGTTTGAAGAAACGTTTATCGACCACAGTGGTCAAGACATGAGCACTGAAGGTGGCCAACGGTTATTTGTTGATAAATTTGTGCAGAATCTACTCCCCGAGTTGTGTAAGAAACTTAAAGACTCAGAAAGTTCTTGGGCTGTTTCCTCTTCAGCGCAAATACTGGCTACTGCACAGTATTATGAGAATAGAGACAAAGATGAGAAGGATAGAACGGATAAGAAAACGAAAGAACTAAAGACAAAGGTCCTTTGGCAGCAGGCCTATCCGCCACGTGGAGGACAGAATAATTATAGGCAGGCACAAGGTGTCTATCAGCAGCCCCAACAGTTTCAGAATAATCAGCAAATTAATGGGTATTATCAACCACGAATACCTGTAGGGCCCAACCAATGTTCATATTGCAAAGAGGAAGGTCATTTTAAATATAGTTGCCCTAAATTGATGCAGCGTAACAGTAATGCGTATGGCGCAAGAGGTAGAGGTGGTCAGCAAGCTCCTAGAGGCAGAGGGCGTGGACATGCTCCCCGGAACGCGCGTCCTCTTCCGCCTCAAAATTATATGAATAGCTTCGATCAGCAAGCCAACGCGACTGGTAATACAGCTCAGTACTACAGTAATGATTATTATGCAGAAGATGACAATGAAGAAGATGATGATTACTAGGATCGCCGTAGACAGAGGGAGTTGTTTCAGTGCCAGTGGATCAGAGTGGACCCTATGTTAAAGTAACTACAGCGAATATAACAGAGCCTTTTCTGCTAGACACTGGTGCTGCAAAGAGTTCAATTATGCATTCAAAACTCCCTGGCGCGCCTTTGTCTGGCGAAATGAATGTCTCAGTAGGTTTTTCTGGCGCCCCAGTTAGGAACCCGATTTCTAGTCCTATGTCACTTTCTGTTGGACCTTGTGAGCTAAAAGCACCCCTCATTCTAACAACAGGTTGTGGTGAAAATTTGCTAGGCTTAGATTTGTTAAAAAGATTGCATGCGACGCTATATTGTTCTCCTTCAGGAGTACAACTTACATTAGGTAAGAAAGTGATTTCTCCAATGTATTTGTCTAAAAACGCAATGCCACCTGAATTGTCATCCCTTCCGGATGTCCTTTGGGCTACTGGTCCCAATGATGTGGGTCTTTTGGAAATACCGCCATATGTGGTCACTTTAAAAGCCAATGTTAGATTGCCACGTGTTCCCCAGTACAAGATCTCAAATGAAGGTCAGAAAGCATTGTTAGCAATTGTCAGCGATTTGATTAAGAAGGGCGTAATTGAAGAGACAAGAGGCAATGTTTGCAACAGTCCTGTTTTACCTGTCTTAAAATGAACGGACCCCTCACAGCCACCTGTTTACAGATTTGTGATTGATCTTAGAGAGGTTAATAAGATTGTTGTACCACAGTTTCCAGTTGTCCCTGATATAACTACCTTGTTAACTATGATTCCAGCATCCGCTGCATGGTTCTCAGTGATCCATCTAAAGAATGCTTTCTTTAGCATCCCAATTGCAGAGGAGAGCAGAGACATTTTTGGCTTCAGTTTAGGAGGCCGAAGCTTCCGCTTTAAACGCGCTCCCCAAGGCTACTGTGAGAGTCCATCAATATACAGTCAGGCTTTAAAAGCGCAGCTTGATGCACTGGTTTTACCTGGTGGTGCTATCCTCATTCAGTACGTCGCCGCAGATACTGAAAAGATTTGCAAAGAAGCTACCTTGTCATTGTTGCGTCATTTGTCTGCCTGCCATCACAAAGTGTCTCTCTCCAAGCTGCAATATTGTCGACAAGAAGTGACCTACTTAGGTCATCTCTTGTCGAAGGAGGGAAGGAAACTGACCCCAGAAAGAATTCAAGCCATTGCACAGTTGAGTGTGCCAAGAACACAGAGAGAAGTGCGTGCTTTCTTGGGCATTACTTCATACTGTAGGCATTGGATACCAAGTTTTTCTTTGTTGGCAAAACCTTTGTTAGCATTAACATGCAAAGACACACCGAATCCTATCCCATGGTCTGAAGAGTGTCAGAAAAGTTTTTTGGAATTGCGTAATGCATTGTGTTCAGCTCCTGTGTTGGGTACCCCTGACTACAGCAAGCCTTTTACATGGTATGTTCATGAGAAAGATGGTTGTGCATTATCAGTGTTAACACAGCCTTTTGGCGACAGACCGCGTCCATGCGCGTATTTTTCATCAACCTTGGACCCTGTATCGAGGGCATTGCCAAGCTGTCTGAGAGCCACAGCCGCCGCAGCCATGTCTATTCGACAGTCTGCTGGCCTAGTAATGGATAACACATTGATTGTTATGGTTCCACATGCTGTGGACACATTGTTAAACAGGACTAAGACACAGCACTTAACTAGTGCGCGATTATCTGGTTATGAGCTGACACTGTTAGCGAACCACATACACATAAAGAGATGTAACACGTTGAATCCAGCTACACTATTACCAATTCCAGCAGACCTAGATGAGATAGAGCAACATGATTGTCTGTTCAGAACAGAAGAAGAGACGAAAGGGAGAGTAGATCTCAAAGATACTCCCCTGACTGAGTGTGATGGTACTTTATGGGTGGATGGTTCGTGTTTCAAGCTTCCGAATGGTGATACGACTGCTGCGTATGCTATCACGACTTTACACACGATTGTTGAAACTGCACGTGTGCCACAAAATTCGGCTCAAGCAGCAGAATTGATTGCCCTTACGAGAGCATGCGTGTTGTCTGAGGGAATGAGAGTGAATATATATACAGATAGCCAGTACGCCTTTGGCGTGGCTCATAGTTTTGGGCGATTGTGGAAGGAACGTGGGTTCCTGACTTCGCATGGAGCTAAGATTCAGAATGGCAAGTTGGTGAATGATCTCCTTGAGTCACTGACCCTACCGTTGCAAGTTGCGATTATGAAATGCAGTGCGCACAAGAAAATCACTGATGATGTTGGTCGTGGTAATGCTTTTGCTGATGAAGTCGCGAAAGAAACAGCAAAAGATGTGAAGACTCGAATGTATGTTGCAGGCCCTGCAAGATGGGTTGGTGATGTTGGAATGTGTGAAAACACAATAGAGAGTGTAAAGTCCCTTCAAGCTGAAGCCACAGAGAAAGAGTTAAGCAAGTGGAGAGAAAGTATGGGTAAGTTGGATGAGAATGGTTGTTGGATTGATTTGTCAGAACATAGGCGTTGGTTGTTACCTGATGCATATGTGCTTCCAGTGGTTACTATGGCACATGGAATGGCACACATCAGTACGAAAGGAATCTGTAAGTTGTTGGCTCCAGTATGGCAGAATGCTGGAATTCCTTAGTGTGCAGAGAATGTGGTCAAGAATTGTATGGTATGCTTGAAGTACAACCCTGGTAGGGGGACCCCGACTCCAGCTGGTCATTTTGCGCCTCCATCATATCCATTTGAAGTTTTGCAGCTAGATTTTATCCACATGGAATGGTGCAACAACCCGAAATATGTATTGGTGGTTGTTTGCGCTTTCTCAAAATGGATAGAGGCCTATCCTCTAAAAGATAACACTGCTCTATCCACAGCCAAAGCCCTTGTGAAGGAATTTTTCCCTAGGTTTGGAATGCCAAGAATGGTGTAGAGTGATAATGGGAGTGAGTTTGTGGGTAAAGTGATGAAGAATGTGTGTGAGGGACTAGGCATAAGGCAGAAGTTTCACGCTGCAAACCACCCCCAATCAGCAGGATTAGTAGAGCGCTACAATGGCGCTCTCAAACTTAAACTGGCCAAAATCCAAGCGAGCTCAGGTCTTAAATGGCCTGATGCCCTGCCTTTAGCACTCCTATCCATAAGAATGACCGTACACTCACGGGTGGGACTTAGTCCCTACGAGGTCGTTTTTGGCCGCCCGGCCAATGTATGGGGTGTGCCAAGACCGACAAAATTCAGTGAGATCGAGCATCCAGTGTTACTTGATTACTTGCACGAATTGACAGTTAAACTGCGTGTTTTACACCAACAGGTGCATGATACTCTCCCCCCGGCTTCTGAAGCTCCTGGACACCCTATCGAACCAGGCACGTGGATCCTTGTGAAGAATTTTCAGTGGAAGACCAATGAGGAGCCCCGCTGGATTGGCCCTCACCTCGTGCTGCTGTCGACAAGATCAGCTGTTTGAGTGAAGGGGAAGAAAAACTGGATCCACGGCGCCCACATCAAAAGGATCCCTTTGCCTCTGCCGTATGACCAGTGGGTCCAGGAGGGTATCGCAGACTCTGAAGCAGACACTGTACCTCGTTTTGTGCCGTTCAGTGATGCACGCATAAAAGGCACAGCTTCAGCGCAGGAAAGTGACGATATTTTGCAAGAAGCTGTGCCACCGTCTGCTCGATTGGACACTACAGAGCCTGAACTCTTGTTTCAAGATCAAATAGTGCCCAGCCGCTTTCGTTACAATCTGAGGCCCAGGCCCACGGACAAATAAATATTCTTTTTTCTTTACCTTTTTATTTTTTGATAACCAGAGCTCTCCCATCTGAAGGACTTTCTTGATTTTTGTTTTTCGAACCACCATCCGGGTTCAGCCGCAGGGTCGCGGTGCCAAGACTTTGGGTATAGGCCGAAGACGTTAGGTCGACGGTTCTGGTTGGTCTAGGGCGTTCCCTGGACTGACAGGCATACTCCTTAGCAGAAGATACTCACCCGCCGCGAGCGGCACGATTAGAGGATGGAGTTTTGTAAGATGGAGAGACTCACTGAGGAAATGAACTTTAAAACAAGAATGTGTAAAATCATGACACGCAAACGTTTTGTATTATTATGCCTGTTAGTATTGTGTAGTATGGTAGTGTTTACTGTAGGATTTGTATTCTTCTCCTCTCAAGAGCCCATTGCACCCACTGTACAGCCTACACCTCCTCCTACTGTCTCCTCACACTCTTTTCACCCTCTGCCTGAACATGAACAAGCTAGACGATCTGAGTTTGTGAATAACTCGTTTATTCAGCTCCTGCACCAGCACCAACTAGTCATGAATACGACGAATTGTTGGGTGTGCGGTTTGATGCCGCATACCATTAATAAGGGTATTCCCTATCTGGTGCTGCCGTATAGTTACAATGGATCGTCATGGGCATTCAAGACCATGTTTCTCTATGCACTAGATGCGTACTCCCCACGACAACCGCGTTCCATCAGACCTAGCACCAATAACAAAGCTTTAGTGAAAGGAGTTGCCGATATGAGTAGAGATATCGATGCATACTCATCCATTCCAAAAGAAGAGTTGAGAGCTTATGTAGGGTGGAACGCGACGGGGTATAGTATTAGTCTGGGTGAAAGACAGCGGAAAATCTCATCCCCAATCTGGGTCGTACCCCACATAGGTCGGTTCTGTTTGCAAGGTAATGGTCAGAATCCTAGAGCTCAACTGGGAAGAAGTGACTGTACTGAAACGTACACTTTTCCGTCACAGTTTTCCCCTGCGTTTTTGGCTGCCAAGGGTACATATTTTATCTGCAATGACCGAGCATATACATGGTTGCCCCCTGATTTATCGGGCACATGTTATATTGCAAATCTGCTACCGCCCACATTTACTGCCGCCTCCGACTATCACAAGACCAGAGTTGTGAGAGGCGTGATTAGTAAGGAGGATACTGCCGGTCAGGAAGCGGGAGATTTCTTTTTGGGTTTCCTGCCGTTTTGGGGACCTATGGTCAATAGTAGGAACCTGAGACAACTGACTCGTGTGGTTGAATCCACTGTTAATGTTACGGCTGGTGCCCTTGGTAATTTGACAGCTGAGCTCCAAGCGGATCGCCTCATGACTTTGCAGAACCGCATGGTTCTAGACGTCATACTTGCAGACCGCGGTGGAGTATGTAAGGTTATCCAATCCAGTTGTTGCATTTTCATACCAGACAACGCTCCAACAGTCTATCAAGCCATCTCCAAACTGCATAAAATATCTGAGTCCATACACGTGGATAAAGGAGATTGGTCACTGGTGGGATGGTTCTGGGAACTGATATCTGCCTGGGGTTGGAAAGTTCTGATGTTCATTGGAATGATCTTAGCCATCCTTTTCCTGTTCTGTCTGTGCATACAGTGTGCTCCTGCGATATGTGGCCTCTGTGCTACATTATGTGTAAGGAAACCTGTATCGAGGGACGAGCTAAGTAATAGGATGATGCAGCAGCAACATCTCCATGACTTCGTGAATATTGACCTAGACTCGGATTGAAATGAGTATAGTTATTGCCTATGTAAGGGCAAAAGGAGGGTCTGTCGTACTTTAGAATTTGGGACCGCATAGGAGACAGGGCCCTACCCCTGTCTATCTCGGTATTAGTGAACCGCGAATGGTTAATGCGGTATGTACGAGTGCTTTCTGTAACGTTTCTATGAATGCACTGTGTATACGCTATTTCACATCACTGCGTGGGTTCCATTTTGTATCGGTGGCCATCTTATGGTTGCCCTCACATAGGCTATATAGCATGAAGCTAAAACGGGCCTTTTAGAGCACATGTGCCTTTCCTTGACTTCTCTGTGACCTGGGCGGCTTGGCTCCGCTGCCCCAGGTCAAACTGGTCTCACGAGTTCCCCGTCCTCTGGCCACCTGTGATTAGCATCAGGGCTTGACACACCATAAAGTCTTTTCATCCTACACAAGCCTCCGGCTAATCTCTTTCACACATTGCTGTTCCTGCTTTATGGCTTGTTTCCCAAAACAGGAGATGCTCATGTTTATTGGGGCCTATCGATATCTGATGTGGGATCTGAGCTTTACTGTGTAAATAATTGTGGGCTGGCTTCACTGGAATGTGGGATGGTCATCATGACTCTGCTTTTTCGTTTGTAATGTACACTTTGAATGACCATGCCATAAACCTAAGAATGTATGCCTGAGGCAGGAAAATCTGTATTTAAGAAGAAGCCCGTTTCTGTGATTTTTAGCAGTCTCCTGAGAACATACACGCTGTTGTACTTCTAGGACGCCTGTAATTGGTCTGCAGCCAATAAACTGATCTTTGACTTCACCCAGAAGACTCTGTGTTTCTGTAGGTCTGAAACAGGAAGAACCCCGAAGTCATAGGGTGTGTTCCCCTGCACCGCTGGGCTTAAAATACCCAGTACTTCATAAGTCAACCAGGTCCGACCCTCTCCACAAGCCAGCCTTTCTTATAGGAGTCGCTAGGTTGTCATTCATGCATTCTGGGGTCCCTGGTGAATCCCATTTTGGGGCGAAATCGTAAAAATAACCTATACCCCAAATTTGCCTCATTTTGAACCAGATTGACAAGGTAGTTTTCAAGACCTTGAGGCGCACACGTTTAAAAAATCTGGGAGACCCGAATTTATACAGAAACCCACCTTGCCCGTTGTCCCCCTCTGCTGATACCATTTCCCCCAAAAGCCTACCCCACTTAGTCTCCGCTGGAGTTGTTAACAACATCCTAATGCCCTCAAACTGAAATGCCATTAGGTACCAGTTAATATCTGGTAAGGCCAGGCCGCCCTTTAAGAGATTTCGTCTTAGTTTCTTCCATGATAATCTTGCGCTTTTCTGCCCCCATATAAAGCTTCCAATTTTACCATGAATTTTACTGATGATTTTCTGTGGAAAAGTGAGAGGGATCGTGTTGAAAAGATATGTCAGTTTAGGGAGGACCGACATCTTTACTAGGTTTACCCTTTCGTAGATCGTCATAGGGAGGTTTTTCCACCTAGCAAAGAGATAATCTATGTCCTTTTCAATTTTGACCAGGTTTAAGAGGGGGATTTTCTTCAGATCCTTCACTATTTGTGACTTTTTGCTGAATATTGAATATTGTCAATTTGCACGCTGCACTTTGCCAAGGACAGCCGTATAACGCAAGTTTGAGCGAGGCCACCATCTTCGTCAGCGGGCTGGTTGTTCAGCCCAACACTACTGAATGTGCACACTGATGCGGCCGTGCAGTGGGTGCACCACATGCGCGCCAATGGCACACCAAAGGCAAGCCCGTCTGCGACATCCACGCTCGAATCGTGCTCAGCGCCATCCCCTCTGCTTCCCAGAAGCCAGGATCCTTGACCTATTCAAGGGTCGAATTACTTGCCATGAATCCCAAAATTAAGGACACTGCCTATCTGATTCTAACACTTTGTGCAACTCCCAGTAATGTGCTTTTTACATTTCCAAACTGTAATCAAACTCTCCCCCAAATTTTATTTCACACAGTTACGCCCCCTAAGCCTCAGAAAGGGACAATTAATAAGGGGCCTGAAATTAACCAATGTGATGCCTACTGCTAAATGCCAGATCATAGGTCAAACATAGCAAAGAGGGTGCATTAATTATAGAGAATCACAATATAAAACTTGCGTTTATCCCCGAATCTTGGTCAAATAAGGTCTCAGGGCCAGATCTGGCTAAAGCCACACCACCTGGGTTTCTCTATCACACACAAGATAGACCTCTTAGGAGAGGGGGGGACTGACATTTATATACCATAACTTCTTACATGCTGCCTTCCTGACAGCATCTAACTCGGCATGCAAAGCACTTTCTTTTAGTTTTTACACCCCTCATTATAACTCTTTTAAGAGCATTCTTCTGTACAGACCACCAGGCCCAAGAAGTGCGTTCCTAACTTTGGTCATAACTTTGTTAGAGGATGGGCTCTATTCCAACTCAATCACGATCCTTAAGGATTTTAACTTTCATTTGGAAGCACTCTCTGAGCCTGAAACAATCACTCTTGTTGAGGTGATGAACAGTGGAGAATTAAGGCAAAACATAAAACGTCACACCCATGTTGCAGGGCATCCCTTAGATGGGATTTTCTCCAACCACCCACAACTAACATGCATGGGGGTGCTGCCACTTGCTTGGACAGATCATGTTGCAATTCAGTTCGAGTTAGCACCTCCCAACCCTCACTATAGTATGGGAGCGCCCAAGAAGCGGATAAAAATAAGAGTCTGGAAGAAAATTAGGAGTACAGAGCTAGAAGATCTTCTTACGGCAAAGGTTTGCTCTTTTCCCACTGAAGTGGAAGAAGCCACAACCTGCTATACAGAGTGGATAGAGACAGCATGTAACAAATTAGCCCATTGAAAACATGGGTTCCCAAGCATTCCCAACCTTCATCCCCTGGTATTCCGAAGATCTGAGGAAACAAATACTTGCCTGTAAGCGTTTAGAACGCAACTGGAAAAAAGGTTATAATGAGGCAGAAAAATAACTTTACAAACAGAGTCTCACTCTTTCCAAAAAGCTGCTATTTGATACAAAAAGTGCCTTCTTTACAGATCAAATCACACAGGCTAGATCTTCAACCAAAGAACTTTTTAGGACGGGAACCAAATTGGCCACCCCTAGTCATCCTAAAACTCAGAGTAGTTCAGAATCATGCGAGAAAATCACCGTATTCTTTCTACAGAAGGTGGAAGCCATTTTTTCTTTTTTTAGACTCTCCCTGATAAAAGGAACGGATGAGCCATCCGTGAAGGCCAGAATTACAACTGATCCACGGCCTACTCTAGACAAGTGCTCCCCACTGGAGAAGCGAGACACTATAAATCTCCTGGCTTCCACTAGGTCTGGATCCCCTTACGATCCCTTCCCAGTCTCTGTAATTAAAAAAGTTACTGAACTTATTGGAATGGCACTCACCCCCTTATTTAATGCCATGTTTGAGTCTGAGCAGTTTCCTAAAAGATGGAAAACTACATCCATTCTTCCTCTGGTTAAGAAACAAAATCTTGACCCCCAAGGATCCTAATAATTACCGGCCAATTTCTTATCTCCCTCTGCCGGCAAATCGTGTTGAAAAAATCATGAATATTCAACTCAGTATGTTCCTCCAAGGAAATAACATATTAGATCCTACCCAATATGGATTTAGGGCAAGACACAGTACAGGGTCCGCCCTTATGAAATCCACTGAAAAATTAAGAGAAGCCCTGGAGCAAGAAGGCAATGCAGCACTAATTATGTTGGACCTCTCCGCGGCCATCAATACGGTCCACCATGATGGACTGTTTATCGGCCTGTGGGGTGCAAGACAGGCAATGCCTGGAATTTCCTGAAATCTTTCCTTATGGAAATAATTCAATCTGTGGATTTAGAAAAAGCCAGCTCCAAACCTTTCTCCCTACCTTGTGGAGTACCCCAGGGCTCCTCCCTCAATCCCACACTTTTTAATGTTTACGTGGTGCCCCTGTCGGCTCTGATCAGATATTTCAGATTTCAGTTGACATCTTAGGCAGATGACACACAAATTGTGGTGACTTTGCGACCAGGGCAGGAGGCAGAGAAAGGGAAAAGGTTCCATGACTGCATTAAAGCGGTCAAGATGCAAATGACCATGAATTGCCTGAAGTTAAACTCCAGCAAAACCGAGGTCCTCTTTTTCGGAAACAATTCCAATTTTTGGACTTCAGACTGGTGGAACTAGGGAAGCTCCCAGAGCCATCAAGGAAAGCAAAAAATCAGGGGATCATAATCGACAATAAACATACCTTTGGGGACCAGATAAATGCGGTTGCCTCTGCTAGCTTCCACCTCCTCAGAATGATCAAGAAAATAATGTCATTCTTACAGGTAGACAGCTAACGAGTAGTGATGGCATCTCTCATTTTGTCGCATGTGGACTACTGTAAAAGCCTTTACCTAAATATTCAAAAGTGACATTTAAACAAACTCCAACTCCTGCAAAATGCAGCAGCTAGACTGCTGACCGGGATACCAAAGTTTGTTTCTGTCACAAAAGAAATAAAAAGGCTGCACTGGCTTCCACTTAAATGACGGATTCAATTTAAATCCCTGTGCACTGTTTCTAAAGCTCTTCAAGGAATTGTCCTGTACTACCTGAAACAGCGTTTTCAATGGTACTTGCCCAGAAGAGCTCTTCGCTCCTCAGGAGGCAAAGGGGTGATTATACCCCCCTTTAAAAAAGTCAACTGGAGTGGAAGAGGCTTCATCACCTGTGCCGCAAGGGCTTGGAATGAGCTTACTTTCCATACTAGGAATGCCACTGAGCAAATGACATTTAGGAAAGGACTGAAAACCTGTTTTTTCACTGCATAGGTCCTCATATAACTCTCTGTTTGAAAGGCAGTAGCCATCACCAGGACACCCTTGGGTAACCGTTGCATTTAAGAAACAAAATTAACATACCATAACATGGGTAGTACCTGAGTGAAAGAATGAGTGCATGGGTAGTGCCTCAGTGAATAGATGCGTGCATGGGTAGTGTGTGGATGACTGCAAGGGTAGTGCCTGGATCATAGGGTGACTGAATGGGTAGTGCCTGAGTTAATAAATGAGCGCTTGCATAGTGCCTGAGTGAAAGGATGAGTGCAAGGGTAGTGCCTGAGTGAATGAATGAGTGCATGGATAATGGCTAAGTGAAAAAATTAGTCCATGGGTGGTTCCTGGGTGAATGGATGAGTACAAAGGTAGTGACTGGGTGATTGGAGGTGCGCATGGTATTGGTACTGCATGGGTGAATGGATGAGTGCATGGGTAGTGCCTGAGTGAATGGATGAGTGCATTGGTAGTGCCTGAAAGAATTGATGAGTGCAAGAGTATTGCCTGAGTGAATGAATGAGTGAATGGACAATGGTTGGGTGAATGAATGAGTGCATGGGTAGTACCTGGGTGATTGGATGTGTTCATGCATAGTGCCTGGGTAAATGGAGTGCATGGGAAGAGCATGAGTGAGTGGATGAGTGCATGGGTAGTGCAAGGGTGAATGGATGACTCCAAGGGTAATGCCTGGTTCATAGGATGAGTGCATGGGTAATGCCTGCGTTAATGCATGAGTGCATGCATAGTGCCTGAGTGAATAAATGAGTGCAAAGGTCGAGACTGGGTGATTGGATGTGTGCATGGGTAGTGCCTGAGTGAATGGATGAGTGCATTGGAAGTGCCTGAGAGAATGGATGAGTTTAAGGGTAGTGACTGAGTGAATGGATGAGTGCATGGATAATGGCTGGGTGAATGAATGAGCACATGGGTAGTGCCTGGGTGAAAGGAGGAGTAGAGATGTAGTGCCTGGGTCATTGGATGTGTGCATGGGTATTGACTTGGAGAATGAACGAGTGCATGGGTAGTGTGTATATGATTCGATGACTGCAAGGGTAGTGCCTGGATCTTAGGTTGAGAGAATGGGTAGTGTCTGAGTTAATGAATGAGCACATGTGTAGGTCCTGATTGAATGGATGATTTCAAGGGTAGTGCCTGAGTGAAAGGATGAGTGCAAGGGTAGTGCCTGAGGAATTGGATAAGTACAAGGTAGTGCATGGGTGATTGGATGAGTGCATGGATAGTGCCTGGGTGATTGGATGAGTGCATGGGTAGTGCAAGGGTGAATGGATGACTCCAAGGGTAATGCATGGGTTATAGGATGAGTACATGGATAGTGCTTGTGTTAATGCATGAGTGCATGCATAGTGCCTGAGTGAATGGATGAGTGCAAAGGTAGAGACTGGGTGATTGAATGTGTGCATGGGTACTGCATTGGCAAATGGATGAGTGCATGGGTAGTGCCTGAGTGAAAGGATGAGTGCAAGGCTAGTGCCTGAGTGAATGGATGAGTGCATGGATAATGTCTGGGTGAATGAATGAGTGCATGAATAGTGCATGGGTGATTGAATGTATGCATGAGTAGTGCCTGAGTGAATGGAGGAGTAGAGGTGTAGTGCCTATGTGATTGGATGTGTGTATGCATATTGATGGGGGAATGGATGAGTGCATGGGTAGTGCATGAGTGAATGGATGACTGCAAAGGTAGTGCCTGGGTCATAGGATGAGTGCATGGGTAGTACCTGAGTTAATGAATGATCAAATGTGTAGTGCCTTATTGAATGGCTGAGTTCAAGGGTCATGCCTGATTGATTGGATATGTGCATGGCTAGTGCTCAGTTGCATGGGTAGTGCCTGAGGGAATGGATGAGTGCAAGGGTAGTGCCTGGGTAATTGAATGAGTGCAAGCTAACTGCTTGGGTGATTGGGTGGGTGCATGAATAGTGCCTTGGTGATTGGGTGAATGCATGGATAGTGTGTGGTGATTGAATGAGTGCATGGATAATGGCTGGGTGAATGAATGAGTGCATGACTAGTGACTGGGTGAAAGGATGAGTGGATGGGTAGTCCCTTGGGGAATAGATGAGTGGATGGGTAGTGCCTGGGTGAATGGAGTAGTAGATGTGTAGTGCCTGGGTGATTGGGTGTGTGCATGGGTAGTGACTGGGTAAATGGATTAGTGTATGGGTAGTGCATGAGTGAATAGATGACTGCAAGGGTAGTGCCTGGGTTACAGGATGAATGCATGGGTAGTGTCTGTGTTAGTAAATGAGAACATGCTTAATTCCTGATTGAAAGGATGAGGTCAAGGGTAGTGCCAGAATGATTAGATATGTGCATGGGTAGTGCTCAGTTGTATGGGTAGTGCCTGAGGGAATGGATGAGTGTAAGGGTAGTGCCTGGGTAATTGGATGAGTGCAAGCAAGCATACTGCCTGGGTGATTGGGTGAGTGCATGGATAGTGCTTGGGTGATTGGGTGAATGCATGGATAGTGTGTGGTGATTGGCTGAGTGCATGAGTAGTACCTGGGTGATTGGATGCATGCATGGGTAGTACCTGGGAGATTGAATTACTGCATGGGTAGTGCCTCAGTGTATGGATGAGTGGAAGGGTAGTGCCTCTATGATTGTATGAGTGCATGGATAGTGCCTATGTAATTGAGTGAGTGCATGGATAGTGCCTGGGTGAATGGATTAGTGTATTGGATGAGTGCATGAGTAGCACTTCATTGAATGGATGAGTGCAAATGTAGTATCTGGGTCATTGAATGAGTGCCTGGGTAGTGCCAGAGTGAAAGGATGAGTGCATGGGTACTGCCTGAGTGAATGGATGAGCGCAAAGGTAGTGACTGGGTGATTGGATGTGTGCATGAGTAGGACCTGGGTGAATGGATGAGGTTTGCTTCAATGAACTCAGAAAGTTGGGCTTTGATAAAGGGGAGGGAAGGGGAGAAGAGAGATGGCTCTAAAGTTCTGGAGGTCCGTTGGGTCGGCAGATGGTTTTTTCAGTAAGGGTTCGATCTCTGCATATTTTGATGGAGTTGATTGAGCAGTTGATGGTATGGCAGAGTTCAGGGGTGATGGTGGTGCAGGCTCTGTTGAAGATGTGATGTGGGCAGGGGTCGTAGGGTGCTCCGGAGTAGAAGTTGTTCATGATCTTGAGGGTGTCGTCCACTGAGAAGGTTGCAGTGGTTGTTGGGTAGAGTGGGAGGATCTTGGGTAACGAGGCTGTAGAAGCTGTTGTATATCTCCTTGATCTTGCAGTGGAAGTAGGTGCTGAGGTTGTTGCAGAGGTCTTGGGAGGGGGTGGGCTGCTGCCTCTGTGCTGGGCCTGCCGTATTCTTTGACCATGGCAAAAAGTTATTTACTATTGTGTGTTGATTCTTTCTTGTAGAGCCGCTTTCTTCATTGTTCTGATGAAGTTGTGGTGTGCAGTGACAATGGTCTCGAAGGCTGAGTGATGTTCTGGGGGTTGCTTCTCCTCTTTTTTACCCATCTGCAGGTGCATCTGGGTGGGAGTGAACCAGCTGGCTTTCTTTGAGTATCACATGCTTGGGGCTTTCTTCCGGGGAGGCGGAGTGTCGGTGCAGTCACTGATCCATCGGTGGAGATATTAGGATGTCAGTTGAGGGGTTCCGCTGGGGAGGTGGTGAGCTGCTGTTTGGTGGCCTTTTACCGACTTCTGCGTGGGTGGAGGTAGGCGTGGTGGTGTACAGTGGGTTTGCTTAAGTAGAAGTGGATGCAGCAGTGGTTGGCCCACTGGAGCTCGGTGGTGTGGCTGAAGGTGATGTTGTCACTGGCGGAGAAGATGGGGTTGAGCGTTTGTCCTGTTGAGTGGGTTGGGGAGCAGACCAGTTGTTTGAGTCACAAGGTGGTGAGATTCTTCAGCAGTTGCCCAGGTGAAAGTTGAGGTCACCAAGGAGGATGTAGTCCGCGGAGGCAATAGCGTGGGGTGTGATGAATTTGATGATGAAATCTCTGAAGGGTGGGAAGGGGCCAGGGGTAGATAAGGTGGTGGCAAATGGTGATGTTCCTTTGGTCCGGAACTGGAAGTTGAGGTGCTCCATGTTGGTCGAGAGGTTGTCCGCTCAGGTGGTGAGACGGAGAATGTTTTTGTGTACGATGGTAATGCCTCCACTTAGTTTATTAATTTAGTCCTTGTGAATTATCTTTTGGCTGTTCAGGATAGCGGTGGAGATGTCTGGCGCGGAGGTGGAGTTTATCCAGGTTTCCGTGAGGAAGGCGTTTTCGGGGTCGAAGGAGTTGAGCAGGTCCCAGATCTTCACGGCCTGTTTGTGGAGTGAACATTTGTTGAGCAGGATGAAGTTGAGGCAGCCGGTTCCAGTGTTTGTCAGTCATGCTGTGAGTGGGGCTGGTGTGCGGTGGTTGGTGACGGTGCAGCAGCAGTTCCGACAGTGAAAAGGGCCTTGGGTGTCCTTCGGCGATGCCCAGTGGCAGGCGTAATGGCACCCAGTGTTAAGGTCATGGAGAGTGCTGGCGTTGTAGCGGTGAATGGTGAGAGAACCAGGGTCCATTGCACTGAGTGCGTTCCAGGCGCAGACGGGCAGCCTTTGGCACACCAGCTGTGTGCAGCCACCATAAGTAGTGTGAGGGGGAGGGCTGGAAAGCTGGGAGGTGGGAGAGTGGGAAGCATCGCTGGAGGGGGATGGGGCTTGGGGGACAAGCAGCGGCAGGAACATGGAGCAAAAAGGTGCAGAACTGGAAAAGAGGCAAGAGAGAAGAAAGAAGGAAACATTTAAAAGCACAGAAAAAGGAGGGAAAAAGAAATCAGAAGGAAAAGGAGATCAGAAAGGCAGAAGGCAGAGAGACAGGGGGCAGAGCAGTGGCAGAGCAGAGAAGCTCCCCACTGGACCACCAGGTATGAGGCGCAGTCTGGTGTCTGTGGGTGGTGGAGGGCCTCAAATTCAGACTAGCAAGAGTCAGGGGCAGCAGCTACCAGGCAGAGCTGTGCAGAAAGGATAGCAGTTCACTTGGTCCTAGTGTAATTCTGCATAATTTTACATTATTACCCTACAACATGTTACCTAAGTTACGCTCATCCCCAACATAAAGCCCATCATAAAGTTACCAATTGTAGTTCTGGTTCACACTTATGTACTTCGAGTTAATCTTAAGGTTTTTGTACTTACTCTATAACTGTAGGTGACTTCCAAACCGCCGCCTGTTTCATCTGCCCTGCTGGGACTCACTGTCTCAGGGCACACTGCTGCTCCTGCAAGGGGGAGGTACCACCAAGGTACACACAATGCTCTGCCTCGACCCCCATGGCACAGGACCTCCAAACCGCCACTTGCTTCACCTGTCCTGGTAGGACTCGCTGTCCCAGGGCACACCACTGCTTCTGCAAGTGGGAGGTACCACCAATGTTCTCAAAGTGCTGCCTTGACCCCCGCAGCATGGTACTTCCAAACCAAAGCTTGCATCACCAGTTCAGGTGGGTTTCACTGTCCCCGGGCACACTGCTGCTCCTGCAAGGGGGAAGGCGCACTAAAACACTCAAAGCCCTGCCTTGACCCCCATGGCATAGGACTTCCAAACTGGTGCCTGCTTCACCTGCCCTTGTGGTACTCGCTGTCTCAGGACAGACCACTGCTTCTGAAAGGGAGGAGGTGCCACCAACATGCTCTAAGTGCTATCTCGACCCCATGGCAGAGGACTTCCAAACTTACACCTGCCTCACCTGCCCATGTGGGACTCGCTGTCCCATGGCACCACACTGCTTCTGCCAGGAGGGAGGCACCACCAACATGCTCAAAGCGCTGCCTTGAACACCGCAGTGTGGGACACGCATGCGCTGCACCAGGGCTTTGCCCTGGCCAAGGGTGGGCCCGTCTGCACCTGTCCGAGCCCAGAAGAGGCTGGACTGGGTCCCCCCTCGTGGTTCCAGCATAGGAGGAATACCGGTAGTCAATGGATTCTGTAAGGTACTGCCTTTAATGACCTGCGCCATCCACACAAATCAATGTCATCAGTATTTATTTGGAATAATTACAGAACTGATCAGTTAATTGGTGGGATGGTGATGCACAAGACAACGCCTGTGTATCCAGCTCCTGGTACCTATCTTTATAGGTTTCTACAATGGGCTGTTGGAGTTTTTAACAAGGAAATATAATTGGCAAAACTCAGGATGTCTCTTTCTTCCACCAGTATGGGCCCAGACCAAAAGTTGATAAGGGAAGGGATTGGTGATAGCCAGGTGTCCCATCTGACAGTAGCCCTCTCTCCCAAAGTACTTTGTAATTACCCTACCAGTCACCATCAGACTGAAACTGGAATACAGAATGAGGGTGGAGTTGAAAGGCCAAAGGGGGCAAAAGAAAAAGTACTGAATTGGGTACCACTTCCAAGAAACAATGCCTAAGTAACCAAAAATGTACGCCTAGTCCAGCTCAGGATGGAAATATCTCGGAAATTGGTCAGACTACAAGTATTTTTCAATGAATTTTATCCTAAGATCACTAACTTTATAACAGACTCTCTGAAGCCTATATTGTTTCGCCTTGGGAAAATAGAAGATCTTGCATCCCTTGTGGAATATACAAAAAAAGGGCAACAAACAGAACCTTTGCGAGAGAGTCCGATTACCCAGGTTTCAGTTCCCCTCCCTGCAAACAAAACCTAAATTACAGGTCCGTCCTCAACAGCTGCATGTCAACCCCACAGATCATATTTAAAGGGGCTTAATGCTAGCACCTTAAGGTGCTACTATAATGAAGTGCCAGCAGGCTATAGGAAAATCACTGAATCAGGTGCTAGTTGCCAGATTCAGAGAGATAGAGTAAGTTCCACTTTGGGACTAACCAATGTGTCATTGTTAGACCTGCCACCATTGGCGTGGGTCTCCCTGTCATTTTTTGCTGTTGCCTCACATGTTTTTGCTGGTTTTAGATGCTTTGGGCACTGTACCACTGCTGATCAGTGCCACAGTGCAAATGCTCCGATGGTAAATTGATGTGTGGATTAGTGACCCCGGGCCCGATTCACAGAACTAACTTAGGACAAAATCCAAAACGTACTACTTTTGGCATTCACAGAATGAACTTACTACTTTTGGCATTCACAGAATGAACTTACTACTTTTGGTATTCACAGAATGGATTTATGACTACTAACTTTACGTCCACACTCAGGACGGAATTTCCGCACTTGGAGCGGGATTTCCGCTCCCGTGCCGGAATCTCCGCTCCCGGGCCAGTATCTCCGCTTCCGGGCTGGAATCCCCGCTCTTGGGCCGGAACCTCCAATTCCGGACCGTAATACACGCACTTTGGCCGTTGATCATTTTCCTCAAGGGTAAACACCTGTCCAAGTGCCTACCATCCCCTGCCATACATCAGCTGACACACTGCAGCCGATCCCAGCTCTGCAGCATGGATGAATGCAGCGCAGACACACATAAACCCTTTCAACATGTCACTGAATGTGTTTGTTGCTCTGCCCCTTGCCATGCGGCAAAACTACTTGAGGTGGAGGAGGAGAGCAGAGAGGATCTTCAGATAGAGGATCAACCTATTTGGAATGTCCAGCCAAGATGTAAGGGCCAGGTACTGTTTCGCTCAAGTAGTCATCTTGGATATGGTATGTGAGTGGGAGCAGGAACTTGAATCTGTGGCCTGCTGCTCACATGCAATACCGATCCTTATTCTACAACTAACTTCATAGAAATGACAAGAAACAAATTACTGTCACCCTTCTCAGAAATAATGCAAACCAATGTATTTTTATTCTTTATCTCTCTTATCAAAAATTCATTTTTTGTATAACAAATAATTGCATCATTTTCAACAATAAACCACAATAACCAAAGAAAAATTACTTTGGTGCCAACAATGAATGACTTTAAGTGAATACATAAATAATCGACAACATAGAAAAAAACTCACATGAAAGACACAAGACAACAAAACATACATATACACTCTAGCAGAATTTTTTGTTTAAACGTTTCCAATGGGGTTAAACATTCAAAGAGAAACCAAACAAAACAGTGTGAGATTATTAGACAAAGAAATTCCTGCACTGTATCAATTAAAGGACGTTATTTTTACCATTCAATACAACAGGCAGAAACTATCTTAGCATTAAACACACTTGTTTTACAAAACAACAAGCAGAAGATCAAACAACAAGTGGAAGGTCGACGCGTTTCGAACCCCATTGGTCGTTAGCTGGGGGTTCTCTTCAAGACCATTCACTAAAACGAAAAAAAAAAAAAAAACCTTTTAGAGGCGTGTTTGGATGTAACCTCTTGAATCAACTAAACTTATAGCTGCACTAGCCCTCTTCCACATGAGTGACTAGGTTCCCAAATAATAACTTACCTAATAGGCGAAATCAGCCTATTTGGTGTTTAAGGCTTTCAGTCTAAATACTGAGTTCAAAAGACTTTCTGAATATAGAGAATTTTGCCAGATTCCGTTTTTAACTGGTTTGGCCAAGATGAACATTGATAACCACAGTTTAATTTTGTACTTTTTTGCATATTTTTGTCCTTATTTATAGACATGGGTCTGGTCCCTTTGGACCTATACTAAAGTATAAATCCACACTTGGGTTGCCGACAGCTCAATAAAGTTTCATTCGTTTTGGACCAGAATGGGAAATAACGAAAAACTACAATTCCCATTTAATCACAGGACAGCTACGTTTTCATTCAGCCAACCATGTGGCCTGATGAGATTCCAACCACGTGCCACCTGACCTTTTCAACCACTCGCAGTGCATGTTGCAACATTGATAAGTCCTTTCAGAATCAATGCGGAAGTACGAAGATTCTAGCTTGACTGAGATCAAGTTCAGACGCGTTAAAGAGATTTCGACAGCCTCTCTCCAAGTTTAAAGGTACCGGGACACCAATCGCGACTAAAACTCATGAATTCCACCCCTTGATTCTGCTAGGTAAAGCAGCGTTGTTGCTTCCCCGTCCACTGCTTCGTTTGTTACAATTCATTTTCACTGCATTTCAGGTCACATCGTGCCGTTCACAACTGCTCCCAAGACCAATAGGCTCTGATCACATGAAGTAAGTAAATTAGTGGCCGCATTCAAACATCACGTTCTTGACATGACGAAACCTTTCCTCATAAGCTGGCTGTCTTTTTATGTTGTTTCAGAAAGTCTTTTGAAGTCAGTATTTAGACCGAAAGCCTAAAACGCAAAATCGGCTGATTTCGCCAATTAGATAAGTTAGTATTTGGGAACCTAGTCACTCAGGTGGAAGAGGGCTAGTGCAGCTATCAGTTTAGTTGATTCAAGAGCTTACATCCAAACACACCTCTAAATGTTTTTTTTTTTTTATTATTTTTTTTTTTAGACAATGGTCCTGAAGAGAAACCCCAGATAACGACCAATGGGGTTCAAATCGCGTTGACCTTCCACTTGTTGTTTGATCTTCTGCTTGTTGTTTTGTAAAACAAGTGTGTTTAATGCTAAGATAGTTTCTGCCTGTTGTATTGAAGAGTAAAAATAACGTCCTTTAATTGGTACTGTGCAGGAATTTCTTTGTCTAATAATCTCACACTGTTTTGTTGGGTTTCTCTTTGAATGTTTAACCCCATTGAAAACGTTTAAACAAAAAATTATGCTACAGTGTATATATATGTTTTGTTGTCTTGTGTCTTTCATGTGAGTTTTTTTCTATGTTGTTGATTATTTATGTATTCACTTAAAGTCATTCATTGTTGGCACCAAAATAATTTTTCTTTGGTTATTGTGGTTCATTTTTGAAAATGATGCAATTATTCGTTATACGAAAAAGGAATTTTTGATAAGAGAGATAAAAAATAAAAATTCATTGTTTTGAAATATTTCTGAGAAGGGTGACAGTAATTTGTTTCCTGTCATTTCTATGAAGTTAGTTGTAGAATAAGGATCAGTACAGGCAATTTCTTTGATGTTTTGCTTAGCGGCTCCGCCTTGCTGAGTAAAGCCAGACCCAGTGTTGTTAGACACCACATGCAATACCAGTATATCTCAAGATCCTTTCTGCTCTCCATTTATTTACCACGGGGTCTTTCCAAAGGGTCTCCAGTGAACATGTAGGCATTTCCCAGGCGAGCCAGTCGCGGTGCCTGCATCAGGTACTGAGATGCGTCACTGCTAGAGCCCACAATCACATACAAATGCCCCATACACTGGCCATGAGACAAAGGGCAGCACAAGATTTCTATCTCATTGCACAATTCCCACGTGTGCTGGGTGCAATTGATTGTACACATGTGGCCCGTCAGCCACCCCGCCGCATTGCACATATCTTCTGCAACAGACAATGATGGTATTCCATCAATATGCAAGCTGTCTGTGATGCCAGTGGGAGGTTCATTGATGTGCATGCAGTGTTCCCAGGCTGTACCCATAACAGCTTTGTATTCCGCATGTGACCTCTTGCCCGGCGGATGGCTGCGGGAGAATTTGGCAACATGTGGCTACTGGGTAAGTACCATGCACTAACAATGAGGGATATGTGTTATTGAAATGTCTTTATGCCACCCAACATTAACTATTGTACAATAAGAATCATAAAGCTACATACATGGCCCAACATACACTGCATGTACTAAAGTATAGATCATGTCCTGTGCAAATCAGAGACGAAAATGTAACCAACTGCCCTTTCTTCGCTCCTCAGGCGATGCTGGGTATGCACTCTCCTCACCCCTTACAGGCGTGCAAACACTGTACCTCAGCGTACGTACAATAGGGCACACATACGGACTAGAGCCATCATAGAGTGCACTTTTGGTCTGTTGAAGTCGCGATTCAGATGTCTCAAACGTACAGGGGGTGTGCTACTGTACTCCCCAGAAGTTGTGTGCAAGATCATATTTGCCTGTTGTGTTTTGCACAACATTGCTTTAACGCATTGCTTACACATACCTCTAGAACATCGGCTAGCTCTGAATCTGAGAAACCGGGCCATTGCACATAACCGATGTCAGGGCATGCAAGTCCGTGATCAGCTCGTTGCCATGTTTTTCACATGAACAACCTGTAGTGTCATGGACAAAATGTTGTTTGCTGTCTGTTGTCAATGATGAAACTTGGATATACACAACAGTGTCATTAAATTCCATCCTGAGACTACTTAGCAAGCCACACTAACTGCATGTAAATCACAGCTGTTGATAGTAGCCAAAAGGTTGAGTGTGCCTCAGGTCATGTGCCCATGTCAGCAATCAGTATAGTGGATATCCCTAAAAAATCTATTCACCCAGATGATAAACGATACATGTTCGGATAGACCTAGCTGGACCTTATGAGGATGGGTCACTTAATCACAAAATGCCATAACCATTGCATTCTCAGGCCTGTGCCATCAACAGATTTGACTCCCCCACAAATGATGGGCCCACAATGTGAGTGATGATGTCATGGGTGAATCAGGCACCATGTGTCTGTGATATATCCACACTGCTCCACTCCAATGTTACGTAACACATCACACAACTCTTATAATGGTTGTAATGAGCACTCAAAATGGACTACATGTGCCATAATGCAAAGTAGGAGAAAACGAAACTGGGGTTTGATGTTGTGTCAGCACCCCCCTGTCCACGCATAAATGTAATTAAATGGTCTGTTCCCCCTTTTGTTACATGTTTATGATTCTCACCTGCACTGTGATTCTCACCTGCACTGTCATTTCAGCTTTTTCCACAACAGAAGAGCAGGATGGCAGTGGATTTGATTAGTGATTGTGGATGGATCAGGATAAATACAAAATGGCTGCCAACTATTTCCTGTGATGAATACTCTGTCTCCCACTTCCTGTATAACATTTCCTGTATGAAATAATGTGTTCCGATTCATTTCCGGAGGTTATGGCCCAAAAACATAATTTCCGATTTCGGACTGTAATGCACGGATGCGGACCCGCCGCTGCGGAACCGGAAACTACGTTTTCGGGCCGTAATCTCCGAAAATGACCCGTAACACATAATTCCATACAGGAAATGATTTACAGGAAGTGAGAGACAGGAAATACATCACAGGAAGTTGTTGTCAACCATTTTGTGTTAATTCTGAGTCATCCTCTATTACAGATCAGATCATCTGACATCCTGATGCTCTCATCTTACTTATTTTCTCCAAAATGGCTGAGGGTTATGAAGAGAAAGCGCCCCCTTTCACTGAAAGGGAATTAGACATCTTAGCTGAGGGGGTGCTGTCCAAATATCCTCGGCTATATGGGGACCCAGAACACCAGCTGAGCAATGCAGCCCGGGTTAGGCTATGGGCCAACATCGGGGAGCGCTGCAGTGCAGTGGGAGTCCACACCAGGAGTGTTAGGGCATGCCGCAAGCGCTGGGAGGACCTAAAATGCTGGTCCCGGCACAAGGCTGAGGAGCTGGTGGGCCAGTCTTCCCAGCATCATGTGCATCGTCCTCGCCTCTCCCCACTATACAGGAGGGTCCTGAAAGCAGCTTGACCGACCCTTCATGCTCAGCTGGAGGCGCATGAGCAGCAGAGACCTGGTAGTGCATAATATGCAATATGTGTCTGGCAGTATGATGTGAGTGAAGACAGTGCTGTACCATTGTGTGTCCTATGCCCCCATTCACCTATTCCGTGTCCATGCAGCAGTCTTGTGCATTTTTTTAAAATTTGCTCTGCCAGCACCACTACCAGTGAACCAAGGGTATCATGACTGATGTGTGCATTGGATGAGCAATGGTGCAGACACTGTCCAGTGTGTGCATGGCAGGCCAAAGGCTATTGGATGTTGTGACTTGCATTGCATTTGTTGAGTTTTGGTTTTTATTGAGGCAGATCATCATGTGCCATGGAGGCAAGACAGACTTTGAGAACCCTACCTCACTTTTGAGTGTTTCTAAATTTGCAAAGTGTGTCCACTGACACACGTCTTACCCTCAGTGGCTTGTATGACATTTCACATGTACAGGTAGCTGTCACATTGACCCACCACTGGTCACTGGTGTACTGCACTACCTCATCAGTCACCAAAGCCAATATGTGGCACTGGATTGTCAGATACTGTGAGGGGACATCAAAAGGCTAGACTCACAATGTAGCAAAACAAATAGCCCAGACCCTATGTGGATGTGTGACCCACATTCGGCATGTGTCTTGTCCTATACAATGCTACACAGCAGATGACATTTGTCCAGACTTAAAAGAGCTGTGACTTCATATAACTGGCCAATTTCGATTAAATGTGGACTCTCTCTGTTCTCCTTTGGTGGCCCCGTTTTGGAACCTGCACATGTAGCAGTGACAGGACACACAGATCACAAGAATGCCAAAGTTGAGAGTTGTCCAATACAGTTGTGTAAGCCACAAATATTCCTGTGAGATGTCCATGTCAGACTCAATTCAGGACATTACAGTGAACATACACGTAATGTAAGCTCAAAAACACTGACAACTGTGTAGTGTGATCAGAGGAAAACAAAGTATATGTATGTGTCTCGTCCATTATAAAACAACCACTACATCATGATTTTGCTTACATTTCAGCGGGCACAGCTGGCCAAATGGCCGAACAGCAGGACCAGGTCCGGAGCGGGAGGCCATCAGTGTGCCGGTGGCTATGACCTCTTTCGACCAGTGAGGAAGAAGAGGATGAGGAGGGACCGTCAACATCTGGAGGCAAGGGGATTGCGCCCGCCCGGACTGACAAGGAACACAAAACTGGTGCTACAGCCCGGGTGGAGGCTGTGGACATTGACGTGGGGGGGAGAACCCAACACCTCTGGCCATAGGGTGGTGGAGAGCTACTCTTCCCCAGACTATTCACCTGTGGGTTTGGTCGAGGTGTCCCCGGGGCAGGCCAATATACTACCTGGGCCTGCCATCAGCCCCTCCCTACCAACAGAGGCCCCCATTCCATCGGGGATTCCAGCTGCATCCTCTGCAACCAGTCCCCCTCATCGTAGCTGCCTGCTCGACCACAACATCGGCTCTGGACCTGAGGCACCACATCCCTCCTCTTCCACCCAGACCCCTCCCTGTATTGTTCCTCCTGTGGCTGTTCCAGAGGATTGAGGTGGATGTGTGCGGGTCAGCCAGACATGTCCGCTCGCATCATGCTGGAGGTGTGTCTGGAGATACACATGATGCGAGCGGAGATTGTTGGAGCTGTGGCCACCCTCCCCACCAGCGTCAATTCCCTGGCCACAGCCATGTCGTCTGTTGTTTCCCAACTCCCTTCCCATACCACCGTCGATGTCTCCCCCTGTCCGTTGGCCCACACTGTTTCCCCCCTTACCCCTCGTGTGTCCTGAACCCATGTGGTGCCTGTTCCTGCACCGGCCAGCCATGTGCCTGCATCAGACTCAGAGGCTCTGGACATTGTGGAAGTAGAGGAGGACCAGAAGGACACCTGACTTTTTGACTGATACATCTATGTGGACAAAAATTCCTTTTCCCCTTGTAAATAGACTGGTTTCCCTGACGCTCCCTGACGTGTTATTTTTTTGTTGCCCCACCCCAATCCAAGTTCCCCTCTCCATCTGCATTAAGATCATCATTTGTTTTCCTTTCTCCCTTCCAAACGGACGGTTGTTCTTATAATCAGACATAAATATTTTTGAGGAATCCTACTTACTTTAACTTGTTTGACTCGATTGTGAATGTTTGGTACAGAAAATGGACACGTATCTGGTGAGTCATCTGCTATGCTCATTATGGCTCGTTGCAATGATGGGTTACACTTGTAACTGTGTCACACACACACATGCCTCCTCACATCTCCAGGCCACCTACATCGTTATACAGGACAGGATACACAACAGATTCTTACTTAGGAAGATCTTTACTTTTTCTGTACACATATTCACAGTGGTCAATTTGTTTTTGGGATGTTGTTAATGGCGATCGTGCTTGCGACATCGCAACTTTGGAGGGGATGATCGCTGTGAGGGATCAGGTCTGGCTTGTCACCTACATGTATGTGGGTGTTGTCCATGTACCTGTACAGGGTTTGCTGGTGGTTGTGCAGGTGGTGGGAGTGCCTGTACAGGGGTTGCTGGTGGTTGTGCAGGTGGTGGGGGTGCCTGTACAGGGTTTGCTAGTGATTGTGCAGATGGTGGGGGTGCCTGTACAGGGGTTGCTGGTGGTTTTGCAGGTGGTGGGGGTGCCTGTACAGGGGTTGCTAGTGGTTGTGCAGGTGGTGGGGGTGCCTGTACAGGGGTTGCTGGTGGTTGTGCAGGTGGTGAAAGTGCCTGTTCAGGGTGGATGTGTACCTTTGCTGTGGTCCTAACCATTTGGTGGTACAGGTGTGTGGATGTGCTGTTCTGGAGGCAGATATGATGGCTCCCCTCCCAGCGTTGACCGTGAAGGGAGACTTTGGATCACTTTCTGCATGCCCTCCATCATCTTCATGGCCAAGTCATGGTGTCTTGCACTCTCTTCCTTTTGGATGGATATCATGTCTCTCATATTCCTGGACATGTCCTGCCAAGTTCTATCCATCCTATCCAAAACATGGCTCAGTCTGTCCACCACCTGGGGCAATTGGACCATGTCCTGCAGGGACTCATGCATGTCTGACAGGGTAGCCCCTATGGCACGAATGTCCTACGTCACATCTGTCTACTGTCGGAAGAAGTACTGCCTCCACTGGGCACCATAGCCAGGTGCAGGCCCTACCTGCAGGTGTCTGCCATGGATGGTGTCTGAAATGGCAGGAGAATGGTGCCCAGGGGATACCTGCACCACACCAGGGTTGGTACTTCCCCCAGGTGGTGGAGAGGTTGCCAGGGATACACTATATAGGGAAGAGCGTGTAGGGAAACCACCATGTCGGTCCTGGACGTGAGGGCTGTGATGAGACATACATGCCCATATTTCAGTACAACGGATGGTAGCTATGAGCTAACATGTCATTCTCAATAACAACTGACTGGATAATCCTGGACAATGTGCGGCATGTTTCCCTCATGGACTTTACATGTGGGCTCCTGCTCACATGCAGCAGTTGCCAGCTGTTAGCTCTACGCAGCACTGACATCAATAAGATGACATATCAACAGACAAACCTGTATGAGAAGGTTACTGATATTTCAAGGAAGGGGATAAATGACCTGGACTCCTCCGCATTACACTGATTTCACCTTCACCATTAAGACCAACTGGTTTCATGAGTGTAATGTTGTCAAGTCAAAAAGTGTTCATGTGTGAGCTGTGGAATAGTCAGGTACATAATGTTGGTCATTTGTGCTTCCCTACCCAAGAAGTCACAAAGCTTATTTCTGACTGAGAGAACACAGATTTCTTATGTCCATCCTCTGAGTGTTCTCTGTTTGCATACCCTATTTCCAACATCATGGTGGTATTTAGCTGACAATGGATGGTGTCTTATACAGCAGATATCCTTACCTCATATGTCAACCACTCACCTATATATGTGAATACGGTAGAAGAGGAGGCAAGCAGAATGCACCATTTGGTAATGATCCCACATCCCACACGGCTAAGTTGAGAAGCTTTGATGCTTTCCACCTGCACTGGATTAGCGTGTTGCTTTTCAGCCAAGTGATTTAAAAATGTAACTGCATGGAGATTCAGCTTAGCAGCCCATACACCCATCTCATCATACCAATTTCAATATGATTTTACCATAGATATTTTGCAAGGGAGTTTTCATATCATTGAATTTGCAAGCCAGTTGTGTTTTGGACACTTCATATGACCATTCTGCACTCACTTGGCATACATTTTGTGTCATCCTTTCATTAGCCACCAACGTCTGATCTGGTATGTGATTAAATGCCATATGTGAGCATTCATGCTCATTATTATTGGGTTTACTCACCATGGCCCAGCACCGGCCCATTGTGTGGTCCCGGACCAGATGTCACAGCCAACCTTGTAGCAGAAGTCAGTATATGTCTTTGATTCTGGGAGGACCTCATTGTACCTACAATGATCAGTGTTTTTGCAACATTACATTTCTGCTGCCACATGTGATGCACTCAATTTCAGACCCAAAGGATAAGCACAAGCAGTTGTGGGCACCACCGTTGCAGAAGTGTGTGTCACTTAATATCATGAGTGATCCCACGTATAACTTATAATGGGCCCACTACCTAGAAGCAACATATATCAAAATGACCTGACTCTGAATCCTGAAGTAAGGTCCACTCTCGTGTTTTGATGATGGCCAACAAACAAGCCATCCAATGTAAGAAGTACATGACCAGCTGAGTGGCCTGGGCGATTTCATGTATAGTGAAAACATTATAAGTTGGACAGTGGATGCATTGTCAATAATACTGATAATGGTAGCTCACTTCTTGTTCATCATTGTCATATTTGTTAACAATGGAATTCTTGATTATGTCTACAGACACTATTACAATATAGTGGGGACACCCTTTTGACTTGTTGTGGCACTCGATTGCAGGATTGAATTCCCAGATCTGGGACTGTTGATGGAATACATGTTATGTTCACCAATTACAAAGGTATGATGAGCCAAGACATTTTGGGCCCGATTCACAGAACTAACTTAAGACAAAAGCCTAAACTTACTACCATTTTGGTATTCACGGAAGGCACTTACTCATTTTGGTATTCACAGAAGGCACTTACTCATTTCGGTATTCACAGAAGTTAGGTGTCTTAACTTTAGGACTCCTAAATGCCTTCTGTGAATACCGAAAGTCTTAAAATTAGGATTTTTCTCAGTTTAGGAGTAGTATAGTTAGGACTCCTAACTTTAGGACTCCTAAATACCTTCTGTGAATACCGAAAGCCTTAAAATTAGGATTTTTCTCAGTTTAGTAGTAGTATAGTTAGGACTCCTAACTTTAGGACTCCTAAATGCCTTCTGTGAATACCGAAAGTCTTAAAATTAGGATTTTTCTCAATTTAGTAGTAGTAAAGCTAGGACTCCTAACTTTAGGACTCCTAAATACCTTCTGTGAATACCGAAAACCTTAAAATTAGGATTTTTCTCAGTTTAGTAGTAGTATAGTTAGGACTCCTAACTTTAGGACAATAAACTATAAACTATAAAACTATAGGGCAACTTTGGAAAAAAGGAGCCAAGTGATCCGAACTAAGGCCTAGGACAATCTAGAAAAGGCGACTAACCTATGAACTAACAGATTGTTTGGGGGGTGGTAAACCGGCCTTTTTGTTTCAATTAACCCTTTTAATGGCAGGGAGAGTCACATCCTTGAACAGGACTGGTTTACCCACTTCTCATTAGTTTTTAATTCAGATCAAGGGAAAATTACTCATGATAGAGTGACTAGGCCTGGCGGGTAGCCAAAAGCTGCCGAATGGCTAGTCGATTTTATAAACCTTCCCTCTGTCACCGTAGCCATTCAGACTGCAGCAAGTGGTTAGGCCTGATACTGACTTCTGGGCCCTTAACGAATGTCCTAAAGGCGGCAGTAAGGGGTAATCTAATCCAGTCCTGGAGTGAGGCTATAATCATCCCAATCTTTAAAAAGGATGACTGAAGCTCCCTAGCCTGCTACTGCCCAATATCCCGGCTAAGATTTTAGGGTGGGTTGTTTTAAAAAAATTGGAGGACTGGGCAGACTCCACCTCCTTTTGTTCTCTTTTGCAATATGGTTTCTTACCATATTTGGGGATGGTAGGAAAAGCTTTAAACTTAAATTTGATTTAGGGAAATTATGTTAAAGCTAGGAGAGGTGCCTTTCATATGGCATTCATTGACCTCTCCTGTGCTTTTGATCTAGTTGATAGAGAGAAACTATGGCTTTTCATGGAACAGGCGGGTATGGATCTCCCATTGTTGGATCTGATTAAGTGCATGCATTGCTTATACAACTATTAAGTATGTTATATATTAAATGGGGACAATAGCAAACCAATAAGGGTGAACAGAGAAGTGGGGCAGGGATGTATCATAACTCCACTCTTCTTTCTTTTCTTTATAAAGTTTCTCGACCCTTATCTAGGGGCCATAGTAAAGACTAGGCCTGGGCCTAAAATTCCGTTCCGCTCGCGGAAATTGCGATAATTTGACATTTTCGCATTCCGCGGAGAGCGCGAAAATGTCAAAATTTCCGCAATCCGCATTTTACCGGAATTTTTTTGCTTGCTCGCGCTGTAAAATAATACATTCTCGCGCGTGCGCGATTGCCTTACCTGAATCCCCGCGTTCGCCGACAAGTTTTCCTGATCCGGTCGCGTTCTCTACGAGATGTTGGATTGTTGGTAGCCATTTGCGCTGTCTCGCGACAGTTCGCGCCCGCAGTAACGTCATTCGTCGCGCGATCACGTCTTTCTTCTCGCGATCATGCACCGCGAGACAAGTGAAAACAAGATGGCCGCGTCCGCGAGCAACCGCATGGTTAAGTTGGCGAGCCGCGACCACGCAGAAAATACCGCGAACGGGCGGGAAAAAAACTTCCGCATCTTCGTGATATTTCCGCGTGTTTGCGGAGATTTTTAACATTTTCACGATAATTTGCAAAAGTGAATTTCGCAAATTCCGCCCACCCCTAGTAAAGACGTCCTGTAAATCAGTTCCCACACAGTACCTGTTATTTTGTATGTGAATGACGGAGTTCTTTTGGGGCTAACTGCAAATGGTTTACAAAGTTTATTAAACGGCTTTAAGGATTTTATGATTAACTTAAATCTTAAGGTAAATAACCAGTAGTCCTTCATAATGACATGTGGCCCCAAAAGAACGAAGACTAAGCACTTTAATATTGGAGGAACCCCAATTGAAAAGGTATCCACTTTTAATTATTTACTTCGTCTGATTGATACAAATGGGTCCTGGGATAGTTTGCTTAATCGGAGATCACAAAAGATGAAAGTAGCTGGGGATATGATCCTGAGGTTTGCAAACAATAATGAGACACAAACCGATTAGGAAGATGATACAGCTGTATAAAAGTAAAAATTGATTCAGACTTTTAGCTTCACGAAAAACTACCCAAAATTTGATCACATATGCAGAATTAGGTATGGGCTTTTTAGAAGACTCTGTTCATTGCTATAGCCCCCTTATTATTATGGGTAAAATTATGGAGCATGCATCGGACTGGCTTTTCTAGGGACTTGTTAAGGCATAGTTTGAACTATGATAATATGAATGCCTTTCCATGGAGGACTTACCTGAAGATGGGGTTTCACAACCTAGGTTTGAGTGCCCTTTTTAACTCCCTAGAAAGTATATGCCCACAAACAAAAGGAAGGGTTAAAGAGGCTTTTGCATCTCATAGAGAAGAAACCAGAATTGAAAAGCCTCTTACCTCTAGAGCTATCGTTAATAACATGCACATTTTTGATTTTATTACCTCTGGAAGACTCTCCTATTTAGATTGGCTAAGCAACCCGCATAATTGTTTTTATCTGACAAGATTACAACTAAACCTAATTCATCACCTAGTTGCCTTTCCCTTGGCTGGTTCTTGGGTTAATCTGGATATGAAGTGACCAAGTGACACTGGTTCCTCTCAGTCCACTGTGCACTTTATGCTGTTTGCATATTGTATGGTTCGATGAAAGCTCGATTCTTACGCCTAGTTCTCCTGCACAGTCACTTTATCTCACATCAGGAGAGATTAAGATCTTTACAATCCTTGGCTACCCCAGAAATCTGTTATGCTACATTCAGTGACGTAATTGCTGCTATGAAAATTAATGCAAAAACAACAGTTGATGGACAGAATGCAGAACAATGTCATACATTCAAACTGGAACGGCATGGTGAGCAAAAAAACGATGGATTTAGGCTCAGATCTCTGTACTGGGGTGAATGTATGACATTGTTCTGCATTCTGTCCATCAGCTGTTGTTTTTGCATTTGTCACCCCGAGTGGGAAGGGTATGCTCAGACGTGGGACCCGTGCTTTCCATGTCACAGGAATCAAGCTATGCTGGCTGAAGAGGGGTGAAACCCTGAAACCGGTCCTAGGATGCTTGTTTCCAGTCCAGGGAGGACCTGGCTTGGCAGTTCGGGCTGGACGGTACCCATACAGAGTCAAGACTGATTTCCATATGGCTGGGTTCAAACTGGAACAGTATGGTGAGCAAAAAAACGATGGATTTAGGCCCAGATCTCTGTACCGGGGTGGATGTATGACATTGTTCTACATTCTGTCCATCAACTGTTGTTTTTGCATTTGTCACCCTGAGTGGGAAGGGTATGCCCAGACGTGGGGCCCGTGCTCTCCATGCCACTGGAATCAAGCTATCCTGGATGAAGAAGGGTGAAACCCCGAAACCGGTCCTAGGATGCTTGTTTCCAGTCCAGGGAGGACCTGGCTTGGCAGTTCGGGCTGGACGGTACCCATGAGGCACAGGGTCAAGACTGATTTGCATATGGCTGGGTTCAAACTGGAACAGTATGGTGAGCAAAAAAACGATGGATTTAGGCCCAGATCTCTGTACTGGGGTGAATGTATGACATTGTTCTGCATTCTGTCCATCAACTGTTGTTTTTGCATTTGTCACCCTGAGTAGGAAGGGTATGCCCAGACGTGGGACCCGTGCTCTCCATGCCACTGGAATCAAGCTATCCTGGCTGAAGAGGGGTGAAACTCCAAAACCGGTCCTAGGATGCTTGTTTCCAGTACAGGGAGGACCTGGTTTGGCAGTTCGGGCTGGACGGTAGTCATGAGGCACAGGGTCAAGACTGATTTTTATATGGCTGGGTTCAAACTGGAATGGCATGGTGAGCAAAAAAACTATGGATTTAGGCCCAGATCTCTGTACTGGGGTGAATGTATGACATTGTTCTGCATTCTGTCCATCCACTGTTGTTTTTGCATTTGTCACCCCGAGTGGGAAGGGTATGCCCAGACGTGGGACCCGTGCTCTCCATGCCACTGGAATCAAGCTATCCTGGCTGAAGAGGGGTGAAACCCCGAAACCGGTCCTAGGATGCTTGTTTCCAGTCCAAGGAGGACCTGGCTTGGCAGTTCGGGCTGGACGGTACCCATGAGGCACAGGGTCAAGACTGATTTGCATATGGCTGGGTTCAAACTGGAAGGGCATGGTGAGCAAAAAAACGATGGATTTAGGCCCAGATCTCTGTACTGGGGTGAATGTATGACATTGTTCTGCATTCTGTCCATCAACTGTTGTTTTTGCATTTGTCACCCCAAGTGGGAAGGGTATGCCCAGACGTGGGACCGGTGCTCTCCATGCCACTGGAATCAAGCTATCCTGGCTGAAGAGGGTTGAAACCCCAAAACCGGTCCTAGGATGCTTGTTTCCAGTCCAGGGAGAACCTGGCTTGGCAGTTCGGGCTGGACGGTACCCATGAGGCACAGGGTCAAGACTGATTTGCATATGGCTGGGTTCAAAATGGAACGGCATGGTGAGCAAAAAAACGATGGATTTAGGCCCAGATCTCTGTACTGGGGTGAATGTATGACATTGTTCTGCATTCTGTCCATCCACTGTTGTTTTTGCATTTGTCACCCCGAGTGGGAAGGGTATGCCCAGACGTGGGACCCGTGCTCTCCATGCCACTGGAATCAAGCTATCCTGGCTGAAGAGGGGTGAAACCCCGAAACCGGTCCAAGGATGCTTGTTTCCAGTCCAGGGAGGACCTGGCTTGGCAGTTCGGGCTGGACGGTACCCATGAGGCACAGGGTGAAGACTGAATTGCATATGGCTGGGTTCAAACTGGAACGGCATGGTGAGCAAAAAAACGATGGTTTTAGGCCCAGATCTCTGTACTGGGGTGAATGTATAACATTGTTCTGCACTCTGTCCATCAACTGTTGTTTTTGCTTTGAAAATTAAGACATTTTATGCGCTGTAAGGGGTATATTCACAAGAACATGTGCTAAACATCACCTAAAAATGCTAACACAACTTTACACTTTGCAACCTATCGCGAGAAAATAACCCCGCGTCAACGTGGAATTCACAACACGGCGATACCATGCGATAGTCTGCCAAAAACGCGGCCAATGTCCGCGAGACAACCACCCTGACGGAGATAAAAACACAAACCACAACGTGAAAAAACAGGCAATGGGCCCAAACGGGATAAGAAAACAGTGACAACCAGCGAGAGGCCAGCACTACCTACGCGTACTGCAGGAAAAAGCACAATGAGAGCATACGGAAAATGCCACTAAAAAACGACATCAACTGCGGAGTACCTCGGATGTACCCTGACCGACTGCAGAGGACAACGTGAACCCCACAATACCCACAGAGGACAACCCAGGAATACAGGGCCCGAGAAAGGCCAATGAGAAGAGGAAGAGGAAGACGGGGTACAGTCGCCAGGAAAACCCGATTATCGCCACGGATGAGCTGGAACACCACCACCAACTGGACGCCACCACCAACGTGTCATTGGGAACAAAGAGGAAAAGATGGCACACCGCCTCGGACCATGTGAGTGCTTCTGCATGGCAGAGGAGGACAATGCAAGAGCACAAGAGGCCCTGGACTGATGTGAATGGCAAAACCAAGCAGAAACTAGCTGCCAACACAAAAGCAGCAACACATCCCAGAGGAGTGGGTGGACGGGGGAAGATGGGCCCAATGGCATACATGCACAACTAAGCAGAGCACACTGCACACCCACAATAACTCAGGATCATGTCCCTGATCCCACGAGAACACTTCAGCACAAACACCAATTAGTCTCACGTACACGATGTGCCCGAAGGGGCACCCACACAACACATCAACAAGCACACAACCAACACATGCACACGTGCGAAACACAACAAACATGCATATAAGTCAGCCACACTGACAATGCAAGAGACACCAGATGATGAGTAGTATGGCTGCAGTCCAATCACCATGACAATGTACACGGCAGGACTCTGAGTTGGCTGAGTGCGGACCACAACTGGAAGGGAGCAGGTCACACTCGGACACAACCACCTGCACAAACAACCCCTGACGTCAATGACGCATCTGTGGACAAACCATGCCCAAGGGTCACAACTCGAAAAAGAGCACAAGTTACCCAAGTCTGCCACACCTCAGCACCCTGGAAGCACAGAACTGACAGGCACACTGATTGAAAGGGACCAGTGGCAGACAAATCAGAGCCGCAGGACCAGATCACCCACCGTGTAGAGTACGCTCATAAGTATAAGTGCACCTCGACATTGACAACATCCCTCGACAAACAGCAACACCTCCACAAAGGAACACAGGACACAACTGTTGCCGCAAATGTGCACAACATGGCCAATCACTTCTGGCAAAGTAGGAAACTGTGACATGACAATGTACAAGTACAACCTGTAACCTGCAAATATGTTTTATTCACACATGCTGTGCTAATGGACATTTAGTACTGTCCCATGATTGCCAGGGACAGCCACATTGTCATGTGCTCATGAGAAGTAATTGTCAATGATGGTGTTTCTGTGGGCCATTCCTGCTGCAGCTACAGTGGGATGTGGGCCACCTGTCCCATCGTCCCCAACACTGTCCGGTTCTTCTGGAACTGGGATCCATGGGGCATTGGTGCGTACACAGATGTTTTGCAACACACAACATTCAACTATCATCTTGCACACGATGTCCGGGCTGTACAGGAGCTTTCCACCTGTCCCATCTAGGCACCTGAAACATGACTTCAACATGCCAAATGTGCGTTCAACTATGCCCCTGGTGCGTATGTGGGCCGCATTGTACTGCCTCTGGATGGGTGTGTTCGGGTCTCAGAGGGTTGTCATCATCCAAGGGCAGAGTGCATATCCTTGATCACCTGTGACAGTGCAGGGAGAAAAGAGTCAATACTTGGTTCGGCAGGATGTGATTGCAGGCCCACTAATCCAGTGATGCCTGTGCTGGCTGTGTGTGGGGTGAGTGTAAGCCAGCCCTCAGAGAGTAGCTGGTGCTGCCAAAAACTCCAACAGTCATCAGGTACACAGAAATGCAATGTCAGAACAGCAAGGGGGGTTGACTTGAGTCGCACAGGGTTAGTGGCCCTGGATGCACAGCGGCCGACACGGGCCCACCGCCACAGGACGCTGACCTGCGGGAGACTGGGGTAGGGTCATGAGGGCAGAGCAGGGTCTCGTATGTGTCATAGGTGCTTTCCGCGGAATGTTAGGGGGAGAATGGGAGGTGTACCCCCAAGGCACAATGCAGAGGGCACAATAATTTTTGCTTGGTCTCCTGCTGTTCCTGCGCAGTGTGGGGAAAGTAAAGGTACTGGGGTACGAAGCTGAGAATGGCATCCAGGACAGGTGTGATGAACTTTGATAAGGCTGGCTGTGAGACCCCTCTGACTCTGGCAGTTGTTGGTTGGAAGGTACCAGAGGCCAACAGGTGCAGCACAGCCAGCAGCTTTGTCTGCGGAGGGATGTTGGTTCTCTGCTGTGTTGGGACCGTCAACCTGTGGCCGATGTGGGTCATGATGCGGATGATGGTTGACCTTTTGAGCCTGTAGTGGGCAATGACTTCCTCGGGCGTTAGTTCTATGAGACTGGTGCGTTTTCAGTAGGTCCACTGTTTTACTCTGCACTGCCTCTGTAGTGGTCCGGGGGGGTGAGTCTGGGTCCTGTGGGTGGTGGCGATCCTGGGGGTGGTGGAGGTGGGTGTTACGGCCCTGTTGGGACTCCGAGCTGCATGATGAGTAGCTCCATGGCATTGTTTGTTCTCCGGGTGTGGCTGTGTGCAGGACCCTGTTGCCTACTGCAGGTAGTAGTCTGACTTTTCACCTGCAGGAGGCAGGTGTTAAATACCTGCTGCTGCTACCGCAGCTTATCGTGTGGTTTTGACTCGCATCGTGGATCTGGCAGTTCGTTGTGAAAGTGGTCTTGTGGTTTTTTCGTGTGTTTTTGCACGGGAACGCCTACTCTGCATCTCATTAGGGTTAGTTGCTGGTGTCCACGGTGGTGATAAATTTTGGGGCAGTTATCACGGGAATACTGGCGATGTCTGCAGTTTGCACCGGCTTGTGAATGGAGTGTTAAATCTGTCCCCACTTTGATGCGTTAAGGTGGAGATAAATCGGAGATAAGTGTGAATATACCCCTGTTACTGTGATTTTGGATTTTTAATAAAAAGTTTGCTTTTGTTGGCTTTCTTATATTGACTATGAATCTTATAGCTATTTTTGTGCTTTTATGATCAGTATGTGGTCGAATAAAGATTGTCTTAACTTGACTTGATTTGTAGGTGCATACATAATTATGTATTTACTCTGTACACTAAGGGGTATATCCACAAGAACATGTGATAACTACCGCAAGAGTAGCGTAATGCAACTTTCAATATCGCAGCCCATCGCGGGAAAATAACCCTGTGTCAACGTGGAATTCACAACAAGGCGGTCGACACCAGATAACGCGTCTAATGTCAGCGTCAAAATCGACGCCATGCCGCAAAAATACGAAAGGCGAACCCAAAAAATCATGCGATGAGAACAATCGCGGTACACAAATCAGCGAATACCAGCCACAGGCCTGCAAATCCCACAAGTCTGGCGGGAAAAAGCAACATAAAAGCAAGAAAAAATAAGCCATAAAACAATTCAAACTGCGTAGCAACATGAATGCACCCGGACCGAGTGCAGAGGAAAAGCCAAACACCACAAGCCCCACGGAGGACTAGCCAGGAACCCCGTGTTCGTGGATGGGCAATGACAAGAGGAAGAGGAAGACGGGGTTCAGTCCGCAGGAAGACCGGATCCTCGTCACGGAGGTGACCGAACACCATCGACAACTGTTTGGCACCTCCTCTGCGGCACTGGCAACCCAAACCGAAATATGGCAGGCCATTGTTACCAACGTCAATGCAGTCAGAGTGTTGAGGAGGTCACTGGAGGAGGTCAAGAGGCGCTGGCATGATCTGAAAAGGCAGACCAAACATAAGCTTGCAGCCTACAGGGAGGCAGCAACAGCGACTGGAGGTGGGCCTCCTGTGACAGAGGAGGAGGTGGATGAGCTGGAGCAAATGGTGGCCACAGTCAGCAGTGAGGAGACAGTGGCAGGATTGGGGGGCCTGGACACAGCACAATACGACCTGACCCAACAGCAACAGGGTGAGTAACGACCAGGGACGGGGTGGACGGGGGAGATGGGCACAATGGCACACATGCACAAGTATGCGTAGCACACTGCACTCCCACAATGACCGTTGAACATGTCCCTGATTGCCTTGGCACACTGCAGCACACACAGAAATGCCAAGTAGGCCCCATCCACAATGTGCACAGAGGGGCCCCCTATATCACCAATATCACTACCGACCCATCCACATGTGCCGAATCCAGCAAAGCAGCGGCTCTGTGACACACAATGACTATGCAAGTAACACTGCATGTCCGATAGCATGGCAGCAGCCAAAAAAAATGACATGGCCCATGAATCGACATGGAGGCAGCCCAGTGTGGATCACATCTGTAAAGGAGGAGGTCACACCCTGACATGTCCATGTGCAACTACAACCCATGCCTACACAATACACGCAGCAGACAAACAATGCACCAGCCCACAAAATCTGTCAGAGAGCACATATTACCCAAGTCAAAAGCAAATCAGGCCCCCAAAAGCACACAATTCAAAGGCACTCCGCCTCTAAGGGAGAAGACCACACGAAATCAGAGCTGCAGGGGCAACTCCCCCACAATGCAGCATACACACATAGCAATCCCAGGACATCAGCAACTACGGCAATGTGGTACAATGTGCAACACCAGCACCACAGGACAGAGCCCACAACAGGTTCCGCTCGTGCTTAGTAACTGTCCACTCACATCTGGCATTGCCTGACACAGTGTGATGATAATGAACGGGTACCACCACACATCCGTCTTGTTTTCGAAAAACACACTGACTGCCATTGAACAGCCAGCTCCTCCAAAACAGTCATAATGTATATTGGCATGCAGTCTGAATGTAAACATCAACAACATACATGTGAAACTCTGTTAATCTGCCTCTCCCCTTAACAATGCAGAGGGACAATCAAAACTTACTGCAGAGCAGAACACAAATCCCATCATTGATGATGTAGAGGACAATCTGCACATATGTCAAGATACCCTCCAACGGATACTGGACAGCCTCTGCACCCCACCCCCAGGAACAGGGCAGGCCAGCTGCCTCAAGGTGACCCCACCACCTGCACAGACCACACAGCAGGAAACACACACCACCACGGCTGTCTCCCAGGACCCCCCGACCAATACATGGAGCACATACAACATGTGTGGTCTTCCCAGGTGGAGTTGGCTGAACAGCTGTGGGTGGGTCTCGAGCTCATGGCAGCCAAACTCAATGCCATTCGTTGGTGTCTGAGTCCCATCATGGACCACGTACAGTCCCTATCGGACACCCCCTCTCCACACCATGCTCCGCCACAGACCTTGGCTGACCTCGCTGGTGCAATGAATCGTACACAAGAACTGTGTGGGTAGACAGGCACCAGCCATGACAGCACAGAGTTGGGACAGATGCGGAGGTTGTAGGAGAGTAGGATCTGCTTCACATGGGTACCCCCACTTTTTGCTGGTGTTTCACTGTTTTTCGACCTTATTCTGGCTGTGGCCCTGCTAACCAGGACCCCAGCCTAGCTGCTTCCTCTCTAAAATGGTTTCCATGTACATTAGGTACAGATCTAATTGGACCCTGGAGTGCCTTATTAGCCCCTAGTATATGGTATATTATGTACCTAGGGCATAGGTACCTTAGAGGCCTACCAGGGACTGCAGCATATATTATGCCACCCCTGGGAAGCACTCCAAAATGGCACCACAGGTCTGCTACTGCAGCCTGGGTAAGGGTGTGCTTGCACCCCTTACTGTGGTATAGGCTACCTATATCACTACCCTATACAGACACATTTAAACCTATAAGCCAATCCTATGGCAGGCCTTGACAATCCTGAAGGCACAGAGCTTGGTTTTATGTGAGAGGGTGCCCAAGCATGAGCTGAGCCCTTCTGCAGCTTTCGGAAATACTCCTTATGGCAGTTCTGTGATACAACCATACCATATACTCTTAAGTGCATTAGTGCATAATAACCTCGCTGTAAATGCTAACTTTGGGATGGCTACATCAAAACATGTTGTGTTTGGTGTCAAACGCTTTGGAATACTACTCCCACGCCAGTTCTAGCGGTGGGGGTAGCATTCCACCCTTCTAGAGGGAGAGACATGTTCACACTGGCTAAACCCGGTAGGACGTTCCTGAGACCTGGCATCACTAAATGGATGCCTCTGCCACAGACACGGGTCTGGCCTCCTGCTGCTGACCGAAACTCCGGCAGGGGAGGCCTGGACAATAGGTTTCCTGTCGAGGGGAGGTGTTCCCAACTCCCCAGACAGGCTGATGTGTATTGGGGCTGAGCGGGAGCACTCTCTGGTGCTTTGAAGTCCTGCACTGGGGGCACACTTGGTGTCCCTGTGCATACTCCAGTTCTAACCGGTTCCAGGGGCTACCTGCCCCTGGTCTGGCATGAAACTGGACAAAGGAAATGGGTGTAACCACCCCTCTTTCCTGGCCCACCCATAGGTGGGGCATTAGAGTTAGTCCACCCCCTAAACTCACTATAAGTATAGTAATTCAGTCCCTAGGACTTTAGATTACCCTGGACGAAACTCTGCAATGTACATCCTGGACTTTCGATGTTCTATCCTGACTAGAAGACTGAAGAAATCTCCCTTGAGGTCAAGGAGTGACTCCCCTGCTTGGCAGGCACCAAAGAAGAAACTGACCAGTCTGCAATTCTGAAGCTCCCGCCAGACGCCAAAGTTCACAGCAAAGCTGAGGCCTGTGGCTATCGTGGGTGACGTGGAACCGTGACACCTGGACACCATGAAGTTTTGCAGCAACACTATCTTCCTGGTCCTCCTCAAAGTTGTGCTTTGGGCTCCGAGTAGCCCCAGCCATGAGCACCTCCTGCACTGAAGATTGTTGGCCTCCACTCCACGAGTGACCTGTGGGCCAGCTCCAAGTGCGACTGCTTTAGGCTCCTTTGCAATCACTAGCCCGTTGGCTAGCAGGTCCCCACGAAGGCGACTCCTTTTCTGATTGGGCTTACCTGGTTGCTCCAGACGTGCCCTGACTTACCCTCGCTGGGTGAGTCCCTCAGACCTTGCTGGTCTGCACCGCAGTCCTTTCTCTGAAATACAGTGACTTGCCGTTGCCAAGGCTTGTTGGGTCCATTCTGGTCGCCGACACCACAGCACTCAACAGACTTTGTGGGACAGCTCGAATCCAGCTCGTGGACTTCGTCAACACCTCCTGGACCTCGTGGCTGAAGAGTCAAGACACCCATCAACTCACCTGAAGGACCCGACATCTGTGGGCATTGGTCCATCCTGCCCTCGGTGACTGGCTAGTCACCCAGACTCTGTCCCCTCTGCTTTCAGCTTCCTTACATCCTAGATCCAGGCTTGGATCTCTTCGGACACTTCTCCTCTTCCCGGCAGCAGCAGCTCTTTGCAGGCTTCCATTGAAATCGACGACGCGACCCGATACCAAAAGACACCTATGCACCCGGCTTCCCTGGGTGAGGTAACTCGAGTACTCCGGTGCTCTCGTGGGTGCTAGCCCTAGAACTTCTTAAGTCCAAAAGGGTTTGGTCCAGACTCGATTAGAAGTGTCCCTAATCTTTAAATTTCCAACTGCGACATTGCCCATCGAAGATAATAGGAACCCACGGTTGTGTTTTCACACTGCATACAGTCCCCGTGGGTCCCCTGTGTCACTACCTTGGGTGGTTCCTTGGGGTCCTAGTGATTCTAGAGGCAATAGGCCTAGTGCCTGTTCCAGTCGAGGTTCTTATACCACTTTTTGGTATATGGTTTTGTACGCCCCTAGGGCCCAAACGTGTATTTGTGCTGTTACTGATGATTGCTATCTTGTAACTTAAGTACTTCGAACTCCAGTCTCATAAAGAGACTAGAGGGGTGTGTATTAACCTAAATACATTTATTTTAAGTATATACCTGGTGTGGTTGTCCTTTCATCTGAGCATTCAATAGATTGTAGACTGGTAAAACAAGCTGCTTTACATTCCTTCAAGACTTAGCCTGAAGGCTGCTCTCCATAGCTACCACCATAAGGGGTTGTTTGGACTGATACAAGGTGCCCACTAGAACTAGTGGACAGCATATATCAGGCCATCTTCTCACAGAGGTCACTGGAGACCATGGAGCGGATGCAGGCTGGAAGGATGTCTGACACGGAGGGACACCAGTGAGTAGTAGCTGGGGACTTCAATGCACTGCAGTACTTCATCTTGCCATTACTGCCACTGAAATCATCCCTCTTACTCCTGTTGGCTGCTCCTCTGAACCCACTCCAAGAGTTTTAACCATGAGTATAGTGCACCCATACAATATAGAGGGCTAAAAGCGCTCTATCAATACCCTTAGGACCAGATTTATCAAGATTTGCATCACCGTTGTGCTGTACGCAATTCAAAATCTAAGTGACATTTATCATTCTAAGCAAGGACACCTTGCATGGCCCTGCATGGCTTGATAAATCTAGAGTAATGCAAGGCTGCCTTGTATTGCTCTGCGGCAGGGAGGCATTCCAAGAGTGGAGCGTGGGTGATCGAAAGCATCCACCCATTGATTTAGGTGAATTCCCAGATTTACCATTAGAGTTAGATATCGGAATGCTTCAGAATACTACATTTCCCTAGGTGAAGCATAATGAGGAGAAATATCTTTATTTTTTCCCATGTTTTCCTCTTTATACATATACTGCATTCTGCAGCACACATAGAAAGAGGAAAATGCCTTGCAGGATTCATTTTTTGTAGGAAGTAGTTCATGCCTGCACAATAGCAATCCTGCCTGCAATGCAGGCATCCTTGCACCATGATGCAAGGGTGCCTGCATTGGCGCTAGGCAGCCAAAAGTGCACCAGAGCTAGGAAAGGACAGGATTGCGGCGTATAATGGTAAATACAGTGCATCCTGTCCTTTCTCTTTTATGCAGTGTAGGTGTGTTGCGCTGTGTGACAGAATTATAGATCTACCCTTTAATGTGCATATATTTGCTAGAGTTTTATAATCAACCCCACCCTGTTGGCACCAAACCACTCACTCTACTAGTCAGCCTTCGACACACAAAGATGTGTCTTATGCATTGTTGTTTATACAGCAATCAGAATTTGTCCACTAAATATTAGGTGAAAGCCACAAACTGTCTGTTTATTCATGACCCAATATAATTTCCATCGTTTGCATCGAAATACAGAGGATGAGCCAAATCGGAATAATTAGGAGTTATCACAAAATTGATGCTTCATTTTTAAATCATTACTGCAGGCTATCCCTCAATATCATTCCTTATTTGAAGAGGGAGCTTTTTAAATTAGTGTTACATCTTGTGAGAATCCCTTTAGACATACCGTGAAATGTAACCATGTTAAAGTACATTCTCAATGAAATTTGATGGGCCTGAATTACAGGCACTCTCAAGTCTGCTTTCCACTTTTTCATTTTGCAATACTTTTCTTTTCTCCAAAATATATTTGACCTTTATGAGATAACGAATCTTGCTGTTGCCTTGAAATCGGTATATTGCAAATTAGTGTTTCAGAGCCTCTGGGCAGTTGCAGGGTACATAGGTTCCCACCACCGACAATTCACTTGCTGTTCTTAATTGGTCCCACACTGGTTTCTTTTCAGCACACTTTGATAAACTTACAAAGCTCCTAAACCTTTTAATTAAAGCGATTGGACCGTTACTTCTTATATAGATTTTAATTGCATGCAATGCGCTAAGACACCAAGATAAATCACAGACTTGATACACCACGTATCCCAAATACTGTAGATATGTTCCAGAATATTTGTGAGGCATTAAATGCTACTGGATTTTTCCACCCTTCGAAAAACTTGTACAGCTTTTAAAATCCATTATGAACTGATTTTCTGATACCTGCAGAATGGCTACTTCAAATTCTTTGCTGGTAGCTCTTTCAGTGTCGATTTGTGTCCATTTTTCAAAACATTAGTGTCATATCCTAGTACTGCTAAATTGTGATAGCAAGTTACATTTCTGTGAGCTGGTTCAAAGGCACAGTATTCTTGCTTTAAAAAAAATTGGAACCAGCACCATGCCTAAATCGTTTTCATTTGTCACTACTGTCAAATGTAAACCATGCGTTACATCTATCTCAGTTGCTGCACAGCTTTACCTGTCAATTGATACCATTACAACCCGCTGGGGTCAAGACTGATTTGCATATGGCCAGGTCTAAACTGGGGTGGCATGGTGAGCAAAAGAATGATGGATTTAACCCGGATCTCTTGACTGGGGTTGAATATTTTGATTTGTTATGCATTCCGTCCATCAATTGTGTGTCTTCTGCTATTTGAACCTTAAGCAAAGTCTCAATGAAGTTCCTATGGTTTTCAAGGAATCAAGAAAATGTCTTTCTTCACTGAGTCAAATTTGAGTCCTAGGTTGTTTCTCCACACACCTCCCTTGAATTATAGTTTAAGCTGTTGCAACACAACAGTTGAATCTTTTCAAGATTTGTGCACTAATCTTGTTTCCTTGACTTTCAGTTGCACAATAATTTCCTCTAACCACTCTTGTATTTTTGTATTCTCATTTTTTTACTTTTTCAGTATCCAGGATGCCAGCATGGTGAAGAGAGAAGAAGGGAATCAACGGGCACCAGGATTTGGCGTAATCTTTCACCGGTAAGAATGCAGGAAGTGGCAGCAATTTTCTCTCTTGAAGCTCTGAAGGAAAGCAAGGCTGTAGAAACTTGGGTGTGGTATAAATAGTACTGTGCCCAAAAGGCCTGCTGTTCCCAAAATCTCTTGAGGGTTTGGGAAGGGCATGTTCTCTAAACATTCTGTGCTCTTGATGCACCAAAACGGAGGCCTTTCCTCAACGAGGCCTTTGAGTCCCCATAGACATGCTATTAGCAGCCCCGGGGGATAAACATAAGGACTATTGGGTCCATGAGAGGGTGTACTGGCTAGCAAGGCCCCAGGGATACATTTCTTCTATAGAACATAAGGGCCACAGAGACCGGAGCAGATGTACCAGCAACTAAGGCCCTGGGCAGATAAGGTAGAAACCTGAGTACAGAGGCCACAGTCTGCCTCATGACATCCTTTCCCTGTATCTCAGAATTATTTCTCAAATAATTCATTGGATCTTTAATGAACAATTTATTTAAATTCTTGATCTTCCAATGTGCTCCCAACCATCTTCATTGTACTATACCTGTTATTTATGTTTTTTTATCTCAGTTCTCTCAATAGAGGTGAGTGATATACTACATCTGTTGGGTTGGATTTTAATCTTATAATGACCAGGCAACGGAGTTGGGAACCCTGATGATTTCATATCCAGTGGCTATGCCTGGGATTGTTTCATAAAGATCGCCCTAAACAAAGCTGTAGGATGACCTCCCAGGTCCAAATATCGGTACTGCACAACTACACTGTATGGAAAAGGGCATGTGTCAGCATTTTATATAAAGTGATAGTGATGTCTGCTTTTATTTGTGTACCACAACACCACCTCCCCCATAACATCACACCTATCAATGTATATCACACATAAGACTTTCTCACCTCTCTGCCATGTAACTTCTTAACTTCACCAGTCATGCAGCTCACCATTTCTCAAGTCTTGATAAAGACGCATTGAATTTACTATAAGTACCAATAGGACTTGGAATTCCAACTCCGACCAAGATGCCTCAGTGAATATGACACAATCGCAATGCACACATCCCTGCTCCCGTCATGAGCGTCCAAGTAACATCAGTATGGATATGTTCTCAAAGTCAAACACGCTTTCTTAGCTACAACTCTGTAGTTGACTCTCACATGTGAGGGTCCAAGTAACATCAATATGGATGTGTCCTCAAAGTCAAACACACCTTCTTAGCTACAACTCTGTAGTTGACTCTCACACATATCCTACATCAAAAGGTAATGTCACTCAGTGGGAAACATAGAAGAGGTAGGAAAAACATCCTAAGTTCACAAGGAAAACACTCTTTGCTGGATACCCATGCCTCCATCAGGGGAACCCTTTAAGCAGTGCTTAATTTGTAAAACAATAGGTGCCAGGGCCCTTGTCAGGAGACCACAGCAGCTTGCCCAACACATTGTCACTGTCAGCTCTGCAAATGGCAGTACCTACGCAACTGCTACAATTGTGGCAATTCAGTCTGTTCAAGGACTCCAGGCTATACAAAATGCTTGAGATGTACGTATTAGTTCTTTACAATATATTTTGAATTAGTAAACAACTGTTTTTGTGTTCATTTTTAAATTACACAAACAGCGCCACCATGTGGCAGCTATTATAAGTGCAGGTGTTGGCAATTAAGTGCCGGTGCCAAGCACCAGAAACCACTGACTCAAATTAAGCGCTGCCTGAAAGCCTGGGGAAGTGGGCCGCACTTCATTTTGTACATGCCTGACAAATTCCATCAGCATTGGACCTAGGAACTGAAGTTTATCAGGGACAAACAATAGAATAAACAAGTGGCATGCATGTGTAGACAATTTGTAAATGCCACTTATGAAAGCAAACACAGCACCAACAGCTTCAGTTACACATCTAGAGGAAGTAGCAGAAATGTATACACTGCAAAATGGACACATGGCCATGCAGAAATGCACAAAGGAATGAGGAGTTGACACCCTCCATGTGTGGCTACACAAATGTCTAACTTCAGCAGATGTAACACATACCCAACCTACATCATACGGAGAAGGGCAAGGTAAATGTGGTTGACTGAAATACTTACCTAATGGAAAACCACACAGTGCAATGTCACATCCATTTGGTTTTCATCCCACATGTCCTTTCAATGATCATATCCCCTCATCCACTGAAACTCCAGAACGGGTGCAAAGGTCAGATCACACTCACCACTTCCAATGGACTACCAATCTGACTCAGAGTTATATAACTGTGGTCGCCATAACAGCCAATAGCGTGCAATGGAATGGCAGGACTAAGGTGTCATCAATTAGTAAACAGTTTTGATTCAAAAGATACAAACGAAGGCCAATGGCCAGTCCAAAGGTCAAATGTGGCCCAGCACAATACTGTAACACTCCACTTGCCTAACATGACACTGCCAGGGAAACCTCCCCAGGAAGGGGCATCCTGTGGGCAGGTCAGGCAATTCAAACATGTGACTAGGGAGGGCTGGGGTCGGCATTGGGATAGGTTGGGTTGACTATGGGGGGGGGGGAGCCGGTGGATATTGCAGAGGGAGGCCCAAGAGGAAACTGACGGTGTTCAATGGGAGCCTCAGGAAATGGGATGACAAGGGATGGGATTTGAGAGGTTGAGGTGCGTATGTCTGTGCAATGGGTGTGCCTGTTGTTGGTGCTGGTGTCTGTAGACCTCTCTGATATGTCTGGGCTGTGTGTGTTGGTGCAGGCTCTATGGGTATGTGTGTGGTGGTGCTGGGAAGGGTGCTGATGGTCTGTTCGTTGTGTGTATGTTTGGAGTTTTTGATGTGTTTGGGGGTGGGTTGGCTGCATGTGGATGCTGTTGTGGGTGCGTGTTTACAATTGCATTTGCTTGGGATAGGTAAAAGATGTGGAATGGGGAAAAGGTAGGAGGTGGAGTGGAAGACTGGGCTGAGGGGAAGTCTGCCATCAGTGACGAGGCCAGAGCCACAAATAACCTCTGCAGGGCAGACATACTACTGTGAATGCCTTCCAGGAACTCCAGTGTCAACACCATCAGGATTGATTGTCCCTGGATGGCATTCAGCAGTGCATCCTACCCAACAGAGATCTGTATCAGGAGGTCAATTTTCTCCTCACTCAAAGTATCACAGTGTTCAAAAACTCACATTTGACCACACCAAATCGGCATGCCACTACCTGAAGCATGACATCAGTCAGTGAAAACACCTTTAACAGTGGACATGTGCAGTCCACATGACTGCACAATCCCACATCAATGCTAGTGAGGAACAGTTTGTGAGACACAACTGTAAGTGAACATACCTATATATGCATAGCCTCAACATTAGAACATGACTAATAAGATAGACCAATGACTCTACGTAGTCTAACAAAACCTCCTATTTCTACACACCCCAGTCTGTGTGTACACATCACCTGCACTCCCGGCATGAATTAACATTTACCTTTGCATATGGGCCAACACAGCCAAATTTAGATGACCCTCAGCTTTAACCTATGTACAACTTTACATCATGGTGCATGACCTTGTGCAAATGATATTACAAAAAAAAACATGCCATCATGTAGGCATACATACTGATTGAACCAGTGTTGCTTGTCATCTCACAAAGCTGTACATACCCCACTTACCAAGGCCAAGTATGGCTCATTCTCTGTATCCTATGTGCACAGTAGGCCATGTCACATGAAACAGATCCTCAGGACAAGATACACACATTTGAGGAAGCATCAGTCCTGAAACAAAGATGACATGGTCTGTGTGCGACACCTGACAAACAAAACATCAAACGTGTAGGTGCAATGTCACATTACTCAGCCATGTGTTTGTAAAACTCTGAAGATTGACATGTGACTTCACTCAGCTCTGAATCAGAACAACAAGACATAGCTTGCCCAAACATCATGCACCAAATTAACTACCTACACATGCAAAAAAACTGATAATCCTTAAGACATGAGTTGCTTACAATATTTATTGGGCAACTGCTGCTTGTAACAGCCAGAAAGTGTTAATGCACAATGTCAGATTCGGCACAATACTCACCACCTCCTACCTACTGTTGGGCACTCAACTACCTATAAAGCTCTGGGTAGGCCACCATCAGGATGCAGGCCATTAGGGGAGTTAGGGTCAGGCATGATCCTCTATGATCTCGCAAGGATTTCCCCAGCTGGACTTCTGCGATGGTCCTGGTCCAGCTTCTCAGGTACTCCCCCCTCTTCCTGCAGTGGACACTGCACCAGCTATAGAATCCAAGGGACCACCCTTTCCCGGCGATGGCTTACCAAAATCCCTGCTTCAGATGGGTGTTGACCTATGTTGAAGCAAGAGATGAAGCAGAATGGGTCAATGTAGAGCTCTCACACATTTTTAAGACATCTAGCACAAGCAAGTAACAAATCATAAAAGGCTACACTTGTACTCCTCACAAGTTTAGCACCACTTATAGGGATATACTCAATTTTATAGTCTTCATTGGACTATCCTCTAGCCTGGTAAACACAGACAACCAACATCATGTTGGGGAGGGCCATCCAAAATGTAGTCTGCTGTGAGCAACAGTGGCACACACCACACCATTCAGACCTTCTGAAGGGGAACCCAGGTGGGTAGGAATGCACACACCCTGTAACCACCTGGCCCATTAACAACATGCATACGCTACATACAGCCTGACACCAGGGTACACTGTGACACCAAACACAAATGCCACAATGAAATTGTTTGCTTGTCTCACACTGACATATCCCACTCTGGTATGCTCTGGCCATGTGGACTAAAGAAAGGGATAAAATACAATGTGTCACTGATTTGGAGTGGTTGTTATTACCATCACAGGGCATTCCTCCTGCCACATGTGCATCTGGCACATGGATGACATTAACAAACTCTAGAATACCCAGTTGTAGTTCCAAACAACGGCGGACACAATGACCGCACTACACTATGTTGTTCCCTTGTTGTCAAATAGTAGTCGGATGTAGGGTGAGCGTGCAAAAAACAAACTCCAGCACTCGCCGTTGAAGAGTGCCAACTGCTTAGCAGATAACTGAAGGATCGGATTGGTGGAGTGGTGCACTGCTCGTTATTATGACAGTAGTGGTCAATTAATCAATGAGTCTTGATATATAATAAGTCTTGTTTATGTCCCAAGAAATAGATTGCCAGCCAACGCGTTTCGTTCACGAAGTGAACTTCTTCAGGGCAAGTATGGGCGCTCTTGTTGGATCGGAGCAGAAAGATGTCAAATGTACAGCACGGGGGCTGCCTTGATAAGGGCCCGTATGCGCAACGTCTGTAATATGGCCTGCAGAGGAAGCTGTTCGCTCAAGGAAGCGAACAGCTTCCTCTGGCCAGTGGCAGAGCTCAGAGAACATACAAAAAGTACTATATTCACAGTCAATCATGAAATGGTAGTGGGGAAGGGACTCAATTGGGAACATCCAAGGACCTACAGGACTACAGGAAGCTAAACCTGTGTCTCACATGGCCAGGTCAAAGTGACGGTGTCTCTCTGCCTCTGCTAAGCCAATTATGTCTGCATCTACCCTTGCCCTCAGCAGCCGTTGTAGACTCAAATCACATCTACAAGACTTACACAGCACTTCAAAGAAGATTGTACATCTGTGTTCCATGCTAAATGGGATATTGCCTCTGAGTGGCACTCTGAGGGGGCCAATGTGGTATAGTTATCTCAAAAAGAATACTTACCTGCTCATTACAGGACACACACACAGCACAGACTCTGAGCCTAGAATTATCTACCACCCTCCACCAGGATTTTGTAACACAATTTCATATGGCACCAATAACAGAACACATACATTAAAATGTGCATGCTCATAGTAATGGGGGTAAAGACCAATTTTCTGGAACTACCAGTTCACCTACTGGATTCTAAATCATTCCTTCTGATGTCCCAACCATTTCCGCTGTGAGCGGGACCACAGCGATGACTGAAAAACGGGTTACAAATATACAAATATAAGGAACAGGTATGTGTAGATGAGACAGTTGGAGTATGTACAATGTGTACAATGCACACATGTGGAGGCCAGATAGATCATGTATTGTGATACTAATATGTCACTTAGTAAATAAGTGGATGGATGTGCTATGCTCACATATCTGGAACTTTTTGTGTACATGAGGAAAATCAGTTGTTGCCTCACAGATGTCACTGCGGACACTGTGATCCTTGTCAAAATATGTGTACATTACACATATAGAACGTTTTGGGGGGTAGCTAGATGCTAGATCTCACTGTCCCTACCATTTCCAGATCATGAAACCATGGAAGTAATAGATGTCTTTACGTACCACACAACGAAACGTGAGTCCCCATACATGATAGCACTGACTCCACCACATGGGTACCTGACAGCCTGAGGGCCTGGGCCACAGTCAATGCTTCACATGGCTCTAAATCCACATGTGCACAGTAGCTGTTGCTTGTAACCCAGGACCAACATTATAATTACTAACAGTGATCCTAAATATGAAATAATGAAAGTGCAAGTAGGCTATGCAACCACAGCAGAATGTGAATGTGTGAGAAAGGAAGAAGCATTAGGTTAAAGGCCAACACATATATTTGGAGATATGCCCATTAAAACTCATACTCCATGAGGCATACATATATACATATATGTGTGGTGATCCAAGTTAGTCATTGCAACACATATCTAAGCTACACCATCACGAGAACTTGAAGCCAAATGATGCTCACAATGTCTAAGAGCTGTCAAAATACCCTCCATATGACCTCCCACGTCATTCCATGTCATCCAAAATGTCCATCCATGGAACTGTTAGCCATCTCCTGTGGTATACCATCACCGGTGCATATTATTGGAACACTATATTCTCTGCTAATGGTACATCATGCTACATATAGGAGCCCAACATTTAGTGACAAGTTACAATCACACAATGACTACTTCACACTCAAATCATAAACAGTGGCAGGACTCGTGTATCAAACAAAATGTAATTTTTTGTTTGGATCACAGATTTAAATTAAAATGATCAGGCCATTAGCTAGTCCACATTTGTGAATGTGGGGCAGATGAGCAATAGTTTTGACACCTATTTTGGCTACAAAACTCCTCAAGGATCTAATTTGGGAGGGAGGCTTGCGCTTAGGTGGGGGGACTTGGTAGGGCTGGACTCTGCCCTGGGAGTGGTTTTTCTTGAATTTGGAATTGGGTTTAACTCTTCTCCTCCTTCGGGTGGTGGATTTGGAAGGGATGCCACATCAGGTGGAAGGATAGGGAATGGGGATGGAAAAAGGGGGCCTGGGTTGAGGGGGGAGGGAGGATTTCAACAAGGCAAAGTCCAAGGAAAATAAAGTATTGGTCACAGTTAGAAGGTGTGAAAAAATCATAAGTGGGGCCAGGTTGGGAGGTAAAGGGAGAACAAGTGTCTGGTGTAGGTGGCTCTGATGAAGGTGCAGGTGTGATGTCTTGACTGCTGTTGGATGGTGTTGATGGGTGTGTGGGTGCAAGTGTGCTGTTTTTGTTGCTGGTGGTTGGTGTTTATGAGTGTGTGGGTGAAGGTGTGCTGTCTTGGTTGACAGGGGGTGGTGTTGATGAGTGTGTGCTGTGTGTGCCTGTATTGGTAGCTGCATGCACTGGTGTGTGTTTGCTTGGGCCAGGCAGCGGAATAGGGTCTTGGGATGGAGATGGGGTACAGGAAGGATGCGGGTGAAAGGCAGGGGTGGGTAAAAAAGGCTACCGGTAATGAGAAGGCCAGAGCCTGAAACGATCCCTGTAGGGCACACATACCTTTGTGAATGGCACCGAGGTAGGCAACAATCAATTGGACCCTGGATGGCATTCAACAGTGCAGTCTACCCAACAGAGATCTGTTTCAGGAGATCAATATCATCCTCAGCAAGAGCAGTTGGGGGACCAGGGGCAGGGGTTGAGGTCCATGGAGCTGAGGAGGCAGCTCTCCTCTTAGGGGAGCAGGCCAAGACAACTGGGGGGATCAGCAAGGAGGGCGGAGATGGAACAGGGAGTCGCTGACAATGATTGCATAGCAACAGTATGGGTGGGGTCCGCCACCACCAAGAGTGGCCACTGAAGTCCGACTTAGTGAATGAAATCATGGAGTCTGGGTCCACCATTGTACTCCCCTTGCCCTCTTTACCACTGTAAACGTTCTCCTTGGGCACTTGGAAGTGTCTTGTCCCAGATGCTGGAGATAACGTGTTTCCAGCCCCGCAACCTTTATGGGGTTTTCGTCAGGACCTGGACATAGCGGTGTCTCTTTCAGGCTGTGCTCCTCATTAGTGAGTTTGATGATGAATCAATACATAGTTGTATCCTGGATCCAGTACTGATCTAGATTCTATAGATCCCAATTCAGATCCTCACCAGATTCAGTATCTGGTTTCACACATCCCAAGGAATCAATCCTAGGAGGTGTTTACAAATAATTGTTCTCCTGTTACTAACACTTAGAATTAGAATTACAGGTCCCAGAGCTGCACACATAGGCAGGAGACACTCTATATTTAAGATCTGCACACCCCAGACATTCTCCGCCCCAGTGTGATTGTTCAGCTTTTAGTGTAGGACTGGTGTCTTATGCTTTGTCTACCAATGTATACTTATTATGGGGCATATTAACAAGGGCATTATCTCCGCTTTTTTGGCTTTAAAAGCCAAAGAAGCGGAGATAAAAATATCGCCCTATCAACAACAGGGTGCTAACATGCAAAATCGTATGTTAGCACCCTTTTTCACTACGCTTCCCTTTGCATCTCTATTGGCGTTCCAGAGCAAAATAATAGGAGAAATGTCGCTAAGCGAGATTTCTCCTATTATCAAGCTTCATGCTAACCCTGTTAGAGACAAAAAAAGCAGCGCTAACCACTGTTAACGCTGCTTTTTTACGTCTGCTACTTTTCAGAATTAGCCATGTAATACAATGGGAGGTGGATTACATGGCTAAGTCCACCATGGGCTATCAACAAGGATATCCCTATCCTTGTAGTTTCATCACTGCATTACCAGCGATAACCTCCCAAAATGCCGCTATCGCTGGATTTTTTATCGCCTAGGTGGTTAGCGTTGTTAATAATGCGATAACCAGGCGATATTATCCAGCGACAGCGGGCGTTAAAAAAATTAACGCTAAGCGCCCTTAGTGTTATTAATTTTCCCAGTTCCTTGTTAATATGCCCCTATATTTTATGAATTGATGTATCAGTCATGGATGTTTAATGTATGTATTGATGTGACAAACCGTCCAAAATTTGTCGGAAATGTGGTTTGTTCTTTTTGATGACATGACGTAAAAGCATCTAAATATTTTTCTCAAAAGTAAAAAAGAAAAGTGGAATAAATCACACGAGTTTGTGGATTAGCAACATCGGCTTGTCAATTGTTTAATTCTTAACGGATTTATGCAACTAGATGTATTTTTGTATACAAAATATTAGTGGTCCTATCTAGTGTGCGCATGGACCCAAGCCTTCCGAAGGTTTTGACTGTTAGAAGTGGGCATTTCTGTGTGCTTATGTCAATCAATCAGTCATTTGTAAAGCGCACTACATACCCACGAGGGTCTCAAGGCACTGGGGGGGTGCTACTGATGGAATAGCCAGGTCTTGAGCGTTCTCCTGAAGGTCAGCAGGTCATGGGTCTGTCGTAGGCTCAGTGGGAGGGTGATCCATGTTTTGGCGTCGAGGTGGGAGAAGGATCTCCCGCCGGTGGTAGTTCTTCGGATGCGCGGGACGGTGTCTAGTGCGAGGTCGGCGGAGCGTAGCTGGCGGTTGGGGATGTAGAAGGAGAGTCGTCTATTGAGGTAGGCAGGGCCGGTCTTGTGGAGTGCCTTGTGTGCGTGGATGAGGAGCTTGAAGGATATCCTCTTGTTGATGGGGAGCCAGTGCAGGTTTCTCAGGTGGGGGGTGATGTGGCCGTGGCGTGGTATGTTGAGGATCAGTCGTGCCAAGGCATTTTGGATGCGTTGTAGTCATTTGATGAGCTTGGTCGGGACTCCCACTTAGAGGGCGTTTCCGTAGTCGAGTCTGCTACTGGCGAGGGCCTGGGTGACTGTCTTTCTTGTATCTGTCGGGATCCATCTGTAGATCTTGCGGAGCATACGGAGGGTGTTGAAGCAGGAGGAGGAGACGGCATTGACTTGCTTGGTCATTGAGAGCGTTTAGTCGAGGATGATTCCCAGGTAGCATGCGTGGTCTGTGGGTGTCAGAGCTTCCCCCAGTGCCATCGGCCACCAGGAGTCGTCGCAGGCTGAAAGGTTGGAGCCAAGAATGAGGACCTCCGCCTTGTCCGAGTTCAGCTTCAGGCGGCTGATCTTCATCCAGTCGGCAACGCCCTTCATTCCTTCATGGAGGTTGGCTTTGGCAGTGATGGGGTCCTTGGTGAGGGAGAGGTCAGTTGGGTGTCGTCGGCATAGGAGATTATGTTGAGGTCTTGCTGTCAGGCAACGTGTGCAAGCGGGGTCATGTAGATGTTGAACAGTGTCGGGCTGAGGGAGGATCCCTGGGTACACCGCAGATGATCCTGGAGGCTTCGGATCGGAATAGGGGGAGGCGGGCGCTCTGGGTTCTGCCTGAGAGGAAGGATGTGGTCAATTCCAGGGCCTTGTCTTCGTGCGCGTAGTGTGCGGTGGCAGACGGTGTCGAAGGCAGCGGAGAGGTCTAGGAGGATGAGTGCTGCGGTCTCACCGTTGTCCAGCAGGGTCCTGATGTCGTCGGTGGCGGCGATGAGGGTGGTCTCGGTGCTGTGGTTGCTGCGGAACCCTGACTGGGAAGGGTCCAGGAATATGTTTTCTTCGAGATATCGGGTTAGCTGTCTGTTGACGATTTTCTCGATGACCTTGGCCGGGAACGGGAGCAGGGAGATGGGCCGGACGTTCTTGAGGTCTCTTGGGTCTGCCTTGGGTTTTTTGTGTAGGGTGTTGATCCCGGCGTGTTTCCAGCTCTCTGGGAAGGTCGCGGTCTCGAGGGAGAGTTTGATGACGTTGCGCAGGTGGTGGGGTGTGATGGAGCTGCTTGCTTTGTTGAAGACGTGGTGCGGGAATGGCTCTGACGGAGAGCCGGAGTGGATTGTGCTCATGGTCTTGATGGTGTCATCGATGCTCACGCTGGCCCAGGCTAGCAGGGGGTCGTGATCGATGATGTGCAGACAGTCTGTTGTGTTGATGTCTGTTGGGGCTGTCTGGGTGTTGAAGCTGTCGTGGATGTCTGCTATCTTGCGGTGGAAGAAAGTGGCGAGGGAGTCGCACAGGGCTTGCGACGGCTGGATGTTGTTGGTGTTGGAGCTGGGGTTGGAGAGTTCCTTCACGATGTTGAAGAGCTCCTTGCTATCGTGTGCGTTGTTGTCGAGGCGGTCTTTGAAGGAGGTCCTCTTGGCAGCCTTGATGAGGTGGTGGTGGTTGCGGATGGCGTCCTTATGTGCTGCGTGGCTGTGCGGGGTCTGTTCACTGTGCCGTTTCTTCTCTAGCTTCTGGCAAACTTGCTTGGAGGCTAGGAGTTCTGGGGTGAACCACCTGGCACTCTTGCTGGTGTCTCTGTAGGTGGGTTTCTTCAGCGGGGTAAGGGTGTTGTCGCAGTCCTCGATCCAGCATCTGAGGCTGTGCCAGCGTCGTCTTTGTTGGAGGGTACAGTGGGTGGGCTGAGAGCAAGGTTTGCATGTAGTTGATTTTCGGTGATTTTGCTCCAGCAGCGGCAGGGGATCTGTTGGGTGCGGCGGTGTGTGGTGGGTTTCTGGAAGGTGAAGTGGATGCAGTGGTGGTCGGTCCAGAGGAGTTCGGTGGTGTGGTTAAAGGAGACGTGCGGGCTTGAGGAGAAGATGGGGTTGAGCGTGTGGCTGGCGGAGTGGGTGGGCGTAGTGACGAGTTGCCTCAGTCCGAGGTTGGTGAGGTTATCGATCAGGGTTGTGGTGTTGCTGTCGTTGATGTTCTCAAGGTGAAAGTTCAGGTCTCCGAGGAGGATGTAGTCGGTGGAGGTCAGGGTGTGCGTGTTGATGAAGCCGGCGATGGAGTCGCTGAACTGAGAGCGGGGTCCGGGGGTCGGTAGATGAGGGTGCCTCTGAGGGTGGAGTTGGGGTCTGTGTGGATCTGGAAATGCATGTGTTCGGCGGTGCTGAGAGTGTCGTCGGTGCTAGTCGACATGCTGCTCTTGTGGACGATGGCGATTCTTCCTCCGGCTCCGTTGGTGCGGTCTCTGCGGGTGATCTTGTAGCTGTCTGGGATGGCTATGGTGATGTCGGGTGCAGAGGAGTCATTCATCCAAGTCTCTGTCAGGAAGGCGACGCCCGGGGATATTGTGTTGAGCAGGTCCCCGAGCTCGACGGAGTGTTTGCGTGCAGATCGGGTGTTCAGTAGTATGCTTTGGAGGTGGTTGAGGTCTTTTTTGGTGGGTGGTTCATCGGCTCTGAGGCTGGAGTAGCTGCAGTTCCGGCAGGTGAAAGGACCGTGTGTGCGTTTTTGGGCGGCCTTGCAGCAGGTGTGGGTCCGTCCAGAGTTGAGAGAGTGCAGAGTGCTGGCATCGTAGTGGCAGCGTTCCTTGTGGCGGGTGCAGGGACCAGGGGTTCTGGCGCTGGGCGCGGTCCAGGTGCGGACGAGCGCAGACGTGCTTGCCTTAGGCGTGCCTTCGGTGTGCCAGCAAGGCGTCCGCTGCATGCGGCCGGTATATATGGGGAGGTGGGAGGGAGGAGCAGCTGGGAGGTGGGAGGTGGGGGCAGCGAATGGGCAGTCAGGGGGGCGGGGCCGCAGGGGACGCAGCGGCGGGAGCGGTGCGGGACGACGAAGGGCACAGAAGGCAAAAGGTCACAAAATTAGAGGGGCAACGAGTGTTACAGAAGGCAAAAAGGTCACAGAAATACAGGGGCATCGAATGGAACAAAAGGCAAAAGGTCACAAAATTAGAGGGGCAACGAGTGTTACAGAAGGCAAAAAGGTCACAGAAATACGGGGGCAGCGAATGGAACAGAAGGCAAAACGGGCACAGGGATACCGGGGCAACGAGGGAACAGAAAGCAAAAAACGGGCAAAGAGACACGGGGGCAGCGAGGGGAACAGAGGCAAAAAAACGGGCACAGAGCAAGTACAGGCAGCGGTGGAGGACAGAGAACAGCAGTCACAGACACAACAAAGGCAGTACAGGCAAGACAGTGAGTACAGTAAATGGGAGAAGATGAACAAACCTACCTACGGCCTACCACTGGCCACCAGGGATGAGGCACAGGTGGTAGCCTGCGGGTGGAGGAGGGCCTCAAACTTCCTCAGCAGCGGCAGCTAGGGCAGGGACACACAGGCGGTGCTGTGCGGAGGGGGAGCAACCTACCAGGTAGGGTCAAGGGTCACTCTCCTCACTGCGCAGCAGCCGGCATATATGGGGAAGTGGGAGGGAGGAGCAGCTGAGAGGTGGGGGCAGCGAATGGGCAGTCAGGGGCAGGGACGCAGGGGACACAGCGGCGGGAGCGGTGCGGGACGACGAAGGGCACAGAAGGCAAAAGGGCACAAAATGAGAGGGGCAACAAGTGTTACAGAAGGCAAAAAGGTTACAGAAATACGGGGGCAGCGAATGGAACAGAAGGCAAAAGGTCACAAAATTAGAGGGGCAACGAGTGTTACAGAAGGCAAAAAGGAGGAGGAAACCCTTGAAGCCCTCACCCCAGAAAGCTTTAAGAGGCCGCACCCCAAATCCCCCAACCTGGGTGCAAGTGAGTCCCAATTCCTTATCTGGGATCGAGAAACTGCTCACCGCTGCACCGCCTGAGTGTGGGCAGCAGTGCTTTCACTCTCTGAGGAGAAGCGTGGCGATTGGCCCTTCCGCCCCCCAGGTTCACTAACGCGAGTGCACCCGGACAGTGTGTTCGTGTCTAGCTAGCACTGCAGGGCTAGTCCAAAGGAGAGAGATCCTTCCCAAGTTTGCCACCTATGTAAATTCCTATGTAAGTTAGGGCCCTTGCCTGCTCCGCTGGAACTGGGGGAATGTTCCTTTGTGGCCGGAGCAGCCTGAGAAGGGTGTAGAAGGGGAAGTATCTGAATGGAAACTGAGCTCTCCCACAAGTTGGCTATGTGATTGTGTTTACTACAATACTTGTGACCCTGGCCTTGGTAGCCAGCTAATGTGGTCCCCCCTGATAACTAAGCAGTGGAGATCAAATGTGCTTTCGATATGGTATACTGTGATCATGGTTACTGGATGACTGGTGCAATCTAGGAGTATCTACTCTACTGCATTAACTGTACTGTTATGATTCATGCCCGATTGGAAAAGTGATTTAAATGTTTCTGTGTGAAGTCATGACAAGTGCCTAGTGGCACAGTTAAATATGTGATTGGGATCTAATGTGTTGTTATGAACAATACAAAGGATATTTTTATAAACCCTTGTGTGGAGTCTCTTTTGTGGTGTGCCTAGTGTGTCACTGTTGTGTGAGTATGTTGCGCAAACGCTTTACACATTGCCTCTGTGAGAAGCCTGACTGCTCTGCCAAGCTACCAAGGAGGTGAGCAGTGGTTATCTTCAGTGTGTAATTCCCTTGCCCTTACTACAATGGTGGGTTCTGCCTGGCTTAGGTGCATACCCTAGCCAACCAGAAACCCCTTCTCTTACACATCCTAACAAACGTATTTGTGCTTTCACTCTGAAACTCATAGGCATATAGTTGAACATGGACATGTTGAGGTTGAGACATCAGTATCCTTCATAAATCATGCAAACCTTAGCCTGCTCCTCTGGTGAGTCATAGAGCTGGCCATACAGGGGGAGCACCTCTCCAACCAGCATCTCCATCAATTCTAGTGTGAAGGCAGGGGCCCTCTCACCTGCTCGGCCTGGATGGTTGCTCCCAGAGGTGATACACAGCAACTAACAGCAAGGAGGTGTTAATGGCAGGAGTGTCAGCAAGGAAGTGAGTTATTTTTCAAAATGCTACGTACATGTACATCGCTTATGCAGTTATGTGCATAGATGCACAGTGCCATTGGCCCGCTGCGGTCACATTCCCCAACGTAAGCCTTTGGCAGGGACCGCAGTTCAAGTATCCACCAAATGCGCTGACATTGACCACCGCCAGAGGAACCCTCTATTTGTCCTGTTAGTGAGATCCGGCATCCACCATAGTCGCGGTCATGTTTACAGTGTTGAAAACCACATGTTCACATTTGCAGAGACTGTAGTTTGCAGCTTGGAGTGAACCACCACCACATATAAGTGCTGAGAGATTGACAATTGAAAAGCTCAAATCCCATGTCATGTCCTGTACAACACTTCATCTGTGTAGTGCATTACTGAGCACATATGTACAATCTGAATTGCATTACGTGGATCACGTAAGCCAATTATACATGTCATGGACGCCTTTCTAAAGTGCTGATCCCCTACTTTGATTTGATGATGTGCACACTGTAGGAAGCTGGCTCTGTATATACTATACCAAAGTGAGGTATAGTGTGCACAGAGTCCATTGGAACCCCAAAGGTAGGCAGAGGTAAAATTAGATAGAACGTTACTCTCTATTTGTGGTAGTGTGGTCGAGCAGTAAGGCAGTATCAGAGGACAGTGTTAAGCATTTGTTGTACACACTCAGTCAGCAAATGAATTCACACACTCAAAGACTGAACTTCAGACCAATTTTTTTTGTATAAAAATATTCTTTTAGTTATTTTATTTTCTAGAACCAAGCAAGCCTGTCACAGGTACGCAATAAATACTTCACAGTAGTAGTGCAGTTTTTTTTTTTTTTTTGTCCTCATTTGCCATTACCTCCAACCACAAAAGAGACGCCAACCACCAGACAAGTCTGCTTTAAAGTGTTTTAACAATCTGTCCTCCATGATAACCTTTTTCAAGCAGAATTGACTTAATAGGCGGGAGGTTAACCTCTTGAGTAGAGAAAGAGGAAGCTCCAGTCAATGGTATTTAACCTGACAGACCCGGGTAATACATACGGGAGAGACAAGTTCCCAAGGTCTTCTGGAGGCTAATTAGCATAATCATAGGACCCGGGAAAAAAAAAAAAAAACCCTGGTCGTCCTATCTCCAATTTATTAACAAATCCCAAAAGGACAAATTTCTTTTACTGCATGATCTGGCCAAGTCAGTTTTGGAGGTTTCATACATTGATGTTAGCCAAGCTGCATGTGATGGGGCTTTGGTTTCCACCCAGAATTTACATATTTGTCGTCTTGCCAAAATAATGGAGTAAAAAAGAAAAGACTTTGCCTGTCCGCATACATTTTCCTCCAATCCAAAAATTATTAACGGAAGAGTAAGATTCAATGAAATACTTAAAATCGAATCCAAAGTAACCTTTACTTCTTCCCAAAATAACCTGATGGCAGGACAATCCCTAAACATATGGGTGTCTGTGGCTGCAACCAGATTACACTTATTACATTTCTTCCCTGGCAGGAACTTGGAAAGTCTTTGGGGTGAAAGGTAGGCCCGATGCAAGGTAAACAAATGGTTGCGTCTTAACCAAGCTGGTTTGACTGTTTTATAAAGAAGAGAAAAAGATCTCATCCATAAATCCTCACATTGAAGGCCCAATTCATTTCCCCATAACTCATCTGGCAAGGCAAAGTCTTCATCTGCCTCCTCCACCATAAGCCAGTACCAGATAGCCACTTCTTTACCCCCTTGTTGCTTTCCCACCAGTTGTTGTTCGAACTGGCTATATTTCCCCGGTTGAGATCCTTTCCTGTTAACTGCTCGAGCCCAACTATCCAACTGTATATATTTGAACCTAGAGAAGGCCATACCCACCTTTTCCCTCAGCACCTCCCAGTCTTGTACCCTTCCATCCACCAAAAGCTCTCCCCATCTTAAGATCCCGGCATCTTTTAACGGGATTGCTAAACTATCTTGCATACAAGGTGGGAGCCCAGGAGAATCCCACACCGGGGCGAAACTAGAGTAATAGTGTAACCCGACTTTTTTTTTTATCTGAACCCAATTTAATATGGCTGACTGCAAGGTCTTTAATCTGACTTTTTAAAAGTATTTCATGTCTCCAAACTTGAAAAGAAATCCATCCGGAGGGATGTCTACTCCCCCTAACATAGCCCTAAACATAACCCCCAAAGATGAAGCTGCGGGAGTTTTGAGAAGCATCCTGGAATAGGTCAGCTGAAATGCCCATGCATAATATACCAAATCCGAGAGAGCCAGCCCTCCCTTTTCCCTCCTTCTTTTCAACTTCTTCCAAGTCAGCCTAACTGTTTTGAAATTCCAAATAAACAAATTTATTTCTCGCTGGCTTTTTTCCAGTTTTTTCCTTTCAAAAGACAAGGGAATAGAATTAAAAATAAAAGTGAACTTTGGAAGGATGGTCATTTTAACTAAATTTGTTCTCCCAAAAATCGAGAGTGGCAGAAACGACCAAGAATTCAAAAGTTTCCTACATTCCTTGGCAACACGGTCTAAATTGGTTTGTGCCAGACTTCCTATGTCTTGAGTAATACGTATTCCCAAGTATCTCATAGATGTTACAACATTAAACTGTGCGTTTGGGGCATTCCAACACATGATCTCTGTTTTGCTGGCATTAATATCATAGCCAGAAATTTGCCCAAATTCTCCTGCCTTTTTAATTACCATCGGGAAGGCTCTCTGCGGGTCTGACGTATAAACCATGATATCGTCCGCGTAAAGCGCTGTCCGTTTTTCCCATTCACCAAATACAAAGGGAGGAATGTCCACTTCCTCTCTTAGAACTTGAGCAAACGGCTCTATATAGAGGTTGAATAAGAGCGGGGATAGCGGGCAGCCCTGTCTAGTACCTCTGGTTATGTTTATCGAGTCTGTTAACGTACCATTGACAAGTAATCTGGCTGTGGGGGCCCTATACAGTTTCTCAATTACCCAACAGAAGACTCCCCCCAACCCAAACCTTCTCATCACCTCCACCAAGTATGGCCAGTTGACCCTATCAAAGGCTTTTGAGGCATCTAAGGTCAAAATAGCCAGTGGAAGAGAAAATGTTGTTGCAATGTCAATCGCCCCTACCAGATCTCGAGTGTGATCGGCCAGCTGACGTCCCCTTATAAAGCCCCTTTGGTCTTGGTGTATTATCGATCCAATTACTTCCCCTAGTCTTAGTGCCAAAATAGATGTGAAAATTTTATAGTCGTTATTTAAAAGGGAAATCGGCCTGTAAGACCCACACTGCGAAAGGTTTTTTCCTGGCTTTGGGATAAGGACGATAGTAGCATCATTCCATGAGTCAGGAGGATTCACCCCTCTCAAAAGAATATCATTAAAAAGGCTCGTTAATGTCGTGATAATGGCGGGGCTTATCTCTCGATATAACTCTCCGGGTAATCTGTCTGGTCCCGCCTCTTTCCCCTTCTTCAGATGACCTATCACTTTTCCCACCTCTTCCTCTGAAATCTCCCTCTCTAGACTAACCCTTTGTGATATTTGCAGAGATGGTAAAGCATTATTATTTAACCACCTCTCCCTTGCTTCCGGATCTTCTCTGACCTCTTCCTTGTAAATTTCCTGACAAAATTGTTGAAAGGCAATTCCTATTTCTCGATCCGAAGTCCTAGTAATAGTCTCTCCTTCTCGTTTAATCTCTTTAATATGCTTTCTCGCCTGTTCTATTTTAACCTTCCATGCCAGAACTTTTCCTGCTGCTTCCCCAAATTCAAAGTGGGAAGTTTTGCTCGCCTCCCATCTTTTAGTTAACCTTTCTTGTAGTATGATTTCAAGCTGACTTTTCAGGTTGGCCTGTTTTTCTGTCACCCCCAGGGAACCCGGCTGCTGATCTAATTTAGCCAACTCCAATTCAATATTTTGTATTTTCTCCCGATAGGCTTTCCTTCTGTAAGTGGCTCTATTAATTATGCAGCCCCTTATATAGGCCTTCAAGGCATCCCAAACTATATTAGTATCTACAGAATTCAAGTTTATGTCTAAAAAAGACTTTACCTCTGATAACAAAAAATTAACTTCTTCCTCTTCTAATAATATCGAGCGATCGAAAGACCAAGAGAACTCTTTCTTATGGGTAACCCCTTGAATATCAAATATGATAGCCATATGATCTGACATATGTAGGGGAAGGTAAGCAAGCCCTTTTAGGGAGTCTTTTAGGTTGTAACTAAAAAAGGCGTAGTCAATTCTTGATTTATGTTTATATTTGAGGTTTTGAAAAGAAATCCCCAACTTGTTGCCTGACCTTTCCCGCCATACATCAGCTAAACCGAGATTTTCCATAATGTCCAACAAAACAGCCCTTGATTTAGACGGAACGAGTGCTCTTGAATTAGAAGATTTATCTAAAAGAGGATTAAGCACAATGTTAAAGTCCCTGACCCAGATAACTGGGTCATGTGAGAGTATGAGGTGGTTCTGGATTACTTTCAAATAGGAGGGGTCATCTTGATTCGGCCCATAGTATCCTACCAGTATTAACGGAGTATCCTCCAGTACAATTCTCGAGATTAACCATCTCCCGCTACCGTCTTCCTTACAATCCAAAATTTGAACTTTAACTGATTTTTTGAAAATTATTAGTATGCCTCTTATGTTAGCAGTTTGATCTGTACATAGAAACGTCTCTACCCAAGTTTGTTTCCTTAACATCTCGGAGACTTCTGCCTTTAGTAAATGAGTCTCCTGGATGACGATGGCCTGCGCAGGGGAATCTCTCAAGTATTGTAGAATTTTATATCTCGTAGTAGTAGTGCAGTTTGTAGACAGTTTGGATTGCAATAGTAAATGTACTTTGATTTGACTTACAGTATTGTTTCAGAGAAATGCATTAATTTGTGAGTACAGTACATAGACATGAAAGGGATTTTCAGTAAAATACCAGGTAAGTTACTTTTTGAAGTACTTTTCTTACTCAGAGTAGTATGCCTGGATACTACTCTGGGACATTTACTGTGAACAGGTAAGTAAAATTGTTTTTGATAAACAGTGTAATTTTATAGAATTTCTTTAGGTTTTCAAACTCCACACTTTTTCAAGAAAAACAGTCAATGTTATCCTAGAAAGGATAATAAGGTTATCGGTTTTGAGGTAAGTTTTGGTAGTGGGAGTTGAAGTTCTTGGGGTAGACTCAGGGGTCTCCCAGGGTCAGTGATGCACTCTTGTTACACCCTCAGCGGCACTGGGGTAGCAGGGTGCAGAGTGTTGTGGTCCAATGTTATCAAATGGGGGATAGGGGGCCTCTGGTTGGTGGCTGTTGACGAGCAGGCCACTTGGCTGTGGGAGCAAAGCTCCTGGACTTTAGCACAGGGCAAATAGGGAAACAAGCCAGCACAAAAGGTGCACCCATAGCGGCGCTGGGGCAGCCGGGTGCAGAGTGCTGTTTTGGCGTCGGGTACCCTGTTGTTTTCAATGGGGATTTTTGGTTTTGGTTTTTAGCTGCAGGTTCGGTCCAGGAAGACTTCCGGGAGGAACCAACAGCTGGGCAGGTAAGTTGGAGGGCTCGGGTACGTAGGTGCACTTCGGGTTCTTTTCTCCAGGGCGCAGGGGGGCTGGATGCAGGGGTGTCTTTTGAAGTCGGATTTCACCTTACTGGGCCACTCGCGGTTGGGGGAGGGTCTCTGTGCAGAGGCTGCAGGTGATGTCGGGGAGTCCTGGTGGGGTCAACCCACGGTGGACTCGGACTCTGGAGTGTTGGGGAACCTCGCTGGGACCGGTGGGCCACTTGAACTCTTGCCGTAGGCGACGGGTGCAGTGGTAGTTCCAGGCATCAGGTTTCTTTGTCCTCAGCAGGCTCAGAGTCTGTTTTCTGAGGTTTTTTTTAACAGGGCTGCTGTTCACAGGATATCCAGTCTTTGTTGAAGGCAGTCAGTCCTCCCAGGGTTTCTGGAGGTCGATGGCAGCAGGACAAGATGATTTTAGGCACAGGATCTCTGGAAACTGCAGACCGGCCAGTAGGGCTGGGGCCAAGTCAGTTGTTCTCTGCAGTCTCCTCTGCTGGGCATCTTCTTTTGTCCTTTTTCTTCTTAGGTTGCTGTAATCTGCCTTCTTGGTCCAGGGCTGCCCCCTAAATACTGTATTTAGGGGGCGTTTAGGGGTCTCGGGGTCAGTAGACAATTGGCTACTGACCTTAGGGTGACTACACTCTTGGTGTGCTCATCCCACATGGGGGAGTGAGCTCAACCCCAAATCCTGTTTGGGGAGTGCCTGCCATCTGCCAGATAGCGAGCACTGAAGAGAGAGCTTAACCTTGCCTCTCCCACCTGAGGGGTGGAGTTGGCAGAGGTGGCCACACCCTCTGGGCTGGCTAGTTTTAACCACCTGTCTTCCCGCCGAAAAGGAGGAGAGACAGGAAGGGGGCTTGCTCCTGATAGCAGGAGATGTTGGGGCTCACATTACAAAGGCTTCCAGGCCTTTGAAGCTTCCCTGCCACAGATGGCTCTTCCTGGCCTGGGGCAGGTGTGAACACCTCCACCCAGGAAAGGCTTTGTTTCTGGTCTCAGGGAGCAAAGGCTCCCAATCAAGGGGTCCAGAAACATGTCTTGTGGTGGCAGGCTGGTGTGTACCAGTCAGGGAACCCACCAGAAGCTGATAGTATTTCAGAAGCATCTCTAAGATGCCCTCTGTGTGCATTTTTCATTAAATCTCACACTGGTATCAGTGTGGGTTTTAATGTGCTAACAAGTTTAATACCAAACTTCCCAGTTTTCAGTGTAGCCATTATGGTGCTGTGGAGTTCGTAATGACAAACTCCCAGCACCATGTACTCTTAATGGCAGCACTGCACTTACAATGTCTAAACATTGACTTATACGCTATGGGGGTACAGGGCTCATGCACCTGTACCCTCACCACTGGCATAGGGCACCCAGCTAGAGGGGTGACTGATTTATGCCAGTGCAGTGGGTTGTAGGCATGGCACACAGGGATGTGTGCCATGTCGACTCTTCACTTTGTTCTGCAACAAAACACGCAGCCTGCAAAGGCAGTGTGTGTGTTAAGGTACAGGGCCTCTAAGGGTGGCACAATAAGTACTGCAGCCCTTAGAGGTCTTCCCTGGTCACAGTGCCCTGGGTACCTGTGGTACCATTTACCAGGGGGTGACCTGGGGCCAGAGATGCCAGTTGGGTTAGTTTCGGAGAAAGAACACAGGCCCTGGGAACCTGATTGGCAGAGACCCAGGTCACATCAAGTGAAAGTGCATCAGTATTCTGGCAAAAGGTGTGGGGGTAACTGCAACAGAAACCCACTTTCTTAAACACACTCATGTGACAGCCGTGTATGCCTGCTTGTGGAGGACTGGTGGACAAGTCAGATTGCACAGTTATGAAGTTACAAGTATAATGCTTCTGATGCAGAAATGTACAAACACATGCCTTTGGCCTTACAGGTCACATATATGTAAATTCGCAAACTGAGACCATTATTTATGTTACATTTCATTCTCACATAGGTACACTGGGAGAGGAAGGAGACGCCAGCCTCCATTGTTCTTTTTATTCCTGGACCTACAAACCATGCAAGAGCGTAACATAACACAGATGTTCAGAATGAATACTCAGACAATCCTGGATCTCAGTCATCAGTTGGAGTCTGACCTCCTACCTCAGCTCAATTACCCTAACTCAATACCACCTCTAGTCAAACTCATGTCTGTTTTGCACTTTCTGGCAACAGGCTCATTTCAATTCACTGTTGCTCTTTCAGGTGGAATGTCACAACCGATGTTCAGTCTTGTCTTCACAGAGGTGCTTACAGTAACATTGAAACACGTGGGCAGCTGCATCCAGTTCCCCAGAGTTAGTATTTAGCCACTGTGAAGGTGGATTTCTATGGTTTTGGTCACATTCCTCAAGTAATTGGAATAATTGATCGCACCCATATTGGCTTAGCATTGCCACATGACAGGGAGCAAGTCTATCGGAATAGAAAGCACTTCCATTCTATCAGTGTGCAAGTTGTCTGTATAGCGGATATGTTTTCTACAACGCCTGTGCCGGCTTCCCAGGATATGCATGTGATGACTTTTTACTGCAGATCAGCACCATACCACAGCTGATGTCACAGCTCCTTCCAGAGAGTAGGTAAGTGTGATGCATTTAAACTCTGTTTTAGAAATAGATGAGGTTGTATGACCTGATTGTGTGTTACTACAACATACCCTTCTATCTATCTCCAATCTAGGAGACTCAGTGTATCTCAGCCAGCCATGGTTGCTGTCCCTGCTGAGGAATCCTACAATGGCTGGGTAAGCAGCTTCAATTAGGCCTATGGAGGAACATGGCAGCCAATGGATCTGGCTTTTGGGCTTCTGAAAGCCAGATTCAGATGTCCTGGACAGGACCGGTTGAGCCCTCCTCTACTCACTCAGGAAAGTGTGGCAGATCAGTGTGGCCTATTGCAATTTCCACAACATTGCCCTGCGACGGAACATCCTTTACATTGCAGAAGATGCAGGCCATAAAGACCCATCGGGTGGGGAACCTGAAATGCCAAATGAAGATGATGATAGTGGTGAAGAGGATGGAGCATCAGGTTCTCATCCAAACCTACTTCTCCTGAGTGTAAGCATGATGTGAAATGTGATCAATGAACAATCTGGGCAATATTGTAGTGGGGTTCTGAGCAACCCTGGGTGGGTAACTCCACTCCACCATCGGAGTTTGTGGAGATTTGCCTACTCTGTGCTCCGTTGCGAACGTGGAGGTAGGCAAACTCCGCCTCTGTGGCTGAGCGGAGTTAGCTGCTCCCTCCCTCTCCCAAATTCTTTAAAAAAGGAAAAAAGAAGGCACTTACCTGCATGTTTGCTGCCTCCCCCGCCTGGCCGCTCTACTTCCTGCTCCTCTCGCATCCTACTTCATTGAAAAAAACACTACGTTGTACGTCTTGAGAGTGCAAGTATATCTGGTTCCCCTTATTGGATTGTTTTAGTTTTGGTGTCATTTTACCAATTGCAGTTTTCTCCGTTTTTCTGGTTGTGGAATTTTTATTGTGTTATATTTTGACTTCTTCACTGCTTTGCTACTGCTAAATGCTTTACACATTTTCCTAAGTTAAGTCTTTCTGCTCTATGCTGAAGCTACTGGACGTTGATCACAGGTTTACAAGACTGAAACTATATTTTACCCTGTTTGCAATCTTTTTCCTTGTGATGGACTCTCATGCAACCAAATTAATAACTCACTTTGCTACAATACTCATTTTCAAAGCTGCATTTGCCTGCAACTGACCTCGGCAGTTCTGGCTGGTCTACCTCCCACCTTCAGCTGTATGCCTCTCTATCAGTTGTCAGAGTCTGCTTGTCATTTATATCTCTAAATGCTGCACCACTGTACTTGTCACAGTTTCACTCGTGTTCCACTTCACCAGGTCAGAATATCTGCTGAAGTCAAACAACTACCTCCAATGGTTTAGTCCTTCACAGTGGTTGGCAGGCTTGCTGCAACCCTCGTTATTTCTGATTATTCCAGAGATTCTCTTGACTTATAGGTCTCATGTCCAGCTCCAGCCTACACCGTATTACTTGATTACATACACATACTGCCATGGCTTGCACTGCTGAATTTCCTGGTTCTCACTGTGGCACTGCACACTGTCCAAATTCAGTTTTTCTATATGCAAAAGAAAAACAAGAAGACCATTGTAAGGGCGCTGGCTCAGAGGGCAATGGACACTCTCGAAGGATGGAAGTTGAGTGAGTGTCCCTGTTTATGCGTGCTCTGCATACCATGTTTGAAAAAGAAAGTGGGGATCACCCAAGAATCGTTGACACTGGTTAGACATTGTTGAGTAATCACAAGATACCCTAGAAGTCAGGGCCCTGTTTAAACAATATATAAAGTTAAACATAACTTGGAAGACATGTTGAGCGTAAGAACATTGACTCAATGCCATGCAGCTTTTTAGCACATGTGCTTGAAAAATAGACCTCTAGGGATCCATGTGGCTGGTTTGCAAACTGCTGAAGAGCAGGGAAATTGCTAATCCACTCAACTTTGGGGCAGAAAAAAGCACACTCGCCAGCCAGGGTCCTAACTACAGGGTCACATGCAAATAAAGCAGATAATCTTACTGGCAGTCCACCTCTGTCACTGGTGAGTAGTAATTTGCCCATGTCTAACCCCGTGTTTTGCAGGTGTGTTAGATGTAAAGAATTTCAAATAGGTTTTACTATCAACAGCATATTTTCATTGAAATAACAATGCTACTTATTGAGTTTGTTAATCTTTATGAGAACATTCATCTTTAATATAAGGAGTGTGTTTGTGGTGCAATAATTAAGTAGTAAACACATAACAGGTACTTTAAAAGGAAATGTGTAACATCTTTTTGTCCATCTCCTTTCTTTTAAAATTTAATTTCAACTTCAATTATGCATGCAAATTAGAGCATTCCTTTGAGATACGCTTAAATTACTGGTGCAGCTAAGCAAAATTAAAGTTAATCAACCAGAGAAAATTATTTTATTATGGTAATTTTTTCATGATAAGAATTAAAAAAACATTTTCAGGAGAACTACGTTTTCTACCTTAAGATACTCTGCTGAAACTTTGAGCGTGCATTCTGCCCCAGAACGCACATGTTCCTTCGATGGCTAAATGATAAAGGACTCGTTACTCATTGTAATTGTCCACGGTCTTTGACAGGCAGACATGACATGATTTCCACTTTGAGCTCTTTTAGCCCAGCACTGACATTGTTAATCACAATGTAATTGTATGAGGGAATTACACAACATTTTTGATTTAAAGATGACTAGGTACAGCTTAGTCGAGTAATATATAGATACCGGGAAGTCAGCCGATGTAATGTTTGCGAACACTCATATTATCCTCTAGTCTGGTCCGTTGCATTTGACATTAAAAAGAGAGACTTTTTCTAGGAAAAAATGAAAGAGGTCACAACCATGCCACAGGCAGCAGCAATTTCATACTGCGAGGGATTTATAAAATAGGGCTTCCTAGGTGAAATCAAATCTTCTTTTCTGTAGCTTGTTTGGTCTGTTTAATAATAACGAAGGAAAAGCCCTATTTCGTTTTGCACAATCACGCTCCGTGTGTACAATGAGATTTGGTATGGTCATTTTAGCAATGTGATTATAAGTTCGAATGGCAAATAAGAATTTAACGAGGAACCCATTGATAAGGAATAGTAAACATTTTGCCATTTTGTTAATGTATGTTTAATGGTTTATTGATTGTATTGTTTTATTGCAGATTTTTAGGCTTAAGGTAAATGTACCGGAGTGTGATTTTAACCCCACTTCTTTCCACTGACAAATATCGCACCATTACCTCTACACGCTTTTTCTTGTTCCACTGATGGCTAATTGGGAGCATCCCATACCAAGACAGGAACTCCACTAAACATTTGCTGCAAATGCAACCAGTCTGCCTGACATACTGTGCTGCATCCATAACCTCCTCATCCAGCATTACCTCTTCGCCGGTCTTCCTCGCCGCAGTAATCACACATTAGCATTATGCTCCCACAGAAACTCCAAGTAAAAATCAGTTTGCTTACTAGTCTCCCTATCCCTCCAATATGGCCCCCATTGTCCTCTATCAATCCTATAAAAGCATAAAAGACCTCAGCCATGACCTGTTTTTTTGTTTCTGCACTACTCCGAGTGCTGCTTCCTCTTTCAGGTGAGTGGGGTTTGCGGTCCTGCTGCAGCGGGCTCCATGTTCCCCATAGGGTGACCAACTGGCATTGGTGCAAATTCAGGACGGTGAGTGTAAAAATTCAGGACAAAGGGTCAGGACAGGAGGTCAAAATTCAGGACAAAACTTCAGGACAATAGATACGCTTTACAGACACATCAGAGGAGGTCGCGCAATAGTATATAAGTAAGCCCACATATTCAACCATTTGCAAACCTATCCATCATGTAGCCTTCCATCTATCACTCATCCATCCCTTCATCCATCCTTTCACTCATCCATCCATCATCCATCCACCCTATCCATCTGTACACTCATCCATACACTCTTCTACCCATCCATCCATTCACTCATCCATCCAGCCATTTACCCTTTTACCCATCCAGCCATCCTTTCACTTACTCATCCAGTCACCCAGTCACTCATCCTTCCACCCACCCATCCACCCTTTCAGTCATCCATCCATCCTCCCTTTCTCTCTCCATTGACCCTTTCACTTAGCCATCCTTTCTTCCTTCCTTCCATCCACCCACCCATCTACTCATCCACTCATGAATCCATCCATTCACCCTATCACTCATCCATCCTTTCTCTCATCCATCTATCCTGTCTTTCCTTCACTCATCTATTCATCCTTTTGTCCATCTACCCTCCCTTTCACTCACTCATCAATCCTTACATCCACCCTTTCACTCATCTGTCCATTCACCCTTGCACTTATCAATTCATCAATCCATCCATCATTTCACTCATCCATTCACTCACTCATCATCCACCTTTTCACTCATCCATCCTTTCACTCATCCATCCTTTCACTCATCATCCACCCTTTTACCCATCCAGCTACCCGTCCACCCATACATCCAGCTATTTACCTTTTCTCTCATCCATCCTTCCACTCACTCATCAATCCATCCATCCATCCTCTATCATTCTCCATCTATTCAATCTTTAATTCACCCATTCACCCTTTCACTAATTCATCCAGCCATCCACCCATCCCTTCACTTACTCACTCGCCCACCTTTCCATATTAATTTTGAGCTAATCCTTTTTGAGAAGAGGCCCATCAAGAACGTCACCCTCGCTGTAGGAGCCATTCCAGGACTGGGGCAGAAGCCACCCAGGGCGGAGACCAGATCCACCACAGGGGGGACAGGAGCCATCACAGACGGGGGGGGGGGACAGGAGCCACCACATGGGAGGACAGGAGCCATCACTGGGGGGGGGGGTCAGGAGCTATCACAAGAGGGGGAACAGGATCCACCAGGGTGGGCACAGGGGTGGCCATGCAGTATTCAGGTATCATCTTGGCCTTTCCACGGTGGGGGTAGGGCTCCCTCCTGGACAAGACAATGAGAAGACAGGCTCTCTTTCTAAAATGTTAGTTTTGCCACCCCACACTGATGTACAGTACTTAAAGGAGATACTCCAAGAGAACTGATTCAACGGATTGCCCTCCATACTTTGTTAATCAGTGTGGGTGCGATTGTGCCATTTCTTTATTTTATTACATTATAGACTGCATGTTTGAAGAACCGAGGTTTGCTTACAATTTAGTGACAGTAATTAAGCTCTGTGAAGAGAACCTCGTGCTTCCTCGGTGTAATCAGGGCCGGTTCTAGGATGTTTGGGGCCCTGGGCAGAAAGGGAATGTGTGAGGCCCCTCTAAATTGCAGAGACATGACGCATTCAGGGCTGTTTGCATCTGAATAGATGCCCCTGCTCCTGAAGCTGCAGCCCCTCCCTCTCAGTCACCTTAAAAACCTCTTAACAGCTCATCAAGGGCTGAAGGTGTGAGGGTTGCCAACCCGCTGTGCCTCTCCAATGCTGCTGGGTATCTGAGCCTTGGTACAGCATCGGAGTCAAGAAGGGAGGTGGGTGGAAGCTGTGCCGGCTTAGGGTGGTGCGACCGGTGCCGGTTAAAATTACGGACAAATGGCGTCCGTTAAAGAATCCTTAACGGACAACGGACAGACGGCCGACATTACGGACTGTCCGTGAAATTTACGGACGGTTGGTCACCCTAGTTCCCCAGGAGATCTTGGTATGCAATGCATATGGAGGCGACCTCTGCTGATGTGCTCCCCGTGTCCTGCTCTAGTGGACTTCAGGGGTGCCCAGCATTTGTCTTGGTTTCAGGCGTGTCTACCGCGCCGAGACTACTGTGTCCTGCTCTAGCAACTCAGCAGTGCAGCGCGTTCGATCGGTATTTGGTACCAGTCGGTTGCTCCCCCCTGTTGGTTGCATTCGTCCCTGTGGGGGTGGTGGGGTTATTGGGGGAATACTCACTGGCATGCCTCTGCTGCTCTGTCCGGTTGCTCCGGTGACTTGGATGGCGGCTTGGGGGTGTGGCTATACGCCAGCATGGGTTTTTCAGAGCCGCTCCCTGTCCCAGTCTGCACGCTTATGCGGCGGGGTGACAGGCACGCTTTGGACATGCCGGTGGCCGTCCTGATGCATTCTGAGGGTTGTCATTGGCAACAAGAACGTATTTGAGCGTCCTAGCTTACCGTAGTGATTTCTCCTGCTTGTTGTGGTGTTGCTACAATGGATGAGAGTGCTGCTTTAGATTCGACCCACACTGCGGAGGTTTTGGGTCCTGCTGAAACATTGCTGTCTTTGCCTTTGAGCCAACAAATGATCCAGGCAGCTGTTGCTGCAGCTTTTCAAGACACGGAGGCTGTTCCTCCTAAAAAGAAGACTAGGTGTGACCCTGGTCCCCCATGAATCTGATGGTGAGGAGGATGTTGAGCTTAATGGTCGGTTTTTGCAGGGGTCTGTCCTGAAAGATGTCCTTCTGCAAATTTGCTCTAATCTGTTGTTCCCGGAGTCTGGTGTTGCTGTGGAGGATACAGATTTATTTTCTCAGTGCCAGAAAAAGGAACCTGAGTCATTGCCTCTTCACTCCTCTACTTTGAAGGTGTTCGATTCTGAGTGGAAAGATATTGATAAGAATAGTTTTCCCCGGTTTCTAGAAAAAAGGTACCCCTTAAAGTACTTTGCAGATACGTTTCCTGCCTCTGTGAAGGCTGATTCTTTAATGGCTGACATGTCTTCTCAGGGGACTATTATTTCTGAGGATGCTTCTCCTGCAGACCGTGTGGATAAGAATGTTGATGCGGCTGTGAAGTGTACTTTTGCTGCCTCCAATTTTTCTATTAGGGCTGCTACTTATTCCTAGTATGCGATTCAACCATTATTGAAAGACTTACAGTCCTTGTTGTTGGACCAGGGCGAGGACATTTCTCCCACTCTAGCTCTGATAGAACAACAGGTCCAGCTCCTTTCTGACATTTTCTTTGATACATTGGGGGCGGCGGCCTCTTCGGCTGGGTATTCTTTTGCTGCCTGTCACCAGCTCTGGTTGCATTTCTGGAAGGCTAATGCAGCTCAATAGGACTTGCTCATGACAATTCCTTATTCTGGGGTTAAGCTCTTTGGTGCTCCTTTGGAGGAAATGGTCAAAAAGTCTGCCGAAGATCGCAAGCCTTTGGCCCATGAGAGATTGACACTTTCCTGATTATTTAGGGGCACATATAGCCTTTGGTCCAGCTTTTTATTGGAAGGTTACCCAGCCCTTTAGTGGAAGGGGGCGTGGCTGGGGTGCTCCTTCCTCGGACAAGTTCCAGTTCCCTGCCACTTCTTCCAACTTTTCTGCCCCCTTGAAACCCTGACTATCTGGGTCCTGGCATGGGACCAGTGGGTGGTCGCCTGTCTCTCTTTGTGGAAAGCTGGATGGGTACTGTTTCGGATTAATGAGTCCTTCAGGTGGTGTCAGAAGGTTTTCGCATTGGATTTGTCATGACTCCCCCAGACAATTTTTGTGTCACACCCTGTCCCAGAGATGAGTTGAGAAACGAGGCACTCCTGGCAGGGGTCTGTTGTCTTGTGGACCAGAGTGCTGTGGTTCCGGTGCCTGCGGATCAGAGGTGGCTTGGGGTGTACTCTGTTCTCCTTCTGGTGGAGAAGCACACAGGCAACCTCATGCCTGTGATGGACCTGGAGTGGTTGAATTGGTTCATTCCTCCGGTTAAGTTCAAGATGGTGTCCCTGCAGGTGATCCTTCTTTTGATCAACCAAGGGGATTTTCTGCCTTCGCTCGAACTGCAGGATGCGTATCTCCATGTTCCTGTCCATCGGGAGTACCAGAGGTTTCTGCGCTTCTGTGTGTTGGGCCTTAATTATCAATTCAAGGTATTGCCTTTTGGACTGTGTTCCTCTCCTCATGTTTTTACAAATGTTCTGGCCCCCCTAATTGGGCTTTTACATGGGAGAGGTGTTAAGGATTTTCCTTACATGGGTGATTTGTGGATTTCTGCTTCTTCTTTATCTAAGGCAAAGCATCGTGTCCAGGAGGTTTGCCGAGTGCTGGAAGGACATGGATTTCTGGTGAATCGGAGGAAGTCTTGCCTGCTTCCTACTCAGGATCTGATGTACACTGGGGCTCGTTTCATGACTCTGTTGGGGGTGGGGTTTCTGCCTCAGGCCCGGAAGATGACACTGATGTCAGAGATTTGGTCCCTGTTGTCCAGGCCTTGTCCTCCTGTGAGACTTTGGTTGAGGGTGCAGGGTCTGATGTGCTCCTCCTTGTTGATCGCTCCATGGGCCCAACTCCATATATATCCTGTTGTGAACCATATTTTGTCCCACTGGCGCCCCGTGGTCAGGATTTCAATCAAGGGGTTCCTGTCTCATCCCAGGTCAGGGAGGATCTGGGGTGGTGGTTGGACAGGGGTCATCGCTCCAGAGGTCATCAGTTTCTCGTGGTTCCGTCTCAAGTGGTTACTTCGTATGCTAGTCTGGTGGGCTGGGGTGCTACCCTGAATGATTCCTCTGAACAGGCCGAGTGGTCTAGAGCACTGATGTCTTGTTCTTCCAACTACAGGGAGCTGAAAGTGGTTCATTTGAGTCTCTTGGCATTTCCGGCCTTGCTGGAGGGTCACCATGTTCAAGTCCGGACGGACAACCAGGTTGTCATGTTCTAGATCAATCATCATGGGGGGTTGCAGGGTTCAGTTCCTCAATTGCCTCAGTCTCCTCATTTGTTCGTGGGAAAGGATGAAGTTGGCATCCTTGTCTGCCATTTACCTGCCTGGCAGGGAGAATGTGGTGGCAGACTGTCTGAGCAGAGTATTTCCCTCCGTGGGGTCGTTGTCTCTGACCCAGGTGATGTTCTGAAGGTTGCAGAGGATGTTTGGGTGTCCTGTGTTTGACTTGTTTGCATCCCCGGACAATGCCAAAATCCATTGTTTGTACACAATTATGCCTTGCCAGGAAGCTTGGAGTGTGGATGCGATGTCCATCCTGTGGCCTCTGGGTCTGTTGTATGCCTTTCCCCGATTCCCCTGATTCCGGTGGTATTACAGAAGATCAGGATTTAGTGCTTCTGGCGGTACTGGGTTGGCTTTGCCTCCCATGGTTTCCTCTGTTGTTGGAGTAGGCAGTGCATCTGGTTTGGAGGTTACCGTTCTATCCTTATCCTTTGCTGGGTCCTCCGGCTCCCCTTCCTGTGTTCCGGTCCACAGGTCTTCAGGTTTGGCTCTTGAACGGAGGTCTCTGATCCGGAGGGGTTGTTCCCAGGAGGTTGCGGGTCTCATTCAGCAGTCCAGGCGGCCTTCTACTTTAACCTCTTTGGTGCTTCGGACGGTTGGGGGCTGTTCGACGCCCCAGCACTCATGTGCGTAAGACACCCCCCGGCTGTCCGATCACATGGCACTGTGAATCCCTCTTGTGCGGGCACCAGAGGGATTTCCTTTCCCCCACAACAGCCTTGGGTGCAGGGGAAGTAGCTTCCCCAGCTTCCGAGGCTGCTCCCCTGGTTTCCCTGAAATGATGATCAGCGCGCACATCTCACTGATGTCATTTCAGTGAAACCGAAACTGAAATGAGCAGATAGGCTTATTTCAGTTTCACTTTCAATGTGCTCATGGGGCTATCTCAATACGAGCACGTAGAAAGACGGGAGAGGTATCATTGAAAAGAGGAAAATCTCCCCTTTCCAATGGTACCCCCCTAGTCCCTGCATGGGGATCGCCCCAGGAGGGGTGGGTTTAGTAGGTTTCCGAGATGGCCGTGAGCCCAGGGCCAAAAAACCAGGTGCCCCCCTGCAAAACCAAGTCATTTATGATAGGTAATTTTGAAGTTTGCACAATATGTTTTGGGCCCTGGCCTGTCACATAAGTTTTCGGTCCCTGGCTTGGCGGCCATCTATGGAAACCTACCAGACACACACATTTCTGAAAACTAGAGACCCTGGGGAGTTCAGGGAGGTAAGGCTTGCGTGGATCCCCCAACATTTCCCTACCCAGAATACCCTGCAAACCTCAAATTTAGCTGAACAAATCAACATTTTCTCAAATTTCTGTGTTGGAAAGTTGTAGGATCACCGGGCTGACTCAAATTTCCTACCACCCAGCATTCCCCCAGGTCTTCCAATAAAAATGGTACCTCACTCTTGTGGGTGGGTCAAGTACCTGCGACAGGCAAGGGCCTAAATCGTATTGTGGAGACATCAAAATCACCTATCACAAAACAATCTACTTTTGCAAGGGGGGTCATATGTGTCCGGCATGAGCAGCCGCGGCGCCTACCACGTCAGGATTAAGGAAGCATATGGAAACTACATTTCCCATGATGCCTTTGGTCGAGGCTCATGGGTATTTCAGGAAGATGCGCACGTCGGCGGGCCTGCTTAATTCTCATTCATTTCTCCCGTTGTTTTAGATTGGTTTCAGTGAGACGAGTTGGTGGATGTGCTTCGCCTAACCGAGAACGTCTTTCCAGCGTATCCTGGGATTTTTGAAGTATATCGCAGGGCTCTGCGTGCACTCACGGCCAGACGCAACGTCTAATGCTGTTCAAGGATCATCAGCATCTTCAAGTGAAAAGGTGCTGGTATTTTGGTGTCAAAGCTAGCGCGGGGTTACACAGGGATATATCCTGCCTTGCAGAGAAGCGCTGCTTCTGGAACATAACACTTGGCTACAGTAGAGGAACCGGGATAGGTTTCCCTTGGTGTTCTGTTGTTTTGTTTTGTTTCATTGAAGTGGCTAACTACTTCATGGTATGACTAAACTATACCTCATGTTGGATTAGCGTTCATTGCGAACGTGAAGACGTGCAAGAAGCACGAACTTGAATCTTGAATCTCTTACCTCCTCTATCCGAATTCATGTTTCTTTTCTCAAAACACATAAAGGGATATGTATTAGTTGTGAGGTGTATATGTTGGAAGATTACTAAGCCTCAATCATATGGCGTTTTCCAAAAGGTTTAATACTCTTTATTTCATGTTTTATATATATAGGTATATGCAGGGAGCAATACATAGATGGTTTATCACAGGAATTCTGTTGTTTAGAGGAATCGTGCAATATTTCCAAGGTATCTATGGATTCTTAGCGAGACATACTGAGACTAGAATTGTGCTTGTGCTTTATCTATACCGTTTTCCTTGTTTCTCCACAAATTCTATTCCCTGCATTACCTTTCCTGTCCCCTATCCCTCGCTTGACCGTTTCACTACACCGTGTTTTAATTTATCAACGGAGTTGGGGAGGTCAGGAGGTGGAACACTTTGCGCATCATTCCAGTCCTGAGGAGCTCTATATTACAGGCCTGACAGAATTACGCACCCACAAGGTTTAGCTCCTCCCATCTTGAACACAATGTCAGAGATGGCCACCTTAGATGACGTCATGCAGGCTTTGTTATTGGTACAGCAGGAATTAGCTACATCAAATGAGGAAACAGTCGCTCTTAGGGAAAGAGTTGAAAGACAATCATGCAACCCGTTTGATGTGTCTTCCTCCATATCTCAAATACAGGTTCACATTCTACCTCCCATTCCCTTGGCTACCCCAGAGAGGTTTTCAGGCGATCCTCATAAGATTCAGATGTTTTTAACTCCGGTAATGCTGCATTTTTCTTGCAAACCATCCTCTTTCCCCAACAACCATTCCAGTGTGTCATTCGCCATCTTTTATTTGATAGGAGATGCAGCAAATTGGGAAGTACCTCTAGTTAAAAACGATGACCCGATACTGTCTGATTGGAATGCTTTCCATAGAGAGCTAGAAGGAGTATTCAACAGAAGAGTTACCACTTTCAGAGCCGAAAAAGAACTGTTGGACTTAAGACAAGGAAGGAGGGATCTGGTAACTTATTTGACTTCTTTCAATCGCTTGGTAGATGAGACTGCGTGGACTGAGGAAAAGAGAATTTCTTTGTATTATCAGGGGTTGCGAGATGACATGAAAGACGTTCTTGCCAAGATTGATCAACAACCCACCAATTGCACTGATTTAATAAATCTTACTCTTAGGCCAGATCACAGAATGTCTGAAAGAGGGGGTGATAAAAGGAAGGGCGAGAGGTTCAATACAAGATACGATAGAGGGTGTAGGAAACCTTTGGTGGATCAGGACTCAGCCGTTGAGCTGATGGAAGTGTGGGCTATCAGATCCCCTCTCTCTAAGGAATAAAGAGAGGCCCGCGGGGTTAATGGAAAATGTGTGTATGTTATGTTATGTTATTTTTATTTATACCGCGCACAGCTGCCCCAGCAAAGGGGCGTCCTGGCGCTTTGAGAAGGTGAACACAACACAGCACTAAAAGCGGACAAAAGGAGACGAGACACAACAGATGAGCTAAACAAATAAAAAGGTCTTGATAGCCCGTCTAAACTGAAGGAGCTCATCGATGGCCCGAATTTGTGGAGGAAGAGAATTCCACCAACTCGCTGCCAGGACTCGAAAGGAGCGGCCACCAATTCTGCTCAACTTAAAACGCGGGACCACTGCTAAGTTCTGGCCTAGCGATCTAAGAGTGCGAGAGGGGACATAGGGGATCAGCAATTTCTCCAAGATTTGTGGGGGAGTACCCTTTAGGATTTTAAATGCAAAGCAGAGAACCTTAAATCTAATCCTCTGCTGCACAGGGAGCCAGTGGAGAGAGCGCAGAGTATTGGACACCGAGAATCGCCTAGGCAGACCTGTCACCAATGGGGCCGCAGCGTTTTGAACCCGCTGGAGCCGCAGAAATTCTGACTGGTTTATCCCCGCGAGTAGGGAGCTGGCATAGTCCAGCCTGGACAGCACTGATGCTTGGACCACCAGCTGTCTTGTGGGTGCATCAAAGAACTTGAGGATGGGTCGAAGTCCTCTGATGATGCCATAACAAGAAGCCGCCACCTTCTTGGTATGACAGAGGAAACTCAGAGAAAGATCCAACCACACCCCCAAGTTTTTTATCTCTGCCGCTGGGAGGGGAGTCACACCCAACTCCGAAGGCCACCATTTGTCATCCCACAAAGCCACCTGTTTACCAACCACCATAATCTCCGTCTTCTTGGTGTTTAACTGGAGACAGTTGGAATTCATCCAGTTAGCCACTTCCCGCAGACCATCACAGAACCTGGGAGCCTCCAGGTCTGGGTCCCCACTCAGTGTGACCGCCAGCTGCGTGTCATCTGCGTAAGAGACCATGGTCAGGCCCCACCGCTTGACGACCGCAGCCAACGGTCTCACATACAGATTGAAAAGGGTGGGACTCAGTGAAGACCCCTGTGGGACTCCCTGGTCTAGCGGGTAGGATGACGACTTACCGGCCGGGATCGCCACCTGGAATGACCTATCCGTAAGGAAGGAACAAAACCAGTGCAAGGCGGAGCCAGAAACGCCCACCTCCTCAAGACGCCGAATCAGAATCCCGTGCGAGACCGCGTCGAAGGCGGCACTAAGATCTAATAACAGTAGTGCCGCCGTCCGACCGGAATCCAGCACGGAACGCAGATGCTCGACCATCGAGAGAAGGGCCGTCTCCGTGCTGTGACCCGCACGGAACCCGTTCTGGGTAGGGTCGAGAATGTTAAGCCTACCAAGATGGTCTGTAAGAGTGGCATTCACATGGGCCTCCGCTATTTTCGTGGCCCAAGGGAGAAGGGAGATAGGGCGGTAGCTTTCAGGTTTAAGGGGGTTAAGGGTCGCCTTCTTCAGAATTGGCGTGACTACTGCCTGCTTCCATCTAACGGGAACCACTCCGGAAGAGAGAGACAGGTTGATCAAGGACAGCACCGGGGTACGGCAAACCGGTGCCAAGGTCTTGAGTTGGGCAGGTTTCAGCGGGTCTGCCGGAGATCCAGACTTGATTTTGGCACTGAAAAAGTCAGACGCCTCCAGAGATAAGGGGGGTAAGATGGAAAGACATTCCCCCTCACCTAAGGTGCGACCAACCTGCTCTAGCATCAGGGAACCCGTTGGGAAAGTGCGATAGATGGCTTGCACTTTTTCATGGAAGAAAGAGGCCAAACCCTCACAATGTGAGTCCGAGCATATTTCCACTGCAGTTGCTCTCTTCGCCATCAAGTCCTTTAATACTTTAAAAATAAGTTTCGATGGATTGGCAGAGTTCTGAAACTGTTGAGCATAAAAGGAAGCGCGAGTTTGACACACTGCCCTGTGATAAATCTTGACCTTGGCCAGATAACATATTTTCAGATCTGGGTCGTACGACTTCCTCCATAATCTTTCGGCCTGTCTACAGGCCCTCTTAAGAGATGCCAAGGAATTGTCATACCAAGGGCTCGGCTCCTTCCGGTGACACTTGGACCAACACATAGGAATCAGAGAGTCGAGGGCACCAGATATCCACTCACAGAAGGAGTCGTATCCACAATCAACCTCGGTGAGCGGACCTAAAGGAACCTTCTCGAGCTGATGGTAAAAATCCTCCAGTCTTAATTTGTTCCAGAGTCATTTAAGAACAAGTCTATCCTGAGATAGAAAAGGAGAGTCAGACAAAGAGCATGCCATTTTCACCAGCATGTGGTCTGTCCAAACCAACTGGAAGGAACCAAGAACTCTGAATCCTTCTAGATTTGTGAAGAACGGGTCAAGGATATGACCACCCTTATGTGTGGGGAAAGTAATCATCTGCGTGAGCTGTAGAGCCTCAAGATCCGCCAGAAAGCTCCTAATAGAAGGTAAAGAAGGGCAGTCCAAATGGAGATTAAGATCTCCCACAACATTAAAATTTGCACATCCTAGTGCCTCTATGCTAATATACTCAGGAAGAGCAGCCCTAAAAACAGAGTCACAGCCCGGAGGCCGGTAAATTAATAGCCCAGAGAAGGTAAACTGGTGACTAAACGCTATTGTAAATAGGTAGTAGTAGTAGTAAAGCTTTATTTCGATATAGAAACATATCATAAAAGCAAAACATGACAACATAAAAACAATGGTCGAAACAAAGCAATTTACAATTCATATTACCATTAAAAACATTTCATATTTACACGAGATAATCTTAAAATTAATGAAAAATGAAAAAGGGACACTTTACTGTATCGTCAGTTGTTTAGCAGATCTTATGCGCCAAGCCCAGCCTAGGAATTTAGCCAAACAAATGGAAAAAAAGGGTCTTGTATCTGAGAGCAATATTCTTATAGCTTCCAGATGTGAGCGAGTTCCCAGGCTCCTACAAAGAGGCTTCAACCACCTCCGTCTAGGGGCCATATAGACTCGACACTCAAATAGAAAGTGTGCGACAGATTCGATTTTTAGCTCGCAGAATGGGCAATAGGGTACAGTTTGCAGCGGTGGTTTCCAGGTAGAGGTAAACTGACATAAAGGTAAGACCCCAACCCTGAATTTAAAATATAATGCCCTATCATGTGAACTGTGAATCAAGTCCAGATATGGTTCTCTGGAGGGGATATCTTTAACCATCAAGAAGTTGGCAACAGATCTTGGGTGATTTGATTTACCAAGTCTCTCGTTATCCACCCAAGACCAGTAAGCCTTCTTCAGTTCTTGTTTAAGAGGTGCTGTTTTATTTTCCCACGCAGCTCCCAGACCGAGCTTGTATACTGCCCTCTTGACCTCTCTGAGCCAGGCGATCTTATGCCAGCCAGGTAAGGACAGTACATCTTTTAGGGCGTCTGCATAGCTGTGGAGTTCGGGGACGTTCCAAATTCTAGACCATAGTAGTAAGGGGCGTAATTTAGCTTGCTCGCAGATTGGACGGGTACCTGCGTCCAACAAGAGGGGGATTGTGGGGGTGCTCTGGGGTAGCCTCATCAGATCTTTGTGAAATTTATTTTGTAGGTGGGCCAAAGTATCCACTCTCTGGGTACCCCAAAGTTCTGCGCCATACAGTGCTGCACTCACAACCCTACCCCTATAGATATCAAGAAGTGCCCCAATAGGTTTTATGGAGGAAGAACGCTGCTCTTTAAGTAAAGCACCAACAACCCTCTTATGGGTTAGAAACACTTTTTGGTGATGGGCCTTCCAGCTCATACTATCACAAAGACGTATGCCTAGATAGTCAAATTCTTTGACCCGTTCTAATGTGACAGAGTCTAGAGTGGGGGGTTTAACAGATTTCTTAGGGGGGTTGAGGACAAGAAATTTGGTCTTGCCAATATTTATGGCCAGTCCCTTGGTGTCACAGAAGGCCTTGAAGCTGGAAAGTAGTGACTGTATGCCTGCAGGTGATTTCGAAATCAGGAGGGTGTCGTCCGCAAACAGGAGCGTCGGGATTTTCCTTCCAGCCAGGGATGGTGCATCTGCAGGATGTTGAAGAAGGTGCTCCACCACTCCATTGACGTAAAGCGAAAACAGAGTGGGGGCAAGCACACACCCCTGGCGGACGCCCCTGTCTACTGGAATACACGGGGTTTTTTCTCCCTGGGCACCCCATCTGATTTGGGCAAAGTTGTTTTCATGGAATTTTATCAGCAAGGCCAACAAATAGGGAGGTAGACCTAACTCGTCAAGGACCTTCCACAATAATGCTCTTGGAACCAGGTCGAAGGCTGTTTTTAAGTCTATGAAGACTAAGTATAAACTGCCCCCTCCTAGCACCACTACCTTCCAATAGAGCATTAAAAGGCGGAATGTCTGCTCGACGGTGCCTGTCCCTGATCTAAAACCCGCTTGGAAATCAGACAATATCTGATTTTCATCCACCCACTCCAGAATCCTGCCCAATACCGCTTTCCCCGCTACCTTTTGCGTCAAATCCAGCAAACTGATGGGGCGGTAATTGGCTGGGTCTTCCCTGCTACCCTTCTTAAAAATGGGGACTACTTCAGCGCCCCTCCAAGAGTCAGGGAAAGACCCCCCCAACATAACCTCATTAAGAAGAGCAGCAATTAATCTGCTCCAAAATGGGGAATTATTTTTTATCAAGTCGCCCGGAATCCCATCAGGTCCTGCCGCTTTGTTAGAAACAATACACCTGATTGCCTTCTCTACTTCCAAGGTGGTAAATAGGACTTCATTTGGTGGGAGATCTGTGGAACTGAGCCTTGGGAGCGGGTCTGGTTGCGGAGGCCCTGTCTGAGCCGAATACAATTTCGAAAAGTGGGCAAACCAGGCAACACCAGGGATATTACAAGTCAGTTGTTGATCAATGGGCTTGTCTCTTGATCTTAGCAAGTCCCAGAACCCCTTAGCATCTTTCCTTGTGCTCGCCTCCGTTAGGTCACGCCAAAAGTTGAAATCATATGTCCGCTTGGCCTCAGTCACAGTTTTCCTATAAAGTTTCCTTGCAGACCTGATGGTAGCTTGGTCTTTTCCTTTTACTGCAGCAACAAGATCACCCTTAGCAAGTCGACACTTGGCTGTGAACCACTTTTCACTTGTTCTCAGGGGCCCCTTTGAAGCAGTTCTGGAGCTGGGTTTGGAGATGATGAACAGCCCACTTAGTGCCGTTACAATCTCCGTAAATAACGATAAAAACATCTTGCTATCGCTATTCGTGCTATCAAGCCTAGATTCAGCCTCTAGTAAGATGGTTTCAGCTTGTGACATCCTAGCCCCATCCGCTGAGACTCTTGCCCATTTAAGACGTCTGCCACAATTTGAGGGAAGAATCTCATGTGAAGCTTTCCATAACTGATTTGTGGTTTCTTGAGACCCAGTTTGCCAGGGGACAGAAATGGTTAAAGCGAGAGGGTTGTGGTCGCTGTCACAGGTCTCTATAACCTCCATGTCTTGATGATATGGCCAGAGGTTATAGTTGAGCATAACAAAGTCAATTCTGGATGAGTGGCCCGTCCTATTGTATGTATGGGCACCCATGGGATCTGATTTAGAACGCCCATTCGTTGCTCTCAAGTTATGCTCCATGCAAAGAGCATTTATATCGATCGCCTTTTGTGTCCATTTAGGGATCGGTTCGAGGTTCAAAATAGGGATGCCCCTCCTGTTATCCTCCTCGTTGGTATCCAGAATATCTTCTTTGGCTAAAGGCTCAAAACAGCAATTAAAATCGCCTGCCAGCAGGACGAGAGAGTCGGCGTCACAGGCAGACAGGTAGTTACTTAAGCCTAAAGAGTTTAGAGATCCTCCGTTCCTATTGCCCCTTAAGTAGAGATTAAATAGTTCTAGTTTCCTTCCCCCTTTGTAGTGCACTGTTAGCCATTGAAGGTCAGGTGTTTTGGTGGTCCTTTGAGAAACACTGAGGTCTAGTGCTATGTTGATCCAAATGAAAAGACCACCGGATGGGCGTCCTTTAGAACCTTGGTGACATACAGCCGGAACATAGAAGGTCGAAAACCCCACTCTATGTCTAGGTTCCTGGCACCATGTTTCCTGTAGCAAGCAAATGTCATAGGGTGCCAGGAAGGTGCTCCATTCCGGGTTATCAAAGTTACGTGCAAGGCCAGCCACATTCCAGCTTAAGACCCTCAGTGAAGAATCGCCTGGGGAGGCAACTCTATCAGGCAGGTCGATCTCCATTGGATTAGATTGTACTGGAGGAGGGGGGATCGAACAGGGGCTGTCTGGCCTCGTTTCCACTCTTTTGCAATCTAAAATGGCCATTTTGATCGGTTCCATGGCCCGGGGCAAGAGAGTCAGAAGCCCGGCTTGACTAGTTGGAGGGCCGTTGGTTGGATTTCCAATTATGTCTATAACATGTGGAGACAATGCTTTTTCTAGTTGTGGGCATGCTGGGAACATAGAAAGTCAATCGACCTCCTCCAGGCCTCCAAATCTATTGTAGGTTGAAAGGCCATTCCAGTGCGAAAGAGTATTCTTTTGCCTCATGGGATGGGTGTTCCATGGGTGGTGCTGCACCAAGGACCAGTTATCCGCTTGGGTATGCAATTGACGTGGGGGGTAAAAATAGGATAGCGGCCTTGGTATGACTAGAGAATCTTCACTAGTTGGCCAGGAACAGATATGGTGCGCCGTATGTGGGTCTTCAAAAGTTACAACTACACAGTCCCCTTGCTTAGATTTCTTGGTTGGGCCCACCCAGGGTATTCTACGGACCATCATTACTCGGCTTCTTTTGCCATTGGGAGTCGGTCTGTTGACGTTAAGCCAGTGCATAGTTTTATTTTTCAATGACCAGTGGTTTTCGTGTTGGTCAGTGCCAATCACAGGGACGCCTGTCAACACGACCACATAGTCATTGGCCTCTGGTGGAAGGTCTATATAGCCTCCTCTAAAATTTTCTTTTGGACGAGGACCCTGGGTTTCGGCAGGCTGGGGTCTGGCGGATGCTACCAGGTTTGGATTTACTTTTCCGGGCTTAGAGTTCTGTGTGGGAATCTGCGGTTTGGTAGCCTGAGGTTTAGCGGTTATGGAAACTTGATCCACAGCCACAGTCCTCGGCTTAGGAACAGGCCTTACAGCAACAGGAACTGGTAGGGGGAGCTGCTCAGCTTGCAAAACAGGGGCTGGCGAAAATGGGTCAGATAGGGACACGCCCTGGTTTTCGAGACTTCTCAGGCCAAGAGTGGCCAGAGCAATAATGCTCTTCTCCATCTCAAGTAGATTGTTTTCTATCCTAGACAATCTTAAGTCGAGTGGTGAGAGAAGTTTTTTTAATGTTTCCCAGACTTGATCTATAAATTCCTTATCATTCCTTCCCTGGTCTTGTACCTGCGCCCCCTCGTCTACTGGGGTGGTGTTGGCTGGACCCTCTCCCATACTTTGGCATACTGACTGTGTGCTCGAGGAACCCTCAGGTAAAGCATTACGTGCCTGAGTGTTGGTCATTGTGAGCTGGTGGGAGACTGCGACCTTTGCCTTTTTACGAGAGTAGGCTGAGCGTGATTGGCATTTTCTTTTGGGTTGTGCACCACTAACACGGGAAGTAGTTGGGAATACTAGGGAAAGGGGATTAAGGGTGGGGGTCTGGGCGTGAGAAGGTGCAGCGTAGCTTAGCTCTTCTGTAATGCGTGATTGTTCTAAGGGCAAAGTGAGGGTGGAAGTAATCGGGGGCTGGTGTAAATCAACCTGGGTGGTAATACTATTTGGGCGGGCAGGGCGTGCTGGAGTGACAGCAGAGGCTATATGTCCTAGGGATGATTTTTTCGAGAGGGCAATTACCTCGGACAGCCTACGTGCAGCTACCAATTCTAGGGATACCCGAGTTTGAAGTTTAGATATTTCTTCATCGATGGCTATATTTGTGCGGGTGATGAAGTTGTCCATAGGGCCACAGATTTGTGAACCACCTTTGGAGGCTTTGCTACGTGTCATCCTAGTACTCATGGTGCTTACGATGAGATCAGGGTCGTCACTCGACTTACTAACTAGGGAGCTTCAGTTTAAGCTAACCTGTCTCAGCACGATGATACAATAACAAGCAGTTTAAGAGCAATAAGGGAGGTGGGCCAGGGCCGTCCTCTGCCGTCCTCGAACGGCCTCAAACGGCCCGCTCTTTGCCCGGTCTTAGCCCCGGACGCTCCCGCGCGCTCCCGCGCAGCGTCACTCTCCGATATTTATGGGCCAAAGACCAATGGGGTGTGTTGTAAAAAGGTGGGGGCGGGGCGTTCAGGGAGAGCGGGGCCAGGTGACTCAGCCTCCGGGACCGGGACTCCTGGGAAGGTGAGTCCCGGTTCACGCTCGCAGCCCTGATTCCTCACACGCCCCCACAGAGCAACCAGGCAGGAGACCACAAACAGGCGGTAAAGGTGAGGGGATTCCGCAGCGGGACCCGCGAAGCGGGTTCCGCAAGTCGTGGGTTTTGAGCAGCCATCACACAGGTGCAGCGCCGGCCAGGACCAACAAACAAACAGCGTGCCCTATTGTAAATAGGGCACCCTCACACCCCAAAAGTTCAGCGGCTTTCCACTCGCAGGGATAACACCGTTTGGTGGCCATCGCAATACCTCCACCTCTAGTCGTCCGATTTAAAGTGAAAATAGCATACTCTGGGGGAAAGGGTATTACGTACATGACTGTCCTATGAGGCCTAAAACCTCTACCACTTTTTCAGGGAAAAAAGTAGCGATCATAATGTCACAAAGGGAACATGACTCAGTGGTGGATGGACCATTGGTTTTGGCTGTCCCAGACACAGAGGGAATTGAATGGACAGTTTCTTCTTTATCTGTGTCTGAGAGTAAAGATACAGAGTCTCATATTGTTATTCCAATGAAGGTACAGGTCCTAGACTCATCTCATCACGTGAGAGTAATGATTGACTCTGAGGCTACCAGTAACTTCATAGATCAGGGATTAGTGCAAAAACTAGCACTGACCTGTGTGCTCAGGGAAGTCCCGGAGAAAGGATTGGCTGTAGATGGCAAACCTTTAAAGCCTGGGCCACTTACAGAACAGACAGAAAAAATGGAACTATCGGTACCGGCTGGTACACATAGACATGTGGAATCCATCCCATTGAACATAATCATAGCACCTCAATACAAGTTTATTTTGGGTATGCCTTGGTTGTGGCATCACAACCCCACCATAGATTGGAAAGATAAGACAGTGCACTTTCTATCTAAAGAGTGCAAGAATAGCTGCTTGAGAAGCTGCCCCTCACAGGCCAGTGCCTTGGCCCATCCGTTGTGTATAGCCACTGCAGCAGAAAAACCTTCTGCATATACATAGGCATGAGTCACAGGCGGAAGAGCTCCCACCTCACAGAATATACGCCTGCCAGATCCACCTCATAGCCCGGGCCACTATACCGTCTTGTAGGGTGTATGCGTTGTCAGTATCTGAAACCAAGCACCTTCGAGAATACCTAGACCACTACCTAGACATAGGATTTATACACCCATCTCATTCTCATGCAGCCTCACCATTCTTCTTTATCTCAAAAGCTAATGGAGACCTGAGAACGTGCATAGATGATCGCATTTCAAACAAAAATACTGTTAGAAACGGGTATCCACTCCCCCTAGTTTCAGTAGTTTTGGATCAGGTCAACAAAGCCACCATATACACCAAACTGGACTTGAGAGGTGCTTAACATTTGGTTAGGATTAGAGAGGGAGATGAGTGGAAGACTGCTTTCAAGACACGTTATGAGCTGTATGAGTATACCGTCTTGCCGTTTGGGTTGTGTAATGCCCCAGCGGCATTTCTTTTTGTTCTCGACGATGTGCTGAATGAGTATGTGGACTCTTTTGTGGTTGTCTACATCGAAGACATTTTGTTCTATTCAGAAAATGATGAAGTAAACGAGGATCTTGTTCCTTAGGTGTTACAAAGACTAAGAGAACATAATTTATTCTGCAAATTCAGCAAGTGTGACTTCCACGTGTGTGAAGTAGAGTCCGTGGGAGTGATGTTATGTCCGCCTGGGCTCTGCATGACTGAAAGAAAGGTTAAAGCAGTACATGGATGGCTGGTTCCCAACAGTGTACATGATGTGCAGAGTTTTTATAGGATTCCCTAACTACTACCGTAGGTTCAGTCTGCACTTCTCCCATGTAGTAGCCCCAATTACAAGACTTTTGAGAAAAAGAGAACCTTTCGAGTGGACCAGTGACGCTATGAAAACGTTTGTTCTTCTAAAAAAGGCATTCACTACAGCTCCTGTTCTAAGGCACCCACAGACCGAACTTCCCTTTATAGTCCAAGCAGATGCATCTGATGTCACTGTAGGGGCAGTGCTCTCACAAAGAGACCAACAAATGGGACAATTACACCTGATGGCCTATATGTCCCAAAAACTGACTGCTGCAGAAGTAAACTACACTATCGCAGAAAAGAAGCTACTAGCTATAGAAAAAAGCCTTCCAAGAATGGAGACACTACTTATGGGGGTCGCAAAACCAAGTAACGGTATATATAAACCACAGAAACCTCCAATATATGAAAACTACTAGACAACTGGCACAGCAGCAGATGAGGTGGATGCTTTTCTTTGCAGAGTATGACTTTGAATTTACATTTCAGCCAGTAAGTGAAAACCGAAATTCAGACGCACTAGCCAGACATAGCACTGACAGCAGTAAAAGAAAGGTACATAACAATGCTATTATATCACCTTCAAATGTTTGTGTGCAGTAACGGTTGAAAACTTCTTAAAGAAGTAAAAAAATCCCGCCCATCAGGATCATGGGATCAGTGGGTTGGAGCATATGAGCATAGAAGCCTCAAACATGCATTGCCCTTCCATGACAACAAGCTGTATCTTCCTTCCGTCTCAAACCACCGTAAGGCTTTCGAGTGGTGCCACAGTTCTGTCATTGCTGGTCATCAGGGTTTAACAAAAACCAAGCAGTTAATACAACAATACTTTTGGTGGAATACCCTACTCAAGGATGTAAAGATGTGGGTATCCGGTTGTGAGGTTTGTGCCAGATAAAAGGGAGAGCCAGAAAAAGCAAAAGGAAAGATAATACCCATGCCTACCCCCAATCAACAATGGCAGAACATCAGCATGGATTTTATCATTGATCTACCTAACAATCAAGGCAAAACTGCCATCTTGATAATGGTGGATAGCCTTACCAAAATGGGGAATTTAATTCCATGTACTAACTTACCTACAGCAGGCCAGACCGCACAGTTGTTGCTCGAAAATGTGGTGTGCCTACATGGGTTGCCAAAAGTCATAGGGCCCGATTCACAGAACTAACTTAAGACAAAATCCTAAACTTACTACCATTTTCTTATTCACAGAAGGCACTTACTCATTTTGGTATTCACAGAAGACACTTACTCACTTCGGTATTCACAGAAGTTAGGAGTCCTAACTTGAGGACTCCTAAATGCCTTCTGTGAATAAGAAAGTCTTAAAATTAGGATTTTTCTCAGTTTAGGAGTCCTAAAGTTCGGACTCCTAACTTTACTACTAGAAAAACTGAGAAAAATCCTATTTTTAAGGGTTTCGGTATTCACAGAAGGCATTTAGGAGTCCTAAAGTTAGGAGTCCTAACTTTACCACTACTAAATTGAGAAAAATCCTAATTTTAAGACTTTCGGTATTTACAGAAGGCATTTAGGAATCCTAAAGTCAGGAGTCCTAACTATACTACTACTAAACTGAGAAAAATCCTAATTTTAAGACTTTCGGTATTCACAGACGGCATTTAGGAGTCCTAAAGTTAGGACTCCTAACTTCTGTGAATACCGAAATGAGTAAGTGCCTTCTGTGAATACCAAAATGAGTAAGTGCCTTCTGTGAGTACAAAAATGGTAGTAAGTTTAGGATTTTGTCTTAAGTTAGTTCTGTGAATCGGGCCCTTAGAGTCTTAGGTGGAAAATATGCAGTCCTCGTCTGGACCAGTTCTAAAGTTTGGGAAGATGGATTCACTGCTGCTAGTGATAGAAGGGCAAACCAAGTATGTTTCAGAGATCACTGCTTTTGATGAATAAAGGCTCCTTCAGTTGCTGCAGGAGAACGGCAACAACCAAAAGGCAACTGAGGATGAGGGGATAGAAGGATTCAACACAGAGACGTCCTTAATGAGAATGCCATTATTACAGGGTTTTTTTATAAATCATTCTATATCAGGAGCATTCACAACCTGTAAAATACTTAACAAGAATGTCAGAACTAAGAAACCTTGTGTGAAACAACAAAAAAGGTAGTTGAACCCACATCAATTAGATCTAATTGTAAAGTGTATTAAGAAAGTGCACACAACCTGCAGTGTATCTAAGTGATGAAATAACAAAAGTTCCTTGTTGCTCAACTCAATGGTGCAAATTTTGTAGACCTCGAAAGGATGAATGGATGGGTGGATTCACTGGGATTCAATCCTGGGACTGGGGGGACTAAGTACAGTTTCCTGCATTGGATACATTGGCCAACTCTGCCAGCAGGGCTGGTCTGTACTACAGAGTAATGGTAAGGATTCACATAACTTTAATGTTATATAAAGACATTGGCCCTGACTGTGCTAATTGATAAAACCATCATAGACATTTAATTTTTAAAGTGCTATTTTAGGGATATGAAATACAAGCATCCCCTATAGATTCAAAATTTCAAACCACCTTATTCAGCAATGCTGAACTATATCCATCTAGGAAATAACTTGTCAACGTCTAAATGCACAGTATTAAGGTGATGGAAACTACATGCTTCAGATTCTTTCCTTACAGAAGTGAAGCAGCTAAAGGGAAGGTACTCTTCGTTTACTTTATCTGATACTCATATAAATCAACCAATAAGTCAGGATTTATAAAGTGTGGCTAATCACCAGGTAGTGTACCTAGTCACTTGCAGGTTCCAGAGGCTTATTTGAACAGCTAGGTCTTGAGGGCTATTCAGAATTCCAGAAGTGAGGTGCTGGTCAGGAGGTGTGTGAGGAGGCTGTTCCTCGTCTTTGCTGCAATGTGAGAGAAGGAGCGTGCTCCAATTCTGCTTCGGTAGATGTAGGGAGTATGGGCAAGTGAAAGGCAGGTGGAGCGTGGTCTTCTCGACAGTTGGTGTAAATTCAGGCAGTAGTCAATGTAGGTGGCCCTTGGTTGTGTAGAGCCCTGTGTGCTTGGGTCAGCATCTTAAATTGGCATCTCTTTTGTACAGGGAGCCAGTGGAGTTTCCAGAGTTGGGGTGTGATGTGGGGTATGATGTGGGTTCATCTGTAAAGGCAGAGGATGAGTCTGGCTGCACTGTTCTGTAGGGTATGAAGTCTTTGTAGGAGGTGTGCAGCAATTTCTACATAAAGGGTCTTGCTGTAATCCAGTTGGCTGGTAATGAGGGCTTATGTCACGGTGCGTCTCATATATAGAGTTAACCACTGATAAACGAAAACAACAGTCCCTTGCACACGCTGACAGTATATATTATGTATCATTGTTTCTTAGACCTGAAAAAGTCGATGCACACAACAACTAAGCGCGACAAAACACGTGCTGGCTAAGGATCTAAAGATTAAACTGAAGTGACTGTTTCAATGGGGGAACAAGAGTGTTTTTTATTATTGTCAATGATACATAATATATACTGTCGGCGTGTGCAAGGGACAGTTGTTTTAGTTTATCAGTGGTTATCCACACATTGGGGAGGAGGGTGGCTCCCCCCACCCTTATGCACCTTAATCATAATTGTACACTAGTATTTACAAGGAGCTCCATTACCCTACACAATCCACCAACCAAGAAGTCCCACTCGTGTATAGAGGTAGTCACTTGAAAATCTTATGTAGCATGCGCAGAGTGAGGAAGCAGCCGGAGGAGACAGCGTTGATCTATGATCTTATGGTGAGCTTGTTGTCAATGATGATTCTGGGGTTTCTGGTGTGGTTGGAGGAAGTGGGTGCAGGTCCTAGGTCTGAGGTCCACCATAGTCACTCCATATGTTGCTGCTGTTGCCAAAGATCAGTACGTCCATCTTGCCTGTGTTCGGCTGCAGGAAGTTGTTCCTCATCCAGTCGGCGGCGTTTGTTATGTCTCTCTGGAAGTTGGTTCTTGTGGTGGTGGGGTCATCAGTTAGTGAGAGGAAAGTTGGGTGTCCTCAGTCTAGGAAATTATGTTGAGACCGTGGGATATGACGATGTTGGCCAGTGGGGTCATATATGCGTTGAAGAGCCTGAGATTGAGAGATGATCCCTGGGAGACACTACAAGGGATCTCCTTGGGTTCCCAACTGAAAGGTGGGAGGTGGATCCTCTAGGATCTCCCAGTGAGGAAGGAGGTAATCTATCTGAGTACATGCGCTTGGATGTCAATATGATGGAGTCTTTCAATCAGTATGCAGTAGGATACGATGTAAAAGGCTGCTGAGAGGACGAGGAGGATTAACGCTGCTGTTTCTTCTCAATCAAGGAAGGTTTGGATGTTGTAGTTGGCTGCGATCAGGGCGGCTTCAGTGCTGTGCTTTCTGTGGAAGCCAGATTGGGAGGCATCGAGTAGCTGGCTCTTCTCTAGGTGTGTCATGAGTAGCTTGTTGATGATCTCTTCCAGTACCTTCGCTGAGAATGAGAGCAGGGTGATTGGCTGGTAGTTTTTGAGTTTGCTAGGGTAGGGGGAGGGTTTTTGATTAGTGGTCTGACTTCGGCGTGTTTCCAGGCATCAGAAAATGTTGCGGTGGTGATAGAGGTTTTGAGTAGAGTGATGGGTTCCTGGCTGATCCTTTGGATTCCAAGGTTGAAGATGTGGTGTGGGTCTGTAGGAGCACCGAAGTGGATGGATTTCATGGTGGAGGTGGTGTGCTGGGTGGAGAGGATATTCCATGTGGTCAGAGTGTCGTTTGTGTCAGTTATGGTGGTGGCGTATCTGTCAAAGAAGTCCATAGGTGTGGGTTGGGGTTCAAAGGGTCTGTATATGGTTGTGATCTTTCATGGAAGAAGCGGCACAGCTCCTGTGAGGGTGTGATGTTGTTTTCACTGGCAGCGGGGTTGGAGAATTCCTTAATGATCTTCACATTTTCCTTGGAGGTGTTGGTGCTGATTTCAGTGCATGTGGTAAGGGCTGTCTTATTTGTTGCCCTCAGCAGGCAGTGGTAGAGGTTGAGGGAGGCTGACTCGTTTCGTTGTTCTGTGTACGTGGGTGTATCAGCTGGCCTTTTTGGAGGACTTTCTCTCGATGGGGACAGTGCTGTCTGCATATTTGGTGATCCAGGAGTTGAAGTTTTTCACTACTGGTTTGAGGTTGGTGATGGTATAAGGGTTGGAGGTGTTGAATGCGTTTGCCCAGCTGGTTTCTGAGAGTTTGTTTCACATCTGTGGGTGGCAGTGTTCAACTTGGAGGTGGCGGTGGTGGGGCTGGAGATGCTGAAGTGGATGATGGAGTGATAGTTAATGTGAGTTCTGTGACATGGCTGTATTTGACATGATTGCTGGAGGTAAAAATTGGGTCCAGCATGTGTCCTGTGGTGTGTGTAGGGATGTGGATGATCAGGGTCAATCTGAGGCTGCTCATACTGTCGAGGAGATGTGCAGTGTTTTTGTTATGGGGGCATCGATATGCAAATGTAGGTAACTGAGGAAGATCTAATCCTTGGAGTCGAAGGCTAATGATGCAATGACGTTGGTGATGCTGTTGTAGAAGCTGGAGCACAGACCTAGGCATCAGTGTACAAGGGTGCCTTCGATGGTTATCTTGTTCTCTGTTTGGAGCTTGATGTTCAGATGTTCCATGGGGGTGGTGATGTTGTTGGTGATGGTGGCACACTGTATGGTCTTTTTGTGGATGATGGCGGTTTCTCATCCCTTTATGTTGTTGCGGTCCTGGTGAGTGACTTTATATCCATTGGGGATTGCTGTGGCAATGTATGGGGTCAATGTGGGGTTGAGTGAGCTCTCAGTAAGGAAGAAAATGTTGGGTACAAGGGTGGCAATGAGGTCCTATGACTCAGTGGAATGCTTGCATAGCGAGCTTGTGTTGAAAAAGGCGCATGCGAGTTGGTGTTTTTGTTCAGGTGGTGTATGTGGTGTGTTTGGGGTAGGGCTTGTTGGTGGGCTGGTGTGTGCAGTGGCAGGTGAAGTGGCAGTGGGTGAAGGTGAAAGGTCCTACTGTGGATTGTGGGTCGGTGCAGTGGCAGTGTTTGCTTCGGCATACGAAGTAGCGAGTGTAGGGCTTGTGATGGTGTAACTTCGGGAGACGGGAGGGCCAGGGGTCATGGTGCAGGGTGCTGTCCAGGCATGGATGGGTGCAGACTGGCTGACCTTTGGCGCGCTAGTGGAATACACAATGCGTGTGTCCACTGGAAGCCACAGGAATATGGCAAACTAGGTGTCCAGGTGCTGCTGATGTGGTTGCACTGCAGCCTGCATTAAGTAGGTCCTGGGATTGGAAGGGCTTCCGTTGGCAGGAAAAACGGTGGGTGGGAAAACCCAGTCGGGTAAACCCCAACGGGAAAACTCAGGCAGCTGCAGTGTCACTGGATCAGTATGGAACAAGCAGGAACTGGATGCCACAAGCAAGTGGCAAGCTATGTGTCCAGGTATCTACTACATTAAGGTGTCAAATGATTTATTAAAATATGCTCTGTTTTTGTAAATTGGTGGGGGGTTTTCTTGCGTTGTATTTTCACTTTGTTACAGTTTATGTGCTACATCATACTATACACATTTCCACTAGGTTAATCTTGACTGCTTTTGTGCTAAGGTAACAGAGGATTAAGCATAGGTTAATTTAGTGGCTTTTGTGGTTCACCCTGACAGGGAATGTGGCTGTTCCTTGAGCAGAGTTGACACCCACTCAACCACCCTCCTTATTTCTCACAGTGAAACAGAATTGTGATGCTCTTCCCATTCCTCAATATAAGACCTCATAGCCTGGTTAAAAATAGGGAGGGGATGGAGCCGTATTTGTACCTTATGCATAATGCCCAGGATAGGTTTTTAATGGCGCGTTTTAGGCTCAATCTTTTACCTTACTTACTGGCCGATCCACCAGGTTTTATATCATTGATTGAGCAGAAGGGTGCCTGCGGCTGCGACAATAGGTCTCCGCAGGACACCCTTCATTTTGTACTTTTGTGTCCTTTTTATTCAATGCCTAGGCGCAGATTCCTAGTAGGAATTTTAAAGCAAGCTAAAGTAGCACACGCTAAAGATGCACTAATTTTTCTGCAAAAAGCAACCGACCCCCTGACACTTTGTACTATTATGAATTTTATTAGAGTTGCTGTACGATTAAGGGCAACTAGAGAACCAACCTGATTGTCCTTTTAAATGAAATGTGTGGTTTAGTTTCTTTTTTACTTATGTGTAGTAGCAGTCAGGATTCTGGATAATGATTTAATAGTTTTTTTAACTGTCTGTATCTGTGTGCTTTTATGATGTTTTTTAATCATCGAATAAAGAAATACTGACTGACTGACCTCATAACACTCTCCTTAAGTCCTCCTAGGACCCTACTAAAAGCTTGTTTGAAATTCCAGATCTCTCCCTTAGCAGAAAAGTCAGCAAAATTAAAATTGAAGCAGAACATTTAAATGTTAAAGATTGCAATACAACGGAGGTAATTCCACCAGCAGCCTTGCAACTACTCAAAGAGGGCAATTAAACACACCTCTGCTTTGGATTTAGCCATTGTCTCTCCACTCAGCCAACCACATTCCTACTTTGAGTCACAGTCCTTGGTCTGTGCTAAACAAACGTCACAGAGAGCCTCCTCGGAGAACCTCTTCACCTCCACAGCCCCATCAGCATAGACTCTAACTTGTGCTTGCTCCCTTACTGCCTAGCCCCTAAGGAAGCAATCCCAGTTTCTTCTGATAGCATGAACGGAAAGGCAGCTGGCAGTTGGGGCAATGGGATGAGGGAGCAATGGGCTGCACTTGATTTCTGTACGAAGGTGCCAGGAAGGCAGAATGCAGTAGTGCTGGGATTTCTATCGCGCCAAAGCGCCAGCAGTGTCTGTGTGTATGTCCTTATCCATAGAGAGGAGGTGGAGAATGCAAAGGTATGCACAGGCGCTCAGGCTCTTCCGGGTCTTCCATTAGATTATTGTTATTGTTATTGTTAACTTCGGTTTAATAGCGCCAACTCACCTACAGGTCTCTAGGCGCTCAAGACCGACGACAAACAGAAGTAATGCAGAACGTATGAAAGGCAAAAAAGAGAGGCATTCAGTGCAGCTAATTAGGTGAGCCAAAAGCCTCCCTAAATAGAAGAGTTTTTAACAGCTTCCTAAAACGCAGGAGATTTACTTCTCTCCGAAGTGGTTCTGGAAGTTTATTCCATATCTGTGGAACCAGAACCGAGAAGGATCTCCCACCTTTGGTTGCTAGCTTATATCGGGGGCAAACCAAAAGCTGAGAGTCAGAGGGCCTAAGAATTCGTCTAGGCTTATAAACCTTCAAGCGCTCTTTAATATAGGCAGGAGCCTGTCCGTAGATTGCTTTATGGACCGTACATAAGCTCTTAAACTCCGCTCTCTGCTCGATAGGAAGCCAGTGTAACTTGAGCAGCAAAGGAGAAGCATGAGTTCGACTAGGTAGCCTGAAGATTAATCGCGCCGCATCATTCAGGACAACCTGCAGTCTACTAGTCAAGGTTTTAGGCAGACCCAAATAGAGAGCATTTCCGTAATCCAGCCTCGATATAATCGTAGCAGAAACAACCATTCGAAGCATGGAGAAAGAAAGAAGGGGAACTAGTTTACGCAGCAGTCTAATCAACCCAGTACACATCCCTACTACGGAGGCAATCTCACTGGCCATTGACAACTCATTGTCAATCTTGATACCAAGACTTTTTACTTTATCACACGGTGTCGGTGTAGGGCCTAGTTCCTGGGGCCAGTAAAGGTCACTCCAAGGTGAAGCTAAGGTCGAAACCACCAGAACCTCCGTTTTGTCCGGGTTTATCTTCAACTGGTTTGCAGTCATCCAGCCAACCGTATGTCTGAGGATGTTCTGGGCATTAGTTTGTGCCCGGGCCGTATTATCAATACTCAGCAGCAGCTGGGTATCGTCAGCGTAGTTAAACACACCACAGCCCATAGTCGCAAGAGATGCAATCAACGGTTGTAGGTAAAGATTAAAGGGACTCCGCACTCCAAAATGCCTATATCGGAGATACAGTCCCCCAGTTGGATCCTCTGCGACCTACTCGTCAAGAAGGACTGGAGCCATTTATGGGCCAGACCCCTTACCCCAAAAGAGGTCAATCTGTCCAATAATAGGGAATGGCTGACAGTATCAAACGCCGCCGATAGATCTAAAAGTATCACGGCGCTTGGTTTCTTACTATCAGCCATACCTCTAAGCTCATCCAGCACCGAGAGCATCACCAACTCGGTGCTGTGATGTGCACAAAATCCTGCCTGGCGCTCCTGGAGTAGATGGTGTGACTCCAGGAATAAAGAAAGGGACTTCAGCACATGTTGCTCCAAGACCTTGGACAAGAAAGGTAATTGGGATATCGGCCTATAATTTTTCAAAATGGTCAGATCGGCTCCTGGTTTTTTTAACAGAGGTTTAACTCGGGCCTCCTTAGGACTCGATGGTAAATAACCAGTCTCCATTGAACTATTGAGAAGGGAGATAATATGATCTTCTAGGATAGGACATGCCAGGTGAAAGACCCTGGGGGGACACGGGTCCGCCGTGGAACCTGATTTGGTTCTACTCATTAGCTGCTCAAGCTCCATGGGATCTATCTCAGGGAACCTTGATATGGAAACTTCCACAGAGGTTTGAACTTCCTGTACTGGAAGCGAACCATTCAGAGTACTATGCTCAATCTCAGAGAGAATAGTCTCAACCTTCTCCAAAAAATACCGTTGAAAAGTATCAACGTTTATTGTGGTTTCAGACGTTTAGGGTTTTTTACTCAACTCTGTCAGAATTTTGAATGTTTCTTTCTGAATATTCTCCGACTGCTTTATGCGGGTTTCGTAGAAATCTGCTTTTGTAACTACGATCAACTTTTTATATAAGTTAAGTGAGGTTTTATACGATTCCCGATCTACGCCATCTTTTGTTCTCCTCCAGTTCCTTTCTAGATGGCGGAGCTTCTTTTTACAGTCCCTCAACAATGGAGTGAACCATGGAGCCCCTTTTCCTACTCTTTTTACCTTTTGTAGCTTTTCAGGTGCTATCTGATCAATCGCCTGGCTCAAAATTCGCATTATGTCCCTATAATCCTGATCCAAATCTCCGCTAGAGACCAGTGATTGTGCATAATCAGGAAGAGTGCTAGTCAAGGATAGTGAATCAACTTTTATCCACTGACGAACTTTCCTCAAATTTAATTGATTTTGAGCCAAGAAGCCTACAATGGGAATCTCACAGTTCACCAGATAATGATCCGACCAGACACAGGGTAGAATGTCCACAAGGATAACCTTTGGGTCTGAGGTCCAAATAAGATCCAAGGTATGCCCCTTGATATGTGTGGGGGCATCTACGAGCTGTTTAATACCAAGTGAAGACATAGTATTCTCCAAGTGTCGAGTTGCTGGATCCTTATGGGCTTTATCCCAGTGCATGTTAAAGTCCCCAGTTACCACAATTTTTTGATATCTTGTACATAAATCAGATATGATAGGGGCAAATAAATCATTAAATGCTGGTGTGGAATTTGGAGGGCGGTAGACTGTAAGAATCACGAGGCATGAATTATTCAAAGTAATTTTCACACCAAGAATATCAGATAGATCTACAGACTCAGCCGCTATTTTAACAACCGTTAAGTACTTTTTATAAAAAATAGCTACCCCCCCACCGCAAGCGTTGTTGGTACGGTTATACCATACCACATCATATTCATTGGGAAGGGTGGCTATAATATCAGGCAGGGAGTCATCGCCCAACCATGTCTCCGTAAGAGTCAACACATCAATATCCTCTTCCTGAAGAAGAAGAAAAATTTCAAGACAGTGCTTATGAAGTGACCTTGTATTCAAACTATTCAACTTCAAAGAAGGCGGGACAGTCCCTGACTTCCCCCTGCGTGGTCGAAGGATATTCATATCCTCTAGCCTCATCGTAATGATGGAAGCTAACTTCTGAATACCACTGTCTAATAAATGTAAGTCTCTGGCGGAAAATACCTTTCTCGGAGCAGCAGACCACGCCCCTGAGCCCGGCCGAGCGCGGACGGCGCAGACGGGCTGAACTCAGGCGTAACTCCGGCGGAAATCCGGCGAACCCGCTGCGCGTGCCCGCTGCGCGTCCGCATGACCGCCTTAAGTAGCTGTCTATCGTCCTTCTGACGACTAGACCAGCAACAAAGATGGCGCCGCCAGGCGTCCTTCTCTCCCCACCAGTATGTCCCCCGTGGGAGTGATTATGTAGCAAGGACCCGCTAAAAGAGCAGTGAGTTTTACAAGATTAGAGTGCAGGTAAGGGGCCAGCAGTTTAAAAACAGGGGAAACTGAAAATAGAATTAAAAATAAATACCAAAACGGGAACTTTAAAAATCCTGGACAAACAATTGCACTCTTGCCATTAAGAACGCTGTGCGCAATACAATCACGCTGCCAGTCAGGTCAAGCAGTCAATTATACCTATTGCATAGATGATGTACCCCGTTTCTTCTGTTTCCTACAATAATACAGTGAATAAAAACCGTGCTCTTATTTGGGCCATTGGGGACTTTTTACAGCTTCTAACTGTCTATAGTCCAGTGTTGTGCTTCAAAGGTATCTGTGTAATTTCAACAACTTTGAGAATCCTTTGGCCAGTATAGATGTGGGATTCTCCATGGTAAATATGACAAGACGTCTGTCTGTCAGTTTTATTATCCTGGAAACAGATGTCCTTATGTACATTCCTTTCATGAAGGTTTATTTTTATTCCATTGCGTTTCTGTCATTTCTTGCAGTGAGAAGGTTAGATTCCAAATTTGCCTCAGTTTGGGTCCTTTGTATCCATTGATTTCTATTCTTTTTACAAAAGTAAAGTCCAGTCAGCAGCATCTCTTCACCTTCTACCTTTCCATACATTTCATTTAAATAGATTGCTATCTTCCCGCTTGCCTGGAAAAACTAAGACCCAGTAAGTTGCAATCCCGTTAGTCTATTGCCTTCTTGATTAGTTACAAGAGACATCAGCTTATTTAGAAAATATTCATATTACGACTCCTTTCTAGACCCTTCCTCTTTAAACGCATTGGAACAGGTGCCTCTACAGGAGAGGGGGTCGCACTGTGGCAAAATGAGCAGCACACCTTTGACTTCTTCCCATGCTATCAGACCCGTCTCCCACACAGTGTCTCAATTCATATGGTTACTCAAGGTGATGCAAATCTCTTGATTTACAAAGTTTCATTATCCTGGTCTCGGGTATATGCCTTATCCTGAGACGATAACAACGAGGTATATTATCAAGCACGGCGTTAAAATTATCGCCGCTTTAGCGTCAGAAAACTGCCGCTTAAGCGGCGATAATGGGCTTGACAATATGCCCTTGAGAATTCCAATAGAAGCCCATGTTCTGGTGTCAACATGGGCTTCTATGGGAATTCTCTGCGGCATATTATCAAGCCCATTATCGCCGCTTTAGCGGCAGTTTTCTGCCGCTAAAGCGGCGATAATTTTAACGCCGTGCTTGATAATATGCCCCAAAGTTCCTCATGTACCCCAAGTGCAATCACCACCATTTTGGGAGTCTATTTCAGTCAGAGGGGCTCTTTTCTCTCTGGCAGTAACTGCAGCTTGTGTCCTACTACAGACCTGGGGGCAGATTTACAAGCCCCTTGCACAACTTTTGCATCATTTTTAACATTGGAAAAGTGACGCAAAAGTGGCGCACAAGTGGCACTGGCCAACTCTCTAACCTTCCAATACATGCCCCCGTCCCACCCGTCAGGGTCTACATTTCTTCACTGTCTCAACAATCTTCAGGCCTTTGAGATTCGTAAAGGTGAAACATGACACTATGGACTCCACGGTGTCTGGGTATATTCTAGTTATTGTAAAATCAGTTTTCTGTACCTTAATTCACCAAGCCCTAGGCTGCAAAAAATAAACATGGGGGCATATTATCAAGGGCAATATCGCCACTTTAGCGGCACTTTTTGACGCTAAAGCAGGGAAATTTTCATCGCCCTATTAGCAGGCTGTCGCTAACAGCTGCTAGTGACAGTTTACTGGCAATAGCGCCCGTTTTTTGCCGCTTTGCTTGTCAGCGATGAATATCGGTAATGACATGCAAAGTAGGCGTTCCTTACATCTCGCCGTGGAAATCCGCGCTGACACGGCAGCGCAATGTTAGCAAGCCTCGAACAAACCCACAAAGCGATAAAATAAACCGTGCTAACCGCGGTTATCGCTGGTTTGCAATGACTGCTTTGAAACTTACTTAGCCATACTTATCATGGCAGGCGTGGCTTGTACGGCTGAGGCAACGGGGCATATTGTCAAGGAAACGCGATAAATATTGCATTTCCCGATTTGCGCGATTCTGTTTGATGCCGCTATCGCAGGATTTGATGGCCGTGGAGATGTGCGTTGATAATAACGCAATATCTCTGCGAATGAATCCTGCGATGCGCGGCGTTAAACAGAATCACGCAAAGCAGGAAATGCGATATTTATTGCGTTTCCTTGATAATGTGCCCCATGGTGTTATATAAAAGAGTTAGTCTCCATTTTCCAAGTTTTTCAGTGTCTATTTATTTATTTATTTATTTTAGAACGCTTTACTGTAGGAATAATATGATATTCTAGAAGAAGTACATGAAGATTCTGGGGATCAATATATGAAAGTGTAATAATCAACCAGATTCCCACTTTGTTCTTCAACAAACTTGTGATCTACGTAGATTATGCAAAACTATTTCTATCTCACTATAATATGGTCCAACACCCACATATTTAAATGATATCTGTTCGACTGCACCCCAACCAATGGTCTTCAATGACTGAATCCGTTCACATGGGATTTGACTTAAGTAGGTGTTTTCCATCATTCAAGGATACCAAATGTTGTTTTTCAGAAAGAGTTACTGCACTTCTGATCTTTTTGTTACTCAAGAGAAAGCCAATTGCTCAACTTCCAGCAGAAAAGAATGGGAAGTAATGGGCACCATTGCCTGAGTTTGCTTCTTAGACTCTTTGTTCCATCGTTATGAAAGCTTATGATTTATTGTCAAGAAAGAATACTCATTGTAGTATTCCTAATCCCAACTCTAAAAGACTCTGAACATGTCCTGTCATGTTAGAATCAAACACCATGCATGCAGGTAGTACTGGTATGGAATGACAGTTCTTAAGATTGTCTGGGATATGAAAGGGGAGTCAAACACGATTGAGACTTTACATCCAACCGTGAATCCAGAGTGGTCACAATGGACGGATCAGTAGCCACCATTAGACGTCTCTGGGCAGTCTTTTTCTATAGCACTCTTAGGACTGTGTGCTGACTCATACAGATCTATAACATGTAAATTCACTAATATAATTACATTTCTTATGAATGTACACACATCGGTGTTACATAGGTAGCTTGGCAACTAGGGGACATTTCTTCCACTAGGTCATCAGAGCCCTCTGTTTCGTCAATATTCAGTGTTTCTGTGGCTATAGTGATAGTAGAAGGAATAGTGCCCGCCAAATTTTACGTTTTAGCTCATTCAATGACAACACACTCACAATATCTAGATTTGTGTACTGAATATATGTTCACATACGTTATTTAACAATTTATTTACTATTTTATAGCATTACATTTCAACTAGAAAGACTGAAGAACAGAATAGTGAATGCACATAGCATATAGTACATGGCATGGGGTTAAAGGCATGCAAAGGTTGAGAGCATGCATGGGCTATTCTGTTTTGGGTTTAAGCCTATAATAACTGATAAATCCCCCACCCAAAGGGAAAAAGCCCTCATCATTGTAAACATATAAACAATGATAAACACCTGGGCAACCACTAACTATATGTATTTATATTTTTTTAATCTATTTTAAATAATTTAATTTAACATTATTTCCTACAACATTTTATTTAGGTCTTTACATCCATTATTTTGCAATAACAGTGGTTGGGCATCGGTGGTGCTGGACTCACTACTGTTTCTTTTTGTCAGTAGCAACTTACACTTGTAAATTTGGCTCCACCCCGACGAGTAAGTCTACACCTGAGTAACTTTGCTCTTGGATTTTATGACTAGCCAAAAGTAGTAGAGTTGAGTAAAAGTGTAAAACTAAACTTACACATATAAACTAATCACAAATATAAGTTACCTTGGTGGATAGCCCTGATAGTGTCCCCAAAAGGGCACACATATTCATGAAGCGAGTTCCATTCCACTAAGCACTTGCCTAACTCCTGACTCTGAACTATATATTTCATATGGTGCTCTTCTCCTGGACCACAAGGCTATCCTGGCATACGTGGAATGATGTGAGAAGTAATATAGCAGTACCCTCCATCTCTTAATTAGTTTAATATGTCAATCCCTGATAATTTGGTTTTCTTCTATCTATTCTAAAATGTGCACATATCCCATTTTACATCTAGAACACCAGTTCAAACTCTGTGACTAGAATTTGAGATGCCAAGTGCCTATGATTTGTTTTCTACTGTGATTTAATATTTTGCTCTCTAGAGCGGGCTCGCTGAGGTGGTTTTCAAAGAACAAATTGAATTTGGATAAAATAAACTCAATTTGTTTTTAAAGATAACTTGATAAAAACATTAGCTACATTGGAAATTATCTTTGAATACTTAAATACTTGGAAATACAGCCACTTGGAACTTGCCCTAAAAAGACTAATATCCACTATTAATTTTAAATTGGCTAAATCGCACTTTACTACATTTGGAAGTAGTAATATGTGTCTGTGTGTCTGAAAGAGAGGGTACATGAGAGATAATAACTCCTTTACCGCGGCGCAAATTCCGCCGCGGTGCAAAAGTTCTATTAGGTGAGCGGGGCCAATGGACATGCGCAGCACTAGCGAGGTAGTGCTCACGACGGCTATTGGCCGACGGGCGCACTTAACGGGATAATAGTAATGATAACAATAATAATAATAATAATACACTTTTTATACAGCGCATAGCTACTCCTGTGAGGAGTGTCCCAGCACTGAGCAGTAGGAAACAAGCTGAGGAGACAATTGGGAGAGGAGGGTCATAAAAAAGCCAAGTCTTGAGGTTTTTCCAAAACTGAAGCTCTGACAGTGATTGCCTCAGCTGCAGCGGAAGGGAATTCAAGACTTTAGAAGCAGGAAAGCAAATAGATCTACCGCCAGCGTGAGCTTTCTTGATTTCTTGATTTTGGGCCTCTTGCAAGAGTAGTGCCTCTGTGGACCTGAGGCACCTTCTAGGAGGGTATGGCTCCTATAACAGTAGCAAAATGCCTTAAAAGAAAGGAACTTCTCCACCAGGAGCCAGTGAAATTTCTGAAGTGCCCTACTCATAGATGCCCATTAGGGGAATTAAAACAGCAGGTGAGCCGCAAAATTCTGTACCCGCTGAAGTCTCTTGATCCTAGCCTGAGAGGCTTCCAGGTATAAGACATTACAGTAGTCCTCCAGAGAGACCACTAACGCCAGGATCACAGTTTTCGTGGTCGAGATTGGTAAGAGATGGATAACACATTTGAGAGATCTAACAATGCCAAAAAACTTCCCTGCTAAGGCTGAGATTTGACTCTCAAAATTGATTTTATAGTCAAACCAAACACCCAAGTTTTTAATCTAGGGGTTAGGCTGAGGTAAGGGACCCAGGGATTCTGGCCAGCAGGTTGCAGGCTGCTTGCCAAGTATCAGGACCTCCGTATAACCTCCATTTAATTTGCAGGCAGTTAAGGTCCATCCAGTGGGATACCTTAGACAAGCATCCCTGAAAGCCACAGCAGCAGCAGCAGATTTATGGGACACGGTGATGATCAATGGAGTGCAGTCGGCGTGGCATATCATTTCAAAGCCATGTCGCACAGTGATGTCTGACAGGGGGTGGATGTACAAATTAAAAAGGGTAGGGCTCAGCGAGGAGCCCTGTGGAGTCAAAAGAACCACCTTGGAGCAGAAAGGCTGCTGGAGGACCTGGAAAGATGCCAACCATTTTAGGGCTTTATGGCCGAAACTGTACTCGCTCCACAAGATGGCCATGGAACACGGTGTCAAAAGCCACACTTAGGTCCAGTAGCTGTAAAGTTGCAGTGTCCCCCTTGTTCATTGCCTTGCGCATGGACCCCGAGGTTAACAAAAGGGCCGGCTCGGTGCTGTAACAGGGTTGAAACCAGATTGTGTACTGTTTAGAAGATCCCTTTCCAACTTGCTGGTTGATATCTTTTTCAGCTATCTTACATAAGATGGGAAGAGGGGCATATATTTCTTTGGCTTGGAGAGATCAAGAGAGGGCTTTTTTTAGCAGAGGAACAACAGAGGCATGTTTCCAGTTAAGAGGTATCTGGACTGCCTAAGGAACTGTTAATCAATTCCTTGAATACAGGAAGATGTTCCATAGTACCCCGCTCCAGGATACTGGGGTGGCTGTATCAAAATGAGGACCTGACTTGATAGAAGATATGCACCCCTTCAGCTCAGCAGGTTTGAACTGAAGCAGGAGGTTGAATTCCTTAGAAGGCTCAAACCAAGTGTCACAGTAATGAATATTTCTAGCAGCCTCTGGAAAGGAGGAATAAATGGTGATGCCTTTGTTTGAGAAGAACCCTGCCAATATGTTGCAGCTCTCCGTAGATGATGTTGTTACTGCAGACACGATTCAGTGATGGTAATGCTTTAACAATGGAGAATATCTCTCTGTAGGAGTTTTGGGCCATCTCAATTTTCTTTGTGTAGAATTCATGCTGCACCTGCCTAATGTGACCATGATAAATCTTTAGGGTAGGATGATACTCATCCTTGGCAAAGTAAGCCCATCCACAGCTGCCAAGTTACTGTGTTTTTTTGTGATCAACTTTTACTGTTTTACTATAGGCACTTTTTGTTCAGCGACTTATTTAAATTTTTTCCATATGGTAGACTGTCCAGTAGCTCTAATCATGTAATGCCCATTCACCTCATTCACTATATTAGAGATCATAGGACCTGTTGCCTTCTGTGGGATGCTTTACTGCCTGTGATCCCATTTCTCATAATAACATTACTAAAGATAAACATGTTTCTAAGCTGCTATGTGCATTACAGCCACTTATAGGGTAAACACCTTTCACCGAAAAAATACAAGGTATTTGCTTACCTTTTGTTACTCTGTAAATGCGAAGAGCTGGTAGGTTAAAGGGATTATTGTAAACTTCTCAGTATTTCTTATAACATAGTAATTATCTTTCTGCTTGCTTTAATAACAATTTAGAGGTAATTTAGACAGCCCTTAAATGCATTTTAAGGGATTGGTTCAAGTTTTTACTATTTTAGGTTGCTATATTAATAGGGAATGAATTCAAGATTTCACTGCATTTTTCCAGTTTATATACTGGCATGGATAAAAGTACAGGCCCGTCTGGTAAAATGGTCCTACAAGTCTTCCTTCCCTGTGACTTACACCCACTTCGCTGAGGCTTTTCTGAGTGAAGTACACCTGCTGTGCTGCAGCTCTTCCTTGACAGTCTTCTGTGTAAATAAATCACTCTCATGTATTGTGTCTGTTAGCTATCAGCACTCCAATGTCTATACCTAAAGTATCTATTAGGTACAACATATATGGTTGAAAATCTATAATAATTCTGGTCCTATTCGTACTGTAGAAATGTTGCATGTATTTTGTGTTCCCACTGCAGGTAGACAAGACTCCGTTATTAAAGAGAAAAGGATCTTTGTTCTCAGTGGATAGTGAGGCATATGAGGTCGAAACTGGTGCGAAGAGTGGAATAAAAAGATTTGATTTGATTTGATTTATAGGCTTGTAAAGCGCACGTATGCCCAAGGGCGTCTTGGAGCTGGAATTGGCAGGAGCGCTTAATTTGGCAGGCCCTGGTGATTCTAACAATTCAGGTGGCGAATAACCATGTTTTCAACAGTCTTCTAAATGACATGAGCGACATGCTGTTCTTTATCGGGATCGGTAGACGCTCAAGGTCTTCGCTGTCTCTAATAGAAAGCGTCTGCCCCCCCCCCCCCCAGCGAGCCTGCTGGTACCTGGGAATTAATAGTAGTTGTGAGTGAGCTGACCTTAAATTTCTGGCTGGCATATACCTTTTGAGGTGTGTCCTCAAATACAGTGGTCCTTTACCCTGTAGGGCCTTATATGCTAGGCATTGTGATTTAAATTTAATTATTTTTTCCACTGAGAGCCAGTGGAGGTCTCTCAATCGATGGGAGACTTGTTCATATTTGGGGATGTCCAGTATTAATCTAGCTGCTGCATTCTGCATTCGCTGCAGCTTCATTAAAAACTGCGACTGTAACCCCACATATAGGGCATTGCCGTAGTCCAATCTGGAAAGGGCCAAGGCTGTGACTAGCGTTTTGAATGCATCCAGGGGGATAAAGATGGGAGGCAAATTCTTATGGGAGAAGGAGATGAGACCAAGGATGGCCATAGTGGGAATAGCAAGGTGGTGTGAAGAAGCCAATGTGTGCTAATAGTATGTAAATTTACTGAGTACAGTCTGTGGGAGGTCCTTTGCATACAACTGATGTTTTGAAGCAACATAGTAAGGGATAGCTAGCATTCTGTCTTAGGACACCTGACGGTGAAGAACTCTGCTTTGGTTACTATGGCTTTGGCCTACTTGACCCATGGTAGAGCTCCTTTACAAAGAACTCAGACAGCTGACACCTTTCTCCATTTACTTCTTCTTGCTTTAGTTTAGGGTTGCGTCTTTAGGGTAGGATAAACTGGGGACAGATAGAGGAGTCATTCTTATTTTCATTAAAAAGTCAATGCAATCTGATTCAATAGTAGAACTAGTTGTTTTCTTTATGTTATGTAGAGTGAATGGCTTCCAAAGAATTGGCTTCTCACTTTTTACATTGTTTTTCTATGCAATAATGCTCAGACTGGTATATATTAATCTGTTTTTGAATTTGAATGTGGAATACATTTACTAACTCCTGAGTTGGTGTTGAACTGTTATTGTGTAACCTAAACTGGCTACACTGTAATTGGATATTGAATTTAAAGTGTTCTTCTCCTCACCTCTCATGACGATCCAAAAGCTTGCCAATTGAGTGTAATTGTGCAAATGGGGTTTTTTCCATCAGGTCCTACAACTCTCTTTGCATAGGTACGGCAAAGGCGTTGCACTGTTTCAGGACAGTTTTGCATACCATTAAGTAACACAGCATATGATCACTTGTAAAATGTATATCACCAGAAGGGCTCCAATGCTGTCCTCTATCATGAGGAAGGATCACACATTATTACAAGAATGTAACATATGTACACACTGAAAACATGGAAATGTCACACAAAAAACATTTAAACATCTAAAAACCTGCAGCTACGCAGGTGTTTTGGCACCTAATGACTATGACTGAAGGGACGCAACGAGGAAGAACTCTAGGCTTGCTGGCCCCCACTGTCCAAGAGCACCACAGAGGACTTCATACCCCAAGTGAACCCACACAAGTAGACAAGCCTGCAGAGGTGCCCCAGGAAGGGGTGGGGCTAAGTACCCACATGCTAAAATGTGCAGCCAGAAATCCCACAGCACGTGATGTGTGCTGGACACGCCCGGGAAAAGCCCATGCTAAGGACAGACCTGTCCGTGACTGTCACAACCTAGAAGTGGCTGGGCTAGGTCACGCTTCCAATGTTTGGGACCTAAGGGTACCATAGATATTGCCATGGGAAAAATGAAGACCAAGGAGCCAGGGCCAGGTATGGAAATAATTATTACTCTTGACTCCTTTCTTATGAGAGAAGCAAATACTCCCAAAAGAAATGGAACTTACAGAACAAAGACTATCCCTGGGAGAGATAAGAAGCAGAGATGCCAATAATATGAGTCCATTGAGAACAGTAATTAGTGGCTGGCAGAGGGATACTCATTGCGGTACACATGACGTAACCGCCAATAAAAAAGAAAAGAGGTGTTTCTAGGCAGCAGCAAGCCCCCAAAGTGAGAAAACAAAAAAAACGGGGTTGGTAACTGAAAGCATGACCCAGTCTCAATCCCAGGGTCTGTCTACTGATAATTTGAACAAACTATATATTAGATTGGAGTGCGCTTTGTCAACCCTGATCCTGCCCTTGTTAAGTCGTTTAGACTTTACAGGGTGTGTCTATATAGAAAAGTGGTCCTATTGTAATAGTGTTGCGAGTATTCTGAACCACATTCAAAGTCATTTGAACCAAATCTGGTTGATACCTCTAAAATGGGGGAGAGGGGTGGGATGGTAGCAATACAGCAATTACCTCAGCAAGTTTCTATCCAAATACCTATGCAGCAAAGATCAGAGATACACCATCAAGAAAAACTCTTAACAAGTGGGATGGTAGCAATACAGCAATTACCTCAGCAAGTTCCTATACAAACACCTATGCAGCAAAGATCAGAGATACACCATCAAGACAAACTCTTAACAAGTGGGGGACTTAGCGTTGCCAATTTATCTGCAAGAAGCACTGCCTTTGGCAAACTGTCCTCCTTGAACCAATCACCTTCCATAAAAGCTCATTCCCAGAACTCCCAATAAGTGGCCACAGCAGCCTATACATCAGTTAATGAGCCTCCTTTACACAGGGAGGAAAGAAGGACAAAATCAAAAGAGGTAGTGGCAAGGAAAGAATGGGAACGGTGGGCGGGGGAGAAGTTAAGGTCTCAAACTCTTTGTTTCTAACCAACAACTAACCAATATGGCCATATTTTGGTCAATGTCCCGGAACCAAGGAAGTCACAGAATAAGTCAACAGAGTAACTCATGGGCAAGCGCTGCATTGCTTGACCAAATATGGTAGAATGGGCACATTAATATATTGACATATCTTAACGTAAGAGAATTGCATGGGGTGGTCGAGCTCCAAAAGTCACCTCAGGGGACTGTATTATGTTCAATTTTAACACCCCAGGTTTAGTGAGGGATTTCTAGGCCAATTACCTATTGCACCATCAACAGGGACATGCCCTACCTTTAGGTTTTTTTGTAGAAACCCCAAGAAATATGCAGGTTTCAGGAAGGGGAAATATTAATATAGCGCCTATTCACATTAACATAAATTGCTTGAGAGGAATTGCGATTCTCATATTACCATGACTAGAGAATCTGGATTTCATTAAAGACACGGAGGCTGACATTATGCGTTATTCCTTTAATGCAGTCCAAGCAGCCGCTTACATCACAATATTAAAAGGTTCCAGAATAGAACAATAGCAACACATGAAAGGCATGAGCCATCAACAATCTGCCTCTTTTAAATGTGGAGGAAAATAAGTTCATGAAACTTGAAACATCAAAACGATCTTCTGATGAGCCGGATGAAGGAGAAGGAAGAACGAATGTAAAACCAAAGGCCAGACGACACACAGTTAAGGAGCGGTATCTGAAAAGAGAAAGAAGTAAATATCTCTTGAATGTAAAAAATAGTGTTAAGCTAAAAGGAACAAGAGATGAAACAAGTACTGTTAAAAAAAGTACAGTAATAAACTGTAACAAAAACAGCATTAAATCATTGTAAGACCACCAAGGGGTGGGATGGGAGGGATAATGTCAGCCTCCGTGTCTTTAATGAAATCCAGATTCTCTAGTCATTGTAATATGAGAATCGCAATTTCATTACAAGAACGGAGGCTACATTATGCATGTTGGTAGCTTTGTAAAACAACATCAGACATATGTTCAATAGGCTTGCAATAATGGTGTGCAAAGGTGCTAGCATTTGACCAGTCAGCAGCTTTGAGAATGTCATCCAACTTACCTCCAGACCAGAGAGATTTACTCTAAGGAAGTGAGTGAGCTTGAAATTTCTTTAAGTCAACATCTGCTAAACTCATAACAGTCTTAACCCATCTAGCAATAGAGGTTGAGGTTTTGCCTTTGTGGGGTTTAACAAAGGATATAAGTAATTAGTTAACATCCTGAGGGCGAAGAGCAAACATTCTGCCATCATACTCTCTCATTCAGTCCACAACGCAAAGTTTTGGACATAAATCAAAACGTGGGTAAAAGATTGAATCAGACATAGTCTTTGTTCTTCTTCAAATCTCAAATTTAACTCCGAACATGTTATGAGATCTATACGTAATCTCCAGGGCTTTGACATCAGAGACCCTTCTGCATGAGATTAGGCATAGTAGAGTAGCCAGCTTAAAGGAAAGTTTTTTTTCCTATTGGGGAGAGTATTAAAAGGCCAGTTATTGAAAAGATCAAGGATTAGTTTATCATCCCAAATACTTTCATATTTATGTTTAGGAGGTCTTCTTAAACGAATGCTTTTCATCACTCTACAAACAATGACATTTTTACCTACCGTTTTACCATTGACAAGGACATGACCAGCAGAAATAGCCGATCTATAGCAATTGATAGTTCTATAGCTGAGGTCTTTATCAAATTGTTTAACAAGGAAGTTAACTATGTCAACAATAGGTGCTTCCAAGGAATCCAAGTTCCTTTCCAGACACCAACGTACCCAGATTCTCCATATGTTGTTATATCTGTAGTGAGTGCCTGGGGCCCAAGACTCTCTGAGGAGAGTTGCAGCCGTCGCTGAAAGTCCTGAGATTTCATTGGCTCTCCTGACACTCTGCAGGCAAGAAGGGTTAAACTCCTGTTTTGAATTAGGGGGTGAACTCCTCCATCTACGTCTGCAAGAAGATTCTCTAGGGTAGGAATTAAGAAGGGGGAGGTTGCAAGCTAGTTCTAGAGTGGTGGGGAACCATGCTTGGGATGGCCAAAAGGGAGTTATTAGGACAAGGAGGCACTGATCCTGTCTCACTATCTGAAGAACTCTCTGAATCATGGCAAAGGGAGGGAATGCGTACACCTTGGCTTCTATCCAAGATTGTAGCAAGGCATTGACTGCTAGAGCACCCGGGTCGGGCATCCAGGTGAATTTGTTCTCCAGTTGAAAGGTTAGTCTGCTCACAAATAAGTCTATCTCTAGAGGGCCCCATATCTTGTTTAGGGTCCTGAACACGGAAACATTCAGTTTCCAATTGCTGTGATCGAACAGGAATCTTGAGTTCCAGTCTGCAGAGATGTTCGATTTCCCCGGAAGGTATTCCGCTTTGAGAGCGGTCTTGTGTTCCAGACAGAACATCCAACGTTTCTTTGCTAGATTCGAGAGGTCCGCAGATTTGGTGCCTCCCAGACGATTTATATAGGCTACCGCTGAGATGTTGTCCATCTTTAGAATGACTGACCTCCCCTGGAGAGAGTGTTTAAAGCTCATGAGGGCGTAAAGCCCAGCTGTTAGTTCTAAATAATTTATGTGGTGAGATGATTCCGCTTGTGACCAGATACCACCAGTGTTCTGATTGAGAAGGCAAGCTCCCCAGCCATGAAGGCTCGCATCTGATTCTAAAACAAACTCTGGTTTTGAACCAAAGATTGCTTTTCTGTTCCACGCGTCTAGGTTCTCGAGCCACCAGGCTAGTTCCGTTTTGGCTTCTTGATCCAGACACATCCGATCTCCGTACCAGAGGCCAGATCTTAGGGCTCTAGCCTTTACCCTTTGAAGGGCCTGATAGTTGAGGGGACCAGGAAAGATGGCTTGGATGGAGGAGGAGAGGAGACCCAGAAGTCTGGCTAGCTCTCTCAGAGATAAGTCTTGCTGTTTCAATGTGTCTACTGTGAATCCTAGGAACCCCATAGATCTGGAAGGGGACCGAATTGATTTTTCTTTGTTTATGATGAATCCTAAACTTTCTAGGAGATCTATCACAGTCTTCAGGTCTTTGGCTAGTTGTGAAGGATCTTGAGACATTATAAGAATGTCGGCTTAGTAAATGATTAAACGAATGGCCCTTATTCTTAGAGATGAGGCAACAGCTCGTGACCTTGGTGAAGCACCAAGGGGCAGAGGAGAGTCCGAAGGGGAGAGTCTGAAATTGGTAAAGGTGATTTTTCCAGACAAATTGAAGAAAGGGTTGGTGGGATTCGGCCATAGGAATGGTGGAGTAAGCATCATTTCGGTCCAGTTTGACTAGCCAGTCTCCCTCTAGAAGTAAATCCCTCAAGAGATAGATGCCCTCCATCTTGAAGTGTCTGTAAACCAAATATTTGTTTAGTTCTCTTAAGTTTATGACAGGTCTCTAACCTTTGTCGTTCTTTTTTACAAGAAAGAGTGTGCTTATAAATCTTAAAGTTTCTAATGGGACCTCTATTATGGCTCCTTTCTGAAGCATAGAGGAGATCTCCTCCTCTATTATTTTTTGTTGCTCTGGAGAGAGAGGCATGTCTCTCGGGAAAGAATTTTGCAAAGGTATGTGAGTCAAATCTATCATAAACCCATTGACAGTGTTTAAGAACCAAGGATCTTGAGTGATCAATCTCAAATTGTGAAGGAGGAATTTGAGTCTGCCACCCACTTTTTGGGGGAAAGAAGGAGAAGGGAGAGGTGAGAGAGTTCTCATTTGCAGGGTTGTTTGAGATGAAGGTTCCACGGGATCTAAATCCTCTGATGCGTTGGCCTCAAATTCTCTAGGGGTAAAATTGAGGCACGTTGTACTGCTGATGCCCTCTTCCGAAACCACAGAATCTTGGAAATGGCCTTTTGATTGAAGAGGCCGAAAGAGAGGCCCCGTCTTCTGGCCCACCCAAAAAGGTTAGGATTGAAAACTCTGCATATATTTTGCTGTGCCTTGTCCAGGGCGGTGAAAGTGGAGACGTATTTCCCGAAGGATTTAATGAGGTCTTCTCCAAAGAGTAAACCTTTTGGGTTTTGCAAGGGTTCTTTTTCCGCCATGTCAGTTAGTTTTGGATTTATTTTAGTCAAAACGACTCTTTGTCTTCCTGCATTAATGCTAGCGTTGGCATTACCCAGTAGAATTAATGCTCTCTGGCTCCATCCCCTGATGAGATTGGTGTTGAGAGGGGTGCCATTGATGTGGTTGTTTTGTGCGGAATCTAGGATTCTGGCTAATGGTCCTAGTACGTTGAGAAGACGGTCTTTGCACCCTTTCAAGGATTTTTCCATCCCTTTTCTTGGATCACGTCCAAGTTTGAATAGGAATTTAATGAGTTCAGGGTCCAAATTGGGGGTATAGCAGCTTTTATCCTCAGTAGAAGGTCTAGAGCATCCAGCTCTAAGGGTGTTACGAGTGTCCCTTTCTAAGAGGTTTCTTATCCACTTTTTAATGAATTTTGCGACGTGGTCCTGAGGGAACAACTCTGAACTTCTTGGGTGTTTCAGATTTAATGGGGAAAATGATTCTTCCCCCTAGGGGTCAAGGATAATGTCCTTAGAGGATGATGGGAGTTCCTCTTATGGATTGTAAAATTCTTGATCATCTTCATCAAGATCAAGGACATACTCATCAGGTGTGTCTGAGGATTCTATATCATTAGATTCGTTATCTCCCATATTGTAAAGAGCATTATGATATTTTGTGCCACTAGGGACACCCAGATGTTTTGTGCCGCTAAGGACACCCAGATAAGTCGTGCCGCTAGGGACACCTTGGGAGTTCAAGGTGCTAGAACCTCCATTAGAAGTTGAGGTGCTAAGACCTCCCTGAATTGATGAGGTGCTTGGACCTCCTTTATTGCTCTTATCAATGTTTTTACTTTTCTTAAGTCTTTTACCCCTTAATTCAGTGATCTTGTCAGAGTAGGGGTTTGGAATTTCTGAGATTTCGTCCTCATCAGGGAGTGACCTTTTAGAGGACATGATCTAAGTTAAGGTCTTAAACATGCAGGACCTCAATTCCTTATGAAGGATTTTTTGCAGGGCTTCGTTGTCTATATTAGGAGTAGGGACAGAAGCCTTGTCTGGGTCAGAGTCAGACATGGTATATAGAAAATGTAAAAAGTGGTAAAGCCCTTTAATGGAAGATAATTAGGGAGGATTTCCCTTAATAGTGACAAGGTTTATAGATGAAGGAATGTCGAGAGAATAATTCCTCTCTTATTATAATTTATTTGTTTTAAAATGTTGAAAAGGCCAGTTAAATGAGGATTTCCTGCTAAAACCCCTTTTTTTATTAAAAAAGTTTGTAAAATAATAACTACTTGCGGATGAAATCCGAAATAATAAAAGGTAGCGCTGCAGAGCTGCGTTGGAGTGCGGCCTGCATCGGTGGAAAGAGGTGAAAAACTGGAGTTAAACAAATACATTAGGTAAGCTAATTATGGCATGAGGAAGTAGAACAAGGATGAAATTGAAGAATAATCGTTTACACAAAAAAAAATATTAAGGTTTGATTAAACATCTAAAAATCTTTAAATATTTTCAAAGATTAGAAATAGTACATAAGCTGAAAGAAAAGACAGGTTAATCTGGTCAGTCACGCAAGGATGGGACTAGGGAAGGGGGTGTAGGGAGATCTCGTAAATTGGAGATCGGTATAGAGGCAGTAGGAAGGGGGAGGGGGTAGGGTTAAGCCACACACAAGGGAACTTCAAAATAGAGATAAAAATTAATAATGGTAATGAAGGACAATGAACTTATCTGCTTGGAGCCGCATTTAAAAGAGGCAGATTGTTGATGGCTCATGCCTTTCATGTGTTGCTATTGTTCTATTCTGGAACCTTTTAACATTGTGATGTAAGCGGCTGCTTGGACTGCATTAACCCCAAGAAATATGCAGGTTTCAGGAAGGGGACATATTAATATAGCGCCTATTCACATTAACACAAATTGCTTGAGAGGAATCACAGAAATTCACACTAGAAATATGTTTGCCCCACTAGAGAGTTTACACGCTTGCTACTGACTCTTGGGGAGGGAAAATATGATAGGTAATAAGGGGGGATGTAGGATATTGTAGGACAGGGGTGTGTGATAGGGCGATTGTGGGCCCAGGAAAAATTCAGATGTTAACTTGGAATATAGCAGGGTTCAGACATAAGAGAGATGATAAAGACTGGTTAGGTAAAAATAGCAAAATATGATATTATATGCCTCCATGAAACATGGGAGGTGGAACCCATCTCCATGGATGGCTTTAGATTCTACCAGACTCTAGCAGTTCCCTCTAGAGCTGGAAGGGCAAAAGGTGTTGTTGTGACAATGGTAGCAAACACCTTTAGCATTAAAATATCAAACTATTTTAATGATTCAATTTATTTACATTATTTATTATGTGAGGGACGAGGAGATTGGGACCTGATAATTATAAATTATTATAACTTTAACTTTGAATGTTAAATGGATTCTGTGGTAGATGAAGTGGAACGGGCGATCGAAGACATTAGTAACCAACACCCCAAGCCATTGAAAATCATCTTGGGTGATTTTAATATTAGATCTTGCCATATAGCGAGAAAGTCTGTGTGTCGGGTTATGGATTGGGAAGAGACCTGATTATTCTCTGTAACCGTAGTACCTAAGGGAATGAACTAAATAGGATTTTGGATATGTGGAATTTGGGGATAGCAAACAGGATAAATCCACTCACATTAGGTATGGACAAGACCTATGAGAGTGGTGGTAAAGGGTCCACAATTGATTACATAATATTTTCAGAAACTCTAAGTGGGAGATTAAGCAATATGAAGGTTAACTTCACAGTATTTAGGGACCATGCTTTACTTGCATGTGATATGATTTGTGAGAGAAACATTAACAAGACCTCTGGGAAACTCATTTTATCTGGGAACAATGGTTATATTTTAAAATGGGGTAAAGTGGCTAAGGTAGATCTATTATCAACAGTGATCACAGATAAATACTCTGAAGTTTTGATTTGCCTAATGTTAGTGGTCGCAGAGAGCAGTTGGCTGAAAATTTTCGAAGAGGCCTTGAATCGGATCGACACGTCAATTCTCAAATAGAGAGTGCCCACAAGAGCCATGGTTTGCTGCTAACTTTATTAAGGCATCTTTTAATCAATGTAAAGTATTGTGTATGGTCCCTAGGTATATAGGTATAAAAAGCATGGAAATATTCAAAACAGGCATTAGAGAGAGGGCATAGTCAGGCGTTTTGGAAGGGGGTGAATGCCCCATTTTTAAGAGATGGGGTGGCCCTTCGCTAGACATCCACATAGAGGAGGAAGGCGGGGGCACACCTTTTCAAACTATTTTTAAAAACAGTATAGAGATTCCAAATAATAATCATAATATGAAAAAGCTAAATAATACCTATTTACTTTTTGAAGTGGGAGAAATAGAAAAAGCCCCGGCCTAGACTTGCCCTTAGAAGGATCCTTGTACCAAAGGGGTACCTGCCAATATTTTTCTTGAGCCTAATGCACGGTGGGGACCAGCGTTGACAAATGTATTCAATTCTGTAGCCAATGTATGCACCCTGAGAATGTGGAAGCCCTCAATAATTGTCCCTACATATAAAAAAAGAGGGACAGGTTAGACCCACAAAAACTATAGACCCATATCCTTAATTGATAGTACAGCAAAACTGATGGGTAGATTACTCTTAAACAGGTTAGAGGAGTGGGTAGGGAAAAAGAAAGCTTTGACGGAGGACCAGTATGGCTTTAGAAAGGGCAAAGGAATTATTGACCAGTGCCTAAGACTCACCATGGTAATTTCTAAGTATACAATGGCCAAAAAGTGTCACCTTTGTATGGCCTTTATGCCTCTCACTGTCGCATTTGATTGTGTGGTCCACAGTAAATTATGGGCAATTATTGAAAGTATGAGAGTGAGCTCACTCATTATCACATTTATAAGGCAGTTACATAAATGTTTGTTATGGCAGAGAAGGTGAGTGCAAAAGATCTTTCAATATTGAAAGGGGTGTGAGATAGGGATGCCTCATTGCTCCTTTTTTGTTCCCTCTTTATACAAACAGGTTAGATGCTGTAATAGGGGAGAGAGTTAAGGACATTCTGCATGTTAAGACAGTCCCCTTTCTGATACTCCTCTAGGCAGATGATGCAGTGCTTTTTTTCTAGGACTCCCTTGGTGTTGCAGATGCTCACAGAGGAGTATACAAGTTTCAAGGCCAGTTCAGACTTGCACAGGAATTATTCTAAATCATTTGTCTTAATTGCTGGATTATGTCCAAAGAAAGTCTTTAGCTTCCATATAGCTAAGAGGAGGGTGGAAGTGGTAGACACAGTCTCTGATTTGGGGGTTCTTTTTGACAGAAAATCACCTTGGAAATATATGGTTTTAAATAGAGCGACCCTTGGGTAAATAGTGTTGCAGCAATTTTTAATTTCTCAAAGAAATTGGGACCCAAAACTATTCCAGAAATGTTAAGTATATGCACTAAAACAAAGCCCATCGCCACCTATCAGGCAGCAGTTTGGGCATGGTGGACGTAGAAACACTGCAAAGCGTTGAGGGTGTGTCCTGTAAGAGAGTGCTATCACTGCCCCATACCTGTGCAAATTACATTTGCCATAGTGAATTAGGCTTACCATACCCTGACGATTTGATCAGATTGGCTCCACTATTATTATGGCACTCGATATGGAAAAGGAAATTGGTACTCATGGATTGTTTAAAACTGGGTCTTGTTCATAAGATGCCATGGTTGACCTATATAGGGACCACTTTGTCTGCATTAGGCCTTTGAGATCAGCTTTATTCTCCATTGACTTGTGCTAGTTTCCCAAAAGTTGAAAGAGATTTTTGGGGCAAAATTTGCAGGGTATCGATGGGAGCAAAACAAATACAAAAGCATCATAGTTGTGTACTATATGTTTCCCCCATGAAGTGTGGAACACAATCTTATTTGTCTTTTGTTCTGAATCTCCAACACAGATCATTTTGACAAAGTTTCGCCTAAATTATATCCCGCTTATGTTTGGTTTTCCTGCTAACGTCCACTTTACTTTTGTTCCTTTTATGCCCATCAAAGGAAAAGCTTTATAGTTCCTCTTTTATGCAAATAGAGTTTTGTCCAATGGCGGCCGGCTTAGCTGCTCTATATTCAACAGTATTAAGGGCCCTGTTTGTTATCCACTGGCATCATTTCCTTAGGCCGTAGCACAGCGCAAGAGATGTGATCTGGCCATTGTCATGATTACTCCACTGTTTATTATTACTTAGTGCTCTGTGGCAGATTGACCTGACTAACCTTCGTAACATTCCTGGAATGAGACAAGTCCTAAAAGAAGGCACATACAGGGGCATATTCTCAAGGACTTATCGCCAAGTTATCGGCACTTTATCGCAGCCAAAGTGGCGATAAATTGATCGCCCTATTCACAAGCTGGTGCTAACAGCCCATATCACCAGTTTTCCTGAGATAGCAGCCGCAAAAAACATCGCCACCGATGACACCGGCAACTAACACTAATAATAGGCGTTCCCGTGCACAAAGCTGCGACACCACTTCACAACATTCTCAACAACCAGCCAAATTGTCGATAAGCTCACAAAACATGCGATAAGGCACGTTAGCAGTAAGGATTGAACACTTGGTCCTTCCTGGTGTTAAAAGCGATACCAAAGGGGATGATGGACGGACAGTTTGAGCAAATCAAACACTCACCCCCAGTCAACTGATCTGGGTTTAATCCATCATCATTCTTTAGCTCACTCCACCACCCCAGTTCAGACATGACCATATGCAAATCAGTCTGACCCTGTGCCTCATGGGAACAGTCCAGCCCGAACTGCCAAGCCATGTCTTCCCTGGACCGGAAACAAGCATTCTGGGACCAGTTTCGGGTCCATAACCCTCATCAGCCAGGCTATCTTGAATCCAGTTGCAAAGTGCTGTTAAGTCGGATGACTACCTGCAGTATGAAAGGGAGCCCAGCCCAGAACCACACCTGAAGAACAACAGATGCCATGGAGCCACTGATCATGCAGCACGGACACCCAAGAGGGACACAACAGACAAAGACATTTCACCTCAAATTTACGAAATCATGAACAAAATAATTTGTCTGATGTCGCACAATTACAACAATTAACATTTATGTGTGGTCAGACAAAGGAGAATCATTCATTCATTTTTGAAGTTCCAAACAAATCTTTATTCAAATTAAACTCAAAACAACTATTTTGAAGAGTCATGGTGGGTCTTCTCTGGACAATCTGTAGGTCACAGCCTGCAAGACAAAATCCAAGGTGAGAAGGTGTGTCATGCACTCATCAAAGGACAGATAGAGAGAAAAAGAGAGAGCAAGAAAGGGAGAGAGAGAGAGAAAGGACGAGAGGGAGAGAGAGAGACAGTGAAAGGAAGAGAGGGAGAGAGAGGGAGAGAGAGAAAGAGAAAGAGAGGGAGGGAGAGGGAGAGGAGATTTCGCAGTGGTAGAGATTATATCAGTGCACACTGCATCATCGCAGCCTGCACACCCACCCAGCTCTTTAGGTCCCACTAACTCTGTGAACCGCGAGGCAATGCCGAGTGGCATAAGGCCCATGCTGCCCGCTGGCTCAGGCCTACACTGGGGTCCAGCCTGGCTCACACTAATCCTCACCAGTTCTGGCCGCCTGGACGGCGCATCATCGCAGGCTGCACACCCGCTCAGCACTTAACGTGCCCCTGCCTCAGTGCACCAAAAGTCACCGTCCTGTGGCAGTAGGCCCGTGCCGGCCGCAGTGTATCCCGTGCCACCAAGTCTGTGCAACGCAAGTCATGGATCCTTTATGATTGAGCCTTGTGATATGCCAGGCGGATGCAGCCATGTCACCTCCGGCAGTAGGGAAGAACTGTGATACGTAGCATTGTCGTCCCCCCTTTATACGTAAGTCGAGTGGGCTGGCTCTGCACACGCCAAGCCAGCGTAGGGATGTGAATAATTATCCCTGGGCCCTGGGCGTGGTTGATTTCTGGGCTGTACAGGAAACCAACTGATGCGTGTGTCCCTGTCGCAGTGTCGGCGCCACACGGCCAGCAATCGACAATGTTGCTATGTCGCGTGCACACGGAGGACGGCCGCGCACAAAGGGACTGTACAAGGAGTGCAAGCCCACTCGGGCTCCTGGCTCATACATGCCAACTTTTGTGTGTGTATCGCTATTGGTGCACCATAAGCCTAAGGCCTGGCCTCAATTTCAGGGTGAAAGCCACATCACATTTCCAGAAGGCAAGCAGTAGTCAGACTAACATTAGGGATTAAAGCACCTTTGTCTCAATACACTAGGCAGAAGGACATCTGCACCTCCGACCTTGGTCTTGCATGTGGTAGGTACCCCCTGAGAGAGATACCATGGCAGATGATGACGACTCACACACTGCGCACAGTGCTCATGAAAGACCAACGTATCCACACCCCACAAACAGATGTCCTTGCTCAAGGTACTCTTGCATGGAATCCCCTTGACACCTACATACACAACAACCTATACATACAGACGTTGCACACACATACAACTCATTGCTCCGAGCTGTGGCATAACGTCCACATAACTGCCGCAGGTCAGAAGAATGCCGGTTTTACGTGAGCCACCAATGCAAGGGCAGAACATCCCGGGCACATGCACAACGCCTGTCACATGGAAATCTATTGTGTCCGAATGCTGCCAGTTAGTGTCTGATGCATTGGTCTGCATGTTGTGGCCATTGTCTTGCCCGTACTGACACGCACTTGTTAATTAAGTCTACACAACTTCACTAGTGTTCAACTGTGATAAGTGTTGATTAGAATGACAAATCGTGTGCCTCAATGAACATTGTCCGTACACAGTGAGGGACTGACTGATGCATGTCACTTAGGGGTGAGTCCCTATTGCGAGCTCCAACTCTGTGAGCCAGACATTGTGGTTGGGATAGTTGCTGATAGACATGTGCTCTTACGTGTCTTCAGCGATGTGAGTATGGTGTCCCACTTCTTGCCATGTGGGTCAATGTGATCCATCACTACAGGCTGTGTCCACCCAGTTGAGTGTGAGTAGGTATGAGAAGAAATGTTATGTTGTCAAATGTGAAGGGGGACACTAATGTAAGCCTGCCAACTACTTTGACATTTCACACACAGCACTATTTCTAACATTTCGTGGGGCAAAGTTGTGAAATTATGCGATTGTTCTATCAGAGCAATGAGGCCACAGCTAGTGCACACATTCCCAATCATCTCACTGCCTCTGTGTGTCACGGTCACTCATGCGCACTGCTTGTCATCTGTCTGACATGTGAGTGCTGATGTTTGGTCTGCAGCACTGTGTGCCACTGACACATCAGGGGCCAGAGATGTGTGCGTGGAAGTACCAGCAGCATTCATCAGCGACTGCCTTAGCGGCAGCATTGCGTTGATGAGGATCTGCACCGACAACTTTTCACTGGTGTGCCTCCGTGGCAGCCTTTCTTTCCTCATGCATCCGCTCTATGTTCTCCATTGTCCTCAGCATCTGTGGCAACTCTCGTCTGACATCGCTGAGGCCACTCTGACTAGACAGTTGTTCTCCTCTCAGAGGCGTGACTCCAACGGTGCCAGGCATGGATTGTTGGACATCATGGAGCAAACTGTGGGTGTCCGTTAGGGAGTGTAAGTGGTCCCTGATGGGACTTAGACACCCATGTATGTCATCTAGTTTTGCTGCCATATGGGCGAACCCCATCCGCACCTGTTCAGCCACCTCGTCCTGGCAGTCTAACACCTGGCCTTGGAATGCGATGTGTTCTTCGGTGAGGTTCTGGGAGGCAGCCATGGTGGTGGGTGCTATCTGCTTTGTGGTCTGTGCAGGGGGTGGGGTCTCCTCGATGCAGCTGGGCTGCCCTGCTCCTGGTGATGGGTTGCCATATCTGTCCATGAGCTGTTGGAGGGCGTCGGTGTCGAAGGTGGGGAGGTCCTCTTCGTCATCAGTGAAGAGTCATTGGGTCTGCTCTGTAGAAGGTGTTGATTGTCCCTCTGCAATGTGAATGGGAGATGCATTTTAACATTGTGTTGACATGTATGTTGACGCATTGTTCAAGTTTACATACAGACTGCATGATAATGTACATTGTGACTGTTTGGGAGGAGCTGACTATTTGATGTGGGACAGTGGACATTTGAACTACATCATGGATGTGAGGTTGTACACGTGAATTACCTCTCACAGTTTCCTACTATGCCAGATGTGATTGGCCGTTTCTACGCACAAGCCGAACCAGTTGTGTACTATAGTTTGTGGTGAGCGTGTTGCACTTTGTACCACATTGTCGTCAATGTTGATATGCTGTTATTGCTATGTGTGTGTGCTGCATTATGGGAGAGTCACCCCTGCAGCTATGATTTTGCTGCCCCTTATTCCTTTGATGCGGTGTGTCTTTGACTTCTGTGCTTCTACAGTGCTGAGATGTTGCAGAGTTGGCTAATTTTGACTCTTGTTCGTACCTTGTACTCTTGGGCATGGTTTATCCGCAGATGTGTTGTTGACGTCAGGGGTTGTTTGTGCACGTGGATGTGTCAGAGTGTGACCTGCTCCTTTTCATTGCGTGCACCATGTCATGATAATTGGACTGCAGCCATGCTATTCGTCATGCATTGTCACTTGCATTGTCAGTGTGGCTCACAGACACGCAGCTTTGCAGGATTTAAAAGTGTGCATGGGTTGGTTGTGAGATTAATGCTGTGTGGGGAGGGACCCCTGTGTGCCCATAGTGAACGGGGGCCTACTTGCTGTTTAAATGTGTGCTGCAGTGTGCCAAGGGGATGAGGGACATGATCCAGAGTCATTGTGGGTGTGCAGTGTGCTCTACTTGATTGAGCATGAGTGCCATTGTGCCCATCTCCCCCGTCCCCCCAGGCCCTGTTCGATACTCACCCTGGTGCTATTGTGTCAGGTCATGTCGAGCAGTGTTTGGACCCCCAACTCCTACCACCATCTCCCCACTGATGACTGTGGACACCATTTTCTTCATCACATCCAGCTCCTGGTGTTCCACTGGACTGCCACCTCCAGTCTGCATTGCTGCCTGATGATTCTCAGCGAGTTTCTTCTTGGTGTTGCGCTTCGCATCATTCCAGTGTCTCTTGACCTCTCCTATTGTCCTCCTCCTCACTCCGACTGCATTCACCTTGTCCAGGATGTCCTACCATATTGCATTTTTATTTGCCAATGACATGTTGGAGGTGACGAACAGTTGTTGGTGGTGTTCTATCACCTCCGTGATGATGAACTTGTTTTTCTGCGGACTGAACCTCGTCTTCCTTGTCTTCTTCTCCTTGCCCATCCATGACCCCGAGGTCCCAGGGTGGGCCACCTGGGGGCTTGTGGGGTTCTGGTCAGCCTTTGTACTTGCTTCGGCTTCCTCCATTGTGCTACGCAGTTGAAATTATTTTGTTTGTGTTTTTCGATGCTTTTATAGTGCATGTTCCCGCATGACGCATGGGAATTGCAGGCATGTCGCTGGTTATCCCATATTTTTGTATCGAGATTGGCCACATTGCACCTTTTTTCACATTCGTGTGTCACGTTTTTTCAGTGTTGCGTTAGTTTTAACACAGTCATTTGACGCGTTGTCGTGACACTATCGCATGGTGCCACCGGGTTGAGAATACAATGTTAACATGGTGTTATTTTGTCGCGATAGACTGCAATGTGCAAAGTTGCGTTTTTTTCCATAATTATCACACGTTCTTGAGAATACCCCCCACAATTTCTTAGAACGGACTGAAAGAGGGACCCGGTGCATTGTGGTGGGTACTAGAAATATACTGTTTTGCATGTTGTTTTTAAGAAAATATGTAACTTCTTTTTACATAGGCCTAATTGTGGCCTGGTTTTAGGAATTATATTTTAATTGTTTTTTAAATTGGATTTCTAAACTGGAGTGGAATATATATGCTTGTGTCTTTTTTATGACGGCTGTACTTTTATGCATTGAAATATGGGAAATAAAGTTATGAAATTAAATTAAATGACTATGACTGGCAGTGAGTGGATGCTTATACTTACATGGCGCTATTTCATTATATTTAGATTATATCATTCTTGTAGTCTGTAATATTGTTGTTTTTGCATTGCACATTTGTAGAATGTTTAATTAAAATCCAACAAAAGGATATAATTACATTTGGTGCCCTTTGGATAATAAGCAAAACGGTTCCTTAAGTACCATGAAGATTAGATTATGTTTAAATGTCTCTTTATGTTTTTTCAGAGCACTAAGCATGCAACAAAAATAGATGCAGTTGTCTTGGTGCTAAACAGATGATTGCCTTACATTACTTACCTTGGCATGCCCCTTCTCCCATCCCTGGCAGCAGAATTATTTATTAGGACATTTACTTGACATCATACACTGTAAACCGTTTGCTTAGTAATTGCATTGCTGCCGAAGTGCCGATGTGATTCGATTAAATGAGAGATCCCAATCTCAAAGCACAACTCAATGTCATTACACCCCGTTTGATTGGCATTTGGCTAAGCATTATCATGTTGGTTTTGAGAGCCTGTGAGTTATATCACCTGAGAAAGAAAGGATCAATACTGGAGCGAGTTGGTTACAGAATAATTACTATTCTGAGCACATTTCATTGGAAATAACAACGTGCTACAACGTTACGTTTTGTTGGTGCAAACTGGGTGGCATTAAAACACACACAGCTCCACCGTGTTCCGCTTGAGAGACGAATTGGCTTCTGAGGCACAGATTAAGGTCAGCATGATTAACTAAGATCAGGGCCGTACTGGGAACCAAAACAGCCTCTGGCAAAGTGCCTTCCCCCCTCCCGGGGGATTTGGGGGGGACGTTTGCCAGGGCCGGTTCGGCCGATTTTGTTACAGAGCTGATATTGCAGCTATGCTGCAAAAACGTCCCTGTAACAAAAGCGGCCCCCAGGGGCCCAAAACCATCCCCCACCCTGGCGGCTCACCGGGGAAACGCCCGGTGTCCGCTACGGCCAGTCCGGCCCTGACTGACATATTTGCAGTAACTACTGCTACGGCTCGGATCCAAATTACAAGTAGCGCTATAAGAACCAAAGCCCATGCGGGTGACATTCTTTTGACTCTGCCCCGCCCTCAACACCCCGCGAGGTGCTTAGTGGTGTAACTGAAATGTTCTCTTGGGCTATCTCAGTAACTGGGTTGAATGTGAGGCGTTTTCCCTCATTCAAGCCACGGTACCTGCTTCTTTGGGGGATCCACCATTTATGTGAAAACGCTGTAGTGTTAAATCTCTGGCACTGTTGGACAATAGCGCCTAGATTACTTGATTCGGGACAACTTGCATGCTAGCCCAGCCCTTTTGCATAATGTTGCCACCGGGATTGGACAGTGAGAGGGCAGTTGGGCTATCTGGAAAGGTTGCAACATTCACTGTGTGGCCAACAAAATCTCAAAGGGAGAGGTCGAATCTTTCTGGGACTTGCAAAGAAACTATCGGGTATATGTACAAGCCCCTATCGCCATGGAAATGTCACTTTTTCCGATGTTCCTGAGGCGATAGGGGCTTCGCCTTATTTACAAGGCAGCATTAAGCCCCTTAACGTGGCTTAACGCAGACTTGTAAATAAGGACCCCTTTCACGCTCTGCTTATAGTGAAAGGAGTGGTCAGTGGCTGTTGCGGTGGGCATTCCACGGCAACACCCATTGATTTAGACGCTGCCACCTATTTACAAGGGTGGCGAGAATCGGAGGCAGCACCAAAATTAAGACCAAGGAAAACCTGGTCTTAACTTGGCAAAATGAGAAATGCTTTATTTCTCCTCGTTTTTGATTTTTCCATGTGTGCTGCCTTGTGCAGCACACATGGATAAAGCAAAACGCCTTAGATTGTTTATGAGTAGGAAGGTGTCCCTTCTTGCACATAAACAATCTTTAAAAAAAAAAGATATTTTTTAACTTCCATGCATGCTGCATTAAGCAGCACACATAGAAGTGATAAAACGGTATTTAAAGATTGTTTATGTGCAGGAAGGGACACATTCCTACACATAAACAATCTTCCCCTGCACGCAGACACCATACAGTGCAACGGTGCCTGCGTTGTTGCTAGGCAGCTAAGTGTAGTGCCAGCACAGGTGAAAACGCAAGGCTGCACCATATTCTTGTAAATATGGTGCAGCCTTGTGTTTCTGAAGTGTGGAGTGAGGTGTTAAGCCATGAGGCTAACGCTTCACTCCGCCACATCTTTGTACATATACCCCTATGGTCTTTTGATTACGCAAGTCTGGAAGTATACACAATTGAAGGATGCCTTGCATGCAAGCTTGGAAGGGCATCTAATGTACTAACACCTTCATCCATTCATAAATGCATCTAAACGTGAAAAGATTTGGGGCTACCATCACAGGGCTTTATACTGTCGTTATTGACCTTGCTCTCTCCTATGGGACGTTGCATGGGTGATGAGGGTGGTGGGAAAACTGACTCGCAATATTGTAGTTTTCTGGGGCCCACTACTAACACAGGTCTTTAACGCTTGCTGCTCAAGAGACTTCCTACCTACCTGGTATGAATCCATAACAGTGGCCATATTTAACCCCTTCGCTGCTAGGCCTTTTCCCCTCCTGTGCTAAGCCTTTTTTGGGCTATTTGGGGTAGTGCGCGCTTAGGCCCCTGTAACTTTTTGACCACATTAGGTATCCACGCCAAATTTGCGTCCTTTTCTTCCAACATCATGGGGATTCTAAAGGTACCCAGGGTTTGTGGATTCTCCTAGAGGGTTCCCAGAAATTAGTCAAAATACAGCAAAATGTTGTTTTTTTTGTGAAAAAAGGGAAAAACGGGCTGCAAATGAAAGCTTCTGGGTTTTTCTCTGCAAATGGTATCAAAAAAGGGTTTGTGGGGCTGAAATCACCATTTCTCCAGCTTTTAGGGAATGACAGAATTTTGTCAGAAAACCAACATTTTTTACACAGTTTTGGCATTTTTCTGGGACATACCCTCTTTTTGCTATTTTTGTGCTTTCAACCTCCTTCCAGTTAATGGTAGAAATGGGTACAAAAACAATAATGGACCCTGAAAAGCTATACATTTTGAAAAGTAGACAAAATTCTGAATTCAGCAAGGGGTCATTTGTGTAGATCCATCAAGGTTTTTTTATAGAAACTAACAGTTAAATATAGGAAAAATTAAAAATTAGTTGAAAAAAGCAGCCTTTTGAGTCAACGTTTTCACCTGTAACTTCTTCTAATTATCACATCTCTTAGAAAGCAATGTACCATTACATCCACTGGACCTTCCTGGTTGTGGGGATATATAGGACTTGTAGGTTCACCAAGAGCCCAACGAACCCAGAGTAAAAAACTGAGCAGCATTTTGTAATGGTTCTTTTTTTGTTCCGGGTCTATAGCAATTATTGTGGGAAAATGTATACATGGAAAAATCGGTATGAAAGACACCTATGTATTTCTGAAATGGGAACAAACTACAGAGTTTAGAAACAGTGCATATTTGCACATTCTCGAAATTGGGAATACTCATACTTGCATGACAATTATTAGTCATTTTTCAAAATGACTTCTTTTTTACACAATGTCTTTCATTTGGAAGGGAGAAATGCATCCAAAATCAATAGGTAATAACAGTTGCTTTACAAAACTGAACTACCCTAAGTCTCCCGATAAAAATGGTACCTCACTTGTGTGGGTAGGCATAGTGCCCACGACAGGAAGTGGCTCAAAACCTAAGCTGAACACACCACATTTTCACACTGAAAATTTACACTTTTTTTGCGAAGAGTCTAGCTGTAGTTTTTGAACCCTAGCCCTGCCGGCACCTAGGGAAACCTAGCAAACCTATACATTTTTGAAAACTAGACACCCAGGGGAATCCAGGATGGGGTGACTTGACTGCCTCCCACCATGGTCTGTTACCCAGAATCCCTTGCAAACGTAAAAAAATGACAAAAAAAACACATTTTCCCCACATTTCTGGGATGGAAAGTTCTGGAATCTGCGTGGATCCACAAATTTCCACCCACCCCGCGTTGCCCAAAGACCTACGAGAAAAATGGTACCTCACTTGTGCGGGTCGGCCTAGTGCCCGCGACAGGAAACGGCGCAAAACGCAACGTGGTCACACCTCAATTTTGCTGTGAAAAATGACCCTTTTTTGGCAAAGTGACTAGCTGTAGTTTTTGAACCCTAGCCCAGCCGGCACCTAGGGAAACCTAGCAAACCTATACATTTTTGAAAACTAGACACCCAGGGGAATCCAGGATGGGGTGACTTGACTGCCTCCCACCATGGTCTGTTACCCAGAATTCCTTGCAAACGTAAAAAAATGACAAAAAAAACACATTTTCCCCACATTTCTGGGATGGAAAGTTCTGGAATCTGCTTGGATCCACAAATTTCCACCCACCCCGCATTCCCCAAAGTCCTACGAGAAAAATGGTACCTCACTTGTGCGGGTCGGCCTAGTGCCCACGACAGGAAACGGCGCAAAACGCAACGTGGTCACACCTCAATTTTGCAGTGAAAAATGACCCTTTTTTGGCAAAGTGACTAGCTGTAGTTTTTGAACCCTAGCCCTGCCGGCACTTAGGGAAACCTAGCAAACCTATACATTTTTGAAAACTAGACAGCCAGGGGAATCCAGGATGGGGTGACTTGACTGCCTCCCACCATGGTCTGTTACCCAGAATCCCTTGCAAACGTAAAAAAATGACAAAAAAACACATTTTCCCCACATTTCTGGGATGGAAAGTTCTGGAATCTGCGTGGATCCACAAATTTCCACCCACCCCGCGTTCCCCAAAGTCCTACGAGAAAAATGGTACCTCACTTGTGCCGGTCGGCCTAGTGCCCGCGACAGGAAATGGCGCAAAACGCAACGTGGTCACACCTCAATTTTGCAGTGAAAAATGACCATTTTTTTGGCAAAGTGACTAGCTGTAGTTTTTGAACCATAGCCCAGCCGGCACCTAAGGAAACCTAGCAAACCTATACATTTTTGAAAACTAGACACCCAGGGGAATCCAGGATGGGGTGACTTGACTGCCTCCCACCATGGTCTGTTATCCAGAATCCCTTGCAAACGTGAAAAAATGACAAAAAAAACACATTTTCCCCACATTTCTGGGATGGAAAGTTCTGGAATCTGCGTGGATCCACAAATTTCCACCCACCCCGCGTTCCCCAAAGTCCTACGAGAAAAATGGTACCTCACTTGTGCGGGTCGGCCTAGTGCCCGCGACAGGAAACGGCGCAAAACGCAACGTGGTCACACCTCAATTTTGCAGTGAAAAATGACCCTTTTTTGGCAAAGTGACTAGCTGTAGTTTTTGAACCCTAGCCCTGCCGGCACTTAGGGAAACCTAGCAAACCTATACATTTTTGAAAACTAGACACCCAGGGGAATCCAGGATGGGGTGACTTGACTGCCTCCCACCATGGTCTGTTACCCAGAATCCATTGCAAACATAAAAAAATGACAAAAAAAACCACATTTTCCCCACATTTCTGGGATGGAAAGTTCTGGAATCTGCGTGGATCCACAAATTTCCACCCACCCTGCGTTCCCCAAAGTCCTACGAGAAAAATGGTACCTCACTTGTGTGGGTCGGCCTAGTGCCCGCGACAGGAAACGGCGCAAAACGCAACGTGGTCACACCTCAATTTTGCAGTGAAAAATGATCCTTTTTTGGCAAAGTGACTAGCTGTAGTTTTTGAACCCTAGCCCAGCCAGCACCTAGGGAAACCTAGCAAACCTATACATTTTTGAAAACTAGACACCCAGGGGAATCCAGGATGGGGTGACTTGACTGCCTCCCACCATGCTCTGTTACCCAGAATCCCTTGCAAACGTAAAAAAATGACAAAAAAAACACATTTTCCCCACATTTCTGGGATGGAAAGTTCTGGAATCTGCGTGGATCCACAAATTTCCACCCACCCCGCGTTCCCCAAAGTCCTACGAGAAAAATGGTACCTCACTTGTGCGGGTCGGCCTAGTGCCCGCGACAGGAAACGGCGCAAAACGCAACGTGGTCACACCTCAATTTTGATGTGAAAAATGACCCTTTTTTGGCAAAGTGACTAGCTGTAGTTTTTTAACCCTAGCCCAGCCGACACCTAGGGAAACCTAGCAAACCTATACATTTTTGAAAACTAGACACCCAGGGGAATCCAGGATGGGGTGACTTGACTGCCTCCCACCATGGTCTGTTACCCAGAATCCCTTGCAAACGTAAAAAAATGACAAAAAAAACAAATTTTCCCCACATTTCTGGGATGGAAAGTTCTGGAATCTGCGTGGATCCCCAAATTTCCACCCACCCCGCGTTCCCCAAAGTCCTACGAGAAAAATGGTACCTCACTTGTGCGGGTCGGCCTAGTGCCCGTAACAGGAAACGGCGCAAAACGCAACGTGGTCACACTTCAATTTTGCAGTGAAAAATGACCCTTTTTTGGCTAAGTGACTAGCTGTAGTTTTTGAACTCTAGCCCTGCCGGCACCTAGGGAAACCTACCAAACCCCGACATTTCTGAAAACTAGACACCCGGCGGATTTCAGGGAGGTATGGCTTACGTGGATCCCCCAACTTTTCCTTACCCAGAATCCCCTGCAAACCTCAATTTTTGCTGAAAAAATCACTTTTTTCACACATTTTGGGGTGGGAAAGTAGTGGCATCACCGGGCTCACACAAATTTACCACCACCCAGCGTTCCGCCAGGTCTCCCGGTAAAAATGGTGCCTCACTTGTGTGGGAGGCCCAAGTACCCGCGGCAGGCAAGGGCCCAAAACGTAGTGAGGCGACATCAAAATGGCCTATCGCAAAACCGCCTGGTTTTGCAAGGGGGGTCACTTTGGTTTTTGGCCTGCTGCTCGGCGGCCATCTAGGGAAACCTACCAAACCCACGCATTTCTGAAAACTAGACACCCGGCGGCTTCCAGGGAGGTATGGCTTGCGTGGATCCCCCAACGTTTCCTTACCCAGAATCCCCTGCAAACCTCAATTTTTGCTGGAAAAATCACTTTTTTCACACATTTTGGGGTGGGAAAGTAGTGGCATCACCGGGCTCACACAAATTTACCACCACCCAGCATTCCCCCAGGTCTCCCGGTAAAAATGGTGCCTCACTTGTGTGGGAGGCCCAAGTACCCGCGGCAGGCAAGGGCCCAAAACGTAGTGAGGCGACATCAAAATGGCCTATCGCAAAACCACCTGGTTTTGCAAGGGGGGTCACTTTGGTTTTTGGCCCGGTGCTCGGCGGCCATCTAGGGAAACCTACCAAACCCACACATTTCTGAAAACTAGACATCCGGCGGCTTCCAGGGAGGTATGGCTTGCGTGGATCCCCCAACGTTTCCTTACCCAGAATCCCCTGCAAACCTCAATTTTTGCTGAAAAAATCACTTTTTTCACACATTTTGGGGTGGGAAAGTAGTGGCATCACCGGGCTCACACAAATTTACCACCACCCAGCATTCCCCCAGGTCTCCCGGTAAAAATGGTGCCTCACTTGTGTGGGAGGCCCAAGTACCCGTGGCAGGCAAGGGCCAAAAACGTAGTGAGGCGACATCAAAATGGCCTATCGCAAAACCACCTGGTTTTGCAAGGGGGGTCACTTTGGTTTTTGGCCCGGTGCTCGGCGGCCATCTAGGGAAACCTACCAAACCCACGCATTCTGAAAACTAGACACCCGGCGGCTTCCAGGGAGGTATATCTTGCGTGGATCCCCCAACGTTTCCTTACCCAGAATCCCCTGCAAACCTCAATTTTTGGTGACATCAACATTGCCTATCCCAAATGTCCCATCACTACGTTTTGGGCCCTTGCCTGCCGCGGGTACTTGGGCCTCCCACACAAGTGAGGCACCATTTTTACTGGGAGACCTGGGGGAACGCTGGGTGGTGGTAAATTTGTGTGAGCCCGAAATGCCACTACTTTCCCACCCCAAAATGTGTGAAAAAAGTGATTTTTTCAGCAAAAATTGAGGTTTGCAGGGGATTCTGGGTAAGGAAACGTTGGGGGATCCACGCAAGCCATACCTCCCTGGAAGCGGCCGGGTGTCTAGTTTTCAGAAATGCATGGGTTTGGTAGGTTTCCCTAGATGGCTGCCGCGCACCGGGCCAAAAACCAAATTGACCCCCCTTGCAAAACCAGGTGGTTTTGCGATAGGCCATTTTGATGTCGCCTCACTACGTTTTGGGCCCTTGCCTGCCGCGGGTACTTGGGCCTCCCACACAAGTGAGGCACCATTTTTACCGGGAGACCTGGGGGAACGCTGGGTGGTGGTAAATTTGTGTGAGCCTGGTGATGCCACTACTTTCCCACCCCAAAATGTGTGAAAAAAGTGATTTTTTCAGCAAAAATTGAGGTTTGCAGGGGATTCTGGGTAAGGAAACGTTGGGGGATCCACGCAAGCCATACCTCCCTGGAAGCCGCCGGGTGTCTAGTTTTCAGAAATGCGTGGGTTTGGTAGGGTTCCCTAGATGGCCGCCGAGCACCGGGCCAAAAACCAAAGTGACCCCCCTTGCAAAACCAGGTGGTTTTGCGATAGGCCATTTTGATGTCGCCTCACTACGTTTTGGGCCCTTGCCTGCCGCGGGTACTTGGGCCTCCCACACAAGTGAGGCACCATTTTTACCGGGAGACCTGGGGGAACGCTGGGTGGTGGTAAATTTGTGTGAGCCCGGTGATGCCACTACTTTCCCACCCCAAAATGTGTGAAAAAAGTGATTGTTTCAGCAAAAATTGAGGTTTGCAGGGGATTCTGGGTAAGGAAACGTTGGGGGATCCACGCAAGATATACCTCCCTGGAAGCCGCCGGATGTCTAGTTTTCAGAAATGTGTGGGTTTGGTAGGTTTCCCTAGATGGCCGCCGAGCACCGGGCCAAAAACCAAAGTGACCCCCCTTGCAAAACAAGGTGGTTTTGCGATAGGCCATTTTGATGTCGCCTCACTACATTTTGGGCCCTTGCCTGCCGCGGGTACTTGGGCCTCCCACACAAGTGAGGCACCATTTTTACCGGGAGACCTGCGGGAACGCTGGGTGGTGGTAAATTTGTGTGAGCCCGGTGATGCCACTTCTTTCCCACCCCAAAATGTGTGAAAAAAGTGATTTTTACAGCAAAAATTGAGGTTTGCAGGGGATTCTGGGTAAGCAAACGTTGGGGGATCCACGCAAGCCATACCTCCCTGGAAGCCGCCGGATGTCTAGTTTTCAGAAATGTGTGGGTTTGGTAGGTTTCCCTAGATGGCCGCCGAGCACCGGGCCAAAAACCAAAGTGACCCCCCTTGCAAAACCAGGTGGTTTTGCGATAGGCCATTTTGATGTCGCCTCACTACGTTTTGGGCCCTTGCCTGCCGCAGGTACTTGAGCCTCCCACACAAGTGAGGCACCATTTTTACCGGGAGACCTGGCGGAACGCTGGGTGGTGGTAAATTTGTGTGAGCCCGGTGATGCCACTACTTTCCCACCCCAAAATGTGTGAAAAAAGTGATTTTTCCAGCAAAAATTGAGGTTTGCAGGGGATTCTGGGTAAGGAAACGTTGGGGGATCCACGCAAGCCATACCTCCCTGGAAGCCGCCGGGTGTCTAGTTTTCAGAAATGCATGGGTTTGGTAGGTTTCCCTAGATGGCCGCCGAGCACCTGGCCAAAAACCAAAGTGACCCCCCTTGCAAAACCAGGTGGTTTTGCGATAGGCCATTTTGATGTCGCCTCACTACGTATTGGGCCCTTGCCTGCCGCGGGTACTTGGGCCTCCCACACAAGTGAGGCACCATTTTTACCGGGAGACCTGGGGGAATGCTGGGTGGTGGTAAATTTGTGTGAGCCCGGTGATGCCACTACTTTCCCACCCCAAAATGTGTGAAAAAAGTGATTTTTTTCAGCAAAAAATGAGGTTTGCAGGGGATTCTGGGTAAGGAAACGTTGGGGGATCCACGCAAGCCATACTTCCTTGGAAGCCGCCGGGTGTCTAGTTTTCAGAAATGTGTGGGTTTGGTAGGTTTCCCTAGATGGCCGCCGAGCACCGGGCCAAAAACCAAAGTTACCCCCCCTTGCAAAACCAGATTAACTATTGTTCCTACAGCGTGAGAATTTTGGAATAATATTGCAAAGAAAATGTGGCAGACATTTTGAGGTTTGCAGGACATTGGGGATAAAAATATTTTTTGAATTCACAAGAGAGACATCACCATGAACTCCCATGGGTTTTCGACAATATATACAGTTGGTGGGTTATTCTTGCATGGAAAGTGTACCTTGGCAGAGAAACTAAAGACAAAGATTCCTGCACAACCATCTATTCCTCAAACACACACACATACTGGTTGGATTTGGCACGAGGGCGAGTCATGGTTCAGTGTATTAAATTTTATTAACAAGAGATTTCACAAAAATGAAATGCACTGTCAATAATTAAATTCACAAAAAACCAAACCAATGACTCACAGCTCGTGAGCTGTAAAGCCACGTCAAGGCACCAACCACTTTACAGGCCATTCACACACCTTTCATACGTGATACAAACAAGACCATTCGCACCACCTGGCACAAAAGCAACACATTACAAAATTCACCAAAAAGGAACAAGGTACACCCTGCTTCAGAAAGACAAATTTTACTGCACAGCCATCTAATCCGCAAGCACACACACATACTGGTTGGATTTGGCACGAGGGTGAGTGATGGTTCAGCAGATACAATTGTATTAGCAAGTGATTTCACAGAAATGAAATGAACTGGTAATAATTGAAAGGGCGAGAAACTGAACCATTGACTCACAGCTCGTGAGCTGTAAAGCCACGACAAGGCACAACCTCTTTACAGGCCATTCATACACCTTTCATACTCGTGAGACATACAAAACCATTCACACCACCAGCGGCGGGCCCATCACATAACAAAACTCACACCAGCACACAGCGCCATTCAAGGGCCCATCACTTTCACACGCCCACAGTCCAGACACAGCAACTACACAGGCTGATGGATTGCGTGGAGTGGCACTCAGCTAGCAGTGTGTGTAGTGACCAGCAGAAAGTCACTACTCACACACAGCCAGCAGAGCACCAGTCCACACACACCACTAGCCAAACACCAGTCCACGCACACCGCTAGCCAAGCGCCAGTCCACGGACACCACCAGTCAAGCACCAGTCCGCACACACCACCAGTCCACGCACACCGCCAGCCAAGTACCAGTCCACGCACACCGCCAGCCAAGCACCATTCCACGCACACCGCCAGCCACGCTCCAGTACACGCACACCACCAGCCAAGCTCCAGTCCACGGACACCACCAGCCAAGCACCAGTCCACACACACCACCAGTCCTCGCACACCGCCAGCCAAGTACCAGTCCATGCACACCGCCTGCCAAGCACCATTCCACGCACACTGCCAGCCAAGCTCCAGTCCACGCACACCACCAGCCACGCACCAGTCCACGCACACCGCTAGTCCATGCACACCGCCAGCCAAGCACCATTCCACGCACACCACCAACCAAGTGCCAGTCCACACACACCAACAGCCAAGCGCAAGACTACACACACCGCCATCACATTTAGGATTTTTTTAGAAAAAAATAAAAACACAAACAAATTGCAAATAGATACAAATCTTCTAACAGAAAATCAGCAACTAAATACATTGCACTAACACCAACCTTGAAACAGAATCAAATTATCCAAAGAATACAGACCAGGCAGTTCACTTTACCACTCAAGAATCCTCCCAAAAATTCTTTTGTGTGTGGTACGCTCTAAAACAAGCAGAGAGACACAGTGCAGGATGAGAAGGACAGTCGGGGCAGTACATACGACTCTCCTTCCGCAAACCTTTTCGCCAACAGACTCTACATCTCCTACTGGGAAAATATTTTGCGGGTGTGGGAGGAATGTGATCTGGAAAGTGGCGTTCTTTCAATCTAGCAACATCCTCCACCAGTCCAACTCTAGGAACACTTGCCTGTTCCACTACAACAAGGCTGCCTATTACAGACTCCTGAAACTTAGCAAAAGTCATCTTTGACTCAGGGCAAGAATCCTGGAACACAACAAAAGCATTAAACATTGCCAAGTGGAAAAGATGGATAGCCAACTTCTTGTACCAAATGTAAGCCTTACGAAGAGCAGTGTAAGGTTCCAACCTCTGATCTACTCTGTCAACACCACCCATGTGCCTATTATAGTCTAAAATGCACACAGGTTTGCGCGCTTCAGCGACCTGACCCCAAACAGTCACAGGTGCAGTGCTTTCATCATGGATGGTAGTCAGCATGTAGACATCTCTCCTGTCTGTAAACTTCACAGCAAGAAGCTCCTGGCAACGCAACGCACTGCACTGTCCCCGCACAAGCTTTTGACAAACAAGTTCTTTCGGGAAAACTTTACGGTTAGAGCGGATTGTGCCACAAGCAAGAGTGTCCACTTTGGCCAATTCCCTGAACAACCGCACACCAGTGTAGAAGTTATCTACATATAAATGGTGGCCTTTGTTAAAAAATCCTCTTCCAAGTTCCCAAACAATTTTCTCAGTCACTCCAAAAGTGGACGGACAACCAGGGAGGTTAAACCTAGATTCCTTACCGGTGTACACCCTGAAATTAAAGACATATCCAGTCCTACTGTCACACAGCATATACATCTTTATTCCATAGCGTGCCCTCTTACTAGGAATGTATTGCCTAAAAACCAAGCGGCCCTTGAACAACACCAAAGACTCATCCACTGCAATTTCTTTCCCAGGGGCATAAATCTCAGAAAATCGATCAACAAAGTGATCAAGGACAGGCCTAATCTTAAAAAGACGGTCACAGTCAGGGTGATCTCGTGGCAACGCTAAACCATTATCAACAAAATGCATCCTCTGAAGCAGAAGCAAATACCTGTCACGAGTCATGACTGCCGGAAAAATAGACATTGCCATCAAGGGACTGCTAGACCAATATGAAGACATTGATGGCTTCCTTAGCAAGCCCATCAAAAAAGTTAAACCCAAGAACTTCTTCATCTCTTCAACATTTGTGGGAGTCCACCGGGTAGCTCTAGAGTATGGCTTAAGACTGGCACTGTTGTCCCTCAAAAACTGTTCGGCATACAAATTAGTCTGCTCAACAATCTCTGCAAAAAACACATCGTCCATAAACAACTGAAAAAAATTGACCGGCAAAAAGTTTTCAGTATTCACTCTAGACCCTGGAACACCAGTAAACTCTGGCAATGCCGGCTGCACCATGCCAGGGGCAACCCAGAGGTCATCACTTTCAAAGGGAAGCTTTGCAGCCCCAGCCTGCAGCCCAGATGCCTCTTGCCGCACTACACCAACGGGAGGTCTTGCAGTCCCAGGCTGCAGCCCAGATGCCCCTTGCCGCACTACACCAACGGGAAGCCTTGCAGCCCCAGGCTGCAGCCCAGATGCCTCTTGCCGCACTATCGGCACATCAGTCTCCGCCTCTAACACAGGCACTTCATCCGCACTAAGAGTATCTTCATCATCCGATGACTCCATACGGAGAGACAACTCACTGCCAGAATCGTCCCCTGCCTCCTCTCCCTCAGATGCAGAGTCAGTCTCTGAACCAATATCAGAGGAAGACTCAAACAGCAAACCAACAACCCGCTGAGCAGTAATCCTGCGGCTAGCCATTATACTTACTAAGATAGAAGACTGCACAAACAAGTCAACAACAACCAACAACCAACAATGTGCAAACCAAGTAAGTAAAGAAATGTGTACCTTTATCACAAAGATCAATGTACTCAAAAACTATACAATCCAATTACAAGAGACAGCTGCACTCACCAGAAACCAACTCTGCAGTGACACAGCAAAAACCAACGATATCAAACTAGATAGAAGAAAAAAAAAACAAATTACTCACAAGACAACAAAATACACATCGAGCACCAATGCAAAAAGTTTTTGACACTCAAAAAACAAACATACTGCTAGTATTACACCATTTGCAAAAAAATTCATGCAGCGAAATCAAACACATTTACATTGTACAAAAAAGAGTCTCTTACCAAACTACACAAACAGCAGAACCGCCAGAAACACGGCAAACTGAAAAGAGCAAAAGCCTTCACCTAGAACAAAAAAGTAAAAAAAAACACATTACTATTGCAATTCACAAAAAATATAACAATAAACATTACAACATGCTATGTAACTACCCAAATGGTCAATCGGGTTATGTGCCAGGTGGGGCAGAAAACAGCAGGAAAAAAAAGGCTACTCTGTCCCGGGGCGGGTGGGCCAAATACATATTATAAAAATTGCCCCCTGGAAGCGACACTTGCAAAAGGGGTCACTTCCATTTTTATTTACACTACTTCCCTGGTGTCTAGTGGGCATTTCTGCCCCTCCCGGGGCCAAAAACGGACCGAAAGTGGACCGATCTGCCCCCAGGGGGGGCAGAAAAGTCTGAGCACAAAATATCCCCCAGGGAAGCGACCCTTGCCCAAGGGGTCGCTTCCCATACAACAATAAATAAATCCCTGGTGGCTAGTGGGCTTTTCAGCCCCCACTGGGGGCAGAAACGGACCGAAAGTGGACCGATCTGCTCCCAGGGGGGGCAGAAAAGTCTGAGCAAAAAATATCCCCCAGGGAAGCGACCCTTGCCCAAGGGGTCGCTTCCCATACAACAATAACTAAATCCCTGGTGGCTAGTGGGCTTTTCTGCCCCCCCTGGGGGCAGAAACGGACCGAAAGTGGACTGATCTGCCCCCAGGGGGGGCAGAAAAGTCTGTTCAAAAAATATCCCCCAGGGAAGCGACCCTTGCCCAAGGGGTCGCTTCCCATACAACAATAAATAAATCCCTGGTGGCTAGTGGGCTTTTCTGCCCCCCCTGGGGGCAGAAACGGACCGAAAGTGGACCGATCTGCCCCCGGGGGGGCAGAAAAGTCTGTTAAAAAATATCCCCCCAAATGCCGAAATACAAATCCCTGGCGTCTAGTGGGGCATCCCTGCTCCACGATCGCGACGCTGTGCGCGATCGTTGGACAGGAATGCCCAGCATTGAGACATCAGGGGAGAGGTAATACTCTTTCCTCTCCCCCGATGCCTCAAGGCCTCGCATTTCCCCCCCCCCCGCCACACCGGAGCCAAATACTTACCCTCCCCGTTGGACGCGCTGGAAGAAATGAATTCCAGCGCGTCCAACGCTTCCTGATGACGCCGGCGTGCGCTGTGCGCGCTGACGTCATCAGGAAGCGTGGGGGGGCTCGGGGGTGGCAGCGGAAACTCTTCCGCTGCCATCCCCCTCTGTGGGGGCACGATCGATGCCCCAGGGGGGGAGCGCCAGCGCTTCCCCCAGGGGTTGTGCTCATGACGGAGCGGTTCCGTCATGAGCACAGCTCAGCCGATGCTCATGACGGAACCGCTCCGTCATGAGCATCGAAGGGGTTAAAAAAGGCGATAGGGAAAACCCAGCCTGTTACCGCCCAATTTTCCTGCTGGACTCCACAGTCAAGATAGTGGGGCGAGTCCTGCTAGATAGGTTACAGATATGGGCGGAAAGAAGTCAATTTTAAGCGATCTCCAATATGGCTTCCGAAAAGGCTTGGGTACAATCGAACAGGGCCTAAATCTACACATTATACCAAGGCCAAAAGGGAAAATGTATACTTAACCTTTGTGGACTTAACAGCAGCATTTGACTGTGTTAATCATGAGAAGCTTTGGTTGGTTTTAGAGGAAATGGGAGAACAAGCCACAATAGTCACTTTTTTAAGGCAGTTATATTCAGGGGCAAGGACTAGGGTTCGGTATGGGAGGGGGGAGTGCTCTAAGCACTTTAAAGTGATGAGGGGAGTAAGACAAGGGTGCATTTTAGCCCCATTCCTCTTTTCACTTTATATAAACAACCTAGAAACTGTCTTGGTCAAGGAGTGTCAGGATCTACGAGCCGCTTCATCCCGGCCTATACCAGCCTTTATGTATACGGATGATGCGGTCCTTATGGCCCGCACTCCGAATGCAGTGCAGAACGTTGTTAACACGTTTGTTAATTACATGTCAGGTTTGAGACTTACCATCAACTGTTCGAAAACTTACACTATGAACTGCGGGACCGGTTTAAAAAGGAAGATAAAAACCCTCTTTATACAATCCAAGCCAATAGATAGCGTTACAACCTTTTCCTACCTTGGAATTTTATTTGACAACTCAGGACTTTGGTCCCAAGCGATCAAGGCCAGAAGACTTTTATTTATTAAATCCTTGATGGCTCTGCAAAATTTCAGCAGGACACTAGGTAGACAATGCCCCTATGAAATGTTACAGATTTATAGAGCTAAATGTGTGGCTATTGCCTATTATGGAGCAGGAATAGGGGGCTACGTAAATGTGAACATTTTGCAATCTGCTGAAAACAAGTTCCTCAGGACACTTTTTGGCGACCCAGATAGTACATCAAATTATATATGCATTCAAGAACTGGGTATGCTCTATTTGTAGGACTTAATAAAGATTCAAGCTATCCTCCTATGGCACAAAGTGTGCACTTCAGAGGAGACGGCTTTTAACCACCTCATATTAAAAGATGTTAGGGGGTTGGAAGGAGTTAGGCGGATAAGATGGCTAGAATATGTGAGAATTTTCTTGACCAAATTAGGCCGTCCTGAATATTATAGAGAACCGCAAGCTTTGTGTACTGTTTCTGGGAAAGATTTCAAAGCTATTTGTATACGAAACTTGGGCGAGATTAGAAACATCATAGAAACAAAGAAGTCCACGGTCCAAACCTTCTCCATGATTTATACAACTACAGGTATACAAACTTATATTACCTTGACAACAAATGACTATGACAGATTTTTGTTGACTCGGTTCAGATTGAATATTTCACACAGAAGCTTGAGTTTTCCTGCGCCAAATGATTGGTCAAGAATTTTATGTAAATGTCCCTGTGACGATGTCTCGACCCAATCGACATCACATATGTTTTTTTGTAAATTTTATTCCAATCCTAGAAAAATGTGGATTATTCCAATTTAAAAAAGTTCAGGTCTGAGACAATTTCAATCAGCGTTTCACTTTCTGCAGTCGCTAGACAATGAATTAATTATCGCTTCAGTAACTGTATTTTTAAAACATATTTTTAAATACCGTAAATCTATTTTGTAACGTTTATGATATGGTTTTTAATGATTGTTGGAACTGATATTTTAAACTGTAATGATTTAGGAATATGTACTTTTATGGTCAACTTTTTCAGCTACCGAATAAAGTAATTTTGATTTTTGATTCGCAATCACATTTGACGATGAAGACTTGGAGCAATCGCTGATGGACCATGACCGAGGCCTGAGCGAGGCAAGGTTGAAATACAGCTGCTTTAAAATTTTGCCCCAATAGCGCTGGACTCCGATAAAACTCAATTAGAGAAAATTGAAGTGGGAATGCAAGGGCCCCTGACATTTCAAACGCAGACAGTACTTTTGCATGATTTCTCCATCACCGCACTGACACTCCATGTAAAGAGCTGGCTGTAAACTGCGGTGGCGAAAGTGGAGATACTGAGATTTTGGAAGTCCACTAAAGTCCCATCATACACTCAGTAGTTTGAGGATTTGTATGAGGCTGTGGACTTTGAAAGGGTGATTTATAAACTCAGTCACAATTACAGAAATTCAACGAGAGCTGGTTCCCTTTTTGACATGGCAGATGGTGAGAGAGGCATATGGACAAGGATCTGTTTCATGGAGAGGCGATGATATTCCGAACACAACAGAGGGAGGAAGGAGTGGGCAATTGGGTACTGTGTTCGAACTAATGCCAAATACCAGATATGTAAAGTTGGGCAAGGGTTATACTTGTTTTAAAGAAAACAAACCACACCTCGGCCACAAACATTTTGGCACGTCAAACATGCCTCAAACTTACTTTTGAAAGTGCCCAGTAAATAATGGGGCATGCAGATTTTAGTGCAATAATCACCATGCCCATTTTCAGGCAATAATAATAATTGGGTGCAATGTATTATATCAGATAAATTCCTACCCTGCTGTGTCAAACTATATAAGGTTGTACTATGTTACCTCGGTGCACTCCTTTGCAAGTGATGCTGTAATTTTCAGTATCTATTTCACAGTGTGCGTCCCAGTCAATGGAGCCGTGTCTGAATGGGCACTGTGGAATTCAACAGAAATAAGTTTGTCAGTTGCAGAAAACCACTCCCCGGCTGCCAGTCCCACTTAACTTAAAAACAAGGATGTTTTTCAAATCACATCAACGTATCATTCAATATATTTCCAATGATTACGAGCTATGATCATATTGCACCAATTTCTGTATTGGCTGTTGTACTCAATATTGTGCTGTATCATCCATAATTTACAATATTCAGCAGTTTGAACTCCAGTCAATCCATCCTCAAACAAATTTTAACCAAAGCATTGAAAATGGGTTAGAGCAACAACAATACTTTCAAGTATTTGTACAATGAGTATCCACGTAGACCACAGTTGTATAAGCTTCCTAAAATACACAAATATTTTGCCAATCCACCTTCCAGACAAATAGTATCAGCATGCGGATCTATTTCAGAACCAATTGAAAAGTATTTGGATTTTTTCTTCAACCCATCGTACAACAATGGGGGTGACACATTAAAGACACCACGTTATTTTTTAATATGTTGACCGCATTGAGCACAGATCCTAACGAAAACTGGTGGTTATGTACCATTGATGTCAATGCATTATATACTAAAATGAAGCTTTAGAAGCAGTGGAATGGGCACTTCTCAACCAAGGCTCTATAAGGGCTAATAAGATCTTTTTATTGAAATTGCTACATTTTGTCTATTTGCCCATTGAGGGAGGTGTTCGGTTGTTTGTTAATAGATTTGTCTCTAATTTTCTTCCTGAAATTGCGGCTCGATTGCAGGCTTCTGAGAGTACCTGGGCCACCTCTTCCCCTTCTGTTATTTTGAATATGGCTCAATATTATGAACATTGAGACAATGAGGAGAAGAAAACGACAGCGAAAAAGCATAAAAATTTAATAATAAAGGTGTTGTTGCAGCAAGCTTTTAGAGGGAATGCCAGAGGACGTGTTGGTTCTGCCTGACAGCTTCCACATACGAGTAGGCAGCCGAATATGACACCCCTGGGGCCAAATCAGTGTGCTTATTGTAAAGAGGAGGGTCACTGGCATAGCGAGTGCCCTGTGCTTTTGCATAAGGTGGCGGTCCCTAGAGGACGATGTTCTTGTAGGTGGGGTCATGGAGCAGGTGGCGCTGATAGGGCTCAGAATGCTGCAGCCTCAGAGGGTACGTCTGATAATCACTTTGATGACCTACCATGATGACTATGTTATGGAGGAAGTGACAGGAATGTCTTACAGCTGGGATAGCCAGGGATAGAGTGAGGGACCAGTTCTGATAAATATAAACCAGCGTGGTCATTATTTAACAGCAGAACTGCAAGGTTCGACTAAGGAATCTTTGGTGGAGACAGGAGCGACGAAAAGTTCAGTTTCTCATAGTATGGTCCCTGGGGCGGCTCTGTCTGGCCATAATAATGTTTCGGTAGGTTTTTCTGGTGTACCGGTAGTGAGCCCCATTTCAAGACCCCTTGCATTCACTATTGGTCCTTTCACTGTAGATTCCCCATTTTTGTTGACATCTAATTGTGGTGAAAATTTGATGGGTTTAGACTTGTTAAAGAAAATTGCATGCACCCGGAAGGTGTTTATATGATGATGGGCCTAAATGTAAGTACTAGACAGTGCCTGTCTCTCCCTCTTCCTGCTGAATTTGCTGATATACCATCCACTTTATGGGCGATGGGTGATACAGATGTGGGACTGCTGCATATCCCACAGATTTCGATTCAGGTTAAAGATAATGATGTTTTGCCTCGTATCCCCCGTATAAAGTACCACAGGCTGGAGAGCGAGCTTTATTGCAAATTATTCTTGATCAAGTGGTTGAGGAGACATCTGCCAATATTTGTAATAGTCCCATTCTTCCAATTCTTAAACGGACACCCTCAGATTCCCCTGATGATAATGAAGATGTTTATAGCTTTGTAATTAATTTGCGCAAAGTTAACAAAATAGTTATTCCTCAATCTCCAGTGGTCCCAGACATTATTACACTTTTGACAATAATTCCTTCCACTGCTAAATTCTTTTCTGTCATTGATTTGAAAAGTGCATTCTTTAGTATTCCTATTCATCCTGATAGCAGATATCTGTTTGGGTTCACCCTAGCTGGAAGAATATTTAGTTTCTGTCAAGCTCCTCAGGGGTATACTGAGAGTCCAAGTATTTACAGTCAGGCTTTAAAGAGTCAATTGGATTCCATTTCGCTTCCTACAGGTAATGTATTGGTGCAGTATGTTGGCGATCTCCTTATCGCTTCCGACACAGAGCAAGGTTGCAGAGATAGTACTGTTAAATTGTTGCTGCATTTGGCTCATCATGGCCATTAGGTTTCTTTTTCTAAATTCCAGCATTGTCTACAGGAGGCCATTACTTAGGTCACTTACTGTCAAAGGAGGGTAGGAGATTGACCCCTGAGCGCATTAGCACCATTGTTAAATGCCTGTTCCACAAACTCAAAAAGATGTGCATGCTTTTACAGGTATCACTTCCTACTGCTGGCAGTGGATACCTAATTATTCCCTACTTATCATACCCTTGCTTGCACTAACGACTAAGGAAGTGCATGAGCCCTTGCCTTGGATGCCTGACTGTCAGCAGCCTTTTGAGCAATTGAAAACTGCACTTTGCTCGGCTCCAGTACTTGGCAATCCAGATTATAATAAATCGTTTGTGTTGTACGTCCATGAGATGGCTGGTTGCGCGCTTTCTGTTTTAACACAAAAATTTGGATATAAGCAATGGGTGTGTGCTTATTTCTCTGCTGTCCTTGATCCAGTCACAAGAGCCCACCAAAATTGTCTAAGAGCGGTTGCGGCTGTGGCCACTTCAATTAGACAATCGTCTGAACTTGTACTGGATACAGATCTCACAGTCATGGTACCCCATGCTGTAAATACACTTTTGAATAAGACTAAGACACAGCACCTCACCAGTGCACGTCTGACTGGCTATGAATTGACATTGTTTGCTAAACACATTACAATTAAATGACGTGCCACTCTGAATCCGGCCACGTTACTGCCCCTCCCTTCTGAGAGTGATAAAGTCGACAAAGGAGCAAACTTTTCGGTGATATGATGTAGTGTCTGGCCACACCCTTTTTCCTGCCCAAACCTATTTTAATGACCTCCTCTACCATTTATCACATATTCCTAATGTTCCCTTTTGTAACAATTGCATTCTGGGCCACTGATTACACTTCCTCCGGCCCGAGCCGGAGAGTACAGCTTGAGCCAGAGAGTTTGGCCTGAGCCAGAGAGTACGGCCTGGGTGCGGAGAGTACGACCCGGGTGCGCAGATTCCTGCCCGACTGCAAACGTAAAGATAAGACTCGTAAATGATCTCTGTGAACACCAAAAGTTGTAAAGTTAGACTTTTGTCTCAGATTACTTTGTGAATCAGCCCCACTGTCATTTGCAACACAAATATCTCTAACTCTTGTAAATGCAAGACCAAAAGCATTTCAAATGCTTTTGCATCGTGTCAGCACTTTCTCTACATTTGTTGTCAATGTGTTTTTGTAGTTACTCATGCATTTAAGTATCAATGCATACTTCTCTAAGCTGTGTTAACAATGCTGGGTATTTTTCAGATAGAGGAATGCAATTTTGTAACTTGACAGAGGTGAGTATCCCTTAGTGTAATAAGAAGTTCCATGATGCACTCTTATCCTTTCCTGTAAAACTGTTTCAATAGACATATTCTTTCAAAAAGCCATCAGTAAGGATTTAAAAATGATTTTGTCAATTCTTTCCACAAAATGTTTTCAATATAATGTAAGGTATACATTTGTTAATAATGCTATGCTGTTGTAGCAACAACTGCATTTTATCTGATAAAAACCGAACAGCATTGCCAGTAGTTAGAGAACATGGAAAACCATCTATGTAGAAAACAATTAGTTAAAAACACAATCCCTTGTAGTGTGTTCGTTTGTAAATTTCCATGCAACCCATTTAGGAAAATGGTCTACTAAATCAACTGGGTATTTGAAATGAGTAGAAATTACATTCTAAGTTCCCAACAAATCCAAAGCTAGATGTTGCCAAGATAAATCTAATAATTGCATTGAGGTCAAAGGAACATAATGTGTTTTCATATGCTCATCAAAATTCAAAGAGTCAGGACACTTCCTAGCACAATTACTGATTAAGACATCTGTATTTGGGCACCACTAACTGTCTTTTACTTAACTTTTCGTTCCAAGTCCACCAAGGTGAGCACTATGAACAATAATGGTCATCCTTATATCTTCTGGAGGATCAACTATATCGACTTTAAGAATAATGTTTTACAAAATAAAGAGTGTCAATGTAGTAGCCCCCTAGATGTATCACACCCATGTGAACATATTAGTTGATGCACTTGTTTATTTGAAACTGTGATTGTGGTGTGCCTCCAGCCACACTGTGTAAGCCGCAAAGGTACTTTCTAATGTATCATCAGTTGACTTTACCTTCAATCTGGCTGTTGGAAGCCGGGCACTACTTAGTGCGCATACAGGTGTTGGAAAAGTTGCAGATAGATAAATAGTTAATAAATTCTTTGCAAGGAGTGTAAAATCAAAATATTTTTATTTTCCAATGCAGTTTTTACTGTTCCTGTGGTTCTCCTCAGAATTACTGGAGGTAGTCCCGATGCATTTCATGTTCATCTGAACTCTTCTTCAGGGGATACCAAATCTATGAAGAATGTAGCCAGTCATGTGTCACATGATATTTTATTCAGTATGGTGCATAGTATATTGAGCAATCTGAGCCTGATTCAAAAACTGCACTTTGTACTACATTTTGTAGTACCACAAAACATACCACAAAGTGGAAATTTTCCTATACTTATACGTGTAAAGTTATCTGCCCCGACTGCAGAGCTGGTGCACATGCAAGTATGGATTTTAGTAGCAAATGTCGGAGGGACACAGGGGAGTGGATGGGGAAAGGGGCAGACTTACCACGAAAGGGGATGGGACTAAGTAGGTGTACGAGAGATTAAGGGAGAGTCAGGGATTGTTTTGGAGAGGAAAATCAGCCACCTAAACAAGAGTAAGGCAATTTCATCAATCTGCTGGTAGAGACATGTAACTTGCAGTTTTGTAGCAAGTTTACACTCATAGTCTGTGTATACTGATAGTAATTAACTACAAGTGAAAACCTACTCCAAAGTGTAACTCAACCTTGTGAATCAGGCCCTCTGTGTCACTCAACAATGTTTGAGTATTATCTATCAAAACATGATTGTGCTTAGCTTAATGAAGAATAAATAACTAAATACAGCTATGTATGGTGCTAAACTTAACAATTTTTTTCAGTAGTAAATTATTCTTCTAAGTTTGGCCCCACCACTTTTTCAGGGGTTGTTAGAACTGGGGGTCTCTAGTTGGCTGAGGTAGGTACCTTAGTCCAAATACGGACCCTTGCTTCTAGTCAGGGTAAGGAGGGACACACCTTTAGATAACCCCTGCTCACCCCCTGGTAGCTTGGCACGAGCAGCCAGGCTTATCCCAAAGGCAATGTGTAAAGTATTTAAAACCACACTCCCAGTAACACAGTGATAACACCACAAATGGACACCACACTGGTTTCATAAAAATAACAGTATCTTTATAAAAAGGAATGCGATGAGACCAAACGATAGAAAACCAACATATGCGTATTTGTAATAATTCACTAAGCTGGATACTAGGCCAGCAATCACTTGTAGGGTCTTGCGGTATTAATGATCAATTTACGATGTCCAATGCATTCCTAATGTAATGCTATGCGGTTCGTTATGTAATAATAGGACAGTCCTTAATGCAAGAATCAGGCAGTTCGTAATGCAATAACAATGCGAATTGTAATGCAAGAATTAGGCAGTTCGTAATGCAATAATAATGCAGTTCATGATGCAAGAATCAGGCAGTTCGTAATGCAATAATAATGCAATTCGCGATGCAAGAATCAGGTTGTTCGTAATGCAATAATAATGTGGTTCGTTATGCAATCTGTGTGGTCAACTCGGGCCCCCACTAGGCCCCAACAGCAGAGACAATGGTCAAAGACTTACAGGGGTGGCCCCTGTCCTGCTGGACAGGTCTGGGCCGCTCGGGGACTCAGCGCATATAACGCGGTGCAGCGGGAGAGAGCTCGAAGCACTCCTGTACTCCTCCTGCACGCCTCCCCAGGTCACACACACTTGCGGCTCCCGACCGGAGTCCAAGCGTTCCCCGGGGGGTGCGCTGCCTCGCTCTCTCTCTTTCCCCGCTCGTCGGACGTCTGGCTGGGCGATCCCAATCTCGTTGCGGCTCTGTTGCTAGGTGGCACTGTAGCCGGACAGGATACGGCACTGCCTTCTCTGTCTCTGATGATCTTGGGCAGATTCCTTTAGACGAACAACGATCACGATCCCTTTCACCTTGTAGCTTTCGTACCTCCAGGCAATCCTTTTAGCACATTGCGGCTCGTGCTGGTGGCGGTGATCCTCACTCACAGCCTCAATTACGATGTCGACTCAGGCCACAAACAGCAAAACAGTTGTGTGGACGATGTTTCACGCTGCGGGGGCAATGCGATCCGGGGGCACCTCGTAAACAGTACCACGGACCACACTGCAGTCTCAGGCGTGCAAGAGCACCATGCACACAGCGTCGCTGAGACACAGTCCTCATTTCCAAGTACCCCGTAAGCACATTGCAACTCGGGCCGGCGGCAGCGATCTTTACTCGCAGCCTCAGTTACGATGACGGCTTGGGCCACAAACAACGATTCAGCAGCGTGGACGATGTTTCACGCTGTGGGGGCAATGAGATCACGGGCACCTCGTGAACAGTACCACAGACCACACAGCAGTCTCAGGCATGCAAGAGCACCACGCACACACAGCGTCGCTGAGACAAGGGTCTTAGTTACAAACAGTCCTTTGGAACGTTGCGGCTCGGGCCGGCGGTGGTGATCTTTACTCACAGCCTCAGGTACGATGACGGCTTGGGCTACAACAGCAAGGCAGCAGTGTGGATGATGTTTCACACTGCAGGGGCGATGTGATGCCAGGGCACCTCTTAAACAGTACCACGGACCACACGGCAGTCTCAGGCGTGCAAGAGCACCACGCACACAGTGTCGCTGAGACACGGTTGGAAACGTTTGTGTTCCTGAGATTCCACAACAGGGGACCAACTCTCTTTGGGCCCCTTAAGACGCGAAACTTCAGGACACAGCACACAGCAAAGTCCTCACCAGCTAGGGGACACAGCACACAGCAAAGTCCCTTGTCCTCTCCTTAGTCAAATCAGCAAACTGCAGAACAGCCCCAGAACACACAGCAAGGGCAGTCCTTTTCTTCAGTCTCTTCAGCTGTTCTTCCTTGGCAGAGGTTCCTCTTGATCACAAAGTAGGTTCGATCCTTTTTCAGTATAGATTTCAGTCTTGAGTTCAGGGGTTTCAGCTCTTAAATTAATACCCCTAAATGCCTTTGAAGTCTTTGTGTTCAGGGGGCTCTGAGCCCAGTCCAAACCAGTTCTGGGTGCATTCTTGCCAGGGCACACCTTCTTCCTTTGATAGTGGGGGTCTGGGGCCCAGACGCTCAGCAGGAGGTGGAGCCATCCTGTTGTGGCTGCAGCACAGCCCTCTTCACATCCAGGGGGCTACTCCTCCCCCCTACATCAAATGCAGGCCCAGGCTGTTGCTGTCTCACCTTCTCCTCCCTGGGGTCAGTACACTTCCCAGACCCTGTAACATCTAAACCCAGGCAGGCAATATACAACCAGGCAGAGGCACACAAGATGGTTCAAGACAAGAAACCAACCACTTTTAAAAATGTGGTTTCTAAGCACACAATTAAAAAACCATCTTCACAAAAAGATGTGTCATTACATTCTGAGTTCAGGCACACTAAACTCCATCTCTCCATCTTATGCCTAAGGGAAGATATGCTGGAACCAAGGGACACAGCATTCCCCATTCTGTCCTATGTGCAGGATGGCCTTGCAACAGTGAAAAACGAATTTGGCAGCCTTTCACTGTCATAACATGGGACACACCTCAGTACATGTTCTACCTTTCACATACACTGCACCCTGCCCAGGGGGGTACCTTGGGCCTACTATAGGGATGTCTGATGTGCATAAAAAGGGAAGGTAAGGACTGGAAAGTGGGTGCACCTGCCAGGACAACAAGGCAGTTAACAAACTGCGTGCAGGCACTGCAGTGGCAGGCCTGAGATCTCTCTTTAGAGCTACTTGTGTGGGTGGCACAATAAGTGCTGCAGGCCCACTTGTAGCATTTGCATTACCAGCCCTGACACACATAGTGCACTTTACTAGGGACTTTACTAGTAAGGCAAACATACCAATCAAGGACAACCAATTACCATACCACTTTATACAGGGAGCAGTTGCACTTTGACAATGATCAGCAGTGGCAAAGTGCCCAAAGCATCGAGGTCGGCAACATAATGTCAGGAAAAGGTCTAGGAGGAAGGCAAAAAGTTTAAGGAACTTTAGCCAAAAAGGGCCAAGTCCAACAGGGGTGGAGAGCTGTGAGTCTACACTTGTTAGTAACTTTACAATTGGATTTTGTGGAGAGCCAAAAATAGTAAGATTACTCAAAACTATAAGAGTAAATTACATTTGTAAATTACTCAAAAATGTTTTTTGCTTTTAGTGAACATCCCTGATGACCTTAGCTTGTCTGATTATTTTGACTTAAACTATGGGGGAAACCCATTACTAGACTTGACTGGACACTCTCCTTACACATTTCAGTAAGTATTTCAAATCATAACTTGTGGTATTATCCTGAATTTATGTCTAATTTACATTGTATTTTCTTTCAGGTTGATTTGATGGGAAAAAACATTGATTCATCCTAAATCTTTTCTAAAAATACATTTGTTTCAAAATACTCAAATCCTACTAAAATTTCAAAACACATGCTGTGATACAATTAGATCCTTTGTTTTAAGAGCATACCAAGATTACTTTGTTGTCTTCACCCTAATAAATATTGACCTTTTGTAGCACATACATTTTCACAATAATGTTCCTGTTTTTAAATTGCACAGATAAAATGAAACCCCGGATCATGTCAGTGGTCACATAAGAATGGATTTGATATGAGGATCTTCAATCTGGCTAACTGATTACTTGCACCAAGTCTTTCTGTTATATGTAAACCGTTTAAAACTTTTTGCGCTTGTTCGACATGTCAGCCATACGGTGGTCTTCACCCCCAAAGTTTTTGCCTTCACCCCTCCAGTCACAATGCTGCATTTCAGCATTGTGATTGGCTATCAGGGGCTAGAAGCCGGGTACTTCCTGCTGATTCCTGCATCCTGCTTTGGGACTGGAGTCAGGAAGAAAACAGAGGAGAGGCAGCAGCTGGACAGCCGGCCATCACAGGAAAATGTTTTTTTTCTTGACCTTTCTTCGTGTTCTCCACCCCTCTGCCCCCGCCTCACCACCTGGGTCCGGTAACAGCTGCTACTGAATTGCTGCACCTATGTACATTGCCTGTGGGACATATTGGGTAGTCTTAAAAATCCTAATTGCAAACAGCAGGAAGACCCAAACAAGGTCTCAAAATACAAACTCAAAAAAGATAAATCCCAACACCTTTCTGTGGCATGCAGCTTGATGTTAAGGGCACGCACAACAATCTTATATCTCACTCCCTTTTCAGTGGATATGTCATGGAACTCATCATGCTCTTGGACATTTTAGTGAGATCACTAAACCATTATCCTGGTGTGTACATAGTTGAGAGCTTCTAGCATTAAAAACTGTTAGGCCTTATGGCCCTTATGTAGGTGGATGCATCTAATAAAAATTGTTTTAGAAAACATGCAAGATAAAAAATTCTATCAGGGTGTGGCTCACCACAAGGGGTCTGCAGAATTCCAGTAAATTGTCTTTCCGTAAATATGCAACATTCTGAAGTATTAGGTGAAAATAAATATAATTGCGTGATATTTCAACCTGAAATTCGGCACTTAATTTTATCTCAAACTTGGTCCTCATGTCCATTTTACACATTAAAAATAGTGCATAAGCTCTTCCTTATGGACAGAAACAGTATCGAGTCCCATTTTTGAGTTGCATGGTAGGGTTATGAAAAAAATCATAGGATTTTTATTCCTTATTACCTTATCCGTTTGGTGGATTTCACAAAGTGGACCACTGTTGCCATGTATTACTAATTACCCTGATCCTTTGGTTCTTCTTGGGTTAGTCTGTTGCCTGGACCTTGGCAAGCAGGCTGGCCCCGGTAGGCCTCTCTTGTTGTGACCACTAACACAATGCACTGTCAGGGCCTCCCACCTTTAACAACACTTGCCATTCAAGGAGGTCAGTGCAAGCACTGAAACCTATGGACCTTCTTAGGATTTCGCAAATGGCATTAAATCTTTTATGGGCTCTCCAAAAAACGTGATGTCAGAATGCAACTAGCATCTGTCCTATATTTGTAGAGCTTTTTCTCTGGACTGTAGGCTCCTTTAAACATTGTTCAGATGCTGCTGATGCCAATAGCAATATCAATCACGTGCAAATGATTTTTTCTCAGTAGATGGAGTTAGATTCCAAACACAGTGTTCAAGTAATCCAAGACCTCCAAGACACCAAACAACAATGTAAACAGCTAGAAAGGAAATGGAGAGCAAGCCACGACACCACCAACAGAACTACCCTTACTGGTGTTTAGTGCACTACACAAATCAACATAACATAACATAACTCCACCAGCTGTATTTAGAGTTAGCTTTTGATTGGCATAATCAAGGCTGTTGAACGTCAGCTCCTAAATTGCTGGAAAAAAAGAGTATGAACAGCCAAACCCCTGCCAAAATGACCACCTGAGAGACTCAGATGTCCTTTCTCTTTTAAAGCATGGGTTTCTATCTGACACTGCTATAATAAGAGCAAATGCATTCCCCATAAAATAAAAGTTAATTTTTGTTTTTTGGTTTAAATAAGTAGAACTTTTAATATCAATACTAATAAATGCAACATTAATCTTGTCTGGCAACATGTTTTATGTTAACATCCATATCAAATGCTTACCTATGTTATTTTTACAACCCCCCATACCTTAAGGAAATTTGTAAACTTATATTTTTATGAAAATTCAATGTTGCCAATTACATATCAAATTATAATTTTTAAAATAAATTTTACTCTGTTATTGGAACCAATATACAGTATTAAATAATCTCTTGTACTAGGACACAGAGCAGACTCCCTTAACTTCTGACAAGCTACATATTTAGGGACCGTTTATTATGTCATTCAGAAACTGTTCGAACCGAATCGGTTCCAGAATGGGTTTCGACCAAATCGGATTGTGAGAGTCTGACCGACCTATTTCAATGCTTCTCAACATCGTTTGGTCGGGCGCATATTGAGTTCAATGGCAGCCTGTGTCCTGAATGAGAACACAGGCTCTCATTGAAAAAATGGTTGGTTGGGGAAAACCTTGCAACCTGTGCCTGCCACATTGTGCATGGTTGGAAAGAGGGGTCCCTTGGGTACCCCCTCGGGCCCCAACCTGATGCCCCTGGGTGAAGGGGGGCCTGCAACAGCCCCCCAAAGACAGATTCCGACAGCTGGTTCATGTTGGGGAAACCAAATCAGAACGGCTGTCTGAATCGGCCATCGTAATCGCCAGTCTGGAAACTGTGTCCATAGAGCTGTACGTTTTGGCTCCGAAAGACTCAGCCTGTCCGAATGCCTTTCAGAACCAAATCGGACAGCCCGAACGGTTTCCGGGCATCATAATTGGTCGTTGGGAAATGTGTAAGATTTGGTCTTAGACAGGAACCAAGATGCTATTTCTGCCAAACGTGATGGTGCCATTATCAGGCAGACCAAGCAGATTGGTTTTAGTAAAAGTATCTTAGTTAAAGTCCCAAACTTTCAGCCTTCTTTGAGCAGCTCTTTAAGGATATTGGACTTTGATAGGTGGGGGTTTGTAGAGGAGGAAACTCTGGAAATCAACAGTGACCTCAGACTAGGCCAGGGGAAATTTAAATTACTCTGATAATTTCTGGAATTTTGGCTTACACTTCCAGAGATTATGCAACTATACAACTTAATTGCATCCATTCACTGTAATTAGTTACTGCAAAACACACAATTAATGGTAATGCAAATGTGAGCAACAGAATCCAGTAGTCTGTTTGCAGTATATTTGTTACATGCCCACTAGCACAAAAAAGTCAAACAAGAACAAAATTCATGATAAAATATAGTGAGAAATCAAACATTTGGATTTTGAGTAGTTACACATGATTTTGAGTCATTTTGCTGTAATTTTGTGTAATTACACGAAAGGTGGCCTTGTACCCACAACAACCCAGGAGCTATAGGTCTGGTAAGACAAAAACAGGGTCTCTCAGAACTTGAGAGGGGACCCACAGGAATTTTCCTGGCATACTGTTCAGTACTTTACAAGTGTGGCAAACTTAAGCAAATGGCCCGAATAAACCTGTTAGGCAGTGCTTAACATTATGGTGCCAACAGGATGGCAAGCCCAATCCCTTCTTCTGAGCTAAATTGAGTCATTCCTGTCCATTCTGGTAGTGTGTCAATCATATTGACCTATTGTGTAGCTCCTGGGAAGAATTTCACCACTCACTTACACCTCATTCATGCTAAGTAGAAGCTGGGACTGGCTGGAGAGTGCAATGTAGGAAGGAGGAGGAGGCATGAGAGGATTTATAGAATCAGAATAACTTGGGCCTTTTTACAAGTCTGGCGATCTATGAACCGCCAATCTCGCAGGGGCGCGCCTGTCACAGTCCAGCCACTGCCACACCGGCAGTCTGACCACCGTATTTTAAGTGTGGCGGTCAGACCACCATTTAACTGCCGCACCTGCCTGGGACCCGCATCCCCTGCTCTTGGCACGGTTGTCAGGGGCCCAGAATATGCTGGTGGTGCTGCTGCAGCACTGCCATGCATATTTTGAGTTTGTCCACCGCCAGCCTTACATGGTGGTCAGCACCCCCATGTTAAAGCTGGCACTGGGGAACTAAAGAGGGGCAGCCCATATTTCTCTGGTTCCGGTGGATGGTGGTAGCAGCATGCGTAGATGTCTAGCTACTCATTACTATTGATTCTCCAATATTTCATAGATTAACATGCTTGAATCATTCTCCGTCGTCACAGTGGGAGTCCCGCAGTACCATAGTAAAGCAGTATGTATCACTATCATAGGTTATAATTGCAAAGAAAAGCCAGTTAATTAGCCTACATATGTCCTTTTTGACAAATATTAGCAACTCTAAGCAATCAAGTGACAGCATCCTCTAGAACACTCCCAACAGAGGCTTAGTCCCTCAGATTTTCTACTGCACGTTGTGGGAAGGTAGTCTCCCTGAGCTCTCCTCAGTTTTTTCCTCTTTAGACTTGAAGATTTATCTGCATCTACTATGTCTAATGCGTCTAGGAAAGGCCTCTTCAGATCCTGCAAAACATGTGGAAAGAAAAAGCTACTTGTGGAGGATCCACACAGAGATTGTCATTACTGCCTCTACCCTCACATCATGTAAAGGAGTGCAAAATATGTCAAACCTTTTCCTCCAAGACCCTGAAGGACAGGGCGGGAAGGCTACTTCTGTGGCTACAGAAGGCTAAAACTCAGAGGAAGACAATGGCACATCCATGAGGACACACAAAGGGTCAAGATCATCTGACCAAGGGACATCTGAGGAGGGCAGGAAGGCCTTAGAAACTCATCATGGAGACCCTCTGAGAAAGGAGAAACTAAAACTCATCTTCACAGAGGCAGCGTTCTTTCAGCCCAGTAATCTATCTGTGAAGACAGGAGAGCATAAGCGTTGCTCCCCCTCAGAACCATCGACATTGAGGACTAAAAATACTCTCAAAGCCCCCTCGAAGAGGGCATTACCATCGATGCTGGTATCGACAACGACGATCACCTCCATCTCATCCAAGAAACCATTGTCTTCGAAGACAATGATGACACCCATCGACGTGCCCATCGCATTGACGAGAATACTGTGATCTGCTAGACAACATCATAGGCGGTGTTGGTGGTATCCCCGCCGACACCGTTGATGAGGACATTGTCTACAAAGACACGGTCGGCAGCGAAAGCATTGACTATGACATCCTTGACGATGGCACTGATGACTTTGGAACTGGGTCATAGCCCACAAAATATCTCTGATAGGCTAGCACATGTCAGGAGTGAACAACACCTTAGAGGACACTCTCAGCAGAACTAGAGACAGTTGCTATGATTAGGAACTGGATCAGTTTAACTGGACAAACTATTTTCATGGTGGGACAAACCAGAATTGGATCTCTTTGCGACAGACAAGAATGCCAGTTCTATGCCAGTCGTTACTAGCTCCGAGGGTTGTGTGGGAATGCCCTTTCAATGATGAGGTCCAGGATTTATGCATATGCTTTTCCTCCTTCCCTCTCATACAACGGATTCCCAACAAAATGAAAATGGAGCACTGTCGCCTCGTTCTTACAGCTTCCAAATGGCCTAGGCAGCATTGTTTATGCAGCTCCTACTGCTGTTGGTGTCCAATACCACCTGCCTACTGACAACTTAAGCGCTCTTGATGAGGAACGAACTAACCTCTCTCCAATTGCACACATGGCTCCTGAATTCAATGAGTTCCGAGTCTTAGACATCCCTCAGACCTGTAGGGAGATTTTATCCAAGGCAAGAGCTGAAGCCACAAACAAGATGAGCAAGCTTAAATGTAAGCAATTCTGAACATGGTGTCAATAATCTAACCTACATCCATTGAAAGTGCCACGTGAATACATTCTGCATTAAATCCTGTCACTAGCTAGATCAGGATTAGTACATGCGTCTGTGAAAGTTCACCTGGCCTCAATTATAAGCTACAGACTTTCTGCACACTATCTCTTTATCTATTCCAGGAGAGTAGCCAAACAATTAATGATCATGAAGGGGTTTTTCAGAGAATTTACCCCAGTATGAGCCCCTCTCTCAGATTGGCATCTCAACAAGGTTCTCTCGCAACTGATAAAGCCTCTATTCAAACCCAGTCACAAAGCAGAACTGAAATTTCTCACATGGAAGGTCGCTTTGCTGTTTTCTCTCACTTCCACTAGAAGAGTCAGTGAAATGCAGGCTTTCACAACACAGAAATCTTTCTTACGCTTCACTGAGGATTATATGCTTTTCAGAACAAACCCAAGATTCATTCCCAAGGTTCCATCACAATTCGATTTCAATGAACCTATCATATTTTGTACTTTATTCCCAAATCCAGCATCTTTGGCTGAAAGATCTCTCTACACTGTGGACATTAAACAATGTCTTAAATTCTATCTCCATCATACCAAACAACTCCAAAGAACTGATCTGCTGTTGACCTGTTATGGACTTTCTCGTCAAGGTACGGCAGTCACGAAACCAACCATCGCAAGATAGATTTCTGCCACCATAGAGTTTTGTCACACCAAAGCTGGCAAACCACCCTCAGCACAGGTGAAGGCGCATTCAAAGAGGGCAGTGTCTACTTCGGTTGTTCTGTTTGCATGCACCCCGCTAGAGAACAGATATTGTGCTGCAATGTAAAAGAGCACTACTGCCTAAAATCTGCACAGAGAAGTGATGCAGTCATAGGAGAGGTGGTGTTACAGTAAGGTGAGCCTCTGTAACTGTAAGTGATTATTACTAAGCCTTTACAAAGGCATATGATAGGTTTGTGTTCGGTATAATTGTCTTTTCATGTTGTTTAGGCAATGTTATGCATATATGGATATATAGAGACACGTTTTAGACTGTTACCCACCATCCTCAAAGGTACTTACATAACTAATATGTTTACCTGCCATAACTGCATGTGAATCTATGAAAGGTCCAATACTGGAGAAGAAAATAAGTTATTTACCTGTAACTGCAGCTCTCCAGTACTCACATGCGACTTTGAGAGACCCCTCATAGCTTGGGATCATGTATTCCCACTTGTGCTTTTAAATCTGAGGGAGTCAGCCTCTGCTGGGAGTGTTCTAGGGGGTGCTGCCGCCTGATTGCTTACAGTTCAAGTTTGGTCCTTTTTTTAAAAGTACATAGGTATTAAACTGACTTTTCATAGCCATTATATATTATAGCCTATGAGAGTGATACATACAGCTTTACTATGGTACAGTTGGACTCCCACTTTGACGACAGGGAATGATTCAATCATGTGAATCTATGAAAGATACCAATACTGGAGAACTGCAGATTTCCTACCGATTTCAACCATGCCTTATATTTGGATGATCTCCCACTCCCCTAGCTGCATGCGATCAGTCTCTTTACCAGTAGAAGTGCAAGGGCTGTATACCTTCTCTGGGTCACCGGAATGCCCCACACGTCATGTCCAATTATTGCCCCGAGTGCAGTAAGGACTCCAATCCAGAATGTTCGAACATCGCCAGATGTAAAAATGTCACATCTGGGAGGCCACAGGGGTGCAGTTGGATGTTTCATGTAGGCCTAGTCTGTAATGTGGAGGATAGAAGGAGTATAATTCACATGCTTAAGGAAATGATAATGTATGATGCAGAGCCTGCTGCTAGAGGATACCAGGTCTGTCTGTGTGCAGCGGAAGAACCACCTCCTGTCCGTCACTTCAAGTCCCATGTCCTCCTCCCATTGGGTATGTGCATGTATTCTTGGGCTGAAGAGTCCTCCAGGGCGGTCCGCTATAGTCTGAAAATGAGTTGCTCCGTGGATGTGGCAATGACATGGGACTCCAGCGCCCGGCAGGTCACTGCTTCCACTGGGAATTACGAGGAGCACAAGCCGAGGGCTCCTCGCCTTGGATTCTGATGTTTCACTCTTTGACTGTCCTTCTCTTTTCGATGCAGCGACCCTCCTGCAGCTCCCTCCTCTTCGGTTTTTAGTATCTATGACTATCCATTGAAATCCCCTTGATGTATAAGTCTGTAAGTGTTTCTTTTTTCTTTCCAGTGGGCGCGAGCTCACAGGTTGCACTACACACTTGAACTTTATTTCTTGAAATTGTGGCAGGTGCACAATTTGTACATGTTTCAGATGAATGCGGCGCTTGTATTACTCCATGTTTCAGGGAGAGACGAGGCTGCTGAGATTGCATGCGTTAAGATGCCGATGCGACCATTCAATCGCATCAAAAGATGTGAAAGCAATTAGGATGAGAATCTGTCAGTTTCAAAACATAAGGAAATCTGAGGCATGTTTACGCCCTAACAGATACAGATTATTCAGTACTTCTCGGATATAATTGGCAGCTTGTGGCTTTGGTATACATTGCAGACAAGTCCTGTATTCAAGTCAAAATAATTGTGTGTTTCAAATGCTGTGGAGCAGACTAAATTGTCCTTGTTCAGTAAATGTCAGAAACTGCTTAAAATGTTTCACAGAAATGTGGATGTGAATAAAGAAATACAAATAACTGTGCCTGTATGTTATCTTTCATATTGATGTGTGTGTTTGGTATAGTAGCACTACAATTAATTGCCCTAATTAGGCCCTAGGTGCTGAGAAAATCCATCCCCGCCCCCCAACCTGTGAGCCCTATTTTGAAGTTTGAGGCAGTTCTCTTCATAACTTTATTTCCAAAAAAGTAATCCAAATGCGTGTCCTTTTTTCCCACATGTTGGGGATTCCCAAGGTACCCAGTAATTGTGGATTCCCCAGGATGGAACCAATACAATTGGAAAAATGTAGCATCGTTTTAAATGAGGGAGAACATAGGGGCATATTATCAAGCCAGGCGATAAAATTATCGCCGTTTTAGCGCCAGAAAACTGCCGCTAAAACGGCGATAATGGGCTTGATAATATGCTCTATGGAATTCCAATCGAAGCCCATGTTACATGTGAAAGACGTCTAACATGGGCTTCAATTGGAATTCCATAGAGCATATTATCAAGCCCATTATCGCCGTTTTAGCTGCAGTTTTCTGCGGCTAAAGCGGCGATAATTTTGTCGCCTGGCTTGATAATATGCCCCTTAATGTGCTAGGAAAGTGCGTTTTCTTCTGTGATGTTTTCCACTGACAGAGGTAATATATCATTATGTCCATCAGACTCCTCTGTTTTCAGAGATTTGCAGTGTTTGTGGTTTGTCAAAAACACATGGTACCCGGAGCCAAGAAATGTGTTGCAGTTTATAATGATTTTTCAATGTGTAATGACCTTTCTTCAATGTATATGTTGAAACAGATTCTAATAGTAATCCCTATGGTGAGGATGTCTTCCACCTTCTGGAGGCAAATCCGTAGTAAGAGGTTTGCACATCTCGAGAATTGTTTTCATCAGCAGCCAAGCCACTGTGTTCCAGTTTTTCTCAAGCAGGCGCCTAAGATTCTACTTCTCCTCCATCCTTGAACAAAGGTCCAGTGGATTGATAAGGTACAGGCAAATGTGTCATTGGTAGGTACCCATATACTGAGCGTGTGTGTCCCTGCTCACACTCTTCCAAGTGTGGCAAAGGGAGTCTTTCAGAGTCCCTTGTGAAGAGACAGAGTACATCCCAAAAGTTAATCCAACCCCTTTGGAACTTTGTCAGTTCCACTACACAACAAAAAATGCCTCCACCTTCAAGCGATGCTTCAGTGAAGGCTTCTGAGGGGGGAGGGTTCTTATAGAAACCAAAGTGGTGCTTCACTCCTCCCTCTGTGTTGCTAGAGGGTCCGTACACGGACCTGATGTCCTATTGACAACTCCTTGAATACCCCACATACTGGGAGCCTTACTGTTATATTTCTAGAACTCTTACCATAATCTACTACCAATATTACATCACAATGTCCGCAGAGGTTTCTCTGGTACATGACTTTCAGAGAGGCGTGTTAAAGGAGTAATTGGAGCATCCTTGCTGTATACACACATGTTATCTCCTGGATGTTAACTGGACTGACATGTGTACATTGGTTGCTAGGCCTGGTAAGCAGTGCCCATGAAGTCTGTGCAAATGATGGATAAGAGAAAGTCAATCAACGTTTTCGCGCGCTCTGTAAGGTCCTAAAAGGTCAACACATCTTGTTAACATGAGGCTATGTTACGGAAAAGTCTAAGTGCAATGATTGGGACTAACGGAGACACATGACACCCACTGCTTGACCAAAGGGCCGAACTAAAGGAGCAATTTAAAACTAGAGGAGTCACATCTCAGGAGCAGAAATGCGTGCGGAAAAGTAACTTTCTGAATTAAGTCGTCTAAGCAAACAATTAACAAAAACGTGAGAAAAAGCAACCTAAAACAAAGCATCCCAAACAACTGTCAATCACGTTCATGCTGTTTGAAAGTTAAAGCTCACATAAAGCCTTGGTAACTGAAAACCTGATAATTCATTACTAATATCCTTATTGTAGAACATCATCAGTCATTTGAGATACACAGGCTGATTCCACAGTTCACACCACACAGATTACCTCCAACTTTATGTGTGACAAGTTGTGACACAGCATTGCTGGTGCCAGCCAACACAGAAGGTGGTCCCAGGCGAGCTGTTCGAAGCCAGTCAATGGAGCCAGTATGTTTCTAGACAGGTATCACTGCAGCCGCAGAGAGAAGGATCCGATCTGTGGAAGTTCCACTTCCATAGCACTAGGACCAGCTGCTTCCCAGTATGCCTCGAAGAAAGCGTTAAACAGCAATGGTATACGCTGGGGACAACCAGACAAATGGGCATCCAAGGGATCTAATGGTGCATTCATGTCCGATGGCTCTACCATTCGTGAACCGAGGCAGAACTCCCGTGCCCATTCATAAATGCGCAATGGACAGCAGAACACAGGTTGTACTAATTTTGCCACACTGGCCAAAAAGATAGGAACCCATGCTCATTAAGCTCCAGAAGCCATGGCATACCTAAGCATTGAACGCACATGGCACAACAGCACAGGTGTTAGTGCTTGTTCCATTCCGTCTTGAACTGGGACATCCATAGCGGGTCAGAAATACCATATTCATAGTTCCAGCAGCAAGGAGCTGCACAAGTGGAATACTTCCACAAAACGTACATAAGCCAAGTGTACAAAATTAGGATTGACACAGAACATGGTCTTAAAGTAGCCAACAGCACCAGAGATAATGTTGTATGACAAGTGGACAACTCCCTTTGCATCAGACATGTACAAGATACGATGAACCTGTCAGTTTTATAATCTCCAAACACTGTGCATATTAGGCTGGGGTATGTCTATGCATATGAAACTTTGAGCCGTGGTCCAATATGTCAATATCCGGTAAAAATAAGTACAGCTATGAACACAAGTGAGAATGACATACCCTACACGCCAACAACTGTACACAATCACAGAAAATTGGAAGCTATGCCAGAAAGGACGTTGGGCAAACAAACGTCACAATGATTTTGTGATGAAACGTCACAATGATTTTGTGATGTACAGGGAACACATAGCTTCTCTACCCATTACATGAATGTAGAATTTCTGGCTCTAAAATAACACACTCGTACATCTCAACCAAGACACACTAGACACATAAGCACCATCTGAACCTGTGAATCAATAAGCATTGCAGTCCAACAGAGTGAAGGAGGTATGTGAGGGACTTACCTGCTCATCTGGTGAGCTATAGAGTTTCCCATAATGGGGGAGGACCTCTTCCACCATGGCTTTCAACTCCTCTGGATAGAAGGCTGGAGCCCTCACAACTTTAGAATGGGTCACAATGGCTCACAGATGGTTGTATGATTTTACAACGCATTCCGCTGCAACGCATGCCTTTACCACGCATGCATTACAACGAGAATGCCATTAGTACGCATTACCTTTACCTCGAAAATGCCTTTACCACGCATGCTTTTACAACGTTTTTTGTTGTTAAACTATGCATGTTAATTGCATTTTCTTGCTAAAGGTTTTCTCCGATCCCTTCCCCTTTTGCATATACTGCTCCGATTCCCACCCACAAACCCTTTTTTTAAATACCCCTCCCTTTAACCCTAATATTTTATCCCTTCTCTACCCAACTGCCTCATCCCTTTTTTTTAATTAAATACTAATATCCCCCCTTACCTCTCCAAGATCTTCCGATGCACATCGTAAACGGAAGTGTCTTTCCGGTTCCTCTAATGACGCCGATTCCCGCCACATCGGGACCCCAACCCCCCTTTTCTCCCGTAAGCCCCCTTACCTTTACCACACATGCCTTTACGACATATCTCGTAGTAAAGGTATGCGTGGTAAAGGCTATCGTGGTAACCATGCATGCGTTGTAATGCATGCGTGGTTACTGTTATGCGTGGAAACGGCTGCGTTGTAGTCGCCGTTTCCCCTCACAGATATGGCAAACACCAGTTGAAGTAGAGGAGGTGTAGAGCGCAGCAGTGTCAGAAGGCAAGTTAAGACTTTAAACCACTGCAAAGTACTTGTACACCACATAGGCAGTCTTAGCCATGCAGGGACACTGCCATTGGCCCACGAGATTCAAAATCATCATGTGATACAAAGGCTTCAGCTTCTGCGTGCAAGACCGCCTACCTCGCGGTCAACTTCTGGCGGCGAGTTTTGAATTTCCAATGTCTGGAAAGTGATGCTTGGACGTTGCCATTTTAGCAGCAGCTGCTTTTTCACAAATAATGTTAATTTAATGCTTCACAGCGCTACAAGCAGGCTTACAAGTGGGATTTTGAAACTGGGGGTTCTCTTAAAGGGGCGTGGCCAACATAAGTAAGGTTGTTGTGTTTAAAAAAGAAACAATTATGAACAAACGAGTGCTTAGCAAAGTGTGCTGCCCGACTGGTTTGTTGCTGCGTTTCATTGCTACATGATACATGATACATGATATGAGTACCATCATTCAGGAGAACTTGTTTTGTAGATTCAGCTTAATAGCCTATGTGAAATAAACACAAACTATGGCTTTGTTGTTCTAGTCTTTGAAAAACTCTTAATTCTTCTCATGATGAGACAATGAAGGGACTAAAATGAGTCTCGGTGAATTAACACCAGAGGCTGTGAAGGGTCGCACTGCTCTAGAGTTAAAATGTGCTGGTCCAGCAAACATGAGGCCATAAATCGAGAGGCTGATAGGGAACTGTCTCAGCACCTGCATTTTAGTACTTGCTGGGTTGTACACCTAGGGGCTGATTTACAAGAAAGTGACACATCTGTAAAGATGCGTCACTTTCCCTGCGTCGCCATTAGAAACTCCTGTGCCACTATGGATGCGCCGTATTTACAATACGGCGCACCATGGCACAAGGATTGACAGATGCGTCAGAAATTATGACACATCTGTCGACGCAAAAGTCACGCATTGCTGGAGTGGTGTCGCAAGCACGACACAACTCCAGCAATGCAGGGGGAGGCCTATCCTCATTGTGCTACGGCACTTCTTACGCCTGCTTCAAGCATGCGTAAGAATTTGACGCAGTGGCGTCCTAGAAGTGGCGCAGTAAAATCTTGTAGATTTCACTGTGTCACATCTATGAGGTTTTTTCCATTGGAACGCCCACACTGCATACATTATACCTGACGCAGGTATAATGTGATGAAGGGCTTTACAACGTGATGCATCTAGGGAGATGCGTCACGTTGAAAATGGGCTGCATTTTTACGCTGCTGCTGCGTCACGAAAAGTGACGCAACAGCGGCGCAAAAATGACGCAAGGGGCTTGTAAATCTGCCCCCTAGTTCATTGGAAAAACAGTTTACAAACTGATATGTACAACCTTCCTTCCGGTGTTTTCAACAACTTTGCCGCATGTAGGACCATAGTGAAGATGAAAGTAACTGTGTGAATAGATGTTAACATAGGACACATCTGTGTGGTCTTCGGAATCAGAGTATGTATCCAAAAATCAACAATCAAATGCACACATGTGGAGCTAAGATGAGTGAGATCTGGGGAAGCAATGTTAAAAGTATGCCAAAATGTTAATGGATGTGTAATACGGAGATTGTTAGTACCAAGTGTGTTTGTGAGGAGCGTTGTTGGTGACATGACTAATGTCACACCAGTCACTGGGATCTATGTCTAGATATGTGTTGGTCAAACATATTGTAACTTTTGTACAGTATGTAGAAAATATCTTCTACTGTACCTACCATTCACAGTACTTAAAAATAGGCAACATATACATGTAATTCTTCTATACAGTACTAAAACCTACTTGCCAAATCATGATGTCACTCAGACAACCATGTGGGTACCTGTCTTCCTGAGTTTTGTATCCACAGCAAAAGTTGCACATCCTTCTACATCCCCATGTTCACTGTAGCTGTGGACTCACCATTCACATGGGGACATGTCAAGGCTTTACCATCAAATATGCAAGGAATGGAAATGTGCACATTAGAGTTGGCTCAGCAAACCCAGCAGAGATTGAGTGTGTGACACAGGGAGTTTAGTCATGTGAAAGGAGATAACACCTGTGTGCACATGTGGACACTTTTACTCTATCAACATGAGGCACACTTATGTACCTCAAAATATGGTAAGCAATGTTCGTTACTGCAAAGCATCTGCCACATATGCAATCTAACCATAACAAGAGTTGCTCGATACACAAGGATTACTTTGAGGGGTACACATACCCACCATAAGTCCAAACATCCTTACTCCATGTATGCCAAGATGGTAATCCATGGGACACTTGGCCATCTTCAATTGCCTGCCTTCATTGGTGCCATTTAATGTTATGTTATGTTAATATATTTATCAAGCGCACAAATACCTGAAGGTGTTTTGGCACTAAGGGCTGGAGTAGGCAGGTTCATGAAAGGCATGGGTCTCTATTTCTTAAACAGACAAGTTTTCAAGGCCTTCCTAAGGGCAAATAAGGTTGGAAGTGTTCTAATGGAGAAAGGGATTGCATTCCAGAGCTTGGGGGCTGCCGCCCTGAAGCTTCTCCCACCCCAGTTAGATGTGAAAAATCTTGGAGTTGCAAGCAGTTTAGCTCCTTCAGAGCGCAGACGCCTTTTTGGGACATACCAATAAATTAGGCGTCTCAAGAACTTGGGGCCAGATCATGAAGTGATCTGTAGGTAATGCAGAGGGCCTTAAAGATGATATGGTTCTTAACTGGGAAACAATGCAGCTTAAGAAAATGTTTTTGAACTGAAATCTGCCTAAGGATTCCCAACAGAAGCATTTTGATACATTTGCAACAGTAGTCTAGTTTTCCAAGAATCAAAGAAGAAATTACAGTTTTCCTACTATCCGTGGGAATAAAAGGTAGCATTTTTTTTAATGGATCAATCATATGTCTGCTATTGGCAACACACATGTAGGATCATTAACATGTTACACATCACAGAGACCCCGACAGCCAAACTTTTTGATTTGACACAATGACAGGACACTTATGTATATGACAAAATAGAATAGATACATTATTTATTAATACCATATGACAATCACACATCAGGCCTTTGGCCAGTCCATGAAACAGATCATGGGGGCAGGTGACCAATATATGTTTCACCCTACTTGCTTACCCACCACTATCAGCGCAAACTCCCCTGGAGGGACATCACATGGGTAAGGCAGGCACCTCAGGGATCTCATATGGGTATGGCGGCTAGGGGAGGGGGTCCGTTTGGGCATAGAAGGCAGTGTTTGGGTTTGGGAGGGGTGGATTTTGCCCTGGTAGCACGTTTCTTGGGAGTGAAACAGGCCCTGCCTCTTTTTCTGGAGGTGGATTTTGGAGGGGTAGTACACATGAGGTTGAAGGATAGGAGATAGGGATGGAAAAGCGGGCCTGGGTTGACAGGCGTTTACCACAGGGCAAAGTCCAAGAGAGAAGAAGAAATGCTCATGGGTATAGGTGGTGGTAAAATCAGAGATGGGGTCAGGTTGGGAGGTAGTGGAAGTTGAAGTGCCTATTGTATGTAGCTCTGATGAGGCTGCAGGTGTGTTGTGTGTTGTGATGGGTGGAGGTGTGGATTGCTGTATGACTGCAGATGTTGAGTGTGTGGTAAAGGCCTAGGTGATTGATGGCTGGATAGCTGCAGGTGTGTTGTGTGTTGTGATAGGTGGAAGTGTGGAAGGCTGTATGGTTGCAGGTGTGGTGTGTTTGATGATGGGGAGGTGTGGATTGCTGAATGGTATCAGATGTGGTTGTGGTGTGATGGGTGGAGGTGTGGATGTCTGTCTAGCTGCATGTGTGGGGTGTGTTATGATGAGGGATTTGGGTGGCTATGTGCAGCAGGTGTGTGTTTGAGTGGGTTCATGCACAGTTGTGTGTGTGCTTGCAGCAGGCAGAGGAATGGGGTCTTTGGATGGGGTCAAGGAAGGATGTCGGACGGAAGGCTGGGTTTGGGGTAAAGCTGCAATTATTGAAGAGGCCTGATCCTGAACGGATCCCTGAAGGGCATACATATGTCTGTGAATGCCATCCAGGTAGACATCCATCTGAGTACATGAGCTGTCCAGACCCTGGATGGCATTCAACAGTGCAGTCTGCCCAGCGGAGATCCGTTTCAGGTGGTCAATAGCCTCCTCACCAAGGGCAGCATCTGGGCTCAGTGGCAGGGGCAGAGGTGCCTGCAGCTGAGGAGATGGCTCCCTTGTTAAGGGAGCAGGCTTGGGCAACTGGCTGGGGTGCAGCAGGGAGGTCAGAGATGGTATGGGGATGGTGCTCACTGATGGCACTGCATCAGGTAGGCTGATGGCCACCCTTACCAAGGAAGGGCCCCTGGAGTCCGACTCACTGCATGTAGTCTTCGGGTCTGATTCCTCCATGGCACTCCCCTTGCCCTTTTGGCCACTGAGTTCATCAGTTTCAATGTCCCGATCGGATCCACTTTGCTGTGTCCCCAACATTCTGGACCCTGTCTCCTCCGCTTGGCCGAGTAGATGCTGGAATGGAACAATAGCTGGGTTAAAGTTACCATTGTAGACTCATGGGAGGTTAAGCTCTGTACATTTAGCACAATTAGATGTGGAGTTATCACACCACCTAATAGGAATTCTACCATTGCTGCAGCCTTAGTAGGAGCGCATGCATGTATGCAACATGAGCTTGTCACATCTCCACACATGGAGGTATTGAACAGTCTCCCACAATTGAAAGAGTCAACTTGTCACTACTCTTTCTTCATGTATGCAGCAAGTTCTGATGATAACCTGTAACACTTGTTTATTTTCACAATCTATCTACAGTGGTAATGTGACTCCAACTAACATAGCAATGCTTACTGCAGTCCTACCCATTCCACACAAGGACCTGCTAAATGCACTATACTGTTGTGATATTAATTTCCTTATGAACTAATGTGAGCCTGCTTTAGGAATCTCAACAATATGAGTAACAAGGATTTTGTCTCAAAGGCAATACCCAGTCAGAACTGTTGTATAGACGACCCCTGATCTTCATCATGCGTTCAGTGTCTAAAGACATATAAATGAGGAATAGAAGGTTGGCCAGAGCAATTTATGAAGTGCCTCACACCAGAGTAACCTGGAAACAATGTGCCTTACTTTTATTGACATGTGATCACATAAATCAATATGACCTGACACCACATAGGTCTCTCCACATCCCCACTCTAATTTCTAGTCAAATCTACACCCATTTCATAATTGTACCTTTTGTAGATACTACAATAGGTAAGTGTAATGATGTCAAGGAAATGTCTTGGCCATGTGGAGTATGTCACACCTGTAGGCAGTAGGGAAGAGACATCACAGTACTACTAATATGTCTTACATGCATCTAGGCTATCCTGTTTTAGGTTTAAACCTAAAGTAACTGATACAATCCCACAGAAAGGAAAATAGCCCTCACCAGTGTAAACATTTAAACACTGAAAAAACACCTTCACAACCACAAACTAAATGCCATTCAAAGAATGGAAAAGTTCAGTGAAAGAGTTATTTTTATTTTATTCTGTAGGGGCCAATACAATGTTACTTTGTTATACAATGCAGCAGCAAGAATCACTGGGCTAACATTATTCTGCTTGAGATTAGTTGTTTATGGATGTCACTAAAATATTGTTTATTCTTCCTTTTGCTTTTTTCAGTTTGGTGTAATTTAGTTTAAACATGCAGGGTTTAGAAGCATATTTTAGGTCCCATTTAATTATTTTATAAACTGTAGAGAATCAGAAAATATCCAAATCATATTTGATATTTTGGCTATGTTTGATTCTTTCACTGATAGGTAAAATGGCTGGTTTCAAAAGAATCTTTCTCAATATGAACCATCACATTTACCCATAGAGAGAGAATGGGAGAAACCCTTTGATACATCAGTCCCCTTTTCTAGTGAATCGGTATTGATAGTAGGTGAATTGCCAAACACCCCAGGCTTTAAACATTCAATGCAAGGTGTAGTGACAGGTATATGTGAAAAGAGTGCTGTCACCAAGCATCTGGGATATTGGTGTAAACATGACACCAGATGTTTGGAAGACATAGAATGCAGTGTCACTTGGAATGCGGCTGCAAAAAGTTATTATCAAGTTCAACAAACATTGGAGTGATATTGTTTGTATTTGCAATAATTCAGCTATGTATATGAAAAAATTGTGCGATGACCTGTCAAAATAGATACCTGAGCTGAAGTGCTTCCCTGTAAGAGATCCTTGCCACTTGATAGATGGTATGCTGAAAGTATCTTTACAATATTCAGAGTTAATGAACAATGCTATTGACTTTGTAGTCCATTCTTATGCATGGTAACTAAAACACAAATATTTCTAATTTTGTGCTTTGTGTGACATCAAAGAAAGAGTCATCTTAATTGTGCAATTCAGCCGGTGGTTCCCAGACCTGAAGGCCCTGAATGCTATATTATACGTTCACATAATTTTTGCTTGCTGATGATGACAAAGGCAAAAAATGTGAGGATCTTTGGTCGCATCTCTATAGTGATGTGAACAAAAGTACACTCTGTTGCATTCTTAGATTTTTACAGGAAAACATGACTGCTTAGTGGACATAATAAAAAAACTGTAGTCTGAAAACATCCTTGTCTACCAAGTGTTCAGCATATTTGATGTAGATGTGAAACATCTCCTTGAGACTAGGCTGGACGACACTTTTAGTTACTTTGGAACTGCAACATGTTCCGTGTTACAATTATTGCCACTTTGTAAGCAAAGAAATATTGAGATGCAATTCAGGAAATTTTATTTTACAGTACGAGAGAAATGGCTTGCAATGATGTATAGAAATGTCCTTTCACCAACCATGGCAGTTGAAGTCAATGAAGCCTCACTGAAGTACTCTGCACAAGTTCTAGATCCCTTCTGTAGAGGGGAATTTTGTCCAGACTTTGAAAAGTACTGCTTAATTTTTTAACACTTCAATGGCATATGTGCTCAGCTCAATGCATATGTTACAGAACCTGCCCCAGAGAATCGCAATCTTCAGGTGCACCAGTATTTGCATTGGAAGCAATGTCAGTGGGCAGAGTTAGCAAATAGTGTACTGGCTGTTTTGGTATTGCCCATCTCAAGTGCCTATGTTGAGAGGGCATTTTCACAGATAAATGTTTACATGGGAAGGAAAGAACAAGCACACATGGCCAAAGACTTACTAAAGAAGTATTGTATGGTGTACTACAACAAGTTTGATTTCCAAAATTGTATTTGGGCCTCATATACCCTAAAAGCACACTGTCTATATGCATGTATTTCCAATGCAGAAAGCAAGCAATAATAAAAGCAAAACATTCCATAAACATCGTAAAAACACTGTTTATGCTGTTTTTAATGGCGTGAAAATGTGTAACCACTGATAACCACAGTTTTTTTAAGGTAATGAAAACACTGCAAAAACCTCACCAGAATTTACCCAAAATAGATACTGAACACAGGAAAGCCTAAAGATATCCTAATTTGCTACCTACAGTACAGGCTCATATATGCGTACAAGTCTGATTTCCATTAGCTGCTAGTTGTCAGCAGGTAGTTGTAGGTTCTCCCAACTTTACCATGTGTCTGTGACATAGATGTCTACTGACAAGTCAACTGCATGGAACCACACTTTGTAAGACAATACTGTCAGTCCACAGACCATGTTTGTCTTAATAGCTCCATTAGCTATAGATGTTTACCATGCACTCATGTGCGACACACCCAACTATGTCTACACACCCCTGTTTGTGATGAAAAAGGAGGTGTAAATATTTCACCAGTCACATATGTCCTTGACACCTTGATGACCTCTTTCATTTGAGATGGACACAGATGTCATACCATGTTTAGCCATAGATATTGTAGCATATACCAGTGTTTGTGGTGCTATGACACAGATATGCAACCAAAGCCTTACAATACTACACATGCACTTACTCTGTTATGGGCATTAGCATTAGTCACAATACAGATTGATGTTTTGCAGGTGCCTGTATCTATGCAAAACTTGATTAGGTGTTGACCTGATGGTCCATGCCAGTACTCGTCCCCTCCTAGCTGCTGTTTGGCCCTCAACTGCCCATCAAGCTCTGGGTAAACCACCACTCGGATATGGGTCATAAGGGGAGTCATGGTCTGGCACACGCCACTACGATGTGGGGAGGACTTTCCCAGCTGGTCCTGGGTGATGGTTCACCTCCAACGTCTGAGGTCCTCCCACCTCTTCCAGCAGTGGGAGCTGCACTAGTTATAGACTCCCAGGGACCGCACTTTCCAGGCAATGGCTTTCCAAAGCCTTTGCTTGAGATGGGCGCAATAGATCATGAAACTGAGTGAACATGCAAGACAGAAATCATCTGTGAAGTTGATCAAGAAGTTGGAGACAACTTACATGTACAGTAGATCTCAGCTGTTTTGCCGACATTGATAGACATGCCCACTGACCTGAGGCTACATTGTACTGATCAACTGAACATTATACCTAACTCATTTAGCTTTTGTCAAGGTCCATGACAACCTAACTAGAAAACAAAGGCCATGACTACTGCACTTGGTCTATGGATTTAGACAATAGGTCTACACATCCTTGAGCGTACATGACAGGTTAGGAAGGCTGCAAGTCTGCATGACTGTACATAGAGCATGGCAGGCCAGAAGCACCATCTATGACAAATCCCAATAACTTTGATCAATATTGAAGCTATGGCGTTTGTCGCACTTTGTACTCACAATGATCAACATGGTGTCCATATGTGTAACTTTAGGTGTAATAATGGTCTGACTCATTGTGTGTGTGGCCGATGTCCTAACTGCTAAAGATGCCCATATAGATTTGTAAGGCAATCTGACAGGGATGAGTTCAACATACCATTGGCAATAAGGTGTAGTACGAGCATGTGACACACATGTGGATGCTGTGATGGATGTGACTGCTGTACTCATTGACTATATGCACAGTACTTGATACAAGAGCTTCGCTACTCCACTCAATGCGTGCAATAATCCTGGACCTGTTATCACTAGGCCTGGGCAAAATTTCCGTTCCGTTCGCGGAATTTGCGATAATTTGGCATTTCCGCGTTCCACGGAGAGCGCGGAAATGTCAAAATTTCCGCATTCCGCAGCTTTGCGATAATTTGGTTCTTGCTCGCGCTGTAAAATAATACATTCTCGCGCGCGCGCGATCGCCTTACCTGAATCCCCGCGTTCGCCGACAAGTTTTCCCGATCCGGTCGCGTTCTCCATGAGATGTTGTATTGTTTCAGCCATTTGCGCTGTCTCGCGACAGTTCGCGTCCGCAGTGACGTCATGCGTCGCGCGATCACGTCTTTCTTCTCACGATCATGCACCGCGAGACAACTGAAAACAAGATGGCCGCGCCCGCGAGCAACCACAGGGGTAAGTTAGCGACCCGCAACCATGCAGAAAATATCGCGAACGGGCGGGAAAAAAACTTCCGCATCTTCGCGATATTTCCGCTTGTTTGCGGAGATTTTTAACATTTTCGTGATAATTTGCGAAAGTCGCTTTCGCAAATTCCGCCCACCCCTAGTTATCACACAACAGTAGCAGTTAGTGACTGTTGCTAAGGCTGGGCGACACAATTGATGTGGCTCCAGTCAGGAATAATGTCATCAGTGGTTTATCTGCGATGTGTTACAACCAATTATTTAACTTTTTCCCTATTTTTTAAAGTGCCTATGAATCTGTAGATATCCTGGCAGTGAATAGTTGCTGCAGTATTATTTCATATTTAGCTTGCAACAACCTGGGTCAGAGGGTGTAGGTGTCATTGGCAGGACTGGCTGTTTGCAATATAGGCTCAGTGAACCCACAATAACTACATATGTGCAGTAATACCATGTGTTATAGGACATCTAATGTACAACAACATTGTCTTGGTCATAGAAGAAGTTTTTGGAGAAAAAAACATCATTACTAGCATGGACGCTGACTGATATGTGTTGGGATATGAATGAGCATACACATACCTACTGCAGCACTGTGCCTTTTCACAGAACTGTAATGCATAGCTACATGAACATATACAGGAAGATTGTAGATAATTCCCATATGTATGTCAATTTAATCCACATTCAAACATGCATGCAGCTGAATATCCATGGCATAGGGGTCAGATATGGAAGAACTCAGAAACTCCGTGTTGGATAGTGTTTGCAGCCAGAGCACATGCATTGTGGTGGAGAATGATAGATGAAAGTTTCTCAAATAATATATATGTGTGATCAAAGGTGATACGCTTTGTGTATATGTGTCTGTTCTGATTGGAAAGACAAAGGATGCTGGCCTGGGGTGGGCTGTGTTTTATAATGTGATTTGCAGGTGTGTCCATTTGTCACAGCACTTCCAGTGTGCGGTATTTGAATCCATCCAATGGTCAGTGTTTCTTTATTTTTTAGTTCTTGACCGCTGCTGAACCGCTGACATAACCTCCCTGCTGGTGGTGTGTGTTTCACACTGCTCAGCTCATAATGCGGCAAGTGGTTGTGAGCTGGCGCAGACGCGGGATGGAGTGGACGGATGCAGTTTTCTGGTGGTCGAACTGCCAAACTCATAATCAGGCCCTAAGTCTGAAATGGAAAATCTTCACTGTGAATTTGTCTATTGGCTCCCTGATGCCACTTTCTCCTTGGACACCACATGCTGCTTCACCCTGCTGAACGTATACCTTCTCAGAGACTTTTTCCTGGAATTCTTTCAGTTTGAAGGCAAGTGCTGACTTGGCCAAATCCATTTTCTGTATACGACTTGCACTCCATCATGGTCAGTCGTATTTTTTACTTTGACCCAGTCTCACACGTTGGTGTTTTGATCTTTTAGGTGCTCGTTTTTTCCTTAATCTTTGAAAATTCATAACTACGGACCTACCATTGGATTTTTGCCATTTTGGTGTCTCAAATATTTTATTAAGATTTACTCTATCTTTCTAATTTGGTATGGGATTTTTCTTTGGTTGTATTTTTACTTCATCATAGTTTGTGTGCTGCATAAATACTTTGCACAGTGTCACTAAGTTCAGTTTGACTGCTTTGTGCCAAGCTACTGGAGGGTTAAGCACAGGTTACTTTAGTGGTTCAACCTGACAGGGATTGTGGCTGTTGCTTGAGCAGGGTTGATACCCCACTCAAACAGCAACCCTATTGCTCACAAATAACAAATATGTTTATGTGTTCTTTGCCTACACTCCTACCATAGCATAGCATTCCTAATGTGTGACATGTTCATGTTTCCAGTTTGCATACGTGTGACATTTCAGCACTGTGAGTGACATTTTACGATAGGTAGATCAAATTAGTAATGTACATGTAGAGAGATAGATTTTAAAATCCCCTTCTCAGTAATGTAATGAGTTGGAAACAGCTTCAAAACAGCTGCATTGATTCTGAAGGGCCTATGCACAGAGCTCTCAAGTGCCCAATATCTATGTGTGAGCAGTTCATCTAGTCAATGTTTTCCTTTGTAAAATCAGAACTACACACACTAAAATTCAAAAGAAAAACCTGAGTGTATGACCTACTCACACATGGACTTGGGAACCTTTGGAGCTCTATCTGATAAGTCACAAACTACCTTCACCTGTCTTAACAGAAACATTTATAGCTCCTTAAAAAACAATCCACCAGTCTTTTAGGACAGTGCTTTAGTTTATTGATGTTGTATGTTACCACTTAAAAATGAAACAGAAGGTGGGGCCCCTTAGCAAATACGTAGGCAGGGGAAACAGGGAAAATCACACGTAATCAACAAGAAAGAAAACACTGCCTGAAAGAATTTTGAAAAAATACTGTACGTCATGGATAAACTACAAGAAAAGCAATGTAACATCCACCCAGGGTGGAAGTAAAGTGTGCTAGAGGCCAAAGGGGCCAAGCATGTTGCAGGGCACTAACAACCTTAGACCATAGTTTTTAAACAATTATATCAAATTTATCATTACAATTCTCAAGATTACAAAATTCATAATTCATAGACATTTGATAAATATTTAATAATATACAATGCAATCAAGGAAACCCAGACGCAGCACTCATACTAAAACCCACTCATACTCTCAAACAAATTCATACTCATTCATTCACACATACATAAAAATCACACATGTCCCACAGTCTCGAAAAATCCATTGATCGCCCCCCACAAAGTCTTTAACAATATAGTAAATATCCTGGACCACAATATACTGTGTGGTTTAATTATGGTAACATCCAATCACCCTATCGCCGCATCTTTTCATTGCGTGAAAAAAAGTTAAATAACAAGATTTGTCTTGAAACTTTAATGGGTGACACAACTAAATAGCCTTGGGGGAGACATGAATAACAGAGGACCCTAGCGCCAACGCACTTTTCGGTGTCTGACCTAAATTGGTGGGTCTCTCCTTCTTCGGGGCACAGAAAGATTGGATGGCAGGGCAAAAGAATGAGGGGCGCCTGGAAAACATAAGAAAGACAGATAGTCAAGCTTAAAAGCGTAATAATGGATATCAAAAATTAAGCCACACTGTCATGAGCATGATGTGGAGGGGGGGTGGACACGAGGATTTTTTTTTAACAATAATGAAGTAGGAATCGAAGGAGTGCATGGAATATGAAGATCCAAAAAGAGAAAAAACCTTATATCCCATAGTTTACGTAACATAGTTACTCACCTACATATGGCCCAATGTGAACAAAACCTTAACCATTACATATACACCATAAAGTGAGTAGAGACCTATAAAACAATAGACAATAACTGAATTTACATCAATTCAGGCAAACACAACAAAAATCAAGAGACGTCCGGATATGATGTGGAGTAAAATGTGTCCCTTAAGAAAAAATGTACACAAAGAACAAAAGTTTCTTTCACACACTGGTTCTCACAATAGTCAGTATCCTTAATCAAGAGATGGCTGTGCATGGGGAACCCTCTCTTATGCTGTCCTACACTTACCAGGATGCGATGGAGGCAGGAATGGTTACCATTCTCAACAAGGAAATCCAGGACCTAGAGGACAAATTAAAACAGAACAACAGTGTTGATGAGAGTAAGAAGAAATTGGAGGAAAACAACACGGAGTTGAATTCATTTAGCGAATACCTCTTGAAAAGAAAAACTGAGACATTAAGAAAGGATATACATTTGTTTACTCAGGAACGAGCCTACCCATACCTTGCAGAAAATTATTACACCATTAACAGTGACAGCACATAAGGCCAAGGACAACCTGGTTGGGGGAACAGACTACCTTCTCGGATACCACTGACTCGGACAGTGAAGGCCCCTCACACCAACAGAATAGTTACCAGCCTTGAAAAGATCAATACGAACAACCTCCCCCTAATAATTGTTTTTTAGGCAACAGACAAGGCAATTACCGCCCAAGACTCTGGAACCAGCAGAGAGGATATTGCCAGGACCAGGAACAACCACAGAAATATCTTCAAACCAGAAGCCAACAGTATTGGAGAACCTAACCACCATCCCAGTATTTAAACTGTCATCAGAAATTATGGACACCAACACTGAGACACTCCTTACAACTAACATTTGTTCCCACTACTACCATCAATAGATTTGAAACTGCCAGAGATCTGTTTTCTTTCTTTCAGAGAATTAGACTTAAATTTTATTTCCAGACAAGACAAACCATCAGTGACGAAAACTCTTCTGGACTGAAACCGTCGTCAAATTTCATCCCTAGTTGGTCCAGAACTTGAGATCTTTGAAAAGTCTGTCATGTGTAAAGTCCAAAAGGCCATTAGGTTTGTTCCAAAACCCCTGTTCAGTATGTCCAAAGAGGAAAATATGGCCCTCAAAGTACTAAAAGACAATGACAGGGTCACTATAAAGCCATGCGACAAGGGGGGAGGCATTGTGGTCTTTCACACGGATCAATATAATGAGAAAATGCAAGAATTGTTGGGGTCGCAGAGGCATTATAAGAGGATCACCAATAACCTGGAACCTATTCTCAAACAAAGGATTGCCAACATTGTGGAAAATGCAGCCGCTAGAGGTACCATCTGCGAAAAGGAAGCAGAATTTCTTACTCCAGCTCATACACGGATACCTATTATATATGGTGTCCCTAAAACACACAAGGATGTGCTTAATCCTCCGCTAAGACCCTTTGTTTCCATCATTGGGGCATCCACCAAACCCCTATCCAAATATGTTTATATATTCCTCAAACGTAAACACACACTAGGAGGTAGAGCAACAAGAAAGCGGCCTATATATGTTAGCAATTGTAATGGAATTAAAAGAGCACACACACTTTGTAAAAACTGCCCTCACCCACAACAAGTTGGGGCATGCTTCATCATAGGGCTGCTACTTACGCCTCTGCGCAAACCCAACGCTAGAGGCGGAGCAATAGGGAGGGGTAAACAATACAACAGTGATAAAGACAAATGGAAAAGACAGGATCCTAAAGTGCAGATAAATTGTGAGTTTTAAAACTGGCTCAGGGATATCTCTATAATAATTTTATTTATTTATTTCCCTCTGCCCCCCCAAAATGGGCCCTACTGGTCTGGCCATCTTCATCACCCCCCCGGAATTTGGCTAAGCCTGATGGCCTTCATTTGCAGACCATCCTCTTAATTTCTGTACATATTGCTTTTTAAAAAAAAATATTGTATATTTACCTATCTTTTGATCTTTGCTTGTGAAACCCAAGGGGTATGGAGAGAGATTCCTTTTTGAAGGAATCACGTCCCCACATAATATGCACTTACTCATTTAAGGACAAATCACTCATTATTTCAAACTATATTTTGAATTAGCTACGATATTTTCACCCCCACATGCTCCACAAGACCCACTTCCCTATGACAATAGCGTTGATGCGGATCACGTGGCAATTCCGAGCTGCAAATAATGCATGTTGGTGTCCTGGGGATATTGACCTTTTAAGATGGCCACCACTTTGGAGGGGACGTTTCTCAGTCCCTCCACCGTGTTTAATATGAACTGTCGGAAGCGACCTGGTGTATTGATTGGATTTGATGACGTCAAAGAGGAAGAACTCTTTCAGAAAAGCACGGCAGATTTAGAATCACTTGTGTTCCGTACTCGGCTACACACGCATGGTGGTGTCCTGCAGAATGAAGTTGGATTCACGGTAAGGGAAGAAATTGATTTTATAACTGATGTGATGTGGTGTGTCTATTCTAGAGTATGTACCCGGATACACATTGATAAAGAAATTTGCACAGAGTATTTTCACAATCTGGCATTGTAACGGCTGCGACGGCATGCAGTGCCTTTAGACATTTTGCGTTTCACCGCCAAGCTCGCTCACTTAACATGAGAGCGTGTGGTATATTCGGGCCACATTTCCTATATTTAGTTACCGTATAAAATAGTCATTCGCTGAACAGATCGCACTATTATATCTTATATTTCTCACACGGTGTCTACTGGACACAGATTATTTTTGGTCATGACAAATGCACTATGGGGTCTCAGATACTAAAAATAATGATAAAAGGATGCTTTGACAGTTATACGGGCTGGCATTAACATAGAGGTGGTTTTGAAATATTACGCTACTGCAGCCACCTAGGTTTTTACAACTTATGAGCAGGTGGTGCTGCTGAACGTGTTTGGCTTGTTATTTTCAATATTGAATGCTGTTGATGGCTATACAAATGATAGTTACTTATTCCTGCAGTAGACCTTATAAGGGTTCAGATATCGACAGATAAATAACGGATAGTCACATATTCCTGCAATATACCTTATAAGGGTTGAGATCTGTGCTCCACAGATATATTACAGAGTTTTCATGGAGCCATTCCGGGTTTTATGTTGTATTCCAGCTTGTAATATCAGGGCATATCTGGATCCTTGGATTGTTAAGGATTGTTGTCAAGGACACCGCGAGATACAGAAACCCATTGTGGGTTGGAACTATCAGCACAGATTGTGTAGGTATTCATTGTGGGTTTGCACTGATTACAGTGTATAGCACAATAGTCAGCTCAACTATAAGCTTATGTTGCATTGTATTTGATTTACAGAGATTTCTACAGAGAAGACTTAGGTATTTATGGCACCTTTTCACTGCATGGGCTTTATAAGGTACTCATGGTCTGTAAGGTAGTACATCAGTTTGTTTATTTATTTGTACCTATACAGGCTTGAAAAAGTCATGGGACAATTTCCCCTGCAAGCGACGAAACACGTGTCGGCTGTTTGAAGATCAACGAAATAAAAGGAGAAAAGAAGAGAAATAGATTCAAATTATTGTGTACTATTTGTGCAGATATTGCGCACTGTGAAATAAGTTTTACACACCTTCGACGTGTGCTGGGGAGTGTTCTTACAATAACTTGGCTGGTTTCTGCCTCGATCGCATCACGGTAAGTGCAGGACAGAATAAGAGAGGGTTCCCCATGCATGGCCATCTCTTGATTAATGATACTGACTATTGAGAGAACCAGCGTGTAAAAGAAACTTTTGTTCTTTGTGTACATTTTTTCTTAAGGGACACCTTTTACTCCACATCATATCCGGATGTCCCTGGATTTTTGTTTTGTTTGACTGAACTGAAGTAAATTCAGGTATTGTCTATTGTTTTATAGGTCTCTACTCACTTTATGGTGTATATGTGATGGATAAGGTTTCTTAATCACGTTCTTTATTTTCGTTCACATTGGGCCACATGTAGGTGAGTAACTCTCTGTTTCAGAAACTATGGGATATATGTTTTTTTCCTCTTTTCGTATCGTCCTATTCCATGCACGCCTCCAATTCCTTCTTCATTATTGTTACAGTTTGTTTCATGCGTCCACCCCCCTCCACATTATGTTCATGACAGTGTTGCTTAATTTTTTATAACCATTATTATGCTTTTTAGCTTGATTATCTGTCTTTCTTCTGTTTCCCAGGCGCACCTCCTTCTTTCGCCCTGCCATCCAATCTTTTTGCGCCCTGAAGAAGGTGAGACCCACCAATTTGGGTTGGACACTGAAACACACGTGGGCGCTAGGGTCCTCTGGTCTTCACGTCTCCCCCAAGACTATTTAGTTGTGGCACCCATTGAAGTTTCAGGACAAATCTTGTTTATAACTTTTTTTCACCCAATGAAAAGATACGGTGATAGGGTGATTGGATGTTACCATAATTAAACCACACAGAATATTGTGGTCCAGGATATGTACTATATTGGTAAAGACTTTGGCGGGGGAGATCAATGGATGTTTCGAGACTGTGGGACATGTGTGATTTTTATGTATTTGCAAATTAATGAGTATGAATTTGTTTGATAATATGAGTGGGTTTTAGCATAAGTGTTGTGCCCGAGTTTTCTTGATTGCATTGTATATTATTAAATATTTATGTAATGTCTACGAATTATGTCTTTTGTTATCTTGAGAATTGGTATAATAAATTTGATATAATTGTTTAAAAAAATATGGTCTATGGTTGTACAGGACAGATGTACGACCAGTTTTTGCATGCTTAAACGGGTTTGTGAACCCGTTTGCGCATGCAAAAACATATTGGGCCATGTACATAGCCTATTTAGCGAGTCACAATTTTTTTGCGACTCGCTAAATAGGTTTTGCGACTCGCTATTTAGAAGGGGCGTTCCCTTCCAAATAGCAAGTCTCAAAACAGTGTACTAATGGTTGCAATTACCACCTACTTGGAGTAGGTGGTAATGTATTTGCAAATGAGAAGTGGTCCCACGGGACCCCTTCCCGTTTGCAAATGCATGCAAAATAATTTTTTAAGGGTAGGCAGTGGTACCAGGGAAAACGGTCTGCATTTTAAAAAAAAAAGCTTCTTTATTAAAAAGCAGTCCCAGACATGGTCGTCTGCTGAGCCCTGCAGGCCACCATCCCTGGGAAGGCTGGCATTCACAATGGGCTCCCAAATTGCTAGAGGCTCATTAATTTTAATGGGCCTCGCAATTTGCGACCCCATTGGGAATTGCCAAACAGTGTACACACTGTTGTACATTTAATTTAGCGCCTCGCAATTTGCGACGCGCAATGTGTCGCAAATTGCGAGGCGCTAAATAAAAAGGGTCGTACATCTGGCCCTTAGTGCCCTGCAACATGCTTGGCCCCTTTGGCCTCTAGCACACTGTACTGTACTGTAAAGGCATAGAATTTCTAGTTAAAGAAGAACTACACATGGGATCTCTGAAACAACACCAAAGGCAGCAGGAGATGAAAAGACATGCAAAACATTCATCCAGCTGGCCATCCAACCACAAACAAAACATGTCATAGAACTACTTCACAGATTATGAGGTGTGCCCGAGCCCGATCTCGCCCCTGGTTCCACCGGTGCCACTCCTCCCGCTCTGTTTGGTGAGAGTGAGGTCGAGGCGGCGGAGGCGGAGGTAGGAGGTTTCTGTGGCTGGCTTCTCCCTGCAGCGGCCGCAGACAGCGTGAGGTGCCAATTCCGAGGAGCGGACCCAGCGGAGTGCGGAGAGCGGGAGGCGAGCGGCGGCTGGAGCGGCTAGTTCAGGTGTCCTGACTTACCGATTCACGGAGCAAGCGGCAGGAAGGTGGGCAGCAGTGAGGGCGGAGAAGACACCAGAACGGTTCATCTACTGGAGCGGGTGAGCTAGACGGTCTAGGCGGACCACGACCTTGCAAAGTAAAATTAAAAATAAAACACAGAAGGCGGGGGAAGGCGGGGGAAATTCACAGGTTGCACTAAAGACCCCCGCAAGGAATTGATTAAACTTTAACCACAGAAACACCAATTTTCAAACTGAAAGGATTGGATTAAATTTTAAAAACACCAATACAAAGCAGGCAAGCGGCGAAATTAGAGTCGGACGCGCAGCGCAAGGAGTTGTTGGCGAGTGAAGAGACTACTGGTTCCAGCAGGCCTGGGGGCAGAGTGACAAGCAGCAGCAGCCCCTCCCTCCCTTCCGCACCGGACTTAAATCACCTTGCGACTCCCACGTCCCTGGTAAAACAGAAAGACATCAGGAACTCAAAAATAAGGTAGTACACTGGCTAAGTCAAAATAGGCCACTTCCCCCCGATATTGATGGCGAAATACTCCATGTGAGAAGATTAGGATGGCTGGGATCCAGACCAAAGGATATTCAGGGAGATGTTATTATTATTAACTTCAGGGATCGCAGGGCATTGCCTCACATAGTGGATTGGTATACCGTGAGAAGGGGCGCAGGAATTTCGACTCACGACCTAAGTTATTTTTATCCCCGCTCCCTTTTGTCAAATCCCCCAAAACGCAATTTACCATACACGGTTAACACAGAGGGCCACCATCTTAATTTTCCTATTTCAAATCGATTTGCCACTCTTTCTGGTCTGTATGATTTAGTCTGACTTTCAAATCTTGAGAATGAGGCTGGCAACCCCCTAAAATGAGTCCTCTGCAAACCATATTAGACTCTGATTATGTTAATCAGAAGATAAACCCCACGAACCCTTGCAAGCCAGAGATGAAGTTAAACTATGCCACTGATTGTCTCCCTCTAACTCCTGAAATTGATAGATCAATTGGTCGTCTAATAGCCAGCACTCTTTCGATCCAACATCCATCTAGCGACATTTCGCTTCCATTAACCCCCCCTTCATCCCAGGAAATTAATGAGATCCTGAAGGACACTAAGAATGGTAACACCTGTAAAAAAAAACTTACACTGGGGGATAGTTTATTGTCCTGGAATGTGGCAGGTCTCCTTGACAAACTGACCAATCCCTTATGGGTCCAAACTGTATCTCGCCATAGTATCATCTGCTTGCAGGAAACTTGGACCATTAATGAACTTCATCTTTTAGGGTATAAGACCTTACATACCCCAGCTTTTCCTAGCCTACATGGCCGAAATAAAGGGGGGCTTTCGACATACATATCTGTTGAATGTGGGCTAACACAAGTAAATTTTACTTGGACTGAAAATTATCAGATTATTGCCCTAACAGATGGAGCTCTTAAAAATATCATCTTGGTTAATTTCTACAATAACATTCCAAGCCCCCTTCACGAATCGGTCCTCAATAGCTTAAAGGCCGATTTAATAAAAATAGAGGATCAGCTCAAAACAGACATGCTGCTTATCTGGGTGGGGGACTTTAATTGCCCCCTGTGCACACAGAGCAACAAGGGCATTTGTGGTCTGGATATCGCCAGGGACGATTCACTCACCCATTTTTCGCATACTAAATTAGGAGACTTATTAAATGGTCTAACATCTCATTTTAACTTATCATATGCGAACGAGTTGTGTTACCCACCGAAGTGTTTTAAACCAACTTATAACGGAAGAGGTTGCCACTCTATAATTGATTTCACCTTATTATCCTCTAGATATTCAGGGACTATACTTAACTGGGAGACTCTCGATATTGCTCTCAGTGATCATTACCCTATTATGATGACCTTAAAATTAAATCCACATGTTATCTCCAACGTAAGGAAGAATCCTTCCCATACCCCGCCACACAAGTTGGGAACTACAAATGGGTTTCATTTAAAATGGGATAAAGTAGTCCCCGTAGTTTTCCTCCAATCACTGGTTAAAAACACCTATGCCCATATTCAGACATGCCTGTCAACAACAGAAAATCCTCAGGCAATTAGCCATTCCTTCTCTATAATTACGATGGAGATCAAAAGATTACTCGCACGAGCTCCAAGGAAAGCTCCACCGTGCAGCCAAGGCTGGTTTAATAGGACCTGTACTAAAGCTTTGAAACTTTTAAAAACGGCCCTATAATCTAACCCAAGAAACCAGATAGAAATACGGCAAGCTAGACAAAACTATAGTGCAGTTCGACTGGCTAGGAAAAAACTGCTGAAATCAGAGGCCTGGCTAGCTTTACAGGAAGCTTCTAGCAAAAGGGACAATACTGCCTTTTGGAAGGCAGTAAATGCCCCTTTCTTGCAGTGCACCCAGCCCCCAAAGATTGATCTAGCCATACCTGCCGAAACCTGGGTTAGACACTTTGGCACCTTATATAATATATCAGACCCCAAAGAACCGGCGGGTGTATTGGAAAGTCATCTCAATCCCCAGCCAGAGTCAAATACTCCTAGTCTTTTTCCTCTGGACATCTTTTTTGAATGTGAAGAGGTACTTGTGGCACTGAAGGAAAGCCCTTCTGGGAAGGCTCCCGGTCTGGACTGCGTACCAATAGATGTATTTAAATCACAGCCGGACCTGTGGGCTCCCTTGCTCACCAACGTCCTAAATTCCCTGAATGTCACGGGCTTCATTCCTACCTGGCCTGAGGCGGTCGTAGTGCCGATTTTTAAAAAAGGTGACAGGAATAATCCCTCCAATTACCGCCCAATTTCGCTGCTTGACTCCCTGATGAAAGTTGCAGGGAGAATCATTTTAAACAGAATCCAGGACTGGATAAGCAAGCGAAATATAATTTGCAACTTACAATATGGCTTTAGACAGGGTAAAGGCACTATTGAACACGGCTTGAACTTGGCCCTTATAATTGCCAAATACACCCAGGTAAAAAAGGGAAATCTCTTTGTGACTTTTGTAGATCTCAGCTCTGCATTCGACTGCGTTGATCATGAGCTGCTCTGGGAATCTCTTGCAGAGATTGGCCTAGAGCCCCCTATCCTCTCATTTATTAAAGAACTTTACAGGGGAGCATCAGCCCGCGTTAGATATGGTAGATGTGGAGAATGTTCTGATAAGTTTTATATTAGGAGAGGTGTAAGACAGGGATATATATTAGCCCCCTTACTTTTTACACTCTATGTAAACTCTGTTGGTCACCACCTCAATAGAACTTACCATGACTACCCCACCATAAACGGGAAACCAATACGATACTTCTCTACGCGGACGACGCAGCAATAATGTCACAGACTCGCATGGGGCTACAAAGGGCAGTAGGAGAATTCACCGATTTTATGTCACAAAGAGGATTAAATGTCAACGCCTCCAAAACCTTCATCATGTCTTGTGGCTTAGGGATCGGCAAGAAACAACGCTCCATTTTTTTAAACGGTAGAAAGTTGGAAAGCACTGATAGGTTCCCATATCTGGGCATTATCTTCGATAAGAGGGGCTCCTGGCGGGCTGCCGCCCAAGCTAGGGGAATTGCGTTCTCTAAAGCTATAGGTGCGTTGATTAACTTCTCAAAAAAGTTAGCGGGACGTCTGATTAACCCCTTATTACAGATCTACAAGGCCAAATTCATTTCGACTGGCACTTACGGATCTGGGATTTGGGGAATTGAGCACGTTGACCATATTCAACGCTTTGAGAACTTTTTTTTACGCTACCTCCTGGCTGTCCTACGCGGTACATCTACATACGTGGTACATAATGAACTCGGTCTTACACATATCACGGACACCATAAATTCTTCCCCCATTATCCTATGGCATAAAGTCTGGACCAACCAAGAGCCCAATCTAAACAGGGAAATCATCACAGACTGCCTTTGCCTGAATGAGGCTGACAACATCAAGTGGCTGAAATATGTAAGAAACCTGTCATCTGACCTAGGGCATCCTGATTTTTTTTTCTGCTCCTTCAACTCTGAATAAAATACCTAGAGTTACACTAAAACGACTAGTCTTAAGCCATCTGACTAGCCGACGCTGGTTATTTGAAAAACATAAGAGCTCGGTAGTTGACTACCAACATTCTACCATAACACAAGGGACCCAGCAGTATCTACTCCTAATACCATCTCCTTTTATCCGTATGCTCGTAACTCGTTTTCGTACTGATGCTTTTTTCAGACTATTAACATTCCCTAATCAAAATTGTTAGTCCAGCAACCTGGAGAAATGCCCTTGCGATGGCCTGTCAACACAATCTAACATCCACTGCATTTTGTTTTGTAGGTTCTATCAATTGCCAAGGGCAACCTATTTGAAACCCTTACTTAAATCATGGGATCTACAATCTTGTAGAGAGGCCTATTATAAATTAAAAACATTGGACAATCCCTTAGCCATTGCTGTTGTTTCCTCTTACTTAAAAGTGATCGTGAGAGTGAGGGCTTCAATGCAACCTTAGATGACATAAGATTCAACGCTTGTTTTGTATTTCTTACTTAAATGACTGCATGATGGCTGTTAAATCATTGTAATTATGCCTACTGTACTCTTTCGAATACGTTTTTAACATTTTTACGTGCCTTCGCGGCATCTTATTATTCAATTTTACTTCTTTTAATATATGTGTACTTTTGTGATATTGTTTTTACATATCGAATAAAGTTTATAATTGACAATTGAATTGAGGTGTGCATGATCATTTCTAAATGGACCAAGGTCATGTTTGACAGCCCCAGACAGGTATGCAATCTTTATTTTATAACGGGAAAAGTCAGGAACAGACTTGTGTGGCTCAAGGCATCCTGCCACTCTATTCTTGTATCCATCTGTCCTGCACCCTGTAAACCTAACTGCTAAGAATTGTCCTTCAGGGGTCAGTTTCTGTTTTCACTGAAAATTAAGAGGGACAAGCTTCAGAACGCAAGGTGTAATGCAGAACGCAGATCTCAAAGTCTATTCAACCTTAATAATATCAATACTTACAAATGCGATCAAATGCAGAAAAGATGCCTTAAAGAATCAGACAGCAAGGAATCTAAAGATATGAATGCAGCTGAAGGACTGCACATAGAATACAAGGATGCAATAATGTGCCCCAACGTTTGGCAAATTTTGGACCTCTAAATCACTGTATTAATTCTCAACAATTCATATTCTAAATATGGAACATTCTACAAACCACATTATACTGCAGGGACCTCAAGCTTTCAATCACGTTGGCCTCCTATGCAACAGTTCTGTCATTTTAAGCCAGACATGCTGCTCCACAGCACAGCTGCAGAGCACTCTACTTTGATGACTCCATCAGGCAGTGCTAGTCTTTTTTAGCCAACAGCAAATTGTATTCTGGGAACTGTAGTTTTGCCTTTAACATTAAAAGTATGGTCTGTCAGCTAACATGGCAGAACTAGCTTGAGGAAATGAAAGATGCCTGGCTAAATCAGGTGTTCTTAATGTTATGGGAAATCAGAAGTGGAAAAGCAAGATAGCAACATGAAAACTGCATGGATGGACAATTAGGTCAATCTAGTTTTGCAATCCTGCTGCAATAAATCTACACATACCACGAGCCGGACAACATGCCTTGCATATTACCAGTCACTTAGGAAATCTATTTTACAACTCAACATAATTATTGCAGCTTAAGAGCAGAATACTACAGTTACATGTCATTTCTAAACGGAAAGCAGTAAACTGTGCACATAAAACCATTGAACTGCCTTTGCCCTCTTGAATCCCCACATTGTGTAACACAGCTGCTGAGGTCCTTCCTTCTCGGTTTCCATATTCTAAGCCCTGACCCGGCTGCTCCAGCTATGATTAGTAGTCTCCTGGAATGAGCACATGGCTGACTCTAAGGCTGACTCCCAGATCACGACCGACAAGCAATAGGAAGGGCTGGACAGATTTCAATCTCAGTCTCCACCGCTGTGCAGAGAATGATGCCCATGACTTTCAGTCCTCCAGTTGGTCTCTTGTAACACGGGGCACTCTTAACAGGGAAGGCTGCTACTCTTGTATATATTTAAGGTATTTAGGCCTCATCCATGTATCTCAGCTATTCTTGCATTAGGCAAAAACGTTCTTATCCATGACTGTTGAAACATTCACCCAGGGCCCAGGACCCAGTTCCTTCAAGGCGGCATGACCCAGTTGCAGCAGAAAGGATGATGAGAGGTGTCTTGCGAATCTACTTGTGCGAATATGCATGTCTAATACACTTCAGTGCAGTGAGATGGGTTCAGACACTGAAATGCGTTAGTGTAACCTGCAATGCCTGACACTTGGCCGGCTGTCCAAAAGCAAAATGATCAGAGAGAATTTCAGAGGCAAATCTTGCCTCGAATTGTAGGTTCGTGTTCGTCTAGCATCTTTATTAGCTACTAACCACAAATATATAAAGCACATGGTGATACATGTTTGAACCATTTTGCAAAATATATGGGGGCAGATTTACAAGCCCATTGTTCTGCCAGTACATCACTTTTTGTGACGCAATGACAGCACATTTCCCTGCCCCATATTTACAAGGACAGGAAAAGCCACCCTGTGTGGCTTTTCCTGGCCTTTTAAATGTGACCCCTTTACATGCAGCACTTTGCATGAAAGGGGCATTCCATGGGTGTTGCTGTGTATGTTCCCACGCAACACCCATGGAACGAGACACATTTCCAGATTTACGAGAAATCGTAAATCTTGAAATGCGTGTGATGCTATGCCTCCCCAAGGGTGGCGTAGGGAGGCGCAAAGAGGAGAAATGTATTAATTTCTCCTCCTTTTTTTTGTTTCATGTTTCTATGCGTTCTGCATTCTGTAGCACACATAGAAAGGGAAAAGCACCTCTAATGATTGTTTTTGTTAAGGAGGGTTCCCTTCCTCCACATAAACAATCATTGAAACAATGCTATTTTTCAACTTCTGTGAGTGCACACAAAGAAGTTGCAAAAAGGCATTTCAGATTGTTTTTGTGCAATCTCCCCACGACGCAGGCATCCTTGCACCATGGTGCAAGGGTACCTGCATCAGCTCATGGCAGCAGTTTGTGCGCCAGCGCAGGGGGAAGCACAGAGATGCGACATATTGTTGTAAATATGTTGCATCACTGTGCTTTCCAAACTACCGCAGCACGGCGCAGCAAAATGACTTGCAGCCCCGTGCTGCTTTAGTTTATTGTAAATCTTCCCCATAATTTGCCATTACTTTCAGTAGAGTCCTTTGGTGCAAAAAAACTGCTGAAGTACTGGGAGTTTTAAGCCCAGCGGTGCAGGGGAACAAACCCTATGACTTCGGGTTCTTCCTGTTTCAGACCTACAGAAACACAGAGTCTTCTGGGTGAAGTCAAAGATCAGTTTATTGGCTGCAGACCAATTACAGGTATCCGAGAAGTACAACAGCATGTATGTTCTCAGGAGACTGCTAAAAGTTACAGAAACGGGCTTCTCCTTAAATACAAAAATATCATGCTTCAGGCACACATTCCTTGTTTTATGGCATGGTCATTCACATGTATACATTACAAACGAAAAGGCAGAGTCATGATGACCATCCCACATTCCAGTTAAACCAGCCCACAATTATTTACCCAGCAAGGCTCAGATCCCACATCAGATATCAACAGGCCCCAATAAACACGGGCATCTCCTGTTTGGAAAACAAGCCATAAAGCAGGAACAGTCAGGTGTGAAAGAGATTAGCTGGAGGCTCGTGTGGGATGAAAAGGCTTTATGGTGTGTCAAGCTCTGATGCTAATCACAGGTGGCCGTAGGACGGGGAGCTTGTGAGACCGGACTGACCTGGGGCAGCGGAGCCAAGCTGCCCAGGTCACAGAGAAGTCAAAGGAAGGCACATGTGCTCTAAAGGCCCGTATTTGCTTCATAATATGTAGCCTATGTGAGGGCAACCATAAGATGGCCACCGCTCTAAAATGGAACCCACGGAGTCAATGTATAATAACGTATACATAGTGCATTTATCAATGAAACGTTATATAAAGCACTTGTATATACCGCATTGACCATTCGCGGTTCGCTAATACCGGAATAGACAGGGGTAGGGCCCTGCCTCCTACGCGGTCCCAAATTTCAAAGTACGACAGACCCTCCTTTTGCCCTTACATAGGCAATAACTATACTCATTTCAATCCGAGTCTAGGTCAATATTCACGAAGTCATGGAGATGTTGCTGTAGCATCATCCTATTACTTAGCTCGTCCCTCGATACAGGTTTCCTTACACATAATGTAGCACAGAGGCCACATATTGCAGGAGCACACTGTATGCACAGACAGAACAGGAAAAGGATGGCTAAGATCATTCCAATGACCATCAGAATCTTCCAACCCCAGGCAGATATCAGTTCCCAGAACCACCCCACCAGTGACCAATCTCCTTTATCCACGTGTATGGATTCAGATATTTTATGCAGTTTGGAGATGGCTTGATAAACTGTTGGAGCGTTATCTGGTATGAAAATGCAACAACTGGATTGGATGACCTTACATACCCCACCGCGGTCTGCAAGTATAACGTCTACAACCATGCGGTTCTGCAAAGTCATGAGGCGATCCGCTTGGAGCTCAGCTGTTAAATTACCAAGGGCACCAGCCGTAACATTAACGGTGGATTCAACCACACGAGTCAGTTGTCTCAGGTTCCTACTATTGACCATAGGTCCCCAAAACGGCAGGAAACCCAAAAAGAAGTCTCCCGCTTCCTGACCGGCAGTATCCTCCTTACTAATCACGCCTCTCACAACTCTGGTCTTGTGATAGTCGGAGGTAGCAGTAAATGTTGGTGGTAGCAGATTTGCAATATAACATGTGCCCGAGAAATCAGGGGGCAACCATGTATATGCTCGGTCATTGCAGACAAAATATGTACCCTTGGCAGCCAAAAACGCAGGGGAAAACTGCGATGGAAAAGTGTACATTTCAGTACAGTCACTTCTCCCCAGTTGAGCTCTTGGATTCTGACCATTACCTTGTAAACAGAACCGACCTATGTGGGGTACGACCCAGATTGGGGATGAGATCTTTCGCTGCCTTTCACCCAGACTAATACTATACCCCGTCGCGTTCCATCCTACATAAGCTCTCAATTCATCCTTGGGAATAGATGAGTATGCGTCGATATCTCTGCTCATATCGGCAACTCCTTTCATTAAAGCTTTATTATTTGTGCTAGGTCTGATGGAACGCGGTTGTCGCAGGGAGTAGGCGTCTAATGCAAAGAGAAACATGGTCTGGAATGCCCATGACGATCCATTGTATCTAAACGGCAGCACTAGATAAGGAATACCCTTATTAATGGTATGTGGCATTAAACCACACACCCAGCAATTGGTTGTATTCATGACTAGTTGGTGCTGGTGCAGGAGCTGAATAAACGAGTTGTTTACAAACTCAGACCGTCTAGCTTGTTCATGTTCAGGCAGAGGGTGAAAAGAGTGTGAGGAGACAGTAGGAGGAGGTATAGGCTGTTCAGTGGTTGCAATGGGCTCTTGAGAGGAGAATAAGACAAATCCTGCAGTAAACACTACCATACTACATAATACAAACAGACATAAAAATACAAAACGTTTGCTCTTCATTATTTTACACATTCTTGCTTTAAAGTTCATTTCCTCAGCGAGTCTCTCCATCTTGAAAAACTCCATCCTCTAATCGTGCCGCTCGCGGCGGGTGAGTATCTTCTGCTAAGGAGTACGCCTGTCGGTCCAGGGAACGCCCTAGACCAACCAGAACCGTTGACCTAACGTCTTTGGCCTGTACCCCAAAGTCTTGGCACCGCGACCCTGCGGCTGAACCCGGATGGTGGTTCGAAAAACAAAAATCAAGAAAGTCCTTCAGATGGGAGAGCTATGGTATCAAAAACAAAAAGGTAAGGAAAATAATATTTATTTGTCCATAGGCCTTGGTCTTAAGTTATAGTGAAAACGGCCAGGTACTGTCTGATCTTGAAACAAGAGTTCAGGCTCTGTGGTGTCCAATTGAATTGACGGCGGCACAGCTTCTTGCAAAATATCGTCACTCTGTTGTGCTGAAGTTGTGCCTCTTACGCGTGCATCACTGAACGGCACAAAACGAGGTACAGTGTCTGTTTCAGAGTCAGCGATACCCTCCTGGACCCACTGGTCATACGGCAGAGGCAAAGGGATCCTTTTGATGTGGGCGCCGTGGATCCAACTCTTTTTCCCCTTTACTCGAACAGCTGATCTTGTAGACAGAAGTACGAGATGAGGGCCAATCCAACGGGGCTCATCGTTGCTTTTGCGCTGGAAATTCTTGATGAGCACCCATGTGCCAGGGTCGATAGGGTGTCCTGGAGCTTCAGAGGCCTGGGGAAGAGTATCATGCACCTGTTGGTGTAAAACACGCAATTTAGTCATCAATTCGTACAAGTAATCAAGCAGTACTGGATTTTCGATTTCGCTGAATTTCGTCGGTCTTGGCACACCCCATACATTGGCCGGGCGGCCAAAAATAATCTCGTATGGGCTAAGTACCACTCGTGAGTGTACAGTCATTCTGGTGGACAGGAGTGCTAGAGGCAGAGCGTCAGGCCATTTAAGACCGGAGCTCGCCCGGATCTTGGCCAGCTTGAGTTTTAGAGCGCCATTGTAGCGCTCTACTAATCCAGCTGATTGGGGGTGATTTGCAGCGTGGAACTTCTGCTTGATCCCTAATCCCTCACACACATTCTTCATCACTTGGCCCACAAATTCACTCCCGTTATCACTCCACACCATTCTTGGCATTCCAAACCTAGGGAAAATTCCTTCACAAGGGCTTTGGCTGTGGATAGAGCAGTGTTGTCTTTCAGGGGATATGCCTCTATCCATTTTGAAAAAGCGCAAACAACCACCAATACATATTTCAGGTTGTTGCACCTTTCCATGTGGATAAAATCTAGCTGCAAAACTTCAAATGGATATGATGGAGGCGCAAAATGACCAGCTGGAGTTGGGGTTCCCCTACCAGGGTTGTATTTCAAGCATACCATACAATTCTTGACCACATTCTCTGCACACTTGGGAATTCCAGCATTCTGCCATACTGGAGCAAACAACTTACAGATTCCTTTCATACTGATATGTGCCATTCCATGTGCCATAGTAACCACTGGAAGCACATATGCATCAGGTAACAACCATCGCCTATGTTCTGACAGATCAATCCAACAACCATTCTCATCCAATTTACCCGTACTTTCTCTCCACTTGCTCAACTCTTTCTCTGTGGCTTCAGCTTGAAGGGACTTCACAGTCTCTATTGTGTTTTCACACATTCCAACATCACCAACCCATCTTGCAGGGCCTGCAACATACATTCGAGTCTTCACATCTTTTGCTGTTTCTTTCGCGACTTCATCAGCAAACGCATTACCACGACCAACATCATCAGTGATTTTCTTGTGCGCACTGCATTTCATAATCGCGACGTGCAACGGTAGGGTCAGTGACTCAAGGAGATCATTCACCAACTTGCCATTCTGAATCTTAGCTCCATGCGAAGTCAGGAACCCACGTTCTTTCCACAATCGCCCAAAACTATGAGCCACACTAAAGGCGTACTGGCTATCCGTATATATGTTCACTTTCATTCCTTCAGACAACACGCATGCTCTCGTAAGGGCAATCAATTCTGCTGCTTGAGCCGAATTTTGTGGCACACGTGCAGTTTCAACAATCGTGTGCAAAGTCGTGATAGCATATGCAGCAGTCGTATCACCATTCGGAAGCTTGAAACACGAACCATCCACCCATAAGGTACCATCACACTCAGTCAGGGGAGTATCTTTAAGATCTACTCTCCCTTTCGTCTCTTCTTCTGTTCTGAACAGACAATCATGTTGCTCAATCTCATCTAAGTCTGCTGGAATTGGTAATAGTGTAGCTGGATTCAACGTGTTGCATCTCTTTATGTGTATATGATTTGCTAACAGTGTCAGCTCATATCCTGATAATCGCGCACTAGTTAAGTGTTGTGTCTTGGTCCTGTTTAACAATGTGTCCACAGCATGTGGAACCATAACAATCAATGTATTATCCATTACTAGTCCAGCAGACTGTCGAATAGACATAGCTGCCGCGGCTGTAGATCTCAGACAACTTGGCAATGCCCTCGCTACCGGGTCCAAGGTTGACGAAAAATATGCGCATGGACGCGGTCTGTCGCCAAAAGGTTGTGTTAACACTGATAATGCGCAACCATCTTTCTCATGAACATACAATGTAAAAGGCTTACTGTAGTCAGGGGTACCCAACACAGGAGCTGAACACAATGCATTACGCAATTCCCAAAAACTTTTCTGACACTCTTCAGACCATGGAATAGGATTCAGTGTGTCTTTACATGTTAATGCTAACAAAGGTTTTGCCAGCAAGGAGAAATTTGGTATCCAGTGCCTACAGTATGAAGTAATGCCCAAGAAAGCACGCACTTCTCTCTGTGTTCTAGGCACACTTAATTGTGCAATGGCCTGAATTCTCTCTGGGGTCAGTTTCCTTCCCTCCTTCGATAAGAGATGACCTAAGTAGGTCACTTCTTGTCGACAATATTGCAGCTTTGAGAGAGACACTTTGTCATGGAAGGCAGACAAATGATGCAACAATGACAATGTAGCTTCTTTGCAAATCTTTTCAGTATCCGTGGCGATTAGCAAATCGTCAACATACTGAATAAGGATAGCGCCACTGGGTAGAACCAGTGCATCAAGCTGCGCTTTTAAAGCCTGACTGTATATTGATGGGCTTTCACAGTAGCCCTGGGGAGCGCGTTTAAAGCGGAAACTTCGACCTCCTAAACTAAAGCCAAAAATGTCTCTGCTCTCCTCTGCAATTGGGATGCTAAAGAAAGCATTCTTCAGATCGATCACTGAGAACCATGCAGCGGAGGCTGGAATCATAGTTAACAAGGCAGTTATATCAGGGACAACTGGAAACTGTGGCACAACAATCTTATTAACCTCTCTAAGATCAATCACAAATCTGTAAACAGGTGGCTGTGAAGGGTCCTTTCGTTTTAAGACAGGTAAAACAGGACTATTGCAAACTTTGCCTCTTGTCTCTTCAATTACGCCCTTTTTAATCAAATCACTGACGATTGCTAACAATGCTTTCTGACCTTCATTGGAGATCTTGTACTGGGGAATACGTGGCAATCTGACATTGGCTTTTAAAGTGACCACGTATGGCGGTATTTCCAAAAGACCCACATCATTGGGACCAGTAGCCCAAAGGCCATCCGGAAGGGATGACAATTCAGGTGGCATTGCATTTTTAGACAAATACATTGGGGAAATCACTTTCTTACCTAATGTAAGTTGTACTCCTGAGGGAGAACAATATAGTGTTGCATGCAATCTTTTCAACAAATCTAATCCTAGCAAATTTTCACCACAACCTGTTGTTAGAATGAGGGGTGCTTTTAACTCACAAGGTCCAACAGAAAGTGACATAGGACTAGAAATCGGGTTCCTAACTGGGGCGCCATAAAAACCTACTGCAACATTCATCTCACCAGACAAAGGCGCGCCAGGGAGTTTTGAATGCATGATTGAACTCTTTGCAGCACCAGTATCCAGCAGAAAGGGCTCCGTTACATTTGCTGTAGTTACTTTAACATAAGGTCCGCTCTGATCCACTGGCACTGAAACAACTCCCTCTCTCTGTCTACGGCTGTCCTAGTAATCATTATCTTCCACATTGTCGTCTTCTGCATAATAATCATTATTGTAGTACTGAGCTGTATTACCAGTCGCGTTGGCTTGCTGATCAAAGCTATTTATGGTATTTTGAGGCGGAAGAGGACGCGCGTTCTGGGGAGCATTTCCACGCCCTCTGCCTCTAGGAGCTTGCTGACCACCTCTACCTCTTGCGCCATACGCATTACTGTTACGCTGCATTAATTTAGGGCAACTATACTTGAAATGACCTTCCTCTTTGCAATATGAACATTGGTTGGGACCTACAGGGATTCGTGGTTGATAATACCCATTCATTTGCTGATTATTCTGAAATTGTTGGGGTTGCTGATAGATACCTTGGGTTTGCCTATAATTATTCTGTCCTCCACGTGGCGGATAAGCCTGCTGCAAGAGGACCTTTGTTTTCAGTTCCTTCGTTTTCCTATCTGTTCTATCCTTCTCATCTTTATCTCTATTTTCATAGTACTGTGCAGTAGCCAGTATTTGCGCTGAAGAGGAAACAGCCCAGGAACTTTCTGAGTCTTTTAATTTCTCACACAACTCGGGAAGTAGATTCTGCACTAATTTATCCACAAATAACCGTTGGCCACCTTCAGTGCTCATGTCTTGACCACTGTGGTCGATGAACGTTTCTTCAAACCGTGTAAAGAAATCGGACACTGTCTCATCTTTCTTCTGCTTGCATGCGGACAGTTTATCCCAATTTACGCGCATCGCAGGCATTATATTTTTCATGTATGTAATAATTCTACCAGGGAGTTCTGCTACCAAAGGGTCAGGCTTTGCGCCGCCAACTTGTCTAGTGTCTGCAGCAACGATATTAGCCCATGTATTACCCAATTCTGCAGCGTGGTCTACATTACGAATGGATCCCCATAAAGGCTGTGGAACCACATTCCCAAACAACATATCTATGTCAGCCAGATTAATGACACACGATTCTGCAGTTTGTGATAACTCCTTATAATATCCTGTAGGGTTTTTACGGGGGTCAGGCAATGTCTGCTTAAGTGCTAACACCTCAGAACGCTTCCATGGAACATGTACCCAAACACGCTGAAAATGTGCTAAGACAGGTGGAACAGCATTTGGATCAGCAGGTCTCCAAACTGGGGGAACCTCACGCATCGGATATTGGCGCGCTTTTACCTTCTTCCCCACAGGCAAACCCTGCTCAAACAACGATTGCTGACAATCATCATTTCTGAAGGACAGTAAAGTCGCAACTGCTTTATCTACATTGGGACCCACAATTGTACCTGTTTCAAAATCAAATCGCACTCGACACAATTCCTGTGAGTTTGGGTTTGAACCATTATCCTCCAATTCCTCACAGAGGAATTCACACATTTTGTCAAAGACATACCTCTGTTTTGGGGCATCCCATTGGTGAAAAACATTAACAACTCATTCCACATTATAGAGTGAAGGGAAACCAATCCACCTACGCGCCAGATGATCTAACACCTCTTTCTCGTCGGGACCAGGCAGCTGACTGCGCAATTGCTTACGCTGTAAGCCAGGAGTCGCACTCGATGACCCAAAGAGAGGCGACATTAAACTAGTAACTACATTAGCTAGTCGTTGTCGTGCTGAAGGAGAAGTTGAGGCGAAAACGGGGGGATAGACAGAGGGAAGAAAAACAGATTAAAATACAGGTACCTGGGTAGTGTAAGAAGGAGCGCCAGGGGAAACCGCTGGCGTGCTAGGCAAAGTTGCAGGAAGCGCGGGGGCAACAGGTAACAAAACTGGCGACCCTTGAGAGGGCTGCACTGAAGGGGTAGGAGCCAGCTGAGGAGGAGCTGGCGGCTGTGGGAAGGCTTGCGGCATATTAACTGGGGGCTGCACATTTACAAGCTGTGGAGGCGCTGTGGCATTTTGCACATACGGGGGTGGCGAACTTAGCAAATGGGATATTAGGGAATCTTTCTCTTTCTCTTTTGTCTCATCTTGCACAAGGGGTGACAAAACAGGGTAACATTTATCGATCCCTAGTTTGCGCTGTCTATGTAACTGTTCATTCATTTGTTCCTCCTCATTATCTTTAAATTGCACAGCTGCTTGCATCATCGACATACCTCTTTCTCTCTTATTCCTTTTCGCTAGCTTAATTTCCTTCTGTTTGGCTTCCTTTCGCCATAGGCGGAAAGAATCAAACATCGCCGGCCGGGCTTTCTTTTTAAACAATTTCACTTCCAAATTATCTAAGATATCTGTATCGAAACTACCATTTTGGGGCCATTTTAAAACACCATCCTTTCTGGTGTATCGGATCCATACTTCGTTATATGCAATGGGGCCCACGCCATGTTTTACATACAGCTCATAAGTTGGAGTTCCAATTGGAGGAACCGGACATGAATCCTCTAACGGGAAATCCCTTCCACAACCCAAACAAAACAATCTTCCAAATACACTAGCACCAGGCATCTTCGCTCACTAGTCTAGTTCCAAACTTCAAAGGATTATCGATTACGATAGTCTCGTGAATACACGAGTCCTCTGGCTTTGGCGTTTGCAAACTCCAAATCAAAATAATCCCGAAGGATACCAAAAATCCCAAAGGATACCAAACAAACTGGGAGACGCTCCACTTATACTTAACTGAATATCGATGATCGATGGCGTCACCAGAAGACTCTCTCGATTGTTTCGCTCTACCAAAATCGTCAAGGGTCCAAAACAGGGCGATTAATCAGGGCAGCAGTCCTTCGTAGCCGTCGGGACGCGGAGAACCTCGCAGAAAAGACTTTCGGACCACGTCGACATGCAGGGGTCGATGAAGTGGCGGCCTTCCTCCAGAATTTCCAAACGAAGCTCCTCACGAACCTCTGGCTTGGACCGGTACCGCTGAAATCGTCCCGAGTTGGGCGCCAACTGAAGTACTGGGAATTTTAAGCCCAGCGGTGCAGGGGAACACACCCTATGACTTCGGGTTCTTCCTGTTTCAGACCTACAGAAACACAGAGTCTTCTGGGTGAAGTCAAAGATCAGTTTATTGGCTGCAGACCAATTACAGGTATCCGAGAAATACAACAGCATGTATGTTCTCAGGAGACTGCTAAAAGTTACAGAAACGGGCTTCTCCTTAAATACAAAAATATCATGTTTCAGGCACACATTCCTTGTTTTATGGCATGGTCATTCACATGTATACATTACAAACGAAAAGGCAGAGTCATGATGACCATCCCACATTCCAGTTAAACCAGCCCACAATTATTTACCCAGCAAGGCTCAGATCCCACATCAGATATCAACAGGCCCCAATAAACACGAGCATCTCCTGTTTGGAAAACAAGCCATAAAGCAGGAACAGTCAGGTGTGAAAGAGATTAGCTGGAGGCTCGTGTGGGATGAAAAGGCTTTATGGTGTGTCAAGCCCTGATGCTAATCACAGGTGGCCGTAGGACGGCGAGCTCGTGAGACCGGACTGACCTGGGGCAGCGGAGCCAAGCTGCCCAGGTCACAGAGAAGTCAAAGGAAGGCACATGTGCTCTAAAGGCCTGTATTTGCTTCATAATATGTAGCCTATGTGAGGGCAACCATAAGATGGCCACCGCTCTAAAATGGAACCCACGGAGTCAATGTATGATAACGTATACATAGTGCATTTATCAATGAAACGTTATATAAAGCACTTGTACATACCGCATTGACCATTCGCGGTTCACTAATACCGGAATAGACAGGGGTAGGGCCCTGCCTCCTACGCGGTCCCAAATTTCAAAGTACGACACTGCTCCTATTTACAAGTGGAGGTGTAGAAAAGACATTTAGGGGCATATTAACGAATCTTCCACGCAACACAGGGAAGCAAGCAAAGTTGCTGCACTGCAATGCATGAAACGGAGAGAGTAGAAATGCTCCATATGTACAAAACTATAGAGCAGTTCCGCTATCTCCTTGTGCCAGTTCACTGTGTGCTGCCTAGCACAAAAGCAGGTAACCTTGCATAATAGGCAGGATTGTTTATGTGCTCGGAAGCGAGCACTTCCTGCACAAAAACAATCCTTATAGGCATTTTCCTCTTTCTATGTGTGATGCGGAATGCATCATGCATAGAAAGAGGTAGTAACTAGGATAAATAAAGATATTTCTCCATGTTGTGCCTCACTGGGGAAGGCATACCGAGTTCATGCATGCCAAGCTTTACTTGGTTTACTATATCTGTAAACATGCCAAAATCCATGGGTGGATGCATGGCAACATCCTTGCTCCACCAATGTAACAACTCCCAGCTTGAAATTTAATGTAAGGTGGAGCAAGCTGCTGCATTGTGTTACATTTCCTTACTTAGCTACGCAAGACGGTGTAGTCCATATGGTGCTTTGTAAGAATTGTTGAAGCCTTTGAGTTGTCTTTGCGTCACATTGCATTACACAAGGAAAAAGCAAAGGCTTAGTCTTTGACCTTGGTAGAGGCATGCTATGTGTAGTGGTGATTTTGCTGACTTTCAGATCTATATGCCTCAACCTCGGCCTTGAAACACAGGAAAAGTCAAATTGGCAGATTGAACTCTGACATCCCACTGCAATGACTCCTAGGTGCCTATTGGTTCCTACAACTAGAAAATAAAGGTTTCTTCAGAGTTTCCAGGCTGAGCTACAAATAGTCAGTAAGAGGCACTCGCTTGGTTTAATATGTGATTCAAAATTCAGTTTCCGCCATCCTGAACAAGATAGGATGATGAGGAGACCCAAGGCCTCAAGAGTACATGAATATACAATAAGAAACCTGTGTCTTACCCTTTGAGTATCTTGAGGCCTTGGTTCCAAGTCCATGCTAATTAAATTCTCGTTGTCATAGTCATTGATGTTGTATGAGGAAAATCTTGCAATGCAGAACTGCTACAACATTAGTTGATCCTTATTAGAAACAGTGAATAAATGACTGTTTTACTTTTTGAAATTTTCTATCTGAAAGTACTCCAAACTTACACTCTCCAACAAGCACTTGTGGTAAAATGATCAAAACTGTAGCACAGCAAAGCTATTAACTGCTTGTGCATTAACTTTGTGCAAAAAAGGTGTGATTTTATGTGTGGTGTATATTTATTAACCTACTAAATTGTATGATTAAAACATATTAATTGTTTTAGAATGAAAGTAAATACAAAATTAGTGTTCTTTGCGTGTTTGATCTAAAGGTTAGACATTTTCTCCACAGCACCCTCCACACAATCTCTGGGAGTTGAAGGTTTACTTTATGCTTCTCTGCCATCCAAGGTTATTTAATAGCTTCTATGTCCAGAGTGAGCTGGAAACACCTTTCACTATGAACAGCATCCTGGGATTCTGGGATATATTAAAAGTAATGATATACCACAGGTACTTGCTGAAGTCAAAAGTGCCTTGCATTGAGAAGCTGGGTTAAAGAAGCCTGAGAGATGAATGAAGTACTTCTGGTCCAGTGCCAGAGAAAGTGTACAGCCAGAGCCTCCATCTCATAGACTTTGCCTGGATGCCTAAACCTGGTCCATGAAAATTCAGCTGAATGGTACGAAAGATCTGGGATGATGGGCCTCTATGGGGCATAACTGTTTCCTCTTCCTCTATAACTAAAATGAATGCACAGGTGTGACTGTGTTTTAGTATTCTTACCTTAGTTTGATAATATTACTAACATAAAACACTAGTAGGATATAGTTAGATTAGGATCTAATGTTCTATGACAAAACCTTTGAAAGGTTTTAAATCAAATTGAAGTCAAATATTGTATTTTTATTTTAGTTTTTTGTTGTTTTCTCCTATTTAGTTAATTGTTTTTATGATATTTGTTATAATTTTAGTCAAAGGAGGTTACAAATATTGCATACAAGTCCAATGAGATGCTGATAATAAACAGTTGTCATACTATTCTTGGTGTGCACCTATTTCAAGAGACATTGTTTGTGTCTGAGGTTCCTTGTATAATTTCCCTGACAGGTTTAAAACCACTTGTTAAAAGATACCAGCTTGTATGCAAGTGGAAGCTAGACAAGATTACACTTGTGTGATCCATTTTCTTCTTACTTGAAGAGTTGTCATGCATCATTAGACCTTGCCTTCCCTCTCGTGGGCTAAGCAACTCCCGCAATGTGTAATAGCACATGGTGACATGAGACCATCACTAATACATGAATAACAACAGCTGTGCTTGATGTGGCAGCAAACACAGAGGATAGAATACACTGACAGCACTGCATGCCCAGTAAGCAGTCTGGCAACAACAACCAAAACACTATCACGCATATCTGATTGACCCAGCATGTAAATACACACCACAAGTCATCACAGCACACACATCACATCACACACAGCCAGTGTCACTGTAGCTCTTCAAAAACACATACAGCACTGACCACAACCACAGCTGACCAACAAAGCAAAACACAGATGCAAACAACATGACTAGAGGAATGTGCCGCTTAAGCACATGCACTGCACATGTGCAACCATGACTGCAAGCAGGTACATTACAATGACACCCAAATACATGTAAAACTGTCCTGAGTGGCACATAGGTCCAGTACACCGAGCAGCCACTCACAGCACTAATTCACACTATGAAGTGCTGGGGAGGGTCACACATTGGCAAGGCATGGGGTGGAACACATGAGACTGAAGTGGTGTATACATCAGGAATGTACAGGTGATGATTGTACATTCAAAAACACACATATGAGTTAATCACAATGTGTTCCCATCATAAGCACACATAGGGGATGCCATGATTACTCACAAAAAACACTGCATCTGTAACTAAAATCAGACAAGTGACAGCAAGGCAGGTGAAAAAGCTACTAATATGTCAGTCTGGTTGAGTAGGACAGCACAAGTAGCTCCAGATTACATGACACACATGGCTTACCAACAATACACAACTCAGACTTTGCAGTCACACACTCTGCATGCTCTCAACTGACAGCAACAACAGGTATGTGTCCCCAAGGAGTGCAAGGACACACTGCCCAACATCAAACTCATCCATGTGTCAACAATTAGAGGCACATGTCTGACAAAAATTACAAACAGGCAATGCACACCAGGATCATACACGTGTGTATTTTGCATGTTAAGTGCCACATACACCTCAACAACACTGACAAGGACAGGCCAAGCACACTGTCTGACTACTCAAGTGCACTCATACAAATATACCCATGTGACTATGAAGACAGGCCTACACAAGATTACCACACACACACACTACTGTACACACATCCAAAAACATCACACAGATATCACCAACCATGGTCACCCCACAAGTCAGACTTTGTGTACAATACACCTCTGTTGTGGCATAGCCTCCTAACTTTACATGTGTACAATTGAATGAATCTCAAGGTCAAATGATGATTCTAAGAGTACATCAACACAAACAAGCATCATTGCACTCCTAAGCCACAGAGTCAATCCGAACAAAAGTGTGTGTTACGTCAGTCAAACAATTACAAACTTAACCAATGAAATGGCAATTTGGAAGTGCCATGCAGAGCATGTGGCACATTAACCCATACACACCCATAAAACTGTTAAATTCAGCAAGTGCACCAATGAAGTATACGACAGGAGTAACAGTTTTAATTGTGAAATATCATGATAGGCATCAAATTGCCAACAAAGGAAATTACATTGTCCAGTCCATAGTTCAAACAATGCACATGTGTGCATGAGAATGTACGCAGTGAATGTGCAACACAGTACACTGACATATGAATCACAAATGCAACGGGGATACCAGAGCTCTGTCCAGGCAAAACTGTGGGAGAGATGGTAATGGGAGGAGCTCTTTGCCTCAGACTTGCCTGTCTTTTGGACTGTGAGGTGGCTGGGTGTCGTGCCCAGTGGTAGGACTGGACCTAGGAGAGAGAGGACCAGCTGAGACAGAAGCAGTAGTGGCTGTGCCATGCGGAGGGCTGAATGGACTGGGTGGCATGGTGGCACGTGGAGGCGTGCATAAGCTGCCGTGAGACACAGTGGGTGAGGGTGAATGTGGAGGGCTGACTCTACACTTCTTGGGGATACGATATTTCAGAATTGTCTTGGGCTGAGTGGGAAGTGGTGCGGACACAACAGATTCCCTCTACACCAAAGGTGTCACAGTTGCAGGTGTCTCTCCCTGTGGGGATTTGAAGGTTTTGGACTTAGCCTTGGTTTTGGCCTGACTTTTACTCTCCATTGTAGGAGAGTAGGATCTGCACTTATGTTGCCCCCACTTTTGTTCTTATGTATACACTGGTTTCTGACCTAGTCTGGCTGGGTCCCTGCTAATCAGGGCCCCAGTCTCTCTGTTCTCTCTAAACAACTAGTGATTGGATACTGTAGTACCTTGTGAGCCCCTAGTATATGGTACCTCAGGTACCTAGGGCATTGGTACTTCACAGGCCTACCAGGGGCTGCAGCATGTATTATGCCACCCCTGGGAAGCATTCTCAATCTGACACCACAGGCCTGCTACTGCAGCCTGTGTGTGGTAGTGTTAGCACTCCTCACTGAGGTATAGGTTTCAATATCTCAACATACACACACATATAAACCTATCAGCCACCCCTATGGCGGGCCCTATCAATCTTGAGGGCAGGGTGCTTGGTTTACTATGTGTGGGGGTGCCTCTGCATGAGCAGGACCCCTCTGCAGCTACCAGAGTCTATTCTCTATAGCTGTTTGTTTATGCGGTTAAACCATATACTCTTAAGTGCATTATAACCTCCCGGTAAATGCTAACTGTGGAATGACTGCATCAAAACATGTTGTGTTTGGTGTCAAACAACTTGGAATCATACCCCCACACCAGTAACTGGTGTGGGAGTATGATCCCACCCTTCTAGACGGGATGACATGTACCCACTGTACTAAACAACAGAAATCCTATAGAGCCCTGGCATCACAAAATGGATGCCACCAGCACAGACACTGGGCTGCCCTCCTGCTGCTAACTGAAATTCGCAGTGGAGGAGGCCCAACAAAAGGCATCCTGTCACAGGGAGGTGTCACCACCTTCCAGACAGGAATTAGTGTATTGGAGCTGGGTGGGTGCACTCCTAGAGTGCTTTGAAGTCCTGCACTGGGGGAGCAGTAGGCCCCTCTGTGCATATGCCAGCTCAAACTGGTTCAGGGGCTACCTGTCCCTGCTCTGGCATGAAACTGGACAAAGGGAGGTGGGTGTAACCGTCCCCTCCCCTGACCCTCCTAGAGGAGTGGTCATAGAGCTAGTCCCTCCCCTATCTTCACTATAATATAGCTAGCATTGCCAATGCAATTCAGATTACCCTGGAATATGCTCTACAAAGAAGAATCCTGGCCCTTTGATGTTCCACTACCTTTGGAAGACAGAAGAATCTCCCTTGGAGTCAAGGAGTGACTCCCCTGCTTGGCAGGCACCAAAAACCTTAATCAACAGTTGCAAACTTTCCCGCTCCCGCCAGAGTTCGAAGTCCCTGCTGCCCCAGAAGTAGATTTCCTGACTTCTCGACAGCCATTGTGAGTCCCCAGCAGAGCTGTGGTGAGTGGACCCCACGAGTGACGAGGAACAGCAATACTCAGCGACCATGCACTATTGTCGAGTGCAAACCCTAAACAACATTGTATTAACTTATGCATTGGACCATCTGTGGCCCAAGCCTCCAGCAGGTCTTGCACCAAAAATCAGCTGCTACCCCATCCTGAGTGACCGTGGGCTCCTGTGAAGCATTTATTGAGGAGGCGTCTTTGTGATCACTTGCCCATTGGCTAGTGGGTCCCCCGAAGACTTTCATACCAAATCAAAGGGCTCCCTTGGTTGCTCCAGGCCTGCCCTCACTCACCCTTGCTGGGTGAGTCCATCAGACCTTGCTGGTCTGCACCATCGACTTACTTCAGTCTACACAAGACTTGCAGTTTCCAAGGCTTGTTGGCTTCAATCCGGTTGCCGACACCGCCATCAACTACAGACTTTGTGTGGCACTTCAAATCCAGCTGCTGGTCATCGTTGATCCCTCCTGGACCTCGTGAGCGAAGAGTCAAAACACCATCGATGACCTGAATCGACGCGACATCTGTGGTCATCCATCTTGCTGGCCACCGGTCACTGGCTAGTGACCTTGAACACTGTACCCTCAATCTTCAGGTCTTCATCTTCTTGAATCCACCTTCAGATTCCACCAGACACTTCTTCAGTCGACGCAAACAGCAAGTCTTCTTTGGTCTCCATAGAAAACAGGGACGCGACCCGACACCAAAAGACACCTATGCACCCAGCTTCCCTGGGTGAGGTAACTCGTGTACTCCGGTGCCCTAGTGTGTGTTGGCCCTCAAAGTACTTACCTTGTAAGTGGCGCTTGCTTGTAGACTTCCTCAAAGTACCCCAAAACTTTAAAAATCCAACCGTGACTTGCTTCATTGTAATCAATAGGGAACCCGCGGCTGTGTACACACACTGCACGCGTCTCCCGGGGGCCTGTTACTTATCTGCTAACACTGCAGTAGTAAAGCCCCAGCGATTCCCCAGGCCCTAGGCCTTGTCATTTTGCAAGTCGACATCCTTATACCACTTTCTTAGGTTATGGTCTGGTACGCCCCTAGGGCTCCAGCCATATTTGTGCTTAATTTATTGTGAAACGTTGACATTTGAATGTGTACCTGGTTTCTAATCTCATAAAGAGATTAGTAGAGTGTGTCTAGTAATAAATACATATATATTTGATATATATATACCTGTGTGGTGTCCTTTCATTTGGTAATTCAAGAGATTATAAGGTAAAACAAGCTGCTTTACATTCCTCTGAGACTTAGCCTGAATGCTGCTCTCCACAGCTACCACTAGGATAGCTTTCTTTAAAAGGTTGTCTTAAACCTATCTACCATAAGAGTCGAATTGGACTGGTGCAAGGTGGCCACTATAATTAGTGACCAGCATATGCCAGGCCAACTTCTCACATCCATCCCCTGTATTCCTGGGGTACCCCGCACATTGCTCTCCTGACCACGCTTCACAGGGGTGTGGGTGGGAGTAGAGGTTGGTGGTGAAGCTGTCTTAGGGAGCTGTTTGTGCTTCGCCTTTACAGGCACCAGCACCACAGCAGGCATGCCAACTGTTATTGTCTCATTTGCAGCAGTTGTGGGGATGGGAGGCTCCTGTGATGGGTGTGATCTCATGGAACGTGAGCTAGAGGCCTGCTTCTTTGCCTGATGCCCCTGAGTGTCTTGTTGCTTGGTCTCCCTGTCTGCCTGTGTCAAGTTTAGGGGCTGGTGTTTGTGGTCTGGCATGCTTGGGGTGCTGCTGTCGTGGGCTGCATCTCGCCAACTTGGGGCCTGAGGGCTCTGTTGTGTGGTCACTCCCCACAGGTGTTGGCACTGGCAGGGTGCTAGTTGAAGGAATTGGAGCTGGATTTTGAGGCCATGACAGCTGAATGGCAGCAGTCACAGTCGAGGAGAAACCCTGGAGAGTCCTGTGTAGCCCACCCACGCCGGAATGAATGCCCTCCATGAATGCTAGAACCTGTCCCAACTTCTTGTCCTGATCCTGGTAAGCATTGAGGAGAGCTGTCTGCCCCACACACAGCTGGCGCAAGAGGGCTACCGCCTCAACACTGAGGGCAGCAGGGGAGACAGTGGCAGGGGGCAGCGGTGCCTGGTGTGAATTCGACTCTACCCTTAACAGCCCTGCGTGCACGGAATGCACTAGTGGTAGTAGGCGGGATGGTGGGCACTGGCCGATGTGTGGTGGAGGAAGAGGCAGCATTGTCACTTCCTGTGGCCACCATTTTTGCGGACTCCCTACTGGAGTCACCTGATGTTGATGTTGGGCTTTCTGCACGCGATTCCTCAAGGACACTCCTGTCCCCCTCCGAGGCGCTGGACACCTCAGTGTCAGTGAGCTCATGGGTATCATGCGTGCCAGATGCTTCAGCACTGGTGTCTGTCACATTGACTTCTGTGCACTCAGTAGATTCAGCAATGGACAGAGACATAGGTTAAGTACAGTGCAAGAGACACAATGAACATATGCAAGCACAGAACAAAACTACATTATGACAACCCCATGTTGCACAACACCCTGTGTAGTGTGCATGTGCAACAATAATGCCAAACACAGAGGTTGATGTAAACATGCATTGTTGACAGCAATGCCCCATGTGAGGTACACACATGTAAATATACGGCCCGTGCCTCCTTGAAACCCAACATAAACAACCCTGTGATACATACATCTCTGCATGTTGCCCCTGTCACATATGCAGTCATTGTAAGGAGACAACACAAATACTTGAAATAGCATTTTACATTGTACCTGAGATAATGATGCAGTGAGCAAGACATGTAACACAGTGCCAAAGATGTGTTGTAGCAGAATCACTGTGTCCATCACTCCCCCCCCCCATGCCTTTGGCCTGGTGATTACTCACTGCATATTTGAGGACCCATTTTTGGACATATTCAGAGTTGTCATTCCCTTATCACAATGTCAAGTCCTGTATTGTGCAATCCTCTGTTCTATGATGGCTCATTGAGTAATAGGTGTTTGGAGTTGCAACTTAAAAAACTAGTTTCCAGTCATGCATAGGACTGTTGTGCATGCTGCACACCTCATCATCATGCACTATAGTATTTCACGACACACATAAATTTAAACATTCACAAGTGAGGTTGTGAAGAGTGAGTGGGCAATTACATCACAATCAGAGTTAGTCCTGACTTGAACTGGATCAAAACAACATTTTATCTGTGTGCCTGTTTAAAAAAAATGCATGTCACTCCCTACCCTTACCCCTGTCAGGTAGGTTGTGTAATGAGGCTACAGACATCATTTACATGACATTACCATGCATGGCAGTGTAACACACATTTACATTACCTAGTGTCAGACCAACATGTCCATTAAGGTAGTACAGGAATGGCAGGAGAGGTGTCTAATTTACATCCTCTGCACATATATTCTAATGCAATTCCCACTACCCATGTATGGAGCATGCTATGGCAACTATATGGATGCCTGCACATCAACCTGCACTCACAGGCACATACTATTACACAGAAACAAAAAGGTATCATTTTGAGCACTATCACACTTGTATTCAGAAACACTTACCAGTTCATCTGGCGCAACGAAAAGCCTCCCATACTGTCCAAGGACCTCGTCCACCAGAAGCTCAAGCTCCTCTGTGGTGAAGGGACTGGCCCTGACTTTCTCTGTCCTCGCCATCACTGTGTCCAGGATTCAGGGAATCAAGCAGTTGGTGTTGAGTAATGGCAGTCAGCAGTGTCTGAAGGCATGTGAAATCTGTTGGTCCCCCACAGAGATTTATAGGCCCCTGGAGTTGTATCAGTGATAGTCAGCTGCTGTAATTGGGCTGCCCGGCTGGCATCTTTCAAGTGTGTCCAATGAGATGACCAGCGGATGCGGAACATGCCTACCGTGGGTTTCAAATGTTGCCTCACACCACCGCGTTCATGGGTCCAATTGGCTGGAATGGCATTGGCGGTGTCACACCGCGGTGGTCAGGCGGTCGCTACCGCTATGTTGCATCTTACAAGTGGCTCCAATGTGCTGTCCTGTGGTAGCGGGTCACGCCACGCGCACATATGGATGCAATATGCACTAGCAATGTGACTCTGTGAGTTTTCGACTTGGAAAATATTCTTCCTGCACTTGTTTTGCACTATGAATGCTAGTGTGACATACAACTCACTGATGCCTACAATTGCCATGTGTGTGGGCAATGTAACATGCATTTACATGCACTTACACCTGTCACCTATGATATGTGTGTGGATGTACATCTCTTGCTTGTGTCATGTAGTCTAATGTTTAAAATAGACTCACTGTATGAGAGGGCTAATCAGTCCACACAAATGATTTCATGAACAAATAATGGTGGTATTTTAATGTGCACATATCTGAATTAAGTGGTCGATGTGATCTGCTTGCACATTTTGGTGAAAATTAGTGGTCTGTGCAACTTGGGCAACAAGGTGTGGCAGGCAACGCAGCTACATGTAAGTCAGCAGTGTAGCTGTATCATACATCTGCTGTGTTACCTACTCCTAGCGCTGGGGACACAAGATGCATTGGTGTGCCATTCACAACGTCCGATTCTGTTTTTAAGATAGTCAGTATGTGCAACATGACCACATGTAACCCCACATGTGTTCAATGTGTACCTGCATCTGAGTTGTGGACTCATCAATCGTTGTAGTCCCTTAATTGTTTGTGCTGCGTAGGTCAAGATGTGATATGTTTGACACATCTCATAGCGTAATCTGAATTACATTAGTCCTCTTCCATTTCATGTAGGCGACGGCCAAATGTGCACCGGCCTTTCACAGTCCCGGCAGACATGGCAGATGTGGACGTCATCAGGAAGTTCCGTCTTGATCGCGCTACACTGCAAGAGCTGTGTGCTCAGTTGAAGCCCCATCTGATGCCTCAATGGACATATCCAACTACCCTGTTCCTAACAGTGAAGCTCATGGCAGCATTTTTTTGCTACGGGCTCTTTCCAATACACGGTTGCCATTGCCGGTGGGATGTCGCAAGGCACGTTCAGCATGGTGCTGTGGGAGATTGTGTCCGCAATGATGCTGTACAAGGACCAATACATACGATTCCCAAGTACACAAGAATTGCCTGCTGTGAAGGCTGGTTTTTATGTCCTTGGACGCATTCCTCATGTAGTGGGGTCCATTGACTGCACACACATTGGCCTTGTACCACCACAGGCACGTGAGCAGGTGTATAGGAACAGGAAGCACTACCATTCCATGTGTGTGCGAGATTTGGAGGCTCAGCCCATGACTCCTACATCCTGCGGAACAGCATAGTACCACGGTTGATGTCAAATCTTCATCCAGAGCATGCATGGCTTGTAGGTTGAGTACAGTGAGTCAAGTACTGTGCTGTGTGTGACATGTTGTTCTTGTCAACTGTTTGTATCATGAGGTTTCTCTGTGTATGCCACACCTAGGTGACTCAGCCTATCCAAACCGGCCTTGGCTACTGAGCCCACTGAGGAATCCAGGTACCCCGGGTGAAGTCAACTACAACGAGGCACATGGTAGGACATGCCGTGTGATTGAGCACACCTTCGGGCTGCTGAAGTCCCGATTCCAGTGCTTGGACAGGAGCGGAGGAGCACTGTTATATTCCTCACAAAAGGTGTGCTGGATAGTAGTGGCATGCTGCATGCTCCACAACCTTGCTGTGCGCAAAGCTGTTCCACTGATCCTGGATGAGGATGAGCAGCAGATGCCCCCCCTGCAAACCCACACACTTCCAGTGATGACGATTGTGGTGAAGAAGGTGTTGACCTGCGGCAACAGCTCATTGTCAACTACTTCCCTTGAATGTAAATGTAATTTACATTTACATTTACATTTACATTTACTTCCCTTGAATGTAAGTGACTTCGTAGGACAGGGACATCATGTGTTGGCTTGGATGTTAGTGTGAAGGCATTGATATTCTTAACTGCTGGCTGTTGTTGTGTGTGGGATGATGGCTGATGTGTGTGGCACAGGGTATTTGTCTCCAGGTACTTCATGTGTATGTTGAGTTAATTGTGCATTGCTATGTGTGCTTGTTTTAGTACCTTGATGCCTAGTGTTGTGTTGTTACAGCTGCAATGGCGTAACATGAGAAGTAAATGTCATTCTCTTGTGTCTTTCCCGGTTCATTCACACTGTCAATGCCTCTTCACACACTCCTGGTGGTACGTTGAAAACTGAGTTGTTATTGTACATACGTAAATAAACATGGCGCTGACACAGACATAGGTATGTGAAGGGTGTTTATTTGAACAGAGGATTTGTGCAAGTGAAGTGAATATGTACATGATTATGAGAAGTGAATACATTATTTGTCAGTCATGGTAGACGAGACAAATGGAGTAGTCAGCACAAAGCTGGAGTCACACAGTCCAACAGACTCAGGCCATCAACTTGGCAATGTAGTCTAATAGAGGCAAAAGAGTCAAGTAAAAGGGGAACAACAAGGTACCATCATGGCTGGCTCCGTGAGTGGTGTTGATATGGTGGCCTGCCACCAGATCCTCCCCTGTGTATTCTCGGCCGGCCCCTGGTGCGTTTGGCGGGGGGTGCACCTGCTGCATGGTCAGTGGTGTCTGAGGACTCCCTCTCCTCCACCACACCCCTCTCTGTGGCTGCAGCTGGTTCGTTGTGCTGCATGGCAGGCATGCCACTAGAGGGGGGTTGAGCTGCACTTGGGCCTGGGAGCCTGTCCCTCAGCACACCCACTAGCTGGACCTACAAGGTTGACAAGTTGGCCCATCCGTGTGTCCATGGACTGCTGCAGAAGGCGGATCTCATGCATGTCCTCGGCAAGCTGGCACATTACTCCCTTATTCTCCTGGTAAGAACCAAGGACTCTTGCAATGGGGGCCAGGGATTCAGGGTAATTGTCCTCCTGTGTCTCTGCCCCAGTTGTACTCCCACCTGCCCTCCTGCCATGTACCTGTGGCATTGTCCCCTGATGCACTGGCACACTCTCCCTGCCATGGTGTGATTGTGTTGTGGTGTTGGTAACCACTGTGGCAGGGCGATTGTTGCAGGCAGCAGTGGTGATGGTGTGGTTGGAGGCCACACAGGCCGTAGTGGCAGGGGGCAGCACAGTTGTTGCCGTGGTGGAGAGGATGGTGGTGGATGCCACACAGGTCTTAGTGGCAGGGGCCAGCCCAGTTGTTGTTGCCTTGGCAGTGGAGAGGATTGTGGTGGATACCACACATGTCGTAGTGGCAGGGGCCAGCCCAGTTGTTGTTGCCGTGGTGGTTGTGGTGGTGGTGACAGTGAGGGCTTGAGCCATGTCATTCCCTGGCACACCAGAGGGGCCAGCTTGAGAATCCAGGTCTGAGAATGTAAGGGAATCTGCATCAGAGAGCTCACGTTCTGGTGGTGGGCTTGGCTCTGCATGTTGGTGTCATCCTGTGCAGTTTGTTGTTGTTCTCCTGTTGGACAGAGGTCATATGGCAATTGAGTTGCACGCAACAAGCTTGATGTTATACTATTACTGGTGACATTAGATGCAACAAACACTTTACAATGAAATGGCTTTGCATGTCTGCTAAAAGATTATGCACCATTACATGATGTTGTGGTACATACATTAGTAGTCCATGGTGTCTGTTGTGAATTGAAACTTGGTGCAGTGTACACATAGTGTGACAACACGGACATATAGTCATCTACATAATTTACATTGCTGTTGTGGGCATGTGGCTACAGGCATTTGGGATAGCATAGCGTGGTGCACGTAGTTCCTACCTACCTGTATGTTTTAGGATAGCAATGTGATAGCTTCCCCATGCTTGGGGGTGTGGGGAATGCTCCATCCTGCTCAGCTGTGGGACAAGGGGGCCTGGTGGGAGATGTAGTGCAGGCCTCCCACCCACAAACAGCCCTCCCTGGGAAGACGGCTACCTACCTGTTAGGTGAAGGTGAACAATACAATGTCTGATACATGCTTCTGGGGGAGTGGAGCGCTACATCCTGCTCAGCTGTGGGACAAGGGGGCCTGGTGGGAGTTGTAGTGCAGGCCTCCCACCTCCAAACAGCCCTCCCTGGGAAGGTGGCTACCTACCTGTTAGGTGAAGGTGGACAATGCAATGGCTGCCACATGCTTCTGGGGGAGTGGAGCACTACATCCTGCTCAGCTGTGGAACAAGGGGGCAAGGTGGGAGTTGTAGTGCAGGCCTCCCACCCCCAAACAGCCCTCCCTGGGAAGATGGATATCTACCTGTTAGGTGAAGGTGAACAATGCAATGACTGCCACATGCTTCTGGGGGAGTGAAGTGCTACATCCCGCTCAGCTGTGGGACAAGGGGGCCTGGTGGGAGTTGTAGTGCAGGCCTCCCACCCACAAACAGCCCTCCCTGGGAAGATGGCTACCTACCTGTTCGGTGAAGGTGAACAATGCAATGGCTGCCACATGCTTCTGGGGGAGTGGAGTGCTACATCCTGCTCAGTTGTGGTACAAGGGGGCCTGGTGGGAGTTGTAGTGCAGGCCTCCCACCCACAAACAACCCTCCCTGGGAAGGTGGCTACCTACCTGTTAGGTGAAGGTGGACAATGCAATGGCTGCCACATGCTTTTGGGGGAGTGGAGCACTACATCCTGCTCAGCTGTGGGACAAGGGGGCCTGGTGGGAGTTGTAGTGCAGGCCTCTCACCCCCAAACAGCCCTCCCTGGGAAGATGGCTACCTACCTGTTAGGTGAAGGTGAACAATGCAATGGCTGCCACATGCTTCTGGGGGAGTGGTGTGCTACATCCTGCTCAGCTGTGGAACAAGGGGGCATGGTGGGAGTTGTAGTGCAGGCCTCCCACCCCCAAACATCCCTCCCTGGGAAGATGGCTATCTACCTGTTAGGTGAGTGAGAACAAAGCAATTACTGCCACATGCTTCTGGGGGAGTGAAGTGCTACATCCTGCTCAGCTGTGGGACAAGGGGGCCTGGTGGGAGTTGTAGTGCAGGCCTCCCACCCACAAACAGCCCTCCCTGGGAAGATGGCTACCTACCTGTTCGGTGAAGGTGAACAATGCAATGGCTGCCACATGCTTCTGGGGGAGTGGCGTGCTACATCCTGCTCAGTTGTGGGACAAGGGGGCCTGGTGGGAGTTGTAGTGCAGGCCTCCCACCCACAAACAGCCCTCCATGGGAAGATGGCTTCCTACCTGTAAGTTTGGTTGTTGTAAAACAATGGCTGCCACATGCTTCTGGGGGAGTGGAGTGCTACATCCTTCTCAACTGTGGGACAAGGGGGCCTAGTGGGAGTTGTAGTGCTGGCTGCCTGTACACGTGCCACCATTTAAATATTGCTAGGTACATTTGTGCTGAATGAGAGGGAGTTGATGTGGGATCTGTGAGACCTGTTTGGGGGTAGTGTTTTGGACATGGGTACATTTGGGCCTAGGAGCTGTTGCTTTATAGTTGTGCAAGATACTACATTGCAGTCTTATCGCAGGGTTTTAAGTCCACTGCCAGTCCAGTTGGCCAGCTCACGGTTCTTGCAGTTCTTCTCCTTGACCTTGCTCTTGAGATCAGTCCACTTCCTGATCTCCTTCCTGTTGCGTGGAACTTTCCCTACAGCATTGAGTCTGTCAACTATCCTTTGCCACATTTGATTTTGCCTGGCTGCTGGGGTCTGTTGTACCCTGCTTCCGCTCGGACTAGTTGGCGAGGTGTGCAGGGGTATTGTAGCTGGTGAAGATACCTGATATTGATTACGGACTCACGAAGCGCAGACGATAGCTGACGTTTCCTACTAAGTGCCTCTGCGGTGGAAGACCGGTTAAGAGTGAAAACTAGAGGGTAGGAAGGTCTTATGGTCTCGAAGCAATACATGGTGCAACTGTGGTCCTGAAGATGGTCTCGGTGATTAAAATGTTCAGATAGGAGACCGAAACGTCGACGCTGTGACACTTCTTTGTTATAAACAATGTTCATTTGATGTCTTTTGATATTACAAATGTCCAAACGAAATATTTTTGATATATGACCAACTGTGGATGGTTCATTTGTGTATAAAAAGTGTCATTCACTACTGTTTATATGTGCTAAATTGACAGTAGTCTTGTGTTGCCATTGTATAAACGAAAACATTATTCCTTTGTGTATATAAAAAAAGATTTGTTGTGTCAAAGTACTAAAAACAATACAAAAGATGATCTGTGGTCACTTTAAGAATCGTGTTTTTATCTGAGTTCTTTGAAATGAAGTTCACTACGGTGACTGTTTGATTAATGAATATAAGCTAAGTAAATCCTCAAGGTTTATTTTTGTCTAAACATATTATACCCAATTCCTTGGGGTTAAGTGGGTCGCCCTATTGTTTTGTATATCCTAAGATATAGGGCTCTACTGTTATGATCTCATCCACCATGACTGACAACTCACCATTAGTGAATTTGGGCATCTTCTGTGCCATGGTGTGTGATGTGCTGAGTGGTTAGGAGTGCAGTTGTGGGGGGGGTGATGATGATGTGTGTGGTGTTATGTTATGTTATGTTATATGATTGTTAAAGCGCAAACAGCTGCCCCAGCAACGGAGCGTCCCGGCGCTGACCTAACCAGTACCTGAGGGGGGAGGGGGAAGGCTACAGAGGACTAGATGAGGGAAAAGAGATGGGTTTTTAGTGATTTCCGAAAGGCAGTCAGGTTAGTTAAAGTGCGGATATGTTGGGGTAATGAGTTCCAGAGTCTAGCCCCCAAGACTTTGAAGGAACGTCCACCCATTCTACAGAGCCTGAATCGAGGGATCGACACAAGGTGTTGTCCCAGTGAGCGTAAATTACGCTGAGGGGTGTAGGGTACAAGGAGCGGGCGTAGGAGTTCTGGACAGTCAGAATTCAGAATTTTGAAAGCGGTGGTAAGAGTTTTGAAGTGAATTCGAGATTCAATTGGGAGCCAATGCAGGTTACGGATGGTAGCTCTGGCAGAGCACCTGCGTGGGAGGCCAACCACCGCTCTGGCGGCCGAGTTCTGGATGCGTTGCAGCCGTGATAATTCTGCTTTATTTGCCCCCAGGAATAGCACATTGGCATAGTCCAGCCGGGCAAGTATCATGGCTTGAATAATGAGTTGGCGGGTACTGGGGTCGAAGAACCCGAGTATCGGGTTAAGACTCCTCATTAGACCCACACACGTTGCTGCCAGTTTCTTTGTGTGGGACTGATAGTTAAGAGAAGAGTCAAGCCAGACACCTAGGTTCTTCACGACCTCTTTTGGCACAGGGGTAGGGCCAAGCGGAGAGGGCCACCAGTGATCGCTCCAGTAGCTGGAATTCTTGCCAAGGAAAAGCACCTCCGTTTTCCCGGCGTTCAGCTGCAGGCAGTTGCGTGTCATCCACTGTGCAACTGCCGCTAGCCCATTCCTGAATTTGGTGGCCGAGGTAGAAGGGCCTTCAGAGAGTGAGATAACCAGCTGTGTGTCGTCGGCGTACGACACAAGCGTAAGGTCCCACTCTCTTGCCACTGCAGCAAGAGGCTGGACGTACAGATTAAAAAGAGATGGGCTGAGCGCCGACCCCTGAGGAACTCCTTGGTCGATGGAATGGGGTTGGGAGATGTAGGGAGGGGCTGCGACTTGAAAGGATCTGTCCTTAAGAAAGGACCGGAACCAGTCAAGGGCAAGTTCGTTAATCCCTATGGCCTCAAGTCGATTCAGCAAGATGTTGTGTGAGACCGTGTCAAAGGCCGCGCTGAGATCCAGCAGGATCAGCGCGGCACTTTGACCAGCGTCCAGGATGCCTCGAAGGTGTTCCGTGGTGGTCAGCAGGGCTGACTCAGTGCTGTATCCTGGCCTGAAGCCATTTTGAGAGGGGTCCAGGACGTGATTTAGCAGCATGTGGTGGGATAGCACTTTGTTAACGTGGGCTTCAGCCAATTTGGACGTCCAGGGGAGCAGCGAGATGGGTCTGTAATTTTCTGGTTTAGTGGGGTCTAATGAGGGTTTTTTAATAATGGGGGAAACCCAAGCTGATTTCCAGCAGGTGGGGACCACAGCTGTGGAAAAAGAGAGATTGAGTAGGTTAGAAAGCGAGGGAAGGAAGAAGTCCAGTACATCCAAGAATTTAGCTGGTCTCATGGGGTCAGTGGGGGAGCCAGACTTAACCTGCCTGCAAAGTTTAGCAAGGTCGTCGAGGGGTATGTCAGGTATTTTTGACAGTTTCGGCGTGTGCGTCACAGAGCTGGAGGTGTTGATGGGCACAGGCTCATCTTGGGGGAAGGACGTATAAATTTTCCTCACTTTCTCAGTGAAGAAGGTGGCAAGGTCTTCACACTGTTTCGAGGAGGTAATACAGGAGACCGGGTTGGAGGCTTTTTGGAGGTTTTGAACTAATTTAAAGATCGTTTTGGTGGGGTTGGTGCTAAGTTTAATTTCCTTTGCATAAAAGGAGGCACGGGTGGTACGTATTGCCCTGTGATACGTGCGAAGTTTAGACAAGTAAAGGGCTTTGTCACTGTCTAGGTAGTTTTTTCTCCAATCGCGCTCAGCTTTTTTGCAGTCCTTCCGTAAGGTTTTGAGCATTTCATTGTACCACGGATTGGTGGGGGAGCAGCGAGTTTTAGTCCATTTGGCCGGGATTAAGGCATCAAGCCCTGTAACAATCCAGTCATGAAAAGCAGCGTAAGCTGTATTAATGTCTCTGCTGTCGTCGGGGGGATGGAAATCACCTAGCTTTTTAATGAGGTCTCCAGAAGAAAGTTTGTGCCATGGTCGTTTGTGGCAAGGATTGGCTGTAACTTTGGTGGGTGGTTTTTTTGTTATAATAATAAGTTTGACGAGAGAGTGGTCAGTCCAACCCATGGGTTCAGGGGACTCAGTACTAGCTTCCAAAATGTTGGAAAAAATGGGATCTAGTATGTGCCCAGCAGTGTGAGTGGGGGAGTGGACCAGAGAGTTAAGTTGCAGGGCCGTGAGGTCGGCCAACAGATTTTTAATGCTCGTTTCAGTCACGGAATCAAAGTGGAGATTGAGATCGCCCAGTATGGTGAAATTGGGGGAAGAAACTGCCAGCGTGTGGGATGTTTCAAGAAGTTCGTCAATGAATCTGGCAGATGGGCCAGGTGGTCGGTAAATGTACAGACCAGAGAGGGAGAATTGGGGGCAAATGGAGATCTTAAATCGGGCACATTCACAGCCCCATATGTCTTCCTTCGTGAAGGAGCAATTATATATCGTACGAAATATAACGGCTATGCCCCCGCCCCTAGAGTCTCTGTTGACCAGTTTTATGGAGAACCCGTTGGGCAACGTGAGGTTTAAAATGCTAGTCTGGTCGTCATGAAGCCAGGTTTCGCATATAAACAGGATGTCAGGATTTTCGTCCAGTATAAGGGTGTGGACCTCCGCATGGTGCTTAGCGAGAGACCTGACATTTAAATGAAGAACCCGAAGGGGAGAGAGTTGAGATGTAGTCACTAGGTCGTTAGCTAGGCTAGGTTTAGGCGTAGTAAATTTACAGGACTCACAGTAAAGTGCTGTTTGTCCGAGGCACCCTCCAAGCCTGGCGCATCTGGTGTTGGTATTTAGTGCGAAAAGATGGTGTCTGTCATAGCAGACTCTAGGCTGGGGATTTTGTGCAGGGGGTCTGGCGAGAGGCGATGTCTTGGCGATGACGGGCGCAGACGGGGTTGCCTTTGGCGCGCCTTCGGCGCGCAAACGGCGCTCCCGCTGCGCTCGTCCGCTGCGCTTCGTCCATATGCACATTTATGGTAGAGTAAGGGGGTGTGGCCTGAACGGGGGCGTGGTCAGCGCGCACGCCTGCTCTGATGGCGGCCGCTTTAGGGGAGTGAAGAAAGCGCGACAGCTTGTCAATCAGCTGTGCACTACAGGTGAGGGTTTCCAAGGAGATGTCGGCCGTGTTTAAAAACACAGTACGTGACACCACACTAGAGAAAATGCAATTTTTTAAAATATCGTGAGCAAGAGGTTAAAAAGTACCGCCAGCCCCGGCTTCCGCCTCAGGACTGGGTTAGGTTAATCTGTCTGCCGCTCTTGATCAGCGGTTATGTAGTCAGCGGAGGGGGCGTGGCCTGAACGGGGGCGTGGTCAGCGCGCACGCCTGCTCTGATGGCGGCCGCTTTAGGGGAGTGAAGAAAGCGCGACAGCTTGTCAATCAGCTGTGCACTACAGGTGAGGGTTTCCAAGGAGATGTCGGCCGTGTTTAAAAACACAGTACGTGACACCACACTAGAGAAAATGCAATTTTTAAAATATCGTGAGCAAGAGGTTAAAAAGTACCGCCAGCCCCGGCTTCCGCCTCAGGACTGGGTTAGGTTAATCTGGTGTGGGTGTGGTTGTGTTTGTGATGTGGTGATGTGTGCAGGTTTGCCTATCCTTTGTGTAGTAAGGTGGGGCCCTTCACTTCTGGGGTTTTGCTGGGAATTGTGGTAAGGCAGGGGCTGGTTTTATGCTCAGCTATCTGGGTGTGTCCGAAAGGAGTATTCATGTCAGGTGTGTTGTCAGTGTTGAGCTGGGATTTGTAGTTTATGTATTCCAGGGGCATCTGTCAATGGGATGTGTTGGTTGTTTTTATTGGCTGAGCCAGATGCACAGCCACATTTGTTGGTTTTGTGGTGTAGTTGGCATTGACCGCCATTACTATTTCCACGCGAATGCCGTGGTCGGACCACACTGGTCCTGTCTCCGGGTCTCCCATTCATCATTGATGACAATCGCGGCGGTCGGAAACAAGCAGTCGTAGCGCAGGTACCGCGGTGCCATCATAATTGCACTTGCAGGAATTCCGCGGGTGTATCGGCGGTTTGTGAGCTTTCCATGGCGATTGTGACCACCGTGGATGGAATTTCAGCTTTTCTGCACGTGCACAGCGGTGTTTCATTGATTCCGACCGCGGCGGGTGGATTTTTCCGGCAGTGTATCGTAATGGGACCGGCGGTGCCGCCGCGAGCCATACGGGCAGTCTTTTCCCATTACCGTGGCGGTAGGGACGATGTTCCGCCCGCCATCGTAATCGTCCCCTCTGTTCTTAGATCTCTATTGCCGTCCTCCATGCCTTTGTTGAAGGGTCTATATTGTTTTAGTTTCTGCTCCTTATAGTAATCATCTTTCAGCTATGGATAAACTATTTCATCATTGAGTTTTTTCATATCTTTTTTATTTTGACCTCTTATACATTTCATAACATTTATAACTTTATGTTTCCTGATTGGCTTCATCTAATTGTTTTTGTTTCATCTAGGGCCGTACTTTCTCTAAGGGTATGTTCCAAATCATCTATTTCTTTCTTTATATCAGATGACTTCCTGGGCTGTTTCAGTTATTAATAACATCCAATCACAGTAAAGAGGCAATTAACTGACCAATAGTTCAGGTCTGTGATCAGTTCAGGGCTGTTATGCACTTTTTAAATTTCCATACAGACTGATGCAGCCCTAGTCTTTACCCAGAGTATGAGCAAGAAGAGGGAGTGGATCTACCTGTTAAGCTGTGTGAGGGGTAGCCATCCCAGAAAATAAAGGGCCAGGAGATGGCTGGAGGAAACTCTCTGAACCTCTCTTGCTGCGAAAGGAAACACTGTTTCCAGTCGTAAACACTCTCAAGTATTGCAAATACAAAGATCGCTGGAGTGTCTGGAAGAGTCCTCCAATTCACATGTGCTGAATGGCTCTCTATTGCACTCTTTCCTGAGGGGCAACAGACACTACACCTTGCAATGAGGAACATGATTCACAGAAACAGGCTCTCCAGAGCTGTGACAGGGGTACTTCTCTGTCCCAACAATTGGCAGAAAATGTATTTACATAAAATGAATCTTCTTAGAACTCTTTTAAATTCTAAGGCCCTGATTAAATGTTATGCAGAATGAAACAAACAAATCCTATTGTGCATTCATTTTGTTTTTCTCACTTAGTTTTACAGGGTGTAGGAGAACCAAATGCTGCTTTTCTAGCCAGTATTTCTGCAACCAGGCCTCACTGCATGTAGTTTGATCTAACAAAGAGGAGCATACAATGCTCCTGCAGCTAGCAAAATGATTTCACTTTCCTCACCTATTCTCCCTCATCCCCAGTCTATCCACAGGCCTGCATATATATTTACCACAAGCTCTGAGCAGGTGGTAAATGTATGTGGCAAAACCAAATGGAAAAGGGGATTCTGTGTGGTGGTTAGGACTGGAAAAATCAACCCGACACAGTAATTTCTCATGCCATGGGAGACTTACTTGTAACTGCATGGTACTTGAACAATGTTACTGGGAGGTAACTGTAAATTCTCATGTGCTTTTACCACAACCCCAGTAACGTGCAACTCGGATTAAGGCCCACAGGGAATATCCTGAAAGTGTGACTTGTCCTGAACCTATTTGGGACATCCCAAGTATTGCTGATCTGAAGGTCAGATAAAAGCTTTAAGCTTATACTATCCCTTCACTCTCTGGTGGAACAGAGAAGTACTTGCAAGGGGAATTGTGAACACTGGAAGTAATAACACACTAAGCTGTATGACCATTCCATTTTGCAAGTCACAAAATTGCGATGTTTTGTGACCCGAAATTTGCCGGCTCGCAAAATGGAATGTGCAACCATGTCTCAAACACTGCAAATAAAAAGAGTTATAAAAAAAAAAACAATGTCTCAAACACTGTTTGGGATTCCTAATGGAGTCGTTAAAGACCCACCTCATTATTATTAATGAGGTAAGTTCCAATTTGAAAACCCCCTACAAAATCTCACAAATCACAGGGATTGTGTGCATACTGGGGACAGCAGACCACTATGTCTGTGTTTCAAATAAAGCAACTTTTTTTTCAAATGCAGGCAGTTTTCCTTAAAAGATGCATTTAAAAGAGAAAATGTAAAAGTTTTCCTATTTTTTAAGGGCAGGTAGTGGTCCATGGGACCACTGCCTGCTCTTAAAAATATTTTTGCACACATTTACAAAGGGAAAGTTGTGCCTTTCCTGTTTGTGACTGGCTTACCACCTACTTGATGGTGGGGCGCAAAGCAATTGTACATACCATTGTGACTCACTATTAGGAAGGGACGCCCTTGGTGCGCCCTTTCATAACAGTGACCCACAAACCCTATTTTGTGAGTTGGGAATAGGTTACCGACTCGAAATATAGGGTTTGTACATACCACAACCCTTTGTGACTGCTAAAAAGAGTAATACATCTGGCCCTAAATTTAATGAAAACTGAGGCACAACATGCTTTCCCAGCAACTTTGAAAAATTACAGGTTGAGAACTGGCTATCTAGGAGCAAATAATCAAATATTTGTTCAAGTTTTAGGGACTAAAACAAGATAAGTTTGCCCATAGTTCCAGTGAATATGTTGCAGAAGTTGCCTATTCAAATAAATAGATGAGGTTCCTGAGACTTCTTTTTTCTATTTCATTTTAGAGCACTTAAGAAAAGCTGTTGAAAACACTTTCCTTTAATTTTATTTTCCATTTCATTTAAATATCTATTCTCATGCATGATTTTTGACAAAGGCGTTCACAAATCACATTTAATTTTAAATAGCGTAAGACCTTTTAACAGGATTCAAACCAATTCATCATCCCCTGTACAGTATTATTTTTAAAGTGTTCTGAAATAAATGGCAACTGCTTGCTTAAAGCTTTGAATAATTTAGTTGGCATGGTTAATATCGTAATACAGAAGGGGGTTTAAGGCTTTAATATTTAATAGCATTAAGGGAAATGTCACATAAAATACGCAGTATAGTATTGGGACTGATTTGAACTTTCACGTTCTCTAACAGGAATGCTGAAAATCAATCCTTCAAATATCTGAATGTGCCTCATAATTTTTATCGGGTAATTCTGAAGATTGGGACAATTATTCTATGTTTACAGGAATTCAACAAACAATCATATAGAATGGGTCGACTCAAATTGATTGCCTTCTTGCCAGCGTGTACCATTTCAAAGATAGGCTCGCGATCCGATTCACATAGATTCATTTTTGCTTAACCTTTAAATTCCGTAATATTTCGAGTGGTGAACAATTAAAGAATGTATTTATAACAGCCCTAGGGAGATATATACTATGAAGGATTCAAAAACTTTTCAAGTGTGAATTTTATAAGGCGATAAATAACAAGATCATAAAAAGGCATCAAATGTCATTTAACTATGCAGTAGAATTTCTCACGTTATACATAGATTATATATTTCCCGGAAAAAATATTTTTAGAAAGAAATGCTAAACTAATTTTAGGTAGACTTTTGGACTAAATCATGGACACTGTTATCATTTTAAAATGGTTGTGTGCATCATACGTCTCAATCCATAGATTGTAATAACAATAACCATTACCCTGAAAAGACTTCAAAGCTCATCCAGGGAGATTTGAGCAGCTCAGATCAATATCAAAAATATTTAATGAATAAGGTCAATTTTAACAGATGACAGAGTCACCACCGGGCCAGTGGCGGCTCCGCAGCAGGAAACATAAAATGCTAATAACTCACGTTAATATCATTTTATGTCTCCTGCTGTTGTGGCAGCTTTCTCCTGCTGCAGCTTTCTGGGTGGGGCAGGGCTGCTCCAAGCAAAGAGGAAATGGGGGGGGAGTAGTTTGCCCACTCCTAAGAGCACATGACTGGTCATCCCTCTTTGGCCACCCAAAACAGTCATGCGCACTTCTCACAGCCTGCATGGAGAACATGCCCAGGCCCCCATTCCCTGGCTGAGCGCTGATCAATCAATCAATCAATCAGTGACACTTATAAAGCGCGCTACATACCCGTAGGGTCTCAAGGCGCTGGGGGGATGGGGGGGGGGGGGGTGCCGCTACTGCTCGAACAGCCAGGTCTTCAGCTTCTTCCTGAAGGAGAGGTGGTCTTGGGTCAGGCGCAGGTCGGTCGGGAGGGAGTTCCAGGTCTTGGCGGCCAGGTGGGAGAAGGACCTTCCTCCTGTAGTCGCTCTTCGGATGCGGGGGACGGCGGCGAGGGCGTCGTTGGCTGATCGGAGGTGGCGTTTGGGAGCGTAGAAGTTGACTCGGCTGTTGAGGTAGCTCGGGCCTTGGTCGTGTAGGGCCTTGTGTGCGTGGGTGAGGAGGCGGAAGGTGATTCTTTTGTTGACGGGGAGCCAGTGAAGGTCTCTCAGATGTCCGGAGATGTGGCTGGTTCGTGGGATGTCGAGGATGAGTCTGGCTGAGGCGTTCTGGATCCGCTGGAGTCTCTTCTGGAGCTTGGCGGTGGTACCGGCGTAGAGGGCGTTGCCGTAGTCCAGTCGGCTGGTGACGAGGGCCTGGGTGACGGTCTTCCTGGTCTCGGTGGGGATCCACCAGAAGATCTTCCGTAGCATGCGTAGGATGTTGAAGCACGCCGAGGAGACGTTGTTGACTTGCCTGGTCATGGAGAGGGAGGAGTCCAGGATGAAGCCCAGGTTTCGAGCATGGTCTGTCGGTTTGGGTGCGGTGCCCAGGGCAGGAGGCCACCAGGAGTCGTCCCAGGCGGAGGGTGAGGAGCCCAGGATGAGGACCTCCGTCTTGTCCGAGTTCAGTTTCAGGCGGCTGGTCGTCATCCACTCGGCTACCTCTTTCATCCCTTCGTGCAGGTTGGCTCTGGCGGCGGCGGGGTCGTTGGTCAGGGAGAGGATCAGCTGGGTGTCGTCGGCGTAGGAGATTATGCTGAGGTTGTGTTTGCGTACGATGGCCGCGAGGGGGCTCATGTAGACGTTGAAGAGGGTGGGGCTCAGAGATGATCCTTGGGGGACGCCGCAGATGACTTCGGAGGCCTCTGACTTGTACGGTGGAAGGCGGACTCTCTGTGTTCTTCCGTCGAGGAAGGAGATGATCCATTCCAGCGCCTTGTCCTGGATGCCGATGTTGCTGAGGCGCCGTACTAGGGTGCGGTGGCAGACCGTGTCGAATGCCGCGGAGAGGTCTAGGAGGATGAGGGCCGCTGTTTCTCCCTTGTCCATCAGGGCTCGGATGTCATCTGTGGCGGCGATGAGGGCGGTCTCGGTGCTGTGGTTGGCTCGGAAGCCGGACTGTGAGGGGTCGAGGGATCCGTTCGTCTCGAGGAAGGCGGCCATCTGCTTGTTGACGGTCTTCTCGATGACTTTGGCTGGAAACGGGAGGTGCGAGATGGGGCGGTAGTTCTTGAGTTCGGTGGGGTCCGCTGTGGGTTTCTTGAGTAGAGCGCTGAGTTCGGCGTGCTTCCAGCTCTCAGGGAAGGTGGCGGTGTCGAAGGATGTGTTGATGATGTCTCGCAGGTGGGGTGCGATGACAGCGTCGGCCTTGTTGAAGACGTGGTGAGGGCAGGGGTCGGTCGGTGATCCGGAGTGGATGGAGTTCATCGTGCGGATGGTGTCTTCGGTGCTGATCGGGGTCCAGGCGTGGAGGGTGGTGGTGGGGGGCGGTTGTTCGGTCATGGTGTGCGTTGGTTGGTTGTTGAAGCTGCTGTGTATGTCCGCGATCTTGTTGTGGAAGTATGAAGCGAGGGAGTTGCAGAGGTCTTGCGATGGGGTGATGTCGTTGTTTCCTGCGCTGGGGTTGGAAAGCTCTTTCACGATGTTGAAGAGTTCCTTGCAGTTGTGTGCGTTGTTGTCCAACCAGTCCTTGAATGCTGTCAACAGCAATTAGACTAATCAAAATTAGGAACTTAATCATAAGAAACCTGTAGAACATTCAAATAATGCTCTGATAATTAGGCAAGGCCATTCAAACCCTCAGCAGCCACTCTGAAGCAGTGTAGTGAGGGGGTGGTGCCCCATAAAGTAGCATCACTAAGGGGTAGATATATTACATAATCGCTTTACTTACTCCCTGCGTCTTCAGCTGGCGTCTCACACGCTTCACTTCTGAATTTCTATCTGAAGCCAATATTGTCATTGTAATCAGTTTTTCCATACCCATTTTTAACCACATCAAAAACCTCATTTAATTTCCAACTTACCAATGAACTGACTCAAACGGATGCTATTTTCCAATATCCTTGACATTGTTCCTATGATGATCCTGGAGAAATAACTAAAATTGTTTATACATCATCAGTCGCCACTTTTTGGTCTTTTTATAATTTTATGTGCTTCATTTTGCTGTTTCTACGTTTTCTGCACAGTTGACTCACATGAACACTGCATCCTCACCACTTGTCACTTCTAACAGCGCCCTTGCAATTGTATATATCTTTTGGTGTACATTTGCTTTGGTATTGAAATGCAAGATACTCATATACTTATCTATGCAGTGCCCTTATTTGTCTGCAGGATTTGCAATGCCACTTAATATAAACTGTGTAGGTCCAATGGGTACATTATACTTAGCCCATAAATTTAGATTTTGTTTTACAAAAGACCCCGAAGGAACACTATTTGCTTTCACATGATAGAGGAATCGGAGGAGCACAGTGCAAATCGAAGAATTGTCTGGGATTGTTCAATTTCATCAAGTGGGAAAGCCTGGATTAATCCCACGATTCCTGGTCTCATGTTGCACAATTTGGCCACTAGACGGTTATTTATTTCTCTTTTCCATTTTACGTAGAACATTATTGCTAATATGTAATTCTTTATGTAGCTATGACAGTACATAGAGTTAAATAAATACACATAACATGTGTTAAATGAAGTTGAAACAGGACGTTTTTAAGGAAAAAAATACAAAGTTAATTTAAGGGAAGGCAAGTAACTCTTTTTTTTTGTTCATATCATCTACTTCTACTAACATACAGAGACCAATTGCAGGGGAGGTTTAACACATAGTGAAGGAATGACATGCATTAATCAACCAAGGGGTACGTTTATCATTGTATCATCCAGCGCAGTGCACAGGTCCCCTTGCTGTACTGCGTGATAGGGAAAGAGCAGGAATGCATTGAACGGCGCATCCTGCCTTTTCCCAGTGATGGTTCTAGGTGCGGCTCCTCCGCTTAGGCGAAGGAACATCACACCACTTCTCTTAGAGTAGTGGAAAAGAGAAAAATAAAATGATAATAATGAGGTTATTATCATTTCATTTCTCGTTGCTGCAGGGCTGAGTTACGGCAGGGCGGGGCTGGTGGCTCAGGGTGGAGGAGTGAACTGTGCACACTAAGGGCACACAACTGCTTGGCCAGCCATCCCGTTCCGGATAAACAGTCATGTTCACTTTGCATGTTCCCCACCCAGGCTGCATTACAGGTTCCCTGTGCTAGTCTGTGCGCCGAAGTACAGCATTGTGATTTGCTCAGGGGAGCCTGTGTGCTTTCGGAGTTTTCAGCAACGGCGGAGGAGGGACGGAGGTGATTGCAGCACGAGGAGTTAAGTGTTTTGTTCAAAAAAATATTTTTCCCCCCTAACCCCCACTCCCTGCCAGGCGCCACTATATGGCGCACAATGTAAGGCCTATAGTGCAAGAGTGCCTGCGTTGTTAGCAGGATTGTTTTTGTTCAGGAAAGGGCACCTTCCTGCACAAAAACAATCATGAGGACATTTCCTCTTTCTATTTGTGCTGCAGAATGTAGCACACATAGAAGGAGATAAAAACAAGAAGAAATAAATATATTTCTCCTCGTTATGATTCCCCTGGGAAGATGTAGCTGTTTTGATGCATTGTCAGGTCTACCACTCATGGTGAATCTGGCAATGCATCAAGTACTTACGTCTTGCATTGGGAACACCTATACACCACTAATGGTATGCCTTCCTAGGGCAGAATAACGCAAAGCACTGATTTGCACTGCATTGATTTACTTTAGATTTATCAAGCCACTCAGACAATGCAAGGTAGCTTTGGGTGGCTGATAACTCACATCTGAAGGGTTTCATTGCAATTTCACCCCATTGCGTGGTGCTAAAGAGATGCAACACTTTAACAAAATGGCCCCCAAGGTCTAGGAGAGTCAACAGAGTCTCTGGCTTCACCTGACAAAAGTAAAGTGCAGTCTTCTTTCGTGGGCAGATTATCTCATAGAGCCACACCTGGCAGGATTTATGCCTTTTCCGATACTCCTGGGATGGAGGGAGCATTTAAGATGGGCTGACCATTAAGAACATGTAGAGTGCTATGAAAGTTCTTAGAGGAAAATCATTAGCATAAAATGTCTCTTCAAGTTCTTCCAAAGCACTCTGCGGGGTCTTGACCTTCATTCTATATGCAAAATCAACTCCCCACGTTCTGGACAGCTTCTGCTGGGGGAGCTGGTGTGGAGCTTAAGGTTGAGGTAAGACTGTGGCTGGCAGAAGCCATGTAAAGACCTGGCAAATTTTGAGCTTGAGGGTTCAAGAGGACCTCAAGCTCACAAAAGGTTGGTAGGGTGCTTGCATGAGTGTTCCTTTGTTTGTCCACCTGTACATCGAGTCCCTTAGAAGCCACAACGTGAATCTAAATGAATATAAATTCACATTTAGCATTCACAAAATGTGACGTTATGTCTGTAAAAAGATTTAATAAGACAAATTTACAGTAAATTGCTTTCAGGGTTGTAGACTGTGCATTTTACGTTAAGAATTCCCTGAAAGGTTTGTAGCTACCCACAAGCCTATATACTTTGGTACTCTTCCCATTCACACTCCAAGCCCACCTTGGACCCTATTGGAAAGTTATCCCATTAAAGTACAGCGATACATCTTCTACCAGGGCAGGAATAAGAAGGGTCTATCCCCAAAATCAGTGGAAATATAGAGCAAGGGGTTCCTCCATAGTGGTGCAGGTTCAGTTGCACTTGCTTAAGGGGTTTTTCCTTAAACAAGGGACACTGAAATTGGTAAAATCAAGTACTTCTGAAAAAGCTTTGGCAGTCTAAACTTACCAGGACACTCATGGAAATATTTGTGTCTTCTGAAAAATGGCAAATTTACTCTTGATTGCGGAATGAACCAACAAAGATAAGTTTTCATCTGAATTTCGTGAAACATGCTATTAGTGTGAGTGGATGTCAGCAAGCCAACAATAACTTCTAGGTGTGTTGCTTTATGGTGATAGCAATTGTGCAACTTTAAGTTATATGTTTTGCATTTTAATCCAAAACATTTTTAAAGAATTGTGTAATTCTTAGTTGCATATTCCACATTCACTTGCACAAAATCATTAATAATTGTCCTAGTGGTTATCTATATGGTAACACATGTCCTCATCTTTTGCTTCACTGGAACAGGCACTCAAATGCTTGTTAGTTGGCCTACCAATTGAATAATGTTTGTGCTTGGAATTGCACAGATGCCCATTGTGAAGACATTTTTCCCACACAAACAATTACAAAGTTCATAATGCATTAGGAATTTAGATCATGTGTGTCTCTTACCAAAAATAGTGATACTGTGTGAGAAACCAGGACTTTTCTGAAGTGTCCCCTCACTTTTTGACTACTAGATGCTGGTTTTCTGAATCTTATTGTGACCAGGGCCTGTGTTCTGTGTAAAAGGTACATGGTAATTAGGTATAATTACAATTGGTACTGACAGCCTACCTGTACATTTCTAGTATATGGAAGGGCATGTGATTTAATGCACCTAATTACACACTTCTGTGGTGCTTGCTGTCATTTTTTAAGAGCCAGCCCTGCCTTGCATATGGTATGGAGCCCCTGTAATGGATATAAGAAGAGGGGACGGATGTGAGTGTTAGGGAAAGGTAGCCACACCTGTAGGTTGGGTTAACCAGATTTGAAGCTCAAGGGGAGATTTCCACCAATTTGGATTTTATGGAATAGGAGAAAGAAGTGGTCATCATTGGGGGTAGCACCTTTCACCCCAATGGTCAGGGGTTTCCCCCTGCTTGCCAGCCCAGGAGCCTGGATACATGTGGGAGAGCTGGTCAGAAACTCAGATCCCTGTTGAACCCCTAGCCTGCACCAAGAGCACTGCAAGCTGAAGCCCAGCACCTGCTGCACCTTTGGGCTTCAACAAAAGAAAGACTTTGCCTTAATCTAAAGTTTTGAGCAGTGTATTCCCTGACAGCAACAGGTAAAAAAAGGTCCACCTGCACAATCTCCACCAAGAAGAACCCAACTGGGCAGCATTCATTGGAATTTTGAAGATTTGGTCAGGTACATTTTGTGTCTTGTAGTCCCAACTTCCCAAGGAGCAAGTCAGAGATTCTAGAACAATGGATTGGTGTTGTGGATCCTTCAATAGTCTAAACAGATCTTCTAGAAGAAAATCCAAAAGTTTGGAATCATTTGGAGAATTTTTGTGAATAAGCTCCATAAGTTGACCAACTCGTCGTTGATAGTCAAGCCGCTGAAATTGAACCGTGACCTCTCCTGAAACTCAGGTGCATCCTGCTGAAAGCTCTGTATCTACAAGAACTCTAGGATTTTATAGAGGTCTTGCATTGAAGCAAGCCACTGCTGTCGACTCCCAAACAATCCTGATGAGGTGTCTCGCTCGTCATCTAGAGAAAAAGCTCAATAAAAGTGACTACATCAAAAGGTAAAAACTTGACTGGGCCCTACTGCTCACTGTATATGAACTACACTCCATTGCGATCGCCTGACACTTTGACTTTGTCCTGGTCAAATGAGACCAGATGCCCCAAGTTGGCTCATAGGCACTAGAAAGTATGTATTCTTTAAAAGATCATATCTCCTGTTCCCTACATTGGATTTTTCTCATTTTGGTGTCATTTTAATAATAAACATATTTCCTATATTTATAAATTGTTGTTGTATTTTATTGTGTGCTGTGTCTGTCTTATTTAATGTATTGGTGTTTTTCAGTGCTGTACACACCTGTCTCCTAAATTAAGCCTGTATGCCAATCTACCAAGGGTTGAGCAAGAATTCATTTACTGAGAACTTATTTGTGATTGTGGTGTTATTATTTGTTGTAGGTACCTAACTGCACCTACTAATAAACTACTTTCCAACAAACGTACAAAATAAAAAAAATATTCGGGCACCCAAACGTCATGTGAGGACAGAGCAAAAAAAAAGATCATAAGTATTAGGTAAACACTTGATAGACATTGATGTCTGCTTGCTGAAGTGTGGTTACAACACAGATTATTAGATTCAAGCTTTTGCTTCCTATGGGCAAGGGATTGTGCAGTAGTGTGGGTATTCACTTGTAGAACACACTATTATTTAATTAGGAGCTGACACTCTGAGCTTTACCAATAATATGTGTTTGTAAATTGTACAGCTGCACTCCTCTGATGAATTCAAATAGATAGAAATACATGTTAGACATAGCAATAAGTACAGGTTTAACACATGAACAATCACAACGACTAAACTGCATTGGGTCTCTTGAAACCTGCAATTGTGATGTTAGCTGCACTATTAATATCAAAGCCCATATTACCATGTGAAATTAAAAGAAGATGTCGACCTCTTAAATCTAAGATACCTAACTGACATTTTCGGTATGGTCACTACTCCATTAATCTAAGTAAAAATGTTCCTCATAACTCAATTTTTCCTTTCAGTGAATCTCACTCAATGATAGACAGTCACTTTGCTCTTCTAACAAAAGGTTTAGCCTAAAATCCCTTAAGTATTTTTTAAATTAGGTGTGCTCCAAGTGGCTGCATAAGGGTGCTATTCCCCTTCCTCTTTCTGTGTATAGTTTTAATTGTGACAATGCATGGTAGTACTGCACAGAGGAGGCAGGGCGAGAAGGTTGTATGACTCTGGCAAACATATATTGGACTTGATATAATAAAGATCACCAGTCAGTAATCTGTCCGTTTCCATGTTCTTCAATCTTCCTTGTGTCAGTTCCTTATTCATAAGTACTTAAAAAAGCACCCAAAGCTTTCACCCTGATTACAGCATCAGGAGGAATGGAACATCAACCTAAATGTCTATCTAAGCAGCTAAGCACACACCTGGAGGCAGGTGCCTTAATTAAAAATAAAAGAAGACCATTGACTGCCTGGACAAACCGTACATGTTTGGTAAACATCTACTAGCCAATCCTCGGAGAACGTAACACAGAATCAAAGGCCCCACAAAAAGGAGGAATGAAGAGTCAAGTACCACTATTACTGCAAAACAACTGCCACATAAAGGGAGTTAAACTGGATCTCCGAATGTAGACAATAATTTCATTATTGGTTAGAGTTCCTGGGAATGGACATGCATAAGCCAGCCAAAAGTAAACTCTATCCCTGATGTGACAATATGAGTGCCAAATCAGCTGGCACATAGAATCCTATAAAAGGGATAACTAGCTCAGACTGTGCCTCTCTCCTGTGTGCGAGACCCATGAGAAAACCAACTTCGAAATTCCAACTCAGACAGACATAGAACACCAAACTTTGTTACCTCTTATATCTGGTCTCGGGTAAGCCATTGCACAGCAATGCAAAAGGTTAATTGTGAACTTTTCTGCTGTAAAAATGTGGTAGAAAAATAATAAACAGTCAGAGTAAGAAAAGGGTACACTTATGGCTCAGCAAAGTCATTTATGTTTACCAACGGGCATATTTATTAAAGATTTGTGTACCTGTTGTACCAAGCAAGATGGCGCAAAAGCGACTCAACTCTCAAGTTTGATTTAGGAAGCCACGCAAGTCCCGCTTGCGTAGCCCTGCATGGCTTGCTAAATTCAGAGTAATCCCAGCTTTACCAGCACTGGTACACCTAGGAGTGAGTCAAAATGCTTCGCCTCCCCGGGTGAGGCATAACGAGGAGAAATATCTTTATCTTTCCTCGTTACTTCCTCTTTCTATGTGTGCTGCATTCTGCAGTACATATAGAAAGAGTAAAATGCCTCATGAGATTGTTTTTGTGCTGGAAGGTTTTCCTTCCTGCACAAAACAATCCTGCACACAATGCAGGCATCCCAATCAGAAGGTGCAGACTTCCAGGGGAGGACAGCCAGGGAATTTTATTATGAGCAAGGTCATAGGGACAACACCAATAATGTGTCAGGGTGAATAGTGGCAAATAACTGATGACAGTATTATTCACACAGCAGTAAACTTTATGTTACATAACTAGAGTCCATTACACTCTAAATGATCTAGTAACAGTGGCGGCTTGCACGGGTAAATGATGTGGGGCGGGGAGGTGGAGCGGCAGTGTGGGGAGTAGTGGAATTAAACATATACGACAGGAATGTGAAAACTAACTAAATTAATAAATAAAACCACTTACCTTGCCCTCGCTGTATCACAGACTTTGGCAGTGCAACGAATGCAAGGTAAGTGGATCTATTTAGTATTCACATTCCCGTCGAATGATTCCACTATCCCTCACCCCGCCTTGCCTCTGTCCCACCTCACAGCCCCATGGCATTTACCTGTGCGAGCCACCGCTGTCCAGTAGGATTCCATCCAGGGCGAGGGGATGACAAAGAAGACAGATATTAACATATATGCTTACCTAAGGAGTTAAAATATTGCCATTTACCAAGTATGTGTGTGTACTAGCATGACTTACACCGGAAAATGTAGGAGTAACTCACTCTTAAGCAACGTGTAAAACAAAATTGTGTATGAACCAGCCTGGATATTTAGCTATAATTCACATCTAATAGCCTGACTACGAGTTTAGCGGTGCCGGAGCGGGACCACTGTGCACTGCCAAACCGGTAGTTGAACCACCTACAGATTAGGAGTTTTCTCCTGGTCTGGTGGGTGGTTCTTTGGTGTTCCCATGGCACTGCGTATGAAATAGGCACCACAATCCGAACTTCAAAATCAGTACCTGCACGGCATGGACTGCAGCAGTCCATGGCATGCAGGTACTGGGGTGTGTGCACCTCAGGCCCAGAGGCAACAGGGGGCCCTGTTTCCTCTCCGACATGTTTTTCATGGTGGTGGAACTGCCATAGAAACCGCTGCAGAGAGGCAACTGGTAATATGCTTGGCGGGACCGTAATGGTATTACCAAGCATATTGCGCCCTCAAGACCACCGCGCCACCACCAAGGATCATTGATCCCTGACAGTTGCTGTGGTGGCTCAACCGCCAAAGTTGTTATAGGGTTGTTGGAAGATCACCTCTGCTGTGGCCCCCGCGAGTCTGGCGGTCCATGGAGCGTAGGACTTGTAATTAGCCTAAGACAGGAGTGAGATAACTACTCATAGGAAAGGTTTTGTGAATTGGACACTTATATTCTAGCCTATCTGTGTAAAGCTGGGGAAACGTATCACCATGGCTCTTTCCTGCTGTGGATATGCACCTAGGGTAGGGAGCGATTCAGAGGATCTCAGGGAGGGTGACATAGATTATTGGCTTCCTTAAGAGTCTGGCTGTCCATGGACCGCCAGACTCATGGGGGCATTGCGGTGACATTCTTCTGACAGCCCTATTACGACCAGGGCAGGCAGGCCATACGGGAACCACCGCAACCGCCATGGATCAGAGATCCCTAGTGGTGTTGCGGCAGTCTTGAGGTCACAATATGCTTGGCAGGACTGCCGCAGTCCCACCAAGAATATTACAAGTTTTCTCTGTGCCATGGTTTTCATGGAAGTGATTCTACTATGAAACTTTTTGGGGAGAGGAAACAAAGGGGGCCCAACAGGGCCCCCTGTTGCCTCTGGGCCATTGGGTGCATGCAGGGTGGCACGTTTTGTGCCCCCCGTGTGCATTCTCCCCGTATCTGTACAGAATGGAATGCAGCATTCCATGCCTTGGAGGTACTGATTTTGATGTTCCCATTGTAGTGCCTATTTCATAGGACTACTGTGGGAATGCCAAACAACCGCCCGCCAGACAGGAGATATATTCCTATTATAGCGAGTGGTTCAACCACAGGTTTGGCAGTTTTGGGGCTAGGTAGTCCCGCTTCGCACCGCCAAACTGGTAATAAGGCCCTCTGTCTTGCTCTTGAAAATTCTTGACAAGTAAACTGCTCTCACACAAAGCAAGGTTGTTCTAGTGCTGCACGGAAATTCCTAGCAAATGACTGGTGTATGCATTTTTCTCAGATGGGAACAGTGATTGCTGTGACATTTGCAGGTCACAAACATTCAGCGTGTCAGAGTTTATATTAAATGCCTAACACCATTCAATTGCATGTTTTTGTATTGGAAAAATCTGAATATGAGAGATGGTTTAATCACACCTCAAACACCCCCGGCAAATATTCTTTTGAACTTCAAACTATAATGTAAATCTTTTAAGGTTTAAAATAAACCACATGGGAGGATACAGTTTCATAGGCACAGGCTGAATAACTATGAATTGCAAAGACATGTATCAACAAAATGTGCTTACACTTACATGGTAAAATTAGTGTGCACAAAAATTTCAGGCAAGATTTATGTTAATATATTGAAAGCTATGTATTTCTGAGATTAAAATGCATGGGATACACATATTTAACCAACCCTCAGGTAAATAGCAACATTATGATAAAAAATATAAATGTGTCTACTGCAGAGGTTGTGGTTATCTAATTTAAATGAATTAATATCATGCACAATTGCATATATATAATTAAAAAAGCCTCTTTCAAGCAAATACGAATATCACTATTTCAATAATATGTTTTTTCTTAAAGTAATACCACAAGGCGAGCACTGGATTTCATTGTTAAGGATCAGCTTATTTAAACTGCGAGTCAAATGTATTATACTTATCAAATATTCATATGATTTATGTGATTTTTTAAAGCTGAAAATCCCAGCTTGCCATTGAACTTTGTTCTGGCACCACCAAAGCCTCTGTCGGGAAGACCACAATTTATGCAGCTCGCATCAATAAAATAAACCTCAGACAATATATGAAAAATTAAAGTCTTTAATAAAAAAAGAACAGATATTTCAAAACGAAGTTTACCACGATTGAAAAAAATAAAACAAATATGAAGATTAGTGTTAGTTGATGACATGGAGAGCCTTCAACTTCTCCAACTAGTTCTTACCCCTATGCAGATTAAGGCATATTCTTGATCCCGTGTTCACTAATATGGCGCATTATGAACACCACCCATCTCTTCCACTGGCCTGCTCGGATCACCTGGTCATCCTCATAAATATATTTCACGATAAGACGCCAATGAACCATGCCCTTCTCCTCACACGGGCACACCAATGGTCCACAGTGACAATTGAGAGGCTCAATCAAGCTCTTGAGAATCACTGTCCAACTCTGGACAACTGTGTGGATAAAGCCAGCACACAACTCAGCGAACAGCTCAGAGGAGCACTAGATCATTTTGCCATTCTTGTTAAATGAGTCGCACTGAGACAAAATCCCTCGATAGGATGAGCCAATGATGAACTTTATGTAAGAAGAAATGAAAGAGTCTAGAGTACCTTTGGTGAAGAGCTTACAAACCAGGCTGCAGGGCTGACTATAAGGTGGTACGAAAAGTATGTCATCAGCTCTTTAATCCCATACTATTTCTGTAGGAAATTTCAAGCCACCAATACCTCCTCCGGTAAAATCTTCCAGGGGCTGTATTATGCAGTGTGATTGTTTGCGCCCAATCTGCCGGGAGCAAACAATAACAATGCACCCTATTATGATGCATGCGCTGCTTCCATGCCACCTGTGAACTCGCGCTGCCCTGGTGGCAGATCATTAATGTGAAAACACAGAGCAGCTGCGTCTGTGTTTTTAGAGTGCAGGCGGCACCCACCTACACTTTTACAGGGTAATAGAGATCCCCTTGCAGGAGGGTGCAGTCAGTGACTGCACCCGCCTGGAAGGGGAGGTCTGGGGTCCAAGGGCTGCTCTCAGGAGGCGTACTGACAGTGCGCCACCCTTTAAATGGTGCACTGTCATTGCCCCTTCTGAGGGCTCCTCTGACTCTGTGCTTGTTTCTATAATATGGCGCTGGCGAAGAGTCAAAGGAATTCCCTTATTTGCCAGTGCTATCATTTGAGATGTCATCAGTGATGTCATGAGTGATGTCACTGACCATGTCATGAGTGATGTAATATGTGACGTCATCAGCAGTGCATTGCGGATGCGCGAGCCCCTGAAACCTATGTTTTTTTCAGTGAATTTTTAAGTTTTTTTAAATGCTAATTCCTAACTAAAACGTGCCTGAAACATATGTTTTTTTCAATGAATTTCAAAGGTTTTTTAAATGCTAATTTCTAACTATGCCTACAGAGATAGGACATGTGAAGAAAGAAGAAAAAACGCACAGAAAGAAAAAAAAGAAATGCAGAAAGAAGCAACAGAAGTCCTCAAAGACAAAGAAAAGTGCAGGAAGAAGGATAACGTGCAGAAAGAACAAACAGAGGAGCAGAAAGAAGCCTTGTTGCAAAATCCTCCTGTACCCTCAACTTTTTCAGACGGATACTGGTGGTAACTGAGTCTGACTAACCAGCCCTAGAGCCAGTGCTATGTTTAAAGACACACAGAATACAGTGAAAACACCTACATACACTAGGGAACACTATGCCACTCCTATCTACTCTGAGTGTTCTGTTGAGCTGCCACTCCCCTCCCATCTGCCTAGCATTGTCAGATGACTGTAACGTGTCCCTGCCACCTCCACCCTGCCTGTCCACATGCCATGCCCCTATCCCCTTCCTCCTGTCCTCAATGGTCCATTTTACTGCCACACCCATCTGCCCTCCCTGGTCTGTTGTGCTGCAACTGCTCCTCCTGCCTGCCCCACGCGGTCTGTTGTGAGGCCCCTTCCCCAGAACTCTCTTGTCTGTGCCCAGGTCCTGACCCTCCCTTCTATCCTCCATGGTCCTTTGTGCATGCCCCTGTACCCGCCTTCTTGCCCATCATAGCCATTGTGCTGCCACTAACCCTCCCGCTTGCCATGCATGGTCTTCTGTGCTGCCATGGCCCCTCCCACCTTCCCTGTCTGGTCAGCTAGCTGCCCCAGACCCCTCCCACCTTCCCTCCATGGTCTGTGTCTATGCCATCATAGTCTCACTGTTGCTCTCCATGGTGTGTCTTGTTTCTAGTACCCATCCTGCCTGACCTCCATGGTCATCTTGCTGCTCCTGCCCTGCCCCCTTGCCCCCAGCCCTCTGTTTCCATGTGCAGACCCCTATTCCCTCCCTCCTGGCTTGTCTGTTCCATTGTAATGCCCCTGATCCATCCCTCCTGCCCTTTATGGTCTGTTATGCTGCAGCTTTCTCTCCTGTCTGTCCATTATGGTCAGCTAGCTACCATTGCCTCTTTCCCCTCTGTTCTCTGTTGTCCATGTGCATGGTCCTGTCCCCTCCCTATTGCTTTCTATGGATTGTTGTGCTGCACTCCCGTCCCGCATGCCCTGTGTGGTGTATTGTGCTGCTGCAAACCCTGATGCCTGCCTTGTAGGGTCAGTTTGGTGCACCTCTCCATGTCCCTCCTGTCCTCTGTTATCCAAGTCCATGTCCCTACCCCAATTCCTCCTGCCTACCATGATCCAATGTACCATACTTGTGAACATTTTGAACTTGGTAAGAGGGAGATTTTGGAAAAAAACTGGGGTATTGATTTTCCCCTTTGAGTTACATTGAAAAAGAGGAGATTGTAGACAGGAGACAGCTCAAATAAAGCCCATTTGAGCTTAAAAACATTGGACGTTTCCTGGCTGAAACGGGTCTGTTGGCATGTATGGTTGTACTACCACTGCCTCTTCCTTCTGCCTACAATGGTCTATTATAATGCCACAGCCTCTCTTGCCAGTCCTGTATTGTTGGTTTGTTGCCCCTGCCCCCTTTCCACTGCCCTCTATAGTCTGTTGTGCTGCCACTGCCCTTCCTGCCTGCACCGTGTAGTCAAATTGATGCCTCTGCACTCTCCTACTTGCCTTCAATTTTCAGAGTCCGTGCCCCTGGCCTCTGCCTCTCAACAGTATCCCAATGAACAACTAGATTGCTAACATTCTATATTTATTACAAAAGTGTGGAACGCCTGACGTCATCTTGATGTAATCAAAACTGTAATACCTAGAGCATTTCCTTTAGAAATTACATATATGAGAGGGTCTTATTTGCATCACAAATATGGTTAGTGCTCTAAAAAACTAAAATCAGGACATATTTTCTGAGTTTTCAAATAGCGACAAAGAACTTTTACATTATTTGTAATCTTTATGTTTTTTTATCCAGTTGACCACTTGATTAAATGTTGCGCTTAGGGGAGAGGATGTGGTGTTACCTCCAGAGCTGCAGACTTTGGAACTGGGGAACCAGGTTGGAGTTTCTGCTTTAGCTCAACATTCTGTGATTCTGGTCAAATCACTTAATCTCCCCATGTCTACAACCAAAATGAATTTGATCTTGTGTGATGTAACCAATGCTCATGTAAAGCACTCCACTACCTGACAAGTCTGCACTATATAAAACTGCAAATACACAAAAAATAAGTGTTTTGAACACTTCTGTCATTGGGCTACATGTGGGCTACATCTGGGTGATATGTGTGCTGCATTTGGGCTCTTTTGTCTCTGGTGGCCATCTTGGGAGATTTATTTGTTATGAAGTTTCCTAATTTCCTCATTTACTACAGTCTCCTCAGTAGGAAATGCTTTCAGTTTTTTACTTTGATTCCATCGAGAATGTATTCAGATATGTCACACATTTGCCATAAATTCTGAATGTTAGCACTCTAGTTGCTCATTAGATCACTGTAGTAAAGCTAATGCTCACCACGGAAGTCTGCTGCTGGTATTAAAAGTGCATGTTTCAGTCTGCATATCAGAATTTTTTAATGAAATAGAAGAGGATTTGAGAAGTCACTCAAAATGTGCCCTAATTTTTCTTTCTTCAGCACTAATCATAAATTCTGTGGCAAAATGAACCCCCTCACTGTGTTCCTTTTTAAATTAAATGTTTTAAGTGTTACCAGTTTATTTCAATCAAGATGGCTTCAGGTGTGCCATACTTTTGTCATAAGTAAGACAGTAAGCGCTCTAGTTGTTCTTAAGAACACTCTGGAACATTCTGTCATTGGACTACACTTGGGCTACATCTGGGTGACATTTTGGCTACATTTGGGCTCTTTTGTCTCTGGTGGCCATCTTGGGAGATTTATTTGTTATGAAGTTTCCTAATTTCCTCATTTACTGCAGTCTCCTTAGTAGGAAATACTTTCAGTTTTTTACTTTGGTTCCATCAAGAAGGCATTGAGATGTGTCACACATTTGCCATCAATTCTGAATGTTAGCACACTAGTTGCTCATTAGATCACTGTAGTAAAACTACTGCTCACCAGGGAAGTCTGCTGCTGGTATTCAAAATGCATGTTTCAGTCTGCATGTCAGAATTTTTTTACGAAATAGAAGAGGATTTGAGAAGTCAAAATGTGCCCTAATTTTTCTTTCTGCAGCACTAATCATAATTTCTATGGCAAAATGAACCCCCTCATTTTGTTCCTTTGTAAATTAAATGTTTTAAGTGTTACCACTTTATTCCAATCAAGATGGCTTCAGGTGTGCAATACTTTTGTCATAAGCAAGAATGTTAGCACTCTAGTTGTTCGTTAGAACACTCTGGGACATTCTGTCATTGGGCTGTACTTGGGCTACATCTGGGTGATATTTGGGCTACATTTGGGCTTGTTTGTCTCTGGTGGCCATCTTGGGAGATTTATTTGTTATGAAGTTTCTTAATTTCCTCATTTACTGCAGTCTCCTCAGTAGGAAATACTTTCAGTTTTTTACTTTGGTTCCATCAAGAAGACATTCAGATGTGTCACATATTTGCCATAAATTCTGAATGTTAGCACTCTAGTTGCTCATTAGATCACTGTAGTAAAGCTACTGCTCACCAGGGAAGTCTGCTGCTGGTATTCAAAGTGCATGTTTCAGTCTGCATGTCAGAATTTTTTTATGAAATAGAAGAGGATTTGAGAAGTCAAAATGTGCCTTAATTTTTCTTTCTTCAGCACTAATCATAATTTCTTTGGCAAAATGAAACCCCTCATTTTGTTCCTTTGTAAATTAAATGTTTTAAGTGTTACCACTTTATTCCAATCAAGATGGCTTCAGGTGTGCCATACTTTTGTCATAAGTAAGACTGTTAGCGCTCTAGTTGTTCGTTAGAACACTCTGGGACATTCTGTCATTGGGCTATACTTGGGCTACATCTGGGTGATATTTGAGCTACATTTGGGCTCTTTTGTCTCTGGTGTCCATTTTGGGAGACTTCTTTGTTATGAAGTTTCCTAATTTCCTCATTTACTATAGTCTCCTCAGTAGGAAATACTTTCAGTTTTTTACTTTGATTCCATCAAGAAGGCATTCAGATGTGTCACACATTTGCCATACATTCTGAATGTTAGCACTATAGTTGCCTATTAGATCACTGTAGTAAAGCTACTGCTCACCAGGGAAGTCTGCTGCTGGTATTGAAAGTGCATGTTTCAGTCTGCTTGTCAGAATTTTTTAATGAAATAGAAGAGGATTGGAGAAGTCACTCAAAATGTGCCCTAATTTTTCTTTCTTCAGCGCTAATCATACTTTCTATGGCAAAATAAACCCCCTCATTTTGTTCCTTTTTAAATTAAATGTTTTAAGAGTTAACACTTTATTCCAATCAAGATGGCTTCAGGTGTGCAATACGTTTGTCATGAGTAGGACTGTTAGCGAGCGCTCTAGTTGTTCTTTAGAATACTCTGGGAAGCTGCAGTAGAACACAAATGAATCAACTGACAGTCTCTGCCCTTGTTGGATGTACATGTTTTACTGAGAATGTCAGACTTCATTCTCACATGACTGAGAAAGATAATGTGAATTTACAGAAAATATGCTCTCAGTTTAGCTTATAGATCACCTTCCAAACCTCTGTGGGAAAAGCATGAGAAAATACTTTTCTCTCAAACATGATTCATGATATCACAGTAGAAGGCTTTTTCACATGGTAAAATCACCTTAGAACACACCACAATTCCTAAAATGAGCATGGTACCATCAACAAATTATTTATAATGTAACTAAAGTCTTAAAACCTTCTATTAACTGCAATGCTTTTTAATGAGGTGCTATCATGTATATTGGTCCCAAGATGGCTGCCAACACTTCTTGGATGAAGTACTGACAGCCAATCAGATCTCACGATGAGATGTGTGGTTAGGCTCCGCCCAGATATATCTATCTTTTTAACTCTAAAAACACAAATTTGGTGTAATTCCGATCAGCAGTTCAGGCAGTAGCTGCGTCAACAGGTCCTATAGGAAAATGCATGGGGGAAACACGTTTTGGGACCCCCCTTTTTTCTCGGCTCCCGCTTGACGAATCACCGTGAACTTTTCAGGATAGGAGTGGACCGGAGCTGGCCAAAAGTTTGGAACATTTCACGAAGATTCGTCAATCGGCGCCAACGTTATTCCAAATAGAATGTTGCGGATTTGCTATGGAAAATAGGTCCTAACTATAACTACCCACTGCCGACTGCCAGTAGGTAATATATATATATATATATATATATATATATATATATATATATATATATATATATATATATATATATATATGTTCAAAGACTTCTCCCACCAGCCTTGAAGATCCTCCAACTGCCAAGGAAGTAAGTACACGAGCCTGCAAATAGTGCAAATTATTTATTCAATGCCCAGAGCGACGGCCATAACGTTTCGGCTCCGTGGAGCCTTGTTCACATGACAGCGTGTAACTCATGATGCAACAAATTTAAAGTGATACTACAGGTCACGTGGGGGAGATCACATGGTTACGAAGTCATAGACAGCGAGAAAGTACATTTAACCTCACGGTAAAAAGTAAATACACACGTAGTCAGATTGCAGGCTAAAACATTGTAACAGTCTCTAATCTTTTTAAAATTGTAGCATGTGTATTTTATAATGTCGGCATAAATGCCTAGTGCCTGTGAAGAATACAATGTACATCTTTTGACACCACCTGGACAATAATCAAGAAATGCGCCAGTTATACATGAATAACCAAATTGCCGACAGGCAAATGAATAATATGTACTGGTCTGACTTCGACTAATAACACAATATTACTCATAAAAAGACATAAATATTCTATTAAAAGGTATTGTGTTAAAAGATCCATGTTGCCCACCGGACCATTAAAATGAAAAAGTGATGAGTGCAAACAGTATAAATCGAAAAAAGATAAATTGCAATTAATATGCCTGTGCTTGAAATGATTTAAATAATACATTTCATATATAAGACAAATTTAAAGAGAAGAACCCACCCAGTGTAACCCAAGGACAGAATGTTAGGGTTAAGATCTTCATATAAGATTTTAAAAGGCACATTAATTAAAGGTTAGAATCCAAATAACAGATTAACCTGTATCAGTAAGTATGATGGATTTAAGCAGAATAAGGTTGTGGTGACGCCTTTCATATATAGAGTGGATATAAATACCCACTAAGTGTGATGAGTTTGTAGATGGAAAAAAGCGGTTAGGTTCCAACTGGTAGGACACACAATTCCAAGGGAAAAGGGGATGTGCAAATAAGCAAGATTAATAAATATAAGTACATTTTGTCTAAGAAAATTGGTAAAGTACCAGATAAATAACCATAAATATATAAAAAATATAAATATATTAAATAAGGTTAAGACAAAAGACTTAAAAATGTTAAAATGCTGTTATGTACACATCAGATAAAAAGGTTGCCCAAATGGAGATTACCGCTTATATACCCTTAGTTTGTGTGATTTGTAGAAAGACCCCCCATATAGTTTGCCCATTGAATTGGTTGCAAGAGACAGAAAGGAGGCTAGTGAGCAGACTAATGCGATATTGTGTGCTTAACCCAGACATGTGTGCAGATCCTCCGTTATGTTGAGTCCTGTCGGAACCTTGGTGTTAAGTTGCAGGATATATCGGGTTTCCAATTTGCGGAGATTGGACTCACGATCACCACCCCTCCTGCTCGGTTCAATGCAATCAATAACAAAATAGTTTAGGCTCTTATTGTCACTGTTGTGGATCTCTCTAAAGTGGCGAGCTACGGGGTAGGTGTTGTCCTGGTTAGAAATCGCACGCAGATGTTGCAGAATGCGTTTGTGGACCGCTAATTTTGTACTACCCACATATCTAAGGTTGCAAGGACAGGTAAGGACATAAATGGCAAACTCAGTCTTACAAGTCAGAAGTTTGTTGATCCTGTGCTGCTTATTACTAAAGGGATCAGTAAAAATCTTGGTGTTAACGCCATGAGAGCAAGCTTTGCAAGTTTTACACTTGTAAAAGCCATTGTTAAGTTGTAACCATGACTTATTGTCAATAGATTCAGGGTTGGTATTGACCAAGGCTTGTCCCATCGTGGGGGCTCTACTGTATGTGATGGTAACCTGCTGGGGAAGCATGGGACCAATTACAGGATCACTGCGCACGATAGGCCAGTTCCTATTGATAATTTTGCGTATTTCTACATGCTGTTTGCTATAGCCCATGATGATTCTAAATGTGTTGGATGGGCTTATGTTAGTCCCCTCCAGAGTATTATGCAATGTGGTGCTGCTGGTAATACCACAAATGGGTTTTAACAATTCGCTGCGATTATGCGCATTAGCTTTCACAATGGCACTTTCAATGATACTTTCAGAATACCCTCGCGCCTTAAATCTAAGTTTGCTATGCTCTTGTGCTGCCCTAAGGTCAGTATCATTACTGCAAATCCTCCTCAAGCGCAACATCTCCCCATAGGGTATGCTGTTAATGAGGTGGGGCGGGTGTGCACTGGTGGCATGGAGGGTGGTGTTACCGGCAGTGGGTTTACGGTAAAGCTTGGTCTCCAATGTGCCAACATTAGTGTAGACCTCAGTGTCAAGGAATGTGACATTAGTTTGGCTATAAGTAGCAGTGAATTGAAGATTGAGGTTGTTTACATTGAGACTTGCAATAAAATCCTCGGCCTCGTTCAATGATCCCTTCCATACTACAAATAAGTCATCAATAAATCGTAGCCAAACTAAAACATTGTCATTTAGGCACTGTGTGTACTCATGCCGAAGAACCGTCTCCTCCCAGTAGCCCATATGGAGGCAGGCGTAGCTGGGTGAAAAACTAGCCCCCATGGCTACGCCCCTCAATTGTCTGTATAACAGACTATTAAACATGAAGTTGTTATTGAGGAGACAAAATTCCAACATTTCAATAAGCATTTGATTGTGTCTAGCAAATTGGGGAGGTTTACGAGATAAAAAGTATTTAGAGGCCTTGATACCATCATTGTGTCCAATACTGGTATAGAGTGATGTTACATCCAGGGCTATCGTCCAATAGTCATCTCTCCACTGGATTCCATAGATTTTACGAAGGAAGTCCCCTGTGTCCTGTACATATGAATCTAATGATTTCACAAAATCCTGTAGGAAATAGTCAATGTATTGAGACATTTTTTCACAAATACCATCATGTGCAGAAATGATTGGTCTTCCTGGAGGGTTGACAGGGTCTTTGTGTATCTTGGGGATGAAATACATTTTGGGGATGACTGGGTTGTCCTTTTTCAGGAAGTTGTATTCAGATTCAGTTAGGAGTTTTTGTCTTTTCCAGTTGGTCAATTTATCACGGATCTCTTTGTTTGAACTTGCAATGGCCGCTGCTGTAGTTCGGGTGTAGCAATTCCTGTCGTTGAGCTGATTAAAGGCTTCATGGTCATAAAGCTCCTTTGTTATTAGGACAATATTGCCACCCTTATCGCTTTGACGTATGATAGTCTTTTTGTTGCTTCTGAGTTTAGAAAGAAGTTGATGGTATTGCTGAGACTGTCTATTGTAGCGTTGTTTCTTGGATTGAATCTTAGTGTGTAGAGTCTTAATCTCAGCTGTTACATTTTCATTAAATATATCCAAGGCATCGCGAGGCATGACTGGGTTGAAGGTGGATTTAGGTCTAAAAGAAGTGATGGGTCCCACAGAACCAAAATCATCTAGACCGTGGGAAATTGTATTTTCACCCGTACCCTCAGTGTCCCAAAGATCCTGGATAGCATCCTGCAGAGAGTTGTCATTGGCACTATCAGGAGCATTACGTTTGTTGTTTCGCATCGCAAAGGATTTTTTAAGCTTCAGTTTGCGGATAGCTTTATAGATGTCAAATCGCACAGAAGCATAGTCAAAGTTATTGAGTGGTGCAAATGAGAGGCCAAGTGCAAGTATTTTCTTTTCGTCTTCGGTCAGATCAATGGATGTTAAATTGATGATTGTATTGGCGTCCTCACACATCATTGGTTTTTCGCCCAATAGCCCCTTCCTCTTTTCCTGTTTGGATTTGAGGTGTTTCTTCCTTGCCCTCTGCCTCTGCCTGGATTTGTAGTTTGCGTGTTTCCGGTTTGATTTGTTGCAACCAGTCTTGGGCGTAGGGTCTGCCTTCTTCCCTCGCATAAAAAATTCATTTCTTGTGCTGGGGTTGGTCTTGGTATCAAGTCAGATGACACTTTATCACGGAGTTCCGATTCCGAGTCACTACCCCCCATTGAGCTGAGGTCTGATTGGGTTGACTCATTAGTGATGGTTTCCTTGTTGGGGCCCCTGTTGGTTGGAACCACCTTGGATTTGGAGATTCTTATTGCGTCGTATTTTTTTGCAAACGTAAAAATTTGCCCCAGTTGGTAATCGTTACGATCACGTTGGAATTTAAACGTTTTCCTTTCCATGATTGTTTTTTCCTCTTTCTTGAGTCTTTCCATCATATCTTTTCTTAGTTTTGTTTTTTCCTCAGAGTCCTCGATTTTATCCAGTTCCTCATTTATCGCTTCAATTTCCTTGAGTAATGTGGCTCTATCAATATCGGCATATTTGATCAAAATTAGAACCATCTTACGCGAGGATTCCAGGTTCGTTTCCGCCCATTCTCGCATGAGCTCGGGGTTAGGGCTCTCGTAACTCGGTGCCGTGAGAATTCGTAACCCACGGGGAATACGATTGACATCAATATAACTTTGTAGCGATTTTGACTCCCACCACTTACTCTGCTCACTTCTTAATTTTCTCTCCAAAATCTTAAAATTGTCCTTCAGTGCATTTCCCTGCGTGGTCACATCCGTGGTGGGTTCTCTCAGATTCGTTGCAGGCAAAGGGAGGCTGTCCGAGAACATTGCTAATGCCGCAGCCTCCCGTTCGCGAACGCTGTCGGCCGTCATGCTCAAATACGGGCTCAATAAGTTAGCAAATGGGGGTTAATTGGTGTGGTCAAACTTGTCAATACCAGCCTCCCACTGCCGCAGATATACTCTCCAACCCCGATACCTTCGCTATTTTTTGTACGGTGTCCCCGGTTCACCTGTCGTGTCGCGTCGTCCGATCACGGCTGGGCAGGATCACCTGAGGTGTAGTCGTAGTCCGCTGCAGCCTGTGTCCACAGGTTCGTCGGTCTCGGTATCCAGGGGGGTCAGGCGCCAACTCCTCCTTCCGGAGGCAAGTATTTCCGGAAACTCCAGAAAGCAGTTTCACTACTCAGCGCCAACCATTCAATGGAGAGGGCTCCGTGTCAAGATCGCGTGAAACTGGAAAATGATCAAATATGTTCAAAGACTTCTCCCACCAGCCTTGAAGATCCTCCAACTGCCAAGGAAGTAAGTACACGAGCCTGCAAATAGTGCAAATTATTTATTCAATGCCCAGAGCGACGGCCATAACGTTTCGGCTCCGTGGAGCCTTGTTCACATGACAGCGTGTAACTCATGATGCAACAAATTTAAAGTGATACTACAGGTCACGTGGGGGAGATCACATGGTTACGAAGTCATAGACAGCGAGAAAGTACATTTAACCTCACGGTAAAAAGTAAATACACACGTAGTCAGATTGCAGGCTAAAACATTGTAACAGTCTCTAATCTTTTTAAAATTGTAGCATGTGTATTTTATAATGTCGGCATAAATGCCTAGTGCCTGTGAAGAATACAATGTACATCTTTTGACACCACCTGGACAATAATCAAGAAATGCGCCAGTTATACATGAATAACCAAATTGCCGACAGGCAAATGAATAATATGTACTGGTCTGACTTCGACTAATAACACAATATTACTCATAAAAAGACATAAATATTCTATTAAAAGGTATTGTGTTAAAAGATCCATGTTGCCCACCGGACCATTAAAATGAAAAAGTGATGAGTGCAAACAGTATAAATCGAAAAAAGATAAATTGCAATTAATATGCCTGTGCTTGAAATGATTTAAATAATACATTTCATATATAAGACAAATTTAAAGAGAAGAACCCACCCAGTGTAACCCAAGGACAGAATGTTAGGGTTAAGATCTTCATATAAGATTTTAAAAGGCACATTAATTAAAGGTTAGAATCCAAATAACAGATTAACCTGTATCAGTAAGTATGATGGATTTAAGCAGAATAAGGTTGTGGTGACGCCTTTCATATATAGAGTGGATATAAATACCCACTAAGTGTGATGAGTTTGTAGATGGAAAAAAGCGGTTAGGTTCCAACTGGTAGGACACACAATTCCAAGGGAAAAGGGGATGTGCAAATAAGCAAGATTAATAAATATAAGTACATTTTGTCTAAGAAAATTGGTAAAGTACCAGATAAATAACCATAAATATATAAAAAATATAAATATATTAAATAAGGTTAAGACAAAAGACTTAAAAATGTTAAAATGCTGTTATGTACACATCAGATAAAAAGGTTGCCCAAATGGAGATTACCGCTTATATACCCTTAGTTTGTGTGATTTGTAGAAAGACCCCCCATATAGTTTGCCCATTGAATTGGTTGCAAGAGACAGAAAGGAGGCTAGTGAGCAGACTAATGCGATATTGTGTGCTTAACCCAGACATGTGTGCAGATCCTCCGTTATGTTGAGTCCTGTCGGAACCTTGGTGTTAAGTTGCAGGATATATCGGGTTTCCAATTTGCGGAGATTGGACTCACGATCACCACCCCTCCTGCTCGGTTCAATGCAATCAATAACAAAATAGTTTAGGCTCTTATTGTCACTGTTGTGGATCTCTCTAAAGTGGCGAGCTACGGGGTAGGTGTTGTCCTGGTTAGAAATCGCACGCAGATGTTGCAGAATGCGTTTGTGGACCGCTAATTTTGTACTATATATATATAACCCAAGATCCTCCTTTCGTATCCTCAATCAATTGCAGGGTGGCGCGAGACCGGCGGAGCAAAACCGGCAATTCAATATTTGTACAAACGGAGTCCCACTCGCGCTCTCGGATGGCAATTGGCAAATAAACAACGAACTTCAATCCAAACAAAGGGGGTTTATTCAATTCATAAACCCGCCGTGACGCGTTTCGCCACTGTCGTGGCTTGTTCACACAGCGATACACCGTGAAAGGCACCATTACATACTTTCGCCTATCATAAACAAAGAAAGAGGACTGTTACCTCTGAACATGGCTGAGAAACTCATGAACAAAACGGTCGCCATTTTAGCAAATGCAAATTACATTGTTACAAACATAATATAATTAAATGGCACCATTGTTTACATAGCAAGGGGCGTTTTGACATAGAAACAATTATCAATAAAGTTATATACACATTTCGATGTGATACATAAAAAATAATTCGTGTCAAAATATTCGTTCACGTACGTCGTGATGGATCGTATTTTTACGAACAAGCTTAACATAACTTTAATAAGATTATGATATTCAGTATTTCGATCGACATTAGAGCATTCCTGTCTGGTTTATATATATACCTTTTGCCCTTGGTGACGAAAGCCCCTTGTACCACATGATATTGCAAAAATCATGCTCACATAGTTTCTCAGTCAAATTGTAATCAGACCCTTGTTAGTGGGTGGTTGCAAAAATTTATGGTTTTCTGATGTATGTAAGGCTATCAAAGCATGGTGTCTTAATCCCTTATATCACCCGTATATTAAAATTAAGAACCATATGGTCTTATCTCACACAGAGGGAACCGTCGGATGATCTGAGGAGAAGGGGCAGAGATCTCAATCTGGGTTAGCCATACCACCCTTTCTTTCTTCCTGTTAAGAAGATAATACATACAAATGTGAATAAGTCATAGGAAAAATTATAACATCAATTCAAACAATATACATATTCATTCATTTTGAAGATGTATTGCCATTTCTTCGTCAAGGTTATGGCCATTCGGAAACAGGGTACACATACCTATTATATGTTTCGATTCCCGTTGTCTAAGTCTTAGAACCCTGTTACCCCCTCTGACTTTGGGTGTGATCTGTTCAATAGCATAGTATGTGAGTTTTGAGGGATCTGAGAAATGATGGCTTGCAAAATGACGGGCAATGGGATATTGTCTATCCTTGTTGGTAATCGCACGCATATGTTCAAGCACTCGTTTTTTTGCCATATGCGTGGTGCTACCCACATATCGAAGCTTACAAGGGCACTCCAACACATAGATGACAAAAGTGCTGGTGCATGTCAGAAATTGTGAGATATTCATCATAGTCCCCGTGCTGGTGTTAAGATATGTTTTGACCATTTTGCTATTCCCACAGGCCTTGCAATGGCCACACGGGTAAAAACCTGGTAAATCAATGCCTCTATTCTCTAGATTAGAATTCAGATCGCTGTGAACTAGATCGTGCCTGAAGCTGCGTCCCCTCCTGTACGTAATCATAGGATGTGTTGGTAAGGTTTTGCCTATGACGGAATCACTTTTTAAGATTTCCCAATGTCGTTGTACAATCTTGCGGACTTGGGTAGAGTGTCCATTGTATGTCATGATCAGCCTAGCTATTCCCTCTTCTTCCCTTTGTGTTGTAATCATTTCTGGAGGTGCTAGAGTACTGGATCTCTCAACTGATTTTACTCTTTCTGTTGCTTTTTTAAGAACCCATGATGGATACCCTCTTGCTTTGAATCTTTCCATCATTATTCTTTCTTCCTTCTGGTAGTCTGATGTTAAGCTATAATTTCTCTTAGGTCTGAGTAATTCCCCGTAAGGGATGCTCCACTTCAAACTGTCAGGATGGCTACCTCTTCCTGTGTATTACGTGATGTTTGTAATATTTCTTTGTTTTTTGGGGGCTTCAGTTTGTGCCACTTTTTTAGTTTCATTTTTCTACAGAATTTAAACACATCAATTTTACTTTCAGTGTAATTCATTAGCAGAGAAAAAGTGGAATATCTCGACACATGTGTCCAAGTGAAGAATAACATTGTACACACGATTTTATATCGTAAATGTACAGCTGGGAACACTTTGCTCCATGCTTTGAGTAGCCATCCTGACAGTTTGAAGTGGAGCATCCCTTACGGGGAATTACTCAGAGCTAAGAGAAATTGTAGCTTAACATCAGACTACCAGAAGGAAGAAAGAATAATGATGGAAAGATTCAAAGCAAGAGGGTATCCATCATGGGTTCTTAAAAAAGCAACAGAAAGAGTAAAATCAGTTGAGAGATCCAGTACTCTAGCACCTCCAGAAATGATTACAACACAAAGGGAAGAAGAGGGAATAGCTAGGCTGATCATGACATACAATGGACACTCTACCCAAGTCCGCAAGATTGTACAATGACATTGGGATATCTTAAAAAGTGATTCCGTCATAGGCAAAACCTTACCAACACATCCTATGATTACGTACAGGAGGGGACGCAGCTTCAGGGACGCTCTAGTTCACAGCGATCTCAATTCTAATCTAGAGAATAGAGGCATTGATTTACCAGGTTTTTACCCGTGTGGCCATTGCAAGGCCTGTGGGAATAGCAAAATGGTCAAAACATATCTTAACACCAGCACGGGGACTATGATGAATATCTCACAATTTCTGACATGCACCAGCACTTTTGTCATCTATGTGTTGGAGTGCCCTTGTAAACTTCGATATGTGGGTAGCACCACGCATATGGCAAAAAAACGAGTGCTTGAACATATGCGTGCGATTACCAACCAGGATAGACAATATCCCATTGCCCGTCATTTTGCAAGCCATCATTTCTCAGATCCCTCAAAACTCACATACTATGCTATTGAACAGATCACACCCAAAGTCAGAGGGGGTAACAGGGTTCTAAGACTTAGACAACGGGAATCGAAACATATAATAGGTATGTGTACCCTGTTTCCGAATGGCCATAACCTTGACGAAGAAATGGCAATACATCTTCAAAATGAATGAATATGTATATTGTTTGAATTGATGTTATAATTTTTCCTATGACTTATTCACATTTGTATGTATTATCTTCTTAACAGGAAGAAAGAAAGGGTGGTATGGCTGACCCAGATTGAGATCTCTGCCCCTTCTCCTCAGATCATCCGACGGTTCCCTCTGTGTGAGATAAGACCATAAGGTTCATAATTTTAATATATACGGGTGATATAAGGGATTAAGACACCATGCTTTGATAGCCTTACATACATCAGAAAACTATAAATTTTTGCAACCACCCACTAACAAGGGTCTGATTACAATTTGACTGAGAAACTATGTGAGCATGATTTTTGCAATATCATGTGGTACAAGGGGCTTTCGTCACCAAGGGCAAAAGGTATATATATAAACCAGACAGGAATGCTCTAATGTCGATCGAAATACTGAATATCATAATCTTATTAAAGTTATGTTAAGCTTGTTCGTAAAAATACGATCCATCACGACGTACGTGAACGAATATTTTGACACGAATTATTTTTTATGTATCACATCGAAATGTGTATATAACTTTATTGATAATTGCTTCTATGTCAAAACGCCCCTTGCTACATAAACAATGGTGCCATTTAACATTTATATTATGTTTGTAACAATGTAATTTGCACTTGCTAAAATGGCGACCGTTTTGTTCATGAGTTTCTCAGCCATGTTCAGAGGTAACAGTCCTCTTTCTTTGTTTATGATAGGCGAAAGTATGTAATGGTGCCTTTCACGGTGTATCGCTGTGTGAACAAGCCACGACAGTGGCGAAACGCGTCACGGCGGGTTTATGAATTGAATAAACCCCCTTTGTTTGGTTTGAAGTTCGTTGTTTATTTGCCAATTGCCATCCGAGAGCGCGAGTGGGACTCCGTTTGTACAAATATATATATATATATATATATTTGAACCCTTCATTATATGGGCCCCTGTGGTGAACCACAAAGTCCAGCATGCAGTAGTACAGCAGACACAGCGCACTGAGCTTCGCACCTGTGAGGCAGAGGAGGGGCGAGGTCACAGAAGTGGAAGTGGCCACAGCTTTAAAAACATCAGAGTGAAGGACCCCCGGTAAAGGTTACAACTGAAATGGGCACTGAAGATTCCAATTGAAGGATGAAACGCGTCTGCTGAGCGCTTCAGGGAACCTTGTTTGTCTGCGCTTTAAAAGCAATAAAGCCTGCCATTGTTCCCCCGGAGCTGTGTCACACTTCCTTCTTTCGTGTGGGAGAGAGACTGATGTTGATATTTTCCTGCGAGTTTTAAAATACGACACCCATCCCCCAATTGTTTTCGCAGTCTCACGTTTTTTAAATGCTGTATGGCTGCAGCGCAGGAAATTTTCCACCAATTGTTAATTACTTGAATATTTTAATTTGACTATTTCATTCTGTTTTGGTGGCCAAAATGTGTTCTGCTCTTTGATATTTTACTGCTGTAATGTATTGTTGCTTTTATGGCCTTTGAGGCCGAAATAAAGTTTACGAATGAATGAATGATATTTTGCCAGCTAGTAGGTGCTGGCATGTGACCGCCCTCTCGGTCTGGAGCTAAGCGACTTTCCTGCGAACCGTGTTGGATGTTTTACATAGAACTGCAATCGCGTCGCCCACCGGTGCTGATTTCCCACTTGGTGGTCATTAGCACGTGGGGAGAGAGGAGGCAGTATATGTCTCTTTAATATACATATTAGGGCAAGAGATTAACTAAGGTATTCATAAAAATAATTTATTTGTACTTGTAATAAACTTATATTATTGTTTAATATATTTTTGTGATGTCGCGTCGGGTGCGTTCATCGTGAGCGCAAGGTGCGCGAATCCCATGTGACCTTAAAAAAAGGAATTTGATTGGTTTATAACATTAACCATTGCAACCTTTGAAGGACCCCCCCATTTTAGCCATTCTGTTTGGACCAATTGATGATAGACATCTCTTCTCCTTGAAGAGCTGGTTTTGCTATTTTTTGGGTGTTTTTCAAATATTGCATTGGAACAATGGCATCTAATTCAGAACCTCCTCATCATTCTTCATATGAAGATATCTTGGAAGAAGATCCACCCAAGCAGAGGCCTGAGTAGGTGGTCTGGAAATTTTTTACCTTTCCTGCCGGACAAAAAAAGGTAAATGCAACAAAAGTCAAATGCTCTCTGTCTGACAGAGTCCTGTCGCGAGGCAGTGAAAACAAATACTCCTGTGGAACTGCGAGTATGTACAAACATTTATGTACCATTCACCCCCGGAATCTGGTACGAGAACAGATGGGATGTGCAGCAAAAAATCCTCCACGAAACATTGCTAGCACCTCCGGAGCGTCCACATCAACAGCTCCGATAGACATTCATCCAGAATTTGCATTTCTCCAGCAGCACTGCACTAAGTGCAAAGCCATCATCTGCTACGGAGAACAATCAGTGGATGCTGTTTGCGCAGCACAGCGCAACCATAAATACTAATTTATTTTTATTTATGTTTTTTGGGAATGATGTTTAATTCCAAAAGCTACCTGTTTACTTTGTTCCTTTTTTGTTCAGTTTTTAGAAAAACACCAAAAAAACTACAAAATTGTTAAATAATGACAAAAAAAAAGAAAAAAGAAAGGAAAGAAAAAAAAGTTCTTTTCAGAACTATCTTTACTGGTTAAAAAGAAGAACTATAATTGCATGGTAATGTCTGAAAGTTTGGTTGAATATATATGTAGGGCATGATTGACTGAAAGAATGCTTTAGTAGTGTATGGCGAATTTATAGGGGCATATCTATGAGGAAGTGCTGCAGCGTGGCACTGCAAGCCTTTTGGCTGTAACATGCTGCGACACTTCAGAAGCACAAGGATGCAAAATATTTACATAAATATGTCGCATCTCTGTGCTTCCCTCTGCAGTGGCGCACAAACTGTAGCCATGCGCTGGCACCCTTGGATCAAGGTGCATGGATGCCTGCGTTGTGAGGAGATTGTTTTTGTGCAGGAAAGGACACCCATGGAACGCACCTTAAACACAAAGTGCTGCATGTGAAGGGGCCGTATTTACAAGGAGAGGAAAAGCTATGCATAGTGGCTTTTCCTCTCCTTGTAAATATGGAGGTGCCCTCAGTGCCACCACTACATCACAAAAAGTGATGTACTGGTGGTGCAGGGGGCTTACAAATCTGCCCCATAAGTGCTTAGGTATTGCCGGAGTGATACGATAAGAACATATTGCTGGATGGGTGATTGAGGAAGTGCGTGAGACTGACAGGGAGGATGAGTACTACTTTAGTATTTAGTGGAGTGTACCAATAGTATGTATGTGCTTAGATGTTTGTAGGGATTGTGCACAGAATATTGTAGGTGTAGTTGTGATAGTGCCTAGGCCATTCCATATGAACATCACTAGTACACATCACAGTGCTGCAAATAGAGTGCATGACCAATTTATAAATGCTTAGGTATTGGCAGAGTGATAGGATTAGAAGATAGTGCTGGTATTGGCAGAGTAATAGGATAAGTAGATAGTGGCAGATAAGTAATTGGAGACGTGCATGGGATAGACAGGAGGATACATAGACTGCATAGTTAGAGTGCTGGTAGTTGACAGTAGGGTGAGTTTATAAGTGCTTCTGTTTCATCACAGAGATTAGATAAGGACATGGTTCTGCCAGGATGATTGCAAAAGTGGACAGAGAGTGACAGTGTGATTGGAGCACTGCATGGGTACTACCTAGATTATTACAGGACTGAATCAGTATACAGGGGGTTAGGGGCCTGCATAGATTGTGCACATTTGACTGTACCATGGTGTTTCTTCATGCCTGAGGATTCTACAAGTGCATGGACAGTGACTGGATAGGTAGAGTGCTGGTAGTTGACAGCAGAGTGAGTTTATAAGTGCTTGTGTTTCAGCAGAGAGATTAGATAAGGACATGGTTCTGTCAGAATGATTGCAAGAGTGAACAGAGAGTGACTGTGTCCACGAGCACTGCATGAGTACTAACTAGATTATTACAGGAGTGACTCAGTAGTTTAAATGGGGTTAGGAGCCTGCACAGATTGTGCACATTTGACTATAGCACTGTGTGTCTTAATGCCTGAGGCATTCTTCAAGTGCATGAACAGTGACTGGATAGTTAGAGTGCTGGTAGTTGACAGCAAGGGGAGTTTATAACTGCTTGTGTTTCTGCATAGTGATTAGGTAAAGACATGGTTCTGTCAGGATGATAGGAGGAATGGACAGAGAGTGACACTCTGATTGCAGATCTGCATGGCTACTACCAGGATTTTTGCGGGAATGAATGAATCAGTAGTCTGCAGGGGGTGAGGGGCCTGCATAGATTGTGCACATTTGACTGTAGTACTGCGTGTATTAATGCCTGAGTCATTGTACAAGTGCATGGATAGTGACTGGGTAGGTAAAGTGCTGGTAGTTGACAGTACGGTGAGTTTATAAGTGCTTGTGTTTCAGGACAGAGATTAGATAAGGACATGGTTCTGTCAGAATGATTGCAAGAGTGGACAGAGACTGACAGTGTGATTGGGGCACTGCATGACTACTACCTAGATTATTACAGGAGTGAATCAGTAGTCTACAGGGGGTTGGTGGCCTGCATGGATTGTGCACATTTGACTTTAGCACGGTGTCTCTTCATGCCTGAGTCATTCTACAAGTGCATAGACAGTGACTGGGTAGATAGAGTACTGGTAGTTCACAGCAGGGCGAGTTTATAAGTGCTTGTGTATTGGTACAGTGATTAGATAAGGACATAGTTCTACTGAATGATTAGAGTATTGCAAGGAGATCATCTGAGGAAATGCATAACTGCTTGGGTATTGACCGAGGTACTGAATTAGTACATGCTAGTAGTAAATGACTGAAAAACTGCATAACCAGTAACATAGTGATTGGTGGACTGTATGGTTAGTACCTGAGGTATTTTAGACATTAATAAGCAATGAGTAGGTGTTTAGAGGTGTGTATGAATAGTGCCTGGATGAATGTAGTAGTGGATGGATAGTATTTGGATTACTTAACCTTACCTTTACAGTAGTAGATATCAAAATATTGTAAAATAGTTTTGCAGTTGTTTGCTAAATTTTAAAAACTTTTGAACTTTAGAATTAGGATCTGTGAAAGAGAAGAAAAAATACAGTTATAATATATAATAATATAATTTTACAAACACAACATAATTTAAGTATAATATACATTATTTTGTTCGCCTTTTTTGCTGTTCTCAGAATATATTGAATTTCACTATAAATAGTGATTTCAATGTTACTCATCACATAACAGCAGGCAAAAAAAAACAATCAAGAAGATTGTTTTTAAAAAAAACAAATCTGTGTCAAAACTATTTTCAACATAGTGAACTATCTCTGCACATTGCATAAAAATAACATCCTCAATAACATAGCATATGATACTAATCACAAACCTATAAAATGCTCCGTTGCAAGCGAATTTTGTTACTACAATAAGAAAGAACTGAAACAATAATTCAATCAACAATTCTTTATAATTTCCATATACTCTAAATGATGTTCTTTCAAATATATGCTGTCAGAATATCCCAGAAAAGTGCTTAATTCATATTAATACCTTTCCTCTAAGCCAAATGATATTCCTGAAATCCTTTCCACTGAAATTGTCCAAAGTAATCATATTAATACACTTTAACATATTCCCAATAGGCCGAATTATGTTCTTAGAACTTTGGCTTTAAATATATTAGGTAAGAATTTGGTAATTCGTTCGGCAAACAACATCTAAAAACCAAATGAGCATCATTACAATATGTTCATCCTTTATTGCATTTTAAATAGACAGTGTAATGTCCAGATGTTGTAGAAGGACCATCGTGGAAAATAATTGCTACTGCTACAAAAGTTCTTCATGATATTGATAATTGACTTGCTACAAAAGTTTAATTAAGGTTTCCAATTTTCTTCCATCAGCTGTAAAACGTTGTATCATTAAAATTATATAATGTCAAATTCTTTGTATAAATAATGTTGATAACGTTTCTGATTTGCGTTGGCTACACTCCATGTTTTGATTTGCTGATTTAACTAATTTGTTGAAAGACACTGTTTTACAGTCTGGTATTGTTAAATATATAAATCTTTCAGTGTCTATGTTAGTGGTAGAACTAAACCTACAATTTTTACATTCATGTTCCCATTTATAACGAAGTCCAAATAGATTTTCAATTTGTATTCCTTCCTCTTCTAATACTAAAAGCATATACATCAGAATTTCCTGAGCATCTTGTTGCACATTCTGTGTAAATTGCGTAGAAACGGAACATATATCCAAAAGGTTCCGAATATCAGAAACACTTTGTATTTTACTTTTATCAGTTCTCAATATTTCAAAAAAAGAATGCAACTAGGAACAAAATCTTTTTTCTCGCTTCTCCATAATTTGCTGTTGCAGATGTTCTAGAAAAAATACAGCATTTACCACTACATTAGCATAGCAGTTGATACCTGAACTATTTTCTAACTGATATCCGACAATCTCTTCAATAGTGTCCTTTTTCTTTTTGCTTGGAATTTCAACATTATCTTGATTTTTTTTTCTTCTCTTTAACTTCATTACAGATATTCTTATACCTTCTTTTCGATCTACTACACGGCTTTCATATACAGGATATTCACCTAAATTGGGAGCATACAGTCTCCCTAACCAATTATACTGTCTTACACAATTTACATCTGCACTAATCTTTCTCTCATTAAAATCAATCAAATGCAATCCAGTTAAAGTTCTGACTCGGGACAAAGCAACATATGCCATACCCTCTTTAAATACGGTACTTCCAATGTTTACCAAAGCACTGGCTACACTTAAACCTTGAGATTTATGAATAGTCACCGCCTATGCCAAAGAAAGAGGAAACTGTTTTCTATGAACATACAAATCTTTAACAAGCAAAAAACGAGCAGAACAACGAGCAATTGTTTTACTTCTTCTACCTGATCAAATTTGATTTTTAAACATTCAATTCCATCTTTTTTTTGGTAATTAACAAAATAAACAACTTTTCCCATTGCTCCATTTACTAAACCTTTTTCCACATCCAAATTACGCCGTAAAATAACCCGACAATTAACACATACATATAAATTCTTTTCTAAACCAGCATTTTTAGATATAGATTTTTCTAAAGAATCCAATTTTGTTTTCAATTTTTCTGTCATAATAATAGTAAATCCTTTTTTTTTTTAACAAACTTTATTGCTGACTTTAGCAAATTTGAAATGTATCCGTCAGTTTACAGTGACAGTCTTTTACTTTGTATGGAGAACATTACACATATGGCTTATAGTGGCTATGTGCGGCAGTTCGTAAACGATAAAATCGAAGGCAATGATCCCCAATAGCGTCGTTAACATCAAAGTAAGTGATCTGGCAATATAAATCGACAGTAGGAGACAATTACATTCCAAGCAACAAGCGAACTTCATTAAACCATCCCCTCCCTCCCTAGCCCGCCCACTCCCCACTCCTGGTCAATCGAGTTTCGGTTTCGCCAACTATCACTCTGTGGCGTTACAATAAAGGCCACAAAAATAGCATTATCCTCGGGTTTAGCAAGGCTGTGTGTCTGAGTCCCGAAATCTATCACGAAGAGATCGTATAGGACTCCTGTGTGCTACGGGGTTGGGATATTCTGCGGGGGTAGTAGATCGAGCGACTCCAGCTTAAGCAGCAGAGCCTCCCAGGCCATCGAAATGGGTTGTTTCCTGAGCCCCCTATCCTCTTCTCTACGAAGAGCTGCACCCTCCGCCTTTCCCCACTGCACCATGTCGCCCTGCCACGTGTACACCGCTGGGCTCCTAGGAGATTTCCATCGCATGGTAAGGGCTCTCACTGCCACGATAAGGGCTGGGTCTACGAACCGCAACTGTGCTTTCTGTACTTTAGTGCATCTGCGGAGGCCTGCGAGGCAATACAATGCGTCTTCCGGGACAGGATAATAATAGTAAATCCTTCATGCTCTATTTTATCAATGGCTTCCATTTTTATTATTTGTTCATTATCCAGCTTTAAAAGTTCTTCATTGAATGCAGAACACTCTTGCAGTGTTGGCATGAGGCAGATTATAGATTTATTTTCTGCAATGTTTTTGTATATTTTTGCAGGAACTATATTTTCATTTGGAAACAAGTTGGTAAGTAGCCGACTTTGCAAAGCTTGTTTGCCATGTTCTGTCAATACTCCATTTCTTATATCTTAAAGAATGGTTCCATAATCTTCATCACTTGCTTGTCGCATATTTTTATTGAGTTCTTTGTACTCAAAATATGACCAAATGTTAACGTTTCCAACACTTCCCAAAGACTTTCTTGTGTCTTCGCGCACAAGTGTTTTAAATACTGGTTGCCCTTTTACAGGAGTAAGATTCAGTAGATCACCAAAAACTATCACATGTTTTCCTCCAAATAAAATATCGTATTCTGTTTTTAAAATGTGCTGCATTCTTAAATCTTAAATGCACAAAGGCAAGCAATAAGTTTGAGACCATGCTCACCTCATCAATAATTAGAAGTTTCATTTTCTTTAGCACTCTTGAAACTTCATAACAAGCTTCTCCAGATAGCTGGTGATATTCCAATTTATTTTCATGTTCCACAGGTTGCATTAATAAACAATGTAATGTAATTCATTTAATGTTGTGTGCTGCCAATCCAGTTGGATCAGTTACAAGACAAGACAAATGTGAGTCAGTTATTTTCCGTAGATAACTGGTCAAAACTTTAATCAAGAAACTTTTTCCTCTACCAGCTTGACCACTGATATACATTCGGATAGGTTGAAATTATGTGCATGTGCATTCTTTCTTTTCATGAAGAAAACCATGGTCAATCTCTTGTCTAACTTGCTGATATATTACTTTCTGTTCAATATTTCGTTGTTCTTCCAAGTTTTCTAAGTCTATATTATCTTCTTGAGCTTGATGCATTGCTGTTTCCACTTCATTCATGGCGATTGCTGCTTCAATTTCAAGAATTGGTTGTCCTAGTGGATCTTGACTCAGGGGAGCAGAACTTTGACTATCTTGAGAACTGTCTCTAGCAATCTTAGCTTCAATAGTAGCTTCTTGATCAATTTCTTCATTCAACATTTTGAGATAATTTGCAAAAACTGGGCATTCAATGCTATCTTTACATGCATTGAAAGAATCTTCATAACACTGAAAATCTTCAAGTAATTCCAATTCCATGGACATGGTTCTGTGAGCATGATTGCAAGAGTGGACAGAGAGTGACAGTGTGATTAGGGCACTGCATGAGTACTATCTGGATTATTGCAGGAGTGAATCAGTAGTCTGCAGGGGGTTAGGGGCCTGCATAGATTGTGCACATGTGACTGTAGCATGTAGCACTGCGTTTTTTAATGCCTGAGTCATTGTACAAGTGCATGGACAGTGACTGGGTAGATAAAGTACTGGTAGTTGACAGCAGGGTGAGTTTATAAGTGCTTGTATTTCAGGACAGAGATCAGATAAGGACATGGTTCTGTCAGGATGATTGCAAGAGTGGACAGAGAGTGATAGTGTGATTGGGGCATTGCATGAGTACTATCTGGATAATTGCAGGAGTGAATCAGTAGTCTGCAGGGGGTTAGCGGCCTGCATAGATTGTGCACATTTGACTGTAGCACTGTGTGTCTTAATGTCTGAGTGTTAGAACTGGGGGTCTCTAGTTGGCGGAGGTAGGTACCTTTGACCAAATAGGGACCCTTGCTTCTAAGTCAGGGAAAGGGGATTACACTCCTTGGTAACCCCTGCTCACCCCCTTGGTAGCTTGGCACAAGCAGACAGGCTTATCTTAGAGGCAGTGTGTTAAGCATTTGTGAACACATACAGTAATACAGTAAAAACACTACAGATGGATACCACACAGCTTTTATAAAAATAAGTATTCTTTATATAGACTTAACACAAGACCACAAACGACAAAAATTCACAATACTGTACTCAAAATGTACTTAAAGGTGGTAGAATTAGCTTAGTTCAAGTTGTTTGTAAATGCGACACAGTTCTCACAAAAGTACCTGGATACGTAACACAAAATAAACAAAAGGCTCGCAGCGTTAGAGATGCGCCGGTTCCTTGCTTCAGGGGGGGGTGATGCGTAGAGTAGGGGATGCATCTTGATCCTTACCGGAGAGGAGGTGATGCGTAGGTTCTCGTGCTGCAGCCCAGTTGCGATGTGGCAAGATGGCGCCTCGATGCGATGCGACAATCCGGTGCGATAAGATGGCGCCCTTGATGCGACGACGTTGAGATGATGCGGGCACACCCTGTCAGCCTTGCGTCGACTCTGTACTTTGAAGCTGCGACACGCTTCTCTGATGATGCAACGGTGACCCTCACGGTTGTGGCGAGCTTCTCCGGTGATGCGACAGCAGACAGCTGCGACTAAGGCATGCTTCTGGGAGATACGGCTGCGGCACGCTTCTCTGGCGATGCGATGACTACAGCTGCGGCAGCGACATGCTTCTTCTCATTACATCGCGCTTCCAGCTCCCGGCGACATGCAGGCGTCTGCGGATAGAATTCCCAGCAAGGAAATTCAGAGGGGAGCTGGTGGTGAAGTCTGTTTTCCCTGAGACTTCAGCAGGAGGCACGCACAAGTTCAATCCCTTGGAGAAATATTCTGCAAGATGATGAAGTACACACAAAGTTCCTTCTCCTCTCCTTAGCACTGAAGACACCATTGTATGCCAACCCAGCAACACAGCACACTGGCAGGGTGGGCAGTCCACTCCTACTTCCTTTGGTTCTTCTCCTTGGCAGAGGTTTCTTCTTCTTGTTCCAGAAGTGATCTAAAGTCTTGGGGTCTGGGTCCCCATATTTATACTACTTTTCTCTTTGTTCTCTGAAGGCAGAGAGGCCTTTGCCTAGTCCAAACCTGTTCTGGTCAGTCCTGGAGCACTTTGTTGACAAGACTCATTCTTTCCTTTAACAGTGCAGGCCAGGGACATCAGACACACCACAGGAGGTGGAGCCAGCATTGTGGAGGGAAGGCACAGCCCTATTCAGGTCGCAGGTGCAGCTCCTCCTACCCATCTATATGCAGATCTTTCTATTCAGCCCTGTGCTGACTCACCCTCTCTCCTGGAATCCACAAGCCCCTGTTACTCACAAAACCAGACACACAAGACACAACCTAGCAGAGACAGGCTTGGACAGTTAAGCAAGAAAATACCTACTTTCTAAAAGTGGTATTTTCAAACACAAAATGTTAAAACCAACTTCATTAAAAGATGTATGTATTTTATCATTCAGAGTTCAGGCATACTAAACTCGAATTTCTGCCATGTTCCCTGAGTCAGTTAGGATCATAAGATGTAAAAATCAAACTGCCCATTCTGGCCTATGGGGAACAAGTAGCCTTGCAATAGTGAAAAATGAAATGGCTGTAATTCACTATTAGGACATGTCACACACACCAGGGCATGTCCTACCTTATACTTACAATGCACCCTGCCCTTGGGCCTACCATAGGGGTGTCTGATATGAAGAAAAGGGAATATTTAGGGACTGGCAAGTGGGTGCACTGGCCAAGTCGACATGGCAGTCAGAGACTGCACACAGGCTTTGCAATGGCAGGCCTGGGACACACTTTACAAGCAGCTGCTTCTGTGGGTGGCACAACCAGTGCTGCAAGCCCACCAGCAGCATTTGACTTACAAGCCCTGGGCACACATGGTGCACTGTACTAGGGTCTGACAGGTAAATCAAATAACCCAATCATGGAGTCACTAATCAGTAACATCAATTTAACAATAGGGAGAGCATATGCACTTTAGCACTGATCAGCAGTGGTAAAGTACCCAGAGTCATAAAACAGCCAACAACAGGTCAGAAAAAATACAGGAGGAAGGCACTAATTCCAACACTGAGTCATTGTACGAGTGCATGGACAGTGACTGGGTAGGAAGACTGCTGGTAGTTGACAGTAGGGTGAGTTTATAACTGCTAGTGTTTCTGCATAATGATTATATAAAGTCATGGTTTTGTCAGGATGATAGGAGGAGTGGACAGAGAGTAACACTGTGATTGCTGATCTGCATGGCTACTACCTGGATTTTTGCAGGAGTGAATCAGTAGTCTGCAGGGGGTTAGGGGCCTGCATAGATTGTGCACATTTGGCTGTAGCACTGTGTGTGTTAATGCCTGAGTCATTGTACAAGTGCCTGGACAGTGACTGGGTAAATAAAGTACTGGTAGTTGACAGCAGGGTGAGTTTATAAGTGTGTGTGTTTCGGCACAGAGATTAGATAAGCACATGTTTCTTTCAGGATGATTGCAAAAGTGAACAGAGAGTGACAGTGTGATTGGGGCAGTGTATGAGTACTATCTGGATTATTACAGGAGTGAATCGGTAGTCTGCAGAGGGTTAGGGGCCTGCATAGATTGTGCACATTTGGCTGTAGCACTGTGTGTCTTAATGCCTGATTCATTGTACAAGTGCATCAACAGTGACTGGGTAGATAGAGTGCTGGTAGTTGACAGCAGGGTGAGATTCTAAGGGCTTCTGTTTTGGCACAGAGATTACATAGGGATATGTTTCTGTCAGGATGATAGCAGGAGTGGGCAAAGACTGACACTGTGATTACTAAAGTGCATTGCTACTACTTGGATTTTTTCAGGAGTGAATCAGTAGACTGTAGGGGGTTATGGAACTGTATATATTGTGCACATTTACCTACATCCTAACTATGACATTAGACATTATAGAACCACAAAAACACATCTCATGTACTTATAAAATCACATATTCACTACCTTTGCACTCCTGTAATCTATCAGGTATCTCTCATTAATTCAGTAAATATAGATACAACTATATAAATACAATCTAAACAAATACATAACTCATGACATACTATCTACTTAAGGAGACAACTACTACATACCAGAAAGATTAAAATGTAGTGGATTTCTTTTGAACTACATATTGCCAATTAAATCTAGAAATATGCAACATCATCAAACTGTACCTCTCAACAGACTTAATTAAGAAGAGTAATCAACAACACATTTTTTTATAAGGATTTCTAAAACCACACAAACTGTACAAACAAATAACAGAATTGTAATGATTAACACCTTATATGATCATCTTGCAAACAGCAAAGTTGTACCTCATTTTACCAAACTATCTATAATAATGCCATTTAATCAAACTATACCTTTTTACTGAGAAGAAATGTGCATGCATAATAAACTGCACCTTAAATAAACATTTTGAAAATACACATTCTTCATGCATATTTAACCAAATAATAATAAATAAGAAGCATCATTCAACTATACCTTTCAAGACACTTAATAATATATATATTAGTGCATATAATATTTTTTAAACAAAGTTCAATTACAATAGAAATTATCCCAATATATATCTGTACATTTAATAAATTAATTTAACCAGCAGAGATTCATAAAAATGTCAAAGCTATATTACATAAATCTCTTAAAAATATAACTCACCTTTTAAATAATTCTGTTGAATGACAAATCTCACACACTTAGTCAGGATTTTCTTTTTCGCACAGAGAATGTAGATGAGCACACTCTCCAATGTAAAACCAGTAATGGCAAACTTTCACTCTAAATTTCCATACATATACACGTAACCCACAAATGACATTGCTTCCCAGTGTTTTTGAAATTGAAAAACGAATTTTCATTGGTCATAGAGAATAATAGTTTTCAACTGACATCTTCACCCCTTGTCCTTAATATCAGTTTCCATAGCAACAGGTCATGCAACATTCAACTTAGCTGCAAGATTACAAGTTCGCCACACAATGTTGCAAATGACAACAGCAGGTGTGGTTGGCTTTGCAAAGCATGCCCTTATCCTTTCTGCTGTATGTTTCAAACTTTTCTTAATAACCAATAAGAAACATGCTTTCTAAACAAAGTAAAATGCACCCTATATTTGAAAGTAGAGTGTTCTTAAACAGCCAATCAAATCTCTACTTTCTTAAAAACAGCATGTTGTCCACCATTTTAGATAGATTTAATTCTACCACCTGCCTACATCAGCTACAGACATGTTCTGATTACCTACAGAGATCCCTTCAAGATGCTTTCAGTGTGGATTGTTGGGCACAGCTATGTTTTCTGGTGCAAAAGGTATGCTGAAAGCAGAGGTATTGGCATAGACCTAGCTTGGCAAAATATAGATATTAAATGGATTGGACAGAGAGGATTGAAGTGGCACCAATTGATGCCATTGGTTAAAACCTTCATGCACCTCCAACCTCCTGACCTCATGATTGTGCACTGTGGTGGCAATGACCTAGGCACATTGACTGGGGTAGGTCTGGAAATGCTAATGAAGGACACCTTTGCAGAATTAATGTTGCTTTTCCCCCAAACTGCCTTTGTCTACTCTAACATATGCTAAAGACAGAAATGGAAGTGGTCCAATCAATTTTGTCCACTGATTGAGAAAGCTTGAAAAAATTTCAATAAAGCTGTTTTGCTTATCTCAGAGACCATAGTATGGGGTCCATATACAACAACAATCTGCGTTTTAATATTGATGGCATATACAGGAGAGATGGTGTACATTTCACGGATGAGGGAAACAGGGTCTTTCTCTACATCTTCAGACTCTGCATTGGGACTTACATGTAGCCACCATCCTCTCACAATAAACACATAGGCTCTTTTTAGAGCCACCCAAGATCCAAACATACAACCTAGATGTATCATAAAAAAATCTTAATTTTTTTTTCCTGGGAGTTGTGCACCCAGCGTGGCCAGGAGTTGCGCACCCCTGGCACCAGGGGGCCGAGCTGGGAGTCGCGCACCCCTCGCATTCACACTAGGGGGCTGCGGGGGGGGGGTCGAACACCCCTCTCGTTCACACCAGGGAGTTGATCAGGGAGTCGCGTACCCCTCGCGTTCACACCAGGGGGCCACACTGGGAGTCATGCACCCCTCACGTTCACACCACGGGCCCCTGCCTAACATTGCACAAATCCCCCTGGGGCCTGGCCCACCCAGGGGGTTAAAAGTAACGAAGCGAGGAAGCCCTCGCTTCTGTTTCGAAAAATGTTTTGTCTAGATAAGCGCACCCAGCGCGCATTCTGCTATGTTTTAAAAAAAAAAAAATGCTTTTTTTGGCCCTGGCGGTACTTGTGGGAATCCCTGAGCAGGTTTAGGGGGTCAGGGTGTTTCTACCCTGCCCCCTTTTCATATTTGTCACCTTTGTTTCCCTGGTTTCTTGTGCCTCGATTCTACCGAGGCACAAGATGGCTGCCAACACTTCCTGGTTTGGAGTGTTGACAGCCAATTAGAATGAAGCTCGCAGTCGGGAGGGTCTGCGGATCCACCGCGCCTCTATATATCGATTTTTTTTTTCTCAGCAACTATTGAACGGATTTACACCATTTAAAAAAAAGGTCTCTTTCTGATCCAAGAACTACCTTTTTGCCAAATTTGGTGTAATTCCGTTCAGCAGTTCGGTCTGTAGTCATGTCTAAAGCTTCCTATGGGAAATAACATAGAGAAAACATGTTTTGGGACCACTCTTTTTTCTCAGCCCCCGCTTGGCGAATCATCCCGAAACTTTCAGGATAGGAGCTGACCAGAGCGGGCCAAAAGGTTTGAAAAATTTCGTGAAGATTCGTCAACTGGCGTCAAAGTTATTGAGAAAACAAAAAATGAGTTTCCAATGGAAAATAGGTCCTAACTATAACTACCTACTGGCGACTGCCAGTAGGATATATATATATCAGCTCCAAACATTTACAAATTCCTGATAAGTTTCAGAGCCCTCAGGCTATTTCTTCAGAGGATGACACTGCCAAACTGAAATGCAAGGAAATGCAAGGTAGACGCCATTAACTGCATGCATTATATATACAGACCACGTGGGCTCCTCATGTGAGTCACAATTACAGCATGCTGGTACCTGTAGTTTTGAGTCCAAGCAGGTTGTTCCCCATGTGGGTTCAGTTTAGGTACCATATATATATGTTAGATTTGGGGGTCTCTAGTTGGTAGAGGTAGGTACTTTTGACAAATAGGGACCCCTGCGTTTAGTCAGGGTAAGGGGGTACACTCCTAAAATAACCCCTGCTCACCCCCTTGGTAGCTTGGCACAAGCAGACAGGATTATCTCAGAGGCAGTGTGTAAAGCATTTGTGAACACATACAGTAATCAAGTGACAACACTACAGATGGACACCACACAAGTTTTATATCAAAAATAGGTATTCTTTATATAGACTTATCAAAAGACCAAAAACGACAAAAATCCACAATACTGTACTTTAAACTGGTAGAATTTATCTTAGTTCTCTTAAGATGGTAAATGCGACACTCAGAGTTCAATGTACCTTAAGATGCGTAATGCAAGACAACGAAAGTGTTGCAAGGAAGGTGCTGCGTTGAAGATCTGGTGCAAAGAAACAAAGATGCCGCTTTCTTCTTGATGCGACACGCTTGCCGGTGATGCGGCAGCATCTGCCGCGACGTCGATCCTCTTCTCCGGTGATGGAGATGTTTCCTCATGATGCAAGCCGCCACAGGCCCTGCGACACGCTTCCCAGTGATGCGGCGGCGTCTTTTGCGATGTGGATCCTCTCCCATGGTGATGCGAGTTGATCCCAAAACGATGTGAGCCGCAACAGGCCCTGCGACCTGCTTCCCAGAGATGCGGCGGTGTCTGATGCGACGTCGATCCACTTCTCCGGTGATGAGCCGCGACAGGCCCTGCGACACGCTTCCCAGAGATGCGGCTGCGTCTGATGCGACGTCGATCCTCTTCTCTGGTGATGAGCCGCAACAGTCCCTGCAACACGCTTCCCAGTGATGCGGCGGCGTCTGCTGCAACATCGATCCTCTCCCGAGGCGCTTCGGTGGACCTGCGATGACTCAACGATTCTTCTGCAACACGCTTCCTGGTGATGCGGCGGCGTCTGCCGCGACATCGATTCTCTTCTCTGGCGATGCAAGGCGCTTCGTGTTGTGAAGTGGCAGTGGCAGTTCGGCGACATGCTTCTTGTTCATGAGTCGCGCTTCCAGCTCCTTGCGACACGCAGTCCCACAGAAAGCCTCGCAAAACAGCAGGCAATTCCAAAGAACTCTTGGGGAGCTGCTGGGTGAAGTCTATTGTCCGTGAGACTTCAGCAGGATGCAAGCTCTTTTCCAAGCCCTTGGAGATCCTTCACAAGTTGAATAAAGTGCACACAAAGTGTTCTTTGGCAGTCAGGCAGTGGTTACTGCAGGCCAATCCGCCAAGCAGCACTTCAGCTTAGGGATAGTCTCTCCTCAGTTTCTTCTGGTTCCACTCCTGAGCAAAGGTTTCTTCTTGTTTCCCAAAGTGATCTAAAGTTCTTGGGTTTGAGTCTCAGTATTTATACCCAGTTTATCTTTGTTCTCTGAAGGCAGAGAGGGCTTTACCTAGGCCAAACCAGTTTCGGTCAGTCCTGGAGCACTTTGTTGACAAGACTCCTTCTTTCTTTTCAGAGCGCAGGGCAGACCATTCAGACGCACCACAGGATGTGGAGCCAGCATTGTGGAGGGAAGGTACATTGTGGAGAAGTGTGGCTCAATGGTTGGAGTGGCAGACCCTGATGCAGATGTCTGGTCCGGGACCAGGGTTCAATTCCCCGCCTCGGCGGGTCTTGGGCTCAAAATTCCACAGACCTGATAATTCTCGCCTCGGTGCCTATTCCAATCATGGAGTCCCACTCTGCAACTCTGGGCAATAGCTTGCTTAATCTCCACAATGGCCCCCACAACGCGAAGGATGCCTGACCTCCACCTTGGGGGTGCCCAGGAGTGGACACCTCACAGGGAAAGCCAGGATGGGTTCCACAGCGGTATTCGTACAAGCGCCTTGAGACCCTTGCGGGTGAGTAGTGCGCTATACAAGTATCAATTTATTATTATTTATTTATTTACAGCCCTATTCAGGTCCCAGGTGCAACCTCTCCCACTCATCTAGATGCAGATCTCTCAATCCAGCCCTGTGCTGACTCACCCTGTCTCCTGGAATTTCCCCAGCCCCTATCACTCTAATTCCAGACAAGGAATACACAGCCTAGCAGAGGCAGGTTTGGATGGTTAGACAAGAAAATACGTACTTTCTAAAAGTGGATTTTCAATCACAGAATGTTAAAACCAACTTCACTAAAAGGTGTATTTTATCATTCTGAGTTCAGGCATACTAAATTCGAATTTCTACCACGTTCCCTGAGTCAGGTAGGATTATAAGATGTAATAATCAAACTGCCCATTCTGGCCTATGGGGAACAGGTAGTCTTGCAATAGTTAAAATGAAAATGGCTGTAATTCACTATTAGGACAAGCCACACACATCAGGGCTTGTCCTACCTTATACTTACAATGCACCCTGCCCTTGGGCCTAACATAGGCGTGTCTGATATGAAGAAAAGGGAAGGTTTAGGGACTGGCAAGTAGGTGCACTTACCCAGTCAGCATAGCAGTACCAGACTGCACACAGGCTCTGCAATGGCAGGCCTTGGACACACTTTTACAGGCTGCTTCTGTGGGTGGCACAACCAGTGCTGCAAGCCCACCAGCAGCATTTGGATTTACAAGCCCTGGGCACTCCTGGTGTACTGTACTAGGGTCTGACAAGTAAACCAAATCAGCCAATCATGGAATCACTAATGCATACATTAATTTAAAATAGGGAGCACTTGCACTGTGGCACTGGACAGCAGTGGCACAGTGCCCAAAGCATCTAACACCAGAAAAAACCACATGAGGCAACAGCAAGAAATGGAAGGGAGACCCAAGCCAAGGTACCAGGTCTGACTATATATATATATATATATATATATATATATATATATATATCCAAAAAAAGGTGTCCCCCTGTCCCCCTGCGAGAACGCACTTGGCAAACAGGCGAATCCTGTACTTTCAACAGCATCCTTTATTTCTTAATGACCGGACATTGTTCTGCTTGTTAAAATCAAATAAACAGCCCTACGCGTTTCAGCGCCACCTGCGCCTTGGTCACGGGCTACAGGTGTCCCCCTGCTACTCGCAGGGGGACACCTTTTTTTGGATAATTTATTCGGCCGGTCCTGACCGAGAGAACTGCACTCTCGCTGAATGAAATGCGGGCTGTTTCACACAGACTGGCTGTGTTCGACGATGCAGGGCAAGCAGTCTCAATAATGCAAAACCGGAGTTTTATGCTTGTAGCTCACTGGAGAGCATTAAATGTGCAAGATTGGGTGTTTGTTCAGGCGGAAACCACTGGTGGACATTAATTCAAAAGTAGGAAAACCACGAGTCCCAGAATGCTGCGTAATGAAATTCCCACCAGAGGGTAATTCCCACCAGAGGGTGTGACCCCACCTGAGGTTACTTAAATGAAGTGACTCGTCTCCTGCTTTTCCTCCGCCTACTGACACTGCAAGGAGCCCGTGACCAAGGCGCAGGTGGCGCTGAAACGCGTAGGGCTGTTTATTTGATTTTAACAAGCAGAACACTGTCCGGTCATTAAGAAATAAAGGATGCTGTTGAAAGTACAGGATTCGCCTGTTTGCCAAGTGCGTTCTCGCAGCGGGACACCTTTTTTTGGATAATATATATATATATATATATATATATCCTACTGGCAGTCGCCAGTAGGTAGTTATAGTTTGGACCTATTTTCCATAGGAATTCCGCAACATTCTACTTGGAATAACGTTGGCGCCGATTGATGAATCTTCGTGACATTTTCCAAACTTTTGGCCAGCTCTGGTCAACTCCCATCCTGAAAATTTCACGGTCATTCGTCAAGCGGGGGCCGAGAAAAAATGGGGGGTCCAAAAATGCATTTTCCCTATGCATTTTCCCATAGGACCTGTTGACGCAGCTACAGCCCGAACTGCTGAACGGAATTACAGCAAATGAGGCAAAGAGGTAGTCCTCAGTTCAGACTCGTGCCTTTTGCTTAAATGGTGTAAATCCGTTCAGTAGTTCCTGAGAAAATTAGAGTTAAAAAGATAGATATATCTGGGCGGAGCCTAACCACACATCTCATCGTGAGATCTGATTGGCTGTCAGTACTTCATCCAAGAAGTGTTGGCAGCCATCTTGGGACCAATATACATGATAGCACGTCATTAAAAAGCATTGCAGTTAAAAAAAGGTTTTAAGACTTTAGTTACATTATAAATCATTTGTTGATGGCACCATACTTATTTTAGGAATTGTGGTGTGTTCTAAGGTGATTTTACCATGTGAAAAAGCCTTCTGCTGTGATATCATGAATCATGTTTGAGAGAAAACTATTTTCTCATGCTTTTCCCACAGAGATGTGGAAGGTGATCTATCAGCAAAAATGAGAGCATATTTTCTGTAAATTCACATTATCTTTCTCAGTCATGTGAGAATGAAGTCTGACATTCTCATTAAAACATGTACATCCAACAAGAGCAGAGACTGTCAGTTGATTCCTTTGTGTTCTACTGCAGCTTCCCAGAGTGTTCTAAAGAACAACTAGAGCGCTAACAGTCCTACTTATGACAAACGTATTACACACCTGAAGCCATCTTGATTGGAATAAACTGGTTACACTTACAACATTTAATTTAAAAAGGAACACAATGAGGGGGTTCATTTTGCCATAGAAATTATGATTAGTGCTGAAGAAAGAAAAATTAAGGCACATTTTTAGTGACTTCTCAAATACTCTTCTATTTCATTAAAAAATTCTGATATGCAGACTGAAACATGCACTTTTAATACCAGCAGCAGACTTCTGTGGTGAGCATTAGCTTTACTACATTGATCTAATGAGCAACTAGAGTGCTAACATTCAGAATTTATGGCAAATGTGTGACATATCTGAATACATTCTCGATGGAATCAAAGTAAAAAACTGAAAGCATTTCCTACTGAGGACACTGCAGTAAATGAGGAAATTAGGAAACTTCATAACAAATAAATCTCCCAAGATGGAGACCAGAGACAAAAGAGCCCAAATGCAGCACAAATATCACCCAGATGTAGCCCACATGTAGCCCAATGACAGAAGTGTGCAAAACACTTATTTTTTGTGTATTTGCAGTTTTATATAGTGCAGACTTGTCAGGTATTGGAGTGCTTTACATGAGCATTGGTTCCATCACACAAGATCAAATTCATTTTGGTTGTAGACATGAGGAGATTAAGTGATTCGACCAGAATCACAGAATGTTGAGCTGAAGCAGAAACTCCATCCTGGTTCCCCAGTTGCAAAGTCTGCAGCTCTGGAAGTAACACCACATCCTCTCCCCTAGGTGCAACATTTAATCAAGTGGTCAACTGGATAAAAAAACATAAAGATTACAAATAATTTAAAAGTTCTTTGTCGCTATTTGAAAACTCAGAATATATGTCCTCATTTTAGTTTGTTTAGAGCACTAACCACAATTTTAATGCAAATAAGACCCTCTCATATAGGTCATTTCTAAAGGAAATGCTCTAGGTATTACAGTTTTGATTACAACAAGATGACGTCACGCGTTCCACACTTTTGTAATAAATATAGAATGTTAGCAATCTAGTTGTTCATTTGGATACTGTTGAGAGGCAGAGGCCAGGGGCACGGACTCTGAAAATTGAAGGCAGGTAGGGGAGTGAAGAGGCAACAATTTGACCACACTGGGCAGGCAGGAAGGGCAGTGGCAGCAGAACAGACTATGGAGGGCAGTGGAAAGGGGGGCAGGGGCAACAAACCAACAATACAGGACTGGCAAGAGAGGCTGTGGCAATATAATAGACCATGGTGGGCGGAAGGAAGAGGCAGTGGTAGTACAACCATACATGCCAACCGACCCGTTTCAGCAAGGAAACGTCCAATGTTTTTAAGCTCAAATGGGCGTTATTTGATCTGTCTCCTGTCTACAATCTCCTCTTTTTCAATGTAACTCAAAGGGGAAAATCAATACCCCAGTTTTCTTCAAAATCTCCATCTTACCAAGTTCAAAATGTTCGCAAAAATGGTACATTGGATCATGGTAGGCAGGAGGACATGGGGTAGGGACATGGACTCGGATAACAGAGGACAGGAGGGACATGGAGAGGTGCACCAAACTGACCCTACAAGGCAGGCATCAGGGTTTGCAGCAGCACAATACACCACACAGGTCATGCGGGACGGGAGTGCAGCACAACAATCCATAGAAAGCAATAGGGAGGGGACAGGACCATGCACATGGACAACAGAGAACAGAGGGAAAAGAGGCAATAGTAGCTAGCTGACCATAATGGACAGACAGGAGAGAAAGCTGCAGCATAACAGACCATAAAGGGCAGGAGAGACGGATCAGGGGCATTACAATGGACAGACAAGCCAGGAGGGAGGGAATAGGGGTCTGCACATGGCAACAGAGGGCTGGGGGCAAGGGGGCAGGGCAGAAGCAGCAAGATGACCATGGAGGTCAGGCAGGATGGGCACTAGAAACAAGACACACCATGGAGAGCAACAATGAGACTATGATGGCATACACACAGACCATGGAGGGAGGGTGGGAGGGGGTCAGGTGCAGATAGCTGACCACACCGGGAAGGTGGGAGGGGCCATGGCAGCACAGAAGACCATGCATGGCAAGCGGGAGGGTTTGCGGCAGCACAATGGCTATGATGGGCAAGAAGGCGGGTATAGGGGCATGCACAAAGGAGCATGGAGGATAGAAGGGAGGGTCAAGTCCTGGGCACAGACAAGAGAGTTCAGGGGAAGGTGCCTCACAACAGACCACGCGGGCATGCAGGAGGAGCAGTTGCAGCACAGCAGACCAGGGAGGGTAGAAGGGTGTGGCAGTAAAATGGACCATGGAGGACAGGAGGAAGGGGATAGGGGCATGGCATGTGGACAGGCAGGGTGGAGGTGGCAGGGACAGGTTACAGTCATCTGACAATGCTAGGCAGGTGGGAGGGGAGTGGCAGCTCAACAGAACACTCAGAGTAGATAGGAGTGGCAGGTCCATTGAACATGGTGGGCAAAACGGATGGAGCAGGGGCATACACAAAGACATCGGAGGGCAGGGGGAAGGAGAATAGGGGCAGCAAGCTAAGTACAGAGGCTAAGCAGGAGGTCAATGATGGGGGGATAGAATTGGGCAATGGAGGGCAGGAGGAGTGGACTGGTACATCATGCTAAATGGAGGGCAGTGGCACCACATCAGACCATGCATGGCAGGAGGGAGGAGGCTAGTCCATGGATTCAGACAACAGAGGATAGGGAGGAGGTGGATGGGGCAGCAAGCTAACTGTTCAGAGAAGGTGCGTATTAGGAACTTTATTGTTTTTAAAATGTGTGTCTGTGCGAACTACTTAAAGTATGAACAAGTATGCAGCATAATCTCACTTTTATTCGGGAAGAAGAGGATGTTTGTGACTGTGACTCTGGGCTCACTTGGCAGAAACACCCCCTGAACCTCCACCCACATCGCAAAATGTAATGCCTGTGAAAAGGGTAGGTGGACTCAGTGTTATAAAGAACATAGTCTTGAGAGCACGATTGAAAATGAAAACTAGATATAGTATATGGTATAAACTATGCACCAAAAAGTGTGATATAAGATGAACCGGGGCATGAAATATAATATGCAATACATTGTGCGCAATGACAGATTCATTGGAGAGCACGAGATAGCACAGGCACTAGCGCGTGCTATGCGATATGCGCCTTGGAGTGTAATATGCACAGGGCAGTGTTGTATAACCTAACTAGTCTCTAAAGTTGTAATGTAAAATATGTGCTGGGGAGTGTAACGTTGCATATGCACTGTGACAAAGATATGGATCCCAGAGTGCAATATGTATGGCATAGCGCTATGCGTTATAACATAGGCATTGAGGAAGGCACGTTAGATGGGGCAATATAACCCGTGCGAAGGCAAGTGTGGCATGACATATTCACGGGGTGCTGTTACAGTGCACATGGGCTAGAGAGTGTCATAGCATACGCACTAGCTGGTGGAATACAACACATCTGTGTGTGGCACTCGGCGGGCACTGGTGTGTGTAACACAGCATTGGGATCAGCCAGGAGCACGCTGTGACTCTCAAGTGAGGTTTGTCTCCTTTCCAGAGAGTAAAATAAAAAGTATTACTCATCCGGCGGTGGATGTGTGTTTTATTAACTGTGAGGGGGGTTTCTTGCATAGTTTGGCCGAATTTTTGTCGCATCCCCTTTGAATGGCTTGGTGTGCGTGTGTATTAAATGTGCCCTTCAATAGCTACACATGTTTGTATAAATAAACGACAAGGGTGTCTACTTGGAGTGTACCCACCAGCGGGGGCGCCGGGATTAGGCACGGTAGGGCGTCAGACACGTCAGAGCTTCACTAGCGGTGTAAATACATTCCACATGGATTCATTGTATGCATAGTCGCCTTTTAATGAATATCACGCAAATCGTCATGGTGATAGGTACATACGGTTTGTCCAGCATGTCCTAGGTGTTTCTATAAATATCTATTTTTTTAAAATAATAAAAAACAAAGGCTGGCCCCGAAAGCCAGGAGGTTGTTCGCTTTCCGAAGGGAAAGTGGGAGCTCGTTCCACAAGCAGGCTGTCACGTATTGGAAGGAACGACCTCCCATCCGAACACGTTTGACCACAGGCACCTCCATTTTAGCCAGGTCCGCCGACCTCAGCAACCTCCGCGGCACATAGAAAGCAATACGCTTCCTCAGATAGTTAGGGCCAATCGCATGGAGGGCTTTAAATGCCAGAGTGAGGAGCTTAAATCTGATTCTCCCCGAAATTGGCAGCCAGTGCAGCCTAGCCAGGAGCGCAGAGGCGCTAGCTCTCCTGGGCAGCCCATAGATGGCTCTGGCCGCCGAATTCTGGACAATCTGCAGTCTGGATAACAGATACTTAGGTAGGCCTGCAAAGAGTGCATTAGCATAGTCCAGGCGGGAGCCCACAAGCGCCTGGACTACATTCCTACGATACTGCAGTGAGAGCAGAGGAAGAAATTTCCTAAGCATCTTGAGGATGCTGAAACATTTCCCTGCTAATCCCAGGATGTGTGGACGGAAGGATAGATCATCGTCAAACACCACTCCGAGATTTTTTACCTGAGAAGATGGTTTCTCTGGGGGGAACATGTCCTGGGGCCACCATGTCTTCCAGCCCGGATCAGGGGCACAGCCGAAAAAGAGCAGCTCAGATTTGTCTGAGTTGCATTTCAGGCTGTGCCGCTGAAACCACGCAAAGACTGCGCTCAGACAGTCCTTGATTCTGCCGCCGTTAAAGGCCTCTCCCTTCCTGCAGGTGAACAAGAGCTGGGTGTCATCAGCGTATGAGATGACCCGGGCCCCAAACGCCTCCGCTACCTCCGCTAGAGGGGCCATGTATATGTTGAAGATGGTGGGGCTCAGGATGGAACCTTGAGGCACCCCCACCTCCAGCGAAAGCATTTCGGCCGAGAACGGCGGAGCCCAGATCACCTGTCGGCGGTCGGCAAGAAAGGATTGAAACCAGTCCAGCACCGTCCCTCGCAGACCAATCTCCCTGAGTCTTGAGAGGAGACCTGCGTGTGGGACGGTGTCGAACGCCGCCGATAGGTCCAACATGACTAGCATAGCCTTTCCCCCATGATCGAGCGTCTCCCTGATGGCGTCGGTAACCTCTACCAGAGCCGTCTCCGTGCTGTAATTCGCACGAAAGCCGGACTGGGAGTCATGCAGCAGTTTGTTGTTCTCAATAAAGGTGGTCAGAGTATGCTGAACATGTTTCTCCAACACCTTCGCCAGAGCAGGGAGGAGGGAGATTGGTCTATAGTTAGCGCATTGCAGGGGGTCGAGCAGAGGCTTCTTAATCAGCGGCAGAATGAGTGCGTGTTTCCATTGTCGTGGAACCACCCCTGAACTCAATGATAGATTAAGCAGGGGGTTCAGCAAGCTGTTCAACGCTGAGGCCACCTTGCCCAAGCATTTCGCCGGACAGGCATCCAGAGGCGAGCCAGATTGCAGCCGGGATAACAGCTCAAGCGATGTCTCACAGGACAGCTGGGGAAAGACAGATAGTAAAGGCCCAGATTCAGCCTGTGAGGGAGCTAAATAGGTCGACTTATCCCCTAACACAGCATCAGCCGTTCGGGAATCCACAGATGGAAAAGTGTCCTGAATCTTTAAGATTTTAGTCACAAAAAAGTCGGCGAGCTGTTTGATCCATTCTTCCGTGTGTGAATGGACCGGGGTCCCTACTACAGGGTTGACAAACTCCTTCACAATCCTAAAGAGTTCCCGGCTCGTATTATCGGCTTTGTCAATTCTCTGCTCAAGATAGTTCTTTTTGGCTGCGGCAATCTGTTTATAGTAAGACTTTATCGCGTCGCGGTATTTCGTTAGCTCCACAAGATCGTACTTGCGCCGCCACCGCCTTTCCAACTTTTTGCAGTCTTGTCGCATTGTACGTAAAGTGGAAGAGAACCAAGGAGCGGAATTAAGATGAGGTGCTGTTCTAGCAGGCTTCAATGGGGCCAGCTCCTCGAATCTTGCCTGCATCCAGTTCTGGACCAGGATTAGGTCGGTTTCCAGAACCCCTGTCAGTTGACACGGGTATTGGCAGAGAGCATCGGAGAGCATATCTGCTGTCACTAGGTGGTAGGCTCTAGATTGCCGGGACCCTTCCTTCAAAGCCCTTTGGCTAAGCTTAGATTCAAACACTAAGGCAAAGTTTATCAGATAATGATCTGACCAGAGGACCGGGAGTGGAGGGGACACCTCAATAGGCTTGGAGGAAAAGATCACATCTAATGTGTGGCCTTTCACGTGAGTGGGGCTGTGGATAAAAGGGGCTAGCCCTAACATCGCCGTGATATCACGGAGTTTGGTAGCTTCAGCATCGGTTAGACAGTTCATGTGCAAATTTAAGTCGCCTAATAACAAGCAGTGCGCAGAACGCATGCAAGGTACTGATAAGGCCGACTGTAGGTCCTCGAAAAAGGACCCGATGGGTCCAGGGGGTCTATAGAGGAGAATTCCGGTACAGGTCTGGGACGCCGATAGATGGAGTGTAAAACCTAAGGCTTCACATCCGGCAATGTTGTCCACCGCAAAGGAGGAGCAATCAAAGACCTTGTCCACTATCAGAGCCGCCCCACCGCCTCTTCCCTCAGTTCTATCCCTCCGTAAGATGGAATAGTTAGGGGGGACAGCACAGGCAATGTCGGGTTCCGAGCCCACTCCCAGCCAAGTCTCAGTTAGAAATAAGCAAGAGATCTTGGAGTGCGCGAGAAGATCCCATATATCCGAGGTATGACGAGGAAGGGACCTAGTGTTAAGCAACGCGCAATGACAGTACTGAGGAGGGGTAGATGGACCATGAGTAGATGATAATGTGGGGAGCCAGTTACACACGGGGCAACCCTTGCCTAGACGGCGACCGCCGGGGAAAAGAGACAGACAGGCCGAGCGAGGGGGGCGCAAAGCAAACAAGGAAGCAGCGCTATACGTAATCATCCTAGAGCTGCGGGTAGTCAACCTCTAACCCGGCAGACAACAGGAGCCGAGGACCAGAGTCCGACCTCGTCCGCCTCCGAGACGCGGACGAGCGCAGACGGGCAGGACTCTGGCACAACTCAGGCGCAGGGAAGGCGCTCCGCTGCGCGTTACCGCTGCGCGAGACCAGCGAGCATTAAATAGCGTCGTCTCGGCGTCCCAGGTGACCTGGACGCTCAAAGATGGCGCTCGCGCTTCCTCCCAAAGCAAGATGGCGCTGAAAGTTGGGAAAATAATTCCCCTTCAATCCTGAGGGTCCCTGGGGGCTAACTAGCCCACTAGGTGCTTCCAGTAAGCACCACTGCGCTGCGTTGCAGAGAGGTGGTCTAATCAGTGCCACTTTTTACATCTCTCTGCAACGCAGCTCTGTGGCGCTTACTGGAGGTACCTAATGGTCTAGTTGGACACTAGGGACCCTCAGGATTCAAGGGGACTTAATCTCCCAACTTAAAACGGCCACAGGGCATGTTTGCACAGTGGGGAAGGTAGGGGGCGCGGCCTGACGTGACGTGTGCAAACACGCCCTGTGGCGCGTTTTAAGAGGTAGCTTTAATCCCCTGGCCTAATATATACTAGGGGCTTACAGAGGAGGTCATGCTAATCACAGGGGACCCAAACGCATAGTGTTCCCTAGTGTATGTAGGTATTTTCACTGTATTCTGAGTGTCTTTTAACATAGCACTGGCTCTAGGACTGGTTAGTCAGACTCAGTTACCACTAGTATCCGTCTGAAAAAGTTAAGGATACAGAATGATTTTGCAATCTTCTGCTCTTCTGTTTGTTCTTTCTGCACGTTATCCTTCTTCCTGCACTTTTCTTCGTCTTTGAGGACTTCTGTTGCTTCTTTCTGCCTTTCTTTTTTTTCTTTCTGTGCGTTTTTTCTTCTTTCTTCACATGTCCTATCTCTGTAGGCATAGTTGGAAATTAGCATTTAAAAAACCTTTGAAATTCACTGAAAAAACCATAGGTTTCAGGCATGTTATAGTTAGGAATTAGCATTTAAAAATCTTAGAAATTCACTGCAAAAACCATAGGTTTCAGGGGCGTTATAGTTAGCTGGACTTTTCACTCGTACAAAACCATTGAAATTCCCCCGTTATAGTTAGTTCAGCTAACTATAACTTGCGCGGCCGCAATGCACTGCTGATGACTTCACATATTACATCACTCATGACATGGTCAGTGACATCACCCATGACATCACTGATGACATCATCCTTGTGATAGAGTGGCAGACCTCCTTCCCCCCTAATATAACCTTTGATACACACATTCAAAAACAGAAACTAAAATTTTCAAAACAATGGACATACCAATACCAGTTACAACAACCTATTCAGTAATTCTAAGATCCACATACACATCCACTCATTCACCAACAGTCCTATACAGTCACCCATACCTGTACTCACTCATCATATGTACTCATACACCTGTACATCCTGTTACACAACGCCACTCATCCATAGAGTTACTCACACACATAGTCACTCATGCTAATAAAGAATCAAACATCCATTTACTTGCATATACAGTTATACACACACCACCACACTTACTTCTACAGAAACTTACACATACTTAGTCTTTTAAACAATCACTTATAGAAACACATACTTATTCATACAGGAACTCTTTCAATCTCTCACTCTCACATATACTCACTTATATACACCAATAGTCACATATACTAGTTTAAAATATATGTAGTTACTCATAAAGACACTATTGAGACAGTCATTCACTCACTAACACACCCTTGCACACACTCATCCACCCATACAGTCCTGCACACATGCTGTCTTCAACACATACAAACAGTGAGTCACTCATTCATGCACCTATGCACTACGTAATAACCCCCACCGAACCATACAGACACTCACACTGATACTCAAAAAACCAACTAATAACCTATATAGACACTCATGTAGCTACTCACCAACCCATGCAGCCACTTATACAAAAAGTGAGATACTGATACAGATATTTACATATTTAAACATTACTCACTAAGCCATGTATTCACTAAGATACACTTAGTCAGTTATCCAATCAATTTTTCAAAAACAAATCATCCATTTAGACACTTATATTCCCATTTATTCTTCCATGGACCTTGAGATGTACATATAAAAATCATATGTAATTTTCAGAAAAACATACATTCACTGGATGATATAATCAGTGCTGTCATTTGAGATGTCATCAGTGATGTCATGAGTGATGTCACTGATCATGTCATGAGTGATGTAATATGTGACGTCATCAGCAGTGCATTGCGGGCGCGCGAGTTATACTTAGCTGAACGGAGGAATTTCAATGGTTTTGTACGAGTGAAAAGTCCAGCTAACTATCACGCCCCTGAAACCTATGGTTTTTTCAGTGAATTTCTAAGATTTTTAAATGCTAATTCCTAACTTTTTTCAGTGAATATATATATATATATATATATATATATATATATATATATGTAAAAAAAAAAGTATATTATCTACTGGCGGTCGCCAGTAGATAGTTATAGTTAGGACCGTGTTTCCATAGGAAATCCGCAACATTCTATTTGGAATATCTTTGGCGCCGATTGATGAATCCTCGCGAAATTTTCAAAATAGGTGGGGCGCTCCGCTCCGCTCCTACCCTAAAACTCTCGGGGGGATTTGTCAAGCAGGGGCTGAGAAAAAAGGGGGGGTCCCAAAACACGTTTTTCCCATGCAATTTTCCATAGGGACCTTTAGTCCAAGGTACAGCCCAAACGGCTGAACAGAATTACTTTAAATTTGGCAAAGAGGTAGTCCTCAGGTCAGGGATGTGCCTTTTGCATATCTGGAGTCAATCTGTTCATTAGTTCCTGAGAAAATTGCAGTTAAAAGTACATACATATCTATAGGCACGCACCGTGTGCGAGCGCAATTCTGATTGGTTGTTAGATGTCAGTAAACATTCGAATCGGTCGAAATCAGGAAGTGTCGGCCGCCATTTTGTCTCTCGTAGTCTGAGGCAGTAAAAAACAAAGGTGGAGAACGTGAAAAGAGGGCATGGTGGACAGTTCCTGACCCCCTATCCTTTGTCAGGGGGTCACTGAAGGACCCCCAATGGTGGAATTTTTTATTTTTTTTGAAACGCACGCACAACGCATCGTGGGCGCTCGGTGCGCGAAGTGCACCAAGTGGCCACAGCGCGCGCACGGTGCTCGAAGCCCACCGTGCGCGCACGGTGAAAAACCTGAAAAAAGAAAAATATTAATAAATACATAACTTAGCGTTTAAAAAACCGTACAAATTCACTTAAAAAACCATAGGTTTCACACACGTTATAGTTAGGAATTAGCATTTTAAAAACCTTGCAAATTCACTTAAAAAACCACAGGTTTCACACGTTATAGTTAGCTGGACATTTCCCTCGTAAAAAAACAATGAAATTCCCCCGTTATAGTTAGTGCAGGCAACTATAACTCACGCGACCGCAATCCTCTGCTGATGACGTCAGATATTACATCACTGATTACATATGTGTCTTTCTGAAAAATAAATATTTGTAATATATGTATAGCTAAAGATTAATGGAAGAAGACATGGGTAAATAGGTGTCTAAATACAGTGATGTAATATCTGACGTCATCAGCAGAGGATTGCGGTTGCGTGAGTTATAGTTGCCTGCACTAACTATAACGGGGGAATTTCATTGGTTTTTTATGAGGAAAATGTCCAGCTAACTATAACATGTGTGATCCTATGGTTTTTTAAGTGAATATATATATATATATATATATACTAATGTATTTATTTTGGGGTATGTTTGTAGGTGGTCCAGCCTAGCAAGACCTGTTGTAATTTCTTTAGGTGGCTTTTGTCACACCCACCAATTGCCATTGGTTGTTATCTGTGGCATTCAAAAATACTGACTTATTATTGGTGTTTGTCCTTGTTGGTCCCTCCTTTCTATGTCTATTCTGTCCCATGGCGATTTCACTAATTGCTTCTTTTGGTCGGCTGCAATGCTCCTTCACAGCGCGCATGGCCCCTTCTTCCGTCTGGGCATGATTATCAAGTTTTCTGCCATTGCATCACAGTCATCTCACTTGGTGGGCTGGGCTTTGCTCTTTGGCCCTCTTGTTTCTTTTTTGTTTGGCGCTTCCTCTGTTGTCACTCCTCGCCACTCCCCCTCCGCTTCCATGGTTCCTCCTGGTCGCATTGACGGTACAGGGCTGAGCTGTTCCTGCTTGGTTTTAATTTCCAACAGGGGGCTTGTACTGGCAGCCTTTTCTCTCTTAATTGCCACATTGTATTTTCACTGGGTAAGATTTGTTATCTCCTTTAGTGGTGCCCGTGCCAAAGGGAAGGATGTTGCATGCCAATTTTTCTTGTGCTTTCCAGCCAGCCTATGCATTTTCCACATGTCTAGGTTTGAGCTTCTGTAGTATATATTTCCTTCCTGAGTCTTTCAGTTTTTTTGAAGTTTCTTTCAAATGTTTCCATGGAACAGTCAGTTCCGCTCCTAGTGTGTCGCTCCTGACTTCTGCTGAACTAGTGCGACAGTGGCTGCATAATAAATGCGACCAATTTACAACATGTTGCATCTAGGGAGATGTGTCATGGTTTGAAGCCCTGTGTCACATTATACCTGTGCCAGGTATAATGTATGCAGGGTGGGTGTTCACACACAGGAAAGCCATGTAAAAGTGATGCAGTGAAATTTACAAGATTTCACTCTATCACTTTTAGGACACCACTCCGTCAAAACTATCCGCCTGCTTGAAGCAGGCATAAGGAGTGATATAGTGTAGTCATGCTTGCGACATGACTCCAGCAATGTGTGACTTTTGCCCCAACATATGAGTCAAAATTTCTTACGCATCTGTCAATCCTTGCGCCATGGTGCGCTGTATTGTACATACGACACATACATGGTGGCGCAAGGGTTTCTCAGGGCGGTGCAGGGAAAGTGATGCATCTCTACAGATGCGTCACTTTCTTCCAAATCTACCCCATTTCTCTAAAGTTCATGAAACGAATAGCAGGTGCATCATGAACGTCTGTGAATGTTCACACCGTGCTGCGCCCAACTTTAGTTTTCTTTTCTAAAGCAAACTTGATGAAGGGGACAATTAATTTGCCGCCTTTACCATACATGAGATAGCTTATTGTTCTTCTGAAAAGTCCAAGCTTTACCACTGCTCAAAGAGAGATTGGTTGTTCCTCAGGTCTGTTTACATTGCTGTTTGATTGAGGGTTCTGATGGAGATGACTTATGTCGCACACACACTCTGATGTGCTTTGAATCCACCTTTTTATGTTATGCAATTGCACTTAGGTCATAAAATTAAAATTGTTAAGCTGCACCTTCTTTATATATTGTGTATTGCACCGATTGTAGTGGAATCTGCTGGGTTAAGGCTGAGCAGGTCTTAAGAGAATTCAGTGTCTTAGTTTGGTTGCATTTTGTGGTTTTATATTTTTAAACAAACAAACCATGACAGTCCCACTTTAAAGCATGGAGGTCTAACGGAAGGTCAGGAGGGCTGCATCTACGCCAGGTTTGGAAGAAAACCACTAGATATGTAAATGAGTTCCCTGTAGGTTCATTGTAAGGCAATTTATTTAATGTAGATATCTTCAAAATCTGGTAAACAAGCCCCCTCTCCGATGTACATCGGACACCCTTAGTTCAAAGTGAACCATAGCAAATAATTTGCTTACTAGCTACAAATGAGAGTGATTTGGGGACATTCCAATAAATATCACCCATACCGGTAAATAAACCGAACAATCAAAGTCATGTTTTCCCTAAATATTGTAAAACATATCCACAGTGCATAACACAACTCTATGAGCAGATGTGGTGCTTGTATTTCAGATTGGTGAAGTCACAGAATGCCATCTTGGCATAAAGCAATCCTGGCAGCCTCCACACCAACATGGCTTGTATGGAAGGGCCAATGGCCCTTGTTTTGTAAGTCTGCTTCATGTCTGTTTCATTGAGGAGGCTCTGTGAAGTAGGCTGTAATACAGCTTTTGTTTAAGCCAATCAATCAGTTACAGTTGCACCACTGGCTGTGTTATGAGACATTTCTTAAGATTATACCATAGAATAATTCTTTCTGATATTAATCTATGCACCTCAGAAGCCCCGCGACTGCTCCTCGTGGGCACTCACCACTGGCACACTCAGAAAGTATTTGATATTAAGGTGCTTGTGCAAGGGCAGCAGCACCTGTTTTGTAGTGCTTGCCTCAGTCTGCATTTCCATTGTCAGTACCACCAGCAGAGGGACAATTATACTCCTGCCACTCCTACTTAAGCTCACGGTAATTGTGGTGAAGTTTGTGTGATTATTATTCCTTCACTTTGAGTGATGTTTTCATTTTAACCCTCCTTCCTCTCCTCTTTAGGAGCAGCAAGGGAATCTTCGACATGGATCTAGAGCTGAAAGGCCAAGAGCAGCAGCTGCAGAACATAAGGGATGGCAGGGCAAAGTTATGAAACTTCTAATATTATTTCATATAAAGATACATATTGCATAAGTTAGCTGTAAATGCTGGAATAAGGGTGTAGGGCACTACATCCTGCCAACACTATAAAAGCTTGGGGGCTGCCACAGTTCATCCATCCATCACTTGAATATGTAATTGTGGTAGCCCGGAAGGGCGGGCTGCTTCCTCGGTTGCCCACTCTTTTTGTCTTGACATAGCAGGTTACAAGGAAATAATGCACAAACTTGAATATCCTGGCAACAAATTAAGTGTCCTACATGGTAGCCTGTATATAAAAGTGTTGGTATTAGGCACTATGATTACTGAAACAAGCAGAGAAGGCTAGTATGGAGGTAAGACCCCATTACAGTGTGTCTGCTATATCGTTAATTCGGTTAGTGGCTGGCAGCAAACTGTGCTTGGGCTCTCAGACTCTGGTTCCACGGCTGTGCTCCTATAGGCTGGTGATTGGCCTTTACTACTCCACAGAACCCAATACTGTATTTGCTACCGCACTGTGATAGCACTAGAACTAGGGGGTGACCCTTTACCCTTAGCCTCTGTCCTTAAGTGTATTTGATTTTTTTCTGAAGACCAAATGCATCTTAGATTACTTCCAAGTCAGACGTCGTGCAAGCAGGAGCACAGAACTCACCCTTCTTGCAGTGAGGGAGGTTTACAGTTGGCTGCAGATGGTAATATGCCCAGGCTTGTTACTGTTAGATTTATCTGCTATCTTCAGCACCACTGACCATGCCATCCTAATATCACTAATTCAAAATATTGCTATTGCCAGTACAGTACTTCAATAGCCTTTTCCTTCCTCATTGGCAGAGGCCAACTAGTGATATTTGATCAGAATCTGTCATCATCCAAACAGCCCAGCTGTGGTGTCCCAGGGTTCTTTCCTTTCACTGTCTTAGTATATTCTTGATGCCATCAGAAGCTGGACAGAGGGGAGTGGCAACAGCTCTGCTTCTGCAGACTGAAACACTGAGCTGGACATTGCTTCTGGCAGGAACAAGACCTGGGCTAAGGGTGAGACTTATCTCTGATATCCCATAGCCAGGCACACACTGATTCAAGAAAATACATAGATGAAAAATAATAAAGAGCATACGTTTAGTCAATGGGGGGAACACCAAATGGAAACCAGAATATTAAAGCCGCTGTTCCACCTGATAGTTGTACAACTGTAGAGGGAGGAATATGCTTTCCCCTCCTGCCCTCACCACACCGACATTTGAAGCACCTCAACAGTGGAATGGGGCCTTTGGGGGAAGAAAAGGTTTGCAAGCTGTCTGAGGAATACAGCGTTAAGTTGCTGCTCGCTAAATGTTTGACCTATGTGACCTATGTGTAATGTCTCTCTTAATTCCCTCACTCACCACCCTTGCATACTATATCTAATTAATGACACAGTATCTGCTCTATATAAATAAACAGAGCTGTATTTCAAATGAAAAAATTAGCAAGCAACACAAAAGCAAAACAATTATAAAAATGATATAAGAATAGCTAACAACAACTGAAAAGAGGCAATTCATAATAATTGAAACACATTATCGTCCTTCCTTTACAATTATTCTACTATTCATTCCTTACTTTAAAAAAAGAAGAAAAGTGTGGTAATGCTAAAAAATAGGAATGGAATCCAGGTATGCCACAAAAGTTTAGTTAGGTACTTATCTACAAAAGGGGTGTTTTTCATCTTGTGGTTTTCAATGACTTCATAGTATAGCATACCAGGTTGTTGTGTTAAGATTGTGCCAAACATTAGAAAAAGCCCCAAAGGTTATATTTATGTTCAGCATGTGCATACCACTCCAAAAGCAAAATAGTTTTTTTGACTGGTGTGCTATAAATCACCATAATATTCCTGACGTGTATATAAAGTGTACAGCCACCCTCAGCGGTCTCTTGATGGTATTGACACACAACAGAGATCCAACCTCAACGGATTGATCATTTGGTGCTGGCTGACACATGACATGTTTCTTGTTGGGCAACTTAAAGGTGCTTATATGATTGACCTCAGATGAAGGGCCAAGTGGACATTGGTGTCAAACCCAGACCCCTTTACTGTATGCATTAGTCCATTGAGTCAGCAAAGATGTGCTGTGTGCTCACAACCTCCAGTGCCATTTGGAATCTCTCAGTGAAAATGTTTACCCCTTTTGACCGCTACTCACCTGCAATTGTATACAGGTCAGCAACTGAGTATTTACCTTGTATAAGAAAGGAAATCTCTACTTCTTCGTAAATACTATTAGCATTTTTTGTGGACATTCTGCTAAGATTCTTTGCTTTCATATAAAATGTTGAAGCATATATATTTCTAGTTTTTTATAAAATGATGTTCAGTAAATATTATGTTGAGCCTGCCCTTATTTGTAGTTGCTGTAGGACATGCATCAAAATGCTATGGCACTCGCTCCCTTCAGCGCTACGCAAAAGCACCTCCCGGCAACAGGGGCTGAGGCAGCACTGACTTCATTGGCTGCCAGCGAAGCGGGGTCAGAGTTTGTGACATAATGGAAACACTGAGCTAAGCTGCAGCTAATTACCTGGTCTCGCAGGACCTGCATAAACCACGGTGGTTTGCTGCTCTCCCCTTCTTCCATTGTGTATGCCTTTTTGTCCTGGAACAAGGGAGGCTTTGCTTATAGCTGTGCATTCACGTGCAGCACTAGGGCTCCCCATTCATGGCAAGCAATCTCCCTGCCCTGCTGCTTCTCTGTATTGGTTCCCTCTAACTAGTTGATTTCACAAAAGCAATATTGTTAATTGTTGCAGATCTCACATACAGGGGACATCACTTTATCACCCCCCCCCTCCCTCCAAGCACAAACAGTACTCCGGTGGGTTTGCTTTGTTACTGTTTTAATTTTCTTAGGCTCTCCTCCTTCTAGTTCCAGCTCCTGGCAGTGTTGATTTTCAAGTTAGGTAAGTGATGGGGTTACAAGGACTTCTTCCTTGCAGTGGTGTGAGATTGGGAGCCCAGAAGTGGTGGACCTGTGGAAGGTTTGGGGTCCCAGCACAGAGTCATGGCAGCGGGAAGCAGTTACTGTTTGTCGGGTGTGAACATGGTGCTGGGCATGGCATATGGTAGTTTGGTGAGGAAAACAAAAAAACGCTGGGAGTTGGTGTATTGCAGTGCATGAAAGTTCGTTGCATTGGATCACTTCACATGCTTTTTTGGAACATTATTTATAATGTCAAAAGCAAAACTATAATTCCCATAATAACAGTATGCTAGGACATCCACAAATGTATTTTCGTTAAGGGCTGCATCCTCGACCTTGCGAATGGTGGCATTTGTCGTTTCTGCGCTATTCCTCGAAGGAATACCCTGGTCACCAGGCCACTGACAGATGGTTATATCAAGAGCGCTACTCAACCACACGGCCACCATTCAGGCGTGCTAGGTCGAGGGTAGGTGCTGCGAGAAACCCACTTGAAAAAACCCCCACAACTGTGAGTTTCACCCTGCGGGAGCCCATTAAGTGTTATTTAAATAACGATAAGGTTGAACCAACAGTGATATTAACCACAAGTAGGCTCCACCCTAATAGAGGGGGACCACTCACCCTGAGATTATATGTGGGGCTGTCCTACCACCTTCTCACCAATTTGACCATTAAAGGTGTGAAACATGTTGACCTCTTTTTTCAGCTTCTATGGGACATTGTTACCCCCATAGTAACACCAACCTACAGGTGTTTTTATCGGACAGGGGAATCCTTAAATTAAATTCAATGTGATATCCCTTAGACAGTTATATTCAATTCTACACTTACCCTTCACCTCCCTACTAACACACCCCCACACTCATCAAACGGAGAGAAACAATCTAAACATCTCCGCTAAAGTGACACCTTTGGGGGATCCGTAGGGCATTGCAGCGCCAGCCCAATGAGGAGCACACGCCCGATGATGAAGCATGACATCCCCAGGAATGTGTGAGGGCAAAAAAAAAATAGCCTTGTTGCTTGTCCTTCATTAACTGGTTTAGCACCTAGCAGTTCTATCTGTGCAAATGTTATAATGATTGCATAGTTACAGCCTTGTAAGTTTAGTGTTAAATCAGAAAAAGGGTAGAAGAAGGAGAGATGCAGTACAACAGAAATAACGAGTTGTAAGAGTAGATAATAATGCCTTTGCTTTCAAGAGGAAGCTTTTCATTTTGATTAAAAATAGAATGAAGACTCTTGACAAAATAGTGTTTTGCGTGAGGAGACAAAACCAGAAGAAGGGATTAGTAAATAGAAACAACTGTTGTATAGTTTTTAGTTGACAATGGATACATACTTCTTGTACAGAGGCTTTCTTTAATGGTGAAAGCTATATCAAGGATAACAAATTAGTTCCTGCTATTGATTAAAGAGGACAATGTTATCAAATGAAGAATGGTATTCATACAGCAAAAGAGGTGATGTTATCTAGGAATGTAGGAGAAGGTATTGCAGAAGAGGTACGGGGAAGGTGTATTTAGGGTATTATATACAAATTGAATTGTAGTAGTGTTTCTAGTATTAGACAGGAATCCATTGATATATTAAGAAAAATCCTATGTATCTTTCCAAGGCAAAGTTTAAAACACAAAAGAAGTTATACCACTCAACAATGCAAACTTTAGGTAGGAGACTATATTATGTGAAAAGTGTTGCTTTATGTGTAGGAGAAATAAGTAGAGCAGTTTTGTATGGTAGTGTGACAGACGTAGAAAAGGTTTCTAGTGATGTGCAGTTTCGTTTCTTTGGTCCTGAGCAGGATTCTAGGGAAAAGGAAGAGTTATTAAGAGGGGGAGTTGCATAACAAGACACATATATTACAGTTGATAGTTTAAAAAAGAAATGAAAACATTTAATAGAATGTTCTGTAAAAGGCAGAGTATGCTTGTATAAGTTGTTGATGCGCTTACTAGAAGATTTAAACACAGACTGTTGACTTATATTTAAAAAGTGAAAAATTAAATTATTATAACTGGCAAAAGTTAGCTGTGTATTTATGAGTAGAGGGGTGGCTTGACTTGTGTATATGGCAGGTTATATGTAAGTATTGTTACAATAAATTAGAAGATAATAAAATGAACAGCATATAGATAGTAGATGCCCATTTTGTAAGATAATAAAATGCTTGCTAACGTAGAAAAACTGTGAATGTCAAAAATAAAAAAACACATCAACATTTATTATTTTGTCCAGCTTTGCAAAGGGCCGTTATGAACTGCTTTCCAGCACTAACTACAACTCCACAATCCATGCAGTATGATGCCATCGGGGAAAACTGTGGAGCCAAATCTTGGAAGTCGAGATTGGACTTTTAAATGGACTCTCTGCTTCGGTGTTGTAGTGATGCTATTGAAGTCACTGGTGCTTTAGCTTTGCACTGTCTTCTTTCTCCTCACTTGAACTTCCCTTATGAAATCTGAAAAAAATATAAAAGGGGAAAAAATACACCTTGTATGATTTTTGGCAGCATTTTGAATACCTGTAACACACTGCTCACCAGTACTTATAACAAAACTACAGTCCATGCAGTAAGGGGCCATTCTTGACAACTCTAAAGCCATATCTGTGGCAGTAGTCTGCACCTCCCAAGGGAGTTTCTGACCAGGAATTGTTGCTGCTGCCACTGAAGTAGATGATCCTCCAGCTTTACTCTGCTTTAGATGGTATAACATGGACATTGTTCCACATGAATATCTATTGTACGTCTCTCTAGAGAAGGTCTTGTCAGACATTGTGCATTGCACTAGTTTTGCAGCAGTTCTTGATTCCCCATAAGTTTGGGTAACAAAAGATAGTTTAAGGTTTGTTTGTGTTTGTGTGTTTAAATGCTGAAAGTTATTTTTTGAAACTGTTGTTTTTTTTAAAATATGCTGTTAAAATAAAGTTAAACCAATATGTAACTAAACAGCTAGACTCAAGCTTTGTGTAAAATATGTCTATATATAAGTTTTACACTTTTTGATTTGTATTTTATGACCATTAATGTCATTGCGACATCTGGTGTTGCTGTGAAGAAAGAAAATACATTTTTGATGTAGTTAATTGGACAAATGAATACAAAGGGTGAAAGTTATATTAGTATCAAACTAAATAGCTACACTAAAACTTTATCTCAAATATGTTTATATGTGTTTTACACTTTGTCAAAAATACCCGGTATTCGCAGTCTGTCCTTGGCAATAGCACTCGTAGAATCATACAGGCACTACCTGTGCAATCATCAAGGAAGTCCTTTCTGCATCACTCTGCAAACCTGCCTCCCAGAATTGTACTAGTTGGGAGATGAACTCCCCTTGGCTATTTAGGGTATTTTGGGGGCCAGTATTATCTTGTTACCTCCAGCAAGTTGTAAACAGTCAGTTAGTAAGAGGTGTTCTGAGGCCACACCCCTTTTCTGCACCACTCTGCAAACACATCTCCTGGCACACTACTGGTTGGGGAATAAAGTTGTCTTGGATGCTAAAGGACCTTGAGGACCAAGAAAGCCTCCTGGTACTTTCTACAAGTCCTACTCAGCGGGATTTTTGAAAGCTGATCGATGGCCCTGACCACAGCATTCTACAAAGGCCATTGCATCTTTAAAAACCATGGAAATTCACTGAAAATCAAAAGTTACAGGTACGTTATAGTGAGGAATTACAAGGAAATACAAAATCAGAGAAATTTGAGATGTCATCAGTGAATTCACTGACCATGTCATGAGTGATGTAATATGTTAGGTCATAAGCAGTGCATTGCGGAGGCGCGAGTTATAGTTAGCTCAGCTAACAATAGCAGCTGAATTTCTCTGGTTTTGCACGACTGAAATGTGAGCCTAACTATGAGGTTCCTGTAACCTTTGGTTTTTTAAAGTGAATATATATATATAGCATACATAAGGAGGTGACGGACGGAGGGCTGAAACTTTTCAGACACCCACCCCAGTCACAGATCTGGGTTGAATCCATCACCGCTCTTTAGCTCACTTCGCCACCCCAGTTCAGACACAGCGATTGACCCCGTGCCTCATGGGAACAGGCCATCCCGAATTGCAATGCCAGGTCTTCCCTGGACCAGAAACAAGCATCCTGGGACCAGTTTCGGGGTAACACCTCTCATCAGCCAGGCTAGCTTCAATCCAGTGGCAAAGTGAGCTAAGGAACCATGTCTGGGCATACCCAGCCAACATAGGGCAAACAAAGCACACACAAGGAGATGATGGACGGAGCGCGGACACTTTTCAGATACCATCCCTCAGTCACAGATCTGGGTTGAATCCATCACAGTTCTTTAGCTCATTTTGCCACACCAGTACAGACCCAGATATATGCAAATCAGTCTTGACCCTCTGTCTCATGGGAGCAGTCCACCCTGAACTACCAAGCCAGGTCTTCCCTGGACCGGAAACAAGCATCCTGGGACCGGTTTCGGGGTAACACCACTCAGCAGCCAGGCAAGCTTGAATCCAGTAGCAAAGTGTTGCAGGGATTCTGCTTTTGCACAGAACTATGCGCAGGAGACCAGGACCTCAGAGAATTGTGGTGTACCAGAAAATCCTCCTCAGAACCCAGAACCCCTTATCCGACTAGCTTAGTATCTCATTCGTTAACCTAGATCTAGCTAGGTAATCCCAATTTATAGACAAACCAGAACAAGCGACTTAGATATTTCTCAGGAGTGGTGGGAATCTGAAATACCTGTTCGTACTTATTTATTAGTCCACAACTGAATAATACAGACACGGTAAAGTTTAAAGAGTTTATTTTATAAACCTCGCGTCCTAAGATGCAGTACTTTGGCTAACACCAGCAGACTAACAATACAGATCGGAATCATGAATATTATTCCAATACCATATATAATGAAAGGAGCAATCATACTATTAATGACAGTGGTATATGGCCACACTCCTTTCACTATAATCTAATACATTATTATTATTAGACTATTAGAAGGTCTCTTAGGCTAACAGGGGGGACCCCATACCGTATAGATCAGCTTAATCGAATCACATCAAAGGATCAGCTCTCACAGCATGCATCAGCTCTTCTTGTTCGAATGAATGTAAAACCAAACTGTTCTGCAATATTAAAGACGCTCGTCCTTCAAACATTGGCAGCTGTATGCATGATATGTCTAACAAGTGGTACGATCAATCTAAACACAACACTCTGTACCTTCTAGTGACCCAGACGCGTTCTTTGCATGATGTACAGACCAAGGGCACATTTCACGGTTAAGAATGTATAACAACCGTTTGTTATTCTGTAGGGCAAAGACGAGTCAGCATTTTACAAAATGAATAACACATAACAACAGTGTCGTGTGCAGCGCAGCAGAAACGACAAGCTTGCTTGTTAACCATGATCTCGGCTATGCTAACCTAGTGTTGTAAATAGGGCGTGGCTTAGTCCATCTCACACCCCCCCATGATCGGAGCACTAACCAATAGGGATACATTTATCAAGAATGCAGAGTTCAAGTGACTTAGAACGGACTCAAGGACATACAAGATAAATGTAAAGTCCGATAATAAAAAAAATTTCGTTTAAAAAAATGAAAAAATATTGTGACATAAGTAAGCCAAATTATTGTAGAAATTTTACAATTCTGGATGCAAGCTGCATTGACAATGTCAATCAGTCAATCCATGAAGGTATATGCACCGTAAGTTGCGACTGCTTCCAAGAGGAAATCATTGGAGCGTCCCGCAAAAGTATCAGCCATCCAGTTGAGCAAGTGAAAGGAGCATACAGCACCATGATAGGACAACTGCCAGTCTCCTCAATATAACTCCTTTCAAGGAAATCAATAGCTGCCTCTCCGATATACCAATTTCCACGTACTCCGTGTGCCGCACCCAAAGCCATAAACGCGACACCAGAACAGTCGAATTCATGAGCCACTAAGGGACACATTAGTTCATCAAAATCCGGGTCAGGCGACGCCAAGTTTGACAGGCACAAGTCCAGAGCCCATTGGAAGGGACAATCTAGGCAATGAAAAACAGGTTGCACACACGTAAAAAAGGGAAACTGGAAAGACAATCCATACTTGACGCTTAATACCGCCAGTGGTAAGGTGCCATAGAAATCAAGCATCCGGCTACGAAGATGGAGCAAGCGCAGCATTCTGTCTTGCAGCTCCCGGTGTGCAGCCATAGCGAAGAGCGCAAATCAACAAAAGGATCCCAGCCACCAAAGCGAGGAGCAAGGGTAACCCTCCGAAGACACTCAAAAAAATAGAATGTAAAAATGCGGGGATCACACCAAAAACAGACTGGAAAGATGTCACGAGGCCGGAGCCCACAATTTTAAAAAAATGAACAAGGCCAGTCGTAGACGAAGCATTAAAGATAGTTTGAATCAAAGTTCCAAAATGGAGGGGGAGGTCTGTATTTAAAAGAGCTTGTACCTCAGTTCGTGTGTTTGCAACATTAAGAAGAAATGTTTCACAAGATGAAGTTAACGCAACCTCCTTTTTAGACACAAGAGCCCTTATTCTGCTCATCCTATTGAACTCTGTGTTCAAGGTTGGAATCGCTGGCCAGATGGATATATCGAGTCGGCCTTGCGGGGGTGGGAAAAGGATGTTATTACAGCAAACTACTTTTTGTGTAACAGTCACTATGTAAGGAATACCCACTAGCATCCCACAGCAAGCTTCACTATTTAAAAGCAAATAACTACCGTTGGCAAGCAGCTTAAAAGAAGACGTTATAACTGGCATTGGAATCCCCTTTAAGACACAAGCTAAATTAGGAGCGTGTATATTGCAAGCGCCATGTAATTGTATATGTCTGCAAACAACAGAGTGATCAGGAGCGGAACTGCATTCTTTACCTTTTAAGTAAACTTCCTTGCCATCTCTCACGCATCTGTAAGTGAACGGAAGTGACCAAACTTCATGCAGAAACGCATCACCAAGTTGTTCGTATCTGCCGATAGCATAATGTTTCATACACAAACTAAACCTAAACAAACTGAACGGTAAAGTTACTAATCCGTGTACTAGCCACACGGCTGAATTTAACTCAGCTATAGAAAAAGGTAAAGGTTCTAATTTTTCAATGTGCAGCAATGCATAAGTAGCATCTTTCATGGACATGAACTGCTGCTTGTCAGTCAAATTAAATGGAAGGAACAACGAAGAAATATTCATGTAATCCCAAGGGACTTTCCCTGCTTTTAACGTTTGTAATGTCCATGCATACTGCATAATTGAACGCAATTGATTTTGACCATGATACAAAACAGATACGTCATCTTGCACAATGTCTACAACAGTAGAAACGATATTATCTAATGTATAAATTCTTGAAGACAACGTATTAATACTATTATCTATCACAGCCAATACTTTTTCCATATTGGCCTGGTCAATAGCACGTAGTCTAGAAGCAGCCTCAATTTGCGACAACTTCCAAACTTCATTGTAAATAGCATAAGCCCATCGTTTAGATCTACCATTAACAGGACCCTTAATGAAATCATTCAAATCTATTTTTCATTTAAACGTGACAAATGAAGTTTAACTGAAGTTAAGGTGGAATGTTGCAACCATGACTGACATAACTTACCTACAGAGTAGGTAGTCACCGTGTGTGAAGATGTGAAACAAGGGTCAACCCTAAGTTGTGTATACCCCGGGGTCAAATCCAGAAACCGACGTTGACAGGAATCTGAGCTTGTTTGCCATATTAGCCAACCCTCAGGATTCAATGTTGAAATATTGAAGGTGCCATTGGAAACAAGCGACTGCAACCCAGTAAGGGACAGATCTGAGTGATTTTCCCAACCAGGATAAGCGCCCAGATCAGGGATCGAGGGGGAAATTAATTTTTTAGATATAGCCAATCCAAAACAGGTTGTCTGAAAAATAGATGAATTTAAAAATAAAATATGGTTAGGGATAAGACAGGCACGATGTAAAGCTTCTGTTCTTTGTACCTGCCACGGTTTAGTTCCCCAAACCGATTTAAGATCGATAGTAGCTTTCCATACGTCATAACCTCCAATAGCCAATTCCTCCATAAATGATTTGGAATATAATATTTTGTGTGTGTCAGTCTGACTTTAGAAGAGGGTCCTCCCGCCACCTTAAAGTAAAAAGACTCAGGGTTTGACACACTAAAATCCGAAAAATATGTGAATTTTTTCAATAAAGTGGCCGAGCTGCCAGGCATAGGGACAGGACAATGTTCCCATTGGGTGTAATTAACAACATTTCTGAAAGTATTTGCTCTGTGTAGGAAATGTGTGCCATAATGTTGAAAACAATACTGCTCCTCATAGTTTGCAGTATTTAAATACAGATCCTCAGCATCAAATGCAGCATAATATTTTAAATCAGAAAACAGTGCTTCTATTGCTTGTACATCCCAATCATCTGAGTGGATGTTTTGTTTAACTACATCACCCATAGAAACACGAAAAACAGTTGGCACATTAATAACTTCGGTGGGACCATGAATTTGAAAGTTCACTGCATCCCAAGCAATCCCATCACGTACAGGCCAGGCGGTGATGTTCACAAACGTCTGGTCTCTTTTCATGATGTGCGATGAGGAATGGGGGGCCAAAGTTCCATCAATTAATTGAATTGTAGAACGCTCATTCAGGTAGTGTCCATTGATAAGTCTAAAAAACACTACCACAAAGCCAATTGTCATGAATAAAAAAATACAAATCAGCACCAACCAGATGTAAGTCCAAGGTGCAACCAAAAAATGTCTCTTGAACCAGGCAAAAAATATAGAGATTTTGGAAGGGACAGTGGAAGTCAATGATTCAGTTTCAAAGGAAGACTGGGACTGGGCAAGTGTTGTTGTATTTAAAAGGGGCAAAGCAACTTCTGTAGGATAAGCATACTCAGGATCAGCGGGCAAACCACCAGCAGTAGGTGGCGGATCATTAACTGTGATCATCTCAATGGAAACCTCAGGCACGATGACAGGGGGTGGCACCACAGCAGAGTTTCTCAGCATTGAAGGGCACGAAACCGAAGGTGTCATACTATGGAGAATCGGCCACCCTGTGTAGCTTGACATTTTCAATTGAAATGTACCTTTTTTCTTTGCGACCAGGAAGTGGTGGTAAAACAACTGTACGTGTACCCAATACTCCAAGCACTGAGACCGGTGCACGATAAGAGGGGCCAAACTCCTTCTTGTTCTCCACCTTCTCACGGACCAGATCACCAACTCGAGGCAGCCAGCCGACCACCGGAATCAGGAGCGCTTCTTCTGATGCAGAGGGCACGTGTTCTTTTGCCAGAGTGTCTCTTGCTTCTTGTAGATTCTGCAATACAGCACAGTGGTCATCGAGGTCAAAAGGGGCGGCAGCCGCAGCCATGTCTAGACCATCAAGGTCCGGAACAAACATTCTCACTCCAAAGAGCATCATGTAAGGGGTCCTCCCACCCAGAGACCTTCCAGGGAGATTATTAAGTGCACGTTGGACGTCATACAAGTGGGCAAGCCAGTTCCGGCTTGTACCTAACACCTTGGCTGTCAACGATTGCTTTAGGTCACGGTTCATCCGTTCCACAACACTATTGCCCTCAGGCCGGTATGGAGACGAAAATTTGACTTGGACCCCCAAACTTCTCATAGCCTCTTTGTAAGCCTTAGAGGCGAACGCCGGACCCTGATCAGAGTGAAGGGTACCACATGCAAAACTCCCTATAAAGACACGCAATGCTTTGATTACAGTCCTGGCATCAGCACTCCTTTGTGGCCACACCCACAGAAAACATGTGCACGAATCCACTGCAACCAAGATGTACTTGTACGCAGTATCAGAGGTAAAAGGACCGCAGTGATCTAAATAAACACACGCTAGTGGTTGATTAGATATATGCAGCTGCGTTGGAGGTGGACGCGCAACAGAAGAAGGTTTGATCTGCTGGCAAATGTCACAATCAAGAACATAGGCCCGTGCTTGTTTATACAAACCGTACCACCAGTAACGTTGCTGCAAAAGAGAAACAGTTGCTGACACTCCAGCGTGCGCAGACGCAACACCTTCGTGAGCAGCTGTTATCAGATTTGGTCTGCAGTCCGCGTTGGGAATCAATCTATCACCAACGTCGTTAATCCTCACTAACGGGATGTTATCAGGACTTAAGTGATAATGGTATTGAGACGGGAAACCTCTAGGGAAGTTTTTCCCTGTCTCTGTTGCCGCAATAGCTGCTAAGATGTCTGCATCTATCTTTGATTTTGATCTTGTAACTGCTGCTACCAAATACGTTGCCACTGCTGTTTTAGCTGCCTCGTCAGCCAAACTGTTACCGACAGCATGGACACCAACTCTTTGGTGACCCAGAGTGTGAATTACATCCACAAGTGGCAAACTCCCTTTGAGTTCTGACACTCGAGCCCAAATTGTTTTATGCTTTACTGAGCAACCTTTGGAGTCACGAAAACCATTCATAATCCAAAAAAGTATATTGTCGTTGTAAGATTGAACACAGTAGTAAGAGTCACTCACTATAAGAGTAGTGACTCGGTGATCAGCAAACTCCAGTGCAAGCACCAGAGCACGTAGCTCCGCCAGTTGCGCGGTACAATCACCCAATGACAGCGTATGCACTGCATCAGATTTGAACTCTCCATTCACGAAAGTACCGACTACAATTGCGCAAGCCGCTGAATAAGCGTGCCTTGATCCAGTTGCGGGTTGCGCCGACCCGTCAGTGTATATGACACAATGGTATTCCTCGATAGGGCGCAACGACTGTGGAGCTGGATGAACGAATTCATACTCCAAACTCTCTTGAGTCTGCAACGCTGCGTCAAAGATGTATTCGACGTCAGGCGAAGCCAAGGAGGTAGCCCATTGTATCCACCTCGGATGCAAAGCCTTAGAATTTGGTACACTAGCTTTAGTGACTGCTTCGAGAGCAGGAAACGGTGTTACCACCAGCATGCGCTTTCCTTGCGATAGCGCTCGTTCTTTCAGGATCGCCATCTGAACTGCTGTCAAAACTTTTTCAACAGTGGAAAATCGCAGCTCAGCCGAAGTGTACAGATGAGATTTGTAAGCAATGGGGACTGTGTCACCCTCATTGAACGTTAAGTACGTGAACCCTTCCGTGCCTGGAACAATTCTAATGACCAGGTTGGTGTGATTGTCACGGGTTTTGAGATATTTCGCTGTAAGAAGATCAGTTTGCAAAGTATATAATGCCAACGAGTGCTCTGGCAGCCAGCAAGATTTGGTATAAGTTGGTTGTATCAAGGCATAAAGTGTCTTGATACGCTGGGCATAATCAGGAATGTAGGATGGACCGAAATTCAGAAAACCCAGCAAGGATTGTAATTTTTTTAGTGTCGTAGGGATACGAAGGTTTGCGCATTTCTCAAGGAACTGCGGTGCTAAGCCTCGACCTTCATTATTGAGTCCGTACCCCAAGAACAACATTGTAAATTCAGCAATGTGCGACTTCCTAAAGTTAAACTTATAACCGAAGTCTGCAAACATAGTCTCTATGTTATCCACACGAGCAAGGTGTGGAAGCAACTCGTCGTCTGTCAGATAGATGTCATCGACATACGAGTATGCTTCCGGGTCTACCATCTCTAAGAGAGAGACCACGCGAGCGGCAAAAACTCCAGGGCTGTTCTTATAGCCCATCGGGAGCCTCTTGAACAATTTTTTTTACCACCCGAGGTAAATGCTGTCCACTCATAACTGAGAGGGGACAGATTATGGCAATAAAAGCCATTGGATAAGTCGAGCGTAGTTTTGAAACGTTTTCTCACAAGACTATCTACGAGAGCCGAACTATGAGTATTCTGTACCGCACACGTCCGGCAATGTGAGTTTAAATGCCGGTAATCCAAAACTAGGCGGTACGATCCGTCAGGCTTCGTTACAGTGAATAAAGGATTATTCATGGGTGACACACATGTCTCAATTACTCCTTGATACTCCAATTGCTCAAGGATTGACGCGACGTGAGGTCTAGCCTCGCGACGCATGGGATATTGGGGTTGTGGCTGGGAATCGGATCGCAATGGAATCTCATGATTGGGAGAACATTTGTCCCAGCCAACCTGATTACGATATAACGCAGGCGCAAGCACCTGCGCCCACTCCCCGGCCAACCTAGTAGACTCCTCCGTGGGCACTACGTGCCCAAAGGAAGGAAGTATAACTTCCTCTCCCCTAGGGGCGTCTAAAATGAAAGCCGGAGGCCAATCTTTCTCCGCCAAAAGAATATCATATGTGGTGGTAAGATTATCCCAAAAAAATGCTTTAATTTTGCGTTGTATGTCACCCTCAATATTAAGGACTATTTCAAATAATCTTTCTGGGGGGGCTACGCGAGTATCAGCAGTTTCGACTGTCACATAAATGTCAGTTGCTGTCGCCTCCAGAAATGGACGCAATGCTTCCCGCACTACTGTAACTTCCGCCGCGCTGTCGAGCAGCGTTAGTGCCCATGTCAGGTTCCGAAGCTGTGTCCTGACCATCTGAGGCATATCTCGCTGAGATAGCAGCAACTTTCTTTTTCTGAAACGGTGGACGTGGTCTGGCAGCGTCTTCCTGCTTGCCTTTACCGTCAGTCTGGCGGGGCTGGTCTCGACTTTGAGTGCCCCGTCCTCTTCCACGCTCTCCACCACCAGAGTGCGAAATCGATGTTTCCTGTGAAGAACAAGGAGAGCGTTGTTCAGAAACCTGAAACCTATCAGGTGACTTAATACGAGTACGATCGCGCAAATCATAAGTGTGTTCACTATACGACTGAACTGGTGAGGCAGGACGACAAACCTGTTTCTGTTGCTGCTTCTCTTGTTTTTTGGCTCGCCAACTTTGTTTAGGAAAGTTGGGCTTTTCGTCTTTTGTAGACGAACTCACCTTAGTTTGTTGTACTACATCATGAATTTTGATGGTGGGCTTTACACCTAAGGCACTACATCCAACCATTCTGTAGGCTTTCGCAATAATTTTTGCGAATTGCCGAGGCTTGTCTTCATCCGCCAGACGCTCCAGCATATTGCCAACTTGGAACTGCATGGCATCTCCTTTGAGGTTGCCCATTACCATGGAACAAACCACATCGAAACTGTTGACAAGCCTCATTCCCAACTCAATAGCTGCCTCCGCACCATGACTTTCTTGAACTTTCTTGATGACGGAGGGTAGTACAGCCGTAGACGGAGTGCCGTAGCACTTCGAATATGTCGCTGCAAAGATCTTGCCCCAATTGTCACAATCAACAAGCTCAGGGACCAGGTCTTTGGGCAAAGTAATGGTGAGTATCCTGTGTTTATCCACAGGTGTAGTGTTTGGAAACACGGCTTCTAATTGATAAAATTTTTCTGCAAGCCAGTAAGGAAATTCATCCTTACTGAGGGGGCGCTTGCCGACAACCGCGTTAACCATAACAGGGCTTATCACCACCGCGTGATGGTGATCCGCCCCGTGTCCAGCAACCGCAGGTGTTCCCACCTGAACTGTGCGTGACACATACTGCACTAAAGCCCTATGGACCGTAATCAGGGCAGTGTGTAGTATTCTTAAATCACCCACTCCCACCGTCAGGTAGCGTGGGTGTGGAGTATATCCGGCCAGTACCGGCCATGTAGCTCCCGCAATTGATAACGGGCCCATTCTCGCCTGTACGACCTCATGGGGGAGGGCGCCATTAAACCAAATTGTATGCTGCCAGGCAGTAACAGGAATTTCCAGAGTCCGATATGGGGCATAAGCCGCAGGCACAGCCGAGGCTGTATATTCGTGGAACAAATTATCGTCTGCATCCACCTCCGCAAAGGTCACCCATGAGTAAAACAACTCATACGGGTAGGTGGTATCAGCACTGACCACAAAAACTACGGACATCCCGTCATCAGGTACCCCATACGCCCTCAGATGAGTGTGCAAAGGAACCCGACTATGAGCGGGAATATTAACCGCCATAAGGACTCCTAAAAGAAGAACAACGATCTACTCAGTAGCACTTGGGCTCAAAATTTATAACCTTTTTAATTTTCAAGCTTGATAGAACCTTTAGTCTAAACCTAGGTAGGTTAAACCGTCACCCAAGTTTTCCGGAAACGAGAGCGAGGGTTGTTGTGGACTAAAATCAGAACTACTAAAGCGTCTCAGACGTTAAGACCAAACGTTAGGTGCGCCATGTTGCAGGGATTCTGCTTTTGCACAGAACTATGCGCAGGAGACCAGGACCTCAGAGAATTGTGGTGTACCAGAAAATCCTCCTCAGAACCCAGAACCCCTTATCCGACTAGCTTAGTATCTCATTCGTTAACCTAGATCTAGCTAGGTGGTCCCAATGTATAGACAAACCAGAACAAGCGACTTAGATATTTCTCAGGAGTGGTGGGAATCTGAAATACCTGTTCGTACTTATTTATTAGTCCACAACTGAATAATACAGACACGGTAAAGTTTAAAGAGTTTATTTTATAAACCTCGCGTCCTAAGATGCAGTACTTTGGCTAACACCAGCAGACTAACAATACAGATCAGAATCATGAACATTATTACAATACCATATATAATGAAAGGAGCAATCATACTATTAATGACAGTGGTATATGGCCACACTCCTTTCACTATAATCTAATACATTATTATTATTAGACTATTAGAAGGTCTCTTAGGCTAACAGGGGGGGCCCCATACCGTATAGATCAGCTTAGTCGAATCACATCAAAGGATCAGCTCTCACAGCATGCATCAGCTCTTCTTGTTCGAATGAATGTAAAACCAAACTGTTCTGCAATATTAAAGACGCTCGTCCTTCAAACATTGGCAGCTGTATGCATGATATGTCTAACAAGTGGTACGATCAATCTAAACACAACACTCTGTACCTTCTAGTGACCCAGATGCGTTCTTTGCATGATGTACAGACCAAGGGCACATTTCACGGTTAAGAATGTATAACAACCGTTTCTTATTCTGTAGGGCAAAGACGAGTCAGCATTTTACAAAATGAATAACACATAACAACAGTGTCGTGTGCAGCGCAGCAGAAACGACAAGCTTGCTTGTTAACCATGATCTCGGTTATGCTAAGCTAGTGTTGTAAATAGGGCGTGGCTTAGTCCATCTCACAAAAGTAAGCAAGGGACCAACATCTGGGCATACCCTGCCAACTTAGGGCAACCAAAGCAAACACAGGAGATGATGGATGGAGCGCTGATGCTTTTCAGAAACCTCCCCAGTCACAGATGTGGGTTGACTCAATCACCATTCTTTACCTCACTTTGCCACCCCAGTTCAGACTCAGTCATATGCAAATGAGTCTTGACCTTGTGCCTCATGGAAACAGTGCAGCCCGAACTGCCAATCAAGGTCTTCCCTGGACCGGAAACCAGCATCCTGGGACCGGTTTCGGAATAACACCCCTCATCAGCCAGTCTAACTTGAATCTAGTGGCAAACTGAGAAAGAGGCCCACGTATGGCCATACCCTGCCAACATAGGGCAAACAAAGCAAACACAAGGAGATGATCCCCGGAGCGCTGAAACATTTCAGACACCTACCCCAGGTCAAAGATCTGGATTACATCCATCACCGTTCTTTATCTCACTTTGCCACCCCTGTTCAGACCCATCCTTATGCAAATCAGTCTTGACGCTGTGCCTCAAGGGAACAGTCAAACCCAAACTGCCAAGCCACTTCTTCCTTGGACCGGAAACAAGCATTCTGGGACTGTTTTCGGGTAACATCACTTATTAGCCTGGCTAGCCTGAATCCAGAGGCAAAGTGCACAAGGGAGCCACGTGGCACTTTAATTTGCTTTAGGATGATTGTAGCATGTACGAACAGTGCTTATGTGCATTTTTACTTTTTCCAATATTCTCCTTCACCTCCTTGCCTCCCAAAGCATTTCTCATAGTCCCTGACCCCAGTGAGACACTAGCAATTGATTTGTTTATATTATTCGTTTTTTCCCTGCACCCCCTGCATGCCATAGGTCTGTTAGGCCAAAAGCGCACAACAACCTTAAGAATTATTCCATTATCCCCTTTGCCCCCTGCCCGCCGTAGGAACATACCAGTATTCCACTTTTAAGCACTATTCCATGTCCACTTCAATCCCTGTCTATCATAGGCATACACCAGCAATAATATTTTATGGATTATTCAATTTTCCCATGTGCCCTCTGCCTGCCATAGGTGCACACCAGTAGTCATTTTTTAATGATAATTAAATTCTCCTCTGCACCCCCTGCCTGCCGTAGGACCACACCAGCGTTATTTTTTTTAAGGATTATATATTCCATTTTCCCATGCTTCCCTGACTCCAACAAGTGTTGCATAGGCCTTGGAGGCATATAAAGTAAGCTTTTAAATCTGTATATTATTAAAATATTTATGCTATTGTCTGCATTGGAATGGATACAATATTGAATTATTTGGAATTATCTCACTAAATGATAATGTCTTAATGCATATTCAAACTGCAAATGACATGTTTCACAAAATGATTTTGTTGTTTGTTTACTTTTAAGTGCACAAGATACATCACCTACAGTATTGCCAGACAGAAGGCGGGCACTAAGTGACTCCACTTGAGTCCTCCTCTGCTCTGTTTATGCTTGTGCAGCTAAGTGCTAACTGCCAGAGCTAAGAACTGAAGATGGCCACAACAAAAGGTGCTCTTGCCAAGAAAGAGCCCAGTGAGGAGAAGAAGAAGGAGATTTTCACCACTGGCAATCTCCAGGAATCACCTGGAAACATGGTGCCTACCTCACCCACCTCCAAGGAGGAAAAAGCTGGGCGCAGCACTCCTGCATCAACTTCACCACCCACACCTAACCCAATGTCTCTCAGCAAAGCAGCCACTGCAGTCATTTGTATTGTTTTGCAGATAACCATTGTGAAAGGATACATCTTTATTGAAAACGATTTTAGGCAGTGCTGCCCCCTGGGTAACGTCAAGCATGCCCTTTGAAGGTTGAGAGGAAAAGGTGGTCTTAATGTACGTCATGTCCAGTAATATAGCAAACAATGGATTCTCCCTATTGTGAACTGAATAGTTGACTACTAATTGTATCCAGTATCATCAGCAGGGTGTGGTACTGTTAATTTTTTGTTGTTGTTAGAACCGGTTTATTGAAATTTGTTTTACAATCAGTTTGTGTGATTTGCACATTTGGTATAGCAATTTGCACAGTATACATGAGTGCTTTATTACAAGATGTAAGCACATGTTGTGCAAGATGCTACAATAATTGTTAGTTGTATCATATGTGATGTACAGGCAATAGCGCTTATCTAAGTGTCATGTTGCAGAATAATATTCCAGAGAATTTGTGAGCTACATCCAATGTTTCAAGGCAATGAGGCCAGTTGTGTACCCAGTAATAAACAGATAAACTGAGTAAGAAGAAAGAGAAACTAAAAAAAAAATCAACAGTCCCTCCTCCCTTCGTGGCACTCCCCTCAGTAAAGCTGTTCGACACGTACTAAGCAATTAATTAATGTGTACATAAATGTGATTATTATATTACCTAATATTAGCTTGGAACCCTGTGTAGGATAGGTGGTGCATAACTTAAACAGTCCCAGCATCTGTTTAACCAATTAGTGGACTGTGGGGCATATTCTCAAGGAGCTATCGGCGAGTTATCAGCACTTTATCACAGCCAAAGTCGCAATAATTTTACCGCCGCATTCACAAGCTGGTGCAAACAGCCAATATCACCAGATTTCTGACGATAGCATCCTCAAAAAACATCGCCACAGATGACCACGGCAACTATTGCTAATGAGATGCAGAGTAGGCGTACCCGAGCAAAAAGCAGCGACAACACCACACCTCAATATTCTCAACGACCAGCCACATCGGCGATAAGATCACAAAACATGTGATAAGGCGCATTAGCAGCAGGAATTTAACACCTGCTCTGACCTGGTGCAAAGTTGGATGTCAACCGGCAACAGGAAAAGGAGCCCAGACCACAGTCACACCTGAAGACCAACAGACGCCATGGAGCCACTGATCATGCAGCTCGGAGCCCCAACAGCGCCACAACACCCACCGCCACCACACCCAGGACAGCCACCCCCCCCGACCCCATCCCCCCAGACCACCACAGAGGCAGCGCGGGCAAAGACAGCGGACCCCCAGGAAACGCACCAGCCTCACAGACCTAACACATGACAATGTAATTGCCAACTACAGGCTCAAAAGGACAACCATCCTACGCATCCTGACCATCATTGCCCAACAGGCTGACGGCACCAACACAGCGGACAACCAACATCCCACCCCAGACCAAGCTGCTGGCTGCCCTGCACCTGTTGGCCTCTGGTACCTCCCAACTAACAACCGCCAGAGTCGGAGGAGGAGGCTCAAAGCCAGCCCTATCCAAATTCCCCAAACCTGTCCTGGATGCCCTCATCAGCCTGGTACCACACTACCTATACGCCCACCACAATGCGCAGAAAGAGCTGGAGACCAAGCAAGGACTATACGCCATAGCTTGATGCACGCATGTGTTGGGGGCAATCGACAGCACACATGTCCTACTTGTGCCCCCTGGTGACACAGCATGCAATTACCCCAACAGAAAGCACATACCTCCCATCAATGTGCCGGCAACAGTTGACCACTGTGGAATAGCCACCAACGTCATCGTCAACTACCCAGGCAGTGTGCATGATACCTCCATCTTCTGACAGTCCTACAACAACCAGCGCTTCCAGGATGGCACCCACCAATGGGAATGCACTGCCCGGTGACAAGTACAAAATGAACACCCCACACACCTCAACTTCACGACCATGCAACTCACAACTCTGGCAATGCACATGTCACAAAATAACATACAACATACAAAACAACATGCCCACCCACCAGACACGACAGCACAACTTAGTGTGGTAACCTGGGCTAGTCGGGTACATGAGCCATCAACTTCATGGCACCTCAGCCACACAACAGCGAAATCTGGGGAGAGGTGGGAACAGGCATGTGTGAAGTAGGCAAGTGCGGGAACCCTTCCCCTCCTCTGTTGACCACAACTGTTCAGCATCTAATATTACTTTGCTCATGGATACATTCTAGTAAGCAGACAGGACCATAATGACCAACAAAGTGATGTGGACCTTTCCTCCCCTTGGGTCTGACTTCTGCTGCAACCCAGGGAAAACCAACAGACAGCTGTCAGTGCTCAGTGCCAGGCCATCCAGGGGTATATAACCTCTGTGGTTCTCAGAGTGGAGGGCACTAACCCCAGGTCACATGTGCCCTTCTTTAATTCCACCTCCCACCAGTTTTGGGGTGGTATCATGAGACTGGCCCTTCAACCGTGTCAGGGGTGAGTGCTCCCTCACTTCCATCTTGGGTCTTGTATCCACTTCTTGGGAGTGGTGTCCCCAGAAAACTGAACTGTCATGGCCCCTCCCAGTTCCCCTGTCACCAGGGGCAACTCATTCCCCAGAATTTAGTCTATGGACATATGGGGACTAACTATGACCTTCCTGTGAGTCACATCCCAACACCACTCCAGGGATACCAGGGACATAGGGTGGACAAAGTCCTGCCCCTTGGCCTGAGTCAACCTACAAACCTGACCCGTGTACTGCTCTGTGGTCTGGATAATCCCAGTGTCCCTAAGAGTAATGACTAGGAACCCATTCACTTTCACCTGGTGGAAGTGACAACTAAGCCTGGGCAAAGCACTACGCTACGCTCGCGTAGTTTGCGAAGTTCGCGCTACTTCGCACTACGCGAACTGCACGTAGCACAGTGCGAACACGCGTAGCGTAGTGTTGCGTAATGCTGCGGTCATTTTTTGCTTCCTCGTGGTCCTCAACGTCAAGTTGGCGACCGCGAGCAAGCAAAATGACATTCCGGCGAGACTTTTTCCTTGTTCGCGATCAGCAACTTCAAGTTGGCGATCGCGAGCATGGAAAATAAACCTCCCGGTGAGATTCCCAACGCGAGGAGGTCAGGTTTCTCATTGCGAGTGGTCGCGTATGCTCGCGACCGCTCGCGATGAGAAACTACCAGTTCGCGTTGAGAAAGCTGAAGCTCGAGTAAAAATCTACTCGAGCAGCAGAAAACTACAGCTCGCACTGTGCAAGATGCCATTTTCAATGATTGCACAGTGCCGGTTGCTTGTCCGCACTGTGCAATCATTGAAAACGACATCTGGCACAGTGCGAACAAGGTACTACGCAGTTCGCGAAGTGCTATGCGTAGCTCGCGTAGTGCGAACTTCACTTTGCGTAGCTTCGCGAAGTGCTAGTTCGCGAACTACGCCCAGGCCTAGTGACAACTCCCACTGTCAGGGGATCACCACCTCACTTTTTAATCAAGCATCAACCTAAGGGAGATCATGTCATGGTGTATAACCTGCCCTCTGTGGACTACGTACTCCTAAGGACACATTGCCAAATCCTGTAAAGGTACCATGAGTGGGTGGTTTCTTGGGCCAGACATAATCCCCCTACTTGTGTACTATTTGGGAACAATGAAAGCAGTGTGGCTGGATATGGTGCACCCTGACCAGAACCTCCTTTCTGGTTCTCAAAAGGGGCATGTGAACCCTTTCCTCCCCCCTGACCATGATATTTGGCTGTGTCTCCCTTGACCACCCCCTCACTCCGCTGGGGGGAGCCTGAATCACCCATCTTGGGGTCACTGCCCAGTACCTTCTTTTGGACCCCGGTTCTGACCCAGAGGTCTGCCTCCTTAGCAAGCTCCCTGGGGTCAGAGACCTTACTGTAAACAAGGTGTTGATGCAGAACTAGAAAACAAAGACTGAACATGTACTCTTTTGCAAAAAATTATATAGCCTTTGATAAACCTTTATCTCACTGCCCTTCGTCCAACCATACAGTGCCTTGCAGAAAGAATCAACACAATCCACCCAGGTGTGTTAGGATAGATTCTGATTGTCCCTGAATTTCTATCTGTACTTCATTGTGGCCAAGCCAAATTTCCTGATTAGGGCTACGTTCATGGGGGGGGGGATACATCATCCTGTCACACTTCTCTAGGGCCAGTAGAGGGTCCTTCCTCTCACTAGGGGTATGCCTCCAAACGCTACCTCCTCAATTCTCCTCAGGGACCTTGTGCTTCAATCCATCTATCTCCTACCATAAAGTCAGACACCACACCAGACCCTTGGGTTTGTGGAGCCTCCTGTCAGAGGACACAGGAGAAATGCTGAATCTTAGTTGGACTCCACCCTCCTGGCCTTTAAGGCCAACTCTTTCTTATGGCCAACTCTCCTGAGCCAAGATCATGTTCCTTTCTTATACAGCCAATCTTTTCTCCTTCAAAACTTTCTCCTCCTACGATATGAGATTCACTTCAGCTCCAAATTCATCTTTCTATCCTTCCTCCAGCCCTTCTGGGGATAGGCCTTCTGATGACACAATGCTCCCTGCCCTGGTGGCGGAATCATTACTCCTGGAAGGCCATCGGCCCCCTGTCTCACAGGCAGTCCCAGATTCTCCAGTAAATCCTGATCCAGCTCCTCATCCAGTATCTCATCCTCCTCTTCTGGGGTCACATGGACTCCATCCAGGCCCTCAGCACCTTTTGCAGCTCCTCTTTCCTGGTGAGGCCTTTAATAAAACGCTCAAACCCCTTGCAGAAACCCTTGAGCTGGGCCATAGTTTAACTTAGGCCAGGTCAAAATCTATTTTTGTAGGTGCAGATGTAGAACTTCTAGTCAGAGATATGATTTTGGGAAACTACAAAAATGCCAATCAGGGAGAATAGAACAATACAAAATGCCTACCAGGAAGGATAGGAAGAAATGCTAAACAGGAAGAATTGATTCACGTTGGCCTTAGGTATGGATTGGCAGTGTAAACCAAATTACCGTAAGACACTGCACAAACATAATTCCTATCCTCACCGCTGATCACCGATGTAAGAAATTGGGTAGGTATGCACCCTGTCCAAGTAGGACCCTAAGTCCTAGTCAGGGTAAGGCAGTTACAGGCCACATATTAACCTGTGCTTACTCCCTGGTAGCTTGGCACAGAGCAGGCAGGCTTAACTTAGGAGGCAAAGTGTAAAATATTTTTGCAACACTTAAAAAAATAACACAGTGAAAACACCACAAAATGATTCCACACCGGCTTAGCAAAGTATAGACTATTTTCATAAGGAAATAAAGACTGCAAGAGCAAGAATTAAATAAGTAAAACAGGAGCTATGAATTTTTTTAAATTAAACTGGAATGTAATGCTTAAATTTATAATGCGCCGACATCTGTTTGCGTTAGACTAGGGTTAATCCAAATGTTCAGGCCGACTACAATGGAGCATGGTTCGGGTACAGCACCTGGGAGTTACCTTGGTTCTAGGGATGTAGGGATGCAGGTCCAGTCCTTCTCACTCTTAGACAAGGAGCACTGCAGGCAGCAGGGCAGGCCCTGCAAAACCCAGCAGAGTGACAGTCCTTTCAGCAGCACAGCAGTCCTTCTTCCTGGATCCTGGAAGTTTATTGTCAGGTACAGAAGTGTACTGATGTGGCGGTGTCAGGGGCCCAGTACTTATACCCATTGGTGTCTTTGAAGTTTTGGAGACTTCAAAGAGAGGCATTTGCAGTGCACAGGGTCCCTGCCATTCCTGCCCTTGCTCCAGACTCACTACATGTAGTATAAAGCCATTTGTGTGGGGACAGGTGCAGCCTTTCAGGAGCAGGTGTCAGCTCCTCCCTCTCACCTACCAGGATGACCCATTAGTACGGTTATGACTCATCAATCACACCTAAACTCCTTTTGGGGCATATCAGCAAGGCGAGGCAATAGAATTATCGCCGCTTTTGCGGCCGTTTTCAGCCGAAAAGTGGCGATAATTTTATCGCCTAATTAGCAAGCTCACGCTAACGCGTGAAAACTTGCGTTAGCGTAGGAATTCCTAACGCCAAGCTTTGCATCTCTAATGAGATGCAAAGTGGGCGTTCCTGACCTGACATGACAGGAGAAATGTCGCTAAGTGACATTTCTCATATCATCAAGCCCCACGCTATGAAGCATAGCGGCAAGAAAAGTAGCAATAACCCCTGTTATTGCTACTTTCCTTACGCCTGCGTCAGGACTGACTTAGCCATGATATCCTATGGAAGGTGGATATCATGGCTAGGTTTGTGAGTCCCTATCATCAAGCTAACGCCACATTGTGTGAGATTATCGCTGGGTTTCCAGCGATAATCTCACGTTAGGCAGTTAGCGTGAGGATTTTTATCGCTTTTGAGATAAGCGTTGTTAATAGCACGCTATCTCAGCAATAAAAATCCACGCTAGCCGGCGATAATTATCCTAGCGCTAAGTGCGCTTAGCGATAATTATCGCCGGTTGTTGCCGATATGCCCCTTAGTGTTTGCTGTCTAGAGGGAATGCACCAAGCCCAGCTGTCATCCACCCTAGACATGTATTCAGAGACAGGCAGAAGGAACAGAATAGTTAAAGTAATAACAACCTGCTAGGTGTTGGGCCCTATTCAGTAAGGTAGGGCCACACATCTATATACTCAACATCACAAGTGTGAATACTGACTACTATTTACCAAGCCTGGTTTAATATGTGATCACACAACCAAATTAATATAATCACCGTTTATTTTCTGACTTTTCTTCTAAAACATTTTTCTCTCAAAATACAACATTTCACATTCTATGCATCTAATTGTCATAATCATAAAATCATACACAGCACATATATAACACAATTTACATAGACCTCTCACATCAACATATACCAAAAACTCCTGTCATCACACATGAAATGTAATGAATATTGAAAAGAAATGTGTGCATCATAGAAAATAGTTACACATCAAAATCTTATAACAAGCATTTGAGCTCATGTTCTGACTTTTCCAAGCCTATCAGGAGCCTCATTATTATTTCATGGTGTAGAATGCTACTAAGAGGTCCAGGAGAATGAGGGCCACAGTTCCGCCTTGGTCGAGGAGGGATCGGATGTTGTCAGTGGAGGCTAATCTCGGTGCTGTGATTGCTAAAGAAACCAGATTGGAAGATGTTCAGGATGTCGTTTGTTTCGATGGATTCAGCTACTTGATTGTTGACATATTTTTCAATGACTTTGTCTGGGAAGGAGAGCAGGGAGATTGGCCTGAAGTTCTTAAGGTCTGTTGAGTCTGCGGAGGGTTTATTTCGTAGTGGTGATTTCGGTGTCTTTTGAGTTGTCAGGGAAGGAGGCAGTCGAGGGAGCAGTTCAGGGTTCGGCATAGCTTGTGTGTGATGGCTGGGGTGTCTCTGTGGAAGATGCTGTGTGGACAGCGGTCCGATGGTGCTCCGGAGTAGATGCTTTTCATGGTTAAGTGGGGTTCAACTGAGCAGGGTCTCTAGGGGGGCAACGGTTCAGGAAGTTACTGGTGGGGTGCGGAGATCGTGGATGTTGAAGATGTCATAGATCGTCTCGATTTTGTAGTGGAAGAAGGTGCTGAGTCCGTTGCAGAGGGCTTGGGAGGGTGTGGCGTCTGAGGTTTCGCTGGTTGGTTTGACAAAGTCCCTGATGATGGTGAAGAGTTCTTTGCTGTTGTGTGAGTTGGTGTTGATTCTGTCATAGGGCCTTCGTTCTTGTGTTTTTGATGAGGTGGCGGTGTGCGATGGTGGCTGCTTTGAACGCGGTGTGGGCTTTCAGCGTTTTGTGGTTCATCATGTCTTTTTGAGTTATTTCCAGGACTGACTGGATTCATGGAGGGCAGGCATGAACCATCTTGCTTTCTTGATGTGTTTGCTGATGGCTTTCTTTAGGGGGGCCAGGGTGTTGGCACCAGGGCCGGACTGGCTACCGGGCATTTCGGCATGCTGCTGAGCTGGGGGCTGATTTCGTTGATGGGGACCTGCGTGTGCTGAACGAAATTCATTTTGCTTTGTTTATTTCGAAGCACACGCAGGTCTCCATCAATGAAATTAGCCCCCACCTCAGTGACACAGGTCCCCAGCTCGGCAGCATGCCAAAACGCCCGGTAGCCAGTCCGGCCCTGGTTGGCACAGATTAAACCAGGTTTAATAAATAGAAGTCAGTATTAACTCCATGAAAGTGGCATTATCAGACTTGCAATGTAAAATCCAACTTAGCATAAGTTGTGATTTTAAATTGTGAGTCCAGAGACATCAAACTTGTCAAGTCCATCTTTTCCTAATTAGAAATTACACTTATAACAAGTAATAACGTAATCCCAATGTTAATTTATGGAAAGGCCTTGCAGTAGTGAAAAACAAATTTAAGAGTTTTCACCAACAGGACATGTAAAACTTAAAAGTGCATGTTCTGCTTTTTAAATACACTGCACCCTGTCTTTGAGGGTGCCCAGTCCTACCTTAGGGGTGACTTATATGTATTAAAAAGAAAGGTTGTTTGGGCTTGCAAGAGAGTTAACTTGCCAGGTTGACATGGCAGTTTAAGACTGCACACACAGGCTCTGTATTTGCAAGCCCAAGACATGTTTAAAGGGCTACTGAAGTGGGTGGCACAATTGGTGCTGCAGGCCCACCAATAGTTCTTAATTTCCAGGACCTGGACAAATGTAGTGCACTGTACTAGGGACTTATAAGTAAATTAATTATGCCAATTGCGGATAAGCCAATGTTAACACATTTTAGGTAGAGAGGACATACACTTTAGCAACAAATAAAAACAAATCCAACAAACATGGGAGGAGGAATGCAAAATGTTTGAGGGTGTCCCTGAAGATGGGGCCAGGTCCAACATCCAGTTACAAGTTCTCTATGATCAAAGAAGGGACTTTTCTGCAGGGTACTCAAAGGAATACTGGGCAACCAAAGCTGGTGTCTGCCTGACAGCCAGCTTCTTGGAGATGAGAGACATCTCCTGAATCCGGATCTCTTGCTTGAAGGTCTTTATCTGACCTGTGATGCTTAGGAAATGGGTGGCGGGTGGGGTATGATGTAGGGCAAATCGCCACTGCCATGGGGGCGGTGGCGATCCACCCTACATCATAATAGACCCCTTAGATTCCAAGCAGGGCTTGTCAAGAAATAATAGAGTAGTTTAAGTTTCTCAAATTTAAACTGAAATTGTATTTTCAGTAACCATTAAGTATTTGTATAGGGAATGAAATGTATTATATTATACTTGCGTCTTTTTGCCAATTTTAGGATTATTTCCCCCCCATAAAAATGACAGGATATGTAATTAAAAAGCAGAGTTCTTCTTATGAAAGCCTGATAATTCTGAACATCAAAGACCAAGTTTAGTGTCGGCAGCATTGCTTTCTTCTATTAGTCACCTACCAAAACTCTTTCATTGTTCTGAAAAGCACTTACCAATAAAACAAAGTGTGTTCATTTGCATTTCTTGACAGACATTTACTGCAAGTTCTCAGTGGAGAATTCTGACAGCTCCCATGGCCTTTTAAACTACCTTCCATTAAGCTGAGTGCAGACGCTTTTTTATAGGTACGGTACTACCTTTTAAATTTTGTTACTAAGTAATCACATACAGCATCTGTGACCTACAATTTGTGTGACCTCCCCAATTTGGGAACTGGCAGTTTAAGTTATTGTGTTTTTTTTGTAGATGTCATGTTGCATTACAATGCTTTATACTTTAAACTCTGTCCAATTTTTGCAAATAGGTTCTCTGCAGATATCCATGAAACTAAAGCGGGATATGGGGAGAAATATTGTTTGTGTTATTTTACTTTTCTATAGGAAAAATTAGGCAGACATTTCTTTATTTTGAGTCATTGATAACATCTGTTTTTTTAGCATGTTTAACAAACTTTTTTAGTATTTCTACCATTACTAACATGATTGTGTTCAGACTCATAAGTTGCAGCAGGTGGATTGCTGTTCCTTGGTATCTGTCCTCAATGGGAGCCCCCTTTGTGTCACTTGCCACATCTGCTATCACTGGTAAGATCCTTTTCTCAAACAGTCTCCCTTTCTCTCTTGAAAAATCTGTATGTCAAAGCCCCCTAAGCATTGTTTCCTGAGCGACAGCATCTTACAATGCCCGAGCCTCCACCCACTGTCCTGTCCCCATCACGCCATACAACTGATGACTTTTTCCAGTAGTGGGATGTGCTTCCTTCATGGGTGGGATATCTTGCAGCTGGAAATTGGACCCATGTACTCACCAAGGGCGACAGGGCTTTGCAAAGTTCTTAAGATGTTTCTCATAAACTTCCTGCCCATTTCCTAAATACTAATGCGATGATTCACAAAAGCATTAACGAGGATGGGAAGTAGTACTACAAAAGTACTCTCATATATAGTCCAACATGCCTATGTGAATCAGCCCCGAAATGTCCAACTCTCCATTAGTAAAAGTGCAAAGAGGCCACAATACCTTTATTCTGCTAATTGTATGTGAATATTCCCTGAATATTTCCATTTATTGTGACTAATTTACAAAGGCAAGTGAGAGTATGTAAAAGAGTACTACGCGAGTATTACTTTACGCACTTCAAAATACCTTGGTGATTTGCAAAGGTGTTTTTCCCCCTGCATCTCTTTTAAACTCCTGCTACAAAATAAGATCATGAACATGAATAGTATTAAAGTTTAAATAAAGGAAACTTGGAGAAAACAGAACACCAATGTATAATGGCAAACATGTCTAAGTCAGAAACTCTGTAAACTAGGGTTCAATTAGCAAGATCTATGTGCAGCAATGCTAAAGTAATTTCATACAAAAAGAGAGAAAGAGTATTTTTTTCTACATCCTTCGCACACCCAAAACTATTTCCACACAACAAGGTGTGAGGGCCCAGGGACGGTTAATTCCTACTTCAAGATCTACCACATATGCTACAGGGTTCTTTAAATAAAAGGAGAAGAAACCTCACCCACCAATAGGTGGAATGCCTCATCATTGGTGTTCCCTCATCCTGGCATGTAAATACCACCCAAATGAGTTCAACCAAAAAAGCGGGACCCCTACATGTGCATTTGTGTTCACCTGACTGTCTAAAAAGAGGCCTCATGCTTCAAGTATGGCATAACATCATTAAACTTTCTGCAGCCCTCTTTTAAAATGTAATTACGATAATCAGAGAACACGGTTCCCATCTGGGGGACCTATTGCATTATCCACCACATGAACCCATCACGATCTCTTCAAGCAGTAATCAAAACAAGTGCCTATCAAAATAATGCTTCATATTTTTTATTAGGCAACTCTTTTTTGTATTTTTTATTTTTATATTTTCCTCATATAACCTCAGCAGCCATAGCAACCTCTCGACCTGGTCCACCACGGATGTAGATGACTTGATGGTTTCAGTCTCAGCTGTTGTTTCTTCTTTTGGGGACCGCCCAAAATACACATTATGAGCTGACCAAGAGGTTTTTAATCATTGGAATTTAACCTTAGACTACTCTAATCTACTATCCGTTGTATTTCCATCCAACAGACTCCAAAATAACCCCGTAGCAGGCCTACCTCTATAGATGTTCACCCTTTGATCCAGAGCTCTAAAATAAGTAACTGAATTCCACCAGGCATTCCAAGTCGGTGGTACCATCTGACGCCAAAGTTTACAAATCTCTCTCCTAGCCAGGAGGATAATAAAAAACACCAACTTATATTGCAGTACGTTCATATCTTGACTCCCCCCAGGTTCAAGGGTTATCCCAAAAAGTATAAGAGATGGGCTTACCTCTACATCTGAACGAAGCACCTTCGAAATACTCTTACCCACGTTTTTCCAATATTCCTGTATCTTAGGGCAGGAGGCAAATATATGAACATCATCCGCATTCAGGGAGCCACACCTAATGCATCTTGCTTCTCCCCCGCCTCTCATTCTTGAACTTTTGAGGGGTGACAATACAGCCTTTGGATTGTAAAGAAATGGTTCTTTCTGAGTGGAGCAGATTTAACAGTCGAATAAAGAGTATCTATTGATACTTGCCATAATTGATCTAACTCCTCTTGCGGCAAGTAATTTTCCCAGACTCGCGTTGGGTTGTCAATCTTCCTGTCGGCTGCAGTTAGAAGATGCCCGTACCAAAGAGCTACTTCCTTTTTCCTGGGAGCCACATCTTGTAGTTCATTTTCCATTTGACACTCCTCATAGGGCGGTCAGGATTGATTCTTACCCCAAGAAACAATCTGATAGTATTTAAACCTGGATAAAGTGCCTTTAGTGATAGAGTTCCAATACTCCCATGAGAAGCATTCATTATTTAGGACAATATTCTTCCAGGACGTGACACCAGCCTCAAGCAAAGGACGAGCTAAAGCATCTAGGAAGCACTCTGGCGTTCCTGGAGATCCCCACACAGGGGCCCACTCACTATAATACGAAAGGCCAAGACATTCACAACAGCTTGCCCATAGCTTTGCCGCCATTTGTAGAGTCTTCAAACACACTTTTTTAAAGAATGTGAAAGAACCAAATTTATACATAAATCCGAATGAGTCTATGCCCTTTAACATGGCGGAAAACATACTCCCAATTAGTGATTTGTCTGGGGAGAGCAGTAACATTGTACAGTTCTTTATCTGGTAGGCCCAGCAATATAGTTCTAAATCAGGTAGACCCATACCTCCTTGCTTCAATTTACGTCTTAGTTTCTTCCAGGATAGACGGACCCCCTTGCTAGCCCATATAAAAGATGAAATTTTACCCTGGATTTTAAGCAGATCCGCTTTTGCAAACGCTAAAGGGATATTATTAAACAGGTAGGTAAATTTTGGCAGTATGGACATTTTTATTAGGTTCACCCTCCCATAATGTGAGAGAGGTAAATTCTGCCACCTTTTCAACAAAACATCGACCTCCTTAGACACCCTTTCTAGATTTGTTTTTGGGAGTTTCCCCAAGTCGTGGGTAATTGTAATTCCTAAGTATCTAAACTGCTTGACCGACTTGCTCTCATGATCTGGGATATTCCATGCCATAACCTCGGTCTTGTCTACATTCACTTCATACCCTGAAAGTTTCCCAAACGCCTGTGCTTCAGCCATAAGCTCAGGGAGTGCAGTAGTGAGATTAGGAGACATTAACACCAGGTCATCTGCATAAAGGGCGACTTTCCTCTCAAATTCGTTTATAGAAAAGGGGATTATCTTCTGGTTCTGACAAAGACTTTGGGCGAGGGGCTCAATATATAGGTCAAACAAAATAGGTGACAGAGGACAGCCCTGCCTAGTTCCCCTACTTATTTGAACAATTGGGGAGGGACTTCCATTAGCTAGTATCTGGGCATAAGGTGACCTATAGATTTTTTTGAGTACATCCCTAAACTCATCCCCGAGTCCAAAAACCTTAAAGACCCTATCTAAAAAATGCCAATTCACACGGTCGAAGGCTTTGGCAGCGTCCACAGTAATGATGGAAAAAGGCATATTATGTGCCACTGCCAAATCAGCTGCCCCAATTAGCGTATACACTAGTTCTGACATTTGCCGACCTGGAATAAAACCCTTCTGATTTTGATGTATAATGGGGCCAATAATTTTTGACAAGCGATTATTCACTATCCCTGCAAATACTTTTTAATCCGTATTTAATAATGATATCAGCCGGTACGACTGACATAAAGTCGGATCCTTCCCTGGTTTTAAGATGAGAGATATGAGTGCTCCATTCCAAGAGTCTGGCAAGGGGGAAAGACCACCTAGAATATCATTAAATAAATCCAACCAAACTGGAACAATCTGATCTCTTAATATGGAGTAGACTTCAATTGGAATTGAGTCTGGACCGGGGGCCTTTCCCCTCTTAGATTTATCCAGAACAGCCAGAATCTCACTTCCAGCTATTTTAGACTTTATAAAAATCTGACTATCCTTGGATATTTTCGGGAGCAGTTTCTCAGTAAGCCACAAATCTATGTGTTCTTCCGCTGTATAGGAGTCTACTTGATATAGTTCTTGAAAGAACTGGACAAAACACTGTTCTATCACATCTTTATCCTCAGTGATGTGAGCATGATGTTTTATCCTACTGATACAGTTGTAGGATCTATCAATTCGGCTCTTTATTGCCAAGAGCTTACCACAGTTCTCTCCCTGCTCAAAATCAGACATCTTACTAGCTTTCCATTTTTGAAGAATGATCTCCTAAGACTTAAGCCTAAAGTTCGACTGAACTTCCTCGAGTCTCCTTGCTAAACCTTCTCTCTCTGTAACAGTTGTATTCCCGTACTTAAGCTCTGCCTCTATTTTTTTTACTTGTGACTCTAGGCCAGCTAACTCAATCTTCTCCACCCTTGACCAGCCCGCAACCGCCCCCTTTAGAGTTCCCCTTAGCCAAGCTTTATAAGTATCCCAAACATTATGCAGGGAGGTTGATCCTAGATTGTCTTGTAAGAAACAGGCGGTTTTAGATTTCAAGAGATCAGGGGTGGAAGGTTGCAGTAAAAATCTCCTATTTAGAGTCCATCTCTTCATAGGGGATTTTTGAGGAAGCTCCAAATTAAAGGCTATTGCCCCATGATCAGAAATAGGAATAGGCATATACTCTAAGTTGTTTACTTTGTCCACCTCTGAACGCTCCATAAATATATAATCTAGCCTAGAAAAGTGTAAATTCTTTTTACTAAAAAAGGAGTACTCTCTCGCCTCACCATTTTTTTTCCGCCATACGTCACATAAATTTAGATTTTTAAGAGTTATTTAGGCAACTCTTGCTAGTTTGGTTTTGGAGATTTTTTCTGAATAGTGAGATCTAATTGCGTTTACGTTATCTCATCCCAAGATCTAATCAGTTCGGCCAATATGTGTACATTTTGAGTGTTCTTGATAGGAAATCACTTTTTTGCTATTTCATAATTTACAATTTCCTAATAGTGAATGCAAACCCAAAGGAATCGCTAATTGGAAAAACAGGTTACATACCTTCCCTTTTGCGATTCCCAAATAGCGATTTTTATGGATTCAATATTTGTAAATCGCTATTTGGGAATAGCACAACAATGTAATGTAAGCCCCATTCACAGTGTGACCTGCCCAGGCAGATGACCTATTTCATTCTGCAGGTCATGATGTCTCTTTATTATCTGAGCTATATCTTTGTGCAGCAGTGAAGTTTCCTGTCATCAACGATGGTATGCTGTAGCTATCCACAGAGCTAGCTCTACCAATTAGCAGCTGGAGCATGAATAGCTCCAAATCAGATACTAATTCAACATTCAATAATTAGTCCAGTCCTTCCTTGGTATTTGGAGAAAAAGAATATGGCAGTGTGACACTGGCATACATCCAATGTGCATATCATGCCCTAAGTAGTCATTCTTAATTCAGTTGCTCTTTGCTATTTGTCTGAAGAATAGAGCAACAGGATAGTGCATTAAATGCTAAACACAAAGCTTTTATCTGCTGAGGTCAAATTTTATTGAGGTACAAACTTATCCCCTCCCATGCACCTCCTGGACAGGAATGTTGAAAGAAGAAAGAACTAGAGAAAGGTAATTAGTAAGAGCAAATTCCGGGTGAAAGGACAGAAAAGAGAATTAGGAGCAGGAAAAAAAGAAGAAAGAGTTGACAATAGGAATGAATGAGGGAAATACAGGAACAAAAGTAAAACTCTTTATAGGCATTGGAATTGCTCTATCCCTGTGATTTTTTTTACAGAGCAAAAAGTGTAAACAATGATAACTACTGAGTTTCATAACTTTCTAAAACTTTGAGAAGCACTGGAAAAAATCTGTGATTCATTACAGATGGAAACTGAAAGTAGGAAACCCTAAGTAATAAAAAGCCTTCTACCGCAAAGAACATTGCAGGTCATCTCAGAGTTGCATGACCTTATAACAGAACTCAGCCTTCAGCTGTGTTCCTCTTTCAGTCCCTCGATGACTTGCAGGTCCTTAGAAGGTATGGCAGAAGGAGGTTTATCCCATGTATTGTCTAAACATAATCTTCTTTATGTGAAAGCCTAGACTACATAACGAGGTAGACTCCTCAGCATCCTTGGAATGTTGCTCTGATACTCACTTCTACTGTGAATCCATAGACCCCTAGACATATAGAAACAATCTCAAGATCTTCTCTTTTAAGAAACCTACCCGCCTCCTCTATCCATGACCAGTGACTAGAGATGTTTTATGTGTAATACTGCACTAATTAATAAACTTGATATTTCTTTATGGAACAGAACATCTTAAAAGTAGAGACTTACTGTAGCGATTGCAGTAGGCATGATGCACCCTAATCCAAGTTAACCCTCCCCTTGTAATGAATCAAATCTGGACCATGCACATCTTTGCAGCAGGTGCAGACGGATTACACTATTTACTACTCTTTTTCCATACAAGGAAATTCCAATCAGCACCATTTCAAACTGGTATTTCCATGCACAGTAACATACCTTATAACCACCTTATAGACAAAACTTTATATTGATTATGGCAGGCTTTCAAAGTCTTGAGCATTTCTAGACATTGAAAAATAATATTGCAGTGCTGCAATGTCTCAGTAGATTGCCGTTTGATATACAAGGTTCCTTGTACTTTAGAGATTTCTATTTGAAATCCTAGACACATTTGATATGTTGCAGAGCCCATGGCAACATTTTTTAAACTCTATTTACATAATTACTTTTCACCCTTCCTTGTCATATTTAATATTACTATTTATGGAATGTAGTATGTTTGGCTTGCATTTGCATATGCTTCACATGTTTAAAATAGGTGCAGTTCTCTACTTGATGTTAAAGCACATGAACCTGCTTCATAATGCAGTCTCATGAAAGTAGTAGGATGTCAGTTTAAGACCAAACCAAGCACACAGAACACAAAGCCTATTAATATTTTGCATGGGCAAAAATTGAAATCAATATCGTCACCGCTAAGGGGTCCTTGGTGACGCATCCGTCAATGTTTTTAATGTTCGGTTAATAACATGTAAACGCAACTCATATATAATCATTCTTTAAGACATATTCCAGTACACTTTTAATATTTTGGTTTGCTATAGTTCCCAATTTCACATTAATAAATAATCATGGTTACAGTGTTAAAGTTAAGTTAGCCACAGTCACGGTAGACCTCAATTATGAGGGCCCATGTTAAATGAAACGTTGTGTTTCTGCTTGCTGTACATATTATATACTCTCAATTCAATACCCAGGTTTCAACAGTGTGTTAATTAAACTGAACAATGGGTGCGTCATGAAGGTTTAGGTTTCATTGGTTCTTTACCCGAGGTAACCCTAGGACTGTCTATCTTGTTGAATTTCATGATTTGATTGTGAATTTTGGTGGTGGGCAGTTAGACTTGCTCCTGTCCACCTTGGTAGGCAGATGACCCTCTACCACTGTTAGGACCATATGCTTATTTAATTCTGCTCATAGGGTTAATCTCTTGAGCAAGCACAGTTCTCCTTTGTTTGATGGGAACCTTCATTTGGTTCTGTCTTAGTGGCTATATTCGCCGGTACCTGCTGCTACCGCGAACCACATCTGAACCCTTAGCTTAGCATTAGGAAGTATACCCTTCAGGGTAAAGGAAGCTTATATGATTTTCCTACAATAATCCTTAGATAATTTGGCTTTGTATTTGCTGTTCTGACTTGCTCGGATTATATTGATTTATGCTGTAACCAGATGATTATTGATTAATGACTAATTTGACTGATTTGTGGTTGTAACTTTTTCTTATTTGCAAATAAACATTCATGGTTTGCAACTTTTCACTTTCTGTCATTCTTGTGGGGGCAAAATGAGCTTCACTGTTATTGATATGTTGTTTGACTGCTTATGAGCATCCTCAATTTGAGACAAAGATCCAGCCACCAGATAAGTTGAGAGTCTGAATTTTTACCACGCCTTTGCCTGATGAAATAACTATCCTTATCTGCTCTATCAATCTCAACTGTTTGGAAGGTCCATGTGGACTCCATGCTTAGGAAACAATAAGAGATTAAAGACATTAAAGTAGAAGTTATTAGCAGGGCAGAAGCTAGCATAATTAAACTGACGGGGACCTAGTGATTCTTGATAATATCTTTTTTCTCATATCCTTCCTTTTACATTTATGTGTTTTCTAAGTACTGTGGATAACCGGCGACATTATTAGCCAATTTAAAGCTACTCAAATTACTTAAAGTGGAATGGTAAATAGCTAATATTCTGACTCATGACTGCGATACAGGGGCGCAGATTAGTCAGTGAGATTTGGGGTGTGTGAATCTCAAATATTCCAGCTAAAAAAAATAGTTGGCCATATGGTGAATATGTGAGATGACCAAGGATAATTTGGAATGTACCCATTATGAGCAGGGTCAGTACTGATTTAAATTAGATGGTCTCTGGGACGGATTTACTGTTTGGTACAAAGGTACTCTGTTGCAACAGTGACAGAATACTCTGTCTGCCAAAGTCTAGGTCTGCACATCCAATATGAGTTGAGTGCACTGAAAATTTTAAGCTGACAGAGTCAGATTTATGCTGTGACTGTAAGACTAGCCTGAGAGCCTCAAGACTAAAGTGGACTTCTTCCCCCTAGCAGCACTGCACCAGGAGATGCATTTGCAGAGTGGTGGAGAAAGGGAGCATGGTCTCTGATGACCTCTCAGCAGTCCAGCTGTGTGGGTCTTACTTGACATAACAGGAGAGCTAGTTGGCCCTCAAGGACCCTCAAGAGCCAAGCAGACTTAATTCATCGGAAGTAAGCCATTGAACTGCCCACTCTATTTAGAGTGGACAGTCAGATGGCATTTTGTTTACTGATCATCACCGCCACGTATATCTGGTAGTGAGGAACAGTAGAAAAATAGAAATCAGCACCACACCATGGGAGAAAACTGGTGTGTGCTTCTTTAGATTTGTTTTTCCAGAAACAAGCACCCACTTTCGGAGCTTGTTTTTTGGGAAAATAAAGCCTTTTGAAAAGTTTGAAGGCCAGCTGTCATATTTGAAGGGGCCGTCCATCACTGATATTGTCAGGAAGCACCATGGCAGAAGTTCCTGTATGCAGGCAGAGTAAAGTGTCTATGTTATGGCCAGGATAATTTTTGTGCTTGACGGGGTAACTTTCTGCATAAACCTATCCTTTGAGGCTTTTTCCTCTGTGTATGTGTGCAGCAGATGCAGAGCACATGCAAAGAGTATACAACAAGGAGAAATTGAGATATTTCTCCACGCTATGCCAGCCTCAGGCAGGCATACCCATATCCACAAAATTTAGTAAATATAGGTTTGCATCAAAATCCATGTGTGGATGCACAGAAACACCCATGCACCACATGGATAGCCCACATGATGCAAAGTAACAAATGCCAGTACAATGTGCTGCCTTGCATTGCTTTTTCTAACAAAACCACTAAATTTAACATTTGCATAGGTTTGCATATATCACAAATTTTGCGTCGGGCTACATAACAAAAGTGATGCAACCCAGATGCAAAATCTGTATATATCTGGGCCTATGTATATGTGGGTTTGCATCAAAATCAATGGGTTGGTGCACGCAGATGCCCCATCCATGAACATCTCGCCTGATGGAAAGTAACGCAAGGCAGCACAATGCACTGCATCACATTACTTTTTTGTACAAAGCCACATGAATTGACATTAGCGCAGCTTTTAAAATACCAAGAAAGATATTACACCACTGTTACTTCGAAAAAGTGAGACAACCCAGATTGGGCCTAAGTATATTTAAGTTCTGATCGAAAAAAATTATCAACTTAAAACCTGCGAAGATAATGAAATCAGTATAACAAAAAATCTGACACAGACATAGCAGACCTGACTCAGGCACCAAAAACCAACCACCAAGGCAAGAATATTTTTATTGGGGGCGGGGGGATGTTGCAACTCAAATCACCCCTGAAATTATGCCCCTGATGAGCTATCACTGAATTTATCCTGGTTACAGAGCTATCCATGCAGCGGTTCACTGCTTATCTTTCCTGCTGCACTGCTTATCTTTCCTGCTGGAGAGCTGAAGAGGTGAGCAGCCTCAAATAATCTAATATGTGCAAAAAGGAGCACAGTGGATGCTGGAGAACATAGGGGCATATCAACAACAACCGGCAATAATTATCGCTAAGCGCACTTAGCGCTAGGATAATTATCGCCGGCTAGCGTTGATTTTTATCACTGAGATGGCGTGCTATTAGCAACGCTTATCTCAATAGCGATAAAAATCCTCACGCTAAGTGGCTAACGTGAGATTATCCCTGGAAACCCAGCGATAATCTCACGTTAGCTTGTTGATAGGGACAGACAAACTTAGCCATGATATCCTCCTTCCATAGGATTTCATGGCTAAGTCAGAAAAATACCAGACGTAAAACAGCAGCGTTAACCGCGGTTAGCGCTTCTTTTTTTGTCTCTAACAGGGTTAGCGATATTCTTGATAATAGGAGAAATGTCGCTTAGCGACATTTCTCCTTTTATTTTACTCTGGAACGCCCCCTTTGCATCTCTGCCTAAAAACTATTTTGGACCTTACCCTTCACACTGATCTATTCATGGTGGTGCTATTTCAGATCCTATATTTCAGGTCAATATGATTGCTGCCTGCTGCTAGGTCAACTCTCTGTCTCTGACCACCTCACAACGTCAAAACTGTCCTGGTTTCTTTTTTTTTAAATGTATTTATTGATATTTTGAAAATTCAAAACACACAACACAACAAGCCAGCATATTAGCAGTACATGTCTAGGATTGAAATCAGCACAGTTATTACATTAAAAGACATTGTGCAACATGCGTCCCACCCGTCTGTACTCGGAAAAAGTATTGCCATTCACAGCCACTTTACGATGTCAAGTAGGGATACACATTTCTTGAAACTCGTTAGATGTGGCAGACCGTTCAGGCCGACCTCCAGTGAATGATAAAAAACATTGCCAGTTCACAACAACCCCTCAGCTGAATCTGCACTCGTCCGTGTTCCCCCATCTGTTCCCTGCTTCTTCCGAGCCTAAACAATAAACGGTTCCCAGATATCACGTGGCCTCGAAGTAGGGGGCATAAGTTCCCAGAAAATATTCGATTGGGTATGGCTGTATGTTATGTCCCTAATCCACTCTTTCACCGAAGGCACCCTCCTCCGTCCCCAGTGCACTGCAACTTGACGTTTAGCAAATAAGAGGTTTGTAGTTTACGCATCTTGACTAGCGTGTCTTTTACGTAGCTCAGTAAGCCCAGCATGGGGGAAGGGGTCAGAGACATACCAATGATTGGATTTATTGATGTGAAAATTGTGGACCAGACTGTAGCAAGCTTTGGACAGTCCAACGTCATATGTAAAAAGGAGGTAGGAGTGAACCCACAGTGCCAGCAACTCTCATCTTCTCTGAACCCCATGCGATGCAGGCTGAAAGGCATCCTATAAAACCTGTGGAGGTATTTAAAATGAATCAAATGGAGTCTATAGTTGGGGGACAGCTCGGTAAGCTGACATCAGCAATATTCCCATTGATCCTCAGTTAACGGGACAGGGAGCTCATCATTCCACCACTGGAGTGCTCTAGGTCTCACTATTGGGGCAGTGGTTTGCATGAGTGAGTAAAGACGTGTAATAAGTTTACGGGGCGATGGTGAGCGTAACAGGTTCTCCAAAGCAGGCAGGGGTGGCGGGCCCCTGGGAAACCATCACATAAGGCGCGACAGGCAGCGCGCAACTTATGATATAGGAACATTTTGGCAAATGGCACCCTCTGGCCTTCGGTTGCGACTGGAGGGGATCTGAACGTGTTTTCGGGGTACAGGTCTGCAAACGTGTTAAGGTTCATCTTCTGCGCCATTGCCGTACCAATTCCATCCCAAATGGAAGGCAACATGGGATTGTGTGCAATGAGATAGAGGGGGCATTCAGTATTGGAGCACCCACCCTCTTGCGCAGCTCGTCCCATGCCCATCGCAGTGTCTCTGAGGTGTCCATATCATCACGAGGACGGCAAGATGACTGATATAGTGCCACCCTGAGGGGAACTGGCGCCCTCGTGTCAGTTTCCACTGCCACGTGGGGTTGGAAAGTTGTCGGGTGAGCCCAGTAGTGCAAGAATTGGGCTTGAGTGCAAAGGAAATATTATTTCATATCTGGAGCTCCTAGCCCCCCCTGTTTCAACTGGAGCGTTAGTAAGTCCCATGAGACTCTGGCCTGTCTGCCCACCCACACCAGGGAAACCAGCAGTGATCTCAAGGCCTTTAAAAAATGCTGTGCCAAGGATAGCGGGAGCATAGACCATATTTTAACCTTCTCCTCCAACCATGTGATGGCACGGCCATAATTCAAATTCCACACCTCCTGCGTGTTACGACTTATCCAAACGTCAAAGTATTTGACTGCCTCAGCCTCCCACTTCAAAGGGAACCCAGAGATACTTGAAGTGTGTTATCTGTCAATGGAAATATGACGGACTTAGCCCAGTTAATAGAGACTCCGGCTAGCCCCCCGAATCGGATTAATTCCCTTAAAACGGGGTCTAAGTTTGCCACGGGATCGATGATATATAAAGTGACATCATCTGCATAGAGCGAAATAAGTAGGCTTTTGGAGCTGAATCCTACTCCCCTAGCCGTGTGGTGTTGCCTAATACGTGCTGCCAATGGCTCCATCGCAAACGCAAAAAGGAGAGGGGAAAGAGGACATCCTTGCCTGGTGTCTCACGTAATAGGGAAGGGGTCCGATAACAGGCCGTTCACCCTAATCCGACCAGTGGGCATGGTGTATAGCAACTGGATCAGGTTAATGAAGAGTGGGCTAAACCCCATGCGACCTAGTATAGCAAATAAATATGGCCACTCAAGCGTATCGAACGCCTTAGTAGCGTCAAGGAAAACTGCTGAGGCTTGCACATCAGGGTGGAGGTAGTGCAGCAACGAGAAAACAGTCAACAGATTGTGAGAGGTAGACCGCCCAGGTATAAATCCCGACTGGTATAAATCAACAATGGAAGAGTGTGTCCATCAGGTATGAACAAGTGCTGAAAGATGTAAAAAACGTGAATCACTATGTTTTAAAAGAACCCTCACTCACCAACCTAGTTGGTGACATGCTTCATCAATGGGTTCCCACCGGAGAGACCGAATGTCTCCCCGGTGTGCTGCGACGCCTGAAGTACAGCGGAGCTGGTTTTTTGTGTGTGGATGCAGTGCAAATGGTGGAGAACAGGCTTAGGCTAATCACACAAATTTTGTGAATGGATTTCATGCACACACATGGTGAAACTTTCCAAATTATCTGAACCTTCGGTAAACTCACTCGTATCAGCCCGTGTCGATAAAGGAAATGTCATGTGGTGCTCATTAGCGCTATAACTAATAGTGCCGGAAAGTGCTACACCCTGGTAGAAGGTGATTACGGCAAAACAGCCTGAATCAATCGCCATCACACTCATGGTCAGCACTGCAATCTGGCTGACTTCTGGGAGGCGGAAAACAATTAAGTGATGCTTGGTTTAAAATGAAGATGCGAGGAATTATCGTATTGGTCGGTGAACATCAAAAAAACCATAAATGGTGCTTACGTGATGTTCGAATCAATTTCACTACATGAGTCCGGGTGGGAGGCGGGACCTATAGTCACACTCTGTACAAGGAGTGAAATGAGTAAAACGAGATCAAAAACTTACATAGTTGAAGTAAAGGTATGGAACTCAGCACAGCAGAACCTTTACTTACTACTCCGAGGTCACCAGCCCTCTGTAAACCTACTCGGCCCTCCTACGGACTCGGATGTTAACGTCCGGACCGAGGGAGATGTAAAAGTAGTATGCGTCTTCCAATTGGGAGGCGTAACGTCATCACGCCTGTCACGTGAGACGGTGAAACGGAAGGGGATGACTAGACTGCTGACTTTCAGAAGACTGGGTAATTCCTTCCACGGCTTCCGGGGGAATCGCCCAACTCCAAGAGGTTTAGATCGGCAAAGTACCAATGGATTATCAATGTTACGGTGGGGTAAGATGCCGATCATGATTCAGGAGAAAAGGCTTTACACATAATAATAGTTATGCGCATTGGAATCAAGCATAGAATTATATGCCAGGGGCGCGAGATTGTTTTAGCGGTAAATGCCCCTTTCTAATGGGTTTTTAGAACGGACCAGAGGGAAAAGTACCTATTCCTGAAGTGAAAAGGCATCTGCTACATACTCATTCGTATAGCAACGTGGTCATGTCTTGAATAATAGGTGGTATTTAACAATGCGACTAATTTAGTGTAAAAAGAGTCTCAAAGAGATTGGACTTACACATAATCATAATTATAATTATAATTAGGCGCAATTCTCAAGACAGGTTGTTAGAATCAGGTATAGATGTTTATGCCCGAGGCGTGTAATTGTTTAAAAGTGAATGCCACTTCCTAATGGGTGTTCAGGACAGATCAAAGGGAGAAGAAAAACCTGTTGTTGAAATGGAAAAGCATCTACAACATACTCATTTATACAACAACGTGGTCATGTCTTGAAAAGTAGGTGGTATATAGCAGAGTGACTGATTAAATGTTTATCTTTTTAACATTTATCTTTTTAAAACTGTGCCCCATGGGATATTATCGTTGAAACCCGTAGTGTGACTAGACAGGCGATAGATCCAACGCTGCTCTTTTTCGAACAGAATGTTAGTTACCCTAATCCCTGGTCTGATTTGTTCAATTATAGTCCAGGTCAAATCGTCAGGGGTGTGTTTAAGAGCTACATAGTTTTCTGTCATTTTTGTGATACTTCTCCCACAGCGGATTGTGCTTCTATGTTCAACAATACGTTGTTTGATTTTGCGTGTTGTCATACCAACGTATCTGATCCCACACGGGCATGTCAGTAGATAGATGACGTTGGATGAGTTACAGTTCGTGTGTGCACGTTGACTCCACACTTTATCTTGTTCGAGATTCAGAGTCTTGCTTGCTTTCGTGAGGTGACACACACTGCACTGCCCACATGGGAAATGGCCTGTCACTTTGGGGAGTCCCCAGGATTGTAAAACAGACGGAATATTGTCAGATGGTACTGCTCGTGGCCTCGTGTGTACAAGGGCATCTTTTATGCTTCTAGCCTTCCTGAAAGAAAACAGGGGTTTCTCCCATTTTAAGTTGTTACTTACAAGTATGCCCCAATGTTTCCGAATAGATTTAGTAACAGCATTAGAAGCCGTGCTGTAAGTCGTCACACATGTCAAAGGGATTTCTTCCACTGCTTTAACTGAATCCTCCAATAAGGCTTCTTTGTGTTGATTTTTAGCCCTCTTATAGCTGCGGTTTAGAATTTTCTCTGGATAACCCCTTCAATTGCGTTTGGTGATAGTCAGATCCAGAAATATTATTTCGTTCTGATCATACGTGTTGGTAAATTTCAGGCTGGGGTCGCAAGTATTAATCCATTCAAAAAACTTTACAAGTTGGATTTCAGGTCCTTTCCAGATCACCAAGATGTCATCTATATATCTTTTCCAAAAAGATATATCGGGCGAGAACGGATTATTGGTGGTCAATATATGCTTCCGCTCGAAATCATGCACGTAAAGGCCTGCCACACTGGGAGCAAAGGTACTCCCCATGGAAGTACCGGTGGATTGGAGAAAGAGGGTCCCTTTGTATTCGAAGAAATTCTTTTCTAGGGCTAGGGTGGTGCAATCAACGACGAACTGTTTCGATGTCTGGAAATCCCAGGGGTTTTCCTCCAAAGTCTCACTGATGACCCTGATGGTATCTTCCTGAGGTATGCTGGTATATCGACTTTCTATGTCTAGAGATACCAGGAAAGTCGGATCATCTGTTAAGGTTACATCTTGTAAAAGAACCAACAAGCTCTTGGTATCTTTCAAGTAGGTCGATGTGCTCTGAATCAAAGGTTTTAAGAAAAAATCGCAGTATATGGAAAGAGGCTCCAGGAGAGAACCAATGCCGGAGACAATTGGACGGCCAGGTGGTGGAAACTTATTCTTATGAGTTTTTGGTAACGTATAAAAGTAGGGGATAGTCCCCTCACTTTAAGTTAAGAAATCAGCCTCATGTCTGCTTATATGTCCATTGGACTCTGCCTCTTCCACTAGGTTGACAATCATTGTTTTTAGCTCAGGGGAAGGGTCATTGGTTAGTGGGGTGTAACTGACCCTATCCGCGAGAAGGCGTCTGCATTCTGTGTCATAGGCTGTAGAGTCTTGGATTACAAGACCCCCACCTTTGTCAGCTGGTTTTATGACAATGGAAGAATTTGACTGGAGGGTTTTCAGTGCCAGGAATTCGGCGGCATTCATGTTCTTGAAGGTGCCGGTGTCTTGATATGCCTCAATGTCATTGAATACTGCCTGCTCAAAAGCTCAGGCAGTATTCAATGACATTGCGACCCCAGCCTGAAATTTACCAACACGTATGATCAGAACGAAATAATATTTCTGGATCTGACTATCACCAAACGGGAAGGCAAGCTACTTACTAAAACCTACTATAAACCGACCTCGAAAAACAATCTCTTAGCTTTCTCTAGCTTCCATCCACGACCCCTAAGAGAAAACCTCCCGTTTGGTCAATTCTTGCGCATCAGACGCAATTGTAGTCGCATGGAAGACTATCGCATTCAATCCGATAATCTATCCACTAAACTGAAGAGAAGGGGTTATCCAGAGAAAATTCTAAACCGCAGCTATAAGAGGGCTAAAAATCAACACAGAGAAGCCTTATTGGAGGATTCAGTTAAAGCAGTGGAAGAAATCCCTTTGACATGTGTGACGACTTACAGCACGGCTTCTAATGCTGTTACCAAATCTATTCGGAAACATTGGGGCATACTTGTAAGTAACAACTTAAAATGGGAGAAACCCCTGTTTTCTTTCAGGAAGGCTAGAAGCATAAAAGATGCCCTTGTACACACGAGGCCACGAGCAGTACCATCTGACAATATTCCGTCTGTTTTACAATCCTGGGGACTCCCCAAAGTGACAGGCCATTTCCCATGTGGGCAGTGCAGTGTGTGTCACCTCACGAAAGCAAGCAAGACTCTGAATCTCGAACAAGATAAAGTGTGGAGTCAACGTGCACACACGAACTGTAACTCATCCAACGTCATCTATCTACTGACATGCCCGTGTGGGATCAGATACGTTGGTATGACAACACGCAAAATCAAACAACGTATTTTTGAACATAGAAGCACAATCCGCTGTGGGAGAAGTATCACAAAAATGACAGAACACTATGTAGCTCTTAAACACACCCCTGACGATTTGACCTGGACTATAATTGAACAAATCAGACCAGGGATTAGGGTAACTAACATTCTGTTAAAAAAAGAGCAGCGTTGGATCTATCGCCTGTCTAGTCACACTACGGGTTTCAACGATAATATCCCATGGGGCACAGTTTTAAAAAGATAAATGTTAAAAATATAAACATTTAATCAGTCACTCTGCTATATACCACCTACTTTTCAAGACATGACCACGTTGTTGTATAAATGAGTATGTTGTAGATGCTTTTCCATTTCAACAACAGGTTTTTCTTCTCCCTTTGATCTGTCCTGAACACCCATTAGGAAGTGGCATTCACTTTTAAACAATTACACGCCTCGGGCATAAACATCTATACCTGATTCTAACAACCTGTCTTGAGAATTGCGCCTAATTATAATTATGATTATGTGTAAGTCCAATCTCTTTGAGACTCTTTTTACACTACATTAGTCGCATTGTTAAATACCACCTAATATTCAAGACATGACCACGTTGCTATACGAATGAGTATGTAGCAGATGCCTTTTCAGTTCAGGAATAGGTACTTTTCCCTCTGGTCCGTTCTAAAAACCCATTAGGAAGGGGCATTTACCGCTAAAACAATTTCGCGCCCCTGGCATATAATTCTATGCTTGATTCCAATGCGCATAACTATTATTATGTGTAAAGCCTTTTCTCCTGAATCATGATCGGCTTCTTACCCCACCGTAACATTGATAATCCATTGGTACTTTGCCGATCTAAACCACTTGGAGTTGGGCGATTCCCCCGGAAGCCGTGGAAGGAATCACCCAGTCTTCTGAAAGTCAGCAGTCTAGTCATCCCCTTCCGTTTCACCGTCTCACGTGACAGGCGTGATGACGTTACGCCTCCCAATTGGAAGATGCATACTACTTTTACATCTCCCTCGGTCCGGACGTTAACATCCGAGTCCGTAGGAGGGCCGAGTAGGTTTACAGAGGGCTAGTGACCTTGGAGTAGTAAGTAAAGGTTCTGCTGTGCTGAGTTCCATACCTTTACTTCAACTATGTTCGTTTTTGATCTCTTTTTACTCATTTCACTCCTTGTACAGAGTGTGACTATGGGTCCCGCCTCCCACCCGGACTCATGTAGTGAAATTGATTCGAACATCACGTAAGCACCGATTACGTTTTTTTTGATGTTCACCGACCAATACGATAATTCCTCGCATCTCCATTTTAAACCAAGGATCACATAATTGTTTTCCGCCTCCCAGAAGTCAGCCAGATTGCAGTGCTGACCATGAGTGTGATGGCGATTGATTCAGGCTGTTTTGCTGTAATCACCTCCTACCAGGGTGTAGCACTTTCCGGCACTATTAGTTATAGCGCTAAAGAGCACCACATGACATTTCCTTTATCGACACGGGCTGATACGAGTGAGTTTCCCGAAGGTTCACATAATTTGGAAAGTTTCACCATGTGTGTGCATGAAATCCATTCACAAAATTTGTGTGATTAGCCTAAGCCTGTTCTCTGTGAAATTATATATGTATTGTGTGAATCACTGTTTGTTTGTTCTGTTTTGTTTTTCACTTTTGCCTCAACAGAACTAAAGCTCTCAGAAATTCCTGAAGGGTTACCTTATTTTGACCGTAAGTCTCAAGCGGTTCTAGACCCCACAGGTTAGGGTACGCCTTAGCGCGCGTATACCGCCGTGGTGGCCTTACACTAGGTCCTGAAGAATGCTTCATGTAATAACGCCAGAAGCAGAAACATGTCGACCATTTTGATCACTTTGCACCAGATTTAGGACGTAGCTGGCCCAATTATCACCAGTTTTCTAACGTCCACCACATTGTTTTTAATTGTGTCCGGTTTACCACTATTAAAATTACTTATTGGTTCAAACTGTGACATATTTTAACCTACACTATCACCATTTGCACTGCATCCACACACAAAAAACCAGCTCCGCTGTACTTCAGGCATCGCAGCACACCGGGGAGACATTCGGTCTCTCCGGTGGGAACCCAATGATGAAGCATGTCACCAACTAGGTTGGTGAGTGAGGGTTCTTTTAAAACATAGTGATTCACGTTTTTTACATCTTTCAGCACTTGTTCATACCTGATGGACACACTCTTCCATTGTTGATTTATACCAGCCTTGGGGGACTAAGAGTGGCTCCAAAAAACTCCCTCCCTCTCTTGTTGTTAATTCATGAATCCCGACTGGTCAGGACGTGCGATGAGGGGAAGTAGGGGCTGCAGCCTGTTGGCTATCAACTTAGCCAGGATTTTAACATCCACATTTATCATTGATAACGGCCGATAGGAATATATCTGTGTTTCAGGTTGCGGGGTTTTAATAAAGTGATGATTATCGCCTCCCGCATGGTTGGAGGCAGTATACCAGTAGTTTGAGCCTCTTCATATAGTGCCAGTAGACGAGGCGCCAACTCCTCCACTTAATTGTTTTCCGCCTCCCAGAAGTCAGCCAGATTGCAGTGCTGACCATGAGTGTGATGGCGATTGATTCAGGCTGTTTTGCTGTAATCACCTCCTACCAGGGTGTAGCACTTTCCGGCACTATTAGTTATAGCGCTAATGAGCACCACATGACATTTCCTTTATCGACACGGGCTGATATGAGTGAGTTTCCCGAAGGTTCAGATAATTTGGAAAGTTTCACCATGTGTGTGCATGAAATCCATTCTCAAAATTTGTGTGATTAGCCTAAGCCTGTTCTCTGTGAAATTATATATGTATTGTGTGAATCACTGTTTGTTTGTTCTGTTTTGTTTTTCACTTTTGCCTCAACAGAACTAAAGCTCTCAGAAATTCCTGAAGGGTTACCTTATTTTGACCGTAAGTCTCAAGCGGTTCTAGACCCCACAGGTTAGGGTACGCCTTAGCGCGCGTATACCGCCGTGGTGGCCTTACACTAGGTCCTGAAGAATGCTTCATGTAATAACGCCAGAAGCAGAAACATGTCGACCATTTTGATCACTTTGCACCAGATTTAGGACGTAGCTGGCCCAATTATCACCAGTTTTCTAACGTCCACCACATTGTTTTTAATTGTGTCCGGTTTACCACTATTAAAATTACTTATTGGTTCAAACTGTGACATATTTTAACCTACACTATCACCATTTGCACTGCATCCACACACAAAAAACCAGCTCCGCTGTACTTCAGGCATCGCAGCACACCGGGGAGACATTCGGTCTCTCCGGTGGGAACCCAATGATGAAGCATGTCACCAACTAGGTTGGTGAGTGAGGGTTCTTTTAAAACATAGTGATTCACGTTTTTTACATCTTTCAGCACTTGTTCATACCTGATGGACACACTCTTCCATTGTTGATTTATACCAGCCTTGGGGGACTAAGAGTGGCTCCAAAAAACTCCCTCCCTCTCTTGTTGTTAATTCATGAATCCCGACTGGTCAGGACGTGCGATGAGGGGAAGTAGGGGCTGCAGCCTGTTGGCTATCAACTTAGCCAGGATTTTAACATCCACATTTATCATTGATAACGGCCGATAGGAATATATCTGTGTTTCAGGTTGCGGGGTTTTAATAAAGTGATGATTATCGCCTCCCGCATGGTTGGAGGCAGTATACCAGTAGTTTGAGCCTCTTCATATAGTGCCAGTAGACGAGGCGCCAACTCCTCCACTTAATTGTTTTCCGCCTCCCAGAAGTCAGCCAGATTGCAGTGCTGACCATGAGTGTGATGGCGATTGATTCAGGCTGTTTTGCTGTAATCACCTCCTACCAGGGTGTAGCACTTTCCGGCACTATTAGTTATAGCGCTAATGAGCACCACATGACATTTCCTTTATCGACACGGGCTGATATGAGTGAGTTTCCCGAAGGTTCAGATAATTTGGAAAGTTTCACCATGTGTGTGCATGAAATCCATTCTCAAAATTTGTGTGATTAGCCTAAGCCTGTTCTCTGTGAAATTATATATGTATTGTGTGAATCACTGTTTGTTTGTTCTGTTTTGTTTTTCACTTTTGCCTCAACAGAACTAAAGCTCTCAGAAATTCCTGAAGGGTTACCTTATTTTGACCGTAAGTCTCAAGCGGTTCTAGACCCCACAGGTTAGGGTACGCCTTAGCGCGCGTATACCGCCGTGGTGGCCTTACACTAGGTCCTGAAGAATGCTTCATGTAATAACGCCAGAAGCAGAAACATGTCGACCATTTTGATCACTTTGCACCAGATTTAGGACGTAGCTGGCCCAATTATCACCAGTTTTCTAACGTCCACCACATTGTTTTTAATTGTGTCCGGTTTACCACTATTAAAATTACTTATTGGTTCAAACTGTGACATATTTTAACCTACACTATCACCATTTGCACTGCATCCACACACAAAAAACCAGCTCCGCTGTACTTCAGGCATCGCAGCACACCGGGGAGACATTCGGTCTCTCCGGTGGGAACCCAATGATGAAGCATGTCACCAACTAGGTTGGTGAGTGAGGGTTCTTTTAAAACATAGTGATTCACGTTTTTTACATCTTTCAGCACTTGTTCATACCTGATGGACACACTCTTCCATTGTTGATTTATACCAGCCCTGGGGGACTAAGAGTGGCTCCAAAAAACTCCCTCCCTCTCTTGTTGTTAATTCATAAATCCCGACTGGTCAGGACGTGCGATGAGGGGAAGTAGGGGCTGCAGCCTGTTGGCTATCAACTTAGCCAGGATTTTAACATCCACATTTATCATTGATAACGCCCGATAGGAATCTATCTGTGTTTCAGGTTGCGGGGTTTTAATAAAGTGATGATTATCGCCTCCCGCATGGTTGGAGGCAGTATACCAGTAGTTTGAGCCTCTTCATATAGTGCCAGTAGACGAGGCGCCAACTCCTCCACGTATGTTTTGTAGAAGGCGGTGGTCAGGCCGTCAGGCTCATGGGCCTTATCAAGGGGTAAACTTTTTATGACCTGAGTGATGTCTTCCACAGTGAAACGGAAGTCCATGTAATCTCTATGTTTTTGATGGAACCAGAGGAGTTCCAAGGAATCGAGAAAAGATTGCATTCCCTCTGGGCATGCCACTTGGGTTGCAGTAAAAAGCTGAGAATAGAACGCAGAGAATTCACCTAGATTACCCGTCTGACCGCTAACAACATTCCACTTTATGGTAACCAGTTCGGGAACGTACGCAGTGGAGCGAGGGGGTCGGATAATACCAGCCAACGTGCATCTCGGCCTGTCACCCTCGCCATACCTCCGTGCCTCCGCATACTTCCCTAGAAACTTAATTTCGCGTTGTACCTCTTCAGCATAATCTAGCAATTTGGTCTTCAAGAGGGCCATAGTGTCAGGTTCACTTGAGGAGTAGAATTGTTCTTCAAGCCCTTTTATTAGAGACTAGAGTGAGGTTAGCGTGCCTCTAATTGCTTTCAATACTCCCGCCTGGCGGGCTATGCATTGTCCACTGCTGACCACCTTAAACGCGTCCCTGAGAGAGGCCTCAGTGTCCACCAAATCTGCATTGAGAGTGAAATAGTCGATAATATCTGTTTGGATTTCCTCCTTAAAAGCCTCATCTAACAGGGCGTGTGGTGGGAGTCGCCAGGAGAATGCTCGGGGAAGGGACTCGGGTAGCATTCATTTCAACAGACACGGGGTGCGGTCTGACAGGGAACGCAGCAGATGCAACACATTAGTGGTCCAGGTGGCCACGTCACGCGAGACTAACCAAATGTCCAGGCGGGACCAGGCGCTGTGATGTTCTGAGATACAGGTACCCTCCCCTACCAAGGGGTGCCTCCGACGCCATATATGAACTAGGTCACCATCTGAGATTATGGCATTCAAGGCAGCACCAGCAGCTGGATGTAGTGACCGGGCCACCCCCGCCTGTCCATGTCATCATATAAAATGGCATTAAAGTCCCCCCAGAGAATGGTACTGCAGCCAGTTGCTCTGACCCTAGTCCACATGTCGTGGAAGAAACTGGGGGAATCTACGTTGGGCCGTATATCACTGCTATGACTAGGGAAACCCCACCCAATGTGCCCTGTATGAGAATGAACCTGCCCTCAGGGTCTCTGTGAATTGCACCTTCTTTCCAGTCCAGACCTTGCTTAATCAGCACAGCCCCTCCACGGGAATAATTAGAGTATATGGAGGAGTAGGCATGACCCTATCTGTTGTGTCTGAGCCTTGGGGATGGCGTAAAATTAAGGTGGGTCACTTACAATAGACATACATCTGTATTGTGTCTAGATAGGTAAGCATGCACGAGTCTAGACTTCCTGCCATCATACAGTCCTCTAATGTTCCATGTAAGAAAGTTCAGCGACCTATGGGCACTCTTGGACTGAGCTTGCAGGGGTCTTTCCTCTTTAGGTTGGGCACCCTCCACCCTGGGTCTCCTCCACCCCAGATCCAAAGGAGAGGCCTAGGAAGTTCCACAGATCAGCGGGACGCGAGGGTTTGAGAGGCATGCCAGCGCCCCCACAAGGGCGGTCCCCTGTACTTACGTACAATAAGGTTACAAGAGTTTGGTACTCGATCTGTTTCTAGGTTCCATATGTTTTCCTTGATAAGGGAGGGGGGAGGGTACTGGGATTCCGGCGCGATTGGGGCGCTGTTGTGGGAGGGGGTGAAGGGGGGGTTACCGCCGGGAGGACCTCACGGGGAAACAAGAGTTGGTTGTTGTGCACTAAGCCCTGAAATGTCTGTGGGTCTACGCTGTGCTACACCGCTGACATCATGTCCGTTTGTCACTACTGGGTCAGGGTGGCTGCTCTGCCTTGGCCGCGGCCTGAGGGGTCGCGCATCTTTGTGGTGCTTCCTGCCTTATAGAGGGGACCCATAGTGCCGTGATCAAGCTCTTGTCATGGAATGTGCGGGGGCTGCGCGATCCTAGGAAGAAAAGGCAGATCCTTGCTTACCTTGATAGACATGACATTAGTATAGCTGCCCTTCAGGAAACACACACTGACCCCCGCTGCCCCCCGGCATTTGGGAACAGGTGGGCCGCCCACCGGGTGTTTTCGGCATATTCCACGTACGCTAAAGGCACGGCCATCCTGATCAAGCGGGGGACGCCCTTCAGGTGAGGGGTGATGAGAAGTGATGGCGAGGGCAGATACTGCATGGTGTGGGGCACTCTGGGAACGCACTCGGTGGTCATTGTCAGTTATTACGGCCCCAACACTGACAGTCCCGACGTCCTGAATGCTCTGTGGGGTAAGATATTGGAGGTGAGAGCCACTCATGTACTATGGGCGGGAGATTTCAATACGGTCAGTGATCCTGCCCATGACCGGTCTACGCACTTGCCCCACCATTAAACGCGTAGCCAGGGAGCGCTGTAGGGGCTATTAGAAGGCGAGGAACTAGTGGATCTGTGGAGACACAGGCACGCAGCGACAAGGGAGGGAACCTTCCACTCAGCCGTACATGCCTCATGGTCAAGGTTGGATTACTGGCTGGGGTCTAGGGGGGTCTGCACCTGGGTGCGGGCGATTGACCACTTGGCCCGCACACTATCTGACCACTCTCCGGTCTGCCTTACTCTGACTATTCCGGGCTCTTTGGCGGGCTCCAGGAGCTGGCAACTAGCGCCGGAAGCACTAGTGGACGAGGTCTTTAAGACCGAACTGGAGGAAGCTATAACTGACTTCTTTGACAGGAACAATGGGTCAGTGAAGCGTGTGAGCACGCTTTGGGACACATTCAAAGTGACCATACGTGGCGTCTGCATGGCCGAGAGCTTTGGGGTACTGAGGGATATTCGTTGACGGCTCCGTCGACTGGAGGATGACATTAAGAGGTTGGAGGCAGGCATTTGGCAGCTGGGTGACGGGGAGGGGAGGGCCAGGCTGAGAGACCTGATGACAGAGTATACTGCTGAAGCGGACAGGGAGATGAAGTTCAGGGGAAGTATGCTCAGGCGTGGCGATGCGGGGAGGGCGGCAGGCCCGGCAGGGCCTTGGCGCAGGACATCCGCCTGCCGCGGCATGCCAACCACGTTCTGGAGGTGGAGGACAGGGAGGGCATTGGGCAACACCCACAAAGATGGGGCCTTGATTTTGCAGACCTTCGCCGACTTCTATGCTGACCTATATCGCTCCAAAGGCATCAATGAGGCAGACCTCCCCCCCTATTTTAGCGATATTACTCTAGGGTATCTGACTGATAACCAGAGAGAATTCCTTTGCGCGCCATTCACTAATGATGAACTGAAGGAGGCTGTTTTCCAGTTGAGATCCGGGACGGCGCCCGGACCTGATGGCCTCCCGAGTGACTTTTATCAGCAATATCTTGACCTGCTTGGCCCCATCCTGCAGGCAGTATACGCGGAGGCTCTGGAGATGCAGGAACTACCGCCCACAATGAGAGACACCCTAATGATATCAATCTTGAAGCCGGGTAAGATGCCCGATAGGTGCGACTCGTATCGGCCCCTGTCCCTTATAAACGTGGACAGCAAAATACTTACCAAAATGCTGGCCAATAGGTTGAACCTCCTGATGGATGGGCTGGTCCTGCCAGACCAAACGGGATTTATTCCCGGGAGGTCCACGTCCCACAGCCTTCGTACCCCCTTCTCGATCATACAGCAGGTGGACCCGCAGCTGCCTTTGGCGGCTGTGTTTCTGGACGCCACCAAGGCATTTGACTCTGTAGAGTGGGCATACTTGCACGCCGTCCTGCGCAATATGGGATTCCCGGTGGGTTGCTTGGATTCAACTTCTCTACGCTGCCCCGGCGGCTAGGGTACAAATCAACGGCCTTCCTGCTGACGCGCGGCACTCGGCAGGGCTGCCCGTTATCGCCGCTATTGTTTGCCCTGGTGATGGAGCCACTAGCGGCGAGAGTGCGCCAATATCATCAGGAGAAGGCACTGCGATGCTTGCTGTGCCCCATCTTGATTTCGCTTTATGCCGATGATGTTACCCTCTATGTCAAGGACCCGAAGCATAACCTGAACCCGCTGCTGCGGGAGTTCATTCGCTTTGGTGGGCTGTCTGGCGTACGGATCAACTGGGCGAAGTCTCAAATATTCCCGCTCACTCCGGCAGTTGTTCCCTTTGAGCTAGACTTTCCGCTGGAATGGTGTACTGACACCGTCCGATACCTTGGGGTGAATGTTGCCCTGGACCGAGAGGATGTGATCCGTAACAACTACGGGTGTGCCATGGACTCGCTCACTGACATGATCACCCAATGGATAGCCATGCCCCTCTCAATCGCAGATAGGATCTTGTTAGTTAAGATGGTGGTGTTGCCCAAATTCCTTTACTTCTTCCTGAACATACCCTACTTCCCGGGTCGCCCTTTCTTCTCTACGCTACAAACGGCTCTCTTGCGCCTTGTGTGGGGCGGCAAACAGCCACGGATAAGGTGGGACACGTTGGCCAGTCTGTATTCGGACGGGGGCCTCGACCTGCCTAACTTTGAATTGTATTATATGTGCGCTCAGGCACACTATGCGCATTACTGGTTCAGGGGGCCGAAATACACGGCCCACATGGCTGTGGAGCACTGGCTGGCTGACCCCGTCCCGCTGGAGGGGGCGCTCCTGCAGTGCATCTCGACGCGTGAGCGGGAGCCCTCAACCATAGAATGTACGGTGCGGGCTTGGGGTTGGATTGCACGTAAACTGCAGGCCCCAGTGATCTACTCCCCCCGGATGCCGTTGGTGTACCACCCCCAACTGTCCCTCCTTCGGGAGGGCATCTTCCGCAGGTTTGCAAGACACCGGGGGATCAGCACGTGGGGAGACATCTACCCTAACGGGACGTTTGTCACCCTCCAGCAGCTATGTCAGGAACCTCCCCCTGATGCTATGGAGACCTTCTTGTATGCGCGCTTGCGGGAGGGAATGCGAGCCTGCACCCCGGGGTTCCCGAGGGAGCCGCCGGTGCTTCCCCAGCTCCATCTTCTCTTGGGGGTACAGACCGCATCCCACTTGGTCTCCACCCTTAATAAATCACTATACGCTGAAGTTGGCGCGCCACAGGGTGCTGCCCGAGCTCGTAGGTCTCAGGACTTGGTGCAGGAAATCTCGGACCAGGAGTGGCACTATTGCTGTGCGCAGATAGAGAAGGTGTCCGCGAGTACCCGGCTGCGCATTACGCACTTTAAATACGTGCAGAGATTCTATCATACGCCTGTTCGCCTGAAGCGGTTTGGGCTGCGGGCTGATGCCAGGTGCAACAGGTGCCGAGCAGATGGTGCCGACCTGCTGCATTTAGCCTGGAGCTGCCCGGCCCTATATGATTATTGGGTACAGGTATTCAATGCCGTGGGGAAGATGCTGGGGACCCCGCTGCTGTTGTCTCCACTGATGGGCGTACTGGGGTACACTGAAAAGCTCCCCGTGGCACATAGGAGGTTTGCCTCTATCTGTTTCCTTCTTGCCAAGTGGAGGGTGGCCTGCAGGTGGGGCAGAGGGAGGGCGCCGAAATTCAAAGATTGGTTGCAGACAATGATTCTTTGGCAGGACCAGCTTGCCCTGTATTCTGACCTCCTGCCATCGGCATCCCGGCCCCGGGACATATGGGGTCCCTTGAAGTCATACTTGCTGTCACACCCGCGGCTTCCGGGCGGGCCTGCTCCCCCTTCCCCCCGCGGCTAGGACCGCACTCTAGATGCTTAGGGAGGCGATACGGACTGTTGACCCTTCTATTGGATTACTCTCACTGTGAGGTTAGCGAGGCGGGGCTTATTTAGGTTGTTCTGTTCAGTTGTTAATGCTGCTATCCCCGGCGGGCTACTATATTGTACATCTGCGATCACTGTGACGGGGCCGGCCCGTATCGGGTTGTAGGCGAACCGCTGTGTACACCACTGCCTTTCACTTCTTATAACATGCTGCCGGCCACTTGTGGTTGTAGGCATTATGCTGTGCACTGCTATGCTATGCTGAATAAAGGTTTTTGAAAATAAAAAAAATAAACATAAAAAAGAAAGTTCAGCGTCTTAGTGCGGTGTCATACAATACGAGCTGCAGGAGGGGATGTAAACAATGTCTCCCTACTATAAACAGTGCAATCTGACCAATAAAAGTGCAAGTACTGGCTAAAACAATAAAACAATCCCCACCCTCCACCCACTCCAACCCCCAATCAGGTTGTAGAATACTCTCCCCTAAACAAACAAAAAAACATCGAATACGTGTCTGTGCAGGGAGTTCTCCCATAGGGGCGCAGTAGTACCGGCGAACTACCCTGTTCGTAGAGAGTGGCCGAGAGTACTGCGGAGTGTGCTGCATGATAGTTCCAACACAGTAAATTCCAGAACTCTGTGTAGCCCAATTCCAATAATTGTATAATACTCAAATACACCCAGGCCTGCCCATAGCGCAACTAAATATACAGGTTATATGACAGTACGATATGACAGTACGATACCCATGTCAGTCATTATCACTGAGGTGGTCGGCTGAAGATATCTCAGATCCCTGAGTCTCTCTATTCCTCTTCCCTCCGACATGCTTGGCAAACTTCAAGGCAGACTTGCATCTGTAAAGAAGTGGGCTGTGCCGTCATGCGATACATTAAGCTTGGCAGGGTACAGTTATGAGTAAGAAATCTGTGCTTGAAGCAGGATATGTTTTGCAGGCAGGAATTCATGCTGCGCCGCCTGCACAGCTGGAGTGAAATTGGGATGGAACGATATGGTATTTCCCTTGTGGAAAATGTTTCTCTTTTCCCTAGCAAGTCATAGAATAAAGTCCCTGTCTTGGTAGTTCAGGGGTTTTGCCAGAATGGGCCTGGCTGTTGTTCCAACCGGGGGCTTGGGTCCCTGTGACCTATGCGCCCTTTCCACCACGAAGACGGGAGACAAGTGAAGATCAAAGAGGTCATGGAGCAAACCTGTGATAAAAGTCTCATCTTAGATATAGCCGTCATTTCCGGAATCCCAGTAGTTCGTAGGTTGTTTCTGCGTGACCTCGCCTCCAAATCCTCGTTCTTTTCTCAGATAACTCCCAACAGTTTTTCCATATGTAGTAGCTGTTCCTTTGTTTACACTTGAAACTCGTGGAAGTCTGTGTTTCATGTTTTTTAGTACGTCAAGGCTGGTCTTGTGCATCGCCACCTAGGTCTTGCCAGCGTCCAGATGTGCGGTGAGTGTGTCCAGTTTGGTATTGATATTGCGCAGGTTTGTGCGCATCTCTAGCATGAGGGTCCGTAGGTCTTCACCGTGGTCCTCCGCCTGCGTTTCATGCTGACTCTCCGAGTTCACGTCTGGGTCCAATTCCGTGTGTCTTGTGGTTTTTTTATTTTCAAAAGTAAGTTTCAGCTGCTTGGCATCTTCTTTCAACATGTTCTCAAATGCAATGTGAATTTGTGGAGGACAGGAGTAGCCTGTTAGGACCGGGCCCAGCACACCGCATTACTTGCTCAATTTTGAGTGTTTCCTGCGCCTGTGGCTCCCTCCTCAACTACCAGCCCCTCCGGCTATGACTGAATGAGGCACCTCTCTCCACTTACGAATCCACGCCTCTGTATCAGCTCAATCTGAGAGCGCACACTGGCATCAACCAAGCATGCCCCAAACAGCCTCTTGTCTCAGTCTGTGTGGTCTTGGTGTTACTCCTCAGTACTCCAGCACCATTGGCCCTTGCGCAAAATGTCCACCTCACGGTGATCAGGGCTGTGGACGCAATGTGGCACACACTGCACTTCAGGGTGTAAAACACAGTACAGGCAGTTTCTTTAGAGGGCCAAGGGGGGGGGGGGGCAGTTTGTCAGCATGGGGAATCCACCACAAGTCCAGCCAGCACCCCCAGAGGCAGCCGGGCCCAGCTCAGATGTGACGCGGCTGTAAAATGGCATCTGCAACATCCGGAGCACTTCTCTCCTATCTCAACCCCTGTGCCTCATTGAGTAGGGCATGTGTGGCGATGCATGCAGTGGGGCCCCCTAGTCCTTCGGCCAAAATCGGTGCCTCAGTCAGGGGGTCAGCTGGAGACAGGGGTCACCAACGCTGCTCCGAGGCTGAGGCCTGCACTGCGCCAGCCATCGCTGGCTCGATTTGCAAGGGCTGCCCTCCCTCAACGCTTCCGGAGATGTTTCAGCATCCGGCCATTCACAATGAAGCCGCATATCTCAGCACCAGAGCGGGGTACGCTTACAGAAGTTTCAGCGCTCGAGTCCTCAGGTATTCTGTTGGCACAGCAGCAGCACTCCGTGTGCAAGGATAACTAAAGGATCGTTCCCCGGCCGGCGGAGTGCAATCACAGAGTGACCATTCAGCTGCGCGGCAGACCACGCCACCCCAAACACTGTCCTGGGTTGCTTGTATTCTGGCACAGGAAGAACATGGCCTGTGAGTTTGTCCTGGACTATTGTCATAGGAGCAGGGTCAAGCCTGATTTGCATGTGGTTGGGTCCAAACTGAGGTGCCAAGGTGTGCTAAATAATGATGTACTGCGATGTGGACCTGAGTAAAAACCAGTTGCTGAGATTAATTCAAGCATTTCATCTATCACTTTTTGTATACGTTAGTGTGTTGTCTTAAGTCAGGGGTTATGCGCAGATGTGGGTCTTGTGCCTGCTGTGTCACTGGCATTAAGCTACACCTAGCTGATGGACCCTAACTAGGGCTAATCCGGTCCTGGGTTTCTTGAATTTGGGTTCAGGGAGGACCTGGCCTGGCAGTTCTGACCTGACTGATCCCATTGATGCATGGTCAAGACTGATTTGTATATTGTTGGGTCCAAACTGTGGTGGCATGTTGTGCAAAATAATGATGGACTGGGATGTGGCCCCAAGTAATAACCATTGGCTGAAATTATTTCAAGCATTTCATCTATTACTTTCTCTATACTTTAATGTGTGGCCCTAAGTGGGACTGGTATGCCCAGGCATGGGTCCACTACACACTATGTCACTGACATTATGCTATACCTGACTGATGAGCCCTAAGTAGGACAAAACTGGTCCTGGGTTCCTTATATTCTGCTTCAGGGAAGACCTGGCCTGGTGGTTCGGCCTGGACTGTTCCCATTAGAGCATGGTCAAGACTGATTTGCATGTGTCTGGGTCCAAACCGAGGTGGCATGGTGTGCAAAACAACAATGGACTGGGATGTGGCCTAAGTAATTATCAGTGACTGAGATTAATTCAAGCATTCCAACCATCACTTTTTGTATACTTGGTGTGTCGCCCTAATTGGGACAGGGATGCCCAGATATGGGTACCATGCGCACTGTGTCACTGGTATCAAGCTATAACTGGCTAATGAGCCCCAACAAGGGCGAAACTGGTCCTGGGATGCTTGTATTCTGCTTCAGGGTGGACCTGGATTGGCAGTTAAGGCTGAACTGCTTCCAAAGGAGCATGATCTGGACTGATTTGCCATGGGCTATATAGTGAATAAGTGAGGTGACCAAGGATTGGGATGGATTGTGTCCTTGAGGAGCAGGGTCAGTACTGATTTACATTAGATGGACTTCTGGGCCGGATTTACAGTTTGGCAGACAGGTACTCTGTTGCAACAGTGACAAAGTACTCTGTCTGCCAAACTGTAGGTCTGCCCACCCAATAGTAGTTGAGTGCACTGCAGGTTTTAAGCTGACGGAGTATAATTTACGCTGTCACTGTAAAACTTCTTTCGGGGGCCCAATGGAATAGGTGCCATTGGAAGTAAGCCATCCGACTGTCTTATTTAGAGTAGACAGTCAGATGGCTTTCTTTTATTGACCATCAGCGCCAGGTATATCTAGTGGTTAGGAACAGTACAAAAAGAAAAAACCACCACCACACCATGTGAGAAAACTGGTGTGTGGTTCATTATGAGATTTTTATTTCAAAAAACAAACTCCCACTTTGGGAGTTTGTTTTTAGAACTTTTGTTTTTTTTAAAAGTTTGATGCCAAACGTCATATATGAAGGGGCGGTCCATTAAACGTTTCCTAACTTGTCAGGAAGCGTCATGACAGCAGCTCCTGCCAATGTATAGATGTGTTCATAAGACATCTCTAAGTTTGGCAGGAAGAACAAAGCAAGCAGTAAAATGTCTGTGGTAGGGCCAGGATAGCTTTTTACCTACCTCCATAAAACTAACCTTGAAGGTCTTTTTCTCTTTGTATCTGTGCAGCAGATGAAGATGAACTGGGATGCGGCCCGAGTAATTACCATAGGTTGAGATTAATTCACGTATTTCATCCATCACTTTTTGCATCATTTTTAAAAAAATCAGGACTATTGACTTTGTCAGATTGTTACCATATTAATCAAATCCCCAAAATTATGCCCTTTTCTCCATAATGAATTGAATCTTAGGAAATCATTTGAGATACTACTAACAATATGTACTGCAATTAAGTATAATTGAAATCAGCAAAATACATTGACTTTCTTTTCTGTGCATAGCATTACAAATGCAATAAAACATAATACCATGGTAAGTAACAAGCTCAAAGCACTAAAGAAACCGTTTATCAAAGAGCTAGCTGCAGGAATGTTTGCAAATTCAACACAACTCTCCTAAGGTCACTCTTACAGTGCCCCAGGATACTGAGAGTGGCACACAAAAACCAATGGTGGGCTCCAATGAGGAGTCTGCTACTCTCTTGTCTATCCCACCCCATACACAGTGGTACCCTTATGGTGCCCTTCTAGGACACTACCACAACAGAATGAAAATTTTGATAAGTGGCCCGGAAGCTTCTGAAGTTGCAGCAAAACTTTTTCCTTCTCCCTTTTTTCTTTTCAGAATGAAGCCCACATAGAGCCTCTCCTTTTTAGGTCGAGCATTCGAGACATATTGTAATTTCTCCTGTGGCTTAAAACCACTGCCCTGCTCTTGATTTATTTGTCTCAGTGCCATTAAAATGTTTGCTTGCTAGTGGCCAGTCCTGCTTCTTTTTCCCTCCTTTTTCTCTTCTGTTCCTCCTAGCAGCAGGGACTAAGTACTGGCTCATAATGGTTCTTCATTTGTTCTTTGGGGGGACTATTGTTTTTCTTGGTTTCCTGCTATGTTACTGTTTGCCTTTGTTCAGCTTTGGTGGCATAGTTGTTTGGCTCTAACTATAGAATGTCTCCCTCCCACCTTCTCTTAATGCTACAGTTGGGTCAGTGCTGCCTCCCACGCAGTGCCTCACATTCAATTAGTTGTATTTTTTAACCTTTTTTGCTATTTTCCATGTCGATCGGCGGTTGGGCTGCGTTTGGTAGGATAGGACTTTGTTTGGGCTTCTTTTTACAGGTGGTAGGTTTTTTTTTTTCCTAAACTCAATTTAGTAATACACAAAACATTATGTATATGCTAAACAAAAAAACGTATATTTGGGCATTGTTCATCCTCTTTAAAAATGGTGCAGCAGCTTTAGTGCTCAGTGTGAAGATTGTGCTGTCCTACATTGCTTTCAGTTGCGGAAACTGGGACAACAAGGAGACGCCCATCTTTTACCACAAGTAAGAAAATATTCTTGCTCACGAGCTTTGAGCGACACACTGTTTACTGTCTGCAATGTCATGTCTTAAAATATGATTTCAGCCTATTTTGCTGCCTTATTCTAGCTCACTCCAACATGGCTGCCCATGTCCATGTTCTTTCCTTTCCTTTTTTTTCATCCTGCATGCATGCACTGTAATTTTACTAATCACCTTTGCCTCTTTTACTTTACCGGATTCTGGCGTTTGCCTTCTTGACAAGATGCTCACTGGCAAGTGCTGCCCCTCGCTCTACATTGAAAGTCTCTGTGAGGGTTCTTGTTTCTTATGTGGGTGTTAATCTGCAGTTTTGCAAATGTGTCATAAAGGCATGTATAATATTTGCTTAGTGTAGGAGAGTAGGATCTGCCTCTTAAGTTGCCCCCACTTTTGTTTCTGATGTTAACACTGGTTTCTGGCTATAGTCTGGCTGGGACCCTGCTAATCAGGGCCCCAGCCTCTCTGTTCTCTCTAAACAACATGGAGTGCATATTCGATGCAATAGTGATTGGATACTGTGGCACCTTATGAGCCCCTAGTATATGGTACCTTACGTACCAAGGGCATAGGTACTTCACAGAGCTACCAGGGGCTGAAGCATGTATTATGCCACCCCTGGGAAGCAGACTAAATCTGACACCACAGGCCTGCTACTGCAGCCTCGGTGAGGTAGTGTTAGCACTCCTCACTGAGATATAGGTACACTATATCTCTACCTGCACACACATATAAACCTATCAGTCACCCCTAAGGCAGGCCCTATCAATCCTGAGGGCAGGGTGTTTGGTTTCCATGTAAGGGGGTGCCACTGCCTGAGCAGGGCCCCTCTGCAGCTCTCAGAGTCCATTCTCAGGGGCTGTTTGTTTATGCGGTCAAACGATATACTCTTAAGTGCATTATAACCTCTAGGTAAATGCTAACTCTGGGATGGCTGCATCAAAACATGGTGTGTTTGCTGTCAAACGTTTTGGAATCATACCCTCGCACCAGTAACTGGTGTGGGAGTATGATTCCACCCTTCTAGAGGGATAGACATGTACCTACTGTGGAAACACGGTAGAATCCTGAAGAGCCCTGGCATCACAAAATGGATCCCACCAGTCACAGACACTGGGATGCCCTCCTGCTGCTGACCGAAACTCGCAGTGGAGGAGGCCCAACAATAGGCATCCTGTCACAGGGAGGTGTAGCCACCTCCCAGACAGGGTTTAGTGTATTGGGGCTGGGTGGGTGCACTCCTAGAGTGCTTTGAAGTCCTGCACTGGGGGAGCAGTAGGCTCCTCTGTGCATACACCAGTTCAAACCGGCTCAGGGGCTACCTGCCCCTGCTCTGGCGTGAAACTTGACAAAGGAAAGTGGGTGTAGCCACCCACTCCCCTGACCCTCCCATAGGAGGGGTCATAGAGCTAGTCCCTCCCTTCCTTGTAGTATAAGTTAGGGAACCCTTGCCATTGCAAACTAGATATCCCTGGACGACGCTCTGAAGAAGAATCCTGGACCTTCAAGGTTCCACTACCTCTGGAAGACGGAAGAATCTCCCTTGGAGTCAAGGAGTGACTCCCTGCTTGGCAGGTACCCAATCTTACAATCAACAGTCGCAAACTTTCCTGCTCCCGCCAGAGTCCAAAGTCCCTGCAGCCCTGAATGTGGATTTCCTGACTTCTCCAAGGCCATCGTGAGTCTCCAGCGACGCTGAGGCAAGTGAATCGCACGAGCGACGAGGAACTGCAAAACCTGGGTACCAGGCACTATTTTCGAGTGCAACCCCTTTGCGACACTCTATGAACTTGTGCATTGGACCACGTGTGGTCCAAGCCTCCAGCAGGACTTCATCCAAAGATCAGAGGCTTACCTTGTCCCGAGTCACCGTGGGCTCCTGGTGAGTGAATCCTCCCAAGGCATCTTTGCGATCCCTTGCCAGTTGGCTTGTGGGTCCCCAGAAGACTTTCCTACAGTATCAAAGGGCTCCCCTGGTAGCTCCAGGCCTGCCCCGGCTTGCCCTTGCTCGGTGAGTCCCTCAGATCTTGCTGGTGTGCACCGCTGACTTTTTATCCTTTCCACAAGACTTGCTGTTACCAAGGCTTGTTGACTCCAATCTGGTCACCGACACCGCAGTAAGCTGCAGACTTTGTGGGACATGCTGAATTCAGCTCCTGGTTGTCATCAACACTTCTTGGACCTCGTGGCTGAAGAGTCAAGACACCCATGATCACCTGAAATCACCCGACGACTGTAGGCATCCATCTTTCTTGCCCCGGGTCACTGCCAAGTGATTTTGAACACTGTCCGTTCTGCTTTCAGGTCTTCCTTCTTCTGAATCCAGCCTTGGATTCTACCGGACACTTCTCCTGTCTTCACAAGCAGCAAGTCTTCTTTGGCTCCCATTGAAAACGACGCCGCAACCCGACACCAAAAGACACCTATGCACCCGGCTTCCCTGGGTGAGGTAACTTCAGCACTACGGTGCTCCTGTGGGTGTTGGCTCTAGAACTACTTACCCTGTAAGTGACTTGCTTGTAGACTCTCCCGAAGTATCCTTAAACTCTAAATTTGCATTTGCGACTTGCTCCATTGAAGTCAATTGGGATCCGCGGCTGTGTTCTGACATTGCATGCGTCTCCCGTGGGTCCTTTACTTACCTGCCTTTGGTGGATTAGTGAGGCCCCAGCACTTCTGAAGGCCCTAGGCCTTGTCCCTTCTCAAGTCGTTATTCTTAAGTCTCTTTTTTAGTATATGGTCTGGTACGCCCTCAGGGCCCCAGCCATATTTGTGCTTAACTTGTTGTGAAATGTTGATTTGTGCATATGTTCCTGTCTCCTAATGTCATAAAGAGTTTAGGAGAGAGTTGTTAGTAATAAATACATATATATTTTATATATAAACCTGTGTGGTGTCCTTTCATTTAGTAATTCAAGAGATTATAAGGTAAAACAAGCTGCTTTACATTCCTCTAAAGACTTAGCCTGAAGGTTGCTCTCCACAGCTACCACTAGGATAGCTTTCTTTAAAAGGTTTTCTTAAATCTACTACCATAAGAGTCGAATTGTACTGGTGCAAGGTGGCCACTTTAACTAGTGACCAGCATATACCAGGCCGACTTCTCACATTGGTGGGCAGCATGTGAGATTCCAGCTTGCCATTGTTTTACCAGAAAATCTCTATTTGAATTACTAACTGAACACCACTATAGGTACTCAAGGTACATATAAAGTCAAGCTTTGTATCAATAAGTTCTACTGAACTTAGAGCTGTGTGTCAAGGGATAGCACACCCTTTCTACAGCTCAAGCAATGATCAGTAGGCCACAAACTAGTGTAGGTAGTACAACACTGCACAGCACTAGAATGTCCTTAAGGGGTGGAGCCAGTGGGTCCACTCAGCCTCAGTATAAGGATATGACTTTATTTGACTTGAATGTGTGCTGCAAGGCACCTGAAGCTAGGACAGAGTCCCTCCACACTACACCTGATAGATCTGCTGACAGCAGATGATCTTAGATTAGCTCTAGGAGCTAATAGGTCTGAAACAGGTGTGGGTCAATTACAGTGTCTGGGTCAGATGATGAAAATCAAGATGACCTGTACTATGTGGTTGAAGGGCCAGATCCACAAGGATCTGAAAAGGACAGAGGAATTTGCCCTAAGAGAACTGACAGAGTGGAGGAAAGGCCTATTTCCCCTTCTAGGGAGTCTGACCACTCCTATCACTCTGGCAGAGAATCTGTCCAACAGAGGAACTCATACTTTCCTAGAAGGGAGACCTCCTCTGTAAGAATGTACAAGCTGCTGCAGTATGAGGAAGCAAGATTTGCCCTCAAAACCAAGCAGTTGGCATTAGATAGATAAGCCTTTGAGCTCCAGAGAGCTTCTAGAAGAGAGGGGTTAGAAACCCTTGGTGGCAGCAACAGTGTCCCTAGAGGTAGAGTATATTTTCCAGACCATAGGAACCTGAGCAAGGTTGTTCCTCCCTACCAGAGTGGGGATGATATCCATAAATGGGTAACTGCTATGGAAAGGGCCTGTAGAGTACAACAGGTCCCCCAAAAGCAGTGGGCAGCAATCTTGTGGCTCTCCTTTTCAGATAAAGGTCCTCACTGTTAGAGAAGAGGATGCTGATGACAATGTAGTCCTGAAGAGTGCACTGATAGATGGGTTTGGCTTAACCACTGAGCAGTACAGGTTGAAGTTCAGAGATACCCAGAAGGCACAGACTCAGGACTGGACTGACTTTGCAGATTGTGCATCCAAGGCTCTGGAGGGTTGGCTGGTTGGCAGTAGGGTTACTGATTTCAAGGGATTGTATAATCTAATGATGAGAAAACAGAGCCTTAATAATTGCCAGAACCAGTTGTTGCATCAATACCTAGTGGACTCTGATCTGACCTCTCCCCAAGAATTGGGAAAGAAGGCAGACAAATGGGTCAGAACCAGGGTGAGGCAGAAAACCCAGAACCAAGGGGGTGACACCAAGAAGCAGGACTCTAAGGGCTCTGAGAAAGGTGGGGATAAGTCAAAAGACCAGAAGTCTTCACAAGGGCCCCACAAATCTGCATCTGGTGGGGATTCACAGTCTAACAAGGGAAAAGGCCAAAAGAAGCCCTGGTGCAAATTCTGTAAACAGAAAGGGCACTGGACTTCTGACTGTAACAAGTACAAAGACCAAACCACCACCACTACTGCCCCTAAGGCAACTGTTCCCCCTAGTGCAGCTACTGGTAGAGGTGGTACGCAGAATACGGGTGTAGTAGGGTTGACCCTGGGTTCTGAAGTGGACTCAGAGTACCGACTCAGGAATTGCTGATTTGTGATGGAGACATGAATATGTTCTTCCTAGTGAGCCCCAGTAATCTGGGCAAACACAGCCTGTAATAAATGGCAAACAGGCTTTGGCATTCAGGGACACAGGTGCTCCTGTCACCATGGTGGCAGAGGATCTTGTGGACCCTGGACAGATCATCCTGGGTGAAATGTACCAGTTTACCAATGCAAGCAATGTCAGGACCAACCATAGTCTGGCAGTTGTGATTTTATCCTGAGAAGGGGTAACTGGCCTCAAGAAGGTTGTAGTCAGTGCAGACCTCCCTGTCGAATGTCTATTTGGCAATGATCTAGAAACTTCAGCCTAGTCTGAAGTAGAGTTATGGACTTATGCTGAGATGTTGGGCATCCCTGCAGAGGTATTTGCTGTGACCAAGTCACAGGCCAAAATGCATAACACTGAACTGGCTCTGGATCCTGAAACTATGGACCACGTGCTTCCCAAGAAGAGGAGCAATAGGGTTAAGGCAGTGCCTTCCCCTCTGTCTCAGATCACAGATTTGCCTCTTGAGGGAGGAGAAGCAGATCCTGAAGAAGGAACTGCCCCAGAGGGACTTGAGCCTGATCAGGTTGAGTTCTTGGGGGCAGGGGCCCTTCTAGGGAAGATCTGAGTAAGGAGCAACAGTGCTGCCCCTGTCTTGAACCCCTCAGACAGCAGGTTGCTTCTGAGGCTGCTGGGAGTGCTAGTGGGTCCCTTAAAGTTTATTGGGATGAGGGACTCCTATATTCTGAGGATAGAGATCCAACCCCTGGAGCCACCAGGAGGTTGGTAATACCTCAGAAGTTTAGGGGGTTCCTCTTGACCCTAGCACATGACATCCCTTTAGCAGGTCACTTGGGCCAAAACAAGACCTGGGATAGGCTTGTTCCACATTTTCATTGGCCACATATGTCAGAGGACACCAAGGAGTTTTGTCGCTCATGTGTCACTTGCCAAGCCATGGCAAGTCAGGTGGCACAAAAAAGGCCCCCCTGATACCACTACCTGTGGCGGGAGTACCTTTTGAAAGGGTAGGGATTTACATTGTTGGTCCCCTTGACCCTACAACTGCATCTGGGCATAGATTTATCCTGGTGGTAGTGGATCATGCCACCAGGTACCCAGAGGCAATTCCCCTGTGGACCACCACAGCCCCTATGGTGGCAAGAGCCCTCATTGGAGTTTTCTCCAAAGTGGGTTTCCCAAATGAGGTCATATCTGACAGAGGTACCAACTTCATGTCAGGATATCTGAAAGCAATGTGGAAGGAGTGTGGTGTAACTTATAAATTCACTACTCCCTATCAACCACAATGCAATGGGTTGGTTGAACGTTTCAACAAAACCCTAAAGGGAATGATTAAAGGACTCCCAGAAAAGCTTAGGCAAAAATCTGACCTTCTTCTTCCCTGCCTTCTGTTTGCATAAAGAGAGGTTCCACAGAAGGGGGTTGGTTACAGCCCATTTGAACTTCTGTTTGGGCACCCTGTAAGAGGCCCATTATGTTTGGTGAAGGAGGGCTGGGAGTTACCTCACAAACCTCCCAAACAGGATGTGATGGACTATGTACTTGGGGTCCGCTCCAGGACGAATACATGAAGAAGGCAACTAAAAACCTGGAGGCCAGCCAAGAATTACAAAAAACTTGGCATGACCAAAAGGCTGTGCTGACTGTGTACCAGCCAAGACAGAAAGTGTGGGTGATGGAGCCTGTGGCCCCGGCAGACCTCCAAGACAAGTGGAGTGGCCCCCATACCATTGTTGAGCAAAAGGGAGAAGTCACCTATCTGGTGAATCTTGGAACTCCCAGGAGCCCCCTAAGGGTGCTCCATGTCAACAGATTGAAATCATATGTTGACAGGGCTGACATGGGCTTGCTCATGGCAACTGATGGGGAACTGGAGGAGGAGAGTGACCCTCTCCCTGACCTGCTCTCACAGAACCCTGATGATGGGTCAGTAGATGGTGTTGCTTTGGCAAGCAGTCTCACTGACCATCAACAAACTGAATGCAGGCAAGTTCTGCAACAGTACAGACATATGTTTAGTCTGACCCCTAGTCAGACTACCTGGTGCACCCATGAGGTGGACACTGGGGACAGTCTGCCTGTCAAGAGTAAAATCTACAGGCAGGGACTGTATCAGGACTGAAGTCCAGAAAATGTTGGAGTTAGGTGTGATTGAGCCTTCAGATAGCCCTTGGGCTAGTCCAGTAGCCCTAGTACCCAAACCTCATACCCAGGGTGGTAAGAAAGAAATGAGGTTTTGTGTAGACTACAGAGGCCTCACGGGTCACCAGGACTGATGCCTATCCAATTCCAAGGGCAGATGAGCTGATTGATACTTTGACCTCAGCCAAGTATCTGAATACATTTGACCTAACAGCTGGCTACTGGAAGATCAGGTTAGCTGATGATGCAAAAGCCAAAACAGCATTTTTGACCCCTAGTGGGCACTACCACTTTGTGGTGATGCCCTTTGGATTGAAAAATGCACCTGCCACTTTTCAGAGGTTGGTGAACAAAGTTCTGGCAGGGATGGACACTTATTGCCCAGCTTATCTAGATGATATTGCTGTCTTTAGTTCCTCCTGGCAGGATCACCTGGTCCACCTCAGAAATGTTTTGGGGGCCCTGCAAAAAGCAGGCCTCACTATCAAGGACACTAAGTGACAGATAGGGCAGAGTCAGGTTGTGTACCTGGGACACCTTGTAGGTGGGTGCCAGGTTCAGACTTTACAGAGCAAAATCCAAACCATCATGGAATGGGTAGCTCCAACCACCCAGACACAGGTGAGAGTCTTTTTAGGCCTGACTGGGTATTATAGGAGGTGTGCAAAGGGATATGGATCTATAGTGACCCCCTTGAATGATCTTACCTCAAAGAAAATGCCAAAAAAGGTTCAGTGGACAGCTAGCTGTCAGAAGGCATTTGAAGACCTAAAGCAGGCCATGTGCACTGCCCCCATCTTACAGAGTCCAGACTACACCAAAAAGTTCATTGTCCAAACAGATGCTTCTGAGCTGGGTGTGGGAGCTGTACTGTCTCAACTGAAGGATGAAGGTCAAGACCAGCAAGTAGCTTTTATAAGCAGAAGGCTGACCCCTATAGAGAAACGTTTGTCAGCTATAGAGAGGGAGGCCTTTGCTGTGGTGTGGGCCCTGAAGAAGCTGAGGCCATACTTGTTTGGCACTCACTTCATAGTTCAGACTGACCACAAGCCCCTACTATGGCTCAAACAGATGAAAGGTGAAAACCCAACATTTTTAAGGTGGTCCATTTCCCTACAGGGGATGGACTATACGGTGGAACAAAGACCTGCAACCCAACATGCCAATGCAGATGGACTCTCAAGGTATTTCCACTTAGAGCACGAAGACTCAACTGGTCAGGGTTAGTTTAGTGTCCCTGCATTTGGGGGGGGGGGTTGTGTAGGAGAGTAGGATCTACCTCTTATGTTGCCCCCAGTTTTTTTCTGATGTTAACACTGGTTTCTGACTATAGTCTGGCTGGGACCCTGCTAATCAGGACCCCAGCCTCTCTGTTCTCTCTAAACAACATGGAGTGCATATTAGATGCACTAGTTATTGGATACTGTGGTACCTTATGAGCCCCTAGTATATGTTACCTTAGGTACCAAGGGCATAGGTACTTCACAGGCATACCAGGGGCTGAAGCATGTATTATGCCACCCCTGGGAAGCACACTAAATCTGACACCACAGGCCTACTACTGCAGCCTGGGTGAGGTAGTGTTCGCACTCCTCACTGAGATATAGGTACACTATATCTCTACCTGCACACACATATAAACCTATCAGTCACCCCTAAGGCAGGCCCTATCAATCCTGTTCAAACCGGCTCAGGGGTTACCTGCCCCTGCGCTGGTGTGAAACTGGACAAAGGGAAGTGGGTGTAGCCATAGGAGGGGTCATAGAGATAGTCCCTCCCTTCCTTGTAGTATAAGTTAGGGAACCCTTGCCATTGCAAACTAGATATTCCTGGACGACGCCCTGAAGAAGAATCCTGGACCTTCGACGTTCCACTACCTCTGGAAGACGGAAGAATCTCCCTTGGAGTCAAGGAGTGACTCCCCTGCTTGGCAGGCACCCAATCTTACAATCAACGGTCTTGCTGTTACCAAGTCTTGTTGACTCCAATCTGGTCACCGACACCGCAGTAAGCTGCAGACTTTGTGGGACACACTGAATTCAGCTCCTGGTTGTCATCGACGCCTCTTGGACCTCGTGGCTGAAGAGTCAAGACACCCTTGATCACCTGAAATCACCTGATGACTGTGGGCATCCATCTTCCTTGCCCCGGGTCACTGCCAAGTGATTTTGAACACTGTCCCTTCTGCTTTCAGGTATTCCTTCTTCTGAATCCAGCCTTGGATTCCACCGGACACTTCTCCTGTCTTCACAAGCAGCAAGTCTTCTTTGGCTCCCATTGAAAACGACGCTGCGACCCGACACCAAAAGACACCTATGCACCCGGCTTCCCTGGGTGAAGTAACTTCAGCACTACGGTGCTCCTGCGGGTGTTGGCTCTAGAACTACTTACCCTGTAAGTGACTTGCTTGTAAACTCTCCCGAAGTATCCTTAAACTCTAAATTTCCAATCGCGACTTGCTCCATTGAAGTCAACTGGGATCCGCGGCTGTGTTCTCACACTGCATGCGGCTCCCGTGGGTCCTTTACTTACCTGCCTTAGGTGGATTAGTGAGGCCCCAGCGCTACTGAAGGCCCTAGGCCTTGTCCCTTCTCAAGTCATTATTCTTAAGTCTCTTTTTTAGTATACGGTCTGGTACGCCCCTAGGGCCCCAGCCATATTTGTGCTGAACTTGTTGTGAAATGTTGATTTGTGCATATGTTCCTGACTTCTAATCTCATAAAGAGATTAGCAGAGAGTTGTTAGTAATAAATACATATATATTTTATATATATACCTGTGTGGTGTCCTTTCATTTAGTAATTCAAGAGATTATAAGGTAAAACAAGCTGCTTTACATTCCTCTAAAGACTTAGCCTGAAGGCTGCTCTCCACAGCTACCACTAGGATAGCTTTCTTTAAAAGGTTGTCTTTAACCTACTACCAATAAGAGTCGAATTGTACTGGTGCAAAGTGGCCACTTTAACTAGTGACCAGCATATACCAGGCCAACTTCTCACACTTAGTTCCAGGAAGTCCTGAGCCTGTCAAATGACATTCTCTAGTCTCAAACAGTGTTCTGCTCCCTTGCTTTGAAAACATATCTGAAGTACTTGAAAGTTGAGTCTAGTTTAAACGAGATTTAATGTTCGTCTTTTTTATTCGATTAAATCACTCAAGCGCAATACAAAAGGGTCTAGAACCAACTGATCTTGTGCAGCTTTCCTCCCTGCCTTTCATTTTAATTCTCCTCCGCAGCTGTGTTTTTAAGCAGGTTACTTTTTGGATTTCCAGATGTTACGCCGATTTCCTAGTGCATGCATCAAAAAACCAGAAGGAAATCCCTTTTTTTTGCAAGGAAGGCTGGAGTTGCCAAGACTCCTTTGCTCCCGGTGGCCTCCAGCCAATAAAATATTATTATAAGAGTGAAATACTACTGTAAAAGGCATTTTGTCAGTGTGGTTTTCAATTAACTGTTCTCTGCTGCAGTCTTTGGTGCGTAGGAAAGCCAATGTTTTTTGTAACAGAAAGTAGTTCCTCAGGTTCTCGCACACACAGAAATATTTAGTAGCGACCTGGAATAGATAGAAGGCTCTGGTGCAGTCAACCGGTTTCCTATTCATGAAGAACTCACTCAGAAACCTGCTGACTTGGGGTTCCGACCACCAGGTAAACACCGGTATTAATGTTACACTTTCCATAGAAGCCAGCTCCAAAAATGTCTCCTCTGAAGCCCCAGCTTGTTGTCTTCCCATACAGTAAACACAAATCATGCTCCTTGTCCAGGCCCACATCTAAAAATGGTTAAGCAGGATATTGCCTAAATCCCAAATGAAACACATTGGCTCTAGGGATGAGAAGGACTTCAAAATTGTGCTCCTCAATGCCAACTGGATCACCGCACTCCAGTTAATCGCTGTGGAAATCTGACTCATATTACACAGTTAGGATATTGTTGATTTCTCAGTATAGATGTTATTGGTGAATTCCCAAAAATATAATAGGAGAAATGATACAATTTCATTAGGTGTAGCATATTTGATAGAAGAATGCACCAGTATTAAATAAACCTGGGCCCTATTTAAAAATGTCTGATCCAGCTGGCCAGCTGTAACACCCCTGACCTAGTCGTTAGAGACCTCTCCAAAGTCTTCATCCCACACAAATGACCACATCTCAAGTGTCTCAAATTTCGCATGGAACCCTTTAATCGCAGCTGCTTTGCCTACTACCAGCAGAACTACCCCTTGCATTATAACGTCTCCACATCCCATCTATTGTAAAAAATATAGTATGTATGCTGATTTGCAGAGTGTAATGTGCTATTCATTACCATTATTCTCTGTGTTGATGGGCCATAGCTCACGAGAGCCGAGGCATCAAGTCAGTGATCCTTCCCCTCTGTTAAGAATGAAGGCAGTCCGGATAGGTAAAATCCAGTAGTATTTATTCATACAATGCAGCATCACCAGCGGACATCCAGCTCCTTCCAGTACAACCTCCAACTGCCCCCACATAACAGCATGGCACGGATCCAAGACTCTAGAAAATCAATAGAATACGACAAGGGTCCGTGCCAAGAACCTAGTTACAGACATAACACATCTTCCTCCCTAACACAAAACAAGAAAAAACTACAAAAATAAATCATGGATAAAACTTATTCCTAATACTAGTTACAAAATCCAATAACCATAAAGGTTTTTTGCATAAACGCATAGGGGTCTATTAGGATGGCTGGCGGATCGCCCCTGTCGTGCCAGCGGTAGCCACCACCAGCCCGGCGAAGGTGATCCGCCCGCCATCCTGCCATGATTGACCCCCCGCCACATTAGGATGGCTGGGGGTCCGCGGCAGATGGGAAGACTGTTCACCGCTTTTCCGCCAGTCGACTTGGTTGGAAAACTGCCACAATATGGTGGAGGTCTCTCACCATATTATGATGCCTGCAGAGACTTGCCTTTCCATGGCGGCAACGAAGCATGTGGTTTCTGCTATTGGGGGCCCATTGCGAGCCCCTAGAGTGTTAGAGGGGGTGGGGGTGCACACATTGGCATGGGCAAGGTGGCAGGCACCACGCGGTCCCTGTCACCTTGTGCATGCCAATGCACAACGTGCATCCACAGCATTGTGGCGGGCGGTGCTGTGAGCACTGCCCGCCACAATGTTGTCCTAATGCATCCTAATGGCCACAGCAGGACCACGGCACCTCTGGCAGAGGGTCCTGCATACCGTTACGGTGGCGGGCGGACTTTGTTCACCCGCCATCGTAATAGACCCCTTAGTCTCAGAAATGCATTCATTTTCATGACAAACATTAGAATTGTCGGAAGCAATAGGTAAAGAAACATCAGCAGTGTTAAAACACTCATCAATGGTATTATTATCATTTCCATTGTTGCTAACATCAACAGTACTTTTTTGGGAGATGTCCACAATATCCAAATTCTGCTTAGTTGTAACTCGAACATCCTAATATAATTGTTTGTCACCTTTGAGCACAGCAATTCTGTTTAAGTTCTAAACTTTACCATTATCAAGCCTGACTGCATTTTTCAAAACTTCTTTTACAACAAAAGGACCCATGAACTGACTTTCACCCTTAGGTACTCTCCAAGGTTTCTTCGCCTTATTAGATAAAAACTGTGCACCGTTATCAGTTATAACACGTATAGGCAACCCTTCCTCGGTGAAGACTTCATCTAGAAACAGCAAAACCGCATCAGTATTTACCTTATCCACAACTTTTATGACAGGCCACTTAGAGAATAAGTCAATAGCTGCCACAATATATTTGTTAAAAGGAACAATAGGGCCCATAATGTCCATCGCAATAGTTTCCCAATTACCATTGGGAACACAATGTTCTCCCATATTTGGCACAATTGACGCAATCGCTAACAGTGCTTTCAACAAAGATATCTAAACCTGGCCACCAAAATATTTCTTGACAGATTGCTTAGTCCTGACAATGCCATTATGGTGCTTATGACTATGTTTGACAGTGATTTGTCTCATGCCAACAGGAGGTACATCTTTATCACCTCTCCAAACAGTACCTTCAGTAAAAGATAATTCATTTCTTACTTCCCAGAAATTCCTGAGTTCAGGAGTAAGATTTTTCTTGATAGACCAACCTTTAATAATGCATTTCTGAACTTCTTGTGAAATCTCATTGAATAAGTACTCAGCACACCAAACCTCACTTTTAATGGGTAAATCACCATCGTCTTGAACAAAAGCAATTTGAAAATCATCCCATGAACTCTGAACACACTCTTTAAGAGGTAAAGGAAGTCTAGATAAGAAATATGCATTAACATTTTCTTTGCCTGGAACATAAACAATTTTATAAACAAAATCCTGCAATCTCATAGACATATGTGCTTTCTAGCTGAGGCTTTAATCATACCATCGGTAGTAAGCAAAACGTACCAAAGGTTTATGGTCACTTCTGATTTCACAGTCTTTCCCCCAAACAAACACTCTGAAATGTTCTAGGGACCACACAACAGCTTGCGTTTCCCTTTCAATAGTTTAATTTTTCTCCTCAGTAGGAGATAATGCCCTTGAGGCATACGCAATAATAGCTTCACCTCCATTTTCCATTTTTTGAGAAATAACAGATCCCAATCCTTTCGAACTGGAATCAGTAGTGATGATGCAAGGAAGTTGCGGATCAAAACTATTGAGTGCAGCAGCATTTCCAATAGCTGACTTGACATCAACAAACTCCTTTTCACATTCAACACCCCATACAAACTTGCTTTTGTTTTTCAATAGTTGTCTGATGTTAAATACTCTACATGAACAATTGTGTATGGAATAAAACTCTGTTAAACCCAAAAATGGCGTGATATCATCTTAACAACACAGGGGAGGTGCCAATTGAATAGCCTCTATAAGATCAGGTTTGGGTGTATTACCATCGTCACAAAGTACATGGCCAAGATAGGTTACAGAATGAACTCCAAATTTGCATTTAGCATGCTTGACGGTTAAACCATTTGCGGACAGTCTCTTGAGGACTATCTCAAGTGCTTGGTCGTGAATAGATTTGTTGTTTACAAAGACAAAAATATCATCTTGAAACCACACTGCATTTTCACAATCACCAAAAATATTGTGCATGATGCGCTGAAAAACAGCAGCAGCTGACGCAAGTCTGAAAGGCATTCTCTTGACTTGTAAGCTTCCGAACGGTGTTATGAAAGCAGTGTATTTCTTACAGCTTTCATGTAACACGATTTGGTGGTATGCAGATGATAAGTCTATGCAAGAGAAAACTTTAAATTTACCAACCAAAGCCAACATTTCAGTAATGCGAGGTAATGGAATTTGATTGACCACAATGTTGGTGTTAAAATGGCGCAGATCCATGCATAATCTGATATTCCTGTTAGCTCGTCTGGCAACAACAATAGGAGATACCCATTCAGACGATTCAATTCTTTCTATAATATCACATTCCACAAGTTTATTAAGTGCATTTTCAACCTCATGTCTCAGAGTAATGGGAATGTTTCTTGCTTTGTAAATTTAAGGACAAGCATTGTCTTTTAAGACAATCATGTTTTTTAAATTGATCAACTCCCCAATACTATCCTTGAATACTTCAGGAAACCTATTCAACATATTGTTACTATATCCATTAGGCTCCCCAACCACCATAACTGGATCAGGACTGTTGGGATTAAGAATGATGTTGAGTTTACCTTGTTCAAACCATCCTAGGACAGAAGGTCTATGTTTGTCTATATATAATTTGGCAGTGCATTCACGGTCTTTAACCCCTTCAGCGCTCATGACGGAACCACTCCGTCATGAGCCACGGGTGCCGTGTGCTCATGACGGAGTGGTTCCGTCATGCTGCGGCCGTTGGCCGCCGCTCCTCCCACGCTGCGCTGATTCCCCGCCTGTGCGGGCGATTAGCGCAGTGGGCGGAGTCATGACGGAACCACCCTGTCATGAGCACAGCTCAACCGTGGCTCATGACGGAGTGGCTCCATCATGAGCACAGCGCCACCGCGCTGCCCCCAAACCCCCCCCAGCGCTGCGGCGGAATTCCCGCCACAGCCAAGGGGTTAAATTTAAAGACAAGTACTCTAAAACCAATAATGTCAATTATTTCCCCAGAATATCCTTGAGGATTAATGTCACAAGGATCTAATTTAGGTCGAAGTTTGTTTACGAATTTGGAATTCCACACATTCTAATTTATAATGGAGTACGGATATCCTGAATCAGCATGTATTTGTATTTCCACCCCACCAATCATCATGTTGCATATTGGTTTCTTTTTAACAGCATTATTATCTATGTTTAAAATTATAGAAGGATCTTGCTTAATGTTTAACATGTAAGACCTTTCAAAATCCCCATTTTTAGTATCAGAATCACTTTCACCCGACTCACCTTCTTCCACACATTTTACTTTCTTATTTTTGCGTTTCCTGCACGCTTTAGCCAAATGCCCTATTACACCGCAAACAGAACATTTTTGTTTGATTGCAGGACAACCTTTGTAATTCGCTAATTGTGAACTACTGTCACACCTATAGCACCTAAACTTATTTTTCCCAGCAGTATTAGGATATTCTCTTGTAGGAATGTGTTTTTAAAAATTAACTTTACTTTTTGTACTGTCTACTTTGACTACAATATTGTTAGACTTGCCGCTATCCTCTACTTTAACCTCTTTTGCGCTTCTACACGACATTTCTGCCTTCCTTACTATGGCTAATATATCATCTAATTCAGAATCACCATTTACCCACAACCTGTCTTGAATAGAAGTGTCTTTTACATGCATAATGACTTAGGGACCCATTAAATTGGCGGGCGGATCGCCCTCTACCTGGCCGGCTGTTGTCACTGCTGGCCCGGCGGGGGCGATCCGCCCGCCATCCACACCTCAAAGACATATTAGGATGGCTGGGGGGTCCGCAGCGGACGGGAAGCTTTTCTAGTGGTTGACTGGTCGACCGGGCGGAAAACGTGGTTAATATGGTGGCGGTGTCTGCAAGACACCGCCATCCAGATTAGGATTATGGCGGAGCTCAGCCTGTCCATGGCAGCATTGCCGCCATGGACAAGCATGCAGTCTTTTCTATTGGGGGCCCATAGCGGACCCCAGGAGGTTTGGGGTGAGGGATGTGCACATGGGGGGTACCTATGGTATCCCCCTGCATTGACATGGACAAGGAGGCAGGCACCGTGCGGTGCCTGTCATCTTGTGCATGCCAATGCACAACGTGCATTCCCAGCATTGTGGCGGGTGGGGCTGTGAGCACCGCCCACCACAATGCTGGGAATAGGAGAGGCCACCGCCGCAGTGCCATCCTAATTGCAGGTGCGGGACCGCCGCACCCCTGCCGCATTCTGTTACGGTGGCGGGCGGACTTTATCCGCCCGCCATCATAATAGACCCCTTGGTCTCTAATTAAATCTTCTTGTAATGTTCCAAACTGGCAGTCAAGAGAAAGTATTTTGTTTTCGTTGGAAAAACCTGTAACAAAGAATACCAATGTAAACATTTTGTGAAAAATAGCGGTCAAAATCATTATTAGCCGCAGAAAAAACATTTAGATCACTGCCACCGCTGACTTTGGTCTTCTGATTGTACGCTTTAAGGCCTTCGGGACCAACTGAATGTAAAAATATACCTTTCTTTTCTGCTGGAGACATTTTACCTTTGACATCCAAAGTCTCAACGTTCATTCTGGCCATAGCATGCAGGGCGTGCCACCAGTGGGCCAGAAGCAATGCAGGGGAGATAAGCTGTAATTCTGTGATGTTGACATTTTATCAAAGTTGAATGAAAATAGAATGCAGAAAGGGAAAAGAAGAGGAAAAAAAATAATAGCTGCAAAGATAAGCTTACCGGTAGGATAGTATCTTGAAGCAAACGAAGCAATATCTTGAAGAAAATGAAGCAAGTAAGAAATGCTGCCTGAATTCTCTGGAAACTATAGCGGTGGTTGCTAAGCAGAGAGCAACTTCAAGGTTGACCCAGTCTGGCTTTGCGTCTCCTCTTGGTCTTTGGAGCTGTCTCCTCCAGTAGCCGTAGATGTATCTGCAAACAATCAGGATAAACAGATCCACATCCGTCACCTGTTTCACCTGACACATCACAGTCAGTACAGCACATTACAGAGCACGCATTTGCATCATTTGCAAAATATTGCAAAATGTGCTGACACATATTGCAAAAGACACCTGTCAGTCTGCCAGGCAACCATGCCCCTCATATCCTGTCCCTCCATGGACCCATCTGTCTGGTGCATGTAGTATGCCACTACTTATATGTGCACACATGCACCACATAGACATATCTCAGAACTGCTGAAATTGTGATTGAAATGTGCAAGTGCACACATATCACATCTCCTGCCTCTGACTCAGTACATGTGTCAGGATAATGGATGGCCAAACTCATTGTCAGTAAAATGGATATGCTCCCTTCACAAGACACCATGAGGTGCCAATGTATTGATGGTCAATGCCACAATAGAGTGTATGCTGTGCAACTGACATTACTACAGGATACACATTTACAAGTGGGATACCATTCCATGGCCCAGTATGGCTAATCAGTCACCACTGGCTTCATTCACAGGGGCAGTGCATCCAAAGAAAAGCAGTGTGCACTGTGTCACAATCATTATCATTTTGGGGAATGTCAGCCCTGCAGCTGTCAACTGCACTTGTTTTCCCACTGCTACCCACATCTTAAGGCATCTGATGATCACACGTAATACAGATGCGACAGTTGAGTGACTGCAGGCACCAATCTGTAAATATGATAACATCACAGCATGATGAGAACAAATTGAGGCTGCCTGCACTTCAATGTATAACACACCATTATGCACCGTCAAGTGATTACACACCTATGTTTTACTCCATTGTGATGATCCATTAGCCACACCTCAGCTAGCTGCCCAAACCAAAATGCCCAACACCACAGGAGTCTAAGGGGCTAGGCCACTCCACAATAACACTGAGGCAGACAACATATTGCATATTTCACAATGCACTAAATGTAGGCTGACACACAGGAGTAGGAGAACAGAGTGTACTCCATGTCCGGAGTAGGAATACCTGTCCAGGTCCATGTGCAACATGGGATTACCCTTAACACTAGGCATGTGTTCATGCATGTGTGGCACACATGATGTACATTCTTCTGAGGCCCCAACATTGTCGTACCTGCTGCATGGCTGTGTGCTGAATACCCCAGGCACATATGGTGAGCCAAAGCATCAATTGGTACACATATCAATTGCCCACACAGTGCCCATGTCTGATTTTGGGCAATGTGCAGACACATGGCAATCAATTGCCTCACTCATGAAGACAAAACACCGGTAGCAGATGCTGTTTACAACCTAAAGTTTGGACTACAGCAGGGACACACAACCCAAGTGACACAAGTCTGAAAGGGCCACACCTGTGTATCAAATGAGGATGGTCCATGACCTAATTTGGGCACATGACTCCTGTTCAAGCAGACAGGAGATCTGTGGGAGTGTAACCAGGATGAAGGAGTGCAAAGAGCATGTGAGACATAGTACACAGAAAATGCATGCACTTACCCCCTCCTTGCTGCTATCTGGTCTTTAACTGCCCATCCAGGTCAGGGAAGACCACCGCCAGAATATGGTGCATGTGGGGGGTCAGTGTCCATCGTCCGCCCCTTCTGCGAGGATGCGACAGCTTCAGCTGGACTCTTGCGATCCTCCGGTCCAGCCACCAAGGTCCTGCCACCTCTTCTGGCAGTTGCGGATGCGGCACCCACAGATCGAACAGCCCGGGCAATGGTCAGCCAGATCTCCTGCTTCTGATGAGCATCAACCTGTGGGGATAACAAGAATAAAAGTCCATTACCACACATGCCACATGTTTGTGCATCACAAAGTTGAAGATACATGTCTTCATCACAGGGCATATGATGTGCACAGGTAGTGCAACTATGGTGATTGCCAGTTGTCCAGCATTTACAACATGGAAACATTGCCTGAGTATTATAACTGTGTAAAAATGCACTTTTCATGCACAGTACCTGTCCACTACAGGTCAGGTACCTACACACTTTGGGGGTAACAACTTCTCAGTGAGCATGCTAGCCTCTGGTGTACACAATGCCATTAGTGCCAGTCAGACAACATGCACAATGAAAAAGGATGTGGACTGCACACTCACCTGCTCCCCTGGTTTCCCATACAGCTTGCTGTACTGTGGAAGGAGGCTGTCCAGCAGGGCCATGTTCTCCTCCTCTGTGAAGGCTGGGGCCTTCTCCACAGTACGTGCCATTCTTGGAGCTGGAGGATGCAGAGACAGCAGGAGTGGTAGCAGAGAATGCAATCTGGGGCATGTAGTGCATGCAAGTGAGCTCTCAGGGGAACAGACAGCCTTATATCTGTGCTGCAGAGGCAGATTCTGTCCCATGTGTCCAAAGCGATAGCTCCAACATGTTTGCATCCTATGAATCTGGCCAATCCATCACATTGTATGCCTCATACACGCCTTCCGCATCATTTGAAAAATTCAAATCCATTACACCAATGAGTCTGATATATTGTTGTAGGGAGCCAACGGGTTTTCAAGTAAACAAATCGTACAAGGGTCAAATTCGCATCAGTCCCCATTGTAGTCAATGTGCAAGGCATGTGTGCAAGGTGTGCGCGCGCATCATTCCCTAGTTGTACGATGCGTCTTTTGAATTGGTCACCCGCAGCAGTCCCCATTGTAGTCAATGTGCAAGGCGTGTGCAAGGCGTGCGCCATCAAATCGTTCCCTAGGTGTATGACACGTCTTTTGAATTGGTTACCCGTGTCAGTCCCCATTGTAGTCAGTGTGCAAGGCGTGTGTGCAAGGCGTGCGTGCCAATCGTTCCCTAGGTGTACAACGCGTCTTTTGAATTGGTCACCCACGTCAGTCCCCATTGTAGTCAATGTGCAAGGCGTGTGTGCAAAGAGTGCGTGCGAATCGTTCCCTAGGTGTATGGCACGTCTTTTGAATTGGTTACCCGCGTCAGTCCCCATCGTAGTCAATGTGCAAGGCAAATCGTTCCCTAGGTGTATGACGCGTCCTTTGAATTGGTCACCCACGTCAGGCCCCATTGCAGTCAATGTGCTAAGTATGCCACTCACCTTAGCTTGCCTGGGACCCATGGGCACACCAACAACACTACAGCCTGTGACACAGTATATCAAAGGGCATGTCAGGCTGCATTATCTGTGTGTGTATGTGGGTAAAATGTGATTTGGTATGTGGCACTTGGTGGCACCCACTCCCAGGCAGGGCAAGGTGTCATGGGGACAGATACCTTTGTGTGTTGGACACATGACCACTGTGATTGACAAGTGTACAGGTCAGAGCATGAGGCATGTACACAGTTCCCGGTGTACATTGTGTATGTCATGTGACATGAACCCTGACTCTTAGGTGTAATGGTATGTGTGTCACAGGGTGTCACAGTGCCACAAATGTGATGTCCATCCACAGAATGTGTGCATTTCGCTGCGGAGATGACTCTGATTTCAGGTGCTCAATGTCAAACGGTCACCACATCCATGTGTATTGTCAATGTGAGTTGATGTTGTGTCTGTGTGTCACAGATAGCCATGTGTGAGCTGCCAAGAAATCAGATGGCACTTCATGTGTGTGTCATGTGTGCGCTGTGGTGTGTATATGAGACGCTACATCATGATGTTGTCCTTGTGGCAACACAAGGTCCCTGTGTGTGTCTGTCAAAAACCTCTGATGTGGGGTAGACATCTGTCCTCACTAGTCACTGTGGTGTGTGTCTGGTATGTGACACTCGAACTGATGTACTGTGACAGACTGCAGGAGACCAGCTGTCCACAGACTGTTCCCTGACCTTGCAACCATGGTTGAACGTGACTGCATGCGACTGTACCACTTCACTAGGCCACTCATTGAAGATTTGGCGGAGCAGTTGGCCCCACACTTGCAACCTGGCGGGACATACCCTACCCTACAGCGCTGACCCCCAAGGTGAAGGTAATGGCAACCCTATATTTTCTTGCCACCGGCACTTTCCAACACACTGTCGCTACTGCTGGTGGGATGTCACAGACCATGTTCAACCATGTGCTTCGAGATGTGTTGGAGGCAATATTGCATTTCCTCAACCAGTACATCCATTTCCCAACACCACAACGACTCGCTGACATCAAGGGTGACTTCTATTCCCTAGGCAGGATGCCACATGTCATTGGCTCCATTGATGGGACACATGTGGCTTTGGTACCACCACAGGCACATGAGCAGACATACCGGAACAGGAAATATTTCCACTCCATAAATACTCTGGTGGTATGTTTGGCGGACATGACCATTTCACATGTGTGTGCACGATTCCCGGGTTCCACACACAACGCTTACATAATGAGGAGTAGTCCCATCCCAACGATGATGTCACAGAGGCAGTAACAGCGTACCTGGCTTGTCGGTGTGTACTGACTGTTTACCATTGTGCGTGTTTGCTAAAGTTGATTAGCTCCCTCTTTTCAGACTCATCTAATGTCCAATTGTCTTTATGTAGGTGACTCAGGTTACCCCAACATGCCGTGGTTGCTGAAACCCCTCAGGAACCCTGTGACACTAGTGGAGATGCGCTACAAGTAGGCACATGGTCGGACCAGGAGAGTGATCGAGCGGACATTTGGACTCCTGAAAAGCAGATTCCGCTGCCTGGGCAAGACAGAAGGGGCCCTCCCATATGCACCTGCGAAGGTGTGCAGAATCATCATAGTGTGCTGCATGCCACACAACCTGGCAGTGAGGAAGAAGTTACCTCCCATACAAGATGTTGATGACCAACCTCCGGCATGATGCCAGTGATGATGAGGGTGATGGTGATATTCGGAGCCAGCTGATCAACAACTTCTTCACATGAATGTCCGTATACAGGTATGTATTGTCAAAGTATTGTGTTTGCCTGATATATGCTGGTGGTGCACTGGTGCTGCTGTAGTGTGGCTGTGTGATACTTGTCATGAATCTTGCTGTGATGTGTCCTTTCAGGTAGTCTGTACTCCCAAACAGTGTTTAGCTGATTGATAGGTTGTGTGTACGTAGTTTTGTATTTGGTATGGGCATGTATATTGTTGTTTTATGCTGTGAATCTGGGTTTTTTATTGTATTTTATATCTGTCTGTCCCTCACAAGGTACTTTGGCTGCTGTATGTTGGGGTCTGAACCTCAACACCCAGATCCTTGTTCCAGAGTGCAAGTAGTCATTGTCCCAACCAATGATGTGCCACACATCCCTGGACTCTCATTTTTTACACTTGTTCAAATTTTGATCACTGTCACGTGAGGTTAACTTGCATCAGTTGTGTAATTCTCACGTTGTGAATCTTTAATATACCTTTGCTTCACTTTGGGACGTGCTCCATGTGTATCCACACATCCGACAGTCATTAGCATCCTGTACCTGTGGGCTGCTTGCCACTGACACAGGATGGGTGTTGTGTATGTGCATTCCACTGTATTTCCTGGTAACACCAGTGTTGATGATGAGTTAAATGGACATGGCGAGTACGTGTTGTGTTGCCCTAGTGGTGTGTCTCCCTCATATGTGTCCCATTCCCATGACTCTCAATACGGTGTTCACATTAATGTAGTAGTTTGCATGCACAGTGTTCCGTAGCAGATCATCGTTGCCATGGCACAAACCAAGTATAAATCACGACAGAGGCAAGTATTGTGTTATTGTGATTTTATTTACAGACATGTGTAAGGATGGTGAACGTAATTTAAAGTGCTGTACAATGTGATGGTAATCCAAAGTTCACAGGTGAGTTGGTATTCTTGGGAGATGAAATGTCCAGAGTAGAATCCACAGTCATTTGGTGCAACTTTGACCCTCCATGTCAAGTGGATGATTTGGATGTAAGTCGACAAGATTCAATGGTTTGCACACAAAGGACGATATAAAGACCAGGTGTTGAGTACCTGGGGGATATGCATGGCCATCAGCGTCTCAATTGCACTTCTTCGGACGGCCCCTCTTCTTTCTCGGGGGACCCTTATGTGCAGGATGCTGCGGTGCCGAGGACTCTCCACCAGAGTCCTCCTCCCTCCCTGTGGCTGTTGCGGATGTTGTGGCAACAGATGTTGTGGGCGCACAGGGAGGTGTGGTCATGTTGGTGCTGATCTGGCAGAGGCATGTTAGTATGTCCCTAAGCACCACTGTTAGTTCATCCAATTTGTCCCACTTGGACTCCATGTGGGAGTCCAAGCGGGCATGATGGGCAGCCTGCTGTTCTTTGAGTTCCTTACGGATTCCCACGACCTGTGAAAACCCTCCAGTGCTTTTTTGGTACGCATCTATGATGCCTCCCAGGTGTGGCTCATCATGCAGTCCAGCCCCCTCTGCAGGCCGTGTGTTCTGCCTGCCCACCCTCCCACCACCCCAACCCACACGGGCAGGACCTGCCATGGCCAGCACATGCGACACTGGGCCATTTGATCATTGGCGCCGGTGGTGTTGTCCTTTGCTTCCAGGGTGCCCTGTGTACCTGTTCCATTGTTGTTCTGTGGCCTCAGCCTGTCCGTGTTGGCAGGGGTACTCTGTCTGGTGTCAGATGTGGCAGGAGTGGTTGCCGGTGGTGCTGATGTTACTGCTGCTGGGGCTGCACGATGACTCACACTGGAGGTGCCAGGTCGTTCAGGGTTGTCTTCCAAAGAGGACAAGGACTGATCCACATCGGGGGGCTCAGGGTCCGTCAGAGTCTGGGACTGGGACTCTTCTTCAGGTCCTGCTGTGTCCCCAGCATCCCCTGTGTTTAGAGGAGTCACACAATATGTTATGTTTCTACCGACATCAATGTTTCACACACATGACAGTTGCCACTGGACATCATTATGAGAGTCTGAACATTGCATTGTCCTAAGTTGTGACAGACAGACGTTGATATTGTTGAAACACTTTGTAATAGCAACCTGAAACATTTCAATTTGCACATCAAGCTGTGCACATGACCAGCTAATCTATTGATCAATTGTCTGTAGATGGCCATTGCTACTCAGGTTACATCACATGGCTGACACAGCTGTATTATCCCTGTCCACATTTTTGCTTTAACGATGACATACCTTCAATTACACTTAGGGTATGTAGCAAGCTTGGGGCATGTGTTGTGTGATTTTTTTCTTTGCTATGTGCGTCACATTGGTGTGTCTGTGCAACATGGTTTGTTGTCTGTGTTCCGAGTTCACATCTCATTTCACACAAGTCCTGGTGTTAGCATAGTTATTGCTGTTGGTGCTGAGTTTTGTAAGTGCTAACATCTTCTATCTTGTCAATTTCCTCCATAGTGAGAGGTATTTGGCACAGTAGCTCTTTTGCTTTTCCATGTTCATAACAGTGCTGGGCAGAGGTGTGTGTGTTACAGTTCAGCTGCTGTGAGTTGCATGCATCCTCCGATGCAGTCCAAGTTAGTCATTGTGTTTGGAGTGTCCATGACAGTGAGTGATGTGTTGTGTGAATGATGCATACAACGCATACCGATGTGGGATTGTGATGCAGCTCACAACTGCACATTTTGTGAATGACACCATGCTACAGTGTCAGCTATGTGTGTGTCCATTCTAGTCACTGTCAGGTGTCCACTGTCAATGATGTATAGGTGACATGGTGTGTGCTTGGTGCTATGCACTAGGTCTACATCTCCCCAACTGTCATCTAGGAGACACACCTTCACAGCCAGGTCAGGGGACACTCCAGGGACACTGCATTTCCAGAGAGTGGGGGATACCGACACTTCCAACGGCTGTGAGTGTAAATGTGTTTGAGTTGGCCAGTGCGTAGGTGTGACTTGCAGCCAATTCATACATCAGGACAATGTGTCAGCCATCTTCGCAAGGCATTCACTTTGGAGTGACAGGTCCCAAGGGTGCAATTTGTTCAGGCTGAGGTGTGTTTTGAGGCGACCTTGATGGTATTTGGAGTCATTGCAGGACCTCCTTCACCCACAGATGCCAGGTAATCCCCCATGTGGCATGCTTCCATTGCAGGGAGTCACAATTTATGTTCATGCTGTCAGGCATTGGTGTCCTGCTGTTTGTTTCAGCCCAAGTCCCAGCAGGGCCTTGTGCTCCCCACAGAAGGGCCTAGTGTCAGCCATCTTGGCAGTACTTTTACACTCCCTGTGAGGTGAGCATGGTTCAGTGTGAGCTTGCTGGGACATGTGGGTGGGGGACTGTTGGCTGTGACTGCAACTCCCATCATGCTTTCTGCTACATGCACATTCCCAGCAGCCCAACCTTCCTTCATTTTGACTCAGCTTTCCTGTGAGGTGGTGTGACAGTGGTGGCAAAATGGATGACAGTGTTTGAGGGTGATTTATGGTAATGCCTTTCAGTATTTGTCGTTAGGTTTGTACAAGTTATGACGTAGTTCCATATTGCTGTGGGATGGCAGGTATTGTGTTTGTGTAACTGGCATACACATCATAGGATACTAGCCTTTCTGTTGCTATGGCTTTGCTGGAAGTAATTGGTTTCACAGTCCCCTTGACAGTGCTATATGTGTATTGCCGCACAAATGGTGGTATATTGGTTGTGTACTCACAGGCTCTGGTATTCCTGTTAATCAAAGGATGCTCTCCAGTTGTAGGATGGCTGGCATCTTCTCCTCCCAGGACCTGAAGTGCATTGGTTTGGCAGGAGGGCCACCGCCAGTCTGCCTGCTCAAGGTGTGTTCCCTGTCGATGAGCTTCTTGACCCTCCTGCGCACATCATAATACTTGTTCTGTAAGTTGTCCTTTGTGCACAGACAAGGTGCTTGTGCATTGACCTTGTCGACAATCCTCTCCCACATCTTTGTTTTCTGTGACATGGAGGTCTGTTGGACCAATGTGCCAAACAACTGTGGCTCTACCCTGAGTATTTCGTCAATCATGACTTCCAACTCACTATCTGTGAACTTTGGATTCTTCTTGGCGGGCATGGTGCTAGGGATTGATGTGTGTGTGAGGGTGTAAGTGAGTGTGGTGGGTGTGAGTTTGTCAGTGAATATGTGATTTAGTTTTTGGGTGGTGCAAATGGTGTAGTTGTTGTGTGTTGTATAATTTGTGGTGTGTCTGCAGTGTGTTGGTGTTGTCTGATGTCCTATGCCTGTAGTTTGCAAAGGATCATGGTAGGGATTTCTTGCCTTTATATGGGTGGAGTTGTGGGTATGTCTTTGCTCCTAATTTTTTTTTTTTTATATAATGGCTTTGTCATTACTTTTTTGGTCCTTTTTTATGTTATTTCCTTGGCTTTTGTTGTGCATGATAGAGACGTTTGTTTGATGGTGTCGGATGCTGACAGTGGCTCGCGCGGGCTAACCCGAGTCTGTCATACTGACATTCTGCTGTTTTCGGCATTGGCATACGCGTCAGACGCAAAGGGGTCTGTTGTTTGCTAGTCACAATTTGCTGTGTGCCTCAGTTTTCACGATCGTGCTCCGTGCGAGTCGGTCTCATTTCACACGCATTGCATCATACTACGCGGCTCGTGCATTGCGGGTACGTTTTAGTCGCGTCTATTCCTGATGCTTGTCAGTCAGTACGATTTCCGGTCATTTTACGGGCGAATCACTGATTTCCATATGGTTCGATCATGCGGCTTGTGTTCCATACGAGTGGGTGGTATTTCACACTCGTTGCATCGTACTGTGTGGGTCGTACAGCGTCGGTCCGCGTCGGTTGGTCTCCGTTCCCTGTCCATGTCGGTCGGTACGTTTTACGCCAGGTTTGGAATCGGCCACTGAGAGTTTTTCTAAGTAAAGTGACTCGTGCATTGTGAAGTTTAGTGCATGTGCAGATTGTATGGATAAAATCCTCTTTATAGTTGCCGCAAAGTCAACATGATTTAGGCCTTATTTGCACCCAAGTTGGCTGGTCCGCTATCAACGGTAGTTTCCAGAAACGTATGTCCATTAATTGTTTCTTCAAGTTGATTGAGAATGTTATGCTCAAGTAAGGTGCTGGTGCAAGGCTCTTGTAGTTATTAATCACCATCCAGGCATGAGACTTTGAGCTGAAGATATTTTTGTCGAACAGTAGTGAATGGAATTTTTCTGACTTGTTTTTTGCTTGTTTTGAGGACTGATATGGCAAGTTGTTTTCCATAACTCTGTCGTGCAGGTTGTTAGCTACGATTTATATAGATATTGGTTGTGTGGTGATTTTTTATCCTCATCCACTTCTGTCCAAAGTGCTTTGTTAATTGGTGAGGTAACCACGTTCTGTTTCAACCGATACCAAAGCTTTATTGTGGTATTCATTCTTCCTATAGTTTCGTTTAAGAGACCAAATTCAAGTTGAACCTGGGCCGGTGAAGCTGACTGATTTATCTGGAAAACATTTTTATAATTAGAGACTATTAGTCGGTTTAAAAGTTCTGAATCTTTGCCATGTAGAGCGGTACTGGCATACGTTAGCATTGGCATTATTTTGGCCGCCGTCACCGCAAGCAGAGGTTTGTATGACGGGCCATTTCGTTTTTTTGCCAGTATTCTGAAGGCGAATGTAAGTGCACTGGTTCTCATGTACGTTTTTTGCTCTACTAGATGGTTTTGTCTATTATCTATATAGAACCCCAGATATTTGTAACTTTTTACTTCCTTTATCTAGTTGCCATGAAGCCAGATGTTCTGCTTGCTTCTCCGGTGATTACCAATAAACATTGTTTTGGTTTTTGATGTATTTATTTCTAGTTTGTTAAATTAAATATATTCTGACATCGCGTTTAAAGCTCTTTGAAGACCAATCATAGTTAAACTCATTAACATCACATAGTTGGTGTACGAGAGATGTGTTAGTAATAATTTACCTATATGCAGAGGATGGGAATTAATACGATCAAGCCTTTGTGCAAGATCAGACAAACAAAATGAAAAGGTGTGGCACCAATACGCAACCTTGTTTTAGTCCTTTGGTTGTAGGCAGCTTCCTGGATAGTCTTGAACTGTCTCCTATCTTGATTCTTATCCATGTTTTAGAATAGAATTGCAGTATTCCTGGTAGCAACCTCTCCGGAATTTTCCAGGCTCGCAGTTTTTTCCGTAGGAGGTTACGGTCTACACTGTCAAACGCTGCCTTTAGATCTATATAACAAAGGTGAAGTTGTTGTTTCCTCCACTTGCATTTGTTTGCTATTAGTGATAGAGCTAAGATGTTCATGATCGTCCCTATGCCTTGCCTGAAACCTGATTGATTGACTGGAATCAGATTAAGCTTGTTTGACCATTCCTTCAAATCTTTGAAAATGAGTGAGGTATGATATTTGGCTTTGATCTCTAATAGGGCGATTAGCCTATAGTTCGATGGATTTGTTCTATCTCCTCCTTTAAAGATAGGTTTCATTATCGAGCCTTGCAAATTAGGTGGAATACAATTTAGTAGCTCGATATCTTTAAATAACAGAAATAGATGCTCGCTCCAGAAGGATGGATCTTTCTTAAAGATGGCTTGAGGAATGCCATTAAGTCCTGGAGCACCGTCTCCTCTGCCTTTCTATATTGTGCCTATTATTCCATCAGCCAAAAGAGGGGACCAGTCTATCTTTGCTTTGAGGGAACTGGTGCCATATTTACCATGCTGTTTAGTGTTTTCCTCAATTGGGTTAGCACCAGAATGCATCTTTACTATTGAATTATTTAGTGCTGTCCTCTCCTAGTTTGCTTGTATCACCACCTCCTTGTATGATGTTTTCCAATGTTATTCTTACCTCTATTAGTTCTTGGTTGTTCAATGCTGTATTTGTGATTTCTGTAGACTCGTACTGTTATTCTGTACACCACTGCGGCCATCCCATGTAAACAATGACAGCATCAGTAAGTACTCCAAAACACATTACTACCTGTCCAGTGTTTTCTGTAGAGAAAAATTATTCTCACCATGGTAAATATGTCAGTCTAGGTACAAAAGGGGGTGGTGATGGACGGAGCATCAGATCTGGGTTTGATCCATCACCGTTCTTTAGCCCACTCTGCCACCCCAGTTCAGACATGGCCATATGCAAATCAGTCTGACCCTGTGCCTCATGGGAACAGTCCAGCCCGAACTGTCAAGCCATGTCTTCCCTGGACCGGAAACAAGCTTCCTAGGACCGGTTTCTGGCATTTCAGCCATCTTCAGCCAGGCTGTAAAGTCCAAGAAATCCAAACGCTTCCAGATGGATTTAGTAACCTTTATTCAAGTAGTTGCAGATAGAAACCACCAGTCCTTACAACAGCTAACCGCCTCCACCAATACTAACTTCCACTCTGCTCTCCCAGCATTCTGTTGCCAGGCCAATGACCATTAGAACATGGAATGCAAACCAGCTGCACTGACAAGAGAGCAGTGGAAAGGAAACAGAGTTAGATGTATAAGTAAAGCCACAACACATCTCCCTCCCCACAATATCACAACATTAACTTACAAAGAGATTTAACAAATGAGCACAACCACCCACAGTTTACAATTTGCAAAGTAAAAACTGAATCAAAACATTTTATAGTCTTCATGCCAAAATGGCCTAACCCTCATCCTGCGGTGACTCATAGCATAACGGTCAGTCTTTGGAATGCTGGTGTGATCAGCAGACCCTGAAACATGAGTAAACTCATCAGACATACCCACACCATCAGCACCTTCAGAACTTGGCTCCCATTTAACCAGACGAGACATACTCCACACTTCTCCAGAATCCAACACCACAACATTCTTCCTTACTTCTTTAATAATGAAAGGACCCATATACCGTGAGTGACCTTTCCTCAGAAGTCCAGGTCTCTTCACCAAAACTTCATCACCCAATTTCCATTGTCTATCAATAGAAGAATTCTTGGAATCAAACCTGGTCTTATACCTATCTTGATGAAACTTCCGCCTCCAAACAACATCTCCATCCAACTGCACACCATCAACCTTTAAATCCAACCAGGCAGGACTCAATTTATCATGAGGCTTTCTCCCTCTCAAAACAGAGAAAGGTGAAACCGAAGTCACACAATTGGGGGTGTTACGGTAGGCCCACCATGTTTCTCTGAGCATCTCTTTCAATGAGGACCTCGTTTGCAATGCTCTCTGAGCACAAGACGTGACAATTCTATTCATTCTCTCCGCCAGGCCATTGGATTGTGGAGAATATAACCCTGTCTTAAAATGCACAATAGATAATTCCTTCAAAAATGTATTCATCTCATGAGAGACAAACTGAACACCGTTGTCTGTGACCAGTTGTTTTGGTATACCCTCTCTTGAAAACTCCTCAGATAAAAACTCAATCACGGTCCTAGTATTTACCGCTGGTACACACTTGGTAACCACCCACTTTGAGGTGTAATCTGTGAGAAGTTGGCCTGATATGTAGTGCTTACTATTCTAGTGATCACTGTGTATCATTCCAAACGACCCTTATTGATGATTGGTTGTAAGTCAACCTTATAGACCAGCTATCCTAGTAGCGTGGATACGAGCAGTCTTAGGCTAAACTCTAGAGGGCGTGTTAAGCCAGCTGTTTACCATCACATATACCCCTTGAACACCAAGTGAAAGGACACCACACAAGTTGTTATGAAAATAAAGGATATTTATTTATAACAAGACTACCCTGGCTCTTTATGAGTCAGGGAGCTAAGCACAATACAAAACTCTTAGGAAAATACTTCTGGTTGCACAATTTACACAAATGCCCGAGGGCACGAAACCATTACACTGCACGTGGAAGGGGAGAGGTTAGAAAGTCTAAAGTTACTGATTCCGGAGTGATCCGATCAGTGGGACTAAACGAAAAAGGAACTGGACACTTGTAAAGCGAACCTGCGATGGAGCACCGAAATGCTCGAGTTACCTAGCCCAGAGGCTGCAGCGGTTGAAGGTTCGGCAAGATGTCGGAAGTCCTCGTTGTAGTCTCAGGAGCCTGAAAGAAGAGTTGCTGGCAGGCGACCAGTGTCGATGTTCAGCGAGATCCAAGCCTGGATCGGTGATGAAGGAAACCTGAAAGCAGAGGGGACTCAGTTCTCAACCGCTAGCCAGCGATCGTGTGGGCACCAGGAGGGTACCGGCTGAAGTCACCTCGACCAGGTGAGTGGATGACGTCGGACTCGGCTGTTCCTTGGACCAGGAGGCGCGGCGGCGACCCGGATGGAGGGCGAGCTGTCCCACGAAGGTGTCTGCTGTCGATGATGCTGGGCCCAGGAATGGGGCAGCGGATCTTGGCAGTGGCAAGCCCACGCGGTGGAGTCAAGATGGCGTCTGGAGTGGACCAGGAGGGTCCGTGGTACTCCTCTGTTGGAGGGGAGCAAGAGCCAGTCTGGAGCAACCAGACTAGTGATGAAACAATCGTGGTGCGTCGTGAAGAGGGCCACAAGCCGGTCGGCAAGTGGTCGAACAACGCGGTGAACAGCAAGGAGCGGAAGGGCCCCCACGCAGATCTCGTGGATGCTGGGGAGGCAGACTTCGGTGCTGGAGCTGCTCAGGGTTAGGGCTTCTCAGACCCTAGGTGCACTCACTCGAGGGTCCCTCGGTGGGCGTGCTAGGTAAGCGTCGTGCAGGTTCTGAAGATGGCCGGTCCCGCAGGTCTCGTCACACCTACGACTCTCAGCTGGGCTGATGAGGTAGGTAAAAGGTCAGAGATGGCAGGGACTCGGGTCTCGTCGAGCTGGGCAGTCTTGATCCGTAGGAGAGACTTACAGCAAACCGCAAGCGCTTAGGTGGTGCCTGCGGGTGCAGGGTGGCTACTCCTTAGCCACAAGGGAGAGTCTTCAGAAATAGTCAAGAGTTCCTTTCGTGGAAAGTAGTTCAAGATTCAGAATTATCCAATTTGGGAAGGGGACTCGCTCCCACCTTTATTCTAAGAAAAGGGGCTGGCCCGTGACTAGGTACTACCTATGGGTGGAGCCAGGAGGGGGGTGGTTACACCCCTATCCTTTGTCCGGCTTCGCCCCAGCTCAGGGGCTGGTGTGCCCCCGAAACTGGTTTGAGCCGGGCTATGCACAGTGAGCACCGGGGTGCCACTTGCAATCACCTTCCTTTCAGCCCTGCCTACCTGGGATACACAAACCCTGTCTGGGATGGGGCTAACACCGCCCTCGACAGGAAACCCTTTGTCCAAGCTCCCCTCACTGGAAGGTCTCCCAGCAGCAGGAGGTCAGACTTGTGTCTGGTGGCAGCATCCATTTTGTGATGCTGAGGCTTGAGTCAACTTTAACCGGGGTTCAAGGTTACTTCCATGTCGTGCCCCTCTAAAAGGGGGGAATGCTAACCCCGTCGCCAGAACTGGCGAGGGGTTCGTATTCCAGTTCGTATGACACCTTACATGTGTAGGTGATGCGATGCCAAAGTTAGCAAATAACCGCGAGGATTATAATGCATTTAAAAGTAGTTGGCCCGCGTCACCACGGAACGGCTATTAGGACTTGGTTCCGCAAGCCGTCGACGGGCTCAGCTCGCGCCAGAGCACCGTCCCACATGATTCCCTGCACTCTGCCTTCAGGATTGATAAGGCCTGCCATAGGAGTGACTGATAGGAATCCATGTGTCCATTTTAGTGTTAGGTGTAGGAATACTACACCTACAGCAACGGGTGATTACACCACGTTGCCCCAGCTGTCGTGCAGCCAGTTGTGTCAGATTTGGGCGGCCATTCCGGGGGTGGCATAATACATGCTGCAGCCCCAGGTAGGCCCTGGGTACACCGATGCCCTGGATACCTGTGGTATGCTGAGACAGGGACTGACAAGGCGGCCCAGTTCCAATTGGTGGATGCACCTAATGTACATGTGTTTAATTTCGAGAGAGAACAGCTAGGCTGTGGGTCTGATTGGCAGGCCCACAGCCGGGGAAAGTCGTAAACCAATGAAGCAAAAGCAAAAAAAATCTGGGTGATCATAGGATTGCAGACCCTACTCTCCTACATGACCCCCCCCCCAAACTTTGGGACAATAAGCTAACCTTGACCAGGTGAGTCTTCTTGCTCTAAGTGGAAATACCTGGAGAGCCCATCTGCATTGCCATGATCAGTGCCAGGTCTATGCTCCACTGTGAAGTCCATCCCCTGTAGGGAAATGGACCACCTAAGTAGTTTGGGGTTTTCACCCTTCATTTGATTTAGCCACAAGAGGGGCTTATGGTCGGTCTGAATCTTGAAGTGAGTGCCAAACAAGTATGGCCTCAACTTCTTCAGGGCCCAAACCACAGCAAAGGCCTCCCTCTCAATAGCTGACCAATTCTTTTCTCTGGGGGTCAGCCTCCTGCTAATAAAAGCTATGGGCTGGTCATGACCATCAAAATTCAGTTGAGATAGAACAGCTCCCACACCCAGCTCCGAAGCGTCTGTTTGGACAATGAATGGTCTGGAGTAGTCTGGACTCTTTAGGATAGGTGCTGTGCACATGGCCTGCTTTAGGTCATCGAATGCCTTCTGACAGCTTGCTGTCCACTGAACTTTTTTTGGCATCTTTTTACTTGTCAGGTCGTTTAGCGGGGTCACAATGGATCCATAATTTCTGACAAATTTCCGGTAATAACCAGTCAGGCCCAAGAAAGCTCGAACCTGAGTCTGGGTGGTTGGAGGAGCCCAGTCCTGGATGGCCTGTATTTTGCTCTCCAATGGTTGAACCTGGCCTCCACCTACAAGGTGGCCCAGGTATACAACCTGTGTCTGCCCTATCTGGCACTTAGTGGCCTTGATAGTGAGGCCTGCCTTTTGCAGGGCCTCTAACACTTTCCTCAGGTGGACCAGGTGATCCTCCCAGGTGGAGCTAAAGACAGCGATATCGTCCAGATACGCCGCACAGAAGTCGTCCAACCCAGTGAGAACTCGATTCACCAGCCTTTGGAATGTGGCAGGTGCATTTTTCAAACCAAAGGGCATTACCACGAACTGATAATGCCCACCCGGGGTAGAAAATGCTGTTTTGGGCTTGGCCTCCTCAGCTAACCTGATTTGCCAATACCCAGCTGTCAGGTCAAACGTACTTAAGTAGCTGGCCGAAGCCAACCGGTCGATAAGTTCGTCTGCTCTTGGTATTGGGTGGGCGTCAGTCTTAGTGACTGCATTGAGACCTCTGTAGTCCACGCAAAACCTCATCTCTTTCTTACCGCCCTGGGTGTGAGGTTTCGGCACGAGAACTACGGGACTAGCCCAGGGGCTGTCCGAGGGTTCAATGACTCCCAGCTCCAACATTTTCTGCACCTCCGTCTTGATGCAGTCTCTGACATGATCAGGTTGCCGATAGATTTTACTCTTTACGGGCAGACTGTCCCCAGTGTCGACCTCATGGGTACACCAATTGGTCTGACTGGGCGTCAGAGAGAACATATGTCGAAAGGATTGAAGAACCTGTTTACAATCCTTTTGTTGATGTCCAGAGAGGCTGCCACAAAAGACAACACCATCTACTGACCCATCGTCAGGGTTCTGAGAGAGCAGGTCCGGGAGAGGGTCACTCTCCTCCTCCTGTCCCTCGTCTGTGGCCATGAGCAAGCCCATGCCCTCCCTGTCGACATATGCCTTGAGCCTGTTTACATGGAGCACCCTGTGGGGGCTCCGGGGAGTTCCCAGGTCTACCAAGTAGGTGACCTCTCCCTTTTGCTCAATGATCGTGTGGGGCCCAGACCATTTGTCTTTGAGTGCTGCTGGGGCCACTGGCTCCAGCACCCACACCTTCTGTCCAGGCTGGTACACAGTCAAGACAGCCTTTTGGTCGTGCCAAGCTTTCTGTAATTCTTGGCTCGCCTCAAGGTTTTTAGACGCCTTTTCCATGTACTCCGCCATCCGCGAGCGGAGACCGAGTACATAGTCCACAATGTTCGATGCCGGCTTTCTGAGAGGTCTCTCCCATCCTTCCTTTACCAAACAAAGGGGTCCCCTTACAGGATGTCCGAACAGAAGCTCAAAAGGGCGGTAGCCAACCCCCTTCTGCGGGACCTCTCTGTAGGCGAACAAGAGGCAGGGTATCAGGACATCCCATCTCCGCCTAAGCTTTTCAGGTAGTCCGTGAATCATCCCTTTTAGGGTCCTGTTGAATCTCTCAACAAGCCCATTGCATTGTGGGTGATAGGGTGTGGTGAACTTGTAGTTGACACCACACTCCTTCCACATTGCAGTCAGATATCCCGACATGAAGTTTGCACCTCTGTCTGAGACGACCTCCTTAGGGAAGCCCACTCTAGAGAACACTCCAAGTAGGGCCCGTGCCACCACAGGTGCTGTAGTGGTCCTAAGTGGAATAGCTTCAGGATACCTAGTGGCGTGGTCCACCACCACCAGTATAAACTTGTGCCCTGAGGCTGTCTGGGGTTCCATTGGTCCGACAATGTCGATCCCCACTCGTTCAAAGGGTACCCCCACCACCGGCAGTGGTATGAGGGGGGCCTTTGTCGTGCCACCTGACTTACCACTGGCTTGGCAAGTGACACAGGAGCGGCAAAACTCCTTCGTATCTTCGGACATGTGGGGCCAGTGAAAGTGTGGAACAATTCTGTCCCAAGTCTTATTCTGGCCTAAGTGACCTGCAAGGGGAATCTCGTGGGCCAAGGTAAGAAGGAAACCTCTCAGAGACAAGGGGATGACCAGCCTCCTGGTCGCACCAGGTTTGGGGTCTCTTGCCTCGGAGTACAGGAGTCCATCGTCCCAGTACACTTTGTGGGTACCTGTGGCGTTCCCTGCAGCCTCAGCAGCAGCCTGCTGTCTGAGGGGTTCAAGGGAGGGGCAGTCTAACTGTGCCTTCCCCAGGTCTTCCCTGGAGGGTCCCCCTGAGCCCAGAAACTCAACCTGATCAGGTTCAAGCTCTTTCGGCTCAGTTTCCCTCAGTTCTTTAAGGTCAGCCTCCTCAGAGACTTGATCCACGACCTGGGGCAAGGGGGAAGGCGAAGCCTTACCCTTACTGCTCCTCTTCTTGGAAGGTGTCTGCTCCGTTCTTCCAGGATCCAGCACCTGTTCAGTGGGGCACCTTTTGGCCTGTGACCTGGTCACAGCAAGGACATGTGCTGGCAAGCCTAACATCTCCATGTGAGTCCTCTGCTCCACTTCTGACCATTGTGACGTTTCCAAATCATTGCCCAACAGACATTCTACGGGGAGGTCTGAACTAACCACAACCTTTTTCGGGCCACTTACCCCTCCCCAGGAGAAATCAACAACTGCCATACTGTGGTTGGTAGTGACGTTGCTGGCATTGGTCACTAGGTAACTGGTACCTAGCATGATCTGTCCAGGGTCCACAAAGTTAGGCGTCACCGTGGTGACACTGGCACAAGTGTCCCTGTAGGCCTGAGCCACTTTTCCATTAATCAAAGGTGTCTGTCTGTATTTGCCCAAAGTATTGGGACTGGCATCAGGGGACATATCCATATCCCCTGTATAGACAAGGACGGCCTGAGTGAGTGTGCCGACTAAGTCGTCACTCCCCTCGGTTCCCAAGGTTAACCCAACTAATGCCTTGGGAGGCGCACTACCACTGCTGACTGTACTAGGGGGTGCAGGTGCCTTAGGGGCTGCAGTGGTAGGAGTTTGCCCTCCTTTCTTGGTGCACTCACTAAACCAGTGAGTCTTACTTTTACAGTATTGGCACCACCTTTTTGACTGGCCTTCTTGAGTCTTCTTCTTCTGTGAAGCCTGACCCCCACCCTCTTTGGTTTGTTGGGGACCTGTCGAAGACTTCTGGTCATTTTGTTCGTTCTTGTTACTACCCTTCTGGCCTGCTTTCTTCTGACCACCCTGGTTCTGGTTCTGGTTCTGCTTGACCCTTGTTCTGACCCATCTGTCTGCCTTCTTTCCCAATTCTTGGGGAGAGGTCAGATCCGAGTCGACAAGGTGCTGATGCAACAATTGGTTCTGACAGTTGTTTAAAATCTGTTCTCGCATGATAAGATTGTACAATCCTGTGTAATCAGTAACCTTGCTACCCAGCAACCAGCCTTCCAAAGCCTTAGTGGCACAATCGACAAAGTCAGTCCAATCCTGAGACTGAATTTTCTGGGTGTCCCGGAACAGCACCCGGTACTGTTCCGTGGTTAAGCCGAACCCATCAATCAGTGTGCTCTTCAGGACTTGGTAGTTGTTAGCATCCTCAGCTCTAGTAGTGAGGAGCTTGTCCCTTCCTTTACCTTCGAAGGAAAGCCACAGTATAGCTGCCCACTGACTTGGGGGGACGCACTGGACAGTGCAGGCCATCTCCAAGGCAGTTATCCACTTGTGGATGTCGTCCCCTTGTTTAAAGGGGGGCACTATTTTACTCAGGTGTCTAGTGTCTATACCCCTGTCTTTCTCTCTATTGAGAATGCTGCCACCAGTGGGATCTAACCCACTTAATTTCTGCTCTCGGGCCAGGGCAAGTCTTTCTTTGGCGAGGGCAAGTTCTTCCCGCTCGATCCTCAGATTGACTTCCCTCATCTTCGCTTCATGCTCCCTTCTCTGAGGGGACGTCATTCCTCTCTGAGAAGATGCCTGAGAGACATGTGTATGAACCGATCTGCCAGAGCCTCTGGAGAGAGACCTAGCTCGTCCGTTCCCAATGTTAGGCCTGCTTGAGCGTGGGCCCGGGGCTCCCCCAGTTCCATTCTCATGCCTGCTTAAGTTGGTCCTTGTAAGCCTGCCGACTACCACTGGACCTTTGTCTGCCTCGTCTCCTGATAACTCCTCCTCGTCCTCCTCCTCTGTGTGGAGGTCGAGGTCTGGGTCACCGAGGGTTCCCTCTAAGGGAGGCATGTTCCCATCAGCATCGGGGGGACCTGTGTTAGAGGACCTCCTTGCATCGTACGTCTCTAAGAGACCTATCAGAAATGCGATGGTAGGGTTAGAACCCTGGTTTAGCTTCCTGGAGGCACACAGTTGTCTCATCTCCTTGAAGCTAAGAGCTGCATATCGTGACACGACCTGTGGAGGGTCACTGACCACTAAGGGAGTCTGCGAAGACTCTCCGTGGACCGACATGCTTTTCTAGTGAGGTGTAAGTGATGCACCTACCTACACTATGTGTTTACCTACTGATCCCTTGCTAAGAGTTGTAGTCAGAGTGTGCTAAGCCCTGTTACACTACAACAGCCGGTTCAGTAGAACTCGGAGTATTCTAAGTTAAGTTATATGTACCTGGGTACTTATGTGATCTTTCACTGCGATATTCTTAGGATACGTGTGTGGTAAAACAACAGCAAGCTCAAATCCCACCGCTGCCACCAATGTGAGAAGTTGGCCTGATATGTAGTGCTCACTATTCTAGTGATCACTGTGTATCATTCCAAACGACCCTTATTGATGATTGGTTGTAAGTCAACCTTATAGACCAGCTATCCTAGTAGCGTGGATACGAGCAGTCTTAGGCTAAACTCTAGAGGGCGTGTTAAGCCAGCTGTTTACCATCACATATACCCCTTGAACACCAAGTGAAAGGACACCACACAAGTTGTTATGAAAATAAAGGATATTTATTTATAACAAGACTACCCTGGCTCTTTATGAGTCAGGGAGCTAAGCACAATACAAAACTCTTAGGAAAATACTTCTGGTTGCACAATTTACACAAATGCCCGAGGGCACGAAACCATTACACTGCATGTGGAAGGGGAGAGGTTAGAAAGTCTAAAGTTACTGATTCCGGAGTGATCCGATCAGTGGGACTAAACGAAAAAGGAACTGGACACTTGTAAAGCGAACCTGCGATGGAGCACCGAAATGCTCGAGTTACCTAGCCCAGAGGCTGCGGCGGTTGAAGGTTCGGCAAGATGTCGGAAGTCCTCGTTGTAGTCTCAGGAGCCTGAAAGAAGAGTTGCTGGCAGGCGACCAGTGTCGATGTTCAGCGAGATCCAAGCCTGGATCGGTGATGAAGGAAACCTGAAAGCAGAGGGGACTCAGTTCTCAACCGCTAGCCAGCGATCGTGTGGGCACCAGGAGGGTACCGGCTGAAGTCACCTCGACCAGGTGAGTGGATGACGTCGGACTCGGCTGTTCCTCGGACCAGGAGGCGCGGCGGCGACCCGGATGGAGGGCGAGCTGTCCCACGAAGGTGTCTGCTGTCGATGATGCTGGGCCCAGGAATGGGGCAGCGGATCTTGGCAGTGGCAAGCCCACGCGGTGGAGTCAAGATGGCGTCTGGAGTGGACCAGGAGGGTCCGTGGTACTCCTCTGTTGGAGGAGAGCAAGAGCCAGTCTGGAGCAACCAGACTAGTGATGAAACAATCGTGGTGCGTCGTGAAGAGGGCCACAAGCCGGTCGGAAAGTGGTCGAACAACGCGGTGAACAGCAAGGAGCGGAAGGGCCCCCACGCAGATCTCGTGGATGCTGGGGAGGCAGACTTCGGTGCTGGAGCTGCTCAGGGTTAGGGCTTCTCAGACCCTAGGTGCACTCACTCGAGGGTCCCTCGGTGGGCGTGCTAGGTAAGCGTCGTGCAGGTTCTGAAGATGGCCGGTCCCGCAGGTCTCGTCACACCTACGACTCTCAGCTGGGCTGATGAGGTAGGTAAAAGGTCAGAGATGGCAGGGACTCGGGTCTCGTCGAGCTGGGCAGTCTTGATCCGTAGGAGAGACTTACAGCAAACCGCAAGCGCTTAGGTGGTGCCTGCGGGTGCAGGGTGGCTACTCCTTAGCCACAAGGGAGAGTCTTCAGAAATAGTCAAGAGTTCCTTTCGTGGAAAGTAGTTCAAGATTCAGAATTATCCAATTTGGGAAGGGGACTCGCTCCCACCTTTATTCTAAGAAAAGGGGCTGGCCCGTGACTAGGTACTACCTATGGGTGGAGCCAGGAGGGGGGTGGTTACACCCCTATCCTTTGTCCGGCTTCGCCCCAGCTCAGGGGCTGGTGTGCCCCCGAAACTGGTTTGAGCCGGGCTATGCACAGTGAGCACCGGGGTGCCACTTGCAATCACCTTCCTTTCAGCCCTGCCTACCTGGGATACACAAACCCTGTCTGGGATGGGGCTAACACCGCCCTCGACAGGAAACCCTTTGTCCAAGCTCCCCTCGCTGGAAGGTCTCCCAGCAGCAGGAGGTCAGACTTGTGTCTGGTGGCAGCATCCATTTTGTGATGCTGAGGCTTGAGTCAACTTTAACCGGGGTTCAAGGTTATTACCATGTCGTGCCCCTCTAAAAGGGGGGAATGCTAACCCCGTCGCCAGAACTGGCGAGGGGTTCGTATTCCAATTCGTATGACACCTTACTCGACATGTGTAGGTGATGCGATGCCAAAGTTAGCAAATAACCGCGAGGATTATAATGCATTTAAAAGTAGTTGGCCCGCGTCACCACGGAACGGCTATTAGGACTTGGTTCCGCAAGCCGTCGACGGGCTCAGCTCGCGCCAGAGCACCGTCCCACATGATTCCCTGCACTCTGCCTTCAGGATTGATAAGGCCTGCCATAGGAGTGACTGATAGGAATCCATGTGTCCATTTTAGGGTTAGGTGTAGGAATACTACACCTACAGCAACGGGTGATTACACCACGTTGCCCCAGCTGTCGTGCAGCCAGTTGTGTCAGATTTGGGCGGCCATTCCGGGGGTGGCATAATACATGCTGCAGCCCCTGGTAGGCCCTGGGTACACCGATGCCCTGGATACCTGTGGTATGCTGAGACAGGGACTGACAAGGCGGCCCAGTTCCAATTGGTGGATGCACCTAATGTACATGTGTTTAATTTCGAGAGAGAACAGCTAGGCTGTGGGTCTGATTGGCAGGCCCACAGCCGGGGAAAGTCGTAAACCAATGAAGCAAAAGCAAAAAAAATCTGGGTGATCATAGGATTGCAGACCCTACTCTCCTACATAATCTACCAAAAGTAGCACATAACGTTCATTGCACGCAAAAGACTCAAAAGGACCAGCAATATCCAAACCCAACTTAGTCCATGGTGCAACCGGAATGTCAACAAGTGATAGTGGTGCCATACAACTTTTCTTGCTTTTATCATTATTAGCACACTCCCAGCAATCCTTAACAGCCTCCTCCACTTGTCTGTCCATTGTTGGCCACCAATACCACTCACGGACTCTAGCTTTCGTTAAGTTTCTTCCTAAGTGCCCCTCATGAGCCAAGTTAATTAACTTGATTCTTAAATCATTAGGAGGCACCACACGATTTCCCCTCAACAATTTGTCATCACAAACACACAACTCCTCTTTCACATTGATAAAACTCCTCAACCGTTCAGGAATGTCAACCACCGCTGGCCAACCCTTAATCGTGAACTCTTTAAGCAGCTCCAAATCACTGTCACCATGAGAAACCAAAGACCAACTCTTCTTGATTGACAGCTGTCTCATGCACCCATCCAACCAACGATCCATCCACCTCAGCACCAGATTGATCAACAGGTAACCTGGATAGGCAGTCCGCAGCAACATTCCTAGCCCCAGAAACATACTCAACAATGAAATTAAAATCAGCAAGGCCCTCAACCCAACGCTTGATCCTTGGTGAAACATTCTCAACATCTCTACAAGTAAAAATCTGACATAACGGACGATGATCTGACCTGACAGTCACCGGTAGTCCCCAAAGATAAAACTTGAAATGATGCATAGCCCAAAATACCGCCAATGCCTCCCGCTCAATCACAGAATACCGTTCCTCAGCACCTTTAAGTGAACGAGACGCAAAAGCAACAATCTTCAATTCTCCATCAGTAATTTGTGAGAGTACAGCTCCCAACCCAAACATACTCGCATCCGTAAACAAGATCTTTTTTTTCCTAGTATCAAAATGTCCTAAGGTGGGCATGAGACTGATAGTCTTTTTGATAGAATCAAAGGCAGAAGAACACTCATTCGACCACAAAAATTGATTACCCTTCTTTAGCAACTCTCGTAAAGGAGAGGAAACTTCAGCAAAACTAGGTATGAATTTGGAGCAAAACTCAGCCAAACCCAAAAATGAACGAACTTGATCCTTACTGACAGGAACCGGGGCCTTAACTATACTCTCCACCAAATTAAGCTTAGGACTGATACCCTCAGAAGAAATGGTGTGTCCTAAATAATCCACAGACGACACACAAAACTTACATTTCTCTTTTTTTATAACCAACCCAGCCTCTTGTAACCGTTGCAAAACACTCCCAAGTACATTGTCATGGTCATGCACGTCCTTACCATAAATCAAAATGTCATCCTGGAAAACCAAAACTTTTGGTAACCCGGCCAACACTTTGTTCATCACCCTCTGAAAGCAAGCCGCAGCAGAAGCTAACCCAAAGGGCATTCGGATAAACCTGAAAGCTCCTAAAGGTGTGACAAAAGAAGTCAAATGCCTGGAATCAGGATGCAATAGAACCTGATGGTAGGCAGAGGAGAGAACCATCACACTGAACCATTTGGCATCTTTGATTAAAGCAAGTGTTTGGGAGATATTGGGCAGAGGTTGACGATCAACCCAAATGTGTTTGTTCAATCCGCGTAAGTCCACACACATCCTGATCCCCTTCCCACCATCCTTGGACGCCAAAACAATGGGAGCCAACCACTCAGAACTCTCGATCTCCTCAATCACCCCAGCTGACAACAACTTTTTAAGTTCCAAATCCAAAGGCTCCATCAGCATATGTGGAACTTTCCTAACCTTGCTGACAAAAGGTTGTGCATTATTTTTAAGAATAATCTTATGCTCAAAATTCTTTAGTAAACCCAAACCATCACGAAAAACATTGGGAAATTGCGAACATATATCAGTAGGCATAGCAGAGGGAGACATAAGCAGAACTTTTTCTGGGGAGTTTGGATCTAGTTTAATTCCCATATCTCTTTGATGTCTCCACCCCAAAAGATTATCCCCTCTTTTTGCCACATACACTTTTCCAAAAGTCTCTCTATCCTTGAACTGAATTTTCCTTACCACAAAACCTAACACATCAATTTTAACTCCCCCATATCCAACAGGACTAATGTCCGGGGGAAACAATTCAGTTTTCTCCAGACCAAAAACAGCATCCCAATTCGCATCCCCAACCATAGTGTAAGGCGATCCAGAATCCGCCAACACTGAAAACCGTTCACCACCAATCAGCACGTCACACTCAGGCATTTCTAAAACATCACCATCAACAACACCATCTTGTCTGATGCAGCAAACAAACTTTTTTTCTTGCTCAACACACTGTACAGTTTGATTCCTACTATTCCTACACACACGTGCATAGTGACCTCTTTTCCCACATTTGTTGCAAACCACAGATTTCGCAAAGCAATTGGGACTGTTGGGTGAATGTTGGGTAAAACATTTAAAACCACCCCTGTTATTTCTGAATCCAACCTGTTCAGAGTCAGAAAACCTGTTTCTGAAGCTAGGTTGTTCCAACCCATGAAACTTCTTGTCTTTCTCATGACTATCCTTGACTCCACCCTTAACGTCTGCTTTCACAATTTCTTCTTTCTTTATCTCATTAACTGTCTTCTCATCAACTGGTACCCCTGAATGTTTCTCCACCTTCATTTCTCGTACCCACATATTAGTGTTCTCCATACTCTCTACAATGGACAACGTGTCTTTGAGATCTGGATTTTTAGCTAGAAGCTTCTGCTGTATCTTTTGATAATTAGTACACCTGACAATTTGATCTCTAATGAGGGAGTCCGTGAGTTGTTCAAACTCACAAGTGCGTGCTAGGGTTTTTAAAGTAGCTACATAACTACTGATTTTCTCTTGTTTACCTTGAATTCTGGAGAAAAATTTATGACGTTCCAAAACAACATTAATCTTGGAACCAAAATGATTTTCGAGCATCAATACAGTCATGTCAAAAATATTCTCAGGTTCACCCGCACCTCATCCCAAAGGAATTTCATCAAGACTATCATACACATGCCTACCTTTAACCCCCAAATTATGCAACAGTGTAGCTTGTTTTCGCACCGCTGAGAATTTTTCTCCACCTATAGCCAGTAAGTACGAATCGAAAAGAGGCTTCCACCTCTTCCATGGCAAAATAGGGTCACCCACATCACTTAAAAATTGAGGGGGTTGAGACATGCTAGACGCGGCCATTATGAGATGTAAGCACTAAGATTACAACAAACTGAAATACTCATAAGAAAAACATTTTGACCTCTCACAATACTTCCTCATAAATACTAACTACTAAACCATGTAATTAGCATTTGTACAATAGCAACTGCATGTAAATGATAAAAATAACAAATAAATTAAAATAAACCCAAACGTTGTTCAAAAACCCCTTGTACAATTTCTCTGCATCAGCTCCTCAAAACGTGTGCAATCTCTTTGCATCAGTTTCCAAAGCGTGCATCACCGATACCCACCACAAGTTCTTCACCAGCTGTGCGCTGCGCCTCAATACAACGAAACGTTTAAAATGCGTGCATCACAAATGCACATATGAGACCCTTAAAATGCGCTTTACAATTACGAAGCGTTCAAAGTGCGTGATTAGTGACACCCCCGAGAAGACAGCAGTGACGTCAACATCAACGCTGATGAATGTGAGCCGGATGGTTCTAGGCGACGCTGCCACTCCCACTCCGTTCAATACACTCGAGAAGTCAGCAGTGACGTCAACCTTTACGTCTTTACGCCGATGCAATGTGAGCCGGGTGGTCCTAGACGACGCTGCTGCTCACTCTTCGTTCCAACGCTGCCGCTCACTCTCCATTCTACGAGAAACAATCCACAGGAGTACACGCGCTGCAGAGGTGAGTCTAGCACGTGAAATTATTATTTTTCAAAATGACCGTTGACGATAGGCAAAGCTGCAATACCAATCCCAAAAACTTGACGTTCCGTTTTCTTCCTTCCCATACGAAAACTCGTCACAAGTTCACAAAAGGAATGACAGGATCGCACAGCGAAATCACAGCGCAACACAACTTAAAAAAAAACCTCAGCCGTTAACATCCGCTACTGAGGAAATCCTTCAGCCTTGACATCCAGTGGTATATGGTCGAAGGTCTCCTCCTGATCACAGACAATCCAGGCTCAGTACTCGAATGAATAGCGCAGATACCGTTTTTTTGTCCTCTTCATCAACTTTATCTTGTTGAAATGGTCGGCAAAAACACAACATTTTGGCCGTAGGTTCGATATGGGGAGACTGGTGGTATCAATTCCTGTCCCCAAGCAGGTCACTCGTCGCCAGTGTAAAGTCCAAGAAATCCAAATGCTTCCAGATGGATTTAGTAACCTTTATTCAAGTAGTTGCAGATAGAAACCACCAGTCCTTACAACAGCTAACTGCCTCCACCAATACTAACTTCCACTCTGCTCTCCCAGCATTCTGTTGCCAGGCCAATGACCATTAGAACATGGAATGCAAACCAGCTGCACTGACAAGAGAGCAGTGGAAAGTAAACAGAGTTAGATGTATAAGTAAAGCCACAACACAGGCTTGCTTGAAATCAGTGGCAAAGTGAGCAAGGGACTCACGTCTGAGCATACCCTGCCAACTTATGGCGAACAAAGCAAAAACCAAAGGAAATGATGGACGGAGTGTTGAACAATGCAAGCACTCAGCCCCAGTCAACTGATCTGGGTTTAATCCATTACCGTTCTTTAGCCCACTCTGCCACCCCAGTTCAGACATGGCCATATGCAAATCAGTCTGACCCTGTGCCTCATGGGAACAGTCCAGCCCGAACTGCCAAGCCATGTCTTCCCTGGACCGGAAACAAGCTTCCTAGGACCGGTATCTGGCATTTCAGCCGTCTTCAGCCAGGCTTGCTTGAATCCAGTGGCAAAGTGAGCAAGGGACTCACGTCTGAGCATACCCTGCCAAATTATGGCGAACAAAGCAAAAACCAAAGGAAATGATGGACGGAGTGTTGAACAATGCAAGCACTCACCCCCAGTCAACTGATCTGGGTTTAATCCATCACTGTTCTTTAGCCCACTCTGCCACCCCAGTTCAGACATGGCCATATGCAAATCAGTCTGACCCTGTGCCTCATGGGAACAGTCCAGCCCGAACTGCCAAGCCATGCCTTCCCTGGACCGGAAACAAGCTTCCTAGGACCGGTTTCTGGCATTTCAGCCGTCTTCCGCCAGGCTTGCTTGAATCCAGTGGCAAAGTGAGCAAGGGACTCACGTCTGAGCATACCCTGCCAACTTATGGCGAACAAAGCGGTACAAAAGGGGGTGGTGATGGACGGAGCATTAGAACCAATCAAACACTCACACCCAGTCAAAATATCTGGGTTTGATCCATCACCGTTCTTGAGCCCACTCTGCCACCCCAGTTCAGACATGGCCATATGCAAATCAGTCTGACCCTGTGCCTCATGGGAACAGTCCAGCCCGAACTGCCAAGCCATGCCTGCCCTGGACCGGAAACAAGCTTCCCAGGACCGGTTTCTGGCATTTCAGCCGTCTTCAGCCAGGCTTGCTTGAATCCAGTGGCAAAGTGAACAAGGGACTCACGTCTGTACATACCCTGCCAACTTATGGCAAACAAAGCGGTACAAAAGGGGGTGGTGATGGATGGAGCATCAGAACCAATCAAACACTCACACCCAGTCAACAGATCTGGGGTTGATCCATCACCGTTCTTGAGCCCACTCTGCCACCCCAGTTCAGACATGGCCATATGCAAATCAGTCTGACCCTGTGCCTCATGGGAACAGTCCAGCCCGAACTGCCAAGCCATGTCTTCCCTGGACCGGAAACAAGCTTCCTAGGATCGGTTTCTGACATTTCAGCCGTCTTCAGCCAGGCTTGCTTGAATCCAGTGGCAAAGTGAGCAAGGGACTCACGTCTGAGCATACCCTGCCAACTTATGGCGAACAAAGCGGTAAAAAAGGGGGTGGTGATTGACGGAGCATCAGAACCAATCAAACACTCACACCCAGTCAACAGATCTGGGTTTGATCCATCACTGTTCTTTAGCCCACTCTGCCACCCCAGTTCAGACATGGCCATATGCAAATCAGTCTGACCCTGTGCCTCATGGGAACAGTCCAGCCCGAACTGCCAAGCCATGCCTTCCCTGAACCGGAAACAAGCTACCTAAGACCGGTTTCTGGCATTTCAACCATCTTCAGCCAGGCTTGCTTGAATCCAGTGACAAAGTGTGCAAGGGACTCACGTCTGAGCATACCCTGCCAACTTATGGCGAACAAAACGATACAAAAGGGGGTGGTGATGGACGGAGCATCAGAATCAATCAAACACTCACACTCAGTTAACAGATCTGGGTTTGATCCATCACCGGTCTTTAGCCCACTCTGCCACCCCAGTTCAGACATGGCCATATGCAAATCAGTCTGACCCTGTGCCTCATGGGAACAGTCAAGCCCGAACTGCCAAGCCATGCCTTCCCTGGACCGGAAACAAGCTTCCTAGGACCGGTTTCTGGCATTTCAGCCGTCTTCAGCCAGGCTTGCTTGAATGCAGTGGCAAAGTGAGCAATATGGCATATGGCTGGGTTCAAACTGGAACGGCATGGTGAGGAAAAAAACGATGGATTTAGGCCCAGATCTCTGTACTGGGGTGAATGTATGACATTGTTCTGCATTCTGTCCATCAACTGTTGTTTTTGCATTTGTCTCCCCGAGTGGGAAGGGTATGCCCAGACGTGGGTCCCGTGCTCTCCATGCCGCTGGAATCAAGCTAGCCTAGTTGAAGAGGGGTGAAACCCCGAAACCGGTCCTAGGATGCTTGTTTCCAGTCCAGGGAGGATCTGGCTTGGCAGTTTGGGCTGGACTGTTCCCATGAGGCACAGGGTCAAGAATGATTTGCATATGGCTGGGTTCAAACTGGAACGGCATGGTGAGCAAAAAACGATGGGTTTAGGCCCAGATCTCTGTACTGGGGTGAATGTATGACATTGTTCTGCATTCTGTCCATCTACTGTTGTTTTTGCAAATATGTCAGTCTAACAGTCGAAGGTGCAAACATGTTGCTTCCACCTTTGGGGGTGTAAGTCTCATGCTCACTGCGAGGAATGAGTCGATATGTCCTGTCCATTGTTGCCTCTGCTACCACCCCATCATATGTCTTTGTGTACTTTCTTCCAGTCCAATTATCAAATGTGTCCTCTTCAATGAGTATGAAAATAACAAGGCAAAAGTGACGTAAACAAGTACACCCAGAGGACCACTACTAATTCCACAGCCCTTAGCAATGTTTAATTTAGTCTTGCTGTTTCATAATTGAAACATTTTTTATATTATTCACAACAAAATAATTGTTTTTACTCATTTATCTTAAACTGCTAACAACCATTGACAAAGCTAATAGTCCTGGCTGGTTTTAAGATATGCCAGTTGTCAAGCTCAGAGAGGAACCAAAATACTGGTCGGACAGCACACTATCGAAATCATAGAAATGTAGTTTGTGTTTACGCCATACGCTTAATAACATTGGCCATGCATGCTCCTTTTAGAGACCCCCCCACTTTTTCATCCCTCTTAAAGCCCTGATGTCAAGATGTACCATTTCTGATGTTTTGCAGCGGTTTTAAGATTTTCTTAGAGTTTCTCGTTGTTCAAATAGTTGTAATTTCTGATATTTGGATGTTTTGCTCAGCTTTTTTGCTTGATTTTGCTCATGAGAAAGTGTCACTCATAATCGTTGAAATGCCACTCCTAATTACATTGCAATAATGAAAATGTCACACATAAGCAATCTGAAACCTTGGCAGCTATGTGCATTCATGAAAAGGGCATTTGTGCAGATGAAATGTTAATAAATAGACAACATGGCAACATTGACAACACTTTTCATTGTCATTTTTAGGTCTCGCTGAGCCCAGCGCATGCGCTGGCTCGAAGAGACATTTTGGAGGTGAGTTTTCAAAGTGCTGCTGGCTGGCCTAGCGCTTGCGTTCACGCGCGAATCGCTAGCCTTCAGCAGCACTTTGAAAACTCGTGCTTTAGCGCGTCATCGCGATGACTTTCGCTTTTACGTCCGCGTGGCATTACTTTTAGTGCAGCGCAGCCAATGCTTGTTCCATTTTTTAATGGTGTCCTTTATCTTTAAGTGTATACATATTGTTATGTTGGTAACCATAACAACATAATATATATTATGAGCAGCCGCAAGCAAATAACCTAGTAATGGTTAATATATCCACTTTGCATTATATTCAGTTTTCGACCGTGAGCACTTTTTTAGGAGTAATAAAGCAATTAGCATGAAAGGTCGCACCCGTGATCCTGTGTCGTCACCTTCTGGAGCGCGGGAGATTTCATGAAGATTGCCCGGAGCTTCTTATGTTATAGAAACAAAAGAATGGGGTGGGGTGTTGAGGGACTTGGCGTTGTTTGCTCGGTGTGGTGGGACAGTGACTGCCCGGGCAGTATGGGTCCCGGCAGAACCGACGCGCCTGCTCCACGAAGTGCCAACAACAATCGACTTTAAAACGGCCTCTTTCGGTTTGTAATGCTTGTGTTTTATTGGCGGGCTTCATTGCCTGCAACGCTGTTCTGCATAAGGATGGCTTCAGTGGGTACACCCCAAAAGAGGTGTCACTTAGAGTTTTTATGCTTTACATTGTTTTGGGTCTTTTACTGAAAAAATCCACTCTCACTGCCCAGAAGCCTGCGCAGTGTAACGCCGGGCTCCCAAATTATAAACGCGCCGTTTCATGTTATAAATATTCATTTATTTCTTTGGTCTTTTTATTCAGCGTGACCCGTTCCTAGTCTGCTTCGGAGCGCTGCTCGGTTAATTAGCAAATCATGTTCCTCCGGATAGCGATGCAATTTTAGGTGAGCTGCCGAGTTTTCAGTGTTTTTTTTTTATTATGTGCAAATCTAAGACTATCTCCTGACTGCGTGATTGTGTATCGATGGTGGATGTGTGTAATATGTTCACTTGTTTGTTGCTATCACATACACCCTGCCTCCTTTACAGTGAAGGGACCTTGTCTCCTTGGAGGGGTCTCCTACTGAAAGCTTGTGTGAGCTGGCGCGTCCCTGTCTCACGCTGCTTCTTCTCTGTGCTGAATAGGTTCGCTTTGCGTTGAACCCTGGCCTTGAAATGCAAAGTTCATACCAGTCAACCAACTACTATTCTCCAGTAAATCCATGCACAAAACTGCACAGGATGCAATAAGCTGTGGTTGGTTGCACTTAGTGAAACGGTTTGAAATTCATACGATGACCTCTCAAGCGGGCCGATTCCAAATTTGAAGTGACGCGGTCTTAACTTGGCATCATTAATGACATCACATCTGCGCATGCGTCGCGGGCTGGACTGAAGGTGTTCTGATGGTTTACGCCCAGTCACACGGCAGAGATGCTGATAGCACGCAGCTGCAGAGACGTGGACATGTATGCATCTTGTGCCCACCTGAATAGAACATCCCTGGGACGAGCAGTGTGTGATCTCCTCAGCCAGCACAGGCCGCCAGGCATGCTGGGTCTGCAGACGGAACAGTACAGTCCCTCCCTCCTAGAATACCTCGAAGGGAGGTTTGCTAGGATTCAATTCTTTATTTACATAAAGATATTTTGGTGCATTAATGAGGTGCACCAGACAGAGCATTATATTGCAGTTCACATTGCTGCTGATTTCTAGAAGGTCTAACATCCTGGTCCCACTTCATATTCACACCACACTTCACAAACGGCGTCTGCTGTCTTAATAAGATCCGTATTAAAGTAATAAAGGTGATGGGACCCTTCCTGACTCGCTCTTCTCTGAATGAAAACGCTTCTCGGCGGCTCCTCACGTTTCCATTGGACACAGGATCGCGCGATCGGTTATTTTGCTGATTTGTATTAATTTGAGGTAAAATACACCCTCAAGCGATATATAATACATCTAGTTGCTATAAAGCTGCAATCGTAAGTGAGTGGGTCTTCTGTAAATCAGAATATTAATAAAAGGATCTTTGAAACCTTGAATAGGGACATTGGTGAATTTTGGTTTTGGTAGTCTTTGAAAAGAGTTAAAGGGACTTGTTTCTACTAAAATGACATCAACTACATTACACACGCCCTATCCACCAAATGCAAGGGGTCCCTCTGTGGCAAGCAGAGGGCTTGGGTGGGTGCCACGCCAGCACCGAGGACGGCCTGCATTGTGAGGTCATGTGATGCGTTGTTCGGGCGTCGTACCTGACGGTATAAGCAGAGTGGGGGTCCACTTAGTTACAACTGGTATGAATTGTATATATTAGATTTGTTTGGGACAGCCAAGATTTTGAGTGGGAAATGAAGCTTTTGGAATACCCCCACGTCCTTTCTAGAACCTTCGGCCTCATGACCAACCTGCAAACTTTCACATCAGCTCGACACGCAGCTAAGCTTCCTGGGGAAAGAGTCCTGTAAATTCATCAGCCCGAGTCGAAGTTCGGAGCGATCCAAATAGATTTCTTCGAGTGCCAAACGTGGCTCCCAGCAACTACCTCAGCACCGCCGACTGGCATTATGCAGATGTCCTTTGACTTGCGAGGTTTTTTTTGTATAATCTTTAAACAGATGTTTTTATGGAATACTGAAAATGCTGATGCAGTTTGGAATTCCCTATAACCCCTGTCCACGACAGAAAGCAGGAGCTTAGATTGTTACAAAATGTCTTGATAAGTCGTTTGGAAGGGTCAAAGTTGAAGGACTTGCAGCCTGGTCCTGGGAATCACCAATGGCCTGCACAGAGCTCGCCTCATCCCAAACCACCCAGCCCCAAGACACGTCTAGACTCCAGTCCCTGTGCAAGAGCGCCGTGGCCAGGCCATGCCGACGGCAGAGCAGTGCACACATGAAACAAGAAACCTGTGTCCACCCGCCATCGCTCCTGGGTCTTCAGTTCTTGACTGATGGACCGCTGCGCCTCTCACCAGGCCGGGTCACCCCCTTGCTACTCCTGCCGCCTCCTGCTCCTGCCTGCCAGCCTTGCCGCAGAGCCGCCCGCTCGCCAGTTTCCCGCCGCAGCTCGCCACAGGCCCCGCCCACCACCGGCCCATTGGCCGAGCCGCTCCCGCCGCCCAGCTGACCCGCCCTCTCGTCCCCCTTCTTATGACGCCCCCAGAGTGACCGCGCAGCGGACACGCGCAGCGGGAGCGCCGACTGAGCGCCGAAGGTGTGCCAAAGGTAAGCCCGTCTGCGCCCATCCGCGCCTGCACACGCCCAGCGCCAGGACCCCTGGCCCCCGCAGACCCCAGCCCACCCGCCGGATGTACGACGCCACCACCCTCAACGCACTCAACACCGGCCGAATCCCAGGATGCTACCGAGCCACCCCGAGACGCACCCACGGACCCTTCTGCTGCAACGCCTGCAAGTTCACCTGCATCCGGACCAGCACTACTCCAGCACCAACCAAGACCAAGACGAGCAACAGCAGCAGCCACCTGAAATGCATCCTGCTCAACACCCGCTCCGTCCACAGACACGCCATCGAGCTCTGGAACCTGCTCGACACAACCTCACCAGACGTCGCCTTCCTCACGGAAACCTGGATGAACGCCTCTTCAGCGCCCGACATCGCCATCGCCATCCCAGACGGCTACAAGATCATCCGAAGGGACCGCATCAACCAGACCGGAGGAGGCATCGCCATCATCCACAGGAACACCATCTGCATCACGACCAACACAGACGACACCCTCGCACCCGCCGAGCACCTGCACTTCCAGGTCCACATCAACCCCAAGACCACCCTCAGAGGCACCCTCATCTACAGACCCCCGGGACCACGCGCACAATTCAGCGAAGACATCGCCGACTTCATCAGCCCGCACGCCCTCCTCTCCGCTGACTACATCCTCCTCGGGGACCTCAACTTCCACCTGGAGAACAACAACGACCGCAACACCACCACCCTGCTGGACAACCTCGCTAACCTGGGACTCAAGCAGCTGGTCACCACCCCCACCCACTACGCCGGACACACACTCGACCCCGTCTTCTCCTCCAGCAAGGACATCGCCTTCAGCCACGCCACCGGACTCCACTGGACGGACCACAGCTGCGTCCACTTCAGCTTCAGAAGGACCACGATCCACCACCACCAGCAACAGGTTGCACGCAGAAGCTGGAACAAGATCACAGCCGACCAGCTCGCGACCTCCCTGAGCATGAACCCTCCCACCAGCGCAACGAACCCAAGCCAGGCGGCCACCAACCTCGCGACGTGGATCAGCAACTGCGCAGACGACCTCGCCCCTCTGAAGACCCCGCCTAGCAGACCCGGCAGCAAGAAAGCCCCATGGTTCACCGACGAACTCAAGAGCTCCAAGAAGAACTGCCGAGCCCTCGAGAGAACATGGCGCAGAGACCCAACACCGGACAACATGACTGCCCTCAAGCTCGCCACCCGAAAACACCACCAACTCATCCACGCCACCAAGAAAACCACATTCAAGGAACGACTGGACAACAACGCACACAACAGCAAGGAACTCTTCAACATCGTTAAAGAGCTCTCCAATCCCAACGCCGGAAACAACGACATCACCCCTTCGCAAGACCTCTGCAACTCCCTCGCCTCCTACTTCCACAACAAGATCGCGGACATACAAACAGCTTCAGCACTCAACCGACGCACGCCACGACCAAACCACGGCCCCCCACCACCACCCTCCGCGCCTGGACCCCAATCAGCACCGAAGACACCGTCCGCACGATGAACTCCATCCACTCCGGATCTCCTACCGACCCCTGCCCTCACCACGTCTTCAACAAGGCCGACGCTGTCATCGCACCCCACCTGCAGGACATCATCAACACCTCCTTCGACACCGCTACCTTCCCGGAGAGCTGGAAGCACGCCGAACTCAGCGCTCTACTAAAGAAGCCATCAGCTGACCCCACCGACCTCAAGAACTACCGCCCCATCTCGCTGCTCCCGTTTCCTGCAAAAGTCATCGAGAAGACCGTCAACAAGCAGCTGGCCGCCTTCCTCAAGACGAACGGATCCCTCGACCCCTCGCAGTCTGGCTTCCGGGCCAACCACAGCACCGAGACCGCCCTGATCGCAGCCACCGACGACATCCGAGCACTGCTTGACAATGGAGAAACAGCAGCCCTCATCCTCCTAGACCTCTCCGCGGCCTTCGACACTGTCTGCCACCGTACACTAGTGCAGCGACTCAGCAACGTCGTAATCCAGGAGAAGGCACTGGAGTGGATCATCTCCTTCCTCGCCGGAAGGACACAGAGAGTCCGCCTCCCCCCGTTCTGATCTGAAGCCACCGAAGTCATCTGCGGCGTTCCTCAAGGCTCCTCGCTCAGTCCAACCCTCTTCAACGTCTACATGAGCCCCCTCGCAGACATTGCACGCCAGCACAACCTCAACATCATCTCCTACGCTGACGACACCCAGCTGATTCTCTTCCTCACCAACGACGCCGCCACCGCCAGAGCCAACCTTCACGAAGGGATGAAAGAAGTAGCCAAATGGATGAAGAACAGCCGCCTGAAACTGAACTCGGACAAGACAGAAGTCCTCATCCTGGGGTCCTCACCCTCCGCCTGGGACGACTCCTGGTGGCCCCCCGCCCTAGGCAGCGCACCCAAACCAACAGACCACGCACGCAACCTGGGCTTCATCCTTGACTCCTCCCTCTCCATGACCAGACAAGTCAACGCCGTCTCCTCGTCGTGCTTCAACATCCTGCGCATGCTACGTAAGATCTTCCGGTGGATCCCCACCGAGACCAGGAAGATGGTCACCCAGGCCCTCGTCACCAGCCATCTGGACTACGGCAACTCCCTCTACGCCGGAACCACCGCCAAACTCCAGAAGAGACTCCAGCGAATCCAGAACGCCTCAGCACGACTCATCCTGGACATCCCCTGTCGCAGCCACATCTCCGGACACCTGAGAGACCTGCACTGGCTCCCGGTCAACAAGAGAATCACCTTCCGACTCCTCACCCACGCACACAAAGCCCTACACAACCAAGGCCCAGGATACCTCAACAGCCGCCTCAACTTCTACGCTCCCAAACGCCAGCTTCAATCGACCGGCCACGCCCTCGCCGCCGTCCCCCGCATCCGAAGAGCCACCACAGGGGGATGGTCCTTCTCCTACCTCGCCGCCAAGACATGGAACTCCCTCCCGACCCACCTCCGCCGGACCCAGGACCACCTCGCCTTCAGGAAGCAACTCAAGACCTGGCTGTTCGAGCAGTAGCGGACCCCCCTCCCCCAGCGCCTTGAGACCCTCTGGGTGAGTAGTGCGCTATATAAATGCTTTGATTGATTGATTGATTGATTGGTGGATGGGAAACCATTGCAAGGGTTGTATGAAAACATCTGCTTGTCTGGCCCTGGCGGTCTTGCGCAAGCGTGAATATTCCACCCTCGTGCCATAAATCAGCACGTCCTGCCTGCTTTGCATATTCGGAACACAAGTTGTAGAACGGTAGCGAGGTGGCAACGTTAAGTGTGCCACACCTTTTATCACAGTAAGAAGGCGTGTTTTCTGGTAAGCGCATGGTTGCATATGTGTTACGTAATCTATTTGAATGTGGAAAGGGCAGTGTCAATAGAGTGGGTATCCAGTAATCTTATTGAAGACCCAAATATATGTGGAGTATCATTTTGACTAGAAACTGCAGTTTTCTTAATATATCCAATTTTTTTTAAATAGAAGTTGAATTATTTTTTAATGTGTTAAAATGCTTCGACAATAACGAGAGCATGTTGCACGATTTGCTTTATCCCATAATGATTCCCTATTTTACAGCTAATTGTTTCATACTTTATGTACTTGCCTCATCCCGTCCACAGAATTTCTTTCGCCACTTACTGGCCCTGTTTGTGGTAGTTAAATTACACATGAGACAATTATAGGGGTTTGGTGTTTATTGAAAATCTATAATTCAATGGCCCTCTCACACGGGTGAATGGTTGTCTTCAGAGCACACAGACGTGAAAGACGACAACAGCCACGGGTGTAGACCGTTTTGATAACTGATTCCTATCTTTCGTACCTATGAACTACTCCCACGTTTCTTAGGTGTGGTACAAACAAAAAAAGAGGCAAAGTTTTCAGCTCTGGGTTAGTCCGTGAAAAGATATTCCACAACCCCCACGCTCCTAATTCAGCCTGGCCCTGGGGCCCGTCGCCTATCTTCGCGTCCTCAAATTGGTTTTGCGGCGAACTTTCATATTCAATTATTTACACTTTTAAACATCCTCGGTGTTATATCATGGAAGCTGAAAAATATGTGGAAAAGTGGTGCACGCTCACTAAATCTTGAAAGGACGGTATTCACAAACATTTGGAGAACATTTCCCGCGCTTTTCTGCATATACATTACAAAAGAAAGATCCACGTGGTAGGGAGCGGAGTTAGGACTAATGTTGGAAACATATTTGAGACTAAAAAGTTACAAGAAATCAAAAGTTGTCTTTTGTAGCACAAGTTTCCTAAGCCTAAAAAATGAGCTATCTGCTCAACCCAGTCGTAAATAACTGGAATGCAGATATTTCGTGAGCACCCGTCACGTGCCCCTGTTACCTCCGCCAGGTGTCAGTTACTCTTAAAGATGGCAGAACGTTTTGTGCACAAGATAAACAAGTGTAACTTGACCCCGTATGTCAGGTGTCACTTGCCAGAAGGCCCTGGTTTTTTCTTTTAAATGCAGCTCTAAACCGCGTCACAGCAGTTTTAAACAAGCATTGGCATAGCCAATAGATCTCGCCTTTGGGACATTATAAGTGTTTAGCCATGCAACACATGATGTTGTTGCACCAAGGATATTGTGCTGGATAACTTCAGCACAATATCATTCGTGCAACAACATCAACTGTTGCATGGCTAAACACTTATAAGGTACAAGGTTTAGCCATGCAACAGGTGATGTTGCACTAGGGATATTGTGCTGCAAAACTAAGGGGCATATTATCAAGCACGGCGTTAACATTATCGCGGCTTTAGCGGCAGAAAACTGCCGCTCAAGCGGCGATAATGGGCTTGATAATATGCCGCAGAGAATTCCCATAGAAGCTCATGTTCACACCAGAACATGGGCTTCTATGGGAATTCTCAAGGGCATATTATCAAGCCCATTATCGCCGCTTCTGCCGCTAAAGCGGGGATAATGTTAACGCCGTTTCTTGATAATATGCCCCTAAATGTACATTTTCCACAGCCTTGGTGGGCTGAAAATCTGGATTTTATGAAGGACACGGAGGCTAATATTATGCAATAAATCCTTTATTGCTACCACTCAGCAGCAACAAGAAAAACTAAAACCATGTTCTTAGAATGAAGAATTCAGAATCTTCTAGAACATTCCAATAGTAACAAAACTCCTCCATCACAACATATCACCCTTCTTGCATTGCCTGCGAAGAGAGTAAAATACTTTAAATATTCAAAATGTTCAGTCTTAAAACTTGAAATAGATCCAACAAAACGATATCTTCTTCTTTCCTTGCTCAAACGTAGAGATGAGGTACATCCATGATCTTCGTTGCTCAATCATCTCAAATCTGACCTGCATAAATACAAGATAATCATCAGGGATGGGAAGTGGAGGGATACTATTAGCCTCCGTGTCCTTAATAAAATCCAGATTTTCAGCCCACCAAGGCTGTGGAAAATCTACATTTTATGGCACGACACGGAGGCCAACATTATGCAAATTTAAAGCGTATCAACAATACATTGAGCTGCACTCTCAATTGGTTTAAAATAAAATCTTCTAAACACACAATCAGAAGACCAATCTGCACATTTTAAGATGTCCTGCAAGCTTCCTCCTAAAAAACGTGCTTTTGAAGCAGCTGCACCTCTCATGTGCACTAAACATACTTATATCAACACCTGCTTTTTCTATTATACATTTCACCCATCTTGCCAAAGTTGGTGATGAAACAGCTTTATAATGGTGTCTGAAAGAAATTAATAACTGATCCACACCAACAGGCCTTAAAGGCTTTGTTCTACATTCATACTCCTTCACACAACGCACCACACAAAGTTTTCCTTTTTCTAATAGGTAAGGATAAAAAACAGAATTAGAATTAGTTTTTGTTCTTTGTTTTATATAAAAACTAATTCCTTCAGGAGTAAAACTTCTGCCTGAAATCTCTAATGCACGTACATCTGAAACTCTCCTAAACGACAAAAGACACAACAACATTGTAAGTTTATAGGACAAATCTTTTAGGTCCAACAAACCATTATCATCCCAGGATTCAAAAAAACGTAAGACCAAACTCACATCCCAAAGTGAAGTATACCTAGTTCCAGGAGGGTTAGCTAACCTGACGCTCCTTAATAATCTTTTTACCAAAATATCTTGTCCAACCGTTATGCCATTCACCAAAATATGACCTGCTGAGATTGCTGATCTATGCAAATCCACTGATCTATAAGCCAAGCCTTTCTTATCCATATCAGTTAAATAATTCAAAACATGAACTACATCTGCTGATACGGGATCCAAACCCCTTTCCACACACCAACCGTTCCACCTATTCCATGCAGACTTATAAACCTTTCTTGTTCCTTGTGACCATGACTCCTCAATGAGCTTCAAAGCTTCTGATGAAAGCCCTGGTTTACACCAGAGTCTCCTGAAAGTCTCCAAGCCAACAGATGAAGTTGGCCTGAATCCACCAGAGTGTGGACCTCTCCCAGCGGTCCCCTCAATATCCCTCGATATAAAGGTAGAAGAATAGGAAGATCCAAACTCAACTCCAGCAACATAGGGTACCAAGCTTGTGAGCTCCAAAATGGGGTGATCATTACTATCGTCTCTTTTCACTTCTGAATCATCCCTGTCAACCTGCTTATCATTGAAAAAGGTGGAAATGCATAAGGGCGTAGACCTCTCCAATCCTGAAGAAAAGCTTCTATCCCTATCTCTTCCGGATCCGGATGCCAACTGAAAAACCTCTCTAGTTGAGTGTTTAACCTGTTTGCGAAAAGATCCACCTGAAAAGGACCCCAAAATTGATTCAATTTCATAAAAACCAACCTGTCCAACATCCAGTCGCTGGAGTCGTAAAAATTCCTTGAATACCAATCTGCCACAGAATTTGAATTCCCTGGTATATGCTCTGCTTGAACAAAAATATTTCTCTCCAAACAATACTCCCAAAATATCCTTGCTAAATCTGCTAAACCTTTCGACCTTGGACCTCCCATCCTGTTGACATATCTCACCGCAGAGACATTGTCCATCCTTAAGATCACACAACACTTTGCAGTCTGATTTCCAAAACATTTTATCACAAAAGATCCTGCCAATAATTCTAAACAATTAATATGCATTATTTTTTCCTGATTCGTCCAACGACCTCCAGAACTCATTAATCCGCATCTTGCACCCCAACCATCCAAGATTGCATCTGATTCTATAATCAGATCCGCATTCTTTCCAAAAATTGCTCTTCCATTCCACGCTTCCATATTTCTTAACCACCAAATCATCTCCTCCCTTGCATCCTGAGAAAGACAAATACTCTCTGAATATCTTAAACCATTCCTTAAATGCAAACCCTTCAATCTCTGTAATGCCCTGTAATGTAAGGGACCCGGAAAAATAGCTTGAATTGTAGATGACAGTAGGCCAATTATTCGAGCCAACATTCTCAAAGATATGCTGTTCATTTTTAGTACATTCCTCAATTCTTTTCAAATTCTTTTCAATTTCTCTTTTGGAAGTTTCAAAACAGCTTCCATCGTATTTACAACAAAACCTAAAAACTTTGTTTCCTGACTGGGTACAAATTGTGACTTTATCCTGTTTACAACAAACCCCAGAGATTCCAGCAAATCTACTGCTAACTTCGTATGATTCAGAAGCGTATTCCTCACCTGATCCATTATCAATATGTCGTCCAAATAAATTATCAAACGGATACCCCTCTCTCTCAGGAATGCCGCCACTGGCCGAAGTACCTTCGTGAAACACCACGGTGCTGATGACAGGCCGAAAGGAAGACACTCAAATTTCCAAACTCTCCCTTTCCACACAAACCTTAAGTATCTCTGGTGATCTCTCCATATTGGAATTGTAAGATATGCATCCTTCAAATCCAATCTTGTCATCCAATCTCCCTTCAATAACACATCCTTCAAGAGATGTATACCCTCCATTTTGAAATGATGATATACCACCCAGTCATTCATCTGACGTAAATTTATTACTGGGCGCATACCTCCTTTGTCCTTATTCTCTACGAGAAATATATTGCTTACAAAACCCTCTACTCTCTCTCTCTCTCTCCCTCTCTCTCTCTCTCTCTCTCTCTCTATTGCACCTTACCTTAATAAATCTTGGACTTCTAAGTCTATCAACCTCATTTGATCTTTTTTGAAAACCATACGATCCGGAACAACACTTTGTTTTGGTTCTTCTTTTTGTAACCCTGAACCGTCTCCAAAACCCACAAGTCCTTTGTGATTGACCTCTAAACCTCTAAAAATTGGGCAAGTCTGCCGCCCAATTTTAACTGGATAACAATATGGTCTTGACTTACCACTTGTGCCTCTTCCTCGTCTCTCTCCTCTATTATATCTTCCTCTTGCACGTTGACGCTGCGGAAAAAATCCACCTCCTCTAAAGAAATGTTGCCCTGGTAGCCTCTTGACCTAAATCCTCATGTAAAGGAGCCTCTTTTGATTCCTTGACCTCGGCCAGGGAACCGACTCCGTGTTCTCCCGGGGGATCCAAAAACACGCTCACCAAACACTCTTTTTATCTCTCTCTGAGATTTTTGTAGGCTGCTGAACGCCCCTACATATCTTGACAAATCCTTAATAAATTCATCTCCAAAAAGAAGACCTTTAGCTAAAGGTCCTTCTTCCTTAGTTGCAAGGTCTACCAACTTTGGGTCTATCTTTAGTTATAAACTTTTCCTTCTTTCAATCGATAATGCAGCATTTGCATTGCCTAATAAACAAATCACTCTCTGAACCCATTCTCTAAGTTCTTGCACATCAATATTTTGTTTATTTACAAAGGCCTCTACTGCCATATCAAATATTTTTGAAACTGGGCCAACAAGATCTAACAATCTATCTTGGCATGATTTCAATCCACGATCTAATCCCTTCCTCGGATCACGACCTCCTTTTGCAATGAAAGCTATCATTTTTGAATCAAGTTCTGGTGTCATCAGCACCTTATTCACCACAATAGGTCGAGGACATTCTGACCTAAGTCTCATACGTACTTCCTTTGGAATTTCCCTTCTGATCCAATATTCTAAATATTTAGCAACATGTTCAGATGGTGTCCATTCGGGTGAAAAAGGATGTTTTATCATTAATGGGTCAAACATATCATTACCCATTGGATCCTTAATATTATTTTTTTCCGATCCTTCATTTTCATCCTTTCCACCCCTTTTCACTGTCAAACCATCTTCTGATTCAAAATCTGAATTACAACTTATTTCTATCTCTGCACTCTCAGAGGAATCCTCACATACCATGTATTTATGTTTGCGCATTCCCTTATTTCTTCGCCATCTGGGCCTCTTACTTGCCCATCTTTATTGCCCGTAGCATCCTCTAGTTGCCTGTCAGAACAGCAAACGTGTTCCCACCGTAGATCTTGGTTTCTTGCTATGCTTTTCACTTGCGGAAACATGTTTCCTTTTCCTTGTAACCTTTTAATTACTAGAAGGCGCATTTTCATTTTCCTGTGCTGACCAAAAACTTTCCTCTTCCTGTCTATTCTTTCTTGAATTAACAATTAATTCTAATTTTTTCTCCATTCTTAAAGACACCTCTGATGTTATTTTGTCAATAGCCTTGTTAATTCTATCTTCCATTGTGCCTTCTTCTTGCTCCATCTTATCAAATTTAATCTTCTAATTATTTTCCTTTAACACTGTCTCCTGTAACCAAATATAACCATAAACCTTCTTTCCTTAAACTTTTTCTGTCAAAAAAACGCTACCCACAAAGCTCCTGTCACAAGGCTCGAGTGAAACCTTTTTACTCCGTCGATCTTCTCCTCACAAAACTCGTTGCCAAGCAACTAACACTCCTACGGCAACACCAAAGAGACATAAAGTCTCATTCCACCTCGCGCGAAGTCCCTCCTTTATTTCCTCTACACAATGACACGGACGCGCGATGCACTCCTGACCTATCAAAACGAGACCCTGAGGACACGGGACGCGCGTCATCTACACCACATCAGACCTCGGCTTCGACGCGAGACCTGGTAGGCACGCGAGCACTCTGCTCTTAATTCTTTTTTCATCCCGCGTGCGTAGTGCGCATTTCAAATAAGTTAACGATCAAACTTCAAGCACTCCATCTACGCATATCGCGGACTTATTACAAAACCTATTTCCTCATTTTTCAAATCAAACAAACTTCATTTCTATTTATTTCCCTGTTTTCAATCTACTCAACACCTCATCTTTTAAAACGCTAGACTCATAACTGTTAACATGGCAGGGAATTCAAACACAACAACGCTGATCTGAAAAACCCATTTTCTTCAAAACTCCACTCCTTTACTAATTTAATCCTTCTGATATATTTAATTTAGCTATTACTTTATTTTAAAATTTAATACGACATTAATATAAATAAAGTTTCCCATGTAATAATTCATTCATTCTTTTTTCTCTTCCCATGATCATTTTTTCTTCAAAACACTCATTTTCAACTTTCCACAAGTATTCTATTCTCTTCAATATTAATATTTCTCAATTTAAAAATATACTTATCTTCTTGAGCAGCAGCAATAAAAGAAGGGTGATATGTTGTGATGGAGGAGTTTTGTTACTATTGAAATGTTCTAGAAGATTCTAAATTCTTCATTCTAAGAACATGGTTTTAGTTTTTCTTGTTGCTGCTGAGTGGTAGCAATAAAGGATTTATTGCATAATGTTGGCCTCCGTGTCGTGCCATAAAATACTTTTAAGGTCCCAAAAGAGAGACCTATTGGCTATGCCAATGCTTGTTTCTCTTGATGGATGATTTGCAAAAGCTATATACTTTTATGTCCATCAGACCCTTCTTCTGGGAGCAGCCTGTATAGGTTTTGTAGGATTTCGAAAAACATGCAATATTTTGAGTTAACAACTAAGCTGCAACTTCTAATGATTTCTCATTTTGTGCCGATGTCTCTCTTGTGTCGATCAGTGCCCCAGGGAAGGGGCAGAGTTATGTCCCCGGGAATCAATAAAGAGTGAAAGCAGACCACGCCATAAGCGGTTGGCTTTCGCTTTTGTTCTTTTGTTTTGCTGTGACGTCAGCACTGTGTGCGTGCTGGCATTACAGAGAAAATAATCAAACTCTGCACTCTTGGGGAGCTATTTCCTCACGTAGCGAGTTTGATTTCTGAAAAGAAAATGTTTCTGGTGTTTTCACCTGATGCATTTTTTTTCAGGCATAGAAGAGGAGCCATACAACCTTTCAGTGACGCGCACCCTTCTTGATTTGATGTTTCAAGCTTCATGTCTACGTGGGCGGCAGGATGCTACTTCCTCTTTCTTTTCTTAAACGAGTGGCTTCTCCTCCCATCGAATTACCAGCAAGGACAAGGAGAGCTGCTAATCCTGGAATTATCTTTCCTTTGATGCAGTTGGTAGGGGGGCTCCGGGTGTAACATTATAGACCTCACGTTGGCTATACTGATGGACCTTTAACTTGAAGTATTTGACTACAGGGAGATTTTCTCTCTTCTCTTATTTGTGTATCTCTTCTAACAGCAGGGTGAGTCTGCTTATTATTTACAACGTTGTGCCTCTCACTTCATCAGCTGAATGCAGTGCTGAACACAGAATGCTGTGAGACACCAATACGTCAGCATGTCGATTTTGCAGCATGATACTAGCATGTCAATGTATTATTTAATTTGATAATGTGTGTATGTTCATGTTCTCTTACAGGCACCAAACATCCTGATAGTAGATACAAGTGGGTTTCTTTGCATCTTTTTTGATTGTCTTGTTTATTTTTTGGTCCATGTACCATTGATTCACCTCAAAATTCACTATTGAACTTTATTGGTAAATAGGAGGCCTTTATCAGCAATAAGAGCAATAAGGAAGGCTGAAACAAGTCAACTGATGGAAATTGAGTTTCTGGTTGGCTGGGGTATGTGCCCAGGCCAGGCAGTACCCGTCAGTCTAATATGGGTAAGCTAGATACAGAATTTAGATAACCTGTACTCACCCTCTGGTGGCTTTTCTTAGAGCAGTCAGGGTTATCAAAAGAGGCAATGTGTGAAGTATTTGAGCAACACACTCACACAGTAACTCAGTGAAAATACCACAATCAGACCTCACACAGGTTTATAAAAATAGGCTGTTATATATAAACACATTAAGGCCAAAAGTATAACAGTCTTATGTATACTTTTCTAGATATGAGCATCCAAAGTATGGTGAAATGCTGTGCTTGAAGCTCTGAATGTTGAAAGAACACTCACGTTTTGTAGGTTATTTTACAATAACGTAGACTAGGTTGCATTGAGTTTTATCCAAGCAGAGGATCATTAGTTATGCAGCTGAAAAATAGTATCTGTTAATTAGTGCCCAACAATCACAAGCATTGGCGATCCTTATCGAGTCCCCCAAGACTGGCACACCGAGTAAGATTCACCCACCTGCGAGGAGTGCAGTACAGCTGATGGACACTGCACGGGTCCATTTGCACACAGAACCTTCTTGTATGAAGTTGCTCAGTTGGGGGGCAAGCCGCCCGTGTCTAAAACCTCAGGGACGGAGCTTTTAAGGCTGCTGTATTCTCCCGCCGGCCGAGTGCGGAGTAATGCTGATCTGGTTTTCAGGTGGCACTGAAGATTGAGAGCAGCTGCGGTGGCCTCCCTCCGGCAGAGTAATGGGTGGGCAAGAAATTGCTCTGACAACTTTCCAGCACAGAAAAGTGGCGGTTTAGAATGACACACTGCCGCAAAAAGGACTCTGTCTCCTTCACTATGGAAGCATAGGCCCTTTGTTGAAATAAACATGGAGCGCTGAGCCCAGTTGGAAATTGCGCATGCTCTGAGTTTCACTACATGGAGTTTGTTGTTGATGTGTAGGGGAGCGCTGATTGTCATTGCACAGGACTTTTCTCACGGAAGGGCTTCTGCAGTACTGTAGTAAAAGCGATCACAAAGTCTTTGATGGCCCTGAGCCTTCGAGAACAGAGGGCAAGCCAACAAACCCTTGAAGAGCACTTTGAATGTAGCACAACAAAAAGATATCAGGCAGCAGGCCAGCACAACAAGGCAGGTGGCAAAGTGGCTGTCCCTCTCGCAGCACATCAATTACCAAGCAGCAGGCCAACACAGCAGAGCTGTTAGCAGAGTGGCAGTCCCTCCTGGCAGCACAACAGTTCTTTTGGCAATGTGCAGATGTAGATCCAGGAGTTTCTGGTTATAGGTTAAAAAAAGTGTCCGTGGTTAGGGGATCAGAGGCCCAGTACTTATACCTAAAAGTGCCCTTGATGTAGGGGGTGATTTCAAATGAGCTCTCTGAAGTCCACAAGGATCCCAGTCCTGTCTGCCAGGCTATCCATGGGAGGTAATTTGCCCTTTATGTGTGGACAGGACACTACCCCTCCCATTCATCCATGCCCAGGAAGACCCATCAATATGCAGATGAGTGCTCAGAATTCATAGGAGCCTCACCTTCCTGTGTTTGTGGTTGTTTAGAGGAAAATGTGCAAATGTATGTGTCACCTGGCACAGCTCAGACATGTGTTGGAGACAGGCTGTCAGGCATACACAACAGAAATGTCCACTTTCTCAAAGTGACATTTGTAAACTAGTATTGTTAAATCCAATTTCACCAGTAAGGAGGATTCATCATTACCAAACCAAAGATATAAAACATGAAAAAGCTACTCCTCTCTGAATGGTAATTACCACCTAAAAAGGTATAAGGGATTTTCGGAATGCTAACCTATAGGAGTGGTCGGCCTCACAGTAGTGAAAACTGAATTTAGCTCTTTGGCACTACCAGGACATGTAGAGCATCACAGTACATGCCCTACCTTTTACTTACATAGCACCCTGCCCTTAAGGGTTAACTGGGGACTTATGTGTAATGAGAGGGGAGTTTACGGCTTTGCAAGTAGTATTAAATGCCAAATTGAATTGGCAGTAAACTGCACACACAGGCAATGCAGTGGCATGCCTGAGACAGGTGTAGAAAGGCTACCTCAGTGGGTGGCACAATAACAGCTACAACCCACTAGCAATGTTTAACTTGCAGGCCCTGGGTATATGGTATATCACTTTACAAGGGACTTAAATGTAAATGTATTATGCTAATCAGTATACACAAATTACACACATGTTTTGGGAAGACGCACATCTACTTTAACGCTGATTAGCAGTGGTAACTTGATCAGAGTCCTAAGGCCCATTAAAAGAATCTGCAAGAACAGGAGGTAAAAGGCAAAACGTCTGGGGGAAGACCACCCTAATGATGCCAAATCTAACACTATCTTATTATCTTATCATGGTTTTTAGTCTTGTCTCAACCACCTAGAGGGCATCATTATAGATGGTTAATTCAAGAAAACTTTGATTTATGCTCTTGTGTTATTTGTTACTGCTGATCCCGTTCACAAAAAAACAAGCACTCCCATATGAAGTAGTACAGACTATCCCAACATGATCATCTGTGGAAGTAGAGAGGCTGGATAATGAAGCATGCCACATATTTTAGGTGAGGGCAATCCATTCAACTGCTCTGTTTGAGTAAAACATAACAAGCAACAACCCAAACCTATGAGGTCTCCAGCCTAGTGTTCATATTGATTAAATCAATGGCAATGTTTATAATGATACACTCGCATATACATGCAAAATCGAATCACTATTAACAAACTCGACAGTCATGATCTCTCTGTCAACCCAGACTCAGAAATATGTGATCATGCAGGCTCTGCAACATAGTCCTGATGTTTCTGATTGACAGATCACAGGTGGGGTTGCACATAGCTGGTAGACAAACGTGCCAACAGGAAACTCAGGTCCATCTCCCTGATAAGCGCAGCGACACTACAATGATCCAGGGAAATTTGCCCCCAAAAAAGCACACATGGCTAGAGGGGTGCCTGCATTCCCAACACATGATAAAGTCCAATGCCGCACAAAGTTAGGAACACATAGCCAATCAGGACACAACACACACACTATATGAAGTGATAATGCACCCCTCATGCTGGACATCTGGACACGTTACCCTCTGGCCCACATTATGTCCACGCTAGGTCGAGGCGCACCTGCATTTGTTATCAATGGGACATATTTATGATTCCACAGACACGGCCTGCATTCTTTTACAAAACAAGGTTCACCTAAAGTATTTTTACGATATCCAAGATGTGTATAAATATTTGCTCAGATTGATTGTACTTTGGGACAGTCCTCAGACCCGTTTCTGTAACTGTGCTCCCGGCTGAAGTGCCTAATGAAACCAACTGTTCCTTATTTGCCATATGCCACTCGTCTTTTGTTTTCTTTAAGGTAAATTCATATTTGAGCAAGTCTAGCTATACTGGCTTGTGAGTGTTAGTACAGAAGGGTGGCAGTAATATCTGGCTGTATCCTCTCTCCGCTTGTTTGTGCAATGACAGAAAGCTGTGAGACATTTTCTCAGAGATATACACTGATAGGTGTCCCGTACATTGTTATACATACTAGATAAGGTAATTCCTACATTTGCATAGCAACAACAAAATATGTGTAGTAGAAATGTGTTCCATGTGTTTTAATTTAACATTTATGGACTCACCTTGTCTTTCTCTTTACTTTCTCCTACCTAAATTTCTGTGGCATTGCTTCATTCGAGATATAATAGCTCACACAACCTAAGGATTGAAATGCTGACTTGGTAATTACCTCTTCACTCTAATGTTAAGTGTTGTGGATGGAATAATTATACACAGATCCGTTCACCCTAATGCACGCTGAAGAGCTCTCTAGCACATGCTCGTATGACATTGTTATATCTGGCTCTAAACTACCAGCTATAGCATTAGTGGCAGTAAGCATTCCCCATGATATTAAACATCTCAAAGTGTAGCAAGCCAAAAGCAGAACACACAATTTTCCAAGAAACATTGATTTCAGGACGAATTAGTATAACATTAATGTGATGAGCAGAGTTCAAAGAAAGTTGCCAGCGGCTTTTGAATAAACCAAATTTGTAACATTTTTGAATCAGAAATCCCAGTAGAAAAGCCAACACAGTACATCAGAGGAGAGAACTTTTCAAGAAAGCCTACTGGGACACTTCAGTATTGCAATATTAATCTTTAAATACATATAAGCACTCTAGGTCTTAAGAGCTTCCCGCCAAGAGAGTAAAGGAGGATTTCTGAATCTGTTCATAAGTGCCCAGAGGTAATATGGTAATGATGTTGGAATGGCATGTGTTACATTCTTTTAATATGAAAAAATATGTAAATGGAGTAAGACACATTTCTACATCATGAGATGGTAACAGAAAACTATCTTCAAATGAGCCATACAGTGCAAGAGTATCACATTCCTAACAATCTACAAAAACTATTTGAGATTGCAGAATTCAATTAAAATCATAATCCAAGGAAACAATTGAGGTTCACATTCACAGGCATTAATCTGAGCAGGTGGTGGTGGGTGGAGAGCACTAGCCCTTATTTTTTGTGACCAGTACTTAATTTTCCCCATTAGATATTTCCCGAACTCAAGAGAGGCTCCGGTGGCAAAATGTGCTGCAGCATATTTGCAAGGCAACGCAAAGCCACTTTCGTGGCTTTTCATGGCTTTATAAATCTGTGCTCCTTTCATGCAGAACACTGTGTAAAAGTGACGTTCCATTGTGTGTGTTCCCCCGCAACACCCATGGAATCTGGAGCATTCCCAGATTTACGAGGAATCATAAACCTAGGAATGCATCAGTTTCGGAGACGTAGGAGTGGCGGAACAAGGAAAAATACTTTTATTTCTCAGAGTTTTATACCTCTTTCTATGTGTGCTGCTGAATGCAGCACACATAAAAAGAAGAAAATGCCATCAATGACTGTTTTTGTGCAGTAAGGTGTCCCTTCCTGAACAAAAAACTATCATCCCTGCAATGCAGGCACCCTTGCAACATGACGCAAGTGTGTCTGCGTTGGCAAGTGGCTGCTGTTTCTCCACCGAGGCAGTGGAAAAGGACAGGAATGCACTTATCTTGTAGCTAAGGTGCATTCCTGCTCTTTTTTTTTGATGCACGGCAGCACAGCAGGAAAGCCTGCTGTGCTGTAGTGTATTCAAATTTTGTAAATGAGGCCCACAGATTGGAAAGGCTTAGGAAGAGAATAATGGCAAAACTGTCATAAAGGGAGAAAGCTGGAACCTGTAGAAGTGAGACAAAGGGATAGGGATTGCTTGGTAGTGAATTAAAGAGGCATAACTGAATTTAAGACTACCAGTATTGGTATCCAGAGTTCCAATGTTTAATTGCCCCTGTCAGGACTTCTGAGAAGAGCTTGGGCACCGGCACTCTTTGTTTCACAAATTAAAATTGATGTAAGGGCGATTACTATTTGAAGGGTAATGGTTCATCCTGTTGACCAAGTAAGTATTAAGTGATTCGGTGCTGCGTTATATTTATTTTTGCAATAAGGAACATTTTTAGAAGGCGTTAGCCTGATATTCACACTTTTCAATATGTAGCGTTCAAACGATCTACATCTTAAGGACATGTGGTATAGAAAGTCTGCGCCACCCGAGCTAACAGTACGAGGAGTAACATAGTCCCTAGTAGTGCAGAATAACTTGTGATTACAAGTGGAAAGCTGACATTACACTGACAAATGGGGAATTTCAAGTGAAATCACTGACTCTGGGTCTGATTTCCCTGGTTACTTCTCAATTCCATAAACACAATATGAGGAAAAGAAGGAAGAGATGGGTGTCCAAAAATATCACACTTCTTTTGGAATATGTGGGGTTGTATAAAATTGCCCTCACCCACTAAGTAGTGGCATGCTTCATCATAGGGCTGCTACAACATCCCTGTGTAGACCAACGCCTCGGATGGAGCAAAGGGACGGGGAAGACAAAACAAACATAAATGTGTTGGGATCCATGCAGCAAATTACATACAAACGGACAGTGATTATGTGACTATAAAACTAACTCAGAGATACCCTCCCACAATTTCTATTCATGGGTTCCCTGGATAGGATTAAAAGTCAAAAAATGGAGATGGTCTAGGGGAAAGATAGGACCCCTTATCTCTCTTCTACTGCTTCTATGTGGACATATTTCGGCCTCTACTGTCATCCTTAAAAGGTCATTTGGCCTTCCTCAGGGCTAGTAATCAAATTTTTAGTCATTCCCCCTATCTGGTCAATCTCCAAATATTTGAGGGAATATGTGTGTTTAAAAAGACGTATTTCTATATACAACAACCTTGCTTGTCACTTTCTGTGTAGACACACTCACATATTTATGAAATGACAAACACATATCATCAATCCAAACTAAAAGACAATGCACAGCCACATGTTTTCGAATGTAATAAAAAGCTTGATTAGGTATAAATGGGAAACCACCCCTTTATTGCACCTTAATCACATGCACTCTTAAGGTACGTAATGGAAATCCCATGACCTACCTCAGTCACATTTTTTGTTACTCATCACACAGTCCCACCTCTCAGCAGGGAGTGGAAACGCTATGGTGTTGGTGAATCTCCCAAATCAGAGAAAGTAAAAAATGAGTTGTATCTTACCAAGTTTCATCAATAAAGTTTCTCAAACTGGAGTGCAAGCCGGAGCATCTCCCTGTAGTCACACTCTATGTTGCGCGATTAGCAAAACATTACGTGAACCACATATTCCAAATGACTTTTAAATATTAAAAAGGTTTGCACCCAGTAGATATCCACCACTTCTCACTAGCTAGATAGGGGAATGTGTATTTATTCCCCGGTTAATATCTGTAAAGATTTTGTCCATACCGTATGGATCACTTCATCATCATTGCTCATGCATCTGCATGTGCTTATTCATATGATGCTTTGGGAAGGAGATATCTGATACCAAATTATTGCTGGTAGAATTGGGTTCCTCGTATAGTCCGCCCCAAATGCTGATCTTTCTTTTTTATGTATCAGTCATCATGAATTTTTCTGATCCCAAATCTCCGGCCTTTGTGAGACTTTCTCTATTAAAAAAAGGGCACTGTAGTCCTATCATAAGATTGGGTGTGTCTAGGACACAGTCAGTTGTTCAATAGTTAATAGTCTATGGTCGTTACCAAGTCACAAGGTATTCTCTGTCCCATTTATGTCAGAACCCTCCCTCTTCATCGAATGTCAGTGGTTTCAAGCGACTCGTTTATGTTACTCAAAACTCTGTCTGTCTACTCCTACCCCACTTACTTGGTCAAAGGTTGAATGCCACTCATTTATGTCTCTCGCCACCCCATGTAGATGCATCAGACCTGAGAAACTCCCCTTCTAACATGTGATTGCACTAGGCGCTCTAAGGATACTTCCGACTTCCGGTCAGATTCCCTTTCACATGGGCTCTGGGGGAGAGAAGAAAATACTAGACCTCTAACCAGTAGCGGCTCCTCGAGGGAGTGCTGTGGGGTGATGGGGTGGGGCAGGGGACGGTCATGGTTGTGGGTAGTAAACACCGGCATACGGCCGACTGGAGGTAAGTAACTAAATAAATAAATAATGCAAATTCCTAATTTTGTGTTTATGGTGCATTTATGATGGAAAAGGAGCAGTACCTCTCTCCCCTTCTTTTTTTGTGTGTTGATATACTTCTCAATTCCCACATAGCTTTCCTTAGAGATTTCAGCTAATTTTAGTGGATAGAATTTCATGGGAAAATGTCTAGGTCGGTGGCTTTACTGACAATTTTGAGGCACTCAAAATGAAGTCCTGAGAACACAAAGGGCCTGATTCAAAAATGTAAACTTACAATTTGGTGTAAGTTTTTTTTGTTGTTATTAAGTTAAGTGTAAGTGTTAATAGTAGGTCCTCAGTCAGGGCAGAGCACGCTGCACATAAAAAGATGGGACCAGCCTAACTTTGTGAACCAGGCCCAGTGGCTGTACTGAATTAGAGACAGCATAGGGGCCGATTAAGATGGTGGACAAACTCCGTCTGCCATTGTGGTGGGAACCAAGACCGTCCGCAATACATGCGGTGGTCCTGCACACCAAATTAGGATACAACCGCCACCATGGCGATCGCATTTTGCATTTTAACATTGCGGCAGCAGCACCCGTCGCAAAGGTAAAATGGCATGCTTTGCATTTCACTGCACTATGTGGCAGGCACCATGCAATGCAGTGAAATGTGCACCCACACCTCCCCCCAACACAAGGGTGGCCCGCAACGGACCCCCAAACCCAATCTCCACCAGCCTTTCAATGGAGGTTTACCCGCCACGGAAAGGCTGGCTGGAGACAGCATCGTGACCTGGCAGACGGTGCCTGCTAGGCACCACCACCATTTCATTGATGCAGACCGCTCCACCAGGCAATCGCAACGATTGTCTGTGGCGGTTCCGTGGCGGCCAGTCTTTGCACCTGCCATGGTCCGAGCGCTATTCCCTCTGCCATTGTAATGTGGCGGGGTAAAATCGCAGTCCAATTGCGGGAGGACCGCCACCGCATGGCTGACGGTGATGGGCCTTCTGCAATAGTAATCGGCTCCGTAGTGTGATCAAAATCTTAACTGCGTAGGCACATTTTAGTATTGTATCATAAATTAACTCTGAAGCAGTGTTATTTTCAAGGTTTTTGTTCATTTAGTGTTCCTATTATACTACATTAATTTTCTCGTCCTTAGCAACATGTAAGTAGTGACATCCAAGATGTATTTGAACTCTCGTGACTCACAAGCCTTTGGCTTTTCAAATGTTCTGGTGGGTTATACGGAACATAGTCAGAGATTAGAATGCAGGTCATATTTCTGATGTAATGCTTGATTTTCCCAGTAGTTGGTTTAGGGTGAAATAATTGCAGTTAAGCATTGGTTGCAGTACATGCAAAGTATGAAATTGAAAGCTAAATATTATGAGCCCCTATGAGCCATGGAATAATCTACTGGTGTCTGTGTTGAATCGCTGTATTAATCTTGTTACTGTTTAAAATACTAAATGATGATTACACAACTGATATTTTGGTGTCAGTATTACACATATAAATGTCAATTTTAATTTGTGCCAATGGGTCCTGTCCATGGTCTAGAAAATCATACTTACACCAGCTAAAATTGTAATTATATTTAATTAGGTAGTATATTATGATATCAAAGCTTTGGCACACCTCTCCTTAACCAGCAGCTTACTGTGATCTGTCTAGCAAAACACATGCAATGCAGCTTCTCCAGATATCTTCAAAACCCGACCAGTAGCTAGGTTGCACAGCAGCCACATGCAGAAATCCACTTAGTAAAGTTGCTCAGTAGTGAGAGTCAGCGTACATGCCGCTGACCGCGGCCCCCACAGGGGGCCACTAGGCGGTCGGCGCCCTAGTGTCGCCTGGGCACCGGTCACCCCTCCCCGCCCCCCCTTCCTGGGGGCAGGGACTCTGGCCGGTGTCCCCCTCCTCATTCCTGCCCGGAAGTGACACGAGGGGCATCACTCCCGGGGCTCCTTTGGGCGAGGTGGGAGGCTATATAGCCTTCCCCCACCATGCTGGTGACCTCTTGTTCGCCTTGCACGTCGCATCCCTCCCTACCGCTTACCCGGCGTGATGATGGCAGGTGGGGGTGAGAATATTGTAATGTTTTCCTTTTTTGTTGCAGGCGGAGTTACAGGGCGATCTGGAAGCAGGCCGGTACCAAGGGTACCTCTGCGCGGCACCATAGGGGGTGCCAGAGCCAAAACCGAGGAGCCTCATGGGAGGGTCCTGGAAGCCGTGTCAGCGCCCCGCTAGTCCTTCGGGCGGTTGTGGGCCTGAACAACCAGGGTTTGCTATGCGCCGCTCCGCCCCGGGAAGGGGTGTGAGTAGAAGTTACCAACGGTCATGTGATCCTGAAAGAGAATCACTTGGACGGCAGCAAAGGTGGGGTTTGCCCCAGTGCTGCCCGGCTCATCAGGCGGGCAGGCGGCCCAGTTGGTTGCCTGCCCTTGGATCGCCCGTAAGATAACCCACCTATTACATAACGGTGTATGTAAGAAACCTGCAGCATTTTCTACCCAACCAAACAGACTGTGTGTGTGTTATTATTGGGTAATGCATTTTGCTGGAGGGGGGACTGAGGGGTGCCAATGGCGATACTATGCTGTGTGATGTGTGCAGGTGAAGGCGAGGTGCGGCCACGGGGACAGTGCAGGTTGGAGCCGGTGCCGGGAGGCAGAGCAGGCAGCGTTGAAGCAAGTGAGCATCTGGCCTCTCTGCAGCAGGGTTGTGTCAGAATCGCGAGTGGAGGAGGACAGGGCAGGTCGGTCTGGCCCACACCTGTCCTGCGCCACCGTGCTGTGTCCCCACACTCGTGCTGGCTCTGCCCTGAGCTCACGCAGTCCCGCACTGCATTTCCTCTGACTTACACTCATGCCTGCTCTGCCCTGAGCCCACAAGCTCCTGGGTTCCTGAACTCTACCTATTTTCCCCCCGTAGTTTCCGCCATATGCGCTCTAGGCTCCATTTGTCCCACTGATCCCTAGACATTGCTGTAACCCCCTGTCCCTACATTTACAGAGGCATAGGGGCCCGGTGCCAGTGGAGGCGGTTGCCCGCCCTTTAATTTCCAAAACCTCCAGCACCCCCAGCTCCGGTGGAGGGTCACTAAACTCTCCAACAAAATCATCACTTCTGCCCTCAGCACCCCCCTGTGCCCTCCGGAGGGGAGGGAGGAGTTAAACAGTGGATCAGACGTGGCAAGGACTCTTAGCCTACAAATTTCAGTTTCAGCCACAGCCTAAGAAATATACATAAAGTATATATACAACAGAGAGACAGAGACTCAACGATATTGCAACATCCATTGCGACAGCCTCAGCTATTGGAGGACACATTTCAGAGTAGAAGACACATCAGCCCCTACAGAGCCCAGTCTGTAGCCAGAGTGCAGAAATTACATGGAGAAGGGCTATTGCCACACGTCCGAGACCCAGCGAGAACTACCGTGAGACACGGGGGCAGCTGACAACATTAGACTGCTGATAACTATAACTCGCGCGCCCGCAATCCACTGCTCATGACGTCACATATTACATCACTCATAACATGGTCAGTGGCATCACTCATGACATCACTGATGACATCATCCTTGTGATAGAGTGGTGGTCGCGCGAGTTATGGTTATCTGAACTAACTATAACGGGGGAATTTCAATGGTTTTTTACGAGTGAAATGTCCAGCTAAATATAACGGTGAACAACCTTTACAACGCAACTGTTACAACGCACTACACTTACAACGAAATTTTTACAACGCAACATCCATTACAACGCATTCCATTACATAGCATGACACTACAATGCATGTTTAAAAACTACCTTTACAACGCATTCCATTACATCGCATACTACCTTTACAACGCATACCATATCATCACTCTCCCCTGCAAGCTCAACTTATGGAAGAATACCCACAAGTTTTTGGTGACAAACTTGGGTGTTTGAAGGGGTATTGTCACAACATAAAATTATCTCCAGGGTCTGTTTCTGTTTCTAGTAAAGTACGCAATGTTCCTTTTACGGTCAAAGATGAGATGTTGAGGGAGTTAGAGAAGCTTAAATCACAGGGCATTATTGAAGAGGTGGAGGGCAAATCCTGGTTGGCTCAAGTTGTAGCTGCAAGGAAGGCTGATGGCTCATTGAGATTATGTGTAGATCTCAGGCAGCTCAACAAATGTGTGCTTGTGGGTAAATATCCTCTTCCAAACATTTCAGAACTTTTGAGCATGGTGCGTGGTGCTAAGATGTTCAGTACAATTGATTTGACGTCTGTGTACCATCAGATTTTACTTGAGCAGTCATCCAGAGATTTAACTGCCTTTGTCATGCCTTTTGGGACTTTTAGATTTGTAAGACTTCCTTTTGGCCTTGTCTCCACCGCTTCTGTCTTTCAACGTGTCATGAGAAGGTGTTAGCCAACTTACCTAGAGTTTGTGTTCATCAAGATGACATTTTGGTCCATGGGTGTGATGAATTGGAGCATGGTAAGAGAGTCCGACAAGTGTTAGATAGACTTTCTGCTCACAATCTTACAATTAAACGTGAAAAGTGCAAGTTTGGTCTTGATAGAATTGACTATTTTGGCCATTCAATAATGGCTGATGGTGTTGTTCCTAAAGCTGAGTTGGTGAATACTATCAGAGATTTAACTGCTCCTTCATCCAAGGAGGAACTCATGCGCTTTCTGGGGATGGCAGAATATTATATCAAATTTATTAAGAATTTTGCGGAAGCTACCTTCAAAGGGGTGAAATTTGATTGGGACTAGTTGTGTGAAAAGGAGTTTGTTGAGATAAAATGCAAATTACACAATGCCCCTAAGCTTCACAATTTTGCTCCCTCCAAATGTTCTATCATCTCTACTGATGCTAGCCTGAAGGTGCTTGGTACTGTTTTAAATCAAGGTGGCACAAATCCGGGTAACACCATCATGTTTGTTTCAAGGAGCCTAAAAGGTGCTGAGTCTAGGTACTTGAGAGAGAAGCCCTTGCAGTCTATTGGGCCATTAAAAAGTTTAAAAGAATTCTCTGGGTTACTTCCTTTGTGAATAAGGACTGATCACAAGCCATTGTGTGAGGTGTTAACAAGTAAAGGGATTGATTCAATTTCTCCAAGAATCTCTAAGTGGATTGTTGGGTTACAGGGTTTTGATTTTTCTGTCAAGCATGTTCCTGGCTCTGAAATCATTGTTGCTGACACACTTTCAAGACTAGTTCCTATTTCTGAATCCAATGACGAAGCTAATGCAGATTTCAGTCATTCTAATGATTTCGTTTGTGGGATTGACCATACGGTAATTTCTCAAGAAGGTTGGTCTGCTGCTTGTCAGGAAGATGAGGTTATTCAAAATGTGTTGAATCTTATTTGTGATGGTTACCATCAAAAGGAACAGGGTGGACTGTCTGTAAAGGATTTTTTGTCTGTGAAAGATCAGCTGTCCTGTTGTGAAGGAATGTTGTGGAGAGGTCACAGGTTAGTTCCACCACTGTCTTTAAGAAAGGATTTATTGGATTTGGCTCATGAAGCACACTTGGGCATCTCTAAAACTAAATAGAGAGTGCGCTCTACCTATTGGTGGCCTGGTATGGACATTCAGATTGAGCATATGGTTAGGGAATGTGTTCAATGTTCCCTTAGTGAGAAACCTTTAAACATCAGGACTCAACCTATGGAAAAGAGGTCTCGTCCCAGTGGTCCCTGGAAAGACATAGCTCTTGATATTTTGGGACCTGTGCATGGTGATGGGTCTGACACTTTTGTAATTGTTGTCATGGATCTGCACTCCAGGTGGCCTCTTTTGTAAGAAATGTAAACACTAATAGTGTGATTGACTTTCTTAAAAATGTAATCTCTAGAGAAGGTATACCTGAAACCATACTGACTGATAATGGTGTTCAACTTGTCTCTAAGGATATGGAGGATTTTCTTATTAATTGTGGGATTGTTCACAAGAAATGTGCCTTATAGCACCCTGAGTCTAATGGTACTGTTGAGAGGTTCAACAGAGTCATAAAAGAAACCATCTCACTGGCGAAGCAAAACAGCCTTAATTGGAAGGAGGAGGTTTCAAAGAGAGTTGGTGTGTATCGCTTTGCGCCTCATTCTACATCTGGGAAATCTCCTTTTCTTGTGTTTCGTGGGAGACAACCTGATACTTTTCTAGAACCTCCATGGGTTAATAAATTTCTTTCTGACAGGTGTGGAGTTCCTGATTTAGTTTCTTGGAAGGAGAAAGAAGATCATAAGTGCTTGAAAAGTAAAGAACATTATGATGTGAGACATGCTGTCAAATCCACTAAGGTTGATGTTGGTGATCTAGTCATGATCAAAAGACCTGTTTTCTGTGTTTCTGGTGCTAAATTCTCGAGACCTTTGAAAGTCATTAAAGTTTCTGATAATGCTGTGAGAACCTCTGACCATCGGGTTTGGAATTTAGGCAGGGTTGCTGTATGTGGTAAGAAGGATCATTTGGGTAATTGTCCCCATGATGTTTGTGACAAGGGTGTCCCTGGGGTTTTAAAGAGATCTAAGAGACAGTCTTGTGCTCCTTCATGCTTGAATGACTATGTTGTATAATTTAACTATGTTGTTTATATATTTTTTTCCTCTTCACGTTTTGTTGTGTAACGGAGTGAGATGTGTTGTAATGTTACTTATTTATTTATGTATCTTTTCCCTGACATCTATGTATTCTAGTCCAAATCAAATACAGGACAAAAAAAGGATCAATCAAAATATTTATTGTTATATTTAAATTTATCTGGTCATTTTTTTCAATATATAAAAAGTTCATGTATCTATTTTTTCAAAGATAAGACAAAATTATACAGTACTAAATATTTTATACAATTATATCATTTAAATATGTACAAACAATTGAATCACATGATCTGTTTTACAAAGAATGATTTTACGGTCAATCTATAATCAGTCAAAGCAACAGACTACGCGCATTTCGGCAAAACTGCCTTCATCAGGAGGCCATCTATTGCAATACAGTATAGCATGTACAACTTCACAGAGCTTGAAAATGATTCTCTGGGTTGATTGGTGAAATGTTCGGACAACTTATTCTTTAAGATCCATGGCTAAACAGCTCATGGATCTTAAAGAATAATTGTGCAAAGGACGAGGGACTAAAAGAAACTAATCCAGCCTGTTCCAGACTAAATAGGAAACTGCCCTTCCCAAATTGAGAAAATCAGTGAACTAGAAGTTGCACTCAACAGGGAATGTTTACAAGTTTTATCTTCTTTTCTCAAGTTGTCCGAACATTTCACCAATCAACCCAGAGAATCATTTTCAAGCTCTGTGAAGTTGTACATGCTATACTGTATTGCAATAGACGGTCTCCTGATGAAGGCAGTTTTGCCGAAACGCGTGTAGTCTCCATCTTCCGCATTGCTTTGACTGATTATAGATTGACTGTAAAATCATTCTTTGTAAAACAGATCATGTGATTCAATTGTTCGTACATATTTAAATGATATAATTGTTGCTCCTCTGCTGACCTGTGGGTGCACTGTTGACTCCTGCCGCTTGTCCTGCCTGGTGTGCATTGTGCGCTGTGCGCCCAGCCCTGCTGATCCCTCCGTCCCCCGCCGCCGCAAGCACTAACAGCGGTCGCTGAGTGGGGAATAACTACATTACCCAGCAGCCCGTGCGGCCGGAGAACCGCCCACAACGTTTCCCGCGCCATGAGGCGCTTCAAAAACCGGCACTTCCTTCGCGTCGCGGGCAGAGGGCGGGCCGTCTGTGGCCGTCAGGGGCCAGAAGAGGCCGGGCCGGGCCTATACTCTTGGTCATCGAGTCAAGATCTGGACTTCTTCATATTTGCAAGAGGACAGTTGAGATAAGTCACGGGGGGAGTCGAGGGTCATCCGATGTTGGGTTGTATATCGGATAATTCCCACTGACTTGTGTTGTAATAGGTTCATCATCAGTGGACTAGTGGGGATAAGGCAGCTCAAGGAGGCAGTCATACGATATTATAAACCCGTCAGGCCAAAGTAGTGACATGGGGAAAACAAAAAAAAACCCCAGTAGAACAGGGGTAGGAGTAAAGGGAACTCTAGACGCTTTTATTACACGAGCAGAATCCTTGTTGACACACGAAATACTGCTGACGGAGCGTAGGTTATCCCTTGACTCCCTCCTGGCACATAAACGATCGTCGTTGGGGACAATAGCTGAGTGTGTTACACCAGGGGTTAGTACCCTTGAAGGTCAGGGCACCCCCACCCACAGTAAAACCCAGCATGTTATCACAGGACAAGTCCACACAAAGACGTTAGTAGATGGGGGACAAGAGTTAATGGTACCTGAGGGGTCTCCAAGTTCCACTCGCCAACATGATATTTCACCCTCGAGATTGAATGTAATTGTGGTAGGAGATCTCGAGTCAGATACATCGGGCAATAGGGCAACTGGAGATGAAGAGCAGAATGGTATTATACCAGGGGGGGAGAGGGAACCTGACACTCTTTCAGGGAGGGAACGAGAAGTGATCACCCGCTCTAAGAAAGCGTTACTAGTGCCAGGCTCCCCCCTAATCTCCGCCCCCGGAGTGAATGCAAGGTCTCCGGCTATTTCACATTGCAAAGGAACGAATAAAACTAGAAAGGAAAACAAATCGAAAAAAGGAGGTCCCAGAAAAGACCCGTTAGCTGCTGAGGAAGTAAGAAATCTGCCAACCTGTAAACAATGTGAAACTCGCTCCCCGGTAAATATGAAGGAATGGTCACAGGAGATATTGAAAGTATTAGAGTCCAACTTAGAAGCCCTTCTCCTTAAACATTTGGCCCCCCTAGCGGAACACATTAAGAAAATTGATGAGAAAGTTAACAGGTTGTTAGAACCACATAATGGTGAACACTCAGTATCCCAATTAATGATGAGTCAGGAAGGGTTAGGGAGCGCTCCGTGCCCTGCCAGTGCCGGTATAAATAGTAGTAGGCTGGCAGGGAGCGAGCAGAGAGTTGCTCCTATCATGAGTAAGGACAAAGGTATACCCCCCAACACTGTACCCCCTAGCTCACAACATGAGGGTAAAAATAAAGGGCTGGTAGTAGCCCACAGCCTCTCAGATGCACAGGTGCAGAGTACACCGGGTTTGCAGACGCTGGACTTGCCTCCAGCATCTTGCCCTTATACAATAGTCTTAGCGGGAGTCCCAGCCCATAATCGTGATAGAGAAGAGCCCACAAGTTCCCTGATCAACAAGATCAATCATTGGTTGTATAATAACGTGAAGGGAGTCAAGCTGAGGAATAGCCAAATCCTTATGGCAAGGAGGGTAGCTTGGGTTGGACCCTCAGAGAAAAAATTTGCAGGGGACTGCGTTATTGTTAACTTTAGAGATCCACAGATGGTAAAATAATTACTTACTTCTAGTTACGGGTTTTTTGACAGAGGGTCGACAATAAAAATGCTGCCACTTCTTCTACAAGGACAACTCAACTGAGTTATGCCAAACGATTGGGAGAAGGAGGGTAATACCCACTACAAGAACCAACAGTCTGGGGTCCGTACCAAATCGGTTCACCCCTCTGTTTGATGCAGCAGTGATGGATGAACTTGATTGACTGGCCCAGGGTGTGTACATGGAGTCCCCACCCCCTCTAGTTAATTTAATGCAAAAGGAGATCGTGGATATCACGGGAAATACTCCTGCACTTAATACCAATCAAAACGAGGTTATACCAAACCCTCCAGCTAATAGCTTAGTTTCTGGAGGGACTTGTCCTGCAGGATTTTCTTCTTTTTAAAAACAGCCTACCCTAGTCAGGAGCAAGATAAATTACGAGGCTGAGGAAATCAGGGTGGGATCATGGAATATTGCAGGAATCTCAACCAAATTAAATAACAAGGAATGGTTAGATTTCAGTCAGAAATTTCACGTTATTTGTTTACAAGAAACGTGGGAGACGGATAGTTGTGCTCCACATCTAGAGGGATATAAAATGTTTTTCGTGCCTGCTCGGAAATCTACCATGGGAAGAGCGAAAGGGGGACTAATAACGTATGTGTCTCTTGCTTTACAAGGGACCTGGGAGGTCTTGGGCTGGAGCTCGGGAAATGTACAGGGAATCAGCTACTGTAAGAAGGGCTTAAGATTTGTTTTGATAAACTTTTATAATGCGGCCCAGTCAATTCAGAGGCTGAATGAGCTTGAGGATAGATTGGCAGATATACATTCCAGGGGAAATAATCCCCCAAACCTGATCCTGGTGGGCGATTTTAATTGTCATCAATGCCCACATCTGAAATGGGGAGTGGGTAAATGGGATTTCTGCCCATCTACCAAAGATTGGCACCTAGAACATACATTGGAAGGTAGCAAATTGGGAAATATACTGGGCACATATGATTTAATCCCTACGATGGATTTAATCAAACCCAGGAATTCTAACATAATTAACCCAACGTTTAAAGGCAGGGGCAGGGATACAATTATTGATTTCATTTTTGTTTCACATTGTCTTAAATACAGGATCGTAGATTTTAGTATAGAGATTAGTATTTTTAGTGACCACAACCCTTTGGTGTTGTCATTGATGGATGAGGATTCTTCCACGCAGGCAAGGCCTAGGATGACGAGGGGCAAATTGGAAGCTATTGACCAGGGCAGGCGCATACGTTGGTCAAATATAGACGGGGAAGCATTTTATAAAAAACGTATTGCTTCGCCCGATAGCGGGATCTGGATGTGCCTAGACCAGGAAGTCAAAGGTAAAAAACTGATAAGTGTCTTTGAAAGTATGGCAAGGGATATTGACAAGCTACTTAGGGCCAAATCATTACCTACGTCGAACCTTCCACCAAAATGGTTCGACAAAGCATGCTCCAGTGCCCAAAAAGAATTAAAACGGGCACTCAAAAAGGTACCTAAAGATAGGAGTAGGATAGTGGAATGCAGGGCACAATATAAATTGGCCATAAAGAAGAGGAAACACACTATCCACTTTGAGGCCTGGGAGAATTTAAAGGAGGCAGCGGAGTTGAGAGACATGTCTAAATTTTGGAAGGTGATAAATGATCCAATCTTCCAGCCACTGAATAATGAGAAGATGGCTTGTAATATCCTGCCAGAAGCATGGGTCTCTCATTTCAAAAAGTTGTATAACCACGGCAGTGTAACTGCCCAACAAGTTATAGATGTGGGTACTCTTCCAAACTCATGGGAGCAGTTTACAGTGGGCGAGGTTAAAAATGGAATACTCGCCCTGACAAGAAATAAGGCCCCAGGTCCAGATGGGATTCCCCCTGATTTATTTTTATCCCAGGTTGAGCTGTGGGCCCCTATACTCACGAGAGTTTTTAATACAGCAGTGGAAGAAGGAATGCCCAGGTCCTGGTCAACCGCCAGTATTGTCCCCCTATTTAAAAAGGGCAATAAGAGCGATCCTCAATGTTATCGCCCGATTTCCTTAATTGATGTGTCGGCAAAGGTGTTAGGGAAGGTGATTCTAAATCGTTTAATGGACTGGGCTGAGGAAAATGAAATTATCACAGACACCCAGTACGGTTTCAGAATGGGCCGCTCCACATCAGACCAATGCCTCAACTTATATAACTTGATCGCAAAGTACACTGTGGCTGGCGAAGGCACAGTTTTTTTAGCCTTCATGGACCTCATAGCAGCCTTCGACCGGGTTAACCGAGGAAAATTATGGGAGATCTTAGAGCTGCTAGGGGTGGATTTAAGTTTGATACTCATTTTAAAAACACTGCATATGAATACAACAGCCCAGGTTAGATATAGCAACGAGGGGAATCTCACCGATCATTTCTCTTGCACAGGGGGCGTGAGACAAAGTTGCATCTTGGCGCCTTTTCTATTTACACTGTATATAAATGGCTTGGATAAAGCCTTAAGAACATTGGGGGTTGATTGCCCGAGAGTGGCAAATAGAAGTATACCCGTCTTATTATATGCGGATGACGCAGTACTACTCGCGCGTACAGGGAAGGGACTGCAGTCTCTAATTGATGGCTTTTGTGAGTTCATGGCAAACCTAGACTTATCCCCCAATCTAACAAAATCCTACATCATGGAAGCAGGAAAAAGACCAACAAGGAATTTTACCTTTAAAATTGAGGGACATAAACTAGAGAAGGTTGAGGTTTTCAACTATCTAGGGATAATCTTCGATAAACACCTCAATTTTAAAACACTAATTTCAGAAAAATGCAAGCAGCATGTGAGCATAATGGGCTCAATTATGAGCCGAGCCACCAGATTAGGCCGTTGGTCACTGATGGAAATATTGAATTTATACAATTCAATTTGCTGTTCCAAAATTTTGTATGGGAGTGAGGTCTGGGGATTTAGAAGCATCTCCGCTATACAATTGGAGGAAAATAAGTTCCTTAGGAGGATGTTGCAAGTTCCTCAAAGCATCCCGGCCCATATTATCCATGAGGAGCTAGGGCTCCCCTACATTTCTGATAGATTAAGTCTTAAGCCATTATTGTGTTGGATTAAAATCTGGACCAACCCTGAAGCTAGTCTAAGTAGAGAAATAATTATAGACTGTATTAACAGGGACAAAGGTCATAAGATACCATGGCTTAAATACGTGAAGGATAAGTTGGAAAGGCTGGGTTTTGCAAGATACTTCAAGGAACCCACGTCCTTAACGCCTCAGTTAAAAGCCACGATAAAAGCAGAATATATGAGGCGGGTAGCCTGCGCTCGGGAAGACAGCGAAATATTGAAAGGGTCAGTGCGATCACATATATTAACAAAATCTGTTGTAGGTTTAGAACCCTACCTGGCACAGATCTATAACAAAAACGATAGATTTTTATTGACCAGATTCAGACTGGATCTTTTACACCACATTTTAGCTGTTCCTGCAGGGTTCACGAAAGATGTTGGTTCAAAGGGTCCCTGTGGCTGCGATCTGGGATCTCCACAGGACACCCTCCATTTTGTATTCTTTTGTCCACTATATGAATACCCGCGGGCTCTCTTTTTAAAAACCATCCTAAGAGTGAATAAATTCACCCAAGTTAGGGTAGCACTCTTATACTTAAAACTTTCCGTGGATCCTTTTACTTTGTTCTGTACTGTAAATTTTTTAAGATTAGCAGCAAAATTGAGGAAATCTAGAAGGGAGGTGTAAGTAATCCTGTTTGCCGGATATTACAGATGAGGCATCTGATTTAAAGCTCCCCCGCAAGAATGTTATTCATTGCGCACACAATAGGAGATAACCCGTGGATTTTTTAGAGTATTTGGGATGTTATAAGAAGTTTCTTTTTATATAGGCCATGGCCTATTTTAATATGGATTGTTTTATGCAGACTACGATCATGTTTTTTAATCAATGTTATTGTGTTGATATCCCATATTTTTATAGTTGTTAGCACCCTGCACTTTATAAAACTATGTATTTGTTACCTATTCAGATGTTCAGGCCCAATCCTGTTACCGTGTCTTTGGAAAGGCCCACTAGACATGTTTTATCTTAATGTTTTTACGATGAATTGTTCATATTACTGTATGTGTAAATATACTGTTCTTTTTCTGGATGTTTTAATATCCGAATAAAGATACTTTGATGATGATGATGATGATATAATTGTATAAAATATTTAGTACTGTATAATTTTGTATTATCTTTGAAAAAATAGATACATGAACTTTTTATATATTGAAAAAAATGACCAGAAACATTTAAATATAACAATAAATATTTTGATTGATCCCTTTTTTGTCCTGTATTTGATATGTATTTAAATCAAAGCTATTGATGTTCCTAGTTTCTGTTGGCATATTTTTTGAATTACAGCTTGTTACACAGTTCTTACCTATGACAATTCTATCCCTACGATAGCAAGCTCATTGGTTCTGTAGGGGTCCCCTTTTTTCAAATAATCTATGTATTCTAGTGACATCTATGTATTTTAGAATTGTAGAACTGCCCTGGCTCAAAGTTAGAACCTTGTTGGATTTGATTACAGAGATGAGCCAGAGGCAGTTGGGTGTCTGAGCTGTTAAACCTACTAACTCAAGAATAAATACCCAGACAGAATTTCTTCTTCTCCTGTCTTCATTCAAGGATTTTACTATTTAACACAGTGGTTATTGGGGCAGTGCCTCGAAGGCACCACCAGCCCGATCATGATGCTGGCATTAGCCAGCCTTTCCATGGTGGTGGAACCGCCATGGAAAGGCTGACGGAGGCCGGCTTCAGGTGGCCCGTTACGGGCCCCCTCGGGTGGTGGGGCACTTTTGCACTGGGGGTACCCATGGTACACCCCTCCATTTCCATGCACAAGGTGTCCGGCACCGCATGTAAATGCACAACATGACCATTTGATATTGCTGCGGATGCTACAGCAAGCAGCACCCGCCGCAATGTTAAGTTGTCAGATGCGACTACCGCGGTGGCGGTCGCATCATTATCAGGGGTGCAGGACCACCACCTGGCAGGTGGTGGTCCCGTTACCACTAGGGTGGCGGGTGGACTGAAGTCCGCCCGCCATCCTAATGACCCCCTAAGTTCCTAGGTAGAATGTAGGGAAAGATTTGACTGGAGGATAGCAGTTAGACTTGAGCCACAGCTGACTTCAGATGCACCTCCTGTGCAGTTTCTTGAATAGAATAAACCTATATTCTTTCAACAAATGAGAAGTGTGATCACTACAAATATAATGACGACAATTAGATAAAGACACTGAGGAACCCACAAACAGTCTACACCGACCACTATGCTTACCGTGCAAAACCTACAGTTGCACAGTTGGTCAGTTTCGGACTAAAGTGGTTTCAGATGAAAAAGACTTGCAGTATACACTGTGCCGCCTCCAGGAATTGGGCATCACGAGTGTTCGACTACAAATTTTGGGCAAGAAATTACTGTCAGTGCACATGCACAATGCTCTGCAGGAGGATAGTCTCAAAGAGCCTGATGTACAGAAGCGCCATTTGGTGTGAGGGGCCTGATGTAATTTTGCAAATGGAGTCATTTTGAGCAAGTTGCAGCTCAGTGTTTTTTACGCTACTTGTTAGATGTCAACGTCTATGTGTTGCCATGTTGGTGTCATGCGAATCTATGGCTCTTGAGTTTGTGGTCTAGTACATGCTGCATGTCCATAAGAGTATGTGCTGGAATGTTAATTTCTATTGAAACTAGAGGTTTTTGGCCTGGTTATGTACGTGTACGTACCACCATTTTGTAAGCCTTAATTTGTTTTCTCTCTCTCTTTTTCATCCTGTGAAAGATGGATGGAAGAGCACAGTATTGCACAGCTGATGCTATGGTGATGCAGCCACCATTAATAAAAGTACAGCGCGGTGATGCACACAGGTATTAAAGTGTCTGTATAAATATTTTTGAGCAGTGCACATGACAGAGATATGCATACATGTTCATAATTAATTAACGTTCAGTGTGCAGACATTGCAGTGGCACTTATGATGCAGAATATTGCTCATAGGCCAGTCAGTGATGTGCACATCTGTTCATTACTATTTATTGTTCATGGTGCATCTATTGCATTAGCACTTTTGATTCAGCAAGTTGCTCACAAGCCAGTATATTAATTTTAATCAACATTATATTTGCATCACGGTGATACTCACACCTGGAGAAGTAATTTAAAACCATTTTCATGCTTTTGTGTATTACTTGGTAATGTCCACATCTACATATTGGGGTTTTGGCTGTTTGTAGTGTTAAGGAGGAGAATAGTTGTTTGCATGTCAGGGTAATCAGTACACTCTGAAAACCAATTTAGGGCCCCATTATTATGCCACCCTAGTGGTGCTGGGACCAGCCGCCAGGGGTGCGGTGGTCCCGCACCTCCAATTAGGATGCGACCGCCACCCTGGCAGTCGCATCCTTCATGTTTAACATTGCGGCGGGTGCAGCGGTAAGCAGCACCCGCCGCAATGCCAAAGAGGCATTGCCATGCACAATGTGACAGGCACCGTGCGGTGCCTGCCACCTTGAGCAGGGCACTGTAGGGGGGTATCATAGGTACCCCCAAGTGCAGCCCCCCACACCCCACCCCCTGGGGGCCCGCAACAGGCCCCCAAAGCAATTCCCACCAGCCCTTCCATGGCCGCCATGGAAAGGCCTGAACCACTAGGCATCATTATATGGAAGGCACCGCCAACATATTATGCCCGAGTTCCGCCCTGCAGGCAATCGTGACAATTGCTGACCGGTGGAAAAGTGACAGATGGACTTTCCGTCTACCGCGGTACCCCCCGCCATGATAATGTGGCAGGGGTAAATGTATTAGTTATGGCGGGCGGATCACCACCGCTAGCCGGGCTGTGGCGATCCACCCGCCATCATGCAATGAAAAAGCGTGGCTGGGTTCAAACTTTGCACAGAGCCATCATTAATAATTTTTGGAAGGTATCTAATAAATGCTCAGAGGGAACAGTAGAGAAACCGCCACCCACGTAACCCAAATGTCTGTGTCCAAAGAACACAGGGACAGAACATAAAAATCAAGGGCCTATTCCAGAGCAAGAGATCTATCTCAAAAATATCTCCACAGAATATCAGTCCATATCCTTAGGTATTCAAAATCTTCTTTATTTCCATGATGATTCTCTAGCATCACAAAGCACAATCGGTATAATCAAAGGGTAGCCAGCCAACACGTGTTTCGGCCCGGGTTTATCACCCTTAACTTAGCTGAACCAACTAAAAAGAATTATGCTATCCTAGAAGAGATACTAGCAAGATATGAGGATGACATCAAACAACGTAAGGCCCGCAAACTGAGACCGGATGAGCTCGACTATGTGAGTGGCATGATATTTACATATCGGTAAAAAATTTGATGATATAGTTAGACAAGATCAACCAGGAAAAAGTATTAGAACACCATCAGTTAGTGGTATTAGTGTAAGCTCTTCCAGTAACATCTCCAGCAGTGGAGATGAGGGTCCTGGTGGAGGTCCAGCGATAACATTACCTGCTAACTCTTTTTTAAAGGAGGTACAGCGGATCAGAATGGGCAACAAGGGGAACGAGATGAGACCACAACCAAACCTAAAAGGAAAACAAAGAGAGGCAAGAGGGGAGCAAGAAGAAATAAAAGAAAGAGAGAGGGTCCACACACGGTCTCGGAACAAGATCAAATAGCTCATATTGACCACATGAGAGAAGTTCAGGTAGTCAATTTGTTTAGCAAGATACTATCCAGAGATCTAATTATGGCATTGCAAAAGGGTATGAATTATTGCCCAACTGGGGTATGTGACATTACTAATGTTAAGATTGATGTGTTTAAATTTATTAGACATCTGAAATTAAAAAAATATTTTGAAAGCAACCCCAAGCCTATTGTATCTAAAATATTGACACGGTGACTGGGGAATTGTCGATTCAGGATGCCTACAATGTGACTACCTTGTTATCAATAAATGAGAATGTTGGGGAACCTGTCAATGTACTTGATGTAATATCGGACTTAGACCATTGCACACATATGAGCATAGACAGTGGCCTAAAAAACAAATCAAAATGGTCTCCCCAACTCACAAGTGGCAATAATATTGACCGTTTTCATAAGATGGTCAATATCGAACTAGGCAGATGGGAGAAACACATGTCTATGAGTAATTATGCACCGCAATCTTACAATTTGACCTCTAAGGAACGTGTGGCAATCAGAGTACTATCTAAAGACATGGATCTTATAGTGAGGGAAGCTGATAAGGGAGAAAATATGGTTGTCATGGACAAAGAAAAGTATGATATGGAAATCTTATCACAATTGGACAGTCAGCTGTGGTACAGGAAGATTAATAGTAACCCTATCTTTGCCATAGTAAAGATCATTAATTCCGAACTATTAAGGTGGCGTGAACAGGGTCTCCTGTCCCATGACGAATACTTATATTTGAAAACAGACAAACCAAGATACCCCTGTATGAATGCGCTCCCAAAGATACAGAAGAATCCTATTAGCCCACCGGGTAGACCTATAATATCAGGAATCGGTGGGCCTACAGAAAAGATTGCAGAATTTGTGGATTCCTTTTTACAGACATATGTTATCAATCTCCCATCGTAGATTAGGGATACCAAGCATATGTTAAATATTTTTAATGACTTGACTTGGGAAATGGGTATGAAATTTGTCACAATGGATGTTGTTTCATTGTACACAAATATTCTACATGATCGTGGCATTCAGGCACTGAAACATTTCCTATATCAACGTCCTGTAGAATACTTGGAACACTCTGAGATGATGATAGAGATGTCACTCCTCATCTTAAAACATAATGTCTTTCTCTTTAACAACGAATGGTACCAGCAGATCTGCGGGACTGCGATGGGTTCCAGATTTGCTCCGTCCTTTGCCTGTCTCTTATGGGATGGTTTGAGGCTGTGGTAAATATTTCATTACCGGTACTATTTTTTATGCGGTAAAGTCTAGTAAGAATAACTCAGTAAATATAAGAGGCAGAATCCGTGGTATTAGAGGTTCTAAAAGGCTTTATTCCTCTACAAAGGAATTACAGTTCGAACTGCAGGCTTCAAATTCCATCACCATGAAGGTTCAGGAAGGAAGGCAATACATTATTGACAAGTAATGATATTTATATGAAAAGTATTACATTAAGACAGATGCAAGAGGCGTAACAGCTGATAATGCCGATAATGATACACATACGTAATGAAAAGAGGCGTAAACATAGGCGTAACTAAATACGTCATTAAACATGATGTCACAAGTGGGTGGATCCATAAGAGAATCCTGCAATGTCAGCAGAAATATTTGGCAGAGATGCGCGCGCAGCCGCATGACGTGTGATTTACGTGCAACTAGAGGGTGAAGGGGACTTGACATTTAGCTCTACATGTGGAGACAGAAGTCTGGGGGGTCATGTCAACCTAATCCCAAATCATATCTAATATCTTATGTTTAAAGAACTGTATTATCCAAAAGGAAAGGTCTCTCGGACGGAGTCTATTCTATACTGACTGTTAGTGCGTGTACAAGCGTCTAAGTGTCTACATGAGATGCGAGGGGGCAGGAATCTTCCATGGTAACAGGGGCTATGAATTACTTGCATGGGGACAGTGAGGCCTGGCCCTTTGCACTGTAGCTGGAAGAATGTTTACCTAAACTACTAGACAGGAATGCATCGGATGAGGAGCGGAGCAGATAATCTTGAAGGTGAAATACAGTTTTTGGCAGGCAACAGGCTGGATCAGGCACCGTTAGCCGCGCAGGGAGTAGGACAAAGTTCAGGGATACGGATGCGGGCTCGGACTGGAGCTTTCAGAGGCAGAAGGCAGGAAAAGGCTTGATGGCAGAATTCAGGGCCTACTCGCCTGAATCTGTAAAATGTGGAAAGTGAACCACATAAAGTCGGTGGCCTTTCATACTTAGGAATGGAATATCTGACCCATTCATGGCGGATCTGAAAGAGGACATGTTGACGGTGGACGCACATGTATTTGCGTCTTCATAACTGGAACTGGAGGGAACATACATGTACTTATAGCATGCACATGGAGCCGTTGGGGTCTACGATAGGGGACATAACTGATCACAAAATTCATATTTCCTCATTCCCTCCTTGTCCCCTACGGACCCTCAGGAGATATCGATCTTCATCAATCCATCGATCTGTTCATATAGCATCATTTGTTCTTCTTTCTTCTTCCGGGATCTTGAACGAAAACTTGGATGTGGGATACACGATGTGGCACACAGACCACAAATCGCTGGCCCACATTGTAGACATAAGCAGCAACTGAATAGTATGAGAAAGCCAATACCAAGGAAGGATAGGATCCTCCATCCCCAGGCTGACAACACGCTCCAGAACCAACCGGACCAAGTCCAGGTGTCTGGACTCTGGTGTATCTGGCTTATAATCTTATGAAGGCGAGTTATGGCTTTATATACTGACGGCGAATTTTCTGGTATGAAAACACAGCAACTTGATCCGATGACCCTACAAGCTCCGCCCCTATCGGCCAGGATGACGTCAAGGACAAGACGATTTTGAAGCACAACAATCCGCATAGCAGACTGCTCTTCTGTTAAATTGCCTAAGGCGAAAGTAGTCTCGTTCACTACTGCTTCAAGGGTTCTAGTTAATCTACGTATCAGCTTACTATTAGTGACTGTACCTATATAAGGAAAGAAACCTTTATTGAAATCTGTGTATTGCTCCCATGTCGTTTCAGTGTAATCGACAATCGGGAGATCTCTCTGCTGTCTATTGTGTACTAAATGAGTATTTCTGTGATAATCAGGAGGAGCTAGGAAAACAGGTGGCAGAAGGAATGCTTTGTAACAGGTACCATCCCAATCTAGAGGTAGACGTATATATGCGGTCTGGCCACATATGAAGTAGGAATGACGGGAAGCTCTAAATGTAGACTTGCCTTGATCACTGAATTTTATTACAGTGGTGCATTTACTATGGCCCATGTGTATGGAACCATTCTTTCTTACACATAATTCCCCTTTAACTGGGAATACTGACATAGCGGGCAAGATTGGCGTAGCGTCGGATTCAACATTCAGAATCAGGAGGTTAAGTGTAAAATTACCTAATCCATATACTTCATTTTCTAGATCAGTTCCTGTTCTTTTGCGAAGTCCCTCCTTGTTAGGGTAGCAGACTTTAAGCAAAACTAGGTTCAGGTTTCCCCATACCCAGTTGTCTTGATAAACTACTGAATTCGAATCTAGAGAATTGATCAAACTAAACCATGCTCCACAGGAGCCATTATGAGTGAATGGGTACGGAAAGAGGGGCAAAACTCCCTTGTAGTTCTGATAGGGAGGGAGTCGGCCACATATCCAACAATTTGTAGCATTGCTGGTCTGATGGGAGTGATGTAACATACTAACAAAAGTGGTGTTGCGCAGCGCAAATCTATAGGACAACTCATGCGGAGGTAATTCACTAAAAGAATGTTCAGCAGTAACATTGTAAGTACGCTTAGAAATAGGGTAATACATATGAAGCAATACACTAGTTATAATGATCAGAAAACTTAGAAAAAACAAAATTAATAATGTTACTGTGCAATGACTACGAAGTGATTTACAATACGCATGCTTTTTAAGCGGCATCTGTCGATTTCTTTCTCTATTCCGGTCTAGAGGATACATGTCAAAGACAAATTCAACCGATTCACCTTGGAGAGGACTTAAACAATCAAATTGTCTGACTTGCTAGACCTTAATTTCAGTTTATAAAGTTCAGTTTCCGTGGGTTCAACCAAGGGGAGCTTTAAATCAGTCTGTGAAGGAATGCAAGGCTGAGTGTTCACATCGGACGGTAGTCCATAAAATTTCTTGATATGACTCGAGTGCAACCACCCTTTACGTCCCTCGATCTTCACGGCTGTCCTTGTTGTTAGTAGAACGAGTTTAGGCGATTTCCACCTAGGCTCCAGTTGGGTCTTCCGGTCGAAATTCCGCACCAGAACCAGGTCACCTGGAACCACGTCATGGGGCTTTACCTCTGTGTTATCGAGAAAGGCTGCAGCTACCTGTGAACGACAAGATTGTAGTGCAGACATCAAGGAAGCCAGGTAATCTGTCAGCATATTACAGTCAACATCAGTGATTTTGCGAGGTATAGGCGTCCCCCACATATTTGGTGGTCTACCGAAGATCACCTCGTACGGGGATAGCCCTGTTCGAGAATGTGCTACCATTCTCATATAAAAGAGTGCAACTGGTAAGGCTACTACCCAATCAACACCTTTTTCTCTACATATTTTGGACAATCGGATTTTCAGAGTTTGATTATGGCGTTCCACGAGACCTGCTGCCTCGGGATGTCGGACACAGTGGAATTTCCATTGGTAGCCTAACAAAAGGGAAACGTGTTTCATTAGTTCGGATGAGAATGGCTGGCCGTTATCTGAGTAGACAACACGTGGTAAACCGTACCGTGGGAAGAATTCTCGAACTAACTGTTTGGCAGTAGTCGGGGCAGTGTAATCTGAAACCGGGTAGGCTTCTGTCCAACGGGAAAGAGCACAGACAACTACGAGAACATATTTGAATCCTCAACATCGTTCCATCTGGATATAATCCATCTGGAGGACTTCAAAAGCATGATCGGGAGGTTGAAATCCACCCTGCTCTACGGGGATGCTTTTACCTGGATTAAACTGACAACATATCATACAGGTACGTACTTTCTGTTTGGCTGCTGCTCGCAAGTGTTTGTTGAACCAAATGTGTTGAATACTATCTAGCATAGCTTTTTCTCCTAGGTGCGCTGGACTATGTATTGTGTTAATGATGACTTGAACCATGGAGTCGGGAAGAAACCATATAGATTTTTCCTTCGTCATCCATCCTTGATCCGTTTGGATCCCTCCTAATTCAGTCCATTTCTTTATTTCTTCTGGTGTAGCATGTGTCTGTATGTCAATTACATCAAGGGCGGGATCCTTAACTGTCATGCAATGTGTTGGTGTCGGAACTATTGTCTTTGTCGCGTCAGTTGTATGAGTCTGGTTCTGAGCAGTCTGTTTAGCTGTTCTGTCAGCTAGGTCATTACCCTGAGAAATGATATCGGTAACTTTTGTATGAGCTTTGCATTTCATAATCGATATTGCAGTAGGTAGATGAATCGCGTCTAATAGGGCTTGAATGAGGGGTCCGTGTTGGATGTGGGCACCGTGAGAAGTTAAATAACCTCTCTCTCGCCACAGTACACCGAAGTCATGGACGACTCCGAATGCATAACGTGAATCTGTGTATACGTTGACTTTCTTATTTGTGGCTTGAATACAGGCTTGTGTCAGAGCGATGAGCTCTGCTGCTTGAGCTGACAAAGTGTTAATACAATTTGTTTCAATGACTTCAGTGTCTGTTGTGACTGCGTAAGCGGCCACTAACTCTCCTGTACTTGTTCTCATACATGAACCATCTACATACAATGTCAGGTCTGGATCTGATAAAGGGATATCTGTCAAGTCTTGTCTGGGTTTCGTCGTGATAGTAATGACTTCAACACAATCATGTGCCAATGGATCTGTTCCATTTACTGGCAACAGTGTGGCAGGATTTAACGTGTTACAACGTCTGATTTCTATATGTGGCTGAAACAATGTTAATTCATAACCGGTGAGTCTCGCTATAGTCAAGTGTTGTGTTTGTGTGCGGTTCAAGAGAACCTCTACTGCGTGTGGTACTTGTACTATCAATTGATGTCCTAACACTATGGCATCGCTTTGTCTGATTGCTAAAGCTGTTGCTGCCACCGATTTCAGGCGCGCAGGAAGAGCCTGAGCTACTGGATCTAATGTACTAGAGAAATAAGCACATGGTTTGTGTGATCCTGCTTGTTCCTGAGTGAGTACTGACAAGGCAGTACCTTCGCGTTCTGTAACAAAGAGTGTAAACTGTTTACTGTAACATGGTGTTGCTAAAACAGGTGCTTGGCATAAAGCTTTCTTTAAGCTTTCAAAGGCATGTGTATGTTCTTGAGTCCAAGGGAGGACAGTCGATGTGGCTGCCTCCTGTGTTGTCAACTGGATGAGTGGTTTTGCTAGAAATGCATATTGAGGGATCCACTGCCTACAGTATGAAGTGAGACCTATAAAAGCCCGCACCTCCTTTTGTGTCTTGGGTGGTGACATGTTAGCGATTAACTGGATGCGATCAGGTGTAAGCTGTCTTCCCTCCTTGGACAGCGAGTGCCCAAGGTAAACAACTCGCTGGACACAGAATTGCAGCTTAGAAGGGGACACCTTGTGCCCCTTGTCGGCCAAAAATCTTAAAACCGTCAGTGACGCTTTTTCACATTCAGGTTCGCTTCGGGCGGTGATCAGCAGATCATCGACATATTGAAGCAAGGCAGTGTTAACTGGCATGTGGATACTGTCAAGTTCTCTTTTCAGTGCTTGGCTATAGATGCTGGGGCTTTCTGTGAATCCTTGAGGAGCGCGTGTGAATTTAAAACTTCGTCCATTTAAACTGAATCCGAACAGATATTGACTTTCCGGATCTATTGGGACGCTAAAGAAAGCATTCTTGAGATCAATTACAGTGAAGAACTTTGCTTCTGAATCAATAGCTGTTAGTAATGAAGAGATATCTGGGACCACAGGGTATTGTGGTACAATACATTTATTTAATTCGCGCAGGTCAATAACTAATCGATATACTGGTGATGCTTTTGGATCCGTTCTTTTAAGAATCGGAATTATCGGGGAATTGCATACATTGGAGTCGGTTTCTACAACCACTCTCTGTGCAATGAGCTCGTCAATGATTTGCAGCAAAGCCACAACAGCATCTGGTGGTAACTTGTATTGTCGCATTCGTGGTAGTACTACTCCTGTTTTTAGTGTGACACGATATGGTGTAATGTTCATGCAACCAACATCAGTGGGGCCTTGTGCCCATAAATGTGTAGGTAAACTCTGCAGCCGGTGGTCCATGTCTCTGGACACATAGTGACCTTTAAAGTCACGTAGAAATAGTCGTACTCCTTCCGGAGAACAACATATTATAGCTCCTAGAGCTTTCAATGTTTTTATACCTAACAAGTTTTCTGGACATGATTTAGTAAGCAATAAATCTGTAGTACGTGTCAATGGACCAACCGTAAGTGGAAGGGGTTGCGTTACTTCATTAATTATAGGTTTTCCTGAGAATCCAAGGGAAATATTCTGTGAGCCTGAGAGGGGTGCCCCTGGAACTTCACTGCGTCGTATAGTTGTTCTGCTTGCCCCTGTATCAAGTAAAAACTTTCTGTCTTCCCCTAATAGTTCACTATGTACATAAGGTCCCTCTTGGTCTACAGGAACCTCAATAAGGGGTAAGCCAACTTCCCTCTCTAGGCTATTTCATGTGTATCGCTGATAATCGGGATAAACTGCTTGTGCATACTGATACATCTGTTGCGTTGTTGCTTGTGTGGCAGCAATAGGCTGTGCTTGTGGTGGTGCTACCATCTGTTGTGGAGCTGCCTGTTGCGGAGCTAGTTGTTGCGGAGCTTTCAATGTTTTTATACCTAACAAGTTTTCTGGACATGATTTAGTAAGCAATAAATCTGTAGTACGTGTCAATGGACCAACCGTAAGTGGAAGGGGTTGCGTTACTTCATTAATTATAGGTTTTCCTGAGAATCCAAGGGAAATATTCTGTGAGCCTGAGAGGGGTGCCCCTGGAACTTCACTGCGTCGTATAGTTGTTCTGCTTGCCCCTGTATCAAGTAAAAACTTTCTGTCTTCCCCTAATAGTTCACTATGTACATAAGGTCCCTCTTGGTCTACAGGAACCTCAATAAGGGGTAAGCCAACTTCCCTCTCTAGGCTATTTCATGTGTATCGCTGATAATCGGGATAAACTGCTTGTGCATACTGATACATCTGTTGCGTTGTTGCTTGTGTGGCAGCAATAGGCTGTGCTTGTGGTGGTGCTACCATCTGTTGTGGAGCTGCCTGTTGCGGAGCTAGTTGTTGCGGAGCTGACCTAGGTAGTGCATGCTGAGGGATTTGTTGTTGATTCTGATCCTGTCTAGGTGGACGTGGTCTTTCCTGGGTTCTACCTGTGGCAATATTATGTGTCAGGACTGGACAATCGTGTATATAATGACCTTGTTGTTTACAATAGTTACATGTCCCTTTAACTGGACTTGTTGAATCACCCTTTTGATGACCATCAGCTGGAACTGACTGAGCAACAAGCATTTTCATTTTTGTATCTTTCATACGTCTTTGTTCATGTTCTTGTTCTTCTCTAATTCTATTGTGGTGATATTGTAACATCTGTAACATCTGTGACGGGGTATTACCTTGCCAGGTACTCTCAAATTTCAATACTCTATTCTTGACTTGCGGCAGAGAATTTTCAACTAATTTTGTCACAAACAGATGTGGATATGACTCGCTACTTGCTTTTATGCCACTATTTATACCAAAACATTTTTCAAATCGGGAATAGAAATCACTAGTGTCTTCATCTTGTTTTTGTTTACAGGCTGAGATTGCACCCCAGTCCTCCTTTTTCGTAGTTAATAAACGTGGCAGTACCTGCACTAGTAATCCTGGTAGTGCTGTAGTCTTTTCCCCAAGCCCTGATCCTGCAGCTCGGGCCTTTTCTTCGTTTTCTAATGCTGTCCAATCTATCTTTTGGTCTCCCACCTCCCATTCTTTTTCTTTGAGTTTCTCGTAAATACCGGCAGGCATTAATACTTTCAATATTTTCATAATGTCGGGGTAGGTATACTCTCCCATGAGTAACATGTCTTTTATCTCACGGTGGAAACCTGCTGGATCCTTGTCATGGCTGGGTACTACTTTCTTCATTTCTAATAATTCACTTTTAGTTATAGGCGTGTACACAAACACACGTGTAAAGTTATTATCTTCACCTCTGATTGGGTGTACTTCACGTAACGGATTCTGTCTATCTATGTGATACATTTTTCTTCCCATAGTGGGAACTGGAACGTGTTCTGGGCACACGAAAGCTATATACTGGTTTCGAAATTCTAGAATTTCTTTAATTAAATCAGTACCTGACCCTCTCCATTTATTCGTGAGTAATTCTGTCAATATGTCAGGTAAGGGTCCAGGATCGGAGTGTTGGCTTTTATATAATATAAGGAGGTGTTGAATCATGTATATACTAGCTAAACGCTGTTCGTCTGGGGCAAGATTCAGAAACGTGTGTGCTAGTGCATCATCACTGTATTTGCTGGGACTGTCAGCCCATTGTACTGCTGACCTGGCTAATTCTTGTTCGTCCATGGAATCGAGCATATGGTACCCCCTTCGATCTCGGAGTAATTTATCAGCGGCTTGGAACAGGTGTTCAGGGGATCTTGTATTTAACATAGGGGTTTGAAAATGTCTATTACATTCTGGACGTATCGGACGTATCGGATCATTAAAGCCTCTAGCATTATTATGGGGTCTTCCTCTACCTACATAAGCTATCGCTTCTAATTGTTCTGATTCTTGCTCCTCCTCTTCCTCTGATTCAATTCTGTCTGCTTCTCGTCTTTCTTTATGTATTCGTTCTACTTCCTTGCGGATCTTTCGATACATGGCGATTATACACGCATGTCTATCATGTTTCTTGTCTGATATGTTCTGACCCCATTTGGCAAGTTTTTGCATGGTATCATGATCTGCCCCAGGCCTGTCTTGGTTCCTGATCACGCAGTTTATGAAAAAACGTAGTAGTTGTCTTTGTACATCCACTTTCTGGTATTCCATAGCTTCATTAATACTTTCTGGGCCTCGCCCTGTTTGGACAAAGTGATATATATTGTCTAGGTGTTCAACCATTCCTGGTATCGTCATTAAATACAATGTAGCTCGTCTTATACGTAGTGATGATAGTAGCAATCTGTCCTGCTTACCTGGCACTGGGTCATATCTACAATCCACAAGATGTTCTTTAAACATGTCGGATGTCGCTAGTTGGGGTGTACGTTGGAGTGCTAAATCTCTAAGGGTCTGTTTATTTCGCGGCGGTGTGGCAAATATGTCTGTCGTATCTCCTGTAGCACCATCTGAGGTGCTGGGCAAGAAAGGATTAGTTGGACGTAAGATAGAAATTGTAGATGCGGGAAAAACAGTAGAAACGGACGGACCTGTTGGAACTTGTGTAGGAGTTTGTTGTTGCGGAGATACAGACGGATGCTCTTGATGTTGAACACCATCGGCAAGCGGTGTGTGTGGGGTGGAATTAGCATACTCGGGAGCTACGTCATCTAAATAGGAGGAAAGGAAAACGTCCTTTGCTGTTTTAGGATGTGTTTTGGGATGTGCTTTTATCGGGAGCAATGGAGGAGTCAAGTCTTTTGGTATTTCCGGGGTAGCCTTAGGTAACCCTTCGGCCAGAAGAGGATACTTACCATTTATAAGAGTGTTTCTTTGTCTATCTACTTGTTCTGATTTTACTCGGGTACCTTCCTCAATTAATAGATTTTCTCGGGCTTTATTTGAATTCTCCCTACCTTTCTCTTCCTGTCTGAGCGCTTTTTCTGTACGTCTATATGATTCTTTACGCCATAATTCAATGGCATCTTTCTGTGACTGTCTGGCTTTCTTTTTCCATAATTCTTCTTCTACTCTTATGATGCAATCTGCGTCCCAGGTCCCAGCTGCGGGCCATCTCTGACTTTCTGGTAAATCCTTGGTGTAGTCCACCTATAAATCAAGAAATAATACGGCATCTAGGCCATGTTTATGATACATGAAGTATCCTGGAGTGTCCCTAGGTGGAATGGGAACAGCTTCTTCGAGTACCCCTTTTCTAGTTTTGATCTGTCTTAATTTCGAAAAGAGCGGCATTTTTAGATCTGGTTACTTAATCTTGAACACACTTAATACAATAAACACAATAATGAACAGTCATTCACACCACAATGTATAGAACGTATTAAAACATTTAACACTTAACAGTTTAACGAACGATGATAACTAATAGAAAACTAGTTACTGACATAATACTGATACTTAAATAATACTGAATTATATGCAAGACATACTAGATATACTGCTAAACAGTACAGATACACTGCTGAAACAGTGCAGACCGGATTTGTGTACCCAAACCCGTCTTGACCGGCACAGACTATGTGCACGTTTAAATGCCTCCCCGGCAATGGTACTCACCGGGTAGCACGGAACGGAAGGCCTCGGAACTGAACTGAAACTGGACCGGACTGGACTCGACTCGACTGGACTCGGAACTTCGGAACCTGGTGGGCCTCTGTATACCTCGGATCTTGCTCTCTCAGCTAGGCTCTGGTCGGGATACTTCGCACTTCTCACCGCCTCGTCTGGGTGTTGATCGCAGCCTCAGTCGCCCCCGCTTGGCCGGAGGGAGATACAGGAAATCCTGCAGGTACGCGTTTTTGTCCGTTCAGCTGTGGCAGGAGACCGGGCCTGCAACGCACCTCCGGCGCGTGAGATGAGAAAGTGTCTCTGTTCGGGCGCCAATTTATGTGGTAAATATTTCATTACCGGTACTATTTTTTATGCGGTAAAGTCTAGTAAGAATAACTCAGTAAATATAAGAGGCAGAATCCGTGGTATTAGAGGTTCTAAAAGGCTTTATTCCTCTACAAAGGAATTACAGTTCGAACTGCAGGCTTCAAATTCCATCACCATGTAGGTTCAGGAAGGAAGGCAATACATTATTGACAAGTAATGATATTTATATGAAAAGTATTACATTAAGACAGATGCAAGAGGCGTAACAGCTGATAATGCCGATAATGATACACATACGTAATGAAAAGAGGCGTAAACATAGGCGTAACTAAATACGTCATTAAACATGATGTCACAAGTGGGTGGATCCATAAGAGAATCCTGCAATGTCAGCAGAAATATTTGGCAGAGATGCGCGCGCAGCCGCATGACGTGTGATTTACGTGCAACTAGAGGGTGAAGGGGACTTGACATTTAGCTCTACATGTGGAGACAGAAGTCTGGGGGGTCATGTCAACCTAATCCCAAATCATATCTAATATCTTATGTTTAAAGAACTGTATTATCCAAAAGGAAAGGTCTCTCGGACGGAGTCTATTCTATACTGACTGTTAGTGCGTGTACAAGCGTCTAAGTGTCTACATGAGATGCGAGGGGGCAGGAATCTTCCATGGTAACAGGGGCTATGAATTACTTGCATGGGGACAGTGAGGCCTGGCCCTTTGCACTGTAGCTGGAAGAATGTTTACCTAAACTACTAGACAGGAATGCATCGGATGAGGAGCGGAGCAGATAATCTTGAAGGTGAAATACAGTTTTTGGCAGGCAACAGGCTGGATCAGGCACCGTTAGCCGCGCAGGGAGTAGGACAAAGTTCAGGGATACGGATGCGGGCTCGGACTGGAGCTTTCAGAGGCAGAAGGCAGGAAAAGGCTTGATGGCAGAATTCAGGGCCTACTCGCCTGAATCTGTAAAATGTGGAAAGTGAACCACATAAAGTCGGTGGCCTTTCATACTTAGGAATGGAATATCTGACCCATTCATGGCGGATCTGAAAGAGGACATGTTGACGGTGGACGCACATGTATTTGCGTCTTCATAACTGGAACTGGAGGGAACATACATGTACTTATAGCATGCACATGGAGCCGTTGGGGTCTACGATAGGGGACATAACTGATCACAAAATTCATATTTCCTCAAGGCGGAGCATATCTGGGGCCCCTCTGGATCAAGAATGCAGGAATATATTTTATACTATGGCCGTTATATTGATGACTGCCTGTTCGTATGGACTGACAGTGATGAAGATCTTGCAGGATTTTTTAGACATATGAATACTAATATACATCATATGAAATTTACCATGACTTCAAGTATTGAAAAGATTATCTTTTTAGATGTAGAGCTGTTTCACTCTGAGGGAAAGATACACAGTAAAATGGATAGAAAAACTACGGCATGCAACTCCTTATTACACACTAGGAGTGCCCACGCCCAGAGCCAGATTAATGTCGTTCCTTATGGAGAAATGCTAAGAGCACGAAGAAACTGTAGTTGGGATGAGGACTTTTCCAAAAACCTAACAGACATTGAAAAAAGGTTTCTTGCAAGGGGATACCCAGAGAAGACAGTGCACAAATCCAGAGAGAGGGCAGCACGTTTGAAACGTTCGGATACTCTTAAAAATATTACCAAAAAACCGAGGGATAAAATGGTGAGACTGGTGACCAGTTACCATCCTTGATCACACAAACTATATGCAATTTTCAAACGCAATTGGTTTCTACTTACTGCGTATAGATCTTTGGAAAATTATGTAACTAAAGCTCCCAGCATTACATACAGAAAAGGTACAACTATCCGAAATCTAATCAGTCCTAGCTATCCCTCGCAACCCAATGTGAAAGGCACATGGCTGAGACAACTAAATATCTGGTCGCATACTTGTGGCTGTTGCAGCATGTGTAGGATGGCAAAAAGAGGGGTGAAAGAATTTGAATATAATGGTTCACGTAAATTTCGGATCCTGGATCACATTGACTGCTTAACCAAATATGTGGTCTATGTAATCATATGCAAGTGTCAAACATTTTTATGTGGGAGCACAATACGGCCACTAAAAGAACGTATGGCCGAACACTTGAAAAAACTAAAAAATCTGGATACTAGGTACCTAATAGGAAATCATGCCAGCACCTGCCCGGATCAGAAAAGCACTCTTGGATTCCATTTTCATGGTATAGAAACCGTTAAAATGGATCCTAGAGGTGGTGATCGTGAATTAAGACTGAGACAATGTGAGGCACGTTGGATTTTAAAGTTGCGAGCAGTGGAATGTGGGATAAATGTAGATAATGAATTACACTATTTTTTACCTATGTGAAGAAGAATGTTTTGTTTGATTGCAAGCTCTACATTCTGTATAATTGCCTACATTACCCACTATTATGCTCTTTATTGTGCCTCCTAATCTGTATATTTTTCTAGATAAGTTCATATGTCTAGAAACTTTGTTGTCTCCATATTCTGTATGAGATTTGTGTCTCCCCCATGGGTCCTTTTGGGAGCTGAAGAGAAAACCGCTCCTTCTCTGGATGTCTCTTTGATTATCTGAATACTCTATATTCATATTAGGTTATAGTTAACCAAGCAAAATATATGCCTCGTCTTTTCTGTTAACAATGTATGTACTTGCCCTGTGAAGCTTTACTGGGTATGGACTTTTCTCCTTCCCGTTGAGCTACGATATAGAAAATTATCTCAATGATATGGGCTTTTACTGTTTTGATTTTTAGCCACATTACAGTTACTAACCTATGTTTGTTTGGCTATTATCTCCTTTTGTTTTGCTCTTCTGGCTTTATCTGTGCCTCACTTTACCTCTTTGGATTATATATCTAGCCTATATGATAGAATATATAAAAATACCTTTTGGCTGTTTTTGTGGAGGGTTCTTTTCTTTCCTTTTAATAAATAAGGATAACTGCGTTGATTTTATCTATTCGCGATTTGAAAGGTGTTATTGTAACCTTTCCCTCATTAGACACTCAATTTTAGCACATATGTGGCCACTACAATATGGCGGTTCCGTTTTTGCTGTTGTGAACCTACTCATTTTAAGACTTTGTAATTGATGATACCAATATTGGGAGGTTTATAAACCTATTCTCATATTTTATGAAAATAATATGTACAGTTCGCTGTACTTTAAATAAATATTCGTTGAAGTAGCAAGGTTTCTTTACACTGTAACTTTAAATTACGTTCCAAACTGACCACTCCAATATGGCGGTTTGTTGAGTGTCTCCACTTACGTGGAGCAGTCCTTTTTCTCTTTTAATGTGAGACCACCTGTACGGTGTTTGGCGGCTACGGATATTTAAACCGAGGAGACGATTGCCCCGGTTTACTTCTTTTTCGGTTGTCACACTGTTTGGAGTACTCTCCCCATTACGAGGTAAGATACATAGCTGTGGGATTGTAGAGTCTCCCATTTGGCATAGCCTCTCGATAACATTCTTAATGACTCGCGTTTGACTATAACATGCTCTTCTTATTTTTTTGCCAATGAGTATAGGCATACCTAGACATGAATTTATATATATTTGGCGAATACTGATACATATTTAAGCCATTTATATTGGCGTGTTGGATGCCATTTCCTTATGTATAGATCTCTGTGGTGAAATACAACAGTTGGCTGTGAATTACGTCACATATGGTGATTACCTTTGGCCCTTACCTTTCTACATCATGGAGTTTTTGAGTAACGTGCATTGTATATGTACTTTTTAGTCTTGATTTTCTCTTTATAAACATAGTAAGCTTTGGAGGATGATACTGATAGTGTGTGTTATCCTTCTTCCTTTTTCTTAGATACTTGTGCACATTATATACTTATGTGCTGAAATAAGATGCAACCGTAAGTTTCCTTAAACAAAATACCCTCTTTAAACAGTCACTTTTAGTTTTCATTTGACTAACACTTTAATGAGTGCTTGATACACTCTTATTTTAGGACCTATGCAGACCTTTTAATTGACTTCTTGTAACAACATTAGAAGAATATTATCCAGCATTTGAAGATAGAAATTCTCTGAGGTAACATGGACTCCTGTTACCCTGCTTCTTGGTTGTTGGTGATGATTATTAATTCCCACACAATTTGGGTGTTCTATGTGGCATACTGAGAAGAAAGTTGTGTCATTGTCTCCTTAATGATATTATGATAACCATGTTCTCATGCATCGGGATTGCTTTATTTTTCTGTTTATATTTCACTGTAACACACTTCCTAATAATGGTGTGGTTTTTGGCTCTTTGACAGTGAGCACCTCTATAGAGTCTTTTTTCTTTTCTTTTCCCATCACGGATTAGAGGTCTTTCTGGTTTCTTTCTTTGTCTTTGCTTCTTTGAATCTTCATGATAGAATTTTTTGTATATACTGTATATTGCTTTTGTATCTCTATTGACTAGTGGATGATTAACGAAAGCAATATAAGATCTGATTATATGTTTTGTATTATCATTATTGTAGCCCTGAGGAAGTCAATGGGTGATAAACCCGGGACGAAACACGTGTTGGCTGGCTATCCTTTGATTATACCAATTGTGCTTTGTGACGCTAGAGAATCTTCATTGAAATAAAGATTTTGAATACCTAAAGATATGGACTGATATTCTGTGGAGATATTTTTGAGATAGATCTCTTGCTCGGGAATAGGCCCTTGATTTTTATATCACTCGCCGTCATGATCAACCCCTTAGTTTTTTGCAAAAAATGTAAGCATTTAGTGAAATAACATTAGTTTAAGTTGTAGATGCAATCTGTCACATCACCAGTGCCATTTCTTAAAGTACCTGGGAGTCCCACCTAATGCGTGGAAAAACTGGTTTGATGCCTTTATCATGTATTTGAGGGCAAAGGTGCTTTACGTTATAGACCAGAAAGAAACAAATTTTTATTGCCCAATACTGTGGGGTTTGAAAGAAGATCTGTGTTTAAGGATCTACCACCTTTTTTAGCCAATAATGAAGAAGAACCTGACGAATACATGAAGGCAGTAAAAAAACTGAGAACTACGTTTTGAATTCAACCTAGTCTATTAGGGACAGATGTACGACGCCTAAAATAGCGCCTCGCAAATTGCAAGTTTTTTGCGACTTGCAATTTGCGAGGTGCTATTTTGGATGTACAACACTGTTAGCGATTCCCAGCAGGGTTGCAAATTGAGAGGCTCATGAAAATGAATTTGCCTCTCACAATTTGCGACCCCATTGGGAATGGCAGGCCATTCCATGTATGGTGACCTGCTGGCCTCAGTCGACCACCATGTCTGGGACTGCTTTTAAATAAAGCAGTTTTTCTTTAATGCAGCCCGTTTTCTTTAAAGGAAAATGGAATGCATTTTAAAAAGAAAAAAATGAAACATTTTTGTTTTATATTTTAAGGGTAGGTAGTGGTCTATGGGGAGGATAGTCTTTTTTTTCATTTTTACTACGCGGCCATTAGTTCCTATTTTCTCACTTTTCTGTCTATCTATTTAATTTTTAGGTCATTCTGGCAGACGGAACCTCGTGGTTGGGAGCTGTATTTAGTTGCTTAATGTAATTTTGTTTTGTTTTACTTTTAAGGGAATTTTAAGGCAGGGGAAGCTAGTGGTCGTGTAGTTAGAGTGGTTAGTGTTAAATGTCAGTTTTTTGTGTGTAGTATGGTGTTGCTTTGGTAGTTTAGTGTTTGATGTGTTTGACGTAGCTTTTAAGAGTAGTACAGTGTTGTGTAGTGCTACTTATGTGATGGTATATTAAATGTTGTGATCAATGTGTGTGGTTTTGTATATGTTTATTTGGGAGGGTGTTGCTTTATTTTTGCTGGTTTCCGGTTTCGATTCACAATGGAGGTCAAGACACATTGTTTTTTACGAAAAGGAAAATGTAATTAGTTTCATTGAAACTAATTACTTGTTTACATTTCCTTTTATTTTTTGGGTTTGTTTGAGTTTTTTTTTTTTTAAACTATTTTTCTGGTTTTTGAGGATTTTGTTATTGAGTGGAGTGCGTTGTTTTACATTTTTGGGGGGCATTCTTTTTTTCATGGATTAGTTTTTTATTTTAAATGCTATGGATTTGCTTGTTTTTGGAGACAAAATTTAAAAAAAGAGATCTCTATTCTTTTCATGTACCTTGTGTAAATGGCGATCTGAATTACATTTTTCAGGACTCATCTTGTTTCTCATGGGGCTTTGAGTTTGATACCTCTTGTTCATGGTCCCTCGGATTTTAAGTGGCTGGATTTGAGAATTATTGGTAGCCCATATCCTTGTAAATGGGTATAAGTTATTGAATGTAACTGTCCGATTGGTTGGGGAAAATGTTGGACTTAGCTCCATGTTGTTTCTTGGTATGGCTCTGGATTTTGGGTTCTCTTTAGGAAGTGGGTGAGCAGGATCACTGGTGATCGTTCAGGTAGTTTTCAAATTTGCGCATGGCTTCCGTAAAGTGTTTGAGGGAGAGTGAGATAACTTTTTGTACAGCTAATATAGAGCCTAGCCTATCTAATCTAAGGGGCTCATTACCAAGCCCGCCCGCCACCGTGGCGGTGATTAGGACTGATTGCGTGCGGCGGTCCCGCATATACAATTATGATGGGACCCCCACCGCTGCGGTCGGATTCCGCACCTTTAACATTGCGGCTGTGGCTGCTGACAGCAGCACCGCCGCGATGTTAAAAATAACATGTTGTGCATTTTACTACACTATGTGGCAGACACTACACTGTGCCTGCCACTTGGTGCAGTGAAATGTAGGGGAGTAACATGGGTACCCTCCCAGTGCACCCACACCTCCCCCCAACACAAGGGGGGCCTGCAGTGGGCCCCTGAAGACATTATTCACCAGCCTTTCAATGGCGGTTTAACCGCCACGGAAAGGCTGTCTTCATCTGTCATCATGTGCTGGCGGAGCCTGCTAGGCTCCGCCGTCATTGTAAGCATGATGGCCTCTCCACCAGGGAATCCTGACGATTGCTCCCAGCAGAAAAGCTGCGGATGGACAATCCGTCCACCGCGATACCCACCGCCATCATAATGTGGTGGGGATAAAACTCATGCCGATGGCGGAACGATCGCCACCGCCGGCGCGCCGGTGGCTATTTTTCTGCCATCATAATGAGCCCCTAAGTTCTGAAAGTATGCAAACTATGAGTTCACAGACTGTTCATTAGCAATGGGCAGTAGATATCTTAGTGCCAGAACACTCACTGAAAGAAAAAGAAAGGGCAAAGAACTGGCATAGAAAGGGCAAAGAACTTACTCTTATCCTAGCCATCCGCTGTCACTCTCCATGACCTGTGCCTACCATAGTTGTCAGTTATGATTGTTCTACTTCTTTTCAATCAGGTATACGGGTTATTAAGTGTAATATGACATTCCCAATGTGTATCTATGAGAGCAGTAGGCCTCACAGTAGTGAAAAAAACGAATGTTGGTGTTTTACACTATATGGACAAACACAACCTTCTGATTAAAGCACCCCGCCCATAGGGCTACCTAGGGCCTCCCTTAGGAGTGAAATACATGTAATAAAAGGGGAGTTTAAGTCTTGGCAAGGGGGTTTAAATGCCAAGTGATGTAGCAGTGTTAACTGCCTACACAGGCTCTCTAGTGAAAAACCTGAGAAATGATTGAAGGGCTACTTAAGTGGGTGGCACAATCAGTGCTTCAGGCCCACTAGTAGCACTTAGTTCTACATTCCCTGGTCACATGTAGTACACTGTACTAGCGACATATATGTAAATTAAATATGCCAATTTTGGATAATCAAATCAAGCCATTTCTAGGGGAGAGAGCACATGAACTTCAGTACTGATTAACAGTAGTAAAGTGCTCAGAGTCCTAAAACCAACAAAAACAAGGTCAGAAAAGAGGAGAAGGAAGGCAAAACGTTTGGGGTGACCCTTCAGAGAGGGCCATTTTCCAAAAAGAAGTCAGCACATTTCCTAAATAAGTATTTATAAAGCAAATATATCTGGCATGTTCATAACTGCTTCTTCTGTTTTTGACAAGTTTGTGTCGCATGCAAAGATGCTTGTGTGAATAAGGGAATGAGTCTGTGATAGAATGAATGGATAACAGAGGAGTGCATGAATGGTTAAATGGGTGACTATAAATGGATAAGTGAATGAGTGAACGAGTGCATGGATGAATGACTGAATGCATGGATGAGTAAATGAGTGTGATACACTCTAAAATATAGTTCTGAATCTGGGCTTGGCAGTTTGTATAATTATGTGTACATTTTCTTACCCCTACAGCTATCCTGCCCATGGGTGTAACTTGGTCAGTAAGATTGGGGTGTGGGGATATCTTCAGGTGTCACAACAATCACGCTAGCGTGTCTTGCAAAAATACAGTATCTTAGAAGCAGGGCATGAGGGGGCTTAAGGGGCAGTGCTTTAGGAGTACTTAAAAACACAAAGGGCCTGATTCACAAAGGTAAAATTAGACGAAAGTAACTTTACGACTTTCGGTATTCACAAATGGCATTTACTACTCGTAAATGCCCTTTGTGAATACCGAAAGTTGTAAAGTTAGACTTTTGGCTAAGTTTAACTATGTGAATCGGGCCCATTATTTTTAAAACTAATCAACATTTTTGAGACCTTCAAAGCAGAGACCAGAGTGTGTGTGTGTGTTTGACTCTGTGTATGTAAAATCCTAAGTGAAATCTGATAGACACCTCACCATACCTAACTGAAAGCACTTGCACCCAACGTTTTACTACAGAATATATTTTTTAGGGGAGTAACATCTCAAACACCCCACCTTGAAGCTAGGCCCCTGATCCAACAATTGTTCATAATACATAACTTTCTCCATTTACACCACCCACTCAACTGCCCGCTGGGATTCATAGAGGAATGGAGCCTGCACAGCCAGGCCTTCTTCACATTTTGTTTTACATAACCCTTGAAACAAATGCCATTGTTAATTATACCTATTGTAGTTCATTTCGCACATCAATAGACACTGTTATTGTAGTGTTTTTGTGTCAATGGTAGCAACATGCTTGTAATTAGACATTTATGTCTGTGGCCAGTTATCTTAAAGGGACATTGCATCAAACAGTGGCTCATGCAATTGTCTATAGCCTGTATTTGAAGTGGGCTGCATCTCTAAAGACACCAACCCACTGCATCATGCAAGTATGCAAGTTCTTTTAGGAAAGTGCTCCTCTTGTATGTCGCGCTTCCACATTTCGCCCTAATGCTGATGGTTATGACTCTTAAAGTGCACTGAAGCATACTACTCAAGCCCCTGTCTCAGTGCTCTCTCCCTAGAAATGAGGGGGACTGGTGGGCAGAGCACTGTTGTCAGCGCACATGACGGTTTAGCTGGCCATCCCAGCCGGCCAAATCGTCATGCGCACTGAAGCTGTTTCCAACCTGAGCTGCGTTGCCAGGTTGGAGAGAGCAAGCACAGGCTCCCAGTCTCATTGGGAGTGCAAATCATCAGCACTCAAGCCGATCCTGATGCTGCTTTCTGCAGCATGAAAGCAGCATCAGTATTAGCCTTAGGGGATTCTGGGAGCCTGTGGTGGTGAAGGCGGAGCAGAAGATTTGAGATGCAACGATACCGACGATGCTGCAGGTTAGTTATTTTTTTTGTGTCTCCTTGGTTTGTTTTCCGTCCATCCCCTTCCTCCCCCACCCCGACACAAGTTGCTATTGCTCCTCTCTAATTAACACAATGAAAATTCCCAGTGCTCACTTTTGGCGCAGTTACTATTTGCCCTACCGCAAACATTCACATAGTGCACCGTATGCCTAAAATTCAAGATGGAAAAACCCTTCCTTCCATGTGCAGAGCTTGTGTGCATATACAGAGGTGCGGCCAGGGAACTGAACAGTCCCTACTATGTGATCACTCAACAGCATTTATGGGGGTAGATCCCTTCGCACTAGGTTTGGTGCTAGCCTGGTTGGAGGAACAAAAGGTTGCCTTCTCTACTTCTCACCTTACATACACATGGCCGCGTCTGATAGCTTAGTGGACAAATGCATCTTCTGTAGGGACCTGTGTTTGACCTCATGGTCACAGGTTCAAATCCCGTCGGGTCCACTCAGCATTTCATCCATTTGAGGTCGATAAAATGAGTACTGTTGGGTAACAAAAAGCATCTGTTATTCAGCACCTTGATACTCATGGGTGATAAGTGCACTGTACAAATACACGTGTTATGTTGTGTTAAATGGCAGGCTCCTTTACAAGTTAATGACATTTCTGGGTACACCTTAACGTCCCCAACCCACAGGCCATTGTTCCTGCTCTGAGAACAGATTTCACATTGCATGATTGCCAAGCACTGGCTGGGCAGCTGCTGGAGCCCTAATACAAATTAGTCTCCAGGAGGTTCAGACTGGCAAAAGGTAACTTTCTATAAGTTACTTTTGCTGATATATTTTGAAAAGCAAAATGTTTTAATGATTTGGACTTCTAATACATTTAAAAATCATCTTTAAAAACCTTTTACAGCAGTTTTTTCATAAAGTTACAGATTAAGGCTTATAATTAGTAATTGTCATTTTCTAGAATTCAGTTACAGCCCTGTCAGTGGAAATAGTTTTGGCGGCCTTGTCACTGGTAAGACATGCCAATTTTTATTTCACACATTTAACTTTTTTAAATATCATATCTCCTGTTATTTTGTTAGGTGTGACAGTAGCTTTTATGCTGCTGCAGTCAGACTATGCATGGTAAGCCCGAAGCCATGTTTTCCAGGCCCATTCCGTGAATGGTACAATAGGTGCTGGAGTCCATAGGTGGCATTTAACTTTTAGACCTGGATGCATTTTCTGTACCATATACTAGCAACATAAAATCAAGTTAAATAAGTTGATCAAGGGTGAGCTAATTTAACCATGTTTAAAGTGGGGCACGGGAACTTCACTCCTGTTTAGCAGTGCACACTGTTCAAAATCCAGCAAAAGAAATAAGGAAAAAATTGAGGGAAGTAATCCAAAAGATGGTAATTTCCTACAAAAACTTTATGAAACCATGGTACTTTACAAAAGTGATGGAAGTGATGGTACTGTGCATGTGGTCAAGAAGGTGTAAACAAACAGAATAGGAACTTTCCTCCACCCCTCCTTCTCTGGGCCTCGCAGAACGCTGACCTAGATGTGCATGCACCCGGCATTTCCAAATCTCCTCTAGCCCCGCCCAACTCAATCATTGCAAAAGTAGACTGGTACCCTCTTAAGCTCTTAAACTGCGGATCATCAACCAAACATGCAACTGAACTGATTGAAGACATGGTGAACCCCAACATTGACATTACTTTCATCATCAAAACATGACTAAATGACTCCTCATATCCAATCGTCGACCTATTAGCCCCTCCCTGTTTCTACCTCATCAAGAAAGACAGGTAGGACCGACATCATGGTGGCTTAGCCGTTACCGTCATGGCTGAAACAGACACCTTCAACCCACAGGAAGCCATCACATCCTAGGATCCCTCACAGACCCCAACAGCTGGAAGACAGTCAACTCGCTGACAGAGGAAGACATCTCAAAGATGACTCTCAAATCCAAGCCCTCCTCCCACCTTGCAGAACCTCACCCGGCCTCTCTGGCATAAAGTCTCAGCTATGCCCTAAGCCCCCGGTATGGACTAAGATAATAAACAGTTCCCTGAGCAATGGGGTTATGCCTGACTGCCTCAAACAAGACCATGGCATGCCTTTCTTTAAAAAGAACAGGTGCTGACCCAGATGACCCCAACAACTTCAGGCCCATCTCCAAACCTCCGTTCTTGGTGAAAAGTCTTGAAAAATGTGTTCTCTCCTAACTTAAACAACACATTGACTACTTGAGTCATTACAATCTGGGTCCGGAGGGTTGCAAAATGGAAACAACTTTTCTGGCTATAGCAGATGACATATATAAATTGCTCGATACTGAAAAATGCTGCCACTCATCCTCCTAGACTTATCAGTGGCATTTGACAGGGTTCACCACAAGTTGGTTCTAGAATCCCTCCATAAACAGATTGGAGCAGATGGCTTGATTTTGAAATAGTTCTCCTCATACCTATATAACCACTACCAACTAATAAAAATAAACAACACAATTTCAGAGCCCTCCCCCATAACCAGGGATGTACCCCAAGGCTCAGAGCTCTCATCTACATTCAATATTTACATGACACCTCTCCCCACCATTCTCAAACAAGCTAACATCCCATACCACCTTTTTGTTGACGACACCCAGCTCTACTTAGAACTATCCTCACAGAGGACTTAATATAACTAAATACTATGCTCATAAAAGTCCAAAACTGGCTAAGAAACAACCACCTGAAACTCAACCAAGACAAGATAAAAATCCTCCTCTTATCAAATAATGGACAGACCACCCAAGCTTAAGAACGGATAAATACCATTGATGCTTTTAACTGTTAACTGACTCTGGCTGATTCTGTAAAATCCTTTGGGATCACCATGGACCCAAGTCTGAGCATGAACCCACATATAAAGATTACAGTGAAGAATGCATTCCACAACCTAAAACTCCCACATAAAATGTATCCCTTCCTCCCTAAATACTGCAAACAGGCTCTGGTTCTTTCACAACTGGACTACGGAAATGCCACACTCACTGGCACCACAAATTTGCATCTAGCTCTCTTAAGAGCCACACTAAATGCAGCAGCAAGGAAGGTTACTGGAATCAAATATCGCTATCACATCTCCCCTTACCTGAAGAATCTAGCGTGGCTACCAGTTGAAGCCCATTGCTGATTCAAAACTGCCTGTCTCACTCACAAAGCCCTACAAACAGGAAAACTAGCCTACCTTGCTTCCAAACTCACAAAGGCAGGACAGATGAGAAATAGAAGGAGCTCCTACAGTATGCTTCTCATCCCCTCAAAAAACACAAACACAAAGCCCTAACACGCTCTTCCTCAGGCATTGCTCCCAAATTCTGGAACTCCTTCCAAGTAAATATCGGGATAAACCCCTCCTTCATGAGCTTCAAAAACAATTAAAAGATCTCCTTCTCAATCAGCACTTCGGGCTCTAACGCCTAGCACACCAACTGAATCCCAACTGGAACCCCCTCCCTGACGTTTACATGATTGTTTGTACCCCTCCAGTAAATGCTGTGATTTTATTTAACCTGTAATCTGTAACCAATTGTTAAAAAGACACTAGTATTTAGACTATTTAATCCAACACTGCTTTTAACAATATTTGACAATCAAATGTTTGTAAAGCACTCTGATACCCCTGGGTCCTGCCAGCTCTATACAATCCCTTCAAATAAATAAAAAAAAAGAAGTACAATCCAAGACATACATTAAGTTGAAGTGTGAGTGGAGAAAGATCATGTTTTAGATCATATCTAAACACACAAATTCAAAGTGGAAATAATCGAAATCTCTTCCTGTATCTGGTCAGATCTCTAAATGTACCTTTTCTATTCAAACTGTTAAACAAAAAATCTACTAAAAAACAAATTACTCAAACAGATGACAATTGAATAGAATAAATCTCACCGCCTTCATGAAAAAGCTCAACAATCATGTATACCCAGAAAATGTACCAGTAGAGGAACAGAGTATGGTATTCCATAACTGAATTAGGAATAGAACCGCATCCCTCCATACTTATACCTAACACCCTATTTAGGAAACTCCAGTCCTTGGTTTAACATTAAAGTGTCAAAGACTAATTTACAATAAGCTGAACTCAAATGGAGTCAGTGTTGCCATGATACAATAACATGTGTATTTAAATTAGGCATGACACATTATAAACCTAGCATGAAAGAGAATAAGCAACAGAAATAATGCCATGAAACAAGTATTTCCCAAAACCTTTAAAAAATATATTTTAAATCATTAAATAGATATCTGACCATACAAAACCAGTTCAAGAAGTAACACCCAACTAAAAATTCTGCAACTTTATAGGTAAAATTAACCTGTGATCAGAAATTGAAAAAGATCATTTTTTGAAAGCAACAGCAAAGTTGAATCAAGCAGATATCTCCTATTTCACAGGTTGCATTCATTTCTGCTCAGTTAACCTCTGCTTACACATACCATGCAACTTAATTTTGGAGCTCACTCAGGTCCACAGCCCCTTCGTTTTCTGAAGCAAATTTTGCCACCATTTATATACCAATAAAAAACACCAATTAACTCCTCATTGGAACAAGGCACTTATCCATCAGACCTTCAAATCAACCCCCATAACCACTCCATTAAAGAAATCGAAAGGTGAGGCAAATGTATTAAAAAAATGCACACTAATGCCATTACTGCAAAGGTACTTGAAAACCATGTAGCAAAATTACTCTGTGAGCAACTAAATTCCACTCATCTCTAAGCTGGGATTTAGACCCAAGTCAATTCTTCCAGCTGACATATTATAGGGAGGTAATTGTGGCAATATCATGTGCCGAGAGGAGCTAAGCACAGCTGATATATAGATAAGGAAAACTCTCTCCTGGTTGAGGCCTGATAATCATAGCTGCTCCACTAAGAACAGGTATGCAGTGCGGTGAGTTACAAGAAACTCTAGCGGTAAGTTAGTTATTCAATAATCTCCTAGTATAGCGCATATAAGTGGACTTTAGGGTGTTAGGCTGCTAGGAACATTCCAATCATATTAGATATGTTCATATTATTCTCACTGCTAGTAACCTGCAATAGTGCTGTTTTAATTATATTCTGTGCTATTATTGCTCATGTACTGGGCAACAGGCTGAGACTGTTGAAATAAACACCTTTAAACATATATAGTTACTTTTCTTACTACAGTGTGTGTGCTTAGTACAGTATTTGTGTGTGCTAGTCTAAAGAACAAAATTGAGTTTGATATGGATTCTTTTGTGTTCTGGGTTTCAATTACCAGTGCATCCCTCACCCTGTTACAGGACTGTTAGTAACCCTAGAAAGCACAGGCAACACACCGCAGGTATTGCAAGTGGGGTTTTGTGGGGTTACAATAACCTGAATTTCCCTGCTTAAGCACTGATGCACTGAAATCAGCCCAGGCACCCGTGGGTGTGAAAGGTAAACCTTGCAGATTTAGGGCAGACTCCTAGTTTAGGCAACAGTAAGATTTTTTCCATTTACGTGGGAAAATGGCCCTTTAAGTCCCTTTGGTAGGAACTATAATGTCAAAATCCACGTTGTCTTTGAACTTTTGAGAAAAATCTCTCCATTCCTAAACAGTGATGTGGAAGGGTGCAAAGAGTAGCTCTTGCGGAGTGCTTGCAAAATTATTATCATTTAATCAAACTGGAGCTCCAGCCATCCAACTCTAGAGACCTCACGTTACTCAAACCAATACCTCACACCTGATGCTGTGAGCTTCCAGATGTACTCATGCTCAACCCCTTCTTTCTCAACTACACTGGTTCCCTATTAAGATGTGGATTCAGTTTAAGAAACTGCCTACATTGTATATCATTTCTTACACGGACAAAGCACAATAGTGAAAAGAAAAGGACTCAGGAAAGACCGGCCTTTTAGAAACTTACATTGTTTCACTGCAAATCTGCTGGTCACTTCCAAATTTAACAGGATCAGTCAGGGAGGCTACTGTTTTTGAATGTGCTAAACTGAACTCTGGAACTCATTATGTGGTGAATCAAGAACTATTACTACTTTCAGCTACTTCAGATGTCAGTTAAAAACATGCTTTTTAAAAAATATATATTTTATATTTAATGTGTTCTTCAGTGTCAACTATTAGTGGCAGAGCTCTTTATAAGTATATATAACATGAAAAACATAACAGAAAATGACACATGAACAAATAAGATTGCTTGCTGCACCACTGAGCAACATGACAAACTTGGTGGACCACCTAGAGTGTGTTCGGACACTTCTTTTAGCATTCAGGCCTTACTATACTGATTAATGGACTGTGCTTACACCATACTGGCTGGAGTCAAGCAGTTTTAAGAAAAGAGGGACTCACAAAGGTGAAAAGTGTTGACACAAAAAGGGAGTGTGCTCACCAAGAAAAGTCACCAATGTACCTGCTCTGGTATGTAGATGGAAGATGGTAGTGTCTTGGTCAGTACTACTCTGGTCTCTGGTGGAGAGTACAGAAGGCACCTTGGTAATCTGTGTCCCCCTTTCTGGACCTCATGGGGTGGGGGCTTCCAAGCAAGAGAGGACATCAGCAGCAAGTCAGCTGAGTTGTACCTAGGTATGTGATTTAAACATGTATAGGTCTGGGCATAGTTCGCAGAGTTTTGCTATGCAGAACTCTGCGAAGTTACAAAAAAACTCTGCGAAGTTCCACAAGTGGTGGAGTGCAGTGCGAACTGCAGTTTGTGCTGGTATTGCTGCAGCTCGGGTAGAAATTCTACTGGAGCGGCAGCTCGTGCTCGTGAACTTACCGTTTGCGATCGCCAACTTACCATTCATGAACGCGTGTGGGGAAAATACTCCGCTGCACATCGTGAGGCAGAGTTTTCTGCACTCCGCGAGCTCTGCTGAGTGCGGAATGCAGAAAACTCCAGAAAATCTATGAACGGAGCAAAGTTCAATGCCCGGGAAATGTGAAAAGAACACTGACACACCCTGACCACTAAAAACTACCCCACCCCTAAAAACTACCCCCAAAACAAGGCCCCAGCTTCACTTATCAGACCGCGTCATCTCCTATTCCTTCCTCTTCCTGTGCCTGCCCATCCGCACATATAGACAGTGCACTGCCTTAACCACACATATGGGTGGTTAAGGCAAGCGTGGCCCAACTTGCGGGTAAACAGCACATGCGGCTCAGCCTGCAATGTAAAGGCCATTTCCCTAATTAAATACCTGTGTAATCTAGAAGGCAGCGGGGGGGGGGAGAGGGTTTTGAGATAGTTGCACATCTTTATAAAAGTGTTTCATTCTGTGGATCCCTGCTGCTTGTTGAATACATACCACAAGAATGCAGCTTCATAACATTTGTATTTTTCTATGTAGAGAAGCAAAAGGAGGAATAGGGTGGTTAGAAAATCCCCCAGGCAATATGCAGTTCAAAGTAAGGCCAAGGAAGATCTGGAGGGCATCTGTATAACAAATGCATGACAACTGAGAATGATCCTAGGAGATTTTAATCATAAAATGGACCCTTCCCTTAGCGATAAATTGTTTAATGATCTACTAACCTTGGCACAGGTATACCCAGAAACTTTTGCTGGAGTAGGTAGTTCTGCATGAAAAAATATATAGCAAAGTTTCTTAATTCTATAGGGTTATTCTGTGCCTAGGAACGGTCGAACAACGACTGCCCAGCAAGAAAGACCTTTCGCATAGGGAATCTGAATTGCTCAATTGATTATGCTTTTATAAATCTTTGATACTTTAAGCAAGTAGAAGGATTTGAGGTATTGCAGAGTGAAGGTAGTGACCACTGGCCCCTACAAATAGTAATTAATATAGAACAGGAGTTGGAAAGAGAAAGACTGGTCCCTTTACAGATAGAACACCCCAGATGCATAACTACCCGTATAACAGAGGACAGTCTGAAACTGGTCAAGAACCTGATAATTGACTGTACGTCTATTGGTAATTTGGAGCAAAGAGACAAAACACTAACATGTTATGACCAGGTTATTGAGCAGGTGGTAATCTGTTTAAGGATACAGATAAAATCAGGGCCTGGACCCAAGAAAAAAGAGAGAAGGTAGAACAATTATTGCCGTACTTCTCTTATATAAATATAAACAAAACCTTTCTATCTTTAAAACTAACTAAAGCCGCAGGGCCAGATAACTTACCAGCATTTGTATTAAAAAATAATACTGACTGGTGGGCAAGCTTTCTAAATGTGACCTTCCAAAATATTTTAACCTCTGGGATTTTCCCAGAAAGTTGGAAGGGGGCCATTGTCTGGCCAATATATAAAAAGGAGGATGCCACATTGCCCCAGATCTATCGCCTTATAAGCCTGCTAGATGTGAGGGAGAAAGTATTCTCTAAGATATTGTTATCCGTATTGAAGACCTGGGCAGAACAGCACAAACTGATACCAATAGAGCAAGGTGGGTTCACAGAGGGGCACTCAACTATTGACCATTGCCTTAGTTTATGGGCAATGGCGAAATCGGCAATGGAAGTGCGAGGAAATCTGTTCTGCTGTTTTTTTGATTTCCTAGCTGCTTTCGACTCGATAGACCGTAGTCTACTGTGGATTATGCTGGAAAAGCTCGGAATCAACATGACTGTACTTTCATTAAGTCAGGAAATGCATTCTCTGAACTGGGCCAGAGTAATCTTGGATAGCCTTGGAACTTTATCTTAGAAAATTCAGATAAAGAATGGATTGCGTCAGGGCAGTGTTTTGGCTCCGCTGGTATTTTCTTTGTTCATTTCTGACTTATTAAAAATACTGAGTAAGGCTGGCGGATTGAGCCCTAAAATGGGGGGGACCCGTATATCATGTCTGCTATACGCTGATGATCTGGTGATAAAGGACATGACAGAGGAGGGTTTGCAAAACAAATTGGACATTTTTTATGATTATTGTTTAAAAAACACCTCACGGTTAATTTAGAAAAGACTAAAATAATGGTGCTGGGTAAAAGAAAGAGCTCTTTTTACTGGCAGCTGGGTGAGGTCAAAGTCGTGGACAAATATAAATATTTGGGTATGTGGTTCGATAGCAAGTTAAATTGGAGGGACCACATACAGTCATTAAAATCAAAGGTTCTCTCCACAGGATGGGGCCTCAAACAATTCAAGCAGAAGTATGGAGGCCCCTCCTGTGGCCAATTTTATCAGCCTTTAATGCAATGGTTTGCCCACAATTTCAATACGGTGTAGAGGTCTTATCCTTGGGTGGCAAATTAGATTGAAATTTTGAGGAGGATAAATGAGTGAAACGGCTCCTTGCTCTTCCTCCGTCAACCATGATACAGGCTGTGAGAGTGGAATGTCATCTCACAGCCTGGAATTTTCGGGGAATGCAAGCATCATTGAATTTCTGGCAGAGATTGAATAGAGAAGTGCCCCCCAAAATATCAAATCTTTGTAAAAAGGAAATAGAGATAAGTAAACTTAACTGGGCGTCCCAAGTTAGACATAAGTTAGATAAACTATGCATTAAACTTTCCTTAGAACCAGATCAATGGAAGGAAGGGCAGCAGATCCCTAAGCAGGAACTACGTGATAATGCCAACATTAAGGCCTGTGAAGAAGATTTACGTTACCTAGGGAGCAAATAGTACACCCAATTTTTGGTAAACGGGTGGACTAGCGATCAGATGTTCCCCTATATTGAGGCCCTGCCAAACTCAAAGCTTAGAAATGCAGTATTGAAATTTAGAGTCGGCCTGAATCCTTGCAATGCTGATTGGAAGATAAAATCGGCAATGACAAATGAACAGGGTCTGTGCACATGTGGATTACAAGTAAAACGCAGTGGCCCACATATTTTGCGGGATTGTCTGTGATTCCTGAAAGAATGGAAAGAACTTTTAAAACCTCTTTTTATTGCCTATAAAACTGATAGTAGGGATCAAGCACTTAGCCTATTGACAAATATGAGATTTTTTAATGTGATATGTGCAACAGGAAGATTTTTAATTGCAATACTGGAATCTTTGAATGAACTGGTAATATAATCTGAATTGGACTCGGGGTAGTAATATGATTTTACCGAGGACCTGGGACAATTTCTGATCGTTGGGAGCCTGAATGTGTGTGGGAATGTATATTTAACGTACAGGTGACCCTTTTCTCCATTCGGTGATTAATTAGGAGCTATTTATAGAGTGGCACAGCTTCCTTTGCATATTTTATTAGGATATTATTGAGTTTTTTACAGCTTCTACAGGAGCACTGTTTGTACAATTCGAATTTTAACTGTATGCTGTAGTGTGACATCCTTCTTTTTATGGCTATATGCAGAGTAACTATATATATATTTTTTAAAGTAAGACCAAATTTAAAATTAGTTTAAGCTTTTCTCTCAAAACATATTTTTCACTGCAGTCATAAAGTGTGGTAAAGATTGTTTGGATCAAAATTTTCGCTCTAACTCACCTGATCCAATCACAATGACAAGGCGAGAGAGAGAGACAAAAAGAGAGAGATGGAGCATTAAAAACCTATTAAGACAGAGCAACACATTTTCTGGTTTAATTGGAGCTCATAAGTTTCTCATTCCTAATGTACTCACTATCCAGCGTCTGAAGCCCAGATGGTAACACTGACAAAAGAACACCAACTCACTTGATGAGGACTTGTTAATATTGATAAATATGATGCCAATATACACCTTAATATATGTACATATAATAACGAACTCTCCTTCCCGTTGTTGAATTCACCCGATATGACCTCTCCCTCAACCTTAAGTCAGAAATACATGGTTCAGGCAGGCCCTGCAACGTGTGCCTGAAGCAACTGGTTGACAGATCACATTTTGGGGGGATACGCAACCCTTATACAAATGTGCGAACAGGAAAACCGAGTTTGATCCCACAGACTGGCAGTGACACCACAATGTTCACAGGAGATAGGCCCCCAATAAAGCACATTTGGCTGGAGGGGCACGAGTTCCTAGAACACCATAAAGTTAAATGCCACACTAAGTTATGAACACTCATCCAATCAGAACACAGCATGCACATTGCACTCAGTGATCACACGCTCCCCATGTCGGACATCTGGACATGTACACACTAGCTCCGCATTGTGTCCACACAGAGTCGAGACCCACCTGCGTTTCTTAACATATAACCAGATATATGACTCCATGACTAGGCCCAGATTTATGCTCTAAAAAGAATGCATAATCGCTATATTACACTTTGTTAAATGTATAAAAAGACTGCTAAAACCAATGTACTTTGAGACAGTCTTCAGATGCCAACTCTGTTGCCTGCTGCTTTAATTAAACCAACTGTTCCTGTTTTGCCAAATGCCTCTTGTCATTGCAAATTCATATTTGAGCAAAAGACTTGTTATGAAAAATATGTCTTTTTCTCTTCTGGGTATAACCCATCTTGAGTTAAATGTTTAAATCAATCAATCAAAAGTGAATATGTTTGATTAACAGAATGTACATTTATTTTACAATATTATACTCTGCAATGTGAGTATCAAATATTGCTTGAGTATATTAACAGTATCTAATCTAGGTGCTAAATTTTCTGTTTTAGATTACTTTTCATTGATTTCTGAAGCATTTCTAGAACGTTGATAACCACGTGCCTCTTGTAGTGATGTTGTTTTAAAAAAATGGCTTGCAGAATGTAAATAACTGAAGGGTCATCATGCCGCAATCTGTTAATTTTTAATTCTGAAAGCTTTAACAGCAGTGAAATATGGTTATAAAAGTTAAACACAAAGAATGGATAGTTAGAGAGGAGACCGTCATATCAGGTGATAGTGAGACAGGTTGTGCAGAATCATGTCATTGATTCTAATTGAATGCTAATTGTTTGTCCACTGCCGGTTTGAAATACAATAAAGAAATTATCTTTTTGGAATAATTGGTTGCTTTCTTATGGCTTTCCAGCACATGATGCTCTAGTATATAGCCAAATGCATTGAAAAGCAAAGCAGAGATGTACACAATTCATAGACTTGCCCTACATAAATACTCCTGTGTAGTCTGTCAAAGGTAGAACAATGTTTTTTAGACCTTCACTGTCATGTTGAGATATATGTGAAAGAGATTAATTTAAGCAAGAGTGAAGATGAAATAAACCGATGATTGTGTCCTTTGAAGCTTAGTCTAGTAGTCAGCTAAGATGATGTCTATAACGTGTCCTAGCAGAGAAACAACAATCTGTTGGTGAAAAATTGTTCTCTAATTAGCCATATTTTGGGACAGTTGCATACATTGTTCAGGAGGTCAATAGATTTTGGATCTCTGATGCAGTGCCAGTCATGACAGTTCGCAGCTCCCACGCTAAGCCCTTACTAAAGTCAACAATTGGGGGTCAACTATGACAAACAACATGATTGTGATGTTGGCTGAAAATGTACCTATCTGTCCATTACAGAAGTTAAACTACCTACATTTCCATGGAAGCTTTCTCTCCTGTAATTAAATTATGTTCAAAGTATTCTCTCCTGTTAGACCTGGCATCATTTGCATGGGCTTCCCCTGTATTTTTTTACTTTGCCTCATGTGTTTTTGCTGTGTGTTGGACTTTGTATTGCTGGTCTAGATGCTTTGGGCACTTTGCCACTGCTGTTAAGTGCCAAAGTGCAAGTGCTCACTTTGTAAATTATTGTTATGGATTGGTGATTCCATGATTGGCATATTTGATTGACTAGTCAGTCCCTAGTACAGTGCACTGTGTGTGCCTAGGGCCTGTAAATCAAATGCTGCTAGTGGGATGCAGCGCTGATTGTGCCACCCACATAACCAGCCTGTAAATGTAAGTCAGGCCTGCCATTGCAGAGCCTGTATGCAGGCCTGCCATTGCAGAGCCTGTGTGTAGTCTAGTACTGCTATGTCGACCTGGCAAATGCACCCACTTGCCAATCCCTAACCTTCCCTTTTCTTGCATGTTAGTCACCCCTAAGTTAGGCCCAAGGTACCCCTCTGGGCAAGGTGCAGTGTATGTAGGTAGGACATGCCCTGGTGTGTGTGGCATGTCCTGATAGTGAAGTACTGCTAAATTAGTTTTTAACTATTCTAAGGCTATCTGTTTCCATAGGACTGAATGGGGAGTTTGCTTATAATATCTTCTAACCTTAACTACCCCTGGGAACAAGGTAGGGAAGTAAGGTTTGATATGCCTGAACTCAGAATTTTCAAATGGATATTTTAGTGAGGGTGATTTTTACATTCTGTATTTGAAAATACCACTTTTTGAATGTAGGTATTCTCTTGCTTAGCCATCCAATGTGCCTCTGCCAGGATGTGTATTGACTGTCTGGCTTTGGAGTGACAGGGGCTGGGGCTGTGCAGTGGCTCCAGAGAGTCTGGATGGGTTAGAGCTAGGCTGAATAGACCTGGGCTGCATTTAGAGTAGGGGAAGAGATTTCCTTTCACCTGAATGGGCCTAGTCTGCCTTCCACAATGCTGTCTCCACCTCTTGCCAGGAAACTGCACCAGAGAGGACAGAACTGGTTTTGACTGAGCACAGGACTTCTCTGCCACCAGAGAACAAATGATTTTGCTGTATAAAAAATGAGGCCCAGACCCTAGAACGTTAGATCCCTTCTGGAAATCAAGAGGACCTTTGCCAAGGAGAAGGGCCGTAGAAGCTGAGAATGAATACTGCCCCTTTGCTGTTTGCTGACTGGGGTTGGCCTGCAGTGGCTGCTTGCTGCCAAGGAAAGGAGAATTTGCTGTTTGCAGTGTCCCCTGCTTGAGAAGATATCCAAGGACTTGAATTGAACTTGCCTCCGATTCTGAAGTCACAGGGATACAAAGACTTCCCCCCAGTCCCCCCTGAACTCCTCTGCTTGGGGTTCTGACCTGCTGAGAAGTGCCTGCCAGTGTTCTGGGCCTCTGGAGGTTGTTTTGGGACTGGAGACTGCAAGAGCTGTGAAAATCAACCCATCTGTTTCCGACGCATCGCAGCGGTGCAGGCGAAGATTTCCGTTGCATTGCCGCCGCCAAAGCATTGATGCAACTCCTGCTCGCGGCTGAAGTGTCTCCCATGCAATGAATCCTGTGCACCGATCTCCGACGTACGTACGAGATCACCACATCGAATCTGATGCAAGCCTGGTTGGAGAAGAACCGACGTATCGCACTGGATCGTCACGCATCGAATCACCAAGTCTGTTGCATCATGGTGAGACGCAGTAAGAAACCGATGCATCACCTCCTCTCCGGTAAGGAACTGACGCCTCACCTCCCCTGCGCAGCAGTAAGCAACCAATGCATCACCTCCCCCAGAGCAAGGAACCACACATTACCTTTCCTGAGTGTAATTAACCAACACATCACCTCCCCTGCAACCCTTTTTTCTTCACATCCAAGGCACTTTGTGTAAAAGTGTTGCAGCTCACATTTTCTTGAAACTGAACTGTTTCTACCTTTTGAAAGACATATTTTTAGTACTGTATTGTGGATTTTTGTAGTTTGGTCTTGTTTTGGTTTAGATAAAGATTACTCTTCTTCTAAACTGTTGTGGTGTCCGTTTGTAGGGTTTTCACTCTATTACTGTATGTGTTCACAAATGCTTTACACACTGTCTCTGAGATAGGCCAGTCTGCTTATGCCAACCTACCACAGGAATGAGCAGGGAATATTTTAGAAGTGTATCCCTCCTACCCTGACAAGAAGCAATGGACCTTATTTGGACAAAGGTACCTACCTCTGCCAACTAGAAACCCCATTTCTAACATCTACCATTATTGCATTTTATGGGGAACATTTGTGGCAACATGCCTGTTTCCTCAAAAGAGAATAGCGAACATTTACGATTTACAATTCTGTACTGGCTATTTTGTTATTAGCATAGCAAAACAAAAAGATGATGGAAGGAATGCTGAACATTGTCAAACATTTACCCCCAGTCACAGATCTGGGTTAAATCCATTGTTTTCTTTCTCACCATGCCACCCCAGTTTAGACCCAGCCATATGCAAATCAGTCTTGACCATGCTACTTGCAGAAAAAGTCCAACCCAAACTGCCATGTCAGGTCCTCCCTGGACTGAAAAACAAGCATCCTGGGACCAGTTTCAAGGTATCACCCCTCATCAGCTGGGCTAGCTTGAAACCAGTGGCAAAGCGATCGCAGGACCCACATCAGGGCTTACCCTTCCCACTTGGAGTGACTATAGCACTACAAAAAGATGATGGACGGAATGCTGAACATTGTCAAACATTCAACCCCAGTCACAGATCTGGGTTAAATTCATTGTTTGTTTGCTCACCACATCACCACAGTTTTGACCTAGCCATATCCAGATAAGTCTTGACCCTACTCCCCATAGGAACAGTCCAGCCCAACCTGCCGGGCCATGTCCTCCCTGGACCTGAAAACAAGCATCCTGGGATGGGTTTCAAGGTATCACCCCTCATCAGCCAGGCTAGCTTGAATTCAGTGGCATAGCGAACACGGGACCTACATCTGCTCATACCCTTCCCACTCAGGGTGACTATGGCAACACAAAAAGATGATGGACGGAATGCTGAACATTGTCAAACATTCATGCCCAGTCACAGATCTGGGTTAAATCCATTGTTTGTTAGCTCACTATACCACCACAGTGTGGACCTAGCCATATCCAAATCAGTCTTGACCCTACTCCGCATGGGAACAGTCCAGCCCAACCTGCCAGGTCTGGTCCTCCCTGTACCAGAAAACAATCCTCCTGGGACTGGTTTAGGGGTTTCACCCTGTATCAGCCTTGCTAGCTTAAATCCAGCAGTATAGCAAACATAGGATGCACGTCTGGGCATACCCTTCACACTTAAGGGTGACTATCAACACAAAAAGATGATGGACAAAATGCTTAATAATGTCAAACATTCACCTTAATCACAGATATGGGTTAAATCAATTGTGTTTTTTTGCTCACCATGCCACGCCAGTTTGGACATAGCCATATGCAAATCAGTCTTGTCCCTGCTCCCCATGGGAACAGTCCAGCACAAACAGCCAGGCCAGGTCATCACTAGACTGGGAAACAAGCATCCTGTGACCAGTTGTGGGCTATCACTCCTATCTTGAATCCAGTGGCATTGCGTGCACAGTACCCACATCTGGGCATACCGTTCTCACTTACAACGCCTATGGCAACACAAAATGGTGATGGACTGAATGATGAACAGTGTCAAAGATTCACTCCCAGTCACATATCTAGTCTGTTCTGATGCAGAGCAGGGTCAAGATTGATTTGCATATGGCTTAGTCCAAACTGTATTGGCGTGGTGAGCAAAAAATGATGGATTTAGACCCAGATCTCTTTACCGGGGGTGATTGTTTGACATTGATCAGCATTCCGTCAATCAATTGTTCTTTTTGCATTTCTTATTAACATTGTTATATTAACTTTCAAAATTATGCTTCAATCTCAATAGTTTTTTTAATTGACGACTCCAAACACGGACGATCAATAAAGAGGAATACCTCAATAGTGGCCCCTTCCCAGTCCTACATTGTGTGTGATAAGATAGTAACTATAACGTTTTTTTCCTTCTGCATATATACATTTTAACATTTCTTCCTAGAAAGACATGAACTCTTTGGGGCAAGTTAAACCACTCATCAGCTAGGACTATATTACACCTTAGCTACACTAGCCTGCTCAACACTACCATGTCCCAAAGGATAAAGAAAAGTAAGTTTTTAACTCAACCGTTTTTGTTTCTCATCTTCACAAATTAGGGCAGGCTTGCCCCGTGTACAGAGAAGACGCTTAAGGTGAGTGTATTTACCCCACAAATAGGATATCCATAAGGAGATTTTGTTGGTTGCTGGGCGTCCCTCTCCATTGAAAAACAAAAAAGCATTGGTCAACGGAAGACTTCAATATTGTTTGAGCTAACAGTAATTGTTGAAAACCTCAAGAGTTTACCTCTGCAATGTGGGCACATAAAGAATGATTAGTAATTTTTTCAATACTGTTTGAGCATGTATAGTATAATATGATTGATTTCAAACCTTTCTACTTGCCTCACACTGTTTGTATAATGGAGACACCAACCTTTGGCCATACAATAATTCACCTCTTCTTTCTTGATAGGCTACCTACTGCCCATAGCTTCAGTTAGCATGTTAAGGACCAAACATATCTGCCTGGACCTACTCACCCATTGCTCTTTGCCTCTCAGAACCATGTTTCTTTACTTTTTTTACACCCATAATTGTTGTGGCTTTTGACTACTAGTCCACCTGGGTTTCATCCCACCTTGATTTGTATAGTGAATGAATGAATGAATGAATTATTACTTATAGAGCACAGCGAATGCCGTGGCGTCTTGGCGCTAGCTGTGATACATGGATGGAGGGACCTGAGCGTGAATTTTAGTTCTTGTCAAATAACCAGGTTTTTAGTTCCTTCCTGAACCGCATCCGATTCGGTTGGCAACGCAAAATAGATGGCATCTGGTTCCAAAGTTTTGCCGTGCAAAAAGACAGTGTGCGGCCCCTCCATCCTACTTTGCGTGTTTTTGGGACACAGACAAGGCCTTCCGTAGATGACCTAAGAGTTCTAGCAGGGAGATACCTTGTAAAAAGTTTCCGCACCTCCCCAGAAATGCCTCCGTGGAGGGCCTTATGTACTAGACAGAGAGCTTTAAAATTAGCCCTTTGACGGACAGGAAGCCAATGTAATGTTCTGATGGCCTCTGAGGTGGGGCGACCCTTGGGAATGTTCATAAGCAATCTGGCCGCCACATTCTGAAGTGAATGGAGCTTCCTCTCCTGTGCTTTATCAATTCCCACAAAAAGAGCGTTGCAGTAGTCCAGTTTAGCTAAAAACAGTGCAACTACAACTGTCTTTTGAAGCTTAGGTGTTATAAACGGGAATATTTTCCTCAACGTTTTTAGGAGGAAGAAGCAAGAGGAAGTTAATTGATTAATGTGGGCGGATAGATTGAGCTGCTTATCTAGGATCACCCCTAGATTTTTAGACTTAGCAACGGGAGTGGGACAGACTCCCGCCTCCGTGGGCCACCAGTTGGTGTTACCGAATTCTAGGACCTCTGGTTTATCAGTGTTTGTTTTCAGAAAGTTTGAGCTCATCCGGCACATAATATCCATCAGGCAGGCATGAAAGCCAATAGCAACTGTGTCTGGGGATTTAGCAACTGAGATAGTAAGCTGTGAATCATCAGCGTACATGATCAGTGAAAACCCATGTTTCCTAACCAGGTTGGCCAGTGGGACACATATATATTGAAGAGGGTTGGGGACAAAGCAGAACCGTGCGGAACATCACATGGGAGTAGGAACGTTCCAGACTGTGTGTTCTCCCAATGTATATTTTGTTGTCTGGCATTTAAGAAAGAAGAAAGTAGATTTAATGCAGTGTCCTCCACCCCTGACTCTTTCAGCCACTGCACCAACACCTTATGATTTACGGTGTCAAACGCCGCCGAAAGGTCTAATAGGACCAGGATTGCTCTGTCGCCTCCATCCACTATCCTCCGAATCTCCACAGTTGTCAGCACCAACGCTGTTTCTGTCGAGTGACAAGGCCTAAAGCCATGTTGTGTACGATCTAGCAGAAGATTGTCTTCTAGATAGTGAGTTAACTCCCTATTTATGGCTTTTTCCAGGATTTTTGCTGGTAGCGATAGTCGGGAGATTGGCCGATAGTTTTTTGGTTCTAGTGGGTCCAATGTCGGCTTTTTAAGAATTGGCCTTATACAGGCCTTTTTCCATGCCTCAGGGTATTTGCCTGTTTCAAGAACTTGATTTAAAAGGGGGGAAAGATGTATACTGATGACCTTGGAGGCCAGATGAAAGACTGCTGGAGGGCATGGGTCGTTTGGGGAACCAGATTTGGTGGATATCAGGAGGTTATGAACCTCCTCTACATTAAGTGGCGTAAAGCATGCAAGTCTACCACTTGCTGTCCAGACATTGATGTTTAGAGGGTTGCTATCTGGCATAGTATTAACCAAGTTTAAAAGATCATCATAAATCACTTGTACTTTATTTTGAAAAAAGTTGGCCATTACGTTGCAAAAGGCTTGGTCAGGTGTAAATTTAACTGAGTGTTGAGGTGTGACAAGTGTGTGTACAGTTTTAAACAGTTCTTTTGAGGAATGGGTTGCATCACTTATTTTAGCGGTAAAATAAGCCCTTTTGGCTTTGACAATAGCCTGCTTGTATTCCTCCAAACATTGATTATATAGTAGCTTATGCTCTATACTATAGTCTGTTCTCCATATCCGTTCTATCCGTCTAAATTTCATTTTAATTATTTTTACCTCTGGACTATACTAGGGTGCTGTTGCAGCTGCTCTTCTAATGGTTTTATTAGTTTCAGGGGCCACATTATCTACAGTCGTTCTGATCCAGTTATCAAATTGGCTGGCTGCTATGTCATTGTCATTAATTATTATAAGTGGATCCGAACTTAGTGCCTGTTCCAGGTCGGCCTTTTTTACCTTATTCCATTGCCGAACCTGCAGGTTCAGAGCGGAAGGGGGCTGAGGTAAGGTAAGATTTTTATTAGTCACCTCAAAAACAATCGCTCTATGATCAGTCCAAGTTAGAGGTAATGTTTTTGTTATTTTTATACCTGGTTGATTTGTGAAAATCCCATCCAGAGTGTGACCAGCTGAATGTGTGGGTTCCAATACAATTTGGGGGAGTCCGTATGCTGCAAGATTATCCACCAGTCTTACTGTATCTAAGTTGGTTTCTGATTCAAGATGATAACTAAAGTCCCCCATAATAGTGAGAAACTCAGAATCCAGACTTGACTCTAGAAAGCTTAAAATGACCTGTGAGAACACCATTCTGGGTCCCGGCAGCCTATAGTCAAGTAGCCCTTTGAATGTGAAGGAATCATTAAGTTTAAATGAGAACGTTAAGGTCTCCGCTGGAAGCGCCATTATAACCTCATGGCGCAATCTTAGATTGTCCCTGTAAATTATAGCTATACCTCCACCTCTGCCTTCTATCCTATCGTATTGTACCATTACATAGCCTGGGGGGAGGGCCATATTCCAGTCTAGATCTGAGCTAGCATCAGTCCAAGTCTCAGTTAGGAAGGTAATATCCGGGTTTTCTATTTGGAGTAGACATTCTAATTGGTATTTATGTTTCACGAGTGATCGTGTGTTCAGTAATATGCATGACAAAGTTTGTATTGACTTCACACTCATCTTACCCTTCCTCAAGCCATTATTACCGCCTGGTCCTGGTGGAGGATTTCGTCGACATTCTTGAATTTTATTACCTTTGAGGGGGTCTTTACAGCCTATATCTGGTATGGTGGGATCCATCCCCTTACTCCCCAGTGATAGATCAAAATGGTACCCACAGCCCCAACATTTGTAGGTGCTCGTTCTTATCCCCTCCTTCCAGCCATTACCGGTCATACACTCACCAGTCTGTATGTCCTGAAGTTGTTGCTTACTATATTTATAGATGGGTGCACATCCAGGGGTCCTGGCACTGGATGCGCTCTGGGCGCCGACGGGCGCAGACAGGCTTGCCTTTAGCGCGCCTTTGGCGTGCCGGTGGTGCGCCCGCTGCGCGGACGATCCAGCGCACTATTTGACATTCTGGGGAGTGAAGAACTAGACCGCTGACCCTTCAATAGCGTGCTCGCTCCAACAGCCAGCACCGCGGGTCTCGTCGATTAGCTTTGCTAAATCTTTACTAAGATCAGGTCAGTTCAATTTTAAACATCAGGTCAATTCAGTTTTAAAAATCAGATCAGTTCAATTTTAAAAATAGTCCTAAAACACAATTTACTTTATTTCTATATTTTCACTGATGTGCAAAAACGCAATTACAGCAGCATTACACGCATCAACACACAATCAAGTGGCTCCAAACCACGTCTCACAGGCTGCGCGGTCACTCCAGCGCACTATTTGACGTTCTGGAGAGTGAAAGAACTAGACCGCTGACCCTTCAATAGCGGGCTCGCTCTAACAGGCGGCACCGCGGGTCTCGTCGATTAGCTTTGCACCTGATGAAGTCAAACGATGTGCCAGTAGATACCAAAGCTATCCGTGGTTTAGCTTTGAACTGCCCCCTTCAAAGACCCTTTCCTTTGACATTGAAGGTAGAATACTCACCTGAATGTCTGCTCTCTGTAGTCAACAATCCAGCAAATATAAGAATGATTGTCTCAAAAATTGCAATGTTACCTTCTTTGAAAGATGCGTCTGATCAACACAGGTCTGCCACATCCTCTACTTTAAGTAATCCTATACAGAACCTTTGTGATAACTCGCCTTAAATTCCTGCTCCGAAGTGGCTTCCATTCAGATGGAAATCAAATTAGGAGATGTTTCCTCTACTTCTATAAGAGCATGCATCTGTGATTTAACAACAACTGTGTTTTAGACTATCACTTTGTATTGACTTTACTACTGGATCAGTTTTGGCCTGGTTCCATTCCGACCTCGTGGCCAGTCAACTAAATGAAACAAAATAGAGAATCTTTTAATGTGTCCTAGATATGTTCTGAACTCTCCCCAATGGGCGGTAGAATCCCACTGCTCAATAACTGCAAATCTAGAACCGGACATTCTGGCCAGTTTGTACCTCTTTAAATTATAGTCATTGCAGCCATGGATGATCTCCAACAGGACAGGGGCATAACAGGGGCCACTACAGTTGCAGCCATTCAGGGGGCCCCCAGCCCTTCAAGGGGGCCCCCACTTAGCCCCAGGTCAATGGTTTATTGTTTATTAATGTTTAGAAACTGTCTTTAAATCATACATTCCTTAAAAACAATAACATTTTGTATTTAATTACACTGTATAAATACCAAGTCATCCTACTTCAGCTAAAAAACCCAAACCCCTACTATTTACTCTATAAGACACTGAAAACCCAGAACCCCTTAAAAGAAGTGCTAGTGCATCATTTCAAAAATATATATTATATTTTTTTAAAGAGGTTTTAAAATTAAGCAACGAAGCCTATAAAAATGGCGACAATCAATTAAAACATGAACATTGAAATTATGAGATAGCAGTCCACATGTGCAGTTATTTTCTTGACCTAAAAGGGCTTTAAAGTTCTTACATAACACAAATTTAATGCGGCCCGGAACTTTAGTAATCGCAACCGGGCATCTGAGAATGCAGATAAGTACATTCCTATTTTCCCATGAATCTACCATATATTTTGCAGAGGATTTGTTCCTTACCTATTTCAAGTCTGCCAGCCTAGTTTCTTTTTTACAGGCTGTTTTTAATTCTGCAGTTTTAAAGTTCCTGCAATGTCCTCTAATCTTTTCTTTAGCTTCTTTGTCCACTGTATTTCACTTCTTTCTATTTCAGTGGCACAGTAAGATAATATCGTTTGAGTATTTGGGAACAAAAGTTTATCCCTAAAACGCAGGGTTGATTTATAGGCTAGGAAGTTCCAAGCTTCCAATTTTGCTTCTAATCTTATTGCCTTGGACATTGCACCTTTGGGGAGGGCCAACATTTTTTCAGACATTTGCTTTCACACCTCTCCCAGCTTCCCTCCGTACTAATGGCTAACAACTCGACCCCATAGAGGCATTGCGTGGGGACCACTGTGTTGTAAGCGGTAAAGAGGGGAGGCCAGGAGGGGCCATCATAAGTCTTTTAAAAGCCGACAAGTCCCCCTGTTGTGGCTAATGCTCTCTACTCCACCGAATCTTTATACAAGGTCCAACTCAGCGGACTGGTAAATGTCATGCCCAGGTACTTGTAGGAGGACACAACCTCTACTCTACTATTGCCTAACTGCCATTTATACGGTTTACATTTTTTCCCAAACATGATTATCTTTGTTTTTCCAATGTTTATCTTCAATATATTGCAATAATGATTAAACTTAGTTAACTTCCTCTGCAGTCCCACTTGGGTCCTGTCCAGAATTGCTGAATCATCTGCTTATAGTAGGCACAACACATGTCTTCCTCCCATTTTTCGGGGAAAACGAATGAGTCGCTGCCAGCTCTCCCGGGAGGTCAGCTAAACATAGGGAGAACAGTGTGGGAGATAGGACACAGCCCTGCCTTAATTCATTTCCCAAGGGAATTTTCCCAGAGAGGGCCCCGTCTAAATCAAGTTCTACTTGGGCCCAGTTCCCGGTATGCAATTCCTGCAGAATTGCTACTAAGCAATTGGGAATACCCAGTTACATTAATTTTTCCAAAAGTATTCTACGTTCGACTAAATCGAACTCTGAGCTGAAATCAACAAAGCAACAGAATACATTCCCTGCTGTTTCTTTTGCCTTCTTCCCCAAAGCTCATGGTGTATTGTAGAGTGACCAGCTCTGAAGCCTCCCTGCTCCATTGGAATAATTATGTTTCCTTCTATCCAGTTCTTTAAAGCCCTTAATATTACTTTGGAGTACAGCTTTACACCTACATCCAACAGACTTATCAACTGGTAGTTCCCTGGGTCATCCTTAGCACCTTTTTTATGTACAGGTTTAATTATTGCCCCCTTCTAACTCGGAAGGATTATCCCGGTCTTAGTTATGTGACTAAAAACTTTGGAGAAGAATCCTGCCCACCACAAGTGATTTGACTAAATTATAATTGCTGGCATGTTATTTGGTCCTGCTGTCTTTGTTAAATTTAAGGAAGTTATCAACTTGTCTATGGATTGAATGGAGAATGACTCCAAAGCCTCCGCACCCACAGTTGGCCAATCCTTCTTCACCACTGTCTCACTTGACTTATAAATATTAGTTAAAAATGGTACCCAATCTGCTTCTGACACCATGCATCTTGCTGGAGGGACGGCCACACCCCATCCCTTCAGGACCAATTTCCTGAATTTTCTCATATCCTTTTCCTGAATTGTCCTAATCATCACATCCCAATTCAACTCAGATAAAGACCGCTTCAACCACATCACCTGAACTTCATATTTCCTTTTGTTACAGCGGTAGATATCAACTAGCTTTGCTTGATCATCTGATCGCCTTTCCCTTACTATTTTTTTAGCTCCTTCCTGGCTACAGCACATTCTTTATCGAACCATTGTTGGTTTGAATTTTGGCACAGCAGGTCCCTTTTTTCCCTCATTGCATACCCTTACTACTGGTATCAATCACTTTACGACCTCTGCAATGATAGTGGCATACCATGCACCATTAGGCTCTCCTATGGCCCTATCCTGGATTATATCATTGATTGATTGAATCTGCATTAACTGCTCAATATATGTCCCATCAATTCTTGTAGTTAAGCGTTTAGGGGAATCTAGTGCCATTGGAATAGCTCATTCTCTCACTAATGGTGCTATCAATACATCTAATTTTAGCCCCCAGTGATCGCTTCCCTTTAGTCTTAGCGCCATAAATCCCATACAGAGGTTAAAGTACCATGCCTGTATGAACATGTAGTCTACGGCGCACTGTTGTTTCCCATATAAAAACGTTTGGTCTGCTGGTTTGTCCTCTTTGAAACAGCCATTTAGGCATACAAACCCTAATTCTGCCAATAAATTCACCATAATCCTATCACACTTCGACTGAACACATTTTGGAACATTTTCTGTAGGAATACTGTAACACTCTAGCATATCTGAGATTACAGCGTCAGCCTTCCTTGGATCTAAATAAAGATTAAAATCTCCTATTAACAAAATAGGATATTCCCCCAGGAGCTCTGTTAGATTTACCAGGTATCTCTGGAACATTTCCCATTCCTCTTTCTTAGAGTCATTCAGATTTATGTAAACACTCACAACTATCAGCTCTTTTTTGTTGCAGACAGCCCTCATAGAGATCTAGTAGGCAAGTTAAGACCCAACCACTACTTGTTTACATTTTTTTGCTCTGTTACTAGATTTAGTAGATATCAGGGTCATTAGTCCTCCTTTCAACCGCCCCCTACCCGATTTGGTTCCATCTTTCCTAAAATGCATGAAACCATTTTGATGTAAGTCCTCCCCTGCCAGCCAAGTCTCCTGGAAGCAAATTATCTTGTTCCCCTCCCACATTTCTGCAAGCTCTGTTTAATCCATGTACATTCCAGGAGAAAAACCCCAAGCCGGCGGGTGTATCAATACCCTAATCTATCTCTATCTCCCATGAGAAAGTTTACTCTCTATCAACGCTTTGAGGGGTAAACATATTGCGTACTGAGATCAGATCTGACAAACACTCTCTTTTCTGGGGTGAGATAGTAACTTTCTGGGTTCCGCAGTTAGTCCCCACCCGCCGAGGAGGGATTATTTCTGTCCCAGTAACCAAATCTAGCTGTGCTTGACTTGAGCCTGCATGGTTTGACAACATTGGTAGCTTTGAGCGGTAAGTTTCCACCTCTGCATCCTATACAAATCTTAGACTTAAGTTGTTTAACTTGTCACATGCTTCTAAGAGCAGGTCAAGAAACACTGGAGATGTAAAACAAACTTTTGTTACTTGTCTCTGCTTTTGACTGAGTGAGCAATATATATTCTATATCATTTGATGCTACCTCCTCCAGTGCCTTACAGTGTGAGAATAGTGACAGGATGCTTGACCTAATCAGGGGTTTCCACTTATTTGCTTTTTTCCCCCTACGGGTCACTTCCAGATACACATACTTTGTTTATGATGGTCTATGTATAATATATACCTGGTCTGATCTTTCCACATTTCTTAAAATCCTTCGTACCTCGGGGTTCTCTTTTCCCTCGACACAGGGTCTACTTTCTTGGGGCTTCTTTAGGGGTATACACTTTTCTTTGGCCTAATGCCATCCCGAAGGTTGACTGGACTAACTTGGCCCCCGTCTTTGCTCCATTTTAACAATCATTTATTTTTGGCCCTCGCCCCTCTTAAACCTTGCTGTCACTTTGACATTGGTGGGCACAGATGGTGTAGCTGACACACACATTTGGTTCTGTCTGTGTTTTTGTACTAATGGTCTTACTTTTAAATCCTGCCTCCGTTTCGACCATTTCAATTTATCCAACTGCCAGCACCTTGCCCACCCACTGCTCCTCCTCCTTACCAACATGGGGCTTTTGGACACATGAACTGTTGTTTGTTCACATTTCTCTTGAGCTAACAATTGTGCATTGGATGCTAGTTGGGTAATTATCGGTCTTACTAATGAGGGCATATGAAGAAGTGGCCTGTTTATGGTCCCCCGGGTCACTCAAGACCACCTCTCAGCCTTCCATACCAAATGAAGAGTCGGACATACAGTAGAGAATACAAACCAATATATGTTTATTCAGTACACTCAAGCAGAGCCCCGTCTGCCCAGCCTCTTAGGGGTGTTGCAGAGAGGAATGACATCAGTCAACATGGAGATACATTATGTACTATTCAGAGTAAATTAAGGTACACCCATAATGGAATTTTCCGAGCAGATGCAGCTAAGCAAAGAAGTACAGAAGCATAGGTTTTAATTGTGAGGCCGGGCACACACTATCTCCAACCCAAGGCTACTCTGCCCGTGCATCATTAGCAAACCAAGGTCCAACCTTGGAGAAACTAAACTTTCCACAACCCGTTTTCTCGAAGAGGCAAGAAGCAGTTTCGAACATAACATAAAAGGCTAACTTACATAGAACTGCATGCAAGCAAAATAACAAAAACATTTTCATTCCAACAGACCTTCCTTTTAGCAGAAGCTAACCATTTTATGAAATAATCAAGGAAATAGAACATATTTGGGGACAAAGGCACATCAGTATTAGGAGCAGATCACATACTCAGTATCAGGGAGGGAGTCTTCAAGAACAGATGTAGTCTCAAAAATTCCCTTGTCAATCTGCATCAAATTATTAATATCCTTTTGCAACATAATCGCGGCATTAGTATTATAAATTGACATTTTCTGTTTAGGAGTGGGGTTATTAATACAATAAGAACAACAAGCTGGGAGACATTGTATGCAGTGTTAGAAATGGGATTTCTGGTTGGCTAAGGCTTGCGCCAAAGCCAGGCAGAAACCACCACTCTAGTCAGGGCAAGGAAGTTACACGCCAAAGATAACCCCTGCTCACCACCTTGGTAGCTTGGCACGAGCAGTCAGGCTTATCCCGGAGGCAATGTGTTAAGCGTTTGCGCAACACACACACACAGCAGCAACACACTAGGCACACCACAAAAGGAACTCCACACAAGGTTATATCAAAAATAGCCTTTGTATTGTCATAAAACACATTAGATGGTAATCACACAATATGCACTGTGCCAACTGGCACTGGGCAGTATTTACAGGGGATTATATACACAAGACAGGGTCACATGGACCACCGTCAGAATAATCACTTTGTAGAAATAGTAGAAGTAAGATTTATCATAGACGTAGAACACAACCAGTAATTACTGGCACAATAATCACCTCAGCATTATCACATTAGCATGAGGTGTAAAACATATCCTGCATAAACCTCAGGGGCATAATTACCTTATGCATAAGCACCCTAGCATCACATTAGGCATCAGCAGCGTAAACACCTTAGGAAATAAATTGGCATAAAAACAGTGTGACCCAATCGGGGGCACAATGCACTGAACCTGGCCCCAGGCCATCTGGCTTCTCACAGGGGCTGAAATGCCCAATGTCCAGAATGTCCGGGCTGGCTGCGCATGCAGCAAAAGCAGATGGCACAATTACTCAAGCCTAAACGTGGCAGCTGCCCACTAATTGCTTGGCAGCTGTGAAAATGAGCATGGGCACCAGCGTGCCCTCTGAACCCCTCTCTGGGACTCTGAAATTAATTATGGCCCCGCGTTGCAGCTGAATGTGCTCTCGCAGGGCAGCTGGAAAAACTACCAAAACAAGCACTGACACTGCGGGGGCTTTAGGAGTCCACACTGGGACTCTCAAACTGAAATGGCTCCCCAGTCCCCTCCGGGACTTCTAACAAGGAATGGCCCAAGAGAGTGCTGGCACAACGGTGCAAGTTACGTTGGAGTCCCGCTCTGGGACTCAGAAGGAAACCAAACTTTGCCCACCTGTTGCAGCTGCCCTCTGATAAGCGAAGCGGGGCAGCTGTGAGCACCGACAATGTGCCCTGAAGCGGGCACCAACCATGTGCATGTGGGCCCCACGGGCCTTGGTCACAAAATGCAGGCTCCCGCCCAACCCCACTCACCGGAGCTCTCGGCGTCTCTCAGCCTTTTCCTCACGCCGGCCGGACACGCATGGCTCGCACTGCGGCTGCAGGAGTCCTGCCTCCAGGATCCCTCAGAGCTTCGTTGGGCACATACGTCGCGGAGCTCTCCCTCACGCAGGGAAGCTCCGCGGGTTCACCGGCCGCGTCTCTTCCGGCCCCGCCTGCAATCGGACGGGCTTTCCCCCACTTCTGGGTCACCGCGGGCAGAGTGGCAGCCCTCAGTGTTTACTTTGGCGGCTGCAATACAGGGTAAGCTCCCATTCTGAGGTGCAAAGCTGCGGGATGGGCACCCACTTTCTTCAAGTATGCAGGGAGCGGGGTGGGCACCCGCTCTCTCTCAAAACACGGGGTGGGCACCCGCTATCACGTAAATGCAAGATGTGGTGAAAATGCGGGGTGGGCACCCGCTATTAAAAAGACAGTGATGGGGGAATCCCACACATTGCAGCATCGCGCTGCAGACCATCAGCGCTTCCCATAAAAGAAAGTAAAGAGCCCTAGGAACAGACAGCCGTAGCTTCGTCCAGTCCAAAGTCCAGGGTAAAAAATGGAGCACTCTTCCCAGCAATAAAGAGCAAAGTGCTCTCCCAAATGAAAGGCAAAGTTCAGGGGGCACAGGGCTGGGCTCAGGCAGGCCAGCACACAGGGCCCTCCAGCAGGGAGCAGTCCCTTGTGGCGGTTCCTCCTGGAGCCCAGCAGCAGCAGCTCCCAGCATCAGGACAAGCACAACAGAGCACACTTTCATGTGGTCACAGCCCCTTCTTTTATACACCATTTTCCTTTGTCTGTAAGCACAGGTCTGGGGGGAAACCAGATGCAACTGGTTTAGGGGGGATTTGGAGCACTCTGTTTACCCAGCTCCTCTTCCCCTTTCACAGTGCAGGGCAGTGACATCAGACGCACCACAGGAGGTTGAGCCAGCATTGTGGAGGGAAGGCACAGCCCTATTCAGGTCCCAGGTGCAACTCCTCCCTCCCATCTAGATGCAGATCTCTCTATTCACCACTGGGCTGACTCACCCTGGCCCCTGGAATTCCCCACACCATCCAGCGCCTGTCAATCAAAAAGCCAGACATGCACTCCACATCAGGCAGGCAGACACATAGCACACAGAAATGCCAACTTCTAGAAGTGGCACTTCTCCACCAGTCACCATAAATCTGTGAACACCATTGCGCAGCATTTATTCTCACGAGTTCACACATACTAAACTCGTCCCTGCACTCCTCTCACACCAGGAATTACCATGGACACACATATCCCCTATGCATTCCTATGGGAGGGCAGGCCAATCTCACCACACGCACTCAGAGAGCGCACGCACTTTACACTGGACCAACAATACCAGGTCACAGGAAAGGCAAAAAGTTTAGGGGTGAACCTGCCAAAAGGGCCCAGTCCAACACAACCCCCTTCCAGCCAAAACGCAGGGTAGACCAATCACCACCGTGATGGGCTTCCCTGCTTTGGCTGATAGAACACAGACACGGGTCCGCAACGGCAGGGACACCCTCTGGTTCTACGCCACTCTGAACCCATGTGGTTCCCTCTTTAAAAGCAGTGCAGACCAACTGGGCTACCCCACTGGTTCTCCCTAGCTGTCCGCGACCAGGACCAGGCCCTAGGCCCCCCAGATGTCACTGGTCCTTGCTCATCCACAGAGTGGGGGGTAGTAACCCCTGGCACATAGTAGCCATTCTCCACTCTTCCCCTCATCAGGGCAGTCCTAGTCTGCCACTGATCCTCCAGCCTAGGGTCTGTGCCCACAAGCTGACCAAAAGTCATGGGCGACACTCTCCTCCCCCTACCTCTTCTTCTAGGGTTTCGCCCTCTCCTTCTCTGAGAGGCACCCTTATAACACAACTCTCCCACCAGTTCAGGATCTCTATCCAAGAACTGGTCTCCCAACCTAGGTTTTAACCCCTCCGGTTGCACCGGGGGTTCAGCGGCGAGGATTCCCTCCCTCTGCACCTCCTTCCAGAGTTCTGCACCCTCCCAACTGGAGTGGTACCCCTGGAATATGAACCGGTCAGGACACTGGTTACAGACGTCCTTCCCTCCAGATCAGGCCGATCTTGAACCTGGCCTCCCAACCTTGGGTCTAAACCCTTTGGCGGAGTACTTGCCTGGCACACCAGGACTTCTGGGGGAGCACACAGCCTCAACCCCTTGAGGGTAACACATGACTCAAGTGTTGTGTGACAGTCTGCCTGGCGCAGATCTCCTGACCCCTGTCCATCTGACAGTGCTCAAAGATCCCCCACGACAGAAGTGGTGTCACCCTGGTCACTTCTAGGAGACTCAGCCCTTCCGGCTGGTCCCTGACCCACTGGCTCTTCCACTGGGGAACACAGCCCCATGTCACCCCTCTCTCTGGACTTCGGTACCCTCCCAACTGGAGCGACACCACCAGACACCAGAACCACAGAAGCTCTATTTACCAACGCTCCAGGTTCTCCAGACACTAGGTGAGCCTCCTCAAATGGACTAACAGGACAGCCTAGGCTCCCAACCTGATGTTCCCTGAAGAAACCATCCAGGTTCTGAGACTGGGTTTCGAGCACTTGGGGACACTAAGTCCCACACTCACTCCTACTCCACTGAGACAGGACGTGAGCCCCTACACCCCTCTCACTACTCTGGGACCTAGCTGGGCTACTCTGAACCTCTTCCCCACTACAGGACGGGAAGATACCTGAGCCAATACTTTTGGGATCACTCCCCAATGCCTCTTCAGATCCTCTGGTACTTTCCCAGCAGTCTGCTTCTTCTGCAAGTTTCCAAGGACAAAAGGAGGCACACCTCAACAGGTATTGGCGCAACCCTGGAAAACAACGACTGAGCATCTGCTCTTTGATAACCATATTGACCAGTCCATCAAAATCATCTTCTGGGTTAATCGTCATCCATGCCATCAGTGCATCAAAACAATCATCCGCAAAATTCCCCCAATCCTGGTGAGGCAGCTTCTTTCTGTCCCTGAACTTCATCCTGTACTCCTCTTCTCGGGAACAAGGTACAATACCTTGGGAACTGGGAATGGGACCTCCTGCACTGGACTCTATATCACTGCCACCACTGGACCCCACCCTCACTGGGGAATCCAGAAAACTACAACTGCACTCAGGGGATAATCTACCCTCCCGAGCTAAATTATCCCTGGTGAAGGCCCTCTCAGCCTCTGCCATCCTCTCCTGCGCTAGGACCCTCTCAGTCTCTAGCTTTTGCTCCTCCACACTCAGCTGCGCTATCTCCTTGGCATGCTCTAACCTGAGCTTCTCCAAAGCCAGCTGATACTCCCTTTCTTCCCTCCTATCTACCCACTCCTCTGGGGATAGGGAAAGGAGTGGGGCACTGCCCCTGGCACTGGACCCAGCAAGGGACTCCCTATCTGTGGGGTCCTCACTATCTACTGGCATCCCTGTCCTGTCATTCTCTTCCTCCTCTTCAGATTTCTCAGGGTCACCCTCAGATCCACCACCCTCTTGGAGTGCGGCCTGGTCCTTGTCGATCTGTCTCCATCTATCCTGTTGCCAGTGTAGCAGGGATGTCCTAAGGGATAGCCGAGTGTCTTCCACACCTACTGCTAAGCTTCTCTCCTCACAGAACCCCCTTAACTCAAACATACTGTATTCCAACAGATTATATGCATTAAAGGTAGGTTCCATTCTTGGCAAGGTACTAAAACCCACACAGGTATAATGTAAGACTCCTAGGCTTAAGATCTGAAGCAAGAGTACACAATTTGAAAATGACACTTTCAGGAGAAAAATAAAATCTGAAACAATAATCCCCAACATGTGATTATCTTACGTGCAGAGTTTTGTAGTGCGGCCAGTTGTCGCTGTGGTACTGCACAAACGCAAGTCCTAATCCCACCGCTGATCACCAATGTTAGAAATGGGATTCTGGTTGGCTAAGGCTTGCGCCAAAGCCAGACAGAAACCACCACTCTAGTCAGGGCAAGGAAGTTACACACCAAAGATAACCCCTGCTCACCCCCTTGGTAGCTTGGCACGAGCAGTCAGGCTTATCCCGGAGGCAATGTGTAAAGCGTTTGCACAACACACACACACAGCAGCAACACACTAGGCACACCACAAAAGGAACTCCACACAAGATTATATCAAAAATAGCCTTTGTATTGTCATAAAACACATTAGATGGTAATCACACAATATACACTGTACCAACTGCCACTGGGCAGTATTTACAGGGGATTATATACACAAGACAGGGTCACATGGACCACCGTCGGAATCATCACTTAGTAGAAATAGTAGAAGTAAGATTTATCATAGACGTAGAACACAACCAGTAATTACTTTCACAATAATGACCTCAGCATTATCACATTAGCATGAGGTATAAAACATATCCTGCATAAACCTCAGGGGCATAAATACCTTATGCATAAGCACCCTAGCATCACATTAGGCATCACCAGCATAAACACCTTAGGAAATAAATTGGCATAAAAACAGTGTGCCCCAATCGGTGGCACAACGCACTGAACCTGGCCATAGGCCAACTGGCACTTCTCACAGGGGCTGAAATGCCCAATGTCCAGAAAGTCCGGGCTGGCTGCGCATGCAGCAAAAGCAGAAGGTGCAATTACTCAAGCCTAAACGTGGCAGCTGCCCACTAATTGCTGGGCAGCTGTGAAAATGAGCATGGGCACCAGCGTGCCCTCTGAGTCCCTCTCTGGGACTCTGAAATTAACTATGGCCCCGCGTTGCAGCTGCATGTGCTCTAGCAGGGCAGCTGGGAAAGCTACCAAAACAAGCACTGGCACTGCGGGGGCTTTAGGAGTCCACACTGGGACTCTCAAACTGAAATGGCTCCCCAGTCCCCCTCCGGGACTTCTAACAAGGAATGGCCCAAGAGAGTGCTGGCACAACGGTGCAAGTTAAGTTGGAGTCCCGCTCTGGGACTCAGAAGGAAACCAAACCTTGCCCACGTGTTGCAGCTGCCCTCTGACAGGCGGGGCAGCTGTGAGCACCGACAATGTGCCCTGAAGCGGGCACCAACCATGTGCATATGGGCCCCACGGGCCTTGGTCACAAAATGCAGGCTCCCGCCCAACCCCACTCACCGGAGCTCTCGGCGTCTCTCAGCCTTTTCCTCACGCCGGCCGGACACGCATGCTCGCACTGCGGCTGCAGGAGTCCTGCCTCCAGGATCCCTCAGAGCTTCGTTGGGCACATACGTCGCGGAGCTCTCCCTCACGCAGGGAAGCTCCGCGGGTTCACCGGCCGCGTCTCTTCCGGCCCCACCTGCAATCGGACGGGCTTTCCCCCACTTCTGGGTCACCGCGGGCAGAGCGGCAGCCCTCAGTGTTTACTTTGGCGGCTGCAATACAGGGTAAGCTCCCATTCTGAGGTGCAAAGCTGCGGGATGGGCACCCACTTTCTTCAAGTATGCAGGGAGCGGGGTGGGTACCCGCTCTCTCTCAAAACACGGGATGGGCACCCGCTATCACGTAAATGCAAGATGTGGTGAAAACGCGGGGTGGGCACCCGCAATTAAAAAGACAGTGATGGGGGAATCCCACACATTGCAGCTTCGCGCTGCAGACCATCAGCGCTTCCCATAAAAGAAAGTAAAGAGCCCTAGGAACAGACAGCCGTAGCTTCGTCCAGTCCAAAGTCCAGGGTAAAAAATGGAGCACTCTTCCCAGCAATAAAGAGCAAAGTGCTCTCCCAAATGAAAGGCAAAGTTCAGGGGGCACAGGGCTGGGCTCAGGCAGGCCAGCACACAGGGCCCTCCAGCAGGGAGCAGTCCCTTGTGGCGGTTCCTCCTGGAGCCCAGCAGCAGCAGCCCCCAGCATCAGGACAAGCACAACAGAGCACACTTTCATGGGGTCACAGCCCCTTCTTTTATACACCCTTTTCCTTTGTCTGTAAGCACAGGTCTGGGGGAAACCAGATGCAACTGGTTTAGGGGGGATTTGGAGCACTCTGTTTACCCAGCTCCTCTTCCCCTTTCACAATGCAGGGCAGAGACATCAGACGCACCACAGGAGGTGGAGCCAGCATTGTGGAGGGAAGGCACAGCCCTATTCAGGTCCCAGGTGCAACTCCTCCATCCCATCTAGATGCAGATCTCTCTATTCACTACTGGGCTGACTCACCCTGGCCCCTGGAATTCCCCACACCATCCAGCGCCTGTCATCCAAAAAGCCAGACATGCACTCCACATCAGGCAGGCAGACATATAGCACACAGAAATGCCAAGTTCTAGAAGTGGCACTTCTCCACCAGTCACCATAAATCTGCACACACCATTGCGCAGCATTTATTCTCACAAGTTCGGACATACTAAACTCGACCCTGTACTCCTCTCACACCAGGAATTACCATGGACACACATATCCCCCATGCATTCCTATGGGAGGGCAGGCCAATCTCACCACACACACTCACAGAGCGCACGCACTTTACACTGGACCACCAATACCAGGTCACAGGAAAGGCAAAAAGTTTAGGGGTGAACCTGCCAAAAGGGTCAAGTGCAACACAGAGGCAACATGTGAAGTAGATACCTGCAACTATGACCAAGAATATGAGGATCTTCCAAGCCCAGGAAGTTAGCGTGTTCCAAAACCACCCAGACAGTGTCCAATTCCCTACTTCCTGGTGTATTTCAGTGGATAGTCTATGTAATTTTTCTAGAGCGGAATAAACATTGGGAGCATTATCAGGTATGTAAATACAACAGCTGCTGCCAATGACGCGACAGGCTCCTCTCCCTATCTGCAAGTATAACATCTAACACCATCCAAAGTGACTAATCTCATAGCCTGGAGCTCAGCAGTGATATTTGTCATTATCCCAGCAGTCGTATTGATAACCCCCTCAACAACTCTTGTTATCTGACGAATTTGAAGGCTATTAGCCATGAAGTGCCAAAAAGGTAGTAGACCCTTCACAGGATCCCAAAATTGGTGTGCGGTGGTGTCAGTCTGATCTATATCTTTCGTATCAACAACCCTCTTGACTCAGGACTGGAATGGACTTCTACGTTGCAGTCGGTGAGTTTTGTGATAGCTAGATGGGGCAACATACACAGGGTTAAGAAGAAAAGAGAGATAACATTTTCCAGACCATCCTCTCTATAGCCAGACGTGAGCTTGTGATCCACAGACAAAGTAGACATTATGGGGTAGGATCAAAGGCGGGTTATTAGTTGTATTCAATCTGTAGGTAAAATTGCATTTACTGACCCCCACCTTTATCTCCCCAGTCCCCTGGACAGAAAAACTAGCTGTCGTATTAACTACTGACACAGGTATCGGTTTATCTTTGGTAATATTGCGACCTTGGAAGGATTGAAAATACTACGATGTGTTAAAACATTGGAAATCAGCCATTTCCATGTGAAACCAGGCACTATCTTTTACGCTATGGTACGTTTTCAGACACGACTTTGAGGACAGTGTCCTAGAGTCCCTTGTCCTGCTGGTCCTATGGGGGTGAACCCTTGATAAAAGTGTAAATACTCATTCGCAGTGTGAGCATCAGTGGATGTTATATTCAAGGTAGAAAGATGTAATTGGAAGTATGCCAGACGAAACAATTCGTACCAACCGTTGCAGCTGCCAGTATACGACAGTGGCATTGACAACAAATTGTCGCTCTTATGAGTGACCGAAGAAAGTAACCCACAAAGCCAACAATTAAGTTGTATGGGACACATTATGAGCCTGATGCAACATTTGTATAAATTAATTGTCTGTGTAGGACTTTCTATGCGCTTCTTTGTGAGGGGCTGGAGTAACAAAAATGTGTTCCGGGGGGGCAGGTGTTGTACCAACCTAGGAATTTACAGGAAATTTCTCCTCTAAAAACCAGTATATTCCAAGTATTGTTACTTGTGCAATCACAACTATTAATATGCCAATTATTTTACTCTTTGTCAACCAACCCCTCATTGAACGTGGCTGTGCAAATGGCTGGTCCTACCAGGGTGCGAAATGCCATTAGACATATGCCGGGCATCCACACAGGACCTCGTAGGGTGACAATCCTGTCCTAGAATGTGCAGTTGTTCTTATTGACAAAAGAGCTAATGGTAAAGCCACTGTAACCCTGTAGTCTCTTGAATTTTTGCCAACTTTAATTTGAGAGCACGGTTGTACTTCTCAACTAAGCCCGCGGACTGTGGGTGGTTTGCAGCATGAAACTTCTGTTTTATGTGCAAACCATCGCAAATCAGCTGAATGACCTTGGCATTGAAATGACTTTTGTTATCACTCCAAAGCAAACGGGGCAAGCAGGAAAGAACTCCTTCAGGAGTACGTATGCAGTCGTAACAGTTGTATTGTTTTTGGTGGGGTAAGCCTCAACCTATTTACTGAATGCACAGACAACCACCAACACATACTTCAAATTATTACACCTGTCTAGCTCTATGTAGACCATCTGAAGGACCATCAAGGGGAAAGAAGGTGGAGCAAAATTACTGGGTGGTGTAGGGGTGCCCTTTCCAGGATTGTGCATCATACACACCATACAGTATTCCACTAAATGTGCAGCTGTTATTTGGATGTTATCATTCTGCTATACAGGGTCTAACAACTTGCAAATACCTTTAGCGCTGATATGGGCTGGGCCATGGGCCATTGAGGCCACAGGGCGAACATGTGCATCTGGCAACATCCATCCCCGTTTTCCTGACTTGTCAAACCAACATCCCTCATCGTTCAATTGCGCTGTGCTTTCTTGCCCTATTGCTAATTCTTCTATTGTAGCCTCACTCTGTATTTCCTTCACGTTCTCAAGTTTATCCTCAAACATAGTGACTTCAGGCACCCACCTAGCAGGACCTGCTACAAACATTTTCTTAATTTTAGTCCGTGCCATTTCCTTAACTGTCTGGTCAGCAAAAGCATTTCCCCTACCTACTTCATCAGTAATTTTCCTATGGGCGATACGCTTTCTTACTGTCAACTTCTTAGGGAGTGTCAAAGCAGACAAAAGCCTCCATTTAGGGTGACCGTGTTGTATCTTTGTTCCATGGAATGTGAGGAACCCTCTCTCAGCCCAGAGTCACCCAAAATTGTGTACAACTCTGAAGGCATACTGGCTGTCAGTATAAATATTGACAACCAGTCCCTCGCTCAATTCACAAGCTCGAGTGAGGGTGAATAACTCAGCTGCTTGGGCTGACTGATAAGGGACTCATGATATCTCTACGACTCTGCAATGTGGTGCTGGCATAAGCAGCAGTTGTAGTGCCATCTGGTAATTTAAAGCAAGAGCCATCAACATATAGTTCCCCTTGTGGGTCAGATAAGGGAACATCAGTCAAGCCTACCCGTCCTTTCGTCTCTTCTACCATCCAGAAGATACAAGAATGTTTCTCATTTCAATAATTTTCAGAAGCGAGGGGCAGTAATTTGGCCGGGTTCAGAGTGGTACATCTTTTGATTGTGATATGTTTCGCAAACAGGGTTAATTTCTAACCTGTCAGACATGCACTGGTGAGGTACTGTGTCTTGGTCTTATTCAAAAGTGTATCCACAGCATGGGGTACCATAACTGTGAGGTCAGTATCAAGTACAAGTCCAGCTGATTGTCTTATGGAGACAACCACATCCGCGACCTCTCTTAGACAACTCGGGAGGGCTCTTGTGCCAGGGTCAAGAACAGCAGAGTAATAAGCACACGGCCGTTGCTTATCTCCAAATATTTGTGTTAGAACAGAAAGCGCACAACCAGCCGTCTCATGGACATATAATACAAATTGCTTGTTGTAGATAGGCCTGCCAAGCACTGGAGCCAAGCAAAGTGCACTTCTTAGTTGCTCAAAAGACTGCTAACATTCAGGCGTCCAAGGCAGGGGCTCGTGCACATCTTTAGTGGTTAGTGCGAGCAGAGGCATGGTTAGTAAGGAATAGTTAGGTATCCACTGGTGACAATAGGAAGTGATACCTGTCAAATCACGCACTTCTTCCTGAGTTTGTGGAATAGACAATTTAAGAATGGTGCTAATGTGCTCAGGGGTCCACCTCCTACCCTCCTTGGACAATAGGTGACCTCCTGTCGACAATATTGAAATTTGAAAAGGGACACTTCATGTCCATGATGTGCCAAATGCAACAACAATTTAACTGTACTGTCTTTGCAGCCTTGTTCTGTGTCAGAAGCGATGAGGAGATCGTCAACATACTGGAGCAATACATTACCTGTAGGAAGCGAAAATGAATAAAACTGGCTCTTTAAAGCTTGACTATAGATACTTGGATTCTCAGTATAGCCATGAGGAGCTCGACAGAATCTAAAACATCTGCTAGCTAGTGTAAAACCAAACAAATACCTGCTATCTGGATGCATAGGAACACTAAAGAATGCATTTTTTAAGTCAATGACAGAGAAGAATTTAGCAGTAAAAGCAATCATTGTCAAAAGAGCAGTAATGTCAGGGACCACGGGAAACAGGTGAACTACTATTTTGTTAACTTCGGGCAAATCAACCACAAAACGATAAACATCTGCATGATCATCAGAGGAACCCCAAGAGGGATATATTCTTTGTGGGGCTTTTAGGGGCGGGGTCTAATAGTTAATAACTCTTCCACAAAAGTATATTTTTCTTCTTGGGCCACGTAAGATTTATCAATATTCAAACAATACCTCCTATCTTCACATTCTACCCCTATCTCCTGTTTCAATGTTTGCATTCTCCCCTTTTGTGCCTCCTTTTCCATCTTCAATCATCTCTGTTTAGCCTCCTTTTGCCACGTTCAAAGAGGATCAAACATAGACTGCCTACTTAGTTTCACAAAGTAACACAAGAAGGGAGTGAAGAGGTAATGCTCAAAAGATTAGAAGAGGTGGATATGTCCTCCTCAAGTTATATTGTCAAAAAACAAAGGGATCCACCCTTATTGGAAAGTATAGAAATTGTCCTCCAGACTACATGTGTCTCCTACAATGGTAGAAAGCACACAGCTTTGTTTAAATACCCCTCACCCACCAAAAGGACCCTTGGTGGCATGCTTCATCATCAGGGTTTTCCCGCCCCGCTGCGGGACGGGGCGTGCTGTGGCCTACGACTACGTGGGAGCACTGGTTATGATGAACAATACTATGGGGTATATTAGGTTGGAGGTCAGAAAACCATCCCGACCGCCTTGGTAGCGGAAATCAACCATCTGCCGGTACCGCGGCAAAACCGGCTGTCCGATTAAGTTCAACTGCCAAAAATATCCGACCGTGGCGGAACAAGGCCACCAAAGACTGCCCGTAGCAGGCAGAGCAGGCGAAAATCCATTCGCAGCGGTCAGATTTGTGGCGGAAACACACAAAACCGCCGCCATGACAGCGGAGAAACTGCACGGAAAATTAGGATATCCCTGATTGACCACAGTACGTTACGCTGTTTTCGACCGCCGCGGTCGCAAACAGTGATGAATGGGAGAGCCGGTGGAAGGGGTGTAGCATAGCCATTGCTGCGGACATGAAAAAAATGGTGGACGACAAAAAAAAATCACAGCAAGGCCACCAAGTGCACACAGCAAACTAGCCCTGCCCTCAAAAACACCTAACACATCCCAATGACACACCCCCATTGCAAAATCAAAAATACAAGTCCCAGCGCAACCCACACAACACACCTGACAGCAAAACTCCATTTTGACACACCCACATAGCTGAGCATAAAACCAGCCTCTTCCCTGACCAGAATCCTTTGCAATACTCTACAACTGAAGGGCCCAACACCAGAGCACAAAGGAGAGGCAAATCTGCACACATCATTCCAGTACAACAACACACACACACACACAACCCCCACAACTGAACCTCAAAACATTAGCACATCACACACCATGGCAACACAGAAAATGCCCAAATTCACAGAGAGTGAGTTGTCAGTCATGGTAGACGAGATAATCAGAGTAGAACCACAAGTGTTTGGTATCCTGGTCCAACAGACACCATTAGCCACAAGAGCACAAATGTGGGCAAGGATAGTCGACAAGGTCAATGCAGTAGGGACCACACAGCGCTCCTAAAAGTAAATCATGAAGCGGTGGCATGACCTGTAGAGGGTAGTGAAAGAAAAAAGGAGCAAGAACCGTGAGCTGGCTCAGAGGACTGGTGATGGCCCTCCCATTGCACCCAAAACATTCACTGCATGGGAGGAGAAGGTGATTGCCATACTGCATCCAGAGAGTCTCACAGGAATAGCCGGGGGAGTACAGGCTGGTAAGGACAAACAAATGTAAACCATTACACTGCCATGTGCTGCCTTGCACAACTACAAAGTAGGCCCAAGTACATTCATATGCACCACAATACTCAACAAAGGTACCACACATGTAACATCTACTCCATCAAAGGTAGCCTGCAACATTCCGAGGGTTGCATGTGTACAGGCAGCCAGCACTACTACTCCCACCATGCCCCCTTGTTCCCCAGCTAATCAAGATGGAGCACTCACTCCCACTGCGATGCATGTGTCAGCCATTGTAGAGTTCACCTCCACCTAACAGATAGGTAGCCATCTTCCCAGGTTGTGCTCTTTGGGGTGGGAGGCCTGTACCACTACTCCCACCATGCCCCCTTGTTCCCCAGCTAATTAAAATGGAGCACTCCCTCCCACCCAAAAGCATGTGCCAGCCATAGTAGTACAACAGCCAAACTTACAGGTAGGTAGCCATCTTCACAAGCGAGGCCTGTTTGGGGCTGGGTGGCCTGCACTACCACTCCCACCAGGCACCCCTGTCCCACTCCTGAGCAGGATGTGGCACTCCCCCACCCAGAAGCATGTGGCAGCCATTGTAGTACAACAACCAAACTTACAGGTTGGTAGCCATCTTCACAGGGAGGGCTGTCTGGGGGTGGGAGGCCTGCGCTACTTCTTCCACCATGCCCCCTTGTTCACCAGCTAATCAAGATGGAGCACTCCCTCTCACCCAGATGCATGTGTCAGCCATTGTAGAGTTCACCTCCACCTAACAGGTAGGTAGCCATCTTCCCAGGTTGTGCTGTTTGGGGTGGGAGGCCTGCACCACTACTACCACCATGCCCCCTTGTTCCCCAGTTAATCAAGATGGAGCACTCTCTCCCACCCAGAAGCATGTGTCAGCCATTGTAGAGTTCACCTCCACCTAACAGGTAGGTAGCCATCTTCCCAGGTTGCGCTCTTTGGGGTTGGAGGCCTGCAATACTACTCCCACCATGCCCCCTTGTTCCCCAGCTAATCAAAATGGAGCACTCCCTCCCACCCAGAAGCATGTGTGAGCCATTGTAGAGGTCACGTCCACCTAACAGGTAGGTAACCATCTTCCCAGGTTGTGCTGTTTGGGGTTAGGAGGCCTGCACTACTACTCCCACCATGCCCCTTGGTCCCTAGCTTTTCAAGATGGAGCACTCCTTCCTACCCAGACGCATGTGTCAGCCATAGTAGTACAACAGCCAAACTTACAGGTAGGTAGCCATCTTCACAAGCGAGGCCTGTTTGGGGCTGGGTGGCCTGCACTACCACTCCCACCAGGCACCCCTGTCCCACTCCTGAGTAGGATGTGGCACTCCCCCACCCAGAAGCATGTGGCAGCCATTGTAGTACAACAACCAAACTTACAGGTTGGTAGCCATCTTCACAGGGAGGGCTGTCTGGGGGTGCGAGGCCTGCGCTACTACTTCCACCATGCCCACTTGTTCCCCAGTTAATCAAGATGGAGCACTCCCTCCCACTGCGATGCATGTGTCAGCCATTGTAGAGTTCACCTCCACCTAACAGATAGGTAGCCATCTTCCCAGGTTGTGCTCTTTGGGGTGGGAGGCCTGTACCACTACTCCCACCATGCCCCCTTGTTCCCCAGCTATTGGCCTTATACAGGCCTTTTCCCATGCCTCAGGGTATTTGCCTGTTTCAAGAACTTGATTTAAAAGGGGGGAAAGATGTATACTGATGACCTTGGAGGCCAGATGAAAGACTGCTGGAGGGCATGGGTCGTTTGGGGAACCAGATTTGGTGGATATCAGGAGGTTATGAACCTCCTCTACATTAAGTGGCGTAAAGCATGCAAGTCTACCACTTGCTGTCCAGACATTGATGTTTAGAGGGTTGCTATCTGGCATAGTATTAACCAAGTTTAAAAGATCATCATAAATCACTTGTACTTTATTTTGAAAAAAGTTGGCCATTACGTTGCAAAAGGCTTGGTCAGGTGTAAATTTAACTGAGTGTTGAGGTGTGACAAGTGTGTGTACAGTTTTAAACAGTTCTTTTGAGGAATGGGTTGCATCACTTATTTTAGCGGTAAAATAAGCCCTTTTGGCTTTGACAATAGCCTGCTTGTATTCCTCCAAACATTGATTATATAGTAGCTTATGCTCTATACTATAGTCTGTTCTCCATATCCGTTCTATCCGTCTAAATTTCATTTTAATTATTTTTACCTCTGGACTATACTAGGGTGCTGTTGCAGCGGCTCTTCTAATGGTTTTATTAGTTTCAGGGGCCACATTATCTACAGTCGTTCTGATCCAGTTATCAAATTGGCTGGCTGCTATGTCATTGTCATTAATTATTATAAGTGGATCCGAACTTAGTGCCTGTTCCAGGTCGGCCTTTTTTACCTTATTCCATTGCCGAACCTGCAGGTTCAGAGCGGAAGGGGGCTGAGGTAAGGTAAGATTTTTATTAGTCACCTCAAAAACAATCGCTCTATGATCAGTCCAAGGTAGAGGTAATGTTTTTGTTATTTTTATACCTGGTTGATTTGTGAAAATCCCATCCAGAGTGTGACCAGCTGAATGTGTGGGTTCCAATACAATTTGGGGGAGTCCGTATGCTGCAAGATTATCCACCAGTCTTACTGTATCTAAGTTGGTTTCTGATTCAAGATGATAATTAAAGTCCCCCATAATAGTGAGAAACTCAGAATCCAGACTTGACTCTAGAAAGCTTAAAATGACCTGTGAGAACACCATTCTGGGTCCCGGCAGCCTATAGTCAAGTAGCCCTTTGAATGTGAAGGAATCATTAAGTTTAAATGAGAACGTTAAGGTCTCCGCTGGAAGCGCCATTATAACCTCATGGCGCAATCTTAGATTGTCCCTGTAAATTATAGCTATACCTCCACCTCTGCCTTCTATCCTATCGTATTGTACCATTACATAGCCTGGGGGGAGGGCCATATTCCAGTCTAGATCTGAGCTAGCATCAGTCCAAGTCTCAGTTAGGAAGGTAATATCCGGGTTTTCTATTTGGAGTAGACATTCTAATTGGTATTTATGTTTCACGAGTGATCGTGTGTTCAGTAATATGCATGACAAAGTTTGTATTGACTTCACACTCATCTTACCCTTCCTCAAGCCATTATTACCGCCTGGTCCTGGTGGAGGATTTCGTCGACATTCTTGAATTTTATTACCTTTGAGGGGGTCTTTACAGCCTATATCTGGTATGGTGGGATCCATCCCCTTACTCCCCAGTGATAGATCAAAATGGTACCCACAGCCCCAACATTTGTAGGTGCTCGTTCTTATCCCCTCCTTCCAGCCATTACCGGTCATACACTCACCAGTCTGTATGTCCTGAAGTTGTTGCTTACTATATTTATAGATGGGTGCACATCCAGGGGTCCTGGCACTGGATGCGCTCTGGGCGCCGACGGGCGCAGACGGGCTTGCCTTTAGCGCGCCTTTGGCGTGCCGGTGGTGCGCCCGCTGCGCGGACGATCCAGCGCACTATTTGACGTTCTGGGGAGTGAAGAACTAGACCGCTGACCCTTCAATAGCGTGCTCGCTCCAACAGCCAGCACCGCGGGTCTCGTCGATTAGCTTTGCTAAATCTTTACTAAGATCAGGTCAGTTCAATTTTAAACATCAGGTCAATTCAGTTTTAAAAATCAGATCAGTTCAATTTTAAAAATAGTCCTAAAACACAATTTACTATATTTCTATATTTTCACTGATGTGCAAAAACGCAATTACAGCAGCATTACACGCATCAACACACAATCAAGTGGCTCCAAACCACGTCTCACAGGCTGCGCGGTCACTCCAGCGCACTATTTGACGTTCTGGAGAGTGAAAGAACTAGACCGCTGACCCTTCAATAGCGGGCTCGCTCTAACAGGCGGCACCGCGGGTCTCGTCGATTAGCTTTGCACCTGATGAAGTCAAACGATGTGCCAGTAGATACCAAAGCTATCCGTGGTTTAGCTTTAAACTGCCCCCTTCAAAGACCCTTTCCTTTGACATTGAAGGTAGAATACTCACCTGAATGTCTGCTCTCTGTAGTCAACAATCCAGCAAATATAAGAATGATTGTCTCAAAAATTGCAATGTTACCTTCTTTGAAAGATGCGTCTGATCAACACAGGTCTGCCACATCCTCTACTTTAAGTAATCCTATACAGAACCTTTGTGATAACTCGCCTTAAATTCCTGCTCCGAAGTGGCTTCCATTCAGATGGAAATCAAATTAGGAGATGTTTCCTCTACTTCTATAAGAGCATGCATCTGTGATTTAACAACAACTGTGTTTTAGACTATCACTTTGTATTGACTTTACTACTGGATCAGTTTTGGCCTGGTTCCATTCCGACCTCGTGGCCAGTCAACTAAATGAAACAAAATAGAGAATCTTTTATTGTGTCCTAGATATGTTCTGAACTCTCCCCAATGGGCGGTAGAATCCCACTGCTCAATAACTGCAAATCTAGAACCGGACATTCTGGCCAGTTTGTACCTCTTTAAATTATAGTCATTGCAGCCATGGATGATCTCCAACAGGACAGGGGCATAACAGGGGCCACTGCAGTTGCAGCCATTCAGGGGGCCCCCAGCCCTTCAAGGGGGCCCCCACTTAGCCCCAGGTCAATGGTTTATTGTTTATTAATGTTTAGAAACTGTCTTTAAATCATACATTCCTTAAAAACAATAACATTTTGTATTTAATTACACTGTATAAATACCAAGTCATCCTACTTCAGCTAAAAAACCCAAACCCCTACTATTTACTCTATAAGACACTGAAAACCCAGAACCCCTTAAAAGAAGTGCTAGTGCATCATTTCAAAAATATATATTATATTTTTTTAAAGAGGTTTTAAAATTAAGCAACGAAGCCTATAAAAATGGCGACAATCAATTAAAACATGAACATTGAAATTATGAGATAGCAGTCCACATGTGCAGTTATTTTCTTGACCTAAAAGGGCTTTAAAGTTCTTACATAACACAAATTTAATGCGGCCCGGAACTTTAGTAATCGCAACCGGGCATCTGAGAATGCAGATAAGTACATTCCTATTTTCCCATGAATCTACCATATATTTTGCAGAGGATTTGTTCCTTACCTATTTCAAGTCTGCCAGCCTAGTTTCTTTTTAACAGGCTGTTTTTAATTCTGCAGTTTTAAAGTTCCTGCAATGTCCTCTAATCTTTTCTTTAGCTTCTTTGTCCACTGTATTTCACTTCTTTCTATTTCAGTGGCACAGTAAGATAATATCGTTTGAGTATTTGGGAACAAAAGTTTATCCCTAAAACGCAGGGTTGATTTATAGGCTAGGAAGTTCCAAGCTTCCAATTTTGCTTCTAATCTTATTGCCTTGGACATTGCACCTTTGGGGAGGGCCAACATTTTTTCAGACATTTGCTTTCACACCTCTCCCAGCTTCCCTCCGTACTAATGGCTAACAACTCGACCCCATAGAGGCATTGCGTGGGGACCACTGTGTTGTAAGCGGTAAAGAGGGGAGGCCAGGAGGGGCCATCATAAGTCTTTTAAAAGCCGACAAGTCCCCATGTTGTGGGTAATGCTCTCTACTCCACCGAATCTTTATACAAGGTCCAGCTCAGCGGACTGGTAAATGTCATGCCCAGGTACTTGTAGGAGGACACAACCTCTACTCTACTATTGCCTAACTGCCATTTATACGGTTTACATTTTTTCCCAAACATGATTATCTTTGTTTTTCCAATGTTTATCTTCAATATATTGCAATAATGATTAAACTTAGTTAACTTCCTCTGCAGTCCCACTTGGGTCCTGTCCAGAATTGCTGAATCATCTGCTTATAGTAGGCACAACACATGTCTTCCTCCCATTTTTCGGGGAAAACTAATGAGTCGCTGCCAGCTCTCCCGGGAGGTCAGCTAAACATAGGGAGAGCAGTGTGGGAGATAGGACACAGCCCTGCCTTAATTCATTTCCCAAGGGAATTTTCCCAGAGAGGGCCCCGTCTAAATCAAGTTCTACTTGGGCCCAGTTCCCGGTATGCAATTCCTGCAGAATTGCTACTAAGCAATTGGGAATACCCAGTTACATTAATTTTTCCAAAAGTATTCTACGTTCGACTAAATCGAACTCTGAGCTGAAATCAACAAAGCAACAGAATACATTCCCTGCTGTTTCTTTTGCCTTCTTCCCCAAAGCTCATGGTGTATTGTAGAGTGACCAGCTCTGAAGCCTCCCTGCTCCATTGGAATAATTATGTTTCCTTCTATCCAGTTCTTTAAAGCCCTTAATATTACTTTGGAGTACAGCTTTACACCTACATCCAACAGACTTATCAACTGGTAGTTCCCTGGGTCATCCTTAGCACCTTTTTTATGTACAGGTTTAATTATTGCCCCCTTCTAACTCGGAAGGATTATCCCGGTCTTAGTTATGTGACTAAAAACTTTGGAGAAGAATCCTGCCCACCACAAGTGATTTGACTAAATTATAATTGCTGGCATGTTATTTGGTCCTGCTGTCTTTGTTAAATTTAAGGAAGTTATTAACTTGTCTATGGATTGAATGGAGAATGACTCCAAAGCCTCCGCACCCACAGTTGGCCAATCCTTCTTCACCACTGTCTCACTTGACTTATAAATATTAGTTAAAAATGGTACCCAATCTGCTTCTGACACCATGCATCTTGCTGGAGGGACGGCCACACCCCATCCCTTCAGGACCAATTTCCTGAATTTTCTCATATCCTTTTCCTGAATTGTCCTAATCATCACATCCCAATTCAACTCAGATAAAGACCGCTTCAACCACATCACCTGAACTTCATATTTCCTTTTGTTACAGCGGTAGATATCAACTAGCTTTGCTTGATCATCTGATCGCCTTTCCCTTACTATTTTTTTAGCTCCTTCCTGGCTACAGCACATTCTTTATCGAATCATTGTTGGTTTGAATTTTGGCACAGCAGGTCCCTTTTTTCCCTCATTGCATACCCTTACTACTGGTATCAATCACTTTACGACCTCTGCAATGATAGTGGCATACCATGCACCATTAGGCTCTCCTATGGCCCTATCCTGGATTATATCATTGATTGATTGAATCTGCATTAACTGCTCAATATATGTCCCATCAATTCTTGTAGTTAAGCGTTTAGGGGAATCTAGTGCCATTGGAATAGCTCATTCTCTCACTAATGGTGCTATCAATACATCTAATTTTAGCCCCCAGTGATCGCTTCCCTTTAGTCTTAGCGCCATAAATCCCATACAGAGGTTAAAGTACCATGCCTGTATGAACATGTAGTCTACGGCGCACTGTTGTTTCCCATATAAAAACGTTTGGTCTGCTGGTTTGTCCTCTTTGAAACAGCCATTTAGGCATACAAACCCTAATTCTGCCAATAAATTCACCATAATCCTATCACACTTCGACTGAACACATTTTGGAACATTTTCTGTAGGAATACTGTAACACTCTAGCATATCTGAGATTACAGCGTCAGCCTTCCTTGGATCTAAATAAAGATTAAAATCTCCTATTAACAAAATAGGATATTCCCCCAGGAGCTCTGTTAGATTTACCAGGTATCTCTGGAACATTTCCCATTCCTCTTTCTTAGAGTCATTCAGATTTATGTAAACACTCACAACTATCAGCTCTTTTTTGTTGCAGACAGCCCTCATAGAGATCTAGTAGGCAAGTTAAGACCCAACCACTACTTGTTTACATTTTTTTGCTCTGTTACTAGATTTAGTAGATATCAGGGTCATTAGTCCTCCTTTCAACCGCCCCCTACCCGATTTGGTTCCATCTTTCCTAAAATGCATGAAACCATTTTGATGTAAGTCCTCCCCTGCCAGCCAAGTCTCCTGGAAGCAAATTATCTTGTTCCCCTCCCACATTTCTGCAAGCTCTGTTTAATCCATGTACATTCCAGGAGAAAAACCCCAAGCCGGCGGGTGTATCAATACCCTAATCTATCTCTATCTCCCATGAGAAAGTTTACTCTCTATCAACGCTTTGAGGGGTAAACATATTGCGTACTGAGATCAGATCTGACAAACACTCTCTTTTCTGGGGTGAGATAGTAACTTTCTGGGTTCCGCAGTTAGTCCCCACCCGCCGAGGAGGGATTATTTCTGTCCCAGTAACCAAATCTAGCTGTGCTTGACTTGAGCCTGCATGGTTTGACAACATTGGTAGCTTTGAGCGGTAAGTTTCCACCTCTGCATCCTATACAAATCTTAGACTTAAGTTGTTTAACTTGTCACATGCTTCTAAGAGCAGGTCAAGAAACACTGGAGATGTAAAACAAACTTTTGTTACTTGTCTCTGCTTTTGACTGAGTGAGCAATATATATTCTATATCATTTGATGCTACCTCCTCCAGTGCCTTACAGTGTGAGAATAGTGACAGGATGCTTGACCTAATCAGGGGTTTCCACTTATTTGCTTTTTTCCCCCTACGGGTCACTTCCAGATACACATACTTTGTTTATGATGGTCTATGTATAATATATACCTGGTCTGATCTTTCCACATTTCTTAAAATCCTTCGTACCTCGGGGTTCTCTTTTCCCTCGACACAGGGTCTACTTTCTTGGGGCTTCTTTAGGGGTATACACTTTTCTTTGGCCTAATGCCATCCCGAAGGTTGACTGGACTAACTTGGCCCCCGTCTTTGCTCCATTTTAACAATCATTTATTTTTGGCCCTCGCCCCTCTTAAACCTTGCTGTCACTTTGACATTGGTGGGCACAGATGGTGTAGCTGACACACACATTTGGTTCTGTCTGTGTTTTTGTACTAATGGTCTTACTTTTAAATCCTGCCTCCGTTTCGACCATTTCAATTTATCCAACTGCCAGCACCTTGCCCACCCACTGCTCCTCCTCCTTACCAACATGGGGCTTTTGGACACATGAACTGTTGTTTGTTCACATTTCTCTTGAGCTAACAATTGTGCATTGGATGCTAGTTGGGTAATTATCGGTCTTACTAATGAGGGCATATGAAGAAGTGGCCTGTTTATGGTCCCCCGGGTCACTCACGACCAACTCTCAGCCTTCCATACCAAATGAAGAGTCGGACATACAGTAGAGAATACAAACCAATATATGTTTATTCAGTACACTCAAGCAGAGCCCCGTCTGCCCAGCCTCTTAGGGGTGTTGCAGAGAGGAATGACATCAGTCAACATGGAGATACATTATGTACTATTCAGAGTAAATTAAGGTACACCCATAATGGAATTTTCCGAGCAGATGCAGCTAAGCAAAGAAGTACAGAAGCATAGGTTTTAATTGTGAGGCCGGGCACACACTATCTCCAACCCAAGGCTACTCTGCCCGTGCATCATTAGCAAACTAAGGTCCAACCTTGGAGAAACTAAACTTTCCACAACCCGTTTTCTCGAAGAGGCAAGAAGCAGTTTCGAACATAACATAAAAGGCTAACTTACATAGAACTGCATGCAAGCAAAATAACAAAAACATTTTCATTCCAACAGACCTTCCTTTTAGCAGAAGCTAACCATTTTATGAAATAATCAAGGAAATAGAACATATTTGGGGACAAAGGCACATCAGTATTAGGAGCAGATCACATACTCAGTATCAGGGAGGGAGTCTTCAAGAACAGATGTAGTCTCAAAAATACCCTTGTCAATCTGCATCAAATTATTAATATCCTTTTGCAACATAATCGCGGCATTAGTATTATAAATTGACATTTTCTGTTTAGTAGTGGGGTTATTAATACAATAAGAACAACAAGCTGGGAGACATTGTATGCAGTGTTAGAAATGGGATTTCTGGTTGGCTAAGGCTTGCGCCAAAGCCAGGCAGAAACCACCACTCTAGTCAGGGCAAGGAAGTTACACGCCAAAGATAACCCCTGCTCACCACCTTGGTAGCTTGGCACGAGCAGTCAGGCTTATCCCGGAGGCAATGTGTTAAGCGTTTGCGCAACACACACACACAGCAGCAACACACTAGGCACACCACAAAAGGAACTCCACACAAGGTTATATCAAAAATAGCCTTTGTATTGTCATAAAACACATTAGATGGTAATCACACAATATACACTGTGCCAACTGGCACTGGGCAGTATTTACAGGGGATTATATACACAAGACAGGGTCACATGGACCACCGTCAGAATAATCACTTTGTAGAAATAGTAGAAGTAAGATTTATCATAGACGTAGAACACAACCAGTAATTACTGGCACAATAATCACCTCAGCATTATCACATTAGCATGAGGTGTAAAACATATCCTGCATAAACCTCAGGGGCATAATTACCTTATGCATAAGCACCCTAGCATCACATTAGGCATCAGCAGCGTAAACACCTTAGGAAATAAATTGGCATAAAAACAGTGTGACCCAATCGGGGGCACAATGCACTGAACCTGGCCCCAGGCCATCTGGCTTCTCACAGGGGCTGAAATGCCCAATGTCCAGAATGTCCGGGCTGGCTGCGCATGCAGCAAAAGCAGATGGCACAATTACTCAAGCCTAAACGTGGCAGCTGCCCACTAATTGCTTGGCAGCTGTGAAAATGAGCATGGGCACCAGCGTGCCCTCTGAACCCCTCTCTGGGACTCTGAAATTAATTATGGCCCCGCGTTGCAGCTGAATGTGCTCTCGCAGGGCAGCTGGAAAAACTACCAAAACAAGCACTGACACTGCGGGGGCTTTAGGAGTCCACACTGGGACTCTCAAACTGAAATGGCTCCCCAGTCCCCTCCGGGACTTCTAACAAGGAATGGCCCAAGAGAGTGCTGGCACAACGGTGCAAGTTACGTTGGAGTCCCGCTCTGGGACTCAGAAGGAAACCAAACTTTGCCCACCTGTTGCAGCTGCCCTCTGATAAGCGAAGCGGGGCAGCTGTGAGCACCGACAATGTGCCCTGAAGCGGGCACCAACCATGTGCATGTGGGCCCCACGGGCCTTGGTCACAAAATGCAGGCTCCCGCCCAACCCCACTCACCGGAGCTCTCGGCGTCTCTCAGCCTTTTCCTCACGCCGGCCGGACACGCATGGCTCGCACTGCGGCTGCAGTAGTCCTGCCTCCAGGATCCCTCAGAGCTTCGTTGGGCACATACGTCGCGGAGCACTCCCTCACGCAGGGAAGCTCCGCGGGTTCACCGGCCGTGTCTCTTCCGGCCCCGCCTGCAATCGGAAGGGCTTTCCCCCACTTCTGGGTCACCGCGGGCAGAGTGGCAGCCCTCAGTGTTTACTTTGGCGGCTGCAATACAGGGTAAGCTCCCATTCTGAGGTGCAAAGCTGCGGGATGGGCACCCACTTTCTTCAAGTATGCAGGGAGCGGGGTGGGCACCCGCTCTCTCTCAAAACACGGGGTGGGCACCCGCTATCACGTAAATGCAAGATGTGGTGAAAATGCGGGGTGGGCACCCGCTATTAAAAAGACAGTGATGGGGGAATCCCACACATTGCAGCTTCGCGCTGCAGACCATCAGCGCTTCCCATAAAAGAAAGTAAAGAGCCCTAGGAACAGACAGCCGTAGCTTCGTCCAGTCCAAAGTCCAGGGTAAAAAATGGAGCACTCTTCCCAGCAATAAAGAGCAAAGTGCTCTCCCAAATGAAAGGCAAAGTTCAGGGGGCACAGGGCTGGGCTCAGGCAGGCCAGCACACAGGGCCCTCCAGCAGGGAGCAGTCCCTTGTGGCGGTTCCTCCTGGAGCCCAGCAGCAGCAGCTCCCAGCATCAGGACAAGCACAACAGAGCACACTTTCATGTGGTCACAGCCCCTTCTTTTATACACCATTTTCCTTTGTCTGTAAGCACAGGTCTGGGGGGAAACCAGATGCAACTGGTTTAGGGGGGATTTGGAGCACTCTGTTTACCCAGCTCCTCTTCCCCTTTCACAGTGCAGGGCAGAGACATCAGACGCACCACAGGAGGTTGAGCCAGCATTGTGGAGGGAAGGCACAGCCCTATTCAGGTCCCAGGTGCAACTCCTCCCTCCCATCTAGATGCAGATCTCTCTATTCACCACTGGGCTGACTCACCCTGGCCCCTGGAATTCCCCACACCATCCAGCGCCTGTCAATCAAAAAGCCAGACATGCACTCCACATCAGGCAGGCAGACACATAGCACACAGAAATGCCAACTTCTAGAAGTGGCACTTCTCCACCAGTCACCATAAATCTGTGAACACCATTGTGCAGCATTTATTCTCACGAGTTCGCACATACTAAACTCGACCCTGCACTCCTCTCACACCAGGAATTACCATGGACACACATATCCCCTATGCATTCCTATGGGAGGGCAGGCCAATCTCACCACACGCACTCAGAGAGCGCACGCACTTTACACTGGACCAACAATACCAGGTCACAGGAAAGGCAAAAAGTTTAGGGGTGAACCTGCCAAAAGGGCCCAGTCCAACACAACCCCCTTCCAGCCAAAACGCAGGGTAGACCAATCACCACCGTGATGGGCTTCCCTGCTTTGGCTGATAGAACACAGACACGGGTCCGCAACGGCAGGGACACCCTCTGGTTCTACGCCACTCTGAACCCATGTGGTTCCCTCTTTAAAAGCAGTGCAGACCAACTGGGCTACCCCACTGGTTCTCCTTAGCTGTCCGCGACCAGGACCAGGCCCTAGGCCCCCCAGATGTCACTGGTCCTTGCTCATACACAGAGTGGGGGGTAGTAACCCCTGGCACATAGTAGCCATTCTCCACTCTTCCCCTCATCAGGGCAGTCCTAGTCTGCCACTGATCCTCCAGCCTTGGGTCTGTGCCCACAAGCTGACCAAAAGTCATGGGCGACACTCTCCTCCCCCTACCTCTTCTTCTAGGGTTTCGCCCTCTCCTTCTCTGAGAGGCACCCTTATAACACAACTCTCCCACCAGTTCAGGATCTCTATCCAAGAACTGGTCTCCCAACCTAGGTTTTAACCCCTCCGGTTGCACCGGGGGTTCAGCGGCGAGGATTCCCTCCCTCTGCACCTCCTTCCAGAGTTCTGCACCCTCCCAACTGGAGTGGTACCCCTGGAATATGAACCGGTCAGGACACTGGTTACAGACGTCCTTCCCTCCAGATCAGGCCGATCTTGAACCTGGCCTCCCAACCTTGGGTCTAAACCCTTTGGCGGAGTACTTGCCTGGCACACCAGGACTTCTGGGGGAGCACACAGCCTCAACCCCTTGAGGGTAACACATGACTCAAGTGTTGTGTGACAGTCTGCCTGGCGCAGATCTCCTGACCCCTGTCCATCTGACAGTGCTCAAAGATCCCCCACGACAGAAGTGGTGTCACCCTGGTCACTTCTAGGAGACTCAGCCCTTCCGGCTGGTCCCTGACCCACTGGCTCTTCCACTGGGGAACACAGCCCCATGTCACCCCTCTCTCTGGACTTCGGTACCCTCCCAACTGGAGCGGCACCACCAGACACCAGAACCACTGGAGCTCTATTTACCAACGCTCCAGGTTCTCCAGACACTAGGTGAGCCTCCTCAAATGGACTAACAGGACAGCCTAGGCTCCCAACCTGATGTTCCCTGAAGAAACCATCCAGGTTCTGAGACTGGGTTTCGAGCACTTGGGGACACTAAGTCCCACACTCACTCCTACTCCACTGAGACAGGACGTGAGCCCCTACACCCCTCTCACTACTCTGGGACCTAGCTGGGCTACTCTGAACCTCTTCCCCACTACAGGACGGGAAGATACCTGAGCCAATACTTTTGGGATCACTCCCCAATGCCTCTTCAGATCCTCTGGTACTTTCCCAGCAGTCTGCTTCTTCTGCAAGTTTCCAAGGACAAAAGGAGGCACACCTCAACAGGTATTGGCGCAACCCTGGAAAACAACGACTGAGCATCTGCTCTTTGATAACCATATTGACCAGTCCATCAAAATCATCTTCTGGGTTAATCGTCATCCATGCCATCAGTGCATCAAAACAATCATCCGCAAAATTCCCCCAATCCTGGTGAGGCAGCTTCTTTCTGTCCCTGAACTTCATCCTGTACTCCTCTTCTCGGGAACAAGGTACAATACCTTGGGAACTGGGAATGGGACCTCCTGCACTGGACTCTATATCACTGCCACCACTGGACCCCACCCTCACTGGGGAATCCAGAAAACTACAACTGCACTCAGGGGATAATCTACCCTCCCGAGCTAAATTATCCCTGGTGAAGGCCCTCTCAGCCTCTGCCATCCTCTCCTGCGCTAGGACCCTCTCAGTCTCTAGCTTTTGCTCCTCCACACTCAGCTGCGCTATCTCCTTGGCATGCTCTAACCTGAGCTTCTCCAAAGCCAGCTGATACTCCCTTTCTTCCCTCCTATCTACCCACTCCTCTGGGGATAGGGAAAGGAGTGGGGCACTGCCCCTGGCACTGGACCCAGCAAGGGACTCCCTATCTGTGGGGTCCTCACTATCTACTGGCATCCCTGTCCTGTCATTCTCTTCCTCCTCTTCAGATTTCTCAGGGTCACCCTCAGATCCACCACCCTCTTGGAGTGCGGCCTGGTCCTTGTCGATCTGTCTCCATCTATCCTGTTGCCAGTGTAGCAGGGATGTCCTAAGGGATAGCCGAGTGTCTTCCTCACCCACTGCTAAGCTTCTCTCCTCACAGAACCCCCTTAACTCAAACATACTGTATTCCAACAGATTATATGCATTAAAGGTAGGTTCCATTCTTGGCAAGGTACTAAAACCCACACAGGTATAATGTAAGACTCCTAGGCTTAAGATCTGAAGCAAGAGTACACAATTTGAAAATGACACTTTCAGGAGAAAAATAAAATCTGAAACAATAATCCCCAACATGTGATTATCTTACGTGCAGAGTTTTGTAGTGCGGCCAGTTGTCGCTGTGGTACTGCACAAACGCAAGTCCTAATCCCACCGCTGATCACCAATGTTAGAAATGGGATTCTGGTTGGCTAAGGCTTGCGCCAAAGCCAGACAGAAACCACCACTCTAGTCAGGGCAAGGAAGTTACACACCAAAGATAACCCCTGCTCACCCCCTTGGTAGCTTGGCACGAGCAGTCAGGCTTATCCCGGAGGCAATGTGTAAAGCGTTTGCACAACACACACACACAGCAGCAACACACTAGGCACACCACAAAAGGAACTCCACACAAGATTATATCAAAAATAGCCTTTGTATTGTCATAAAACACATTAGATGGTAATCACACAATATACACTGTACCAACTGCCACTGGGCAGTATTTACAGGGGATTATATACACAAGACAGGGTCACATGGACCACCGTCGGAATCATCACTTAGTAGAAATAGTAGAAGTAAGATTTATCATAGACGTAGAACACAACCAGTAATTACTGGCACAATAATGACCTCAGCATTATCACATTAGCATGAGGTATAAAACATATCCTGCATAAACCTCAGGGGCATAAATACCTTATGCATAAGCACCCTAGCATCACATTAGGCATCACCAGCATAAACACCTTAGGAAATAAATTGGCATAAAAACAGTGTGCCCCAATCGGTGGCACAACGCACTGAACCTGGCCATAGGCCAACTGGCACTTCTCACAGGGGCTGAAATGCCCAATGTCCAGAAAGTCCGGGCTGGCTGCGCATGCAGCAAAAGCAGAAGGTGCAATTACTCAAGCCTAAACGTGGCAGCTGCCCACTAATTGCTGGGCAGCTGTGAAAATGAGCATGGGCACCAGCGTGCCCTCTGAGTCCCTCTCTGGGACTCTGAAATTAACTATGGCCCCGCGTTGCAGCTGCATGTGCTCTAGCAGGGCAGCTGGGAAAGCTACCAAAACAAGCACTGGCACTGCGGGGGCTTTAGGAGTCCACACTGGGACTCTCAAACTGAAATGGCTCCCCAGTCCCCCTCCGGGACTTCTAACAAGGAATGGCCCAAGAGAGTGCTGGCACAACGGTGCAAGTTAAGTTGGAGTCCCGCTCTGGGACTCAGAAGGAAACCAAACCTTGCCCACGTGTTGCAGCTGCCCTCTGACAGGCGGGGCAGCTGTGAGCACCGACAATGTGCCCTGAAGCGGGCACCAACCATGTGCATATGGGCCCCACGGGCCTTGGTCACAAAATGCAGGCTCCCGCCCAACCCCACTCACCGGAGCTCTCGGCGTCTCTCAGCCTTTTCCTCACGCCGGCCGGACACGCATGCTCGCACTGCGGCTGCAGGAGTCCTGCCTCCAGGATCCCTCAGAGCTTCGTTGGGCACATACGTCGCGGAGCTCTCCCTCACGCAGGGAAGCTCCGCGGGTTCACCGGCCGCGTCTCTTCCGGCCCCACCTGCAATCGGACGGGCTTTCCCCCACTTCTGGGTCACCGCGGGCAGAGCGGCAGCCCTCAGTGTTTACTTTGGCGGCTGCAATACAGGGTAAGCTCCCATTCTGAGGTGCAAAGCTGCGGGATGGGCACCCACTTTCTTCAAGTATGCAGGGAGCGGGGTGGGTACCCGCTCTCTCTCAAAACACGGGATGGGCACCCGCTATCACGTAAATGCAAGATGTGGTGAAAACGCGGGGTGGGCACCCGCAATTAAAAAGACAGTGATGGGGGAATCCCACACATTGCAGCTTCGCGCTGCAGACCATCAGCGCTTCCCATAAAAGAAAGTAAAGAGCCCTAGGAACAGACAGCCGTAGCTTCGTCCAGTCCAAAGTCCAGGGTAAAAAATGGAGCACTCTTCCCAGCAATAAAGAGCAAAGTGCTCTCCCAAATGAAAGGCAAAGTTCAGGGGGCACAGGGCTGGGCTCAGGCAGGCCAGCACACAGGGCCCTCCAGCAGGGAGCAGTCCCTTGTGGCGGTTCCTCCTGGAGCCCAGCAGCAGCAGCCCCCAGCATCAGGACAAGCACAACAGAGCACACTTTCATGGGGTCACAGCCCCTTCTTTTATACACCCTTTTCCTTTGTCTGTAAGCACAGGTCTGGGGGAAACCAGATGCAACTGGTTTAGGGGGGATTTGGAGCACTCTGTTTACCCAGCTCCTCTTCCCCTTTCACAATGCAGGGCAGAGACATCAGACGCACCACAGGAGGTGGAGCCAGCATTGTGGAGGGAAGGCACAGCCCTATTCAGGTCCCAGGTGCAACTCCTCCATCCCATCTAGATGCAGATCTCTCTATTCACTACTGGGCTGACTCACCCTGGCCCCTGGAATTCCCCACACCATCCAGCGCCTGTCATCCAAAAAGCCAGACATGCACTCCACATCAGGCAGGCAGACATATAGCACACAGAAATGCCAAGTTCTAGAAGTGGCACTTCTCCACCAGTCACCATAAATCTGCACACACCATTGCGCAGCATTTATTCTCACAAGTTCGCACATACTAAACTCGACCCTGTACTCCTCTCACACCAGGAATTACCATGGACACACATATCCCCCATGCATTCCTATGGGAGGGCAGGCCAATCTCACCACACACACTCACAGAGCGCACGCACTTTACACTGGACCACCAATACCAGGTCACAGGAAAGGCAAAAAGTTTAGGGGTGAACCTGCCAAAAGGGTCAAGTGCAACACAGAGGCAACATGTGAAGTAGATACCTGCAACTATGACCAAGAATATGAGGATCTTCCAAGCCCAGGAAGTTAGCGTGTTCCAAAACCACCCAGACAGTGTCCAATTCCCTACTTCCTGGTGTATTTCAGTGGATAGTCTATGTAATTTTTCTAGAGCGGAATAAACATTGGGAGCATTATCAGGTATGTAAATACAACAGCTGCTGCCAATGACGCGACAGGCTCCTCTCCCTATCTGCAAGTATAACATCTAACACCATCCAAAGGGACTAATCTCATAGCCTGGAGCTCAGCAGTGATATTTGTCATTATCCCAGCAGTCGTATTGATAACCCCCTCAACAACTCTTGTTATCTGACGAATTTGAAGGCTATTAGCCATGAAGTGCCAAAAAGGTAGTAGACCCTTCACAGGATCCCAAAATTGGTGTGCGGTGGTGTCAGTCTGATCTATATCTTTCGTATCAACAACCCTCTTGACTCAGGACTGGAATGGACTTCTACGTTGCAGTCGGTGAGTTTTGTGATAGCTAGATGGGGCAACATACACAGGGTTAAGAAGAAAAGAGAGATAACATTTTCCAGACCATCCTCTCTATAGCCAGACGTGAGCTTGTGATCCACAGACAAAGTAGACATTATGGGGTAGGATCAAAGGCGGGTTATTAGTTGTAGTCAATCTGTAGGTAAAATTGCATTTACTGACCCCCACCTTTATCTCCCCAGTCCCCTGGACAGAAAAACTAGCTGTCGTATTAACTACTGACACAGGTATCGGCTTATCTTTGGTAATATTGCGACCTTGGAAGGATTGAAAATACTCCGATGTGTTAAAACATTGGAAATCAGCCATTTCCATGTGAAACCAGGCACTATCTTTTACGCTATGGTACGTTTTCAGACACGACTTTGAGGACAGTGTCCTAGAGTCCCTTGTCCTGCTGGTCCTATGGGGGTGAACCCTTGATAAAAGTGTAAATACTCATTCGCAGTGTGAGCATCAGTGGATGTTATATTCAAGGTAGAAAGATGTAATTGGAAGTATGCCAGACGAAACAATTCGTACCAACCGTTGCAGCTGCCAGTATACGACAGTGGCATTGACAACAAATTGTCGCTCTTATGAGTGACCGAAGAAAGTAACCCACAAAGCCAACAATTAAGTTGTATTGGACACATTATGAGCCTGATGCAACATTTGTATAAATTAATTGTCTGTGTAGGACTTTCTATGCGCTTCTTTGTGAGGGGCTGGAGTAACAAAAATGTGTTCCGGGGGGGCAGGTGTTGTACCAACCTAGGAATTTACAGGAAATTTCTCCTCTAAAAACCAGTATATTCCAAGTATTGTTACTTGTGCAATCACAACTATTAATATGCCAATTATTTTACTCTTTGTCAACCAACCCCTCATTGAACGTGGCTGTGCAAATGGCTGGTCCTACCAGGGTGCGAAATGCCATTAGACATATGCCGGGCATCCACACAGGACCTCGTAGGGTGACAATCCTGTCCTAGAATGTGCAGTTGTTCTTATTGACAAAAGAGCTAATGGTAAAGCCACTGTAACCCTGTAGTCTCTTGAATTTTTGCCAACTTTAATTTGAGAGCACGGTTGTACTTCTCAACTAAGCCTGCGGACTGTGGGTGGTTTGCAGCATGAAACTTCTGTTTTATGTGCAAACCATCGCAAATCAGCTGAATGACCTTGGCATTGAAATGACTTTTGTTATCACTCCAAAGCAAACGGGGCAAGCAGGAAAGAACTCCTTCAGGAGTACGTATGCAGTCGTAACAGTTGTATTGTTTTTGGTGGGGTAAGCCTCAACCTATTTACTGAATGCACAGACAACCACCAACACATACTTCAAATTATTACACCTGTCTAGCTCTATGTAGACCATCTGAAGGACCATCAAGGGGAAAGAAGGTGGAGCAAAATTACTGGGTGGTGTAGGGGTACCCTTTCCAGGATTGTGCATCATACACACCATACAGTATTCCACTAAATGTGCAGCTGTTATTTGGATGTTATCATTCTGCTATACAGGGTCTAACAACTTGCAAATACCTTTAGCGCTGATATGGGCTGGGCCATGGGCCATTGAGTCCACAGGGCGAACATGTGCATCTGGCAACATCCATCCCTGTTTTCCTGACTTGTCAAACCAACATCCCTCATCGTTCAATTGCGCTGTGCTTTCTTGCCCTATTGCTAATTCTTCTATTGTAGCCTCACTCTGTATTTCCTTCACGTTCTCAAGTTTATCCTCAAACATAGTGACTTCAGGCACCCACCTAGCAGGACCTGCTACAAACATTTTCTTAATTTTAGTCCGTGCCATTTCCTTAACTGTCTGGTCAGCAAAAGCATTTCCCCTACCTACTTCATCAGTAATTTTCCTATGGGCGATACGCTTTCTTACTGTCAACTTCTTAGGGAGTGTCAAAGCAGACAAAAGCCTCCATTTAGGGTGACCGTGTTGTATCTTTGTTCCATGGAATGTGAGGAACCCTCTCTCAGCCCAGAGTCACCCAAAATTGTGTACAACTCTGAAGGCATACTGGCTGTCAGTATAAATATTGACAACCAGTCCCTCGCTCAATTCACAAGCTCGAGTGAGGGTGAATAACTCAGCTGCTTGGGCTGACTGATAAGGGACTCATGATATCTCTACGACTCTGCAATGTGGTGCTGGCATAAGCAGCAGTTGTAGTGCCATCTGGTAATTTAAAGCAAGAGCCATCAACATATAGTTCCCCTTGTGGGTCAGATAAGGGAACATCAGTCAAGCCTACCCGTCCTTTCGTCTCTTCTACCATCCAGAAGATACAAGAATGTTTCTCATTTCAATAATTTTCAGAAGCGAGGGGCAGTAATTTGGCCGGGTTCAGAGTGGTACATCTTTTGATTGTGATATGTTTCGCAAACAGGGTTAATTTCTAACCTGTCAGACATGCACTGGTGAGGTACTGTGTCTTGGTCTTATTCAAAAGTGTATCCACAGCATGGGGTACCATAACTGTGAGGTCAGTATCAAGTACAAGTCCAGCTGATTGTCTTATGGAGACAACCACATCCGCGACCTCTCTTAGACAACTCGGGAGGGCTCTTGTGCCAGGGTCAAGAACAGCAGAGTAATAAGCACACGGCCGTTGCTTATCTCCAAATATTTGTGTTAGAACAGAAAGCGCACAACCAGCCGTCTCATTGACATATAATACAAATTGCTTGTTGTAGATAGGCGTGCCAAGCACTGGAGCCAAGCAAAGTGCACTTCTTAGTTGCTCAAAAGACTGCTAACATTCAGGCGTCCAAGGCAGGGGCTCGTGCACATCTTTAGTGGTTAGTGCGAGCAGAGGCTTGGTTAGTAAGGAATAGTTAGGTATCCACTGGTGACAATAGGAAGTGATACCTGTCAAATCACGCACTTCTTCCTGAGTTTGTGGAATAGACAATTTAAGAATGGTGCTAATGTGCTCAGGAGTCCACCTCCTACCCTCCTTGGACAATAGGTGACCTCCTGTCGACAATATTGAAATTTGAAAAGGGACACTTCATGTCCATGATGTGCCAAATGCAACAACAATTTAACTGTATTGTCTTTGCAGCCTTGTTCTGTGTCAGAAGCGATGAGGAGATCGTCAACATACTGGAGCAATACATTACCTGTAGGAAGCGAAAATGAATAAAACTGGCTCTTTAAAGCTTGACTATAGATACTTGGATTCTCAGTATAGCCATGAGGAGCTCGACAGAATCTAAAACATCTGCTAGCTAGTGTAAAACCAAACAAATACCTGCTATCTGGATGCATAGGAACACTAAAGAATGCATTTTTTAAGTCAATGACAGAGAAGAATTTAGCAGTAAAAGCAATCATTGTCAAAAGAGCAGTAATGTCAGGGACCACGGGAAACAGGTGAACTACTATTTTGTTAACTTCGGGCAAATCAACCACAAAACGATAAACATCTGCATGATCATCAGAGGAACCCCAAGAGGGATATATTCTTTGTGGGGCTTTTAGGGGCGGGGTCTAATAGTTAATAACTCTTCCACAAAAGTATATTTTTCTTCTTGGGCCACGTAAGATTTATCAATATTCAAACAATACCTCCTATCTTCACATTCTACCCCTATCTCCTGTTTCTCTCTAGCATGTACTACAGCTTTCTGAGTCAATGTTTGCATTCTCCCCTTTTGTGCCTCCTTTTCCATCTTCAATCATCTCTGTTTAGCCTCCTTTTGCCACGTTCAAAGAGGATCAAACATAGACTGCCTACTTAGTTTCACAAAGTAACACAAGAAGGGAGTGAAGAGGTAATGCTCAAAAGATTAGAAGAGGTGGATATGTCCTCCTCAAGTTATATTGTCAAAAAACAAAGGGATCCACCCTTATTGGAAAGTATAGAAATTGTCCTCCAGACTACATGTGTCTCCTACAATGGTAGAAAGCACACAGCTTTGTTTAAATACCCCTCACCCACCAAAAGGACCCTTGGTGGCATGCTTCATCATCAGGGTTTTCCCGCCCCGCTGCGGGACGGGGCGTGCTGTGGCCTACGACTACGTGGGAGCACTGGTTATGATGAACAATACTATGGGGTATATTAGGTTGGAGGTCAGAAAACCATCCCGACCGCCTTGGTAGCGGAAATCAACCATCTGCCGGTACCGCGGCAAAACCGGCTGTCCGATTAAGTTCAACTGCCAAAAATATCCGACCGTGGCGGAACAAGGCCACCAAAGACCGCCCGTAGCAGGCAGAGCAGGCGAAAATCCATTCGCAGCGGTCAGATTTGTGGCGGAAACACACAAAACCGCCGCCATGACAGCGGAGAAACTGCACGGAAAATTAGGATATCCCTGATTGACCACAGTACGTTACGCTGTTTTCGACCGCCGCGGTCGCAAACAGTGATGAATGGGAGAGCCGGTGGAAGGGGTGTAGCATAGCCATTGCTGCGGACATGAAAAAAATGGTGGACGACAAAAAAAAATCACAGCAAGGCCACCAAGTGCACACAGCAAACTAGCCCTGCCCTCAAAAACACCTAACACATCCCAATGACACACCCCCATTGCAAAATCAAAAATACAAGTCCCAGCGCAACCCACACAACACACCTGACAGCAAAACTCCATTTTGACACACCCACATAGCTGAGCATAAAACCAGCCTCTTCCCTGACCAGAATCCTTTGCAATACTCTACAACTGAAGGGCCCAACACCAGAGCACAAAGGAGAGGCAAATCTGCACACATCATTCCAGTACAACAACACACACACACACACAACCCCCACAACTGAACCTCAAAACATTAGCACATCACACACCATGGCAACACAGAAAATGCCCAAATTCACAGAGAGTGAGTTGTCAGTCATGGTAGACGAGATAATCAGAGTAGAACCACAAGTGTTTGGTATCCTGGTCCAACAGACACCATTAGCCACAAGAGCACAAATGTGGGCAAGGATAGTCGACAAGGTCAATGCAGTAGGGACCACACAGCGCTCCTAAAAGTAAATCATGAAGCGGTGGCATGACCTGTAGAGGGTAGTGAAAGAAAAAAGGAGCAAGAACCGTGAGCTGGCTCAGAGGACTGGTGATGGCCCTCCCATTGCACCCAAAACATTCACTGCATGGGAGGAGAAGGTGATTGCCATACTGCATCCAGAGAGTCTCACAGGAATAGCCGGGGGAGTGCAGGCTGGTAAGGACAAACAAATGTAAACCATTACACTGCCATGTGCTGCCTTGCACAACTACAAAGTAGGCCCAAGTACATTCATATGCACCACAATACTCAACAAAGGTACCACACATGTAACATCTACTCCATCTGAATCACCCCAAAGGTAGCCTGCAACATTCCGAGGGTTGCATGTGTACAGGCAGCCAGCACTACTACTCCCACCATGACCCCTTGTTCCCCAGCTAATCAAGATGGAGCACTCACTCCCACTGCGATGCATGTGTCAGCCATTGTAGAGTTCACCTCCACCTAACAGATAGGTAGCCATCTTCCCAGGTTGTGCTCTTTGGGGTGGGAGGCCTGTACCACTACTCCCACCATGCCCCCTTGTTCCCCAGCTAATTAAAATGGAGCACTCCCTCCCACCCAAAAGCATGTGCCAGCCATAGTAGTACAACAGCCAAACTTACAGGTAGGTAGCCATCTTCACAAGCGAGGCCTGTTTGGGGCTGGGTGGCCTGCACTACCACTCCCACCAGGCACCCCTGTCCCACTCCTGAGCAGGATGTGGCACTCCCCCACCCAGAAGCATGTGGCAGCCATTGTAGTACAACAACCAAACTTACAGGTTGGTAGCCATCTTCACAGGGAGGGCTGTCTGGGGGTGGGAGGCCTGCGCTACTTCTTCCACCATGCCCCCTTGTTCGCCAGCTAATCAAGATGGAGCACTCCCTCTCACCCAGATGCATGTGTCAGCCATTGTAGAGTTCACCTCCACCTAACAGGTAGGTAGCCATCTTCCCAGGTTGTGCTGTTTGGGGTGGGAGGCCTGCACCACTACTCCCACCATGCCCCCTTGTTCCCCAGTTAATCAAGATGGAGCACTCCCTCCCACCCAGAAGCATGTGTCAGCCATTGTAGAGTTCACCTCCACCTAACAGGTAGGTAGCCATCTTCCCAGGTTGCGCTCTTTGGGGTTGGAGGCCTGCAATACTACTCCCACCATGCCCCCTTGTTCCCCAGCTAATCAAAATGGAGCACTCCCTCCCACCCAGAAGCATGTGTGAGCCATTGTAGAGGTCACGTCCACCTAACAGGTAGGTAACCATCTTCCCAGGTTGTGCTGTTTGGGGTTGGGAGGCCTGCACTACTACTCCCACCATGCCCCTTGGTCCCTAGCTTTTCAAGATGGAGCACTCCTTCCTACCCAGACGCATGTGTCAGCCATAGTAGTACAACAGCCAAACTTACAGGTAGGTAGCCATCTTCACAAGCGAGGCCTGTTTGGGGCTGGGTGGCCTGCACTACCACTCCCACCAGGCACCCCTGTCCCACTCCTGAGTAGGATGTGGCACTCCCCCACCCAGAAGCATGTGGCAGCCATTGTAGTACAACAACCAAACTTACAGGTTGGTAGCCATCTTCACAGGGAGGGCTGTCTGGGGGTGAGAGGCCTGCGCTACTACTTCCACCATGCCCACTTGTTCCCCAGTTAATCAAGATGGAGCACTCCCTCCCACTGCGATGCATGTGTCAGCCATTGTAGAGTTCACCTCCACCTAACAGATAGGTAGCCATCTTCCCAGGTTGTGCTCTTTGGGGTGGGAGGCCTGTACCAGTACTCCCACCATGCCCCCTTGTTCCCCAGCTAATTAAAATGGAGCACTCCCTCCCACCCAAAAGCATGTGCCAGCCATAGTAGTACAACAGCCAAACTTACAGGTAGGTAGCCATCTTCACAAGCGAGGCCTGTTTGGGGCTGGGTGGCCTGCACTACCACTCCCACCAGGCACCCCTGTCCCACTCCTGAGCAGGATGTGGCCCTCCCCCACCCAGAAGCATGTGGCAGCCATTGTAGTACAACAACCAAACTTACAGGTTGGTAGCCATCTTCACAGGGAGGGCTGTCTGGGGGTGGGAGGCCTGCGCTACTACTTCCACCATGCCCCCTTGTTCCCCAGCTAATCAAGATGGAGCACTCCCTCTCACCCAGATGCATGTGTCAGCCATTGTAGAGTTCACCTCCACCTAACAGGTAGGTAGCCTTCTTCCCAGGTTGTGCTGTTTGGGGTGGGAGGCCTGCACCACTACTCCCACCATGCCCCCTTGTTCCCCAGTTAATCAAGATGGAGCACTCCCTCCCACCCAGAAGCATGTGTCAGCCATTGTAGAGTTCACCTCCACCTAACAGGTAGGTAGCCATCTTCCCAGGTTGTGCTCTTTGGGGTGGGAGGCCTGCAATACTACTCCCACCATGCCCCCTTGTTCCCCAGCTAATCAAAATGGAGCATTCCCTCCGACCCAGAAGCATGTGTGAGCCATTGTAGAGGTCACGTCCACCTAACAGGTAGGTAACCATCTTCCCAGGTTGTGCTGTTTGGGGTTGGGAGGCCTGCACTACTACTCCCACCATGCCCCCTTGTTGCCCAGCTTATCAAGATGGAGCACTCCCTCCCACCCACAAGCATGTGTCAGCCATTGTAGTGCAACAACCAAACTTACAGGTAGGTAGCCATCTTCACAGGGAGGGCTGTTTGGGTCTGGGAGGCCTGCACTACTACTCCAACCATGCCCCCTTGTTCCCTAGCTAATCAAGATGGAGCACTCCCTCCCACCCAGAAGCATGTGTCAGCCATTGTAGTACAACAACCAAACTTAGAGGTAGGCAGCCATCTTCACAGGGAGGGCTGTTTGGTGCTGGGAGGCCTGCGCTACTACTCCCCCCAGGTACCCCTGTCCCACCCCTGAGCAGGATGTGGCACTCCCTCCCACCCAGAAGCATGTGGCAGCCATTGTAGTACAACAACCAAACTTACAGGTAGGTAGCCATCTTCACAGGGAGGGCTATTTGGGGCTGGGGGGGCCTGCACTACTACTCCCACCAGGCACCCCTGTCCCACCCCTGAGCAGGATGTGGCACTCCCTCCCACCCAGAAGAATGTGGCAGCCAGTGTAGTAGGCTGAAGAGGGGTGAAACGCTGAAACCGGTCCTAGGATGCTTGTTTCCAGTCCAGGGAGGACCTGGCCTGGGAGTTCGGGCTGGACTGTTCTCATTGGGCACAGGGTCAAGATTGATTTGCATATGGCTGGGTCCAAACTGGAATGGCAAGGTGTGCAAAAAAAAGATGGATTTAGGCCCAGATCTCTGTACTGGGGTGAATGTATGACATTGTTCTGCATTCTGTCCATCAATAGTTCTTTTTGCATTTCTCACCCCGAGTGAAACGGGTATGCTCAGACGTGAGTCCCGTGCTCTCCATGCCACTGGAATCAAGCTATACTGGCTGAAGAGGTGTGAAACCCCGAAACTGAACCTAGGATGCTTGTTTCCAGTCCAGGGAGGACCTGGCCTGGCAGTTCGCGCTGGACTGTTCCCATTGGGCACAGGGTCAAGACTGATTTGCATATGGCTGGGTTCAAACTGGAATGGCATGGTGAGTAAAAAACGATGGATTTAGCCTCAGATCTCTGTACTGGTGTGAATGTATGACATTGTTCTGCATTCTGTCCATCAATAGCTCTTTTTGCATTTGTCACCCCGAGTGGGACGGGTATGCTCAGACATGAGTCTTTGCATTAGCCATTGTAGTGCAACAACTAAACTCACAGGTAGGTAGCCATCTTCACAGGGAGGGCTGTTTGGGGTTGGGAGGCCTGCACTACTACTCCCACCAGGCATCCCTGTCCCACCCCTGAGCAGGATGTGGCACTTCCTCCCATCCAGAAGCTTGTGGCAGCCATTGTAGTACAACAACCAAACTTATAGGCAGGTAGCCACCTTCACAGGGAGGGCTGTTTGGGGCGGGGAGGCCTGCACTACTACTCCCACCAGGCACCCCTGTCCCACCCCTAAGTAGGATGTGGCACTCCCTCCCACCCAGAAGCATGTGTCAGCCATTGTATTGTTCACCTTCACCTAACCGGTAGGTAGCCATCTTATGCTCTCTTGTCCCACCCCTGAGCAGGATGGAGCACTCTACCACACACCCAGAGAGATGTGTCACAAATTCCACCCAAATGTGACAACAGACCTGGTAAGTAGACAGTGTATGCACCCCAACATTCCTCTCAAAAAGCATGGAGCCACATCACATCACCAGCCCTCACATCCCAACAAAAATGACACAGATACAATTGCCAATTACAGTGTGCAGTCAGTTAAGCGTATGTAACTGTCACAGAAACAGAAGTGTGACTCACCAAATCCCATCTTAAAGCAAATGAGGGCACAAACATGCACAGCACTGAATGCTATCTGTAAGTTACATGGGGGGCAGAGCATGAAGGACCATATGAAAAAAAAACAAAGCATGGTCTGTCAAACATAGAAATCTAAACCCAGGACATGACAAAGGTATGCATGAGATGACAATGCCTAGTACATGCACAGTTGTAACGCCTGACAGGCAGAGTAATCAGCAAAGATGCGTCACATCAAGTCATATTGCCCCAAGTTGTCAGATGACAACATGTCCTCGTAATCACAGAATCGACATGTGGGGCATGGTATCCTTCGACATGTCACACCATGGAAATGTAATGTATGTACCTTCAAATCATGCAATGAGGAACATTACAGTGGAGACATATAATTTGTGAAATAGTCAACTGTGTGTTGCCTAACCAGTAATATAAGATACATCGAACACAAAGCTTGAGGTGTGTACATCAATCACCATTTCCCCTCTGTCCCACAGGTGACCAAGAACTGACTGCAGAGGACGACAACATCAACCTGCAGAACCAGTCTACACCCCTGGAACATGGACTCTCGAATGAGGACTCCCTGGATTTGGAGGACGCTGAGCTCAAAGCCGGCCCATCTGGTGAGCCAGGGCTCAACAGGTCCCAGGACCCCACTGTCCCCCCTACCACCTCTGCAGCAGCAACAACATCTATGATGAACCCTGCTGTAACGACCTGTGCAGCCTACACCACCACCACCACCAGTGCTGCCTGCAACACGCTCCCTGACCCAGAGTATTACCACCCCGCCAACTGAGGAGGGCAGGGAGAGTAGGCAGCTGCCTACAGTGGTGTGGCAACAGGTCCGTGGCAGCAGGGCAAGTGGGAGGGCAAGTGTCCGTGGAAGCCAACAGAACACTCTGACCGAAGCACTGGACAACATCACCAGAGTCCTATGAACGGGCCCAGGGACGAACGGGCCGGTCTGTGGAAGTTTCAGATGAGCTCCGCCTGCTGCTGAGGTCCATCGACACCCGCATGGGCCAAATTGTGGACCTCTTGGCCAAGCTAGTGGTGGTTCTGAGGGACAGGCCTGCCACACAACCAAGACCTCCCTCCAGTCACCCGCAGGGTGACAGTTCCACATCCTCCCCCACGGGCACAGAGAGGGGGGACTCCTCAGACCCCACTGGCCTTGCAGCAGAGGCCCCCCTACCAAACGACCAAGGGGCCGTCCGAAGAAATCCGAGGGAGGAACCCATGGCAAAGCACCTGCCAAACGGCAGTCAAGGAGCCAGCCATGATGGCAACCCTCTTCACTATTGCATTGACTTTGTTGACTGTCCTTCCCCACACTGCCTTGTTAATGGCATCCGTATGTTGCACTGGGTCACCACATCAATGTGGTGACTACTTGATTGTCTCATCTACCATCACTGACAACTCACAGCTTCACTATTCATCTCTGTTTTAGATGTTCACTCCCCTGTCAAATGTACCCATTGTAAATAAACACTCCTAACACAGATGTTGTTGTGTCTTCTCCGTGTTTATTCCAGAATGTGCAGTCTTCACCATGATTACAATGTGCCTGGAGTATGGATTGTTTGTAGGCAAGGAGAGGCAGAAGCGACCTAGGAAAACACAACAGAACAAAATTCCCTAGTCAGGTGGTGGCATCACAGCCATCTGTGAGGGTTCGTGATCCTAGGCGCCTACCGAGCGTCTCCGGACTACGTGTCCCAGCAAACCCAGACACCGGAAGTAGGGCGGCTACTTAAGTCCGTCACGCACGTCTCCCGACGTGCTTTATTTTGAATCCAAGGAGAACGCCCTGTTCGCCGCTCGGAGCTTGGCGTCCCGGCGAAGCAGGATAGAAAAGGCGCATCGAAGAAGACTTACTCTTCCCCGTCCCTCGGAGCTAGGCGACCAGGCGGGGAGAGGCATTGCAGGCTTCGGAAGTTTTCCCACAGAAGGAAGCAGGTGAGAGTATCATAGCTCGGCGGAGCTACCAGGGGAAGTTTCGGCCCTGGCGAACCTCAAGACCCTCCTTCCCTGATTCCGAAAAGTTCCGGAGGGAGCTTTGACCTCCCGCTCATTTTGGAGCGGTAATCGATCTTGAACATACCCAGTTGGGAGGTGGATAATACGTGGATGAACGATTATCCGACCGTTTGTACTTTGCGGCGCAAGGAATGTGCCATTCAACAGGCTATGAGATAGAGTAGAGTGGGGAGTTCCCACTAACGAGTAACGCCGGCAAGAGGCCCAAGTGTGTTGATCTCCCGGGTGGGAAGGAGCGCTTCAACCTATGACATTGCGGCGGCGGTGTATCCACCGTGGAAGCCGAGCCTCAGACATTGACCGAATCCGTGACTCTTGTAACAGGGAAAAAGACTGAAGGGGTTCTGGGTTGCTCGCTAAAGAGTATAAAGCCTACTTGGTTACCGGAGTATCCCGAGGGCAATTAGCGAGACCAACATAGAGTAGACTGTGGTTATTTACTGATGTGTATGTTTGGGGAAGCTCCCGTTTTCCGCATAGCGAGACCGACAGAGAGTAGACTGTTGTTAGTAGTTAATGTGTTTGTATCTGAATAGCTTCAGTTTTCGCGTAGCGAGACCAACAGAGAGTAGACTGTTATTATCGTTTTCTTGTACTTGTTTTTTCGTTACAGAACCCAATCCCTGCTGACCCCTACCCCGTTCCTTTCCCTCGCCTGATCACTCCTGGGCTCTGTGACCTTTTGGTTGGAGTCCGGGGAGATCGGGAGGTGGACCTCTTTACCATCACTCGGATCCTGAGGAGTTCTGCAGATCGTGACACCATCACACAACACTTGTCATCAGGGTACTCCAATCTGCACACATTACAATGAGCAACAGTACCGACATAAACATCCTGTATCAGTGCCAAACTACCCTGTCCCTGAAACATTGGCAGCCAGCACTGAGTCAACAACAGGCTGCAGTCACAAAGCTCACATACACCTTTCCAACAACAACGACATAAGCAGACAATGGCTCAGTTGTACATTGTCACTCACCTTCAAGTGAAGTAGCGGTTGATGAGCTGTTGACGCAGGTCGACACCTTGCTCCTCTCCACTATCCTCATCACTGGACCTGTAGATGTGCTCACGTGCCTGTGGTGGAACCAGGCCAACATGTGCAGTCAATGGCACCAAAAACATTGGAGATGTTCCCAAGTGCATAAAAATCTCCCTTCACAGCCGCCAATTCATGCCTCCTGGGGAAATTGATATATCTGTCCTTTTTGATCATCATAGCAGACAGGACCTCAAGTAGCACCATGCTGAACATAGGTTGCGACATCCCACCTGCGCTGGACACCGTGTACTGGAATGATTCAGAAGCAAAAAAATGTAGGGCCGCCATCACCTTAGATGTTGGTGTGAAACCACTCGGATATGTCCTGTGAGGCTGCAGGTGGGGCTACAACATAGAACATAGGTCTTGGACAGTGGCTTGATCCAGATGGAATTTCCGTATGACCTCCTCATCCTCCATGTCTGCCAGCACTGTGAAGGGACGATGCACATTTGGTCTCCTCCTAGGTGAGATGAGAGCGGACACATGTCAATGCAATCCACCAGGAGATGTGTCCGACATCTTACATTTTGACTGCCACAACGCCAATGCTAGCTAGCATCACAGTGCAGCTTACAGCACAACACACATGTAGGGACACCTTCAGCTACAACATCTGTGCACATGTCCAATTTTCACACAGCTAGCACCTCCCAAACAATATCAGACTATGTGAATGCCCAAAGGGATATGGCCGAATATGAGACGTTATTTCGCATGCACTACCCTATACTACTGAAACACCACTACACTACCCTAAACACTAAAGCACTACCCCCTGCACGAACATACATATTCCTCTACTCTTGACCCTACACTCATTCACTACCCATCACATCCCCCCGACACTACACTAAACCCTAAAACACTACCCTACTCTTCACTAACCCCACAACACTACCCTAAACCCTAAAACACTAACCCCAGCACGACCCTTGAAGAACCAGAACCTTTTGGACCTGGCGGCGCAGGGTACGCCCTCCGTCTTCTGGGTTCACCTGCTTCGTCACACAGAGACACGGGACACTCTGTCGGCGTTAGAAGATTGGATTTATTTAGCTGCAGCTAGTACAGTTATCCTAGAAGTACACAAAGTAGGTTCTCAGGAGACTGCCACTTCACTCTGTGGGGCATCAGATTAAATACTATACAATACATAATTATTAACAAAACACACGCCCCAAGCAAAGAAGAAAAGAGCCAATAGGGTAAGTGGAAAACAAAGCAGAACCAGTAAGAAAGGTTCGAAAATAGAAATATCAGATGACTCGAAGAGTCCTCTCCTCCAACTATGTTTGTCATCCCACACCCGAACTAATTTATTAACAGATTATAACTGACTTGCAGGTGGTGAGACGTTTGTGTGTATTGGAGGACAGTCATGACACAAGAGAATGCTAGCAGGAGACAGTGAAGGCCAGTCGATAAGATATGATCGGGAAAGAATAGTGTGAGCCTACAGATAGTTGAAACAGGGATTAGAAAAGCCAGACAAGGATTAGGGTACTCAGCTAGTCCAAACACCAGCCTCGCAAACAAGGCCGAGGACGTATTTTGACACCAAGCTACGGGAAAAGCAGAATAGACTTCGTTTGCCGTGCTGCCTGAGTGATGGCAACACAAAATGGCAGCGGGTCACAAAATGGCGGGTCGATTCGATCGTGATCGAAAATCGAAGTTCCTCACCCTGCCCCTACCCCCAGTCCGTTCCCTACTCCCAAACACTACCATTTCCGACCCCATACAATACACAACACCCAAATACACTACTTTACACTACACCTACACAACCGTACACACAGCTTCACTTACCTCTCTCTCCTCGTGGATCACCTTCCACTGCTCCAGCTTCCTGCGTCCTCAGAGCTGTACTACGTTTTTAGAAACGGAAGCGCCTAAATAAACACAATGATGTGGATATCCTGCGAAGTAACGGTCATGCGCAGTAAAACCATGCGAAGTAATGGTTTTTGCGCACTAACGATCCAAAGTAAAGGCAATCCGAAGTAGTGGCTGCGTAGAAAAGGTCACCCACCATATGGCCATATCTTGCATGATCAGCCCTGGGAGTAGTTCCAACACCATATACGTGTAACAACAACACTACTGTCTCCTACCTAGCTGCTGTACCTGCCACACCTTCTTGCGTAAGTTGAACCAGGCACACATCAATGACACAATGAGCCCAGTCTGTGTGTAAACAACAAGTCTGTGCATGAGCCACGACAAGTAGACAGTCAAATATTGCACAATGGGTAGTCAGACATTCATCACTGTGAGTTGCTCTGCCCTTTAACACATTAACATGTGTACCCATTGTAGAGTCCATCACAACACTGTTCTATGTACATGCCCAGTAATATCACAAGTGACATGTGAGGGAGTTCATGCCAATGTTTAAAGTCATATACACAAACATGGCATGTGTAGTCATCAGTTACATTGGCATTGTGCGCATAATCAGGTTTCATTAATCATGTGGCCACTGTGAACTGTTGAGAACTGCCCATTGGCCATTGACACAGCATGTTTTTTCCACAGGTGCTGTCAAAGTGCTCCGCCACCCAAATCACTGTCATTCTTCGCAATGTATGGCAGCCACAATCATGGTAGTGACAGGCATATACCCATGGTCAAATGACGGTTGACATGCTCCGCCACCCAAATCACGGTCACCCTTAGCAATGTATGGCAGCCATGTCGCGGTAGCTACCGCCTGGCGCCTGCGGTGTGTCACCACCAATGCCCAAGCCATAATCGTGGACTAGTGATAGTGATATGTGTATTGCCAAATGGCGTTTGACATGCTCCGCCACCCAAATCACGGTCACCCTTAGCAATGTATGGCAGCCATATAGCAGTAGCTACCGCCTGGCCCCGGCGGTGTGTCACCGCCAATGCCCAAGCCACAATTGCGGTAGTGATAGTGATATGTGTATTGCCAAATGGCGGTTGGCATGCTCCATCAAATAAATCACGGTCATTCTTAGCAATGTATGGCAGCCATATCATGGTAGCTACTGCCTGGCCCCTGCGGTGTGTCAGCGCCAATGCCCAAGACACAATTGCGGTAGTGATAGGTTTATTGCCAAATGGCGGCTGTCATGCTCCACCACCCAAATCACGGTCATCCATAGCAATGTATGGCAGCCTTACCGTGGTATCTACCGCCTGGCCCCTGCGGTGTGTCACCGCCAATGCCCAAGCCACAATCGCGGTAGTGATAGTGATATGTGTATTGCCAAATGGCGGTTGGCATGCTGCACCAAATAAATCACGGTCATTCTTAGCAATGTATGGCAGCCATATCGCGGTAGCTACCGCCTGGCCCCTGCGGTGTGTCACCGCCATGGCCCATGCCCCGACAGCCAATGGGAACCGCAATCGCGGTAGACTAATGCAATTTTGAAAATTGCGGTAGGCGTGCTCGCCACCACGGGACCGGTCATTGGATGCGGGCAGCCTACACATACCTTTCTGTGCTGCATCCTGCATGTGTATGAGATGGGCAGGTACTGTGTTCACCCTCATACATGCATGCATTTTCTTATGATTCTCCCATGCTAATGTACAATGTGAGATGCTGTATTGTCTCTGCTAGACATATCTGTGAAGTTGTGCTGAGTTAGTATCATGCTCCTGTACTGAGAGATAGTGGTACATAACACTGTGTCAATGATTTTCCCCCCTCTTGTCTCCCATGCCTGCAGCTCAACGTCCACCAGCATAAGGCTATGTGGAGGGCCATTGCACGCAGGGTGCGGGCTCTGTGTGCCTCCAACTGACGGCGCACACACTGTCACAAGAGGTGGGATGACATTTGCCGGCTGAGCAAAAACATGGCAGCGATGACGCTGGGGCTGCTCCCTCGGAATGGCAGGCTGGTGTGCAGGAGCATGACACCACTAATGGCCCGCATCTTAGCTGTGACACAGCCTGAGCTGGATACACATTTGAAGGAGCATCAGCAGCAAGCTGGGGTGAGTATTCTTGGAAGGGTGACTTTGGTTGTTAGTGGCTGCATGTGTTCACAGCCTGGGCCAGCGATTGGCTCTGTGATGTTGGTAGTGTGATGCAGTGGCTTGTAAGTGGCCTCTGTGCTGGGTGTACCTGTACTTTCTCATGTCACTGGAGTAATGGCCCTTGACATTGCATTCTGAGTCATGGCCTTCTGGCATCGTCTGCATTGGGTTAGTCAGGGACATCCCATGGAAGGGAATGGCAGTGTGCCCTAAAGTACAACATGGTGGATGGCATGAGCTCATGGTCATTGTGGACTGTATCTGTGTTGTCCACTTCTGCTGCCTCCAAATGTGACAGTGGCAATATGTTGGGAGGTACATCTTTTCCCCCCTCATGGCCCTAGGTGTGCTCAGAGGGATCTGTGTGTCTGGTTACACGGAGCCACAAGCAGGCTATTTGGCTGTGTGCTCATCACATGGCTTACTTATGCCACGTTTACATGATAACACGCAGAATTCGAATTTAGAATTGAGGTTGAACAATGTTACTGCACAGGGTGGTGTGCAACATGGGGATATCATCATCTTGTTTTGTGCTTTGCTTGAATATGATTGTTGTGTTAATGTGACTGAACTGACCCTACATCTCTGTCTTCCGTGGGCACGGAAGGACAGGGTATGAACACCAGTGGTGAGGCATCAAGCATGACGGCTACACACGAGCACGGTGACACTGATGTGACTAGCGCCTCGGAAGGGGACAGGAGTCTGCTTGAGGAATCACAGCCAGAGACACCAACCTCAACTTCATCTGACGCCAGCGGTGACACATCTACGTTGGCGGATAATGGAAACGGGAACTCTGCCTCCTCTTCCACCACACCGTGTACAGTGCCCAGCCTCCCACCTACTTCCACTAGTGCTGCCCGTGTTTGCACCAGTAAGAAGAGAAGAGTGTCCTTCACCCCAGGCACCGCTGCCCCTGTCTCCCCTGCTGCCATCAGTGTTGAGTCTGTGGACCATTTGTACCAGCTGTGTGTGGGCCAGACAACTCTCATCAAAGCCTTCCGAGACCATGACAAATGTTGGCACAGATAGTTGCTTTCATGGATGGCATTCATTCAGACATGGGTGGGCTACACTGGACTGTCCAGTCTTTGTCCTCCGCAGTGATGGCAGCCATTCAACTGGCCCAATCTCAGAGTCTAGCTCCAGTCCCTTTGGCCACCTCCCTGCCATTTGTTACATCTGACGATAGTGACCACACACCACAGACCTCAAGGTCAAGATACAGCACACACAGCACACAACAGCAGCCGCCCAAGCAGTCCAGGGTGCAGACATCATCCCCCTAAAAAACTAAAGCCACCCCAGAGCGCATAGGCAAAAGCCCTTCAGGCGACACCCAGGGGCATAAAGCCAGGAAGCAGGCCTCAGGCATACATGCCTCAGATGCATCCCCAGCCAAGGACTCTCCTGTCCCAAAAGCTTATCGCAAAGACAAGCAGACAGTTGCTGTACCCACTGAGAAGCTGCTGCCTGCTAAGAGTCCACTTAAAAGGAGCACCAAGGCAGATTCACCCACAACCTCAACTCCCATCCAGAGCCCTGCGAAGCAGGGAAAGGAGGGCACTGTAGAGGGTACACCTGGTAAACAGGGGATGGAGGGCAAAGGCAAGGCCAGGCCAAGTGTACCGCTGGATCCAGCATGTCCCCAGAGGGATTGCCACCAGCTGCACCTGATGCAGCTTTGGTGGAGAGTGTGCCTGTTGTGCCCACCCCACTTACCACTCCTCCCAAGACAGTTCTTGGTTATTGAGTCCTCAAGAAGTGGAAAGAACCCCTCCACATTCTCCCACCCACACTGTATCTCACAGCAGCATGACTCCACCTCCACATGCCACCACACCACCCGGACCAAGCAGCCCTCTGGCTTCCAAAGCCACTGATGCCTCTACCTCAGCTGGGCCTCCCTCACCCCGGTTCAGTCCTCCAACTGTCCCCGACACTCAGCCACCTCCTAGTCCGACTGACAGCCAAGTCTGAGTGAAAGTCCCCCTCACACACCTGTCTCTCCCACAGCGGTGCCTGGACTACCCATTGTTATCCCCCTAACTGTGTTGCTGACCATGGAAGGGTACAGTCTCACCCATTCCCTGTGCAGGATCTCATGTACCTACTCTGCACCTTGGACTGGCCCCTGGCCTTGATGTTCACTGCTGTTTGTCCATTCCCTGTGCAGGATCTCATGTACCTACTCTGCACCTTGGACTGGACACGGGCCTTGATGTTCACTGCTGTTTGCCCATTCGATGTGCAGCTTCTTATGCACCTACTCTGCACCTTGGACTGGCCACTGGCCTTGATGTTCACTGCTGTTTACCAATTCCCTGTGCAGGATCTCATGTACCTACTCTGCACTTTGTACTGCCCACTGGCATTGATGTTCACTGCTAATTGCCCATTCCCTGTGCAGCTTCTCATGTACCTCATCTGCACCTTGGACTGGCCACTGGCCTTGATGCTCAATGCTGTTTGCTCATTCCCTGTGCAGCTTCTCATGTACCTACTCTGCACCTTGGACTGGACACTGGCCTTCATGTTTACTGCTGTTCGCCCATTCCCTGTGTAGCTTCTCATGTACCTAATCTGCAACTTGGACTGGCCACTGGGCTTGATGTTCACTGCTGTTTGCCCATGCCCTGTGCAGCTTCTCATGTACCTACTCTGCACCTTGGACTAGCCACTGGTCTTGATGTTCACTGCTGTTTGCCCATTCCCTGTGCAGGATCTCATGTACCTACTCTGCACTTTGTACTGGCCACTGACCTTGATGTTCACTGCTGTTTGCCCATTCCCTGTGCAGCTTCTCATGTACCTACTCTGCACCTTGGACTGGACATTGGCCTTGATGTTCACTGCTGTTTGCCCATTCCCTGTGCAGGATCTCATGTACCTACTCTGCACTTTGTACTGGCCACTGGCCTTGCTCTTGTCTACTTTTGGTACCTATCTGTGTAATATGTGAATAAAGACAGTTACTCCTGTTGTCTGCTTTGTCTGTGTCCTTGCTAAATAAAGGGTGTTCTGTGTGGTTACGTTATATTGTGACACATGCTCTGTATGCCACTTCAACATTGCCAATGGCTTGTTTAACTTTATCTGGTTTTTTTTGACGTGACAGGCACTTGAGTTTTTCTTGACTCTGAGGCTTGGGGGTGCAATGATGGTGGTTTGTGATGAACTACTGTTATCATAATCGTTTTTTGGTCAGGTTAGCTATATAGTGCATGTCATGTTTGTATGTACTGCCAGCACAAAGTGGGATTCTATCCACAGGATTGCAGGCAGGCTGTCCAGGGTCATCATGTCTGTATGATCTTTCTTGATGTGTGACCAGCAGTGTTGGTGTATGCTCATCTTGTGATGGCCTGTCATCCTAGTCACATGGGTAAATGTCAATGTGTGCACTTGGGTGGTCAAGAAGTGTGCAGTGTGAAGGGGTGACTTTGTCAGTAGTGTTGATGTGTGTGTGCCCCTGCAATGTGAACTGCACACATGTGTCACCCAGGAGTTGAGTGCCTGTTCTTATGATTAGTCAGCCCTGTGCTTGTGATTGTGTGCACATGTGGAAGTTGTAGGTTGTGCACTGTGCAGTGTGTTGGTGTGTCCTTACATGTCTGGGTGATACCTACTTGTTGGTGCCAATTGTGAGTATGCAGAGTGTGTGACTGGCAAGTCAGTGTTGTGTTTTGTTGATCAGCCATGTGTCTTGTAACTGTTTGTACTCACTGTGCAGTCCTGCTCAGCCACACTGACATTGTGGGTGTGTTTTCTCATGCATTGATGTCACTTGAGGCATTTTTGGCTCCAGTATGGCATGTGGGGTGTGTAGTCATAACATCCCCTATCTGTGCTTTTGATGCCTACCCATTGTGAGTCTGCACTCCATCTATTTTTGTATGGGGCACTCCTCACCTGTACACTACTGACGTACACACCACTTCACTCTCATGTCAGCTGTCCCCTTGGGTTGCCAGTGCGTGTGGCTCCCCACCACTTTCTTTGTTACACTATGCTTTGTGGTGCTGATCTGTGCACAGGACCAATGTGCCACTCAGGACAGTTTCCCAATTGGTTATACATGATTTTCTTGTACTGTTTTGCAGTCATGGTTGCTCATATGCAGTTCAACTCTTTGTGCTGCACAGTCCTCTGGTCAAGTTGTTTTCACCTGGGTGTCCTAGACTTGTGCATCTGTGGGTGTTAGGTTATCTGTATGTGTGTTTGCTGAGGTACTGCATCCCTTCCTGAGTGTGATGTTGTCTGTGTGCTGTGCTAATTTGTGTTGTGGGGGTTCATGTTGTGGCACTCAGATCTGTGTGGAACTGGTATGTTTGGTGTGCACACACTGCTTGTCGTGCATGCAGTGCTGTGAGTGTATGTTGCCTTGTCCTTGCCGGTGTGCATCCCCTGATGTCCAGCTGTGTTTGCAATGTTATGTGTTGGCATGTGCATCTGTTGTGTGTTTGATGTGAATGTGTGCAGTGTTTGGGCTGTGTTGTCTCTTGCAGCTGACAGATGCTCTGTGTATGATGTTCTATTAGCATCACAGTGTGTGTGTTTTGTTGGTGTGTGTTGATTCATTCACATGTGTGTTGCCAGTGTAGTGTGCATTACTTGTATGTCTGTCACATGCACATAGGGCTGGTCTTGTTCTTGGGCTTGTTTTGGGTGCATCCGTGGGTTTTTCTCCTCTTATATTTGACCTGTCACTTGTCAGGATTGTGCATGTGCAAGCATGTGGTACACTATGACACCATGTTGACTTGACTGGTGGTGTGGTATGTCTCTCTGTGTTTCATTGTAGGCCCATTGCTCCCAGTTTGTGTCCATGATTGTTTTGAGATGATGCACTTCTTGTCTATGTTGGGGTATGTTGTCTGTGCATTGTTCCTGACTGATGATGTTGTGTACTCATGTTCTGTCTGGGCTACCATTGCCTTTCCACAGTTTTGCTGCACAGGTTTGGACTTGTTGTACTTTTGTGTATGTTGTTAGTGAGTTTTGAGTTTGGCTGTTGTTTTTGTGCCAGCATTGGTTCAGGCATCCCTGAGTGTGTTTGTGTGTGATGTTTGTGGATGCCCCCCAGGGAGTGTGATTGTTTGTCAGTGTATTGACTGGACATTATTGGCACCCTTCTGTGTGTTTGACTCTGGTGTTCTGTGCTGCAGGTGTCAGGTTGTGGGGGGTGGGGGGGGTATGTGTGAATGATCCAATTTGTGTTTGACAGTCATGGAGTGTGACAATGGGCCCTGTGTGTTGTGCCTCTGACATACACCTGTCAGGTAGTTGGATACAGATATGTGGCTGTTCACTGTTTGACGTCAGAGACTTCCTTTCATCCCTGTGCCTATACATGGGTTGCCTTGCTGTCTCCCTGAGTTGTTGCACAGAGGTGAATGTGGTTTAATTTCACTCACTGTGCCAGCCATGTGTGATTTGATGGGCTAAGGGTGTTGTTATAAGTTCCTTCTCTTGCATGTGATATACACATGCTCAGTGGTTAGCTCCTTGGCTTCCATGTGTGTGCACCTCACTTTAGCTTTCCCATTTGTTGTCCTCCATTGCTGCTGACATCTTGTCTGTGTATGTTGCAGTGTGTCAGTGTGGGGTATGTCGGTGTGACTTGACAGCCTGTGTGTCCAGTTGAGTGATTGTTAAGATTTTGTATGAGTGTTCATTTTGTGCTTGGACTCAGTTTTCTTGCAGGGTGGGTGTTCACCTGAATGGTTATTGTGCATGGGGAAGCACAGGGGAGGCAAAGGTTTACCCTTATCTGAGATCAGACTACACCTCAATTAAAAACAGTTACTCATCCGATGAAAACACATACACTAGTAGGAGAGACTCCTCTAGTAGTGGGTCAAGCAAAGGGAGTTGGGGTGGTAATAACCAACGGAGGATACCACAACATCCCCCCTTTTCCAATTACACCGGTCTTCCATATCCCGGACCACCAATGTGGCAATTTCCAATGTACCCACAAGGCCCACCACAATACTTTCCTGGTAACAACCCTCCTTTATGAGGCAGAGGTTGGGACAGAGGAAAAGGGCGCAGAAGAGGGACACAAAAACAAGTACAATGGCAAGACCAACAAACCCCCAACGTAGAGACGAGGAGCAAGACCAGGGGAAAGAGAAACTAGTTGTCAATTTGTCACACAGGGTCCTGACAGAGACAGAGAAGGCTGCTCTCGAAAAAGGACTAGGATATGTCCCCACACCTAGAATTGACAAATTCAGGGACCATTGTGAGTTACACAACTTCTTTTGCAAAATTCGTCTTAAAAAGCATTCTTTCAAGACAAAGACGAACCCCTAACGACTGCAGACACTACACGGTTAAGAAATCAATCCACTTTCACACCCTATTGGGTATGGTTCCTCCAGAACTGCTAACCTTTGAACAGGCAGTATCTGGCTTCTAGCACTGATTCAACCCACTATCACTATCTTTCAACAGCTGAATCTACTGCAGCAAAACTCTTGCAGATGACACCACCATCACCATTAAGCAGGCTGAGAAGGGTGGTGCCACAGTCATCATGTCGACTGTAGACTATGACCAGGAATGCCTACGACAACTTGACAACACGAGGTACTACCCAACAGACCATTAACCAGCGATCTCCGTGGGATCTCCCACCTGTACATGGCCATTTTCCTTGTAGCTCATTCTCGGTGTGTCTCAACACAATATCCACTTAAGAAATTATATTTTCTGACACCTTCACATGGCGCCTTACAAAACACACCAACTGCAACACAACTCAGTGCATCTACATGATCACATACCCTTGACTACTTATATACATAGGCATGGGGATGAGAGCCGTTAAAACAAGGATCACAGAACACAAAAGTAATTTCCGGTGCCAACGGACCTCCACGAAGATGTGTGCACACTCCAAAGACCTTGGGCACTCCCCTGACAGCATCAGGTGGGTTGTCCTTGAAGCCCTTTCCATGCACCTCACAGAGAGCACTCTCCAGGGTAGAGTTCTATCTACTGATCTACACGGCCTGAACGATGAAATTCCACGGGTGCAACTGACTTAAACACGCACACCAGACTGTACCCTATAATATCATTTGGACTCACACTGATAACCATCTGATGGTTACTGGCTACATCTTTTCCTAAGGATATACACATTCCTAATGACATCACCTAATGGCCAATACTAGAGAGATGATATTCGTTTGGGGCTATAACTCACATTGCTTTGCAGAGAGAAGGCCTCACTACGATATTCATTTAATTGTTATTACACTTGGCTGTCCTGGCTGTCCTGGGCCAACATGACGACCATACTATCTATACTGATGACATTGGTTAACACCAGTATAGAATAGATGCTTACACAGGTTATCTACCGTAGTATTTCTAGAACACTGTCCAAGATGGGTCTCTTCCTGTTTCTACACGGAGTTAGGTTAGCAGACGAGTCGTTCTGCTTCCTGTTTTGAATCTAACACCGCCCTCGGAAAAGAACCGGCGAGTATATCCCAGCATCATTGATGTTGTTCATCATCAACCGGAACCGGCGGCAGGGGTAGGTCATCCGGCGCAGTGACGCTGATCCAAGTGTGAGTATGGCTGCTCCCAAACACTACTTGTGAAGGGCTCTTTCACCCCGCTGAGCTACATCTATCGGTATGTTACAATGAGCAACACGCTGTATATTTGCATGCCTAAATGCACATGGCTTTCTCTGGGGCAGCTTCTCTGCTCTGCCGGTGGCTGGCTCATTGGGATCCCTTGTGGCTTAGCCTGAAATGTGACCTGACTCTGGGATAGGGCCACTCGATAGTTTACTTTTGTTTGTGGTGCTCCACACTTAGGGGTCGATTCCGATCCCGGGTCGGACAGCTCTCCGAGAGCTGTCCGTAGCCTTACCGTGCAACCGACAGGTACCTGTAGCCGGTCCGTCCTGTAGATGAAGTACGATGCGCATAACTGCCAAAAATCACTACTGCCAACCCCACCCATAGGGGACCTGTTGCCCATCACTACTGCCACCCTGTCAAGAATTCCTGTCATACGAGGGGAGGAAAACGGTAACCAGCGAAAACGGACTACATCTCCCAGGATGCTTAGCGGTTGAGAGGTTATGTAAACAGGAGAGCTGTTACATAACTCAAGGAAAACACGCCCTATAAAGGGAGGAACCGGGAGGTACAAGGCTGTCGGATATTGTGTTTACACCGACGTACCTGCTTCGTGAAGAGCAGTGTTCCGGAGTGGTGCTCCAGTAAGGCAAGAACGGAGGTAGGTCGAGTCGTTACTCCCTGGGCCGTGTCTTGCCCCATCGTCACCTGTGAAGGACCCGGAAGCTCTACCGGTCAACCATTGAGCTTCGCTTTTTGACTCGGCTGAGTCCAAGCGCAGTGGCGCTTTTGCTGGTTGGAGTCGTAACTCCCAGCCCGACCAGAGACACAGGGACTGCCAGCTGTAACGCACACCAGGAGGTGTTTGCCGCGTTACAGACTCGGAAGTCCACAGGATCGATCGAGCGGCTGCTCTCGGTTCAGTCTTCTTGCTTGTGATTGGGGTATCGGTGACGCATCACCAGGAGGTGACTCCGCGTCCCGGTGCAGTCTGAGGAAGAGGTTGAGCGGCTGCTCCCTTCAGGTAGAGACCCCGGCTGGGTGTTTCCCTGACTCCTCGATTCTCCCCAACACTCTTCGTGCCCCTCACAGCCTACCGATTGGCATTATCGGCCATTTCATTTCTGCCCTCTGTTGGCATACGCCGGGATCGGCGTATATGCAGAGGACGGTTAGGACCATCCGTGCTGTGGGCTGGTAACGTACTTAGCCTGGAGGATTCCAGTGACTATAACTTTTGTTTGTTCTTTGTATTTTATTTGCCTTCATTAAAAGAACTAACCCTTCACAAGTGGTTGCGTCCTCATTGTCGTGTCTGTTAAACGATCCTGAGACGTTCAGGGCGTTACAAAATATCCGACCTTAATAACACTAACTGTCTCCCGGTCGATAACAGACATGGCAACACTTGATGATGTGCTGGCTGCTTTAGCGGCCATGCAAGTTGAAGTGGCTGCCTCTAGGCAAGAAACAGCCGATGTAAAAGCCAGACTGGATGCTATCCAATTGGACCCGCTCACGCCCAGCACCTCCCTCACGAACCAGACCCCTGCGGTAGTAGTGGAAATGCCGGTAGCCATCCCCTTGGCAACACCAGAGAGGTACAGTGGGGATCCTAACACAGTGCAGGTATTCCTCACACAAGTGGCGCTACATTTATCGTGCAAACCAAAGGCGTTCCCCACGAGTCAGGCTCGTGTGGCTTTCCTTATATCCTATTTGGCTGGAAACGCGGCACAATGGGCCGTACCTCTGGTGAGCAGGGACGACCCCCTCTTATGTGATTGGGGTGCTTTTCGCGAGGAATTCCTGAAGGTATTCGACAGAAGGGCTGACTCGTACACGGCGGACCGTGAAATGCTTGAGTTGAGACAGGGATCCAACGACCTGGTGCAGTATCTCAACGCGTTCCGAAGGCTGGTTGCGGAAACCAAGTGGCCTGTTGCTAAACAGACGGCGCTCTTCCATCAAGGGCTGTGCGATGAGCTCAAGGACGCCGTGGCTCATATTGACCCTCAACCCAAGACATGTGAGGGCCTTATCAACCTGGTATTACGGCTGGAACATAGGCTAAGTGAAAGAAAGGGGGATCATGGGAGAAAAGGAAAATCCCTTCCATCCTATGTGACGGTGGGAAGTCCTGAAACTTCCACCGCATCCAAGGGAGAACCCATGGACATCAGCGCAATACGAGCGAGCCTCACAGCCACGGAGAAAGAGTCACGCCGTAAACAAGGATTGTGCCTATATTGTGGCAAAAAAGGCCACTACGTACGTGAATGCCCTGCCAAACCGAAGACGTCACGTTATCGGGCCAACCGGTCGGTAACAGCCGTGGTGGACATACCGGCGGAAAACTAGAGGACTCCAAGACCAGAGAAGGGGCATCTCGGAGTCACTCATCCATCCCTTCACTTTCCAACTCGGTCACTAAGGGACAACGACACCTGTTTATCACGGTGCACGTGGGAGTGCATGACCAGTGGATACCCGTTGTGGCCATGGTGGATTCAGGGGCCACTGGCATGTTTATGGACCACAACGAGGCATGCAGGCTAGGGCTAGTGCTTCTTCCCAAAGCAGTACCCGAAGACGTCTATGCGGTAGACGGAAGGCGATTGGTGACGGGGCCCATCGGACAGCACACGGGGGTCCTTCCGATGAGATATGGGAGGAACCATTTGGAACAAATCGATTTTAACATCATCCGAGCGCCCCAATATGGCGTCATATTGGGATTGCCGTGGCTACAGAAACACAACCCCTTTGTGGATTGGCCAACACATCGCATCGAAATGACGTCACCGTATTGCATCCTGCATTGTGGAATAAGAACGGAATCCCTTGACGCAGATGAGAGCGGGAGTCAGACGGTGGCTACAGCGGCAGAAAAAGATGTGGCTCTGCCCCAGGCTTATCACAGTTTTGAGGATGTATTTGATGAGGTGAAGGCGGAAGTGCTACCACCACATAGACAGTTTCACTGCCAGATCGACCTGGTGCCAGGGGCCAGCGTTCCCAGCGGCAGGCTGTATGCCCTGACGGAGCCTGAAAACGTGCATCTCCGGGGGTACCTGGATAAACTCCTCAAGCTAGGATTCATCCGCCCGTCCAAGTCTCCGGCCGCCTCGCCACTCTTCTTCATCCCGAAGGCTAATGGGGAGCTGAGAGCCTGTGTGGACTTTAGGGCATTGAATGCGATAACCATAAAAAATCGGTACCCCTTGCCTCTCATCAGTGTACTTCTGGAACAGGTCAAGAAAGCTCGTATCTACACCAAGTTGGATTTGAAAGGGGCATACCATCTGGTGCGCATGAGGGACGGAGACGAGTGGAAGACCGCCTTTAAGACCAGGTTCGGCCTTTTTGAGTACCTCGTCATGCCGTTCGGTCTGTGCAACGCCCCGGCAGCCTTTCAGTACTTTTTGAATGAGGTATTCAGAGAGGAGTTGGATATCTACGTGGTCGTATATATCGACGACATCCTCATCTATTCGTCCAGTGTGGAGGAGCACGTACACCACGTCAAAGCTGTGCTCCAAAAGCTGAGGGAAAACATGCTGTTTTGTAAACTCAGCAAGTGTGACTTCCACGTCACATCCGTGGAATTCCTCGGAGTGATGCTGAGTCCAGAGGGACAGGAGATGGCAGAACGAAAGATCAAGGCGGTGAAAGAATGGCCGGTGCCCCAAAGCGTGAAGGACGTCCAAAGTTTCATTGGCTTCGCCAACTTTTACAGGCGGTTTATAGATGGATTTTCAGGAGTGGTGGCCCCAATCACACAGCTACTGAGGAAGTCCAAGGAGTTTGTCTGGTCCCCTGAAGCGAAAAAAGCCTTTGAGGCCCTGAAAAGCGCCTTTGGTAAGGCGCCGGTGTTGGCTCACCCCGATCCGGATCTCCCCTACGTGGTGGAAGCGGACGCGACGGATGTGGCGCTGGGGGCTATCTTGTCCCAACGCAACCACGACACAGGGGTGCTTCATCCCGTTGCGTACATGTCCCGCAAACTCAACGACGCCGAACGCAACTACCATATTGCGGAGAAGGAGCTTCTCGCAATCAAGGACGCCTTCACCGAATGGAGGCATTGGTTGATGGGGGCAAGACATGTGGTATCGGTGTACACGGACCATCGGAACCTACAGTTCATGACGGCCACTAGACACCTTTCTCCCAGGCAGCTGCGGTGGATGATCTTCTTTGCGGGGTTCAACTTCCGCATCACATATCGGCCGGGGACGGAAAACCGGAAGGCGGACGCCCTGTCCCGTCAATCTGCAGTTAAGGAACCATTGCCTGCAACCGAGCGTTCCATCATTTCCCCGAGGATGGTATTGGGGATTATCCAACCGGATACTTTCCTGAGGGGAATAAAGAGAGGGATCAGGTCATTCGCATGGCGGAGGTGGCTCCTCAGTCACAGAGCATGGCAGCTGAAGGACGGGATACCCCTGAAGGGCAGGTGCCTATTGATACCCACGCCTAGGCTAAGGAAACAAGCATTCATCTGGTGCCATGACTCTCCATGCGCAGGTCATTTGGGCTTTGAAAAAACGGTGGCTAGCATGGGACGGCATTTCTGGTGGCCAACCATGAGAGTGGATGTCAGGAGGTGGGGACAGGAGTGTCCTACGTGTGCTACCATGAAGGCCGACCATGGCCGAACCCAAGGGCTCTTACATCCACTTCCGACCCCGGATAGACCATGGGATAGCATATCACTGGACTTCGTGGTGGGCCTACCGGTAGACCAGGGGATGACGGCAATACTGGTGGTGGTGGATTACTTGACGAAAATGGGGCACTTCATCCCCTGCAAGAGAGTCCCTACGGCCGGGGAATTGGCGTCACTACTCCTAAAGAATGTGGTACGACTGCATGGATTACCTGGGGTGATCGTGTCGGACCGGGGGTCGCAGTTTACTGCGCAATTCTGGAAGACTTGGTGCACTGCGCTGCATGTTAAGACCGCCCTGTCCACCAGCTACCACCCTCAAATGGACGGCCAAACCGAGCGCCTGAACCAAACGCTCAAACAGTATCTGCGATGTTTTGTGGACCAGGGCAGGGAAGAATGGGTCGACTTGCTATGGGTTGCAGAGATAGCCTATAACAACGCCACTCACAGCTCCACACAGTCATCTCCGTTCTATAGCAACTATGGCCAACATCCCAGGTTCTTGCCATTTCTACATCCGTTCAGAGAGGACAGGATTCCCGCCACAGCGGACAGGGTGGCACACATAAAAGACACGTTGATGCGCTCAAGGGCTGTCCTAATAGAGGCCAAGAGAAGATACAAGGCTGCGGCAGATAGGAAGAGAAGGCCCGGGCCACTGTACCGCACTGGAGACTACGTCTGGATATCCACAAGAAACATGAGGTTTCGAAAGAACAGTGTGTTCCATCCCAAGTACATGGGCCCCTATCGAATTACCAAGTGTATGGGTCCCGTGAACGTGAAGGTGTGCTTGCCCCAGTCATTGCGGATACACCCTGTCTTTCATGTATCATTGCTCAAACCAGCACCCTCCAAGCCGTCTGGGACACCTAGGCCGGTATGCGTGGAGTCGGAGGTGGAGTATGAAGTGTCGGGCATACGGGCGTCCAAATGGCGCAGGGGGAAGCTGTGGTACCTGGTTGCGTGGAAAGGCTATGGCCCGGAGGAGCATTCATGGGAACCGGCTGAAGGGGTTCATGCTCCGCGCTTGGTCTCCTTGTTCCATCGGCGTTTTCCTGCCAGCGCTGGACCCGTGGGGAGCCGCTGAGAGGGAGGATGTACTGTCAAGAATTCCTGTCATACGAGGGGAGGAAAACGGTAACCAGCGAAAACGGACTACATCTCCCAGGATGCTTAGCGGTTGAGAGGTTATGTAAACAGGAGAGCTGTTACATAACTCAAGGGAAACACGCCCTTATGTAAACAGGAGAGCTGTTACATAACTCAAGGGAAACACGCCCTTATGTAAACAGGAGAGCTGTTACATAACTCAAGGGAAACACGCCCTTATGTAAACAGGAGAGCTGTTACATAACTCAAGGAAAACACGCCCTATAAAGGGAGGAACCGGGAGGTACAAGGCTGTCGGATATTGTGTTTACACCGACGTACCTGCTTCGTGAAGAGCAGTGTTCCGGAGTGGTGCTCCAGTAAGGCAAGAACGGAGGTAGGTCGAGTCGTTACTCCCTGGGCCGTGTCTTGCCCCATCGTCACCTGTGAAGGACCCGGAAGCTCTACCGGTCAACCATTGAGCTTCGCTTTTTGACTCGGCTGAGTCCAAGCGCAGTGGCGCTTTTGCTGGTTGGAGTCGTAACTCCCAGCCCGACCAGAGACACAGGGACTGCCAGCTGTAACGCACACCAGGAGGTGTTTGCCGCATTACAGACTCGGAAGTCCACAGGATCGATCGAGCGGCTGCTCTCGGTTCAGTCTTCTTGCTTGTGATTGGGGTATCGGTGACGCATCACCAGGAGGTGACTCCGCGTCCCGGTGCAGTCTGAGGAAGAGGTTGAGCGGCTGCTCCCTTCAGGTAGAGACCCCGGCTGGGTGTTTCCCTGACTCCTCGATTCTCCCCAACACTCTTCGTGCCCCTCACAGCCTACCGATTGGCATTGTCGGCCATTTCATTTCTGCCCTCTGTTGGCATACGCCGGGATCGGCGTATATGCAGAGGACGGTTAGGACCATCCGTGCTGTGGGCTGGTAACGTACTTAGCCTGGAGGATTCCAGTGACTATAACTTTTGTTTGTTCTTTGTATTTTATTTGCCTTCATTAAAAGAACTAACCCTTCACAAGTGGTTGCGTCCTCATTGTCGTGTCTGTTAAACGATCCTGAGACGTTCAGGGCGTTACACACCCCCAGCCATAGGGGACCTGTTGCCCATCACCCCTGCCCCCCCACTCATAGGGGACCTGTTGCCCATCACCCCTGCCACCCCCTCTCATAGGGCTTGTGTTGCCCATCACTCCTGCCACCCCCGTCCATAGGGGACCTGTTGCCCATCACTACTGCCACCCCCACCCATAGTGGACCTGTTGCACATAACTACTGCCACCCCCAGCCATAGGGGACCTATTGCCCATCACTACTGCCACCCCCACTCATAGGGCTTATGTTGCCCATCACTACTGCCACCCCCAGCCATAGGGTACCTGTTGCCCACCACCCCTGTCACCCCCACTCAGAGGGGACCTGTTGCCCATTACCCCTGCCAGCCCCACTCATAGGGGACCTGTTGCCCATCACCCCTGCCACCCCCACTCATAGGACGGGTGATGCGCAACACATCCATCATACTCCAATATTAGGAATGTCAGCAAAATACATCCCCCCTAACATCATGACAACAGTGTGTAGTCTGTGACAAATGCCCACAACAGTGATTATGACTTCGAACATACAATGTAACTAACAGCACATGTGTGGCCAACAAATGAGTGTGCCCTACACAAGGCAAGCATCACTATAGCACTGTGTCAATGTAAAAAGAACACCCCCTCACTGTGTAGAACAAAAGTTAAGTGTGGGCTTCCAAACTGCAGCAGATGTTGAGCATTGTGGTGATGGGGTCTAAACCCCCCCCTCATCACAGTGACCAAAAGGTAAGTGTCATCATGGTCAAAGCTGCAAATAACAAACAGCATGTATGATCCTGCTCCCAACACATTAAACACTTCTGGGGCGAAGTAGTGGTTGTGTTCCATTCCCACAGAGATGTGGTGAGGCTAACAGTGCTGTGAAAACATAACACTCTCTCTGCCATGTGCAGACAGGCACCACACATGGGGGCTGACAATGCATACAGTGTACAATGACACAAGAGCAGAAGTGACCATAACAAATCATACACACATCTCGAAAATAGACACACTAATCAAAACAACCTGTGTAGACTGTAGGTGTCAGCTCACAAACTCCCATTCCATGCCAGCAATGGCACCTAACAACCAGGATGCATGTGCACAATGATGTGATATGACTCACAGGAACAGCAGGGAAAATCACAGAAACAGCATCCAGACAAAGGCCCACAACAGCAATACCAATGCACTGATGCAGATGCACAAACACAAACAGGCAACCTCACACTGCACATCTGACACAACATGTGTGTGTGTGTGTGTCTCAGTATCCCCAGGCAACTACACAACACATGAGGGGGGCTAAACCACAGTGACACAGATGTGGACACAGTGCCATACAAAAGTAAACCATCATTGGGACACCCATAGTGGGCAATCAGGCATTGTGAGATGAGAGGGAGCACAACAGACACATGTGACACAAGCTTGAATGAACACCAACTAACGCTGCAAGAGACTGACACAGAACAGCACTACCCCCAGTGACCAGACATTGGGGTGACACAAGCATGTATGACACCTCCACTGTGATGACAAAGGCAGATGTCATACAAACTGGGAAACCCAGACATGTGTCCTGCTCCACAAACGTACATCACACATACACAAACACAAATCACTCAGCATGGCCCCTCATCCATGGACAAACGGGAGCTAGGGGACCATCCATGCAAACATTTACATCAGTCCACCCTCAACAACACACACCCTGAACTGCAACAATGTTCATTTGTGAAGCCCACATGGACAGGTGACATTGCACATGCACCCATGACAAACACAGGAATGTTGGGAGGAACTAAGTTGCACAGACTCATCACACAAGGACAGTTTACAACCCCGGGGAATGACAGACATACTGCACAGTATGCGGTACATGGCCATGACGTCAAAGCTCACGTAACCTTCAGAATACCTGCCACAGTCCCAGGACAATGCAGAAGCCAGGGAGAACCACAAGGCACACATGCTGACACCTGCCAACATTGCAGCCCTAAATCCGACAAGTGGTAGCAGTCACACACACATACACATGTCTCAATCACTGAAAGGTACCACCTAGGGACAACTACATGATATTGCGAATAAACAAGTGCCTTGGGGAACCCTGACTGTGTCCTATCTGTGTCTGACAACATCATCATCACTCAGAACTGACAAATCCCAATGATGATACACCAATTAACAGTAGTGTGTCATGCACCCACACATCTGGTAGCCCATGGCAAAGTAGTGGGATGAACACAGTACCACTCAGCAAGCATCAACAACAGGAACATATCAAGGGAACACTGCCTGTGTATGAAAAGGGATGTGTACACACACACATGCTCATACAACACACACCATGGGCACAGGCTATGTCACGGGACAACACACTTGCTTGAGGGGACCCGACTCCTGTGGAAGCCCAGCTGTGCCAAACAATTTCACAGCACGTTTCACTCATGTCAGCAGAACACTTGGTCAGTCAGCCATCAGTTACCACACAATGAAGGGTCTGGTCACAACAGCTTGGGTGAGTCTCCCCTAAGTCATCTGCACATGCTCAAAACATATGTCTAGCAAGTTGCACAGAGGACCCAGTTGCTCCTATACCAATGATGCCCACACCTGTAGGTCCAGTGGTGATGCGCACAAAGTCTGTGAAATTGACAAATTGGACAATGGGAAGCACATCATATGTGCATGGGTGCAAGCCAGAGATATGACCGTGCAAATGAAATGTTCACAGAGATATCCACAAATAGTTGATAATGACATACCCAGGTAGTTGCAAAGGATGACATGGATACCCACCAGAAAAGGATACATATATCATGGACCACATGGAGTACCTCACATCAACACATCAGTATTCAACATTGGAAACATTACAGGTGCAAGGGCATGTTAAACATCATCAACATAATATGCAGCTAAATCAAGTTCACAGGGATAAAGAAAAAAGTTTTATTCAAAATATTAAAAGTTACATGTCCGTTCAAACAAAAGGCCAATGGCCAGTCCATGTCCAAATACCAAGGAGTGAACTAGAGTTACAACTGTCACACGTTGCTTGCCTGCACTGCTAAGGACTGGGGTCATCCCCTCGGAGGGGCATACATGGGGCAGGCCAGGCACCGCAGGGACAGGATCAGGATGCAGCAGAAGGAGGCAGTGAAGAGGTGGTGGATGCAGGCGAGACACTTGCAACTACAGAGGAGCTGACTGAAGTGGTGGGTGCAGTCACAACTGTGGGGCACAAGTCAGATGCGGTGGGTGCCGGCACAACTCCAGTGGGCAGGTCAGATGGAGTGGATTGGGTCCCCACTGCAGTGTCCAAGTCAGACGGGGTGGTCATGGACTCCACTGCAGTGCCTACATCCATGGGAGCGGAATGGGGTGCAGGTGAGGTCGGCAGGACAGGGGGGACACGGTCCCCAAATCAGTGTCACTAGCCATCTGACCAGGTGTGGAGGAGCAAGTGGTAGGGGGGAGGGCCTTAGCATTTTGGGGATGGTGTATCTGTGGGTGGGGGAACCTGGGACAGGGAGTGGCGGGGGAGCCTCTGGAGTGGTGGCCTGGGGGATGGAGGATGGAGACTTTGCCTTGGAGCTGTGTGGTGTCGGGAGGGACTTGCTCTTCCGACTCCGGGGGGACTTGTGGGTGGGGGCCTCAGTCTGACTGCACCTGGGGGAGGGTGTTCTGGGTGTGAGGGGCACTCCCCTCTGTGTGTGGGGACTTCCTCTTCCCCTTGTAATCAGGATCTGCTGGGTCGGTGGGGAAGAGGCCAAGGTCACAGTGGAAGAGTTTCTGGGGAGATGGGGTTGCCGGTGAGGCAAGGGAAGGGGGCGGGCGGGAGAGGTTTCGGAGGACTGCGGAGTGGTTGGGGATGACTGTGTGTGTGTGTGCAAACCAGCCCCTGTGAGTATGGTATCAGTCCCCTGCGCTGTGTGCCTCTACTTGCCCTCTATGCCACTGGGTCCCCCCGACTCCTCTCCTTCTGTCCCTGTCAGGCTCTGTGGCTCCTCCTGGTCCGTGGAGCTGTCCCCTCCTGTGGCCGTGGATGTATCTGGATAGGAATAACAAGTAAGAGAACAACATCAGTCACCTGCACCGACTGCACACACCACAGTGAGTACATCACATCACAGGGCAAGCCCTGGCATCATCAGCTGAACACAGCTCAAAGTGCCAACACTGTTTAGAATAAGCCAATTGACATTCTCAACATCAACCATGGCACACATATCCCTCCTTGACGTGCACACATATCTCTGTTGCATGTTGGATGCTAATACCCCAATGTGCCGACATGCACCACCCACACATTAGTTGGACATGCAAGTGAACATGTAGGAGTATGTCACTATATACACATCACATCTCTTGCTACTGACTCAGATGAAGGGATGGGCAGAGACTCATTTCACATGTTTTTGATGCATGCCAGCTGCACACACTATGATGTTCTCATGTCCTGATGGGCAATGCCACAATGGGGTGCATGGTGCACAATTGAACACAATGCAGGATCACTCATAGCAAGTTAAATGCCATGGCACTGGGATGCCTGGAAAGTCAGTCAACACTGTCTCCTGTCACAGGGGCAGGGCATCCAGACAACAACAATATGCACTGACTCACAATCCTAGCTCAGGGTTAAAGCTAACTCTGCAGATGACCGGCACACTTGCCCATCCCCTGCAAACAACATATCCAGGACCCAGAAGACCCCACATCATGCAAATCAGACATATGAGTCTCTACAAACACAACTCCCTGTACATTAACACATCACAGTCTGTCATGCATGTAACCCAGCTGCATGAAGGACACAGTTGCATACACCATTGTGCACTGTCAGATGATCACACACGTATATGTCACACAGGTCTTGTCTCTCACAGTCACATCTCAGATGTCCTGCTGACCCTCTGAATCATGGACACCCCAGTTGTACATAACAACAAGCCACACCATAATGACACAGAGGCAGACACCTGAGGGCACATGTCACTAAGCACAACCTGTAATTTAATACACAGGAGTGGGATTACAGAGTGTTTCTAAATGCCCTTGAGGAGGCATGACTGCCCAGGTCTACATGAAACAGTGTTTGGCCCTGGACAGTAGTCAGGTGGCTAAGCAAGTGTGACATACTTGATATACATACTCCTGAGGCCAAACATTGGAGTCCCCTGCTGCATGGGTTTGTTTGGAATACCCCAGCCACATGTGGCGAGTCAGACCAGCAATTGGAACACATCTCAAGGGCACACACAGATCACATGTCAGATCTCAGGCATTGGGCAAACAATTGACCCACCCATGAAACACACAACAGAGCCACGGGAACAGATTCTGTCCGGTAGATGAAGCATAGCTGACTGCAGGGACACAGTGCCCTAGTGACACAAGCACCAGACTGGAGAGCCACACCTGTGGAACAGATGAGGAGGGTGCATCACACAATTGGGGGACCTGAGTATTGGACTACGAGACGTAATGTGGAAGTGTGACCAGGCCAAAAGACTGCAATCAGCATGTCAGACATAGTACACAGATTAGGCATGGACTTACCTCCTTCCCGCTGCTGTCTGGCCTTCAGTTGCCTATCCAGGTCCGGGAAGACCACCGCCAGTATCTGGAGCATCTGGGGGGTCAGGGTCCGGTGTCCGCCCCTCCTGCTTGGAGGTGACAACTTCAGCTGGACTCTAGCTATCCTCCGGGTCCAGCCCCGAAGGTCCTGCCACCTCTTCTGGCAGTTGCGGATCCGGTGCTTGTAGACCCCTACCGAAAGAACAGCCCGGGCGATGGTCAGCCATATCTGCAGCTTCTGGTGGGCATCAACCTGTGAAGATGACAAATTTAAAAGTCCATTAACACACATGCCCCAGATTTGTGCTGCACACATTTGGATATACATATCATCATCACAAAGGGAAATGAGTTACACAGGTAGTGCAACCATGTGGAAGGACAAATCACCTGCATGTCTGACATGTTAACAATGCCTGGATAGTTTAAGCTTGCACTAATGCACTTTAGCAGCAGGACACCTGTTCATTACATGTACCTACACACTTTGGGGGATGAAAGTAGTCAGTGAGAATGCTTGCCACTGGTGTACACACTGCTAATACTGCTAGTCAGACAACATGCATATTTAGGAAGTCAGTGGACTGCACACTGACCTGCTCCCCTGGTTTCCCATAGAGCTTGCTGTACTGTGGAAAAAGCCCGTCCAGCAGGGCCTGGTTCTCCTCCTCAGTGAAGGCTGGGGCCCTCTCCAGAGTACATGCCAAAGCAGGAGCCAGAGGATGCAGAGACAGCAGCAGTGGTAGCAGGGATGTGGTACAGGAGCATGTAGTACAGGCAAGTGAGCTCCCTGGGGGCCAGCCAGCCTTAAATCTGTGCTGCAGAGGCAGACTCTGTGCCATGTGTCCCCAGTGATAGGTCCAACACGGTTGCATTCTATGAATCTGGCCAATCCATGGAAATGTACGACTCGTACACGCCTTCCGCATCGTTCAAATCTTTACCTTCATAAAACACTTGAAATTGCAACATTGTTGTAGGCATCCAACTGAATTTCCAGTGCACAACTCGTACAAGTTTTGAATCCGCATCCGTCTCCAGGACAGTCCAGAGCCAATGGGTGCACTCGGCTCGGTCAACTGACTGTGTAATGCGTATTTTGAAAATACACACACCCGTCTCCATACGATTCAATGGTCAAGGCGTACGCCAGTCTCGGACCATGCCTGCCCGATGCGTATGCATGATAGTCACCCGCGTCGGACCTCATTGCAGTCAATGACAAAGCGTTCGCACGGCTCGGTCATGAACCGTGCAATGCGTACGCATTGTCACCCGCGTCGGACCTCATTGCAGTCAATGACAAAGCGTACACATGGCTCGGTCATGAACCGTGCAATGCGTACGCATTGTCACCTTTGTCGGACCTCATTGGTGTGACTATTCGACGGATTCAACACACAATTACTTGCCAGGGACACCTGTGCACACCTACCACACTACAGCATTGGCCACACAGTGTCCCATGGCATGTAAGGCTGCATTCCCTGGGTGTTTGGGGGGGCCACATTTGATTTGTTGGGTAGCACTTTTGTGCTGCCACTCCCAGGCTGTGCACATGGGGGCAGAATCCTTTGTGTCTTGTGCACATTACCACTGTGATGTGCAATTGTACAGTAATGGGCATGAGTCACGGACACAGTTTCATGTTGGATATGTTTGGGGCTTGTCACATACATCCTGAGACCAGGGGGCGATGGCATGTAAGTCACAGTGAGACCTGTAGCCACAATACTGATGTGCACCCACAGTCTGTGTGCATGTTGTGTCTCAGACGTGTCTGATCAAATGTGCCCAATGAGTTACAGTCTCCACATCCATGTGGTATATGCATCAACCTTGATGGTGTGTGTGTCTAAGAGACGTACATGTAGGGCTTGCAGGAACAACAGTGGCCACTACCTGTGGTACTTACGCTTGCCTTGTGGTGTGTACGTGATACGCTATGTCCATGCCAGTGTCGATGTGGTAATACAGGGACCCTGGGTTTCTGCATGGCAAAGATCTGTGATGCCTGGGAGACATCAGGCCTCACTTGTCACAGTGGTGTGTGTTTGTAATGTCACAGCAGTACATAGGTTGGGTGACAAAGCCAGATGATTGGCCATTGCACAACATGGGACTCATATGAACATGTGGAATTAAGATGTGAGGTGATGGTCATGTAGGTGACATAGGTGTCCATGCCCTACAGCACACACCTCAGTACATTGCGTAATGTCATAATCTATCATGTGATATTGAGCCTGGTCATGGCCACATGGGTGGATGAACTGACAAACGTCCTTTGTGCAGCTCTGTACTGCAGGGCACCAGCTGTCAATAGACCATTCCCAGACCTGATTGAGTGAGGAGTTGGCGGAGCAGTTGGCACCTCATCTGCTACCTGGCCAGACATACCCTGCAGCAATGGGAGTCCTTATCCTGCCTGACAGGTGGAACTCTATCAAGGTATAAATATTATCAGCTGTCAGGATGGTGGGCAACTAAATCCTGGGAATCTGATTCATCGAACCCTAAGTTTGATCATGTATCAAGGAGTTGTAGATGGAAGCAGGAGGTATCTTTTTGGTACTGGGCCATCCTAGAGGTGGAAGCTATAACAGAATCCAAACTTTATAAACTTTGGGGCAATGTTATAAACTCAGATTCTAATCTCATGGAATTATGGGGGGATTCTTTTACCATGCTACATGCGGTGGTTAAATTAGCTCCACTTAAAAGAAACCATTTATATACTGCATACAGAGCCTATATCTCCCCAAAAAAGCTAACAAAGATAACAGGCTTATGCCATCATTGCCCAAGATGTAAAATGCCTGCAGCCGACGATTGCCATATGTTTATAGATTGTCCTGAGATAGTAAGCTACTGGGCCACGGTGCGAGACTTTTTAGTCGAGGTATTACATAAACATATTGAAGTCACTCCAGAAATTATTATGTTCGGACTGCACACAGACTACCATCTTAACGATCCGACATCCAAATTTATTTTTTATGTGATTATCCTGGCAAGACGAGAGATATGTAGAGCCTGGAAAAACATAAGTGCTCCAATCTTTACAGAGTGCCTGAAATATATAATATATACTAGTGAATCCGATATGGCATGTGACGGAAACAGTTATGGAAAAATTTGGGCAGCCCTTGTTGCATGGCGGAATAGATAAAGAACATTCCAATGATTTCACCTGGGCACTGTTGGTTTGATCCCTCCAAAATAGCGCTGGGTTATCTGGTAGCGTGAAAAGGAGTGGACATTAAAAACAGTGGTTGCTTGAGGGTCTGAGCCTCTCTCTCTCCACACCGGTCTCCAATATCAGGGCTGGGTTATGTTGATTGGTGGGGAGAGGTTGTGGCCTCCCATCAGGAATGCCCATCTTGGTATATGAGGAAAAAAAAAAAAAAAAGACATACCCTACAGCACTGACCCTAGAGGTGAAGGTGATGGCAGCCCTGCACTTCTTTGCTACTGGTACCTTCGGTCGGGTACTACGCGATGTCTTGGAGGGGATGTTGCATTTCCTAGACCTGTACATCAAGTTTCCGAGACCAGCTGAACTCCCTGAAATAAAGGATGCCTTTTATACACTGGGGAGGATGCCGAATGTCATCGGATCTATTGATGGGACACAAGTGGCCCTGATACCACCACAGGCACATGAGCAGGCATACCGGAACAGGAAGCACTACCACTCCAGCAATGCTCTGGTGGTATGTCTTGCTGACAGGTCTATCACACATGTGTGTGCATGGTTCCCTGGTTCTGTGCACGATGCCTACATAATGAGGAGTAGTCGCATTGCAACGCTGATGTCACAGATGCCAGCTCAGCATGCCTGACTTGTCGGCGTGTACTGACTGTTTCTCATTGTGTGTGTTTGTCAATGTTGTATTCCCCACTCCTACAAAACTCAGCTACTTGTTCATTTTTGTGTGTGTAGGTGACTCCGGATACCCCAACATGCCGTGGTTGCTGACACCCCTCCGGAACCCTGTGACACCAGCAGAGATGCACTACAATGAGGCACATGGTCGGAGCAGGAGGGTGATTAAGCGGACATTCGGCCTCCTGAAAAGCCGCTTTCACTGCCTGGACAAAAACGGAGGGGCCCTCCCATATGAACCTGCAAAGGTGTGCAAAATAATCCTTGTATGCTGCATGCTACACAACATGGCAGTGTGGAAGAAGGTGCCTCTCATCCAGGATGACGATGACCAACATCCGGCACCTGTGGAGGATCCCAGCCTGGACCAAGATGCCAGTGATGATGAGGATGAGGGTGACGTCCGCTCACAGCTCATCCACAACTTCTTCACCTGAATGTGAGTTTCCAGGGTTGTTATGTCAATGTATGGAGTTAGCCTGGAATGTGTTATGGATGCTCTGTTGCTGTCTGAGTGTGTCTGTGTGCCACTTGACTGAATGCGTGCAGTGATGTGTCCATTCAGGTGGTGTGTACTCCACAATAGGGTAGTACTGCTCACATGTTTTTGTGTAGGTTTCTTGCGATATGTTTTGTGCATGTGAATTGCATTTCTCCCCTGTTCTGCTGTGCTTTTGACTGTGACTTGTGTCTGTCCTTCACAGGGTAATTTGCCTGTTGTATGTTCAACACTGACCCCCAACACCCAGAATCCGACACCAGTGTGGGAGTAGTCAATTGACATCAAGTGATGTGCCACACACCCCTGGACTACAATTCTCAGACACTCTGTGACTGTGTGTCCACCGTAACGTACAATTGCCTTGCAACTATTTTTGAATAAACATGTTGCTGATGTGTAATGAACCTGTGCTATGCTTTGTTAGGTGCGTTGTCTGTCTTCCCACATCTGACTGACATTGGCTTACCTCACCTGTGGACTTGTTACCACTGACTGTGGATAGGTGTTGTGGTTGTGCATACCTATGTGTTTCAAGTCAACATCATTGTGTGGGATGAGTAACATGGCCATGGTGAGTATGTGTTGTGTTGCCATAGTGGTGTGTCTCCCTCACATGTGTCACATCACCATAACTCACCTAACGGTGGTCACATTGTTGCAGCATTTGGCATGCACTGTGTTGTGTAGCAGATCAACATCTCCATGACACATGACAATTTGGAATCACAACAGAGGCAAGTATGGTGTACTGGTGAGTTTATTTTCGAACATGTGTGAGGAAAGTGAACAGGATGGTGGGTGCTGTACATTGGTTTTGGAATCCAAAGTTCACATCTGAGTTGGAAGTGCTGGTAGATGAAATGTTCAGAGTAAAGTCCACAGTCATCTGCTACATTGGCCCAACATGAACCCTCCATGTTATGTGGGCAAGTTGTGTGCGATTGAACAAAGTGAACGGGTTGAGCACAAAGAACATTGTCCAGAACAGGTTTAGAGGCCCTGGGGGATGTGCTGCCTCTCACATGTCCTTCTTCGGACGACCCCTCTTCTTCCTGGGGGGGATCCTCAGGTGCAGGCCTCAGCGGTGCAGGGGACTCTCCGCCAGAGTCCTACTCCCTCCCTGTGGCGCTGACAGATGGTGTTGCAACAGATGTTGTGGCCACATAGGGAGGTGTGGACAGGTTTGTGTAGATCTGGCGGAGGCATTGGAGTATATTCTGATGCACCGCAGTAAGGGCATCCCACTTGGCCTCCATGCAGGCATGGTGGACAGCCTGCTCCTGTTGCATGTCCTTGAGGATCCCCACTACCTGGCCAAATCCTCCAGTGCTATCCTGGTACGCATCTATGATGTGTGCCAGTTGGGGGTCATCATGCAGTCCAGACCCCTCTGCAAGGTGCGCCCTCTGCCTCCCACCCCTCCCAGCACCCCTATCCACATGGGCAGGACCAGCGGCGTGCCGCACAGGTGACACTGGGACCCCTTTGTGGGGTTGCTGGTGGTGTTTGTTGTAGCTTCCGGGGGGTCCTGTGTCCCTGTGCTGTGGGTGTTCAGTGGCCTTGGTCTGTCCGTGTTGGTGGGGGTGCCTTGTCGGTTTCCAGATGCTTGAGGCGTGGGTACAGGGGGTGCAGATGTTGATGCTGCTGGTGCTGCATGATGACTCACACTGGAGGGGCCAGGTTGGTCGTCGTCATCCGAAGAGGACAGAGACAGAGTCACACCAGAGAGCTCAGTGTCCACCAGAGTCTGGGCCTGGGAATCCTCTTCATTTGGTGCTGGGTCCACAGCACCACCTGTGTTTGGAAGAGACACCCAATGTGAGTTATGTTTCTACATGCATCGATGGTTCACAAACATGACATTTTCTATTGTACGAACAGATGCCTGCCTGTACACTGCTTTTTCCCAGCTTGTCACAGACAGAGTTTGATATTGTTGTTGCCCATGTCCCAGCATGGCCTTGTGCTCCCCACAACAGAGCCCAGTGTCAGACATCCTGTCAGTCCCTTCTCACTCCCTGTTGGGCGAGTATGGTTCAGTTGGAACTTGCTGGGCCATGTGGGTGGGTGTGGATTGTCTGTGAATGCAACTCCCTTCATGCTCTTGGCTGCACCCCCCTTCCCAGCATGCCCATACTTCCTCCCTCTTGACTCTGATTTCCTGTGAGGGGGTGTGACAGCAATGGCAAGATGGCTGACTGTGAAGTCCTGGTATTTGTTGTAGCCCATTTCCCAGCAGGGCCGTGTGCTCCCCACAACGGAGCCCAGTGTCAGACATCTTGTCAGTCCCTTCCCACTCCCTGTGAGGCGAGCATGGTTCAGTGTATGCTTCCTGGACCATGTGAGTGGGTGTAGATTGTTTGTAACTGCAAGTCCCATCATGCTCTTGGCTACACCCCCTTCCCAGCATGCCCATACTTCATCCCTCTTGACTCTGCTTCCCTGTGAGGGGGTGTGACAGCAGTGGCAAGATGGCTGACTGTGAAATCCTGGTGTTTGTTTGGCTACAAGTCCAAAGAGATCCCTGTGCTTCCCAGTACGGGGTGTCTTTTGATGATGTTTCACAGAGGTGTGAGTCAATGCATTCTACCCGGTGAGTTGTGTGGAGTTTGTGTTGAGGGGGGTGTGTGTCTCCACATGCTGGTAAGTATGGTGAGATCTGTCAGTCCTCCTTCCCACCCAGCCAAACATCCCACCATGAAACGTGCTGCCATTGGAGTGCATGCAAGTTGTCTTTCAGGACGTCAGTCAGTGGTGCCCTGCTTCTGATTTGCGCACATGCCCTACAGAGCCTTGTTCTCCCCACAGTAGGACCCAGTGTCAGCCATCTTGTCAGTCATTTTCCACTCCCTGTGATGTGGGCATGTTTCAGAGAGGTGTTGATGGGCCAATTTTGAGGGGGAGCATTATCTGTGACTACAAACCCCATCATGCTTTTGGATACACTCACTTCACCTACATCCCCACAATTCCTTCCTATCAGTCAGCTGCACTGTGAGGTAGTGTGTTTGTGGTGGCAAACTGTCTGGCAGTGTCTATTTAGCATTGTGCCACTGCCTTGCTCTATTTGTTTGTAGGTTGGTGCATGTCATGACACAGTTCCAAGTCACTATGAGATGGCAGGTATTGTGTTTGTCTGACTGGCATACACATCTTGGGTTGATTATCTATTGGTTAGTGTAGCTTTGCTTGTGGTGCATGGTTTCGCTGTCCCCTTGCCACACAATCTTGGGTATGTTGTTTGTGTACCCACCAGGCTCTGGTATGTCTGTTAGCCCATGGACGCTCTCTGGTGGTAGGATGTCCCGCACCTTCTCCTCCCAGGTCCTGAAGTAGACTGGTTTGGCAGGAGGGCCACCGCCGGTGCACTGACTCAGGGCGTGATCTTTTTCAATGAGTTTTTTGACCCTCCTGCGCACGTCATACCACCTGTTCTGGATATCGTCTTTTGTGCGCCTAGCTGGTGCTTGTGCATTCACTTTGTCCACAATCCTCACCCACATCTTTGTTTTCTGTGACATGGGGGTCCTTTGGACCAATGTACCAAGCAAATGTGGCTCTACTCTGATGATCTCGTCTACAAGCACTTCTACTCACTATCTGTGAACTTTGGATTCTTCTTTGGGGGCATGGTGATGGGTGGTGGTGGTGAGTCATGTGTGTGTGAGGGTGCAAGTGAGGGTGGGCTGGTGTTTGTTTTGCTGGCTGTATGTGTGTGTGATGTTGGATGAGGTGCTGTTGGTGTGTGAGTTGTGTGATGGGTGAGTTGTGAGTGTGTCTGTGGTTGCTGTGTAATGGTGTTTGCTGCTGGCTGTTTCTCCTGTTTGCAAGGGATCATGGTAGTGATTGTAGTCCTTTATATAGTTGGAGTTGTGGGTGTGTCTTTGTCCCAGGTTTTTTTTTATTTGGTATTTATTGGCTTTGTCATTGCTTGTTTGGTCCTTTTTTTGTCTTTTTAACTTTGGGTTTTGTAGGCATGAGGGAGACGTTCATCTGATGGATACCGACGCTGATGTTGTCTCGTACAGGCTTCTCCGCCTTGTTCACGCTGCCTATCTTCTGTGTTTCATACGCGTCGGTCGCGAAGGTCTCTATTGCTTGTGGGCCCGGTTTTCTGTGCATGTCGGTCGTGCGGCATGGTCTCCGTGCGAGTCGGTCTGAGTTTCCACGCATTGCATCGTACTGCGCCGATCAGACATCGCAGGTACGGGTCGGTCGGGTTCATTCCGGGTTCTTGTCGGTCGGTGAAATTCGCGTCGGTTTTCCGGCCGGATCACTATTTTCCCTACGGCTCGGTCGTACGGCTTGTATTCCGTACGTGTTGGTTGTAATTCACACGCGTTGCATCGTACTGCACGGGTCATACGGCGCTAGGTCCGTGTCGGTCGGTATCCGGTCCGGGTCCGTGTCGGTCGGTTCGTTTTGCGACCGGAATCAGAATCGGCCCCATATATGTATGTTTAATTGTTTTTATATTACATTTATCATTTATCAGTTTTTAAAAAATGTAAATAATTCTAACTATGTTTTTATTAAATTATGTATTATTTAATTATTTTTATATTATTTTTAAGACATTTAAAAAAACAATATTTTAAACAACGATAGTTTAAGCAACGATATTTTGGTTTTGATATTTTTGTACTTACCATTGTACAGATAGGCTGTCGATATTCTGTCCATCGATATTGTAGACTTGATATTCCTGTACCTTGATATTCAATCAGTGATCCACCCAAGGTCCCAATCCATTCATGAGACTCTTCCACACAAGTAGCTAATGCCTCCACTGGAGTCTCCCCCAATGCAGCCACTTGGCCCATATGTACACCATCTGCTAACAAAGACTTAAAGTGCTTCCCCACAAAGTATTTCATTGGAAACTGCCAATGATTTGGCTGAAGGATGAGCTTTGACTGCCCCTGAGTCTGGAGATCCAGATGACCCTCCTGGGAGCCTGTCAGGAGAGGGTGAAGGTGCACAGTCTCCTTTACTCAGTTTTTCTTCCTTCTTCTTTACTACCTTCTTTCCTTTTACTGCATTTTTCTCTTAAATGGAGGCATCCTCTTTCACCAGGTTTAAGTCTTATAGTGTTAACAGGTCACTTTTCCTGTACTTAAATGCTCCCTCCTTGCATCTTCAGAACCTCCTTACTATTTGTCCTGTTCTTAATGCAGTCAACTTTACTTCCACCACTTGCAAGTGCTTGTTGCCTGGATATCACTTTTGGGGAACTTTTAATTTTCTTCCTTTTAGTACCCTTGTTTTTAAGCTCCTTATTCCCTTCTTTGCTTGCCCCTTTGCTGTTTTAATGCTATTTTTTACACTGTAATATTGCTGGGTTTACTTTTCCAGCTATATCCACTATAGACACCCCCAGGAGAGAGAAGATAGATGGCCTGGGTTAGATAAAGCAGAGGGGAAAGGAGCAAAGAATGAACTCAGTGCAGTCTCAGGCGCTCAGGAGCTCCAGGGAGGGTGGGCAATCCTTTGTTGCAGAAGCTGCACCAGCCTAACGCCGGCCACATCCGCGCAGACGGGATTGACGCGGCACTAACTTCAGCCATCTCTCTGTAACAATGCTCACTTGCCTCTCCAGTGCGGGTCTACACACTTCCATAGCCACGCTCACTGCTCAGCACACGTCGGTCTCGGACTCCGTCTCAGACTCCAAGGTTAATGAATATCTGCAAGATATGGGAGATGCTGGGGCCCTTCATCACATTCCGCAGGGGGCCCCACCATTTTGCATTACCTAACTGAAATAGGCAGCTGTCCCAGTGCTGTTCCTGGATTTACAGGCATGACTATGCTAGTAATCTGTGTCAAATACAAGCAACAAATAAACAGTGTTCTGCATTGGCCACGAAAGATCAAAATTATCAAGAGATGGATGGATGGATGGATGGATGGATGGATGGATGGATGGATGGATGGATGGATAGATGGATGGATGGATGATTGGATGGATGGATGATTGGATGGATGGATTCATCTATCCACCCATCTGTGGAAGCTTTGCTACCAGAGATCATTAGTGTATTATTATGGAGGCATAAAAGGCAAGCTCGTAGAGGTTCAGGGACCCCCTGGAATTACGGCTCAGAAGTGTTTAGTCAAAACTCCTCATAGCTGTGGATCTTCAGGTGAGTAGGGCTTCCAATCAGTGTCAGAGAAGAACCCAAAGGTAGAAGTCGCTAGACTATTGAGTCCTGGATCAATTCTCAAATCCAGATATTGGTGTAGTGTCAAGGTCTGTAGGAAGTTGTAGGAGCTGGAAATTTCAGCAACATCTGAACAAGTAAAGGGCTACTAAAGCATTGAAAACATATGAAAATGGCACAACAACAAACTGCCTAACATTCTGTGTTCACTGTGAGCATTTCGCTCTCACCCTCCATTCACAGTTGTCTGTCACCACACCACTCCTGAGGAAGCATGTCAGATGGGTCAACCAGAAGGAGAGCGAGTGCTACAAAAAGGGACATTATTGCATGTGGCTTCTCTGGGCAAGTCAGTTTGTTCCTGTGTTTCATGTGTCTGCACCAACTTGAGTCTGAGCTTGACATTAATTCATTGGTTCCTGCAATCACTGGCTTAAGTTTGTAATCATATTTAAATTGCTGGCATCCAGATAACTAGTGGATATAGAATGTGGCACGAAGATATAGGATGCGCAAGCATCTGGAGCTGGTGGTGCCATATGATTAGAACTAATATTTATGCAATCAATAAGGAGCTTTTCACTTCCAATCCGGGAAGGCATAACAATAGCCTGAATGTAATTAACACCGACTATATAGTGGAATGTGCTAAGGTGGAATGTTTTCTCCTAATGACATTCTGATGCTGACAGAACATGGCAGTGGAGCCATGTAATGTATTGCTCCATGCGTTTACTCATCAATACATACACCTTGTAATAATAATATTAACTTGTGTGTGCTGTATTAAACAAAATGCTACTACCTATAGGGAAAGCTACGTTTACACAATCAAACTATAACCATGTCTTTGCTCTGGTTAACTGACCACTTGAATTGTTTTCAAGTTAACTGTGAGTTTTACCTTCTTCTTTTCTCTGAAGGTGCCTTATTGAAGAGCATGTGTTTGTTTGAAAAGGGTTTTATCATCGAAAACTGTTAGATTACACATGTTAAACAGAGGGAGTTGGTGAGGCGAAGCTTCCAGAATCTTCTATTGCGGATTGCGTGCTCCTTAGAATAGTTTAGCAGATCCTGTCCTGGCTTTGCTGGGAAAATACCTTTTTGGAACTCTCTCAAAACCTGCAAGATGTCCATGTGACTTGTATAGCTCGCCCTCTCATGCTGCCAAACATGCACACAGTTTGCTAACATGTGTGCAACATGGTACAGTAACTATTGATAATGTTTTTATTTTGAAATAGGCTATGTTATAACAAGAACCTTGAGTGCCCAGCTATTCAAAAATTCATCTGAGGTAATCTTTAGACTTTATAGAGTAGATTAACAAAATCACACCTAAATTTTCATTTTTTCACCATCTAGTTTAAGGTGTATATCGCTGTCTTGAATGGCCCTGCATGAACTGCCTTGCAATTTCGTCCCAGACTTTATTTGTACCACCTCTTTGCAAGCCGGCAAAACATGTTTACTTGATTATAATCTTTTCGGCTTTAAAGTATTTGTTTCATGATGGTAATACTGGGGAACATTATTTGAAATGTTTGTGTTTGATTATATCCTGGCGAATTACAATATGTATTAACATTTTCATAACATCTACAAATAGGAAAAATATAAGTTTAAACACGGAAACAGGAATCTAGCAATTATGAATTATAAAAAAACAAATACATGGTAATTATCTCTTTAATCTTTATGCAGGCCCATTTCCAGACGATACAGCTGCTTAAACTTAATTACAAGTAAATATGTAATTAAACATTTGGCAAGATGTGCATACACATAAAAATGTAAAAACAAATCCCTGTGCCCTAAGGAACCAAGTCCTAGCAGAACAATATATTTTTATAACAATTATTTTCTGTTTTACTTTTAATAATAACATATTATGAATGCTGTTTAGTTATGATCATCATGATTTAGAATTCACTAGCAAGTTGTATAAGCATCGCCACTGCATTGGTTCAGATTTTGTGGTAACATCAACATTTCTTTTATTTCCAAAGTGTTTATTATTTTATAGATTCTCTCTACATAGCGATTTTAGGTCCCATCACCCCTTATGCAGCAAGTTTGCGGTTTTTAGGTTATGCTTAATGGCTTAGGGCATTGCTGTCAAAATGATTTATATCTGATGTAAGAACCATTCATGGTAATATGTTACAATCTACAAAGTGAGTAGGGCAAAATGTCAACTCTTTTAATGGTTGTTGTAGGTGACACTAGTTATTATATTCTGTGAGTCTTAAGACACAATTCACAAGATTTTGCTGTGACTTGCTCTTTGGTCCCGATTCTGATGCGGTTTGGAAAGCTTCCCGACCAAATGGGTTTGGGAATGTTTTCCAACCGAATCGGACCGGGAGAGTCCAACCGACCGAGTATGATGCATCCGATGCTTCCAGATACGATTTGGTTAGACTCACATTGACTTCAATGGGAGCCTTTGTTCTGACCAAATGCATAGGCTCCCATTGAAGAAAGGGGTGGCTGGGGAAAATCGGGCACCCTGTGGCGGGCACTCCCTGGTGCCTGCCCCACTGTGCATGGCTGGCAAGGGAGGACCCATGGGTACCCCGACGGGCCCGATTGGGAAGGCTCCGGGTGCAGGGGGGCCCACTACAGGCCTCCAAAGTCTGATTCCGACTGCTTATTCGAGTCGGACGGCACGATTCAGAAAGGCTGTCCAAATCCAGCATAGCACTCAGTTGTTTAGAAACGTGGCCGATAGAGACGTACAATTCCACTCCGTACGGCTCAGTCATTCCAAATGCCGTCGGGTTCGAATTTGGATATTCCCATCGCCTAACTCGCATCATACTTGGTCAGTCGGAAACCTTTCTTAGTCGGTCGGAAAGACAAGTTCCCGATCCAATTTGGACACAGCAAATGCCATTAGGAGGCCTTCTTAACCGCATCGGAATCAGGGCCTTAATATATCCCTGACTTACTGCTGAATTTCAGTGTAAAAAGTAGTAATTCCAGGAGTAAGCCCTAAGTAAGCCAAGATTGTTCTAACTTCCAGGCTTTCTTCTTGAAGTCTGGAGTAAGCTAGAAGTTCTAGAGTTAGTCTAGCTATTTATTCAAAATCCTAGTCAAGTGTCCAATGGATGTCTTTCTTTTTTCTGCATGAGCTCACATATGTAAAGAAAAACACCACAATGCGATGTTGCATTTCCTCCTTTGTGAAAGGGTTTCACTTTCTCAGGAGAGAGAGTTGGGACCAGGCTCTTTTGGTCTTCTTTGCAATGTGTTCTTTGAGTGAGAGACTCAAGTGAAGGATGAATCCGAGGGATCTGGCCTGTTTCAAGCCTGTTAAGTTTAAGTTGGTAAGCCATGACCGCATTTGGGAATATGTTTGGCATTTTTGAGAATCAGGTGCAATTTGGTGCTCATGAGGTTTATCTTCAAGTAAGGTGTTGGCTACCACGTTTGGATGCATTTCAGTAAGATGTTTTGGGACTGTAGGTCATTGGTTAGGCAGATTTTGAGATAGAATTGGGTGTTATTAGAAAACTGGTGGATATTGATGCCTCTGTCTGCATAGATGGCTTCCAAGAGATCTATATAAAGGGTGTAAATTATGGGTGACAAGATGGAGCCATGGGAGACACTGCAAATGACAGGTAGAATCAGGGATCTGGTAGTTCTTACCTCAATGAGTTGCTGTCAGTTGGCAAGAAAGCACTTGTGAGAGTTCAAGGTGGGGATCAATGCTGGATAGTTGAGAGTGTTGATCAGTCAGGTAAAAGTCTGTCTTATCAAATTGTTACACAATGACACTTGTAGCTAGAGTTTTTAAGTCTTCTTTAGTAAATCATTTCTTTAATTAGCAATACAGTTGAGAGCTGTGGAGATGTCAAGAAGGCCCAGGAGGCAAGGGTTGTTTTTGTTATTGTGAAAGAAGGTGTTGTCCAAAGTGGACAGCTGTTTCATTACTGCAGCGTGTTCTGAACCCTGAATTACTACCTTGAAACACATTATTCTTACTGATGTATTCCTGTACCTGGGTGGAGAATTCCTTCTCATTTATTTTTCCAACAAATGAGAAGTGGTTTATAGGAGAGAAGGTGGCAAGGTTGGCATGATCTGGTGTAGGTGTTTTCAACTAACAGAGCATATATACCATCTTGGGGCTGTTCGGAAAGGTGTCCTGGGCTATTGAGGCATTGACTATGTGGAGGTGGGAAGACTTCTCCTTCAAGAGAAATAATGATAGAAGAGGGAAGCACATAATCTCTGTAGAAGATGGCTTTGGAAGAGTTCTGAATGTTGGAGAGGTCTGTGCAGGACATTGTGTTGATGGATAACCAATAAGTGGTTCTGCGGGTTGGTTTAGGTGATGGTCTGCATGATGATGATGAACTGGTGATGTTAGATTTCATTATATTGATTTTCTTCATGAGGAAGATGTCGATAACATTGCATCTGTCACGAGAAGGTGGGATAATCAGTTCTGGGATGGGTTTGGTACACTGCTTGATGGCCGTAAAGAGGGATTTGTTTCTGAAAATTTCTCTGTTGTGGATACTCTTGCAGTAGGTGGTGTTACCTGTAGTGATGATAGAACAGTGTTGAAGTGAAGTGATTCCAGAAATCTAAGGTACTTCTGGCATTTTGATCTTCATCATTTAGTCAATTTTTTCTGGTGTCCAATTGGTACATCCACCTCTGCTCTTTCTCAAAAATGAGTTTGGACAGTGATTAAGTGCCAGAGATTGTCTATATCTGCTCCAGTATTGGCAGCAGAGGTTGTTCTCTGTGTGCACATTGTTAATGTAATGACTTGCTGTCTTCGTAGTCATTCTTCTACATCTCAGATTGCTGCAGAGTTCACCATTGCACAATTTTCTGTTCCTGCAAATCATTCTGGCGTATCACATTTTGCACAAGTATGTAATTCACTAAATTATGTTTGAGGAGTTGCAATTGGTGTGTCTGTACTGGACCCTTTCTTAATTCAAACCCATGAATAGTTTCTTGGTAGTTTTCATTAAGAGGCACATACTGCAACTCCCACAAGGGTGGTGGTCTAAATCTTGGGGAAGACCCCAGAGTGTCAGTTGAATGTCACCATGAGTCATCTGTCAGTCTCTTCTATGGACCAGGTCATCCTTCAATTTACATACCCGTTCATGTGCAAAGAGATGTTTCTCCAAATTGAGGTCCCCTGTACATAGGATTCTCCAATTCTAGTTGATGACCTTCTTCTCCTGATAGGGGATAGATGAGTATGTCGTAACATGAACTATGCATGAGGTTTCATTTGTCTTGTTGTTCAATGAGGGTATCCTTGTTTTTGTTCCAGGCCCTTTTTCTAGTTCTACTTAAACTTAGTCTGGAGAATGGTGTGCCTATATTTTTCGCTGAGGAGATCAGTCTGCCTATTACAATCCTGTGTGTGACTGCAAAAATTGCGCAGTCTCAAGAATTGACCGTAAGGCAAATTTTAATGCAATGGTAATGGATGGCTGATACGAAACCATAACGGTTGTTCTTCTGAGTAACCTTGTGGTGCATATTTGCACACAGAGTGCTGTTCTCACAAAACATCTGCATATCCAGAAATATGAAGGTACTATTGCTCATTACATGGGTCAATTTCAGGAATGTGTTCTGGATATTGAGCCTACAGGCCTAGTGTGTGAAAGGCGGTGTTCTTTCCCTATTACTCCAGCCACTCGTTTGTGTCCCATCAGCATCTTTGCTAGGTGGGGTATCCAAGACATTTTATCGGAGTCTTACACCTAGATTGTCAAATGTGTCAACCTTTTCAAGGGGAAGCCCACCTAGCAAAGGGCCATTCATACATGACCTGTGGTAGTTAAAGGCCATGAATTTGGTTTTAGCACCATTTATGACCAAACCCCGGTTGTCGCAGAAAAGTTGAAAACTATTGATAAGGCGCTGTAACCCTGCTGGAGTCTTAGATATCAGCAGGCTGTCGTCCACAAACAACAAAGTTATTGTCCTATTGCCCATTAGGGTTGGCGAATCTGCTGGCTCCTCCTGGAGGAAATCAACTACCCCATTCACATATAGGGAGAACAGGATTGAGGCCAAAACACAGCTCTGTCGGACTCCTCTGTTAAAGGGGATGCACTCTGTTTATTGTTCCTGTTCTCCCCACCTGACCTGGGCAAAATTCCCCTCGTGGAGCCGGATCTGTAATTTAAGAACAAAAGGGGGGATGCCCATTTCGACTAGCGTCGCCCACAACCTGGATCTGGGAACCAGGTAAAAGGCAGTCTTCAAGTTGATGATTGCAAGGTAGAGACTGCCCTTGCCTAGCACCACAACTTTCCAATGAATAAGGAGGAATCTGAACACTTGATCCATTGTCCCAGTCTTTGATCTAAGTCTGGCCTGAACCTGGTAAAGGATATCTTCGTCTTCAGACCATGACTGTATCCTGTGCAGAAGCATCCGGCCAAAGATCTTCTGCATAGCATCAATCAAACTGATTGGTCTGTAATTGGTGGGGTCGTCCCTAGCTCCCTTTTTGTATATGGGGACTACTTCAGCGGTCTTCCATGACACCAGGACTGGTGCTCCATCGGCTATACCATTTGCTAATAATAAGATATAGTGTGCCCAGTGACTGGGTTCAGCCAAAAATAGGTCACCTGGCAGGCCATCGGGGCCTGCCGCTTTAGAGGGGACAATTTTGTTTATTGCAGCTTCTACATCCTGAATGGTAAAGTGCTCCTCTTCTGTCAAGTGCCCGTTTAGCCCGGCTGATTTCCCTTCCATCCTAGCTTCTGCTGCTGAATAGAGACCCTTGAAGTGGTTGTGCCAAGTCTGGCTGGTGATATGATTTGGGGGTGAGCGTGCACCTGTCCTACTTCCCCAAATACCCAGCTTCCAAAACTGATTGTTATCCTTAGATGAGCATACATCTTTCAGTTGCTCCCAATGTGATTTGTCCCAATTTGCCTTTGCCTCTCGCTGGGCTGCTTTATAGGAATTCATGGTAGATTTTATGTGCAATTGGTTCTTCTCTTTAATATTTTTCGCCAGAGTCGATCTTTTTTCCCTGCATTCTTTATTATACCAAGAGTATGGGTCCTTGGTGGAGTTGCTAGGTGTTTTGTTATGATTTGGGACCTGGAAGTATGCATTGATTTGAGTAACGGTGTGCATATAGTACCTAGGCACGTCTATTGATCTTGTTACACTATGTGTTGCATCTTGGAGCTTAGCCATGCCTACAGTTAATTAATGTTTAATGCCAGCAATCTTTGGCTCACTCAAGGCTACCCTCTTCCATTTCAAAAACCTTTTTCAGTTTGATTGGGACTATATCTCTGGTGACTGTCGGGGGTTGCCTCCCAAAGGGGTTTCAGAGTTATGCATATGGGATTATGGTCACTCTCTGTGGTCGAACCCACTAGCATATCGATCAAGTGCCCCCACAATTATATATATGAACACAATGTTGACGGCAAAGGTGCTGCCCATAGATTGGGTTATCCAGGTGAGGGACGCCCTTGGTGGCAGGCCTTTGAAGTCTGTGGATGGTAGGAAAATGCGAGGCTTCCCAACATCGTTCGGTCGGACCTGCATTGACTTCAATGTGAGCCTGTGTTCCGAACATGAACACAGGCTCCCATTAAAAAAAGGGGTGGTTGAGGAAAACCTTGCACCCTGTGGCAGGCACCCCATTGTGCCTCCCACACTGCATGGTTTAACAGGGGGGTCCCTTAGGTACCCCCACGGGCCCCAACCGGGGGCCTATGAGTGAAAGGAAGCCTGCTACAGACCCCCAAAGTCAGATTCAGAGTGCCATTTTGAGTCGGGCAGACCGAAACGGAAGGGATGTCCGAATCGGTCATCGTAATCACTCGCTTGGAAACAGTTTCCATGGAGCTCTACGATTTGGCTCAGATAGACTCGAGCTGTCGGAATGCCTTTCGGAACCGATTCAGACAGCCCGAAAGGCTCCTGTGCATTGTAATCGGTTGGTTGGAAATGTGTACAATTCGGTCAGACACATGGGTTCCGAATCAGTTTAGCAGATTCTGAATCCGATTCAGAGCCTTTTCAGACAACATCGTAATCGGGCCCTAAGTAGCCATTTATCTAACTTAAGGGCTGACTATTTGTCAAAGTGGAAAGGCATTCATTGCTTGGCAAGATGGTCGCTCAGACACAAACCTAAGGAGCTAAGAAGCCCCATTAGCTAATCCTGTATAATTCTGCACATCAATGATATCCTGGTGCCTCACTTGCTTTATAACATGCTGACTGAGTGGATAGCTCTGTGTGACAGGAGGAGGGAGAGCGCCTTGACCTGTGGCAGTACAGGGGCAGCCCTGAGCTTTCATGCCTCCTGAGACCACTTGGCCTGATCACCAGGTGCAAACTGCTGCTGAGGCTGTGAACAGGTGGCAGGACGTCTGCGGCCCCAGTGTCTCCTGCTCTACTGCCTAGGAGAGCAGCACATGGGAAGCAGTGACAGTGCAAAGGGGTGATATCCTCCCCAGAGCCTGATTGGTGGTGGTGGCCATCTTGGCTACAGAGAAGAACTGTGCATGCTTGGTTGGCTGCAGGGCAATGGAATGGAGCAGTGGATGGGCCCACCTCATGGGTGCCGCTGAGCTTCCTCACCATTGAAGCAGTGAGATCACCTTAGTTGTGACTTGTTGACCTCAGCCTGGAATAGACCTGGTGCTCCTCTGGCAACATTGGACAGGATGCCGCCTGTAGGTAGGGATTGGATCCATGGCTGGGGCTGCCTTTAGGACCAGCATGTGGGCCCAGTTTCATATGCCTCGTGCCTCATGAGCAGCTCAGAGGAGGAGGAGTGGTCCATGGGGGCCCAAGGACACCACAGTGGACTATATTGTGCAGGCACAAGGCTTGTCAATGTGGTCCATTGCTGGGCTAGACTTTGGCGATACTGGAAGAGGCACTGGAGAGCCTCACCAGCACTGAGAATCTGACTACCGCTAAGTGGAGGTGGAGGTGTTGATATGGCAAGAGGCCTCACCCGGAGATTGGGAGCATCAGCCCTCTTTGTGCCCGAACTCTGTGCCCTTTACCAGCCATGGGGAAAGACAAGAACACCAAGGCAACAAAAGTAAACATGATCATGCAGTATAACCAGTGGGCCTCACGCCACGAGAAAGCTACAGTCTCTGGGGACCCCTCAGCAGAGTCCACAAGGGCCAAATTGATGGTTGCTATACAGGGATCCCGGGCGGCACTTGAGGGGAATATCTAAACGGTCTGCATTGAGGTCAATCACCAGTACTCTGACCTGTGCAAGGTTGCTGACAAGGTGAAAACAGCAGAGCGCTTGTCGGCAAGCTGCAGCAGGAGTTGAAGACACTTATGGAACAAATGTCTAAATGGATAGCTTCATCAAGGACACTTAAGGAGAGAGTTGAGGATGTGGAGGGGCGCTCATTTCAGAATCTCTGCTTTCTGGTGAATAGGAGGGAGTGGAATGGACTGACCGGAAAAGCTTCCTGGAATTGTAGATGTAACAGACATTACAGCAGCAGGGCCTATCTCCACTATTTGGGTCTAAGCGAACTCAGAGTACTGGCTATGCAGCAGCCCCTGGGTACCCCATCCTCTCAGAGGCAGGAGTTTTAACTGCAGGGACCGGGACATTTTTCACACAGCCACTAAGAAAACTGGGAATATGCAATATGAAAGTCACAGCATTACCAAATATCCCGACTACACCAGGAAAATGCAGGCAAGGAGAAAGACCTTGGATGTTAAACAGAAACATTCGGCACTGAGCCTCCCTTATATGATGCTTTACCTGGCTAGACTGCGGCTGGTGGCACAAGGCAAGACACACTTCTTTGAACATCAGGAGGAGGTGTGGTCCTGGCAGAAGATCTGGGACACGATTCATCTAGTGAATGTGGAATGCAGCGGACACCGTCGTCAGGGGGGGTCAGACAAGCAGGCCCCGGAAACGGGTACGGGCACTTTCGAAACCCTGAGACAAATGAACCTGGCAGGCTCCACGAGTGATGGTGCTGGGGGATGGTACCCAGGATGTGGAGGAGGCGGAGGACACAAGGGGAGAGGGCTCTAATGTGGATTCTGCAAGCCAAGCAGAGTATATTGGGAGATCTTTGAAAGCCTCCACTGGGTGAAATGTGGCCTATATAGGTGGGAGGATGGGTGGAAAGTGGCTACTGGACCATTGAAGAAAGGGGCAGTGCTGTGCAGAGGGGATGGGTTGGAAATGTCGTACCAGTGCTGGTATGGGGAAGTGAGGTGAGTACAACTGTTCAAATTATCTGAATTTATGGGCAAAGATAAACTGAACAAGGATAGATGGGATAAATGGGGCAGGACCTTTGGGGTTTTCAGGCACACCAGTTGGGACTCTCCCCCACACATTTGGTTCAAGGGTAGCAAAATAACAGATAGCGTACATATGCTTGAGGGGACAGATAGGGAGGCTAAGGGGGTGGATAGACACATTTATGGTAAGTTCTCAAGTGTTTACCTAGGGGTAGGGGTGCAGCATTAATGGCGGGTAGTTTGATACTTACAGGTTTAAAGGCTTATTTGACTGTCAAGATGGAGCTGGAAAGGAGTGGCAGGAGTGGAACAATGACTGCCTGACATCTTCCATGAGGGGTGTTGTTGGAAAATGAGTGTTGGGAAGACTTGCGTACGTAGACAATGAATTACCTATAGGCCAACTGGGGCACCGCAACCACTAGGAGACATGAACGGGAAGGACTAAAAGCAGTAGTTTGTTGGGTTTTTCCTGGGAAGTTCTATGTGGTGAGAAGGCAGTTACAAAGCCTTATTAGCCGATCTCCACTGCAGAGAGGTGGAGGGGGAGGCCGTTGGGTCTGATCTCACCAAGGCTGGTAGGTTCCTGGGGGAGATTAATTGACTCAGAGGGATTACATGCAGCTCCTACACAGGGAGGGTGATACATCCAGTAGACTACTGGCCCTGATGTTAAGGAGCTGTTGTTTTGTGGCACCTGTAATGATGTTACCTGATGGGAGTAGAGCCACAACACTGATCGCCATCAATCTTACGTTCCATGGCCACTTGATGCAGGAATATCGCAGCATGGCAACAGGAGATTTGGGGGAACTGAACTTCTTTTAACCCGGTCTAGACCTGCCTTCTATTTTAGGGGATCTCTGGGAAATGTTGGAGGCAGATATCACTCTGGAGGAGCTGAGGGAGGCATTGGGGGCCCTGTCAAAGAACAAGGCCTCGGGTGTCGATGGCTCCCCAAGGAACTTCTATCAGATTATGTTGGCCCTTTTGCCTGAGAAACTGTTGGAGGTTTTGTAAAGGTCTGGGGGAGTTACTACAGCTGATGGGGACCCATCGGATGTTGCATCCTATTGAACTCTCACAATGACAAATGCAGACGCCAAGATCCTGGTGATGTGGCTAAGATAAGTGATAGGTTCACTGGTCCACGAGGATCAAGTGTCACCAGAAAACAACTTCCACGAAGGAATGAAAGCCATTCATGCCTGGCTGAAGGACAGCTGCCTGAAGCTCAAGTCAGAGAGGACAGAAGTCCTCATCCTGGGAGCCTTCCCCTCTGCTTGGTACAAATCCTGGTAGCCCACTGCTCCAGGAAGTCCTAATACCCCCAGGTATGATGTACAAAACCTTGGCATCGTACTGGACTCCTCGCTTACAATGGACTGCCAGATAAACACAGTCTCCATGGCCTGCTTCAAGATGCTCCGCTTGCTTCAAAAGGCATTCAGATGGATCCCCACTGAATCCTGGAATACAGTCACCATGTCTTCACCAGCAGCAGACTTGACTACAGAAATGCACTCTACACCAGCGTCACCCAGAAACTCCCCAGAAGAATGTCAGAATGCTGCAGCAAGACTAATCCTCAACATCCCCCATTGCAGCCACATCACTCAACACCTTCATGACCTCCACTGGCTCCCTGTCAACAGAAGAACAACCTTCAAACTCCTTACACACGCATACAAGTCCCTTCAGAAGGCCAGACCTGCATACCTGAATCACCACCTCACATTCCACGTACTCAACAGCCACCTTCGCTCCACCCATCTTTCCCCTGCTACCATCCCAAGAATCCGCAAGACCAGAACTGGAGAAATGTCCTTTTCTTACCTCACCTCTAAGACATAGAAGACCCTCACCAATGCTGACACAATTCAGGATGGACCTTAAGACCTGGATGTCGGGATGAACTCAGCACTTAGTCTGATCCACTGCATCTCCCCCACAGCACCTTGAAACACTCACGGGTGAGTACCCAGGCTTTACAAACCCTGATTTCATGCAGACTTTTACTTGAGCGCAGCACAGCACACAGTTTGCGATGCCTGACTCAGGTAACGCACTCAGTGGGGAAAGGGGATGAAGAGGTGGCAGTCCTGGCCTTGGTAGATATCACAAGGGCTTTTGGCACTCTGCAGTGGCCCTATCTGATTGAGGTCCTGTGGTGGATGGGGTTTGGATGGAATTTTTGCACCTGGGTTGAGCTGGCAGATTATTGTCTGAGATATTCAGCATACAAAAGTGCTCCTTTTTGCACTGCCAATGGAACAGCTAGCCATATGGCTGCCGGGTCAGATGGGACACTGCGTGCTGTGGTTGGAAGACATCACACATTTAATCTCCCTATATGCATATGGAGGGCTGTTCTATGTTAGAAAACCAGCAGAACTAATACGTATATCAAGGGCACACATACATGAGTTTGGTATGGTGGTGGGGATGAAGAATAACAGAATCAAGAACATTCTATTTCCCTTAGGTGCACTTCGTTGTTTACATGTAGATGTTCCACCACAGCTGGGTATATGGCGGGAGAAAGATAATTTGGTATCCACCACAGCTGGGTATAAGATGCCATGCAATGCCTGAGGAGCAGTATGCCTGTAATAGTATACGTATGAGGAAGGGGCTCTAGAAAACCATACAATTTTGGATTGGTTTACCCTGTCTGTTACAGGGAGAGTGGTGATTTCCAAGATGGTATTTCTATCCAAGGCTCTATATGCCCTACAAAATGCCCTGCTCCCCATCCCACTAAACACATTTAAGCACTTGAAGAGTTTTCTGGTGTGGTTGGTCTGAGCATGTAAGCTGCTACGGGTGGCCTTGTAAACATTAAAACTGGACATAAAACAGAAAGGGCTCGGATTGAACACATGGAGCTGTCCTTATTCAATACACGTCAAAATGGCTGCTGGGCACTGATAACAGTGAAATTAGATTTCTGAAAGACACACATGGGCATGCCTCTGGTTGTGCTGTTGATGTGTGTGGCTGGAATGGGGGCTGAGTTCCCTTCCTAGTGTGCCACACAGCTGAAGTCTGGGCATGGATTATAACTAGAGTTCTGGGACAAATGGCATTTTCTAGAGAGTTGGACATCTGGATGTTGAAACCTTTTCAGGATTAGTCATGTCTATCACCTGATAGACATGGCATGAGAGGAGGACTGCTGAAGCCAGTAAGGCTTGTATCGAGGGGAGTGATCCCTCACATACTAGGAGGCCCAATCTGCTTTGCCCATGGGCAGCGGCCAGTACTCGTAATATGCTATAATTGCACAAACTAGGGAGTTTCCGATGGTGCCACTGAGCTTTGAGACATCCAGATGTTGCTGAATATGGGTGGTTGGCTCAAAGTCTCTTGGATATACAGATCTCCGATGTGGGACACACACAATCGACAGTTGACAGTCAGGGAGGCATGAGTGAAGAGCTGGGGGCACAACTCATTGAGGGGGAATGGAAATAGGCCAGAACATTAATTAAATTCGTGTTCAGGAGTGCCAGGTTTATATTACTACTCTTCAACTTCTTTCACCACACATATCTTACACCCCTTAAGCTCCATGAGTTATGTTCACCTGCATGCCCCTGCTGGGAAGTGGGGGGGCTACATTCTTGCATATGGTGTGGGAGTGTAGGGAGGTACATACTTATTGGTTCGAGGTGGTGGCACGGTTAAAGCTGATGACAGGGTTGCCATTGAACCACAACCCCAAGTTGTGACTACGAGTGTCTTACGCTGCTCCAAACAGAATAAAATGCACTATATATTTCTGCAGTTGGCACTGCTATTGGCTGAAAGGTGTGTGACTCTGGTGCAGCTGGGTCCACAGAGCTCTTCAGTGGCTAGTTAGGTACGAGACATGATTGAATGGGTTTTTGCCAAGGAAACTCATCTTCGCCTTTGTCCTAAAGATGATTAGGTTCACGGAGACCTGTAGACCTAGGGAGAATTGCTGGATGACTTTCCAGTAGGCAGGAACACAGGAGGCGGAGGGTGGATCAGGGCCTGAGGCTGCTGGGGTCGCATTGCCCTCCACACGAGACTCTCACGGGTGAGGCATTCTTGAACAACCTGTATTCACAGGGGGACTCTCAGGTGTATCCACAGGTTGAGAAAATAATGGAATATGAAGGATGTTTATGTTAAGGGGGATGAAGAAATTAAGATGATACATCAATGTACAAGATAGTCACAATAGGTGGGTTGGGTGAGTATTGCAATATTAGCTGATATGATGACTTCCCAATGTGATGGTCGCAGTCTTTATTAACTGTTTCACATGTTTTTGTGAAAGCATAAATAAAAAAATGGGCTTCAATTACGTATTAAAGACTATAAATTATAAAGAAGTCTGTTTGTCCAGAGATCTTATAACAGATCAGAAAATTATCTAAGGAGACAATAAAATGATTTTTTTTAAACTATGGCACCGGTAAATGTTAATTATTGATGCGAATATTGTCAGAATATAGGCTTTGCATGTGTTAGATCACTCATGCACAACTGATATTACCACCCCGCTCTGCACGAATAACAATTTTTTATAGTAAAGAGCTAGATTTTTCCAAGAGTCCCCTTACTAAGGATGAAAATGCCATCTACTTCAGTGATCCGTTTTGGGAATAGTGACGCAATTGTGACATATGCATATCCTGCCAGAGTTCACTGAGTATCTAATTGGGGATGCGGTCATGGAGACAACTATGAACCCATGGCGCAAGCCCTTCAAACTTCATGATACATGGCTATAAAGAAAGCATTGTACCACAGAATTATTCAGTTTTTCAAATTATTGTAAATGTTTAACTCAAAGGATACCAATCAGTACCATGCCACTGGCTAACTGGTGGTGAGACTAGACCTTTAGAGTTCCCATAAGCAATTCCTTAGAAGATTACCTGGATGGGAGAGACGTTATAGACCAAGCAGGGAGGCCAGCTCAGTCTAAGAGCTAAGCTAGGAGGAGCAGGAGACATCTACATCTTAGAACCAGAGTGAGAAATTCCTTCATCTCATAAATCCCAATGCAGGTTCATCCACTAAATCACCAATTCATCATATACTCAAAGCGACTGTCCACCATAAAACATTTCAGAGTCAACTTGGTCATCTCTGACTTTCTCTATTATATTTCCTCATTACAAAATAAGCTATATGTTCCTAACTGAATGCTGTCTATATTACTCAATGCCAATCCCACTGGTGAGTCAAATCAATTAAGTCCCTGGTCAGCTGCAATTCTAACATGCTGGGCATCTTCAAGTGGTGAGCCCAAATATAATAAGGCGTGTGCTGCATCTCAGAGTGATCCAATGTGATGCAAAGCGGTGCTAGGCATGGGCAAAATGTATTACACTAGTGTAAGTTACACCATTATGCCGCTTTGCATAATTTTGCATAAGTATGTGTAATTTGCAATAAAACTTTACAATAAATGAGTCAGTTGGAGTGAAAATTCACTGCGAGCACATAGAACATCAAAAGGTGCATGCCTCCTGCTTTTAGTAGTACTTTTTTTAGCACAAAATGCGTCCTCATGTACAAAATTGACACGATGAAGCATTTCACACAAAAATATAGCATGAAATGACGGATTTGCAAATCACATTTTGAGCAACATAGCTGGAAGTTCCCAGAATTACAAAAAAGCAAATTTCGAGAATTTCGCACACCCCTAGTATTTATTATTCATTGCAAAAGCTGTTTTGCTCGAGAAAGATGCCTTTTTCTCGAATGCTCTGCACTGCTTTCTATCACGAGGACATTACTGTAGCAGATCAGCTCAAATATTCATTTAGCTTGCGCTACTAAGATAACAAAAATTACTTCCTACATGGAACAAATGTAAAAAAAATTGGCAAAGCACTGAGGTATTGCAGGGCACACATTAAATGCATGGTACTCCCCTGGACTTGTCTAGGCATAGGAATTGGTATTGGAAGAGTCTGCATCCATTACATAATCTATGTTAGTCAGCCAGAGCACTCTCACCTCCCCACTATGGTCCAAGGCAGTGTTTAGTGCAAGGCAATTTTGTTAGATTGCCTGCCAAAGGGAGGCAGGAGCAGACTAATCTTAATAGATACTGGTCTGTTATGTTCTCTCCTGCCCAGTGTACAGAAATGGTTGCTGTCCAGTATTGCATGAAAGTGAATACAGTAGCGGCTGGCATGGATTGGGGGTGGCGGATCAGGCGGAGGGGTACAGATAAAAAAAATAAAGCTCACGTCTCTCTGCGTCGTCCCTCGCCCTCCAGTCATCTGCTCCAGTCAGAAGAGGAAGCAGCCAGGCTCGCCTGGCCAATCACAACACTGCAATGCAGAGTTGTGATTGGTCTGAGCACTGTGGTTTGGCGCTCAGATGGGGAATGAGGGCCTGTGCATGTTCTCCAGGAAGGCTGTAATACAGCCTGCATGGAGAACATGCAAAGTGCAAATGACTGTTTGGCCCGCCCAAGAGGTCCGGTCAATCATTCATGCACACTTTACAAAGTGCCACCACTCCTTCCCCTGCTCTGAGAGCAGGGCTCACCTGCCCCACAAAGATGCAGGAACAAATCAAATGATAATAACAATCACTCCTCAGCCTCAGCGGAGGATCTGCCACTGCATTTAGCCCTAATGTCTTAAATTCTACTGGTTATACTGTAGTGTAGTTCCTATATCCCTGATAGGCTCTGCGCATTGGAATAATACACACTATAGTTTTGATATAGGACTGAGGTCAGTATGTCTCTATCGAGTACATTAAATGTAATTACTTGTGTTTGCCAGCTAACTCAGAGGTCACTAAAAACTTCTCGAATAAACAAGAAGGGATTCGTTTCTGACAATCGCATAAACATAACAACTTTGTTTCCCTTAAAGTAGAAACAATCTCAGAACCGTGAAAACAATAGATAACGGTTTCACTAAGTCAATCGTGCATGCTCCGTTTCTACAGAGGTACACAGAAATAGATAGACGGGCGTTTCTGACTAGATCACCAAGCTTTGGGATCCAGACAGGCATTGCTGGGACGGCCGGTTTTTCCCCAGTGATGGCTGGCTTCAGGAGCACGTTGCTTTGTTTCATTCTTAGTTCATTTAAGTCCTGTAAATCAGCCAAACGATCTTTGACATCAAACTTTTTATTTTCCATCACTGTGCCTTGCATATCAAGGTCCGGTACCAATATTCTAGTTCCAAATAGAACTTCATATGGAGTGACACCCCATAGAGAACTTCTTGGCAAGTTGTTAAGTGTGCGCTGGAGCCCATAAAAGTGTTTGACCCACCCATCACCCAAACCTAATACCCTAGCTGTTATAGACTGCTTTATGTCCCGGTTTTTTCTTTCCACAACAGGAATGGAGAATACCGCAATGTTACACCCAAACTGGCCATGGCTTCTTTGTAAGCTTGAGAGCTAAACTCAGGACCCTGGTCAGAATGTAGTGTGCAAATTGCGTATGTGCCGAAAAAGACTCGCAAAACTTTTATAACAGTTTGAGCGTCAGCCGAGCACTGAGGCCACATCCATAGGAACCTTGATTTAGTGTTTGTGGGACTGCATTTTTCCAAGAGGACGTCTGTATGTAGATAGTCTAATGCTGTCTAATAATGGTGTCTGAACTAGGCTGTCTATGTTGTAGTCAGGTATCTGGTGACGTTCTGTACTGCGATCTCTATTGCAGTCTATACAGTTATTGATGAAGATATGAATTAGTGTATTCATTCCTGGCCACCAGTATATCTCTTTTAGTTCTAAAATTGTTTTAGAGATGCCCTGGTGTGTCAGACCCTCTCCCAGATGAGCTTCGTAAATCAAAGCTGCTCTTTGTTCCATGTTTGGTATTACCCTATCCCCCACTCCAGCGATTCGAGCAAACGGAACTTTGTTCGCATCAATTATATATGAGTATTTGAATGGAATTTTTTTAGGTAATGCTGCACCGCTGCCTTTGCTTGAAGCATTGACAGCCAGCATTATTTCACTGTCTATTTTCGTTTTTGAACGAGTGATTGGAGCTATGGAAGCCGTATGCACAGCCCCTTTCGTAGCTTCATCAGCCAATGAATTCCCTTCAACGTAAACGCCATCACGTTGATGACTCAGCGTGTGTATCACGTGAGTCTTTTGTAGTCCGTTTCGCAACTGGACTACTTGTTCCCAAAGCATTTTAGGCTTGATTGTGCCACCTTTTGCATCTTTGAATCCATTTTGAAGACAATTCTGTAAATATTCATTGTATGATTGAACACAGTAAAAAGAATCGCACCCTATAAGTGTGGGGAATTCGCGATCCATGTCTTCAAGTGCATCTTGAATGCTTGTAGTTCAGCTTGCTGAGCTGTACAATCTCCTAGAGTTTGCGTTTTTGTGACCATTGGTCTGAATTTGCCATCGCGCATACGACCTTTAACGATCATGCATGCTGCACTATAAGCTTGTTTGCTCCCCGTAGCCGGTTGTGCAGATCCGTCAGTATAAATTATAAATTCATACTGATCAAGAGGGAGAATTTCAGCAGGCAGAGGACATTCGTGTTCGTATTGCAGGAATGCTTGTGTTCTCAAATAAGGATCAAAAACATATTCAACATCAGTTGCATCAAGAGAATTAACCCATTGTATCCATCTTGGATGTAAAGCTTTTGCATTTGGAATACTCGCTTTTGTAACTGCCTCTAAGGCTGGTACAGGCGTCACGACCATAATGCGTTTCCCCTGTGCTAGGGCTCTTTCTTTTGCTACAGCGTTTTGAACTGCTGTCAGAATCTTTTCTGTAGAAGTGAATTTCATTTCTGCTTGTGTATACAAGTGTGATTTGTATGCAATTGGTACTTTTTCACCTTCGTTAAAAGTTAAGTAGGTGAATCCGCATTGACCCGGAATGATTCGGATCACTAAGTTGCGTGTGTTTACGCGTGTTTGCAAGTGTTTAGTTGCTAACATGTCTGTTTGAAGTGAAGGCAGAATTTCTGTGTGTTCTTGTGTCCAAGTTGTGACTTTGAAATTAGGTGTGATTAATTCATAGAGAAGTTTAACCCTCTCTGTGTAGTTTAAAACGTATGTTCTTCCAAAATTCAAGAAACCTAGAATCGACTGTAAGCTTTTCAGCGTTTTTGGAGGTTGGAGCAGCGCACACTTTTCTAAAAAGCTGGCTGCCAGGCTTTTTCCTTCACTTGATAGTTCATATCCAAGGAAAAGGACTTTGAGATGGGCAATTCTGGACTATTTAAAGTTGAATTTGTAACCCTCAGAGGCGAAGCCCAATATAATGGTGTTCACCCTGTTCAAGTGTCTGTCCAGGTCATCGTCTGTCAGATATACATCATCGACATATGACAATGCCTCGTCATCATAAATTTGTAGTAACTCTGTTACTCTTGCTGAAAATAACCCCAGGCTGTTCTTGAACGCCTGTGGGAGTCGACAAAATTGACCTTGAGTCCCCATTATTGAGAAAGCGGTCAAATATCTACTTTCAATGCAATATTTTGACAAAAGAAACCATTTGAAATGTCTAATGTGGTTTTGTCCTTTTTTTTAAGTTTAGAAAGCTTTATTAAATATCATAAGCAAAGTAAAACATCATTACAGAGGAAATCAAAGGCAATGTAATAGAACAATAGAATACATGTGAAATCATACAATATTAACAAGTGCCGATAGAGAAATAGGGAATATACTTAGGGGAAAAGCATTTTTAAAGATTTTGATTGGTGGGGAGGGAGGGTAGAGGAGAAAGGAGAAGAGAAAGAAGGGAAAAGAAAGGGGAAAGGCAAGCATTGTACAGGGTAGACATCATGTAACTATCGTAAGCTAAAAAAAAATGCATATATAACATAGATGAAGCTGTATGTTGAACATGAACAAAAAGAGAAATAAAAACAAGCTATTCAATGGGCAATCTGAGAGAGAAAGTTAGTTAATGGCAACCATAACAAATCTTTTTTGATCCGGTTTTGTCCTTTTTACGCAGAATATTCTTCATTAATGCTGTACTGTGTGCATTTTGCACTGCAAATGTTTTACAACATGAGTTTAGGTATCTGTAATCCAAAACTAGATGATATGTATTGTCTCGAAACAGGAAACAAAGGATTGTTCATTGATGAGGTGCATGTTTCAATCACCCCCTGGTATTCAAGTTGATCTAAGATCTCCCTGACTTACTTTTTAGCTTCTTACTTAACCTGGTACTGCCTTTGTGCAGTTGGTTGATTTTTTAACTGGAGTTTTGTGGTGAGGTGAGTCCTCATCCCATCCGATATGATTATTATATAATGCTGGGGCCTGGCCCACAGCCCATTTTCTGGCATCAGTATATTTTAAATGTACAGGAACATGGTTATAGAAGGCTGACATATTGATGTCTTCACCATGTGGGCACTCTCTGACAAATTCTGGTGGCCAGTCTTGTTCTGCTAGAAGTATATCATAACCCTTTGAAAGTTGCTCCCAAAAGAGTGCTTTCACTTTTCTTGGTATGTCTCCCTCCATCCCGAGTGTTATTTCATATAACCTATGCGGAGAACTAACCCTGGTATCTGCATTTTTAACTTGAATATCCTTATTCAAGTCCACTGTCTCTAGAAGCCCCTTCAGGTTCTGGCGAGCTACTGTAACTTCTGCTGCGCTGTCCAACATTGTCTGAGCCCATTCTCCGTTCTTTAGTTGTGTTCTCAGAATCCTCGGCATGTCTGATCTTCAGACCTGCTACCTTCTTCTTGGAGAATTGGGGTTTTGGTTTGTTTTTCTGAACTTGTTGATCGTCTTTGGACTTCACGCGTTCTTCTTTGTCCTCTGACCGTCCTCCTATTTCGGATGTCTGTGATGATATCTGAAAGGTACGAGAGGAACGTGTATCAGCATCTTGATACCTGTCAGGTTTTCTCAAATTATCCCTATTCCTGAGGTTATACCTCCTTTCAGAGGGCTCCTTTTGAGGAGACTTACCTCGGGATTGAGAATCTTTTTCTTTTGAATGTTGTTTGGTATTTTCCCACTTCTTTTTAGAAGAGGTAGGATTGTTTTTAGTAAAGGCCTTTTCAGGACTTTCAGACAGTTGTGGTTTAATTGTTTAATTCTATTAAATGTTGTATCTGATTAAGTAATTCTACATCTGACATTGCTTCAATGTCAGGATGAGGTGTGTAGCCGGCTAAAATCAGCCATGTTGCTCCTGGTCTACCTAGTGGACCGAGCCTGGTAATGTGATTGTAATGTTTTATGGCGTCTTTAAACCAGAGATTATGCTCCTGGTATGTGAGTGGAATTTCAATATCCTCAAAAGGAATATATTCCTCAGGTGGTTCATCTTCTTTGTAGAAGTGAAACATTTTAGTTACTGGATCTGATTCTGGGAATACTATCCATGAATTAAATACCTCTATCTGGTGAGATTCATGTGCCTCTATCACAAAAACAGCTCTACCACCTCTTGGTTTTAGGCCATGTTTTATAAGTTTTAGAGTGAATTTGGAGCGATGATTTTTGCATTTTCATCGGTTTCATCAAAACCTGTATAATCAAAACCTGTTGCGACTTTGTCGGGTACAGCTCCACCAGTATCGGTGTTTGTGCCGTATTCGGTCATTGTTTAATGAAAGTTTCAGAGCAAGTTTCAAGGAACAAAGATAAGGTGCACAATATTTTTGGAACACTGTATCCTTCAACGTTGAACAAACCAAACAGCTAATACATAGGATTTTTTCCTACTCAGCTATGGTGGATATTATCCTTACCCACTACAGACGTCTTATGGAGTATTATGAGTAGGGGTCTCTGAGAAAAGCACGACTGAGTTACTTCAGTATCTAGCGTTAAATTAGTGCCTTACCAAACCGTTGGGCGCAATGTAGTGTAGTTCCTATATCCCTGATAGGCTCTGCGCATTGGAATAATATACACTATAGTTTTGACATAGGACTGAGGTCAGCATTAAACTTAATTACTTGTGTGTGCCAGCTAACTCAACTCAACATTAGAAACTTCTCGAATATACAAGAAGGGATTAGTTTCTGACAACCGCATAAACGTGACAACTTTGTTTCCCTTAAAGTCCGAACAATCTCAGAACCGTGGAAACAATAGATAACAGTTTCACTCAGTCAATCATGCATGCTTTGTTTCTACAGAGTTACACAGAAATAGATAGACGGGCGTTTCAATGAAAAGGGTTTATTGAACAGTCTTATTTCTGGTGCAAGAGATATGAACTGCTACAATCGTAAGACAGGATGCGAAGTACAATACGTACAGAGTTAGCAGTAAGATAAAATAACACTGCAATAGCATGGTTTGTAGCTATGACTAGGGGTGGGCGGAATTTGCGGAATCGCGTTACGCAAATCTCCGCGGAATGGTAAAAAATCTCCGCGAACACGCAGAAATTCCGCGAACACGCGGAATTGCTTGTTCGCGATACTTTTTTCCTGTTCGCGATCGCTGTTTGCGTGCTCGGGGTGAAATATCTCGCGAACACGCATATTGAGAACGCAAACAAGCAAAAAATTTCGCGAAGTCGCGGAACGCAGATTTTTGGGCAATTTCACGTTCTCCGCGGAACGCGAAATTACCCAAATTCCGCAAATTCCGCAAACGGAGCGGAATTTACCGCCCAGGCCTAGCTATGACATATATTCATTAAATACAAACATAAATAACACAGGCTAAAATGTGAATACTCATCTGATGCTTCTAAATAGTTCTACCCCAGTGTACCTAACCTAAGTGTAGTACGAGGTAAGAAGTTGGTGCTGTTTTCTACAGTATAGCTAGCTATAGTTTTCGTTTTGCCAAGAGTTGCCAAAAGTTTCTCTAAGTTCTAGTCTGCTCCATACCTTAGAATGTGTGAGGTTGGAATCTCTTTCCGGGACTCGATGTCTAACACCCCGCAAGGGGAGTCAGAAACACTGGAGCTGGATTCTCTGCGAGGAGGATGACAGCGTCTGGTCAGTGCATCAGGCGGGAACTCGATCTCCTTCCGAACTTGCTGTGGCGAACCGCAAGTAGGCAGTCGAACTGGATCATACTGGAACCGTTGTTTGCCAGGGCAAGTGCAGGTATATTTATACCTTGAAGGTGTTTAGGAATGCCTGTACTGATGTAAAAGTCGGGCATCGGAACGTCATGAATGAACCCCTAAGGAATAGATGTTCATGCATAATAAATGAGTTCCTTGAGAAATCAATATCCAAGCAAGGGAAATTCTAAAGTCTTAAGAGTCTGGTTTTCCAAGAACTCATTGTGACGTGGATTGACGGATGTAGGAGACCATGCCTCTATTTGGTTAGGATGGACAATGCCTAAATAAGGGCTGGAGTTTCTATGCCTAAATAAGGGCAATATGAATTGTACCTATATAAGGGCATAAATCGAGAAACCTATATACGGAATCTAAATCTACACACAACAATACAGAAAGCGTAGCAGGTGAATGCTTACCAAACTTCACATGCCAAAAGAATAAGCCCAAACCACACTTCCAGACAACCCACTTCCCTTTGCACATATAAAAGAGATGGCCATTGCATCTAACAGCCTCTTCCAAGCCACCAAAGAGATGGTGGTGGAGAAGGTAGATGCTGTGGAAGATGAGGAGGTACCCAAAGCATGACTGAACTGCACATAAAAGGGTAAGTTACATATTTCTAAAGAAATGCTCAGTGGAACGCTGTGTGAAAATGAGCTGTTTGACATGAGCGGATAAAAATTGCACAGTATCGTATTTGCAGCAGGTCACACTCTGCTGATTTAATCAGCCACAGAAACGTAAATATTTCATTGTATGTTTGAAAATACAACTTTTAGAAAGTGGATATTTTCTTGCTTTGCCATCCTGTGTGCCTCTACTGGTTTGCGGATTGACTGTCTGGCTTTTTGAGGGATAGGGACTGGGGATGTGCATTCTCTCAGACAGCCACTGGGGAGTGGGAGTTTGATGTGTGTTCTGCCTATTCTGAATGAGTCAGGACTGGGCTGAATAGACCTGGGCTGCATTTAGAGGAGTGAGAGGACATTTCCTTGCACCTGAATGGGCCTGGTCTGCCTTGCACAATGTTGTCTCAACCGCCTGCTGGGAAGGTAGGCCAGAGAGGACAGAACTGGTTTGGACACAAAAGAACAAAGGAAAATGCTTTATACCTATTGGGGGCCAGATCCCAGAATTTAAGTTCATTTCTGGAATTCAAGGGGAACATTTGCAAATTAGAAGAGCTGGAAAAACTGAATGAAAAGTACTGCCCCTTTCCGGTGTGCTGTCTGGAGTTTGCCTGCAGTGGCTGTTTCTGCCAAGGAAAGGACAAGGACTTTGCTGTGTGCTATGTAATCCCTGCTTGAGGAAGATTGCCAATGTCTTGGAGTAGAACTTGCCTCCTGTTCTGAAGTCTAAGGGACACAAAGACTTCAACACCAGCTCCCGTGAACTTCCTTGCTGGGAGTTCTGACCTGCCAAGAATTGCCCGTTGCTGAGTTGGACCTCTTGAGGTTGTTCCTGCTGTTGGCTGCAGGAAAAGATATGCAACTACGAGAAACGCGACACATCGGCACCTGGTTCCGACGCATTGCTGCCATGTGGGAAGAATTTCCACACAATGCCATCATGCCGCTAAAGAAGCTGACGCAGCGCCAGCTCATGTCTGGAGAAATCACTGCACGACGCATCGCGTGCACGATCTACGAAGTCCGAGATCACTGCACAATTCCTATGCAGGCCCTGGTGTGCGGCTGGAATAATCAACGCATCATGGGCCCACTGCTGGAGAGACCAATGAAGCACTGTTGCCTTCGCCGCTTCGAGAATCAACACATTCTTGATGCCTACGCATTGCACTGGGGCGCTCAGTTACAAGAGCACGGGGGCCACATTAGGAAACCGACACATCTCCTACCCGCACAGTTGAAACGGACGCATCATCTGCCCTTCAGTAAGGAACCGACGCATCACCTCCCCTGCCTGGCAGTAAGGAACCAACGCATCCCCTCCCCTGGAGTAAGGAACCAACACATCACCTTCCCTACGCATAAGGAACCCACGCATCACCTTCCCTGCGGCTGTTTTTGTTTATGATTTGACGTTTTGAAAGTGTTGCATCTATAGTTTGCTATGGACAGAACTGTTTTTACCTTCTAAGAAGTACAGTTTGATTACTGTATTGTGAATTTTTGCCATTCTGGTCCTATTTGGTTTTGAAAATATATATATATGTTTACAAACTGGCGTGGTGTCCATTTGTAGTGTTTTCACTGTAATACTGTATTGTGCACAAATGCTTTACACACTGCCTCTGAGATAAGCCTGTCTGCTTGTGCCAAGCTACCAAAGGGGTGAGCTGTAGGGGTTATTTTAGAAGTGTACCCCATTACCCTGACTAGGAAGAAGGGTCCCTACTTTGACCATGGTGCAAAGTAGAGACCACTACTTCTAACATTGGTCATCAGTGGTGAGGATTAGGACTTGCATTTGTTCCTAACATACAGTGATTTGTGCAAAATACTAGTATAGTGCAGAACTTTACGCAATCGCATACTGTGTTTTTCTGTTTTCTGGTGTCCTCCTAGAAGTATTTTTGATACTGAGACTCTGGTTAGTTGTTGCACCTGTGAAGTCTTGACAAAATGGAAATCAACTATTGTCACCTGTACATCTACATGATAAAGAAGATAAAAGCCTTTTGCAAGGAGAGGGGGGTGCCTGTGGAGAGAGGAGCCACAAGGAGGGATCTTGAGGCACGCCTTTATTCTTATGAGGTTACACTTTGGGAAGCAACACTACCAGATAATTCGAAGGAGGAGGACTTCTCTGACAGTGAGGGAGAAACACAGACAAATTAGTGGCTTCTAGCTGTTGAGCAGAGGCTAAGAGAGTTTGACCACGAACTCAAGAGGGCTGAGACCAAGAGGGCCTTAGCCCAATAAAAGGAAGTTTGTGTACCAAAAATGTTTTATTTAGTGCTGAGTGAAACCAGAGGTGTGGCGCCTGACTTGAAGGAGGGGGTTGACACACACTAGAGGGTTCAGGTTTATCTGGTGGCTCCAGTGGTGCGTAGTGTCCCTGAGGTAGATTTGGAAACTGGCAGAGGGGAATCATATTCCTAGTGGTGGGACGGATATTCAACTGACTATAGAAGAGAGGTGCAGGGAGAGGGGTTCCCCAATGGAAAAAGACCTGGTATGTGAGTGTGGAGACCACCCAGAAGAGTGTGGGTAGAGTGAAAGAGACAGTCAGACAGAGGCTTGCCAGTCGCACGAGAGTGATGTGGAGTACTTGTGCTAGGCACTGGATGGTGAGGCAAAGAGTAGCTTAGTTAACACCTGTGTGGGGCTGTGTGATTCAATTGTTGGAGAGGATATTTTAAGTCCCTGTGTTCCAGAGCTATGCCAATACTGGGTGAAGTGTGAGTTCTCTGAACCCAGGAAGCTCGCACTGGAGGCAGACCTTTTGGTGGATTCCAGAGGGAATGAAGAAGTATCTGGGGTGATCCTGAAGGAGGTGGCTCAGGTTTTCTCCAACCAAGTGAGGTAGGGGAGGGTTTTGGTAACTTAGATAGGTCCCAGAGCAGTGGGATGGGTGTAGGGGCCCATATTCTGTCTCAGAGGAGAACAAGTGGGAGTGAGCTCTGTCCCAAGGTGCCTGAAACCCAGGCTCAAGGCCTGGTTGGTTCAATGAGGGAACACCAGGAGGGGGGCCTGGTCTGTAACAGAAGAACAGAGATCCCAAGGTGTTAGGTGAACTAGGGGTGGCTGCTGTAACAAGCATCCCGCCAGCTTTGGTGTCTGGCAGCACCTCTGCAGTTGGTAGGGTGCATGAGTCCAGAGAGAGAGAGGTGAGGGAGTGACGCAATCCACAGTGGAAAAACCAGTGGGTCAGGGGTAGCCAGCTTTGGGGTCAGAGCACCTCAGGACTGACCCTGGTGAGGCCTTTTCTGGCCTGGGGGGTCTTCATGCTCTGTCATGTAGACCAGAGGCTCGAGACCTGCATCAGACACTCTTGTGCAACTCCTGAAGAGCATGGTTCCCATGGGGGGGCTGTACTCCCCTAGAAGGGCTGGGTTGCCAGGCAAAGGTCCAGCCTAAGGGTGCAGACCCTGGGTTGGAGGGCCATGTTCAGGGTGTCCCCCCTGACCTGAAGGAAGGGGCAACTGCTAGCAGTGCCCCTACCGGTTTGTCTTCTGATGGTACTGCTCTAGGTTTGGGGGTGCATAGCCCCAGGAAGTAGGACAGGGTGTGGGAGAGCCCACCCCAGTCCCTTGTTCAGCCTCAGGGTACAGACCCTAGTCTGGTATACCAGTTGCAGGATAGCACCCCTGACCTCCTGGGAGAATTGTGCAGGACACCTGCCACAGGTGCTTTGACAATTCTGGAGTCTGGGGGTACCACTCCAGGTGGGAGGGTACAGAGCCCCAGGGAGGAGGATAAGGTGTGGGAGAGCCCATCCCAGTAACTTGTCCAGACTCAGGGTACAGATCCTGGGCTGGTGGGTCAGTGTCAGGGGAATGAACAAAGGGTGCCAGGCACCTGGGGTTATCACCCACACACACTCTGACACCAGGAGGTTTTTAACATATCTTGCACTGTAATTACCTTTGGTGTTTTAGGTAGTACTGATGTCTTGATCTTGACTGTATCTTCTGGTTTCTGGAAAATATTTGGCCACTTTCTGGGTTTACTCTAAGGATTTTTGTATTTGCGTGTTCTATTGGAGAGGCTTGTTACAGATAAGCCATGTGCGTTTTTTGCTTTCGCTCTTTGGTCTCTTCCTTTCTTTTCTCTTCTTACTTTTTTGCTTTTCACCCTTAATTATCTGTCTTTTACACTTTGTTTATTTTTCATCATCTGATTTGTGTATAATTATTGCGTACTATCTTATTTGTTAAAAGTATTATAATTGTTTCTCTTTTGTATGATGGCTATGTCTCATTTTTCTTGTGGTTAAACTATACATAGGCGCATTTACGTCTAGACATCATACTTTGTATGTGCGGTCTGATCTTAAAAATGGATCTTGATTATGACTGTAGGTTTTTCTTCTGTTGTTTGTTTTTATTTTTTATAATTGTTATTTATGTTTATGTCTTGTATATTGTGACTTATATATGTATTTTACATGTGTATTTATGTGGGTGTTTCTATTATTATTGCAGCCCTGACGAAGTTCCCAAGGCACAAGGGAACGAAACGCATTGGCTGTGTGCCTGTCCTTTTAACCAAGAACACAAATAAAAGAAGAAAACTATTTCTACTACAAGTGTTGGCTTAGTATGACTCGTGATGGTGTGCACCTTCCTTCTTTTGTAGCCTTGCAAAAGGTTCTCAGACCTGCCACTGCAGTGTCTGCACGCAGTCGCTACTGCTGTGATGACCTGGAAAGTGCCCCCACTTGCCAGGCCCTAACCTTCCCTTTTATTACATGTTCTATAAATATTGGGGCCAAGATCGCAGTTAGTTAGATCATTTCTGTAATTCAAAAGGAACCTTTGCCAAGGAGAAGAGCTGGAGAAACAGAAGGAAAGTACTGCCACTTTGATGTGTGCTGTCTGAGGTTGGCCTGCAGTGGCTGTTTCTGCCAGGGAAAGGAAGGACAATGACTTAGCTGTGTGCTGTGTCCCCTGCTTGAGGAAGATCTCCAAGGGCTTGAAGTAGAGCTTGCTTTCTGTTGTGAAGTCTCAGGGACACTAAGATTTCACCACCAGCTACCCTGAACTTCCTTGCTGGGCGTTCTGACCTGCCTAGAGGTGACTGTTGCTGAGTTGGTCCTCGGGAGATTGTTCCTGCTGTTGGGAGCTGGAAAAGAGATGCAACTATGAGAAGCGTGACGTATCCGCACCTGTTTCCGACACTTCACTGCAGTGCAGGAAGAATTTCCATGCATAGCCAATGTGCTGCAGAAGAAAATGACTCAGTGCCTGTCCGTAACTGCCTGTAACTGGGAACATTGCTGCACGCCACATTGTGTGCACCTATCTACGAAGTCCGAGATCAACCCACCGATTCCGACCCAGGGCCTGCTCTGCGGCTGCAAGAACTAACACAATGTGGGACAACAGCTGAAGTGACCAAGGCAGTGCTCTTGCCACTGCAGCATCGAGGACCAACGCATCCTCAATCCCTAAGCATTTCACTGTGATGCCAAGTCAACAAGGACACCGGGGGTCGCACTTAGAAACCGACACATCACCTCCCCGCACAGTAAGAAACCAACGCATCAGCTCCCCTTCAGTAAGGATCTAGCACATCACCTCCCCCGCGTGGCAGTAAGGAACCGATTCATCACCTTCCCTAGAGTAAGAAACTGACACATCACCTTCCCAGCACAAAAAGAACCAACGCATCACCTTCCCTGCAGCTGTGTTTGTTTATGATTTTGATACATCCAAGGTACTTTGTGTAAAAAGTGTTGCATTTATAGTTTGCTATGGACAGAACTGTTTTTAACTTCTAAAAAGTATATTTTGATTACTGTATGGTGGATTTTTGTCATTCTGGTCTTGTTTGGTTTGGATAAAATAACTTATTTTTCTAAACTGGTGTGGTGTCCATTTGTATTGTTTTTACTGTAATACTGTGTCGGTGCACAAATACTTTACACACTGCCTCTGAGATAGGCCTGTCTGCTCATACCAAGCGACCAAGGGGGTGAGCTAGGGTTATTTTAGAAGTGTATCCAACTTGGACAAAGTTGCAAAACATTGCCAACTAGAGACCCCCATTTCTAACAACTGTCATATACTTGAACACTAGCAATATGGTACATATAAAGAGATTGACTTTCTTTAGGATGTAACCAAAATAAATTAAGGAACACTTGTCCAGTATACAGAAGTTAGAGTATAATGTGCAGAATGTGACAAGATGGAGCATCAGTAATACTGAACGGCTGATGAGCTATTTTCTTTTAAGCTGTAATATGCCATCAAGAATAAATTTGTAATTTTTATCTATAAATGTATTTGAAATGTGTCTGAAAATTACATGCATATGAAAAGGAGAGTGATGAATTCACACTAGAAGGTTGAAATGAAATGTAAACATATTTATAAAGCGCGTATAGCAGCTGTGGACAGACAATGGCGGATTACTGAGCGATCTTAAGAAAAAGCCATGTTTTGAGAAGTTCTCGGAAGGCTAAATGGTTGAACTCATGAGGAATGTGAGGGGGAAGGGCATTCCACAGCCCGGCAGCGTTATAGGAAAACAAACGGGCACCTCTTCTCTTTATTCTGGGAACTAAGGCCAGACGGAGGTTGTCCGAGTGCAGTCACCAGTTGGAATGGTTGGGCGAGATGATGGAGCGGTTGATAGGTGGACCCTTCCCTTCTAAGGACACGTGCCCAATGCAGAGAGACTTAAATTTAATTCTCTCCAGTATGGGAAGCCAGTGAAGGGTCTTGAGTGCTGGTGTGGCAGATTGGCGGTTAGGAATCAGGAGGAGCATACGTGCTGTACAGTTTTTAATCTTTGGCACAACTCACACAGATAAGAAATAATGTCACCATTATTGCTAAAAATATATTTCTTTGGAAAAAAGTAAATTTTTAATATTGGAATTGTGGGAAAAAGAGGTTGGCTGATTTATGAACTTATATTATTCACCAGTAATAACATCATTTGCAAATTGGTGAAGTAAATAATAGTCGTGTTGATAAAGTATGTTTTCAATGTTTATGACTTTTCCCACACATGAGCACTTAAAATACTGGGTACATTATGGTGCTCATTTGTGTAAACAAGGTTGTGGTACAGCCAAAACGTGTCACAATAGACTCTATGAAAAATAAAAAAGGATTTTAATATACATCCCTTTTCTATCTCCTGTCACTTCAATTTCACGGAAGATGAGCCTCAGATAGAGACTTTACGAGATTTGGAGCATACTCGAAAAGGAGATCTCCTTAGTTTTATCTTGGCTGATCATAATCCACTATTCACAGAGCCAGTAGATAAAAGTATAGAAGAGTGGGGAGTTATCCCCACTTTTATATGTAGAGGACTTACAATGACCATTCATTACATTTTCATTTCTGCTTGTTTAGCCAATTATGTTAAAGCATTGGGATTATTGAAATTTTGTTTAGGAACTACAATCCACTGTTTATTACCATAGATTGAGGGCAGGAGGCGGAAGTGTTGAAGAAGGAGGGCCCAACTGGCCAATTTGTAAACACCATTGCCATGGTTGTAAATTGAAATTGAATGTGGTGGTTTCAAAGGTATTCTTAGCTTGCGGTCAAGATGTCAACATTTGATTACATGTGACCTCCCACCGAGAGGCAATTTTAAGTGCCTTTAAGAGGGTATGTAGATTTATCACTGCACATTTAATTTGACCATTTGTTAAACATGCAAACAGTAAGAGTAGATGGTTTGATCACAAGTGTTAAATGGCCCACCAGAACCTGTTAGCAGCATTGAAGAGCACTCCAAGAATTAAATCTGAGGTTGCTTTATGTCAGACAAATTATAAGGCAGCTATACCGGAAAAATTGATATTAAAAAGGGATCAACCGCTACAGGCCAGCATGCTATCATGCAGCATTATATTTTGGAAATAGTCAACCGCCCTTTTTTGCTGTAAATGATAGTGGATCAGTTGCCCCTGATGAACTGGATACAACATTTTGAGAAGATCTATGGCCCTTATCCAGGGAGGCATTCGATATTGATAGAGAAAATTCTAGAGGAAGATCTAATTTAGAATTTCAAATCAGAAAAACTAAGTGAGCCAATCACACACCTATCTAAAAATAAGGCACTTGGTCCAAATGAGGTAGCTGCTTTTTTATATAAAGTTGATGCCTCTAGTTGGAAGAAAATACTTACCAGCCCCTTAAACACTGCATGTAAAGTGGGTATTCCTGTATCCTGGTCTAGTTCTGTCATAATACCTGTTTTCAAAAAAGGGCAGAGAGACAATAAGTGCTGCTATTGACCCATGTCACTCATTGACTCTTTAATCAAGATTATTGAAAGGCTCATTTTTATCTAGACTAACCATGTGAACCATGTGAATGAATGAGATTAGTGAATTGTCTTGCAATACAGATTTAAACCAGACTGGGGAACCCTGGAACATTGTCTAAATTTACAGATCATAACAGGGAAATACATAGCTCCAAAGATGGTCCACCCCACATGGCTTTTATGCATTTTACACCATCCTTTGCTAGAGTTAATAGGAGTAAATTATGGGCAATCCTTCTTGACATGGAAATTGATAGGGACATAGTTTGCTTCTTACATGATTGACATAAGGCCCTAAAAGCTGTGGTAAAATACAATAAAGACATGAGTTGTACCACAACATTTAAAACCTGATAGGGGGTGAGACAGGGGCGCACTTTTGGTCCACTTTTGTTAGCACTGTACACAAACAGACTGGGACCAACTTTAACTGGTGTTAATCTGTATAATACCAGAGTTTGGGCTACCTAGGGGTGGTTTCCTTCTGGTAGGAACAGAAATGTTTATAGCAACCTTATTTACATTTTTGACGCAAGGATGTATTTTGTGCTAAAAAATAGTGCTGAATACAGAAATACCCTACACGTAAATATGCGAATTATGCATAATTATGAGTAATAATCTGGCAATTCCATGTAATTGAGCTAGAGAGAATTATGAAAGTTATTCCCACCCCTAGACTGTACCTGCTGTATGAAACCTGAGCCCTAGCGGCTGTCTCTGAGATTATGGAAACATTAGTTGTTTATTTTGCAATCTCTAAAGAATTTGGACTTAGAAAATATTTTGATCTTTCAGACTTCTGCAGGACCAGACAAACCACCCAAGCAATCAGCCCAAGTTGCGACCTAACTAGGCAAGAAAATCAGGTTGGTCCCTCTTTGACATTTATCACCTGAAAATCCATTCCAGCAGACCCTCAATGTAAGCCTGTCTGACTTGTGTGCCTGGAGAAAGCCTGATGCCGTGAGCTGGTGGAGTAAACCGAACTGCAAAAACGAGAGTAAGAGGCACATTTATAATAGTGTTGCATCACCATTGTGCCACACAAGGGGCCGCAAGGTCTACACAAACTAAAGTCATGTTTATAAAACCACGCAAGACAACCTTGCGTAGCCATGCATGCCTTGATAGATCTGAAGTAATACAAGGCAGCGCAAATCACTGACTTGCAATACGCTCTGCATCAGGGAGGCGTTCCATGAGTGAAGCGTGGTTGTTCCCAGGCATCCATCCATGGAATTTGGCCCATTGTGAGATTTACCATTAGTAGTAGATCTGGGAATATGTCAAAATGCTACACCTACCTAGGGGAGGCCTAACGAGGAGAAATATATTTATTTCTCTTGGTTTTATTCCCTTTCCATATGTCCACCATAGGATTATAAATATTGCGCACTCCTGCCCTTTCCCTTTCACGCAGCGCAGTGCAGCAAGGTGGCGTGCTATGTTTCGCTGCGATGATAAATATGCCCCTAAATACAAAGTTAGAACTCTTGACTAGGCGACTGCGCAAAAAGTGTCTGGCTGATGAGAAGCGTTTCCCGGGCATGTAATCCGTATTTCCATGATTGGAGCTTTACCCACCAAAACAAAAAGCTTCATCACAACCTTTCTCAATGCCTATTTGACTTCAATAGGACTTTGCCAGATACAGCCTCTTGGCTTGCCCCACTGGGGGCTTCTGTCATCCATTTCAGACTAAGCCAGAAGGTAAAAGGTTTGACCACGACAAACCTGTTTGGTGTGCCTGACCCACACTCCATCTCAGTTAGCCTGAAATTGTGCCTACGTCGGGGTCACATGTTAACTGTACTTTCTATTTGTAATTTTTTTTTCCCATGGCTCTTTTCCACTTCTATCCTTAAAATGTGATATCTCCCATGGCCCTTGCATAATGTTTTAATTTTTGGTGTTGTTTTGTTTATTAACTAACACTCTTATTTTATAAATGTAAGTATGATTTGTATTGTATTGTGGTTTTCACTGCTTTGTTTTGCTCATTTTCCTTAAATTAAGAATATCTGCTCTGTGCCCGAGCTATCAGAGCCTGAGTTTAGGTTTAAATTATTGAAACCTTGAGTTGACCTAACAAGTTGGTGACTTTGTTACTTGTGGTTTACTAGCTTCCACCTCAATTCTTAATTCACCGTCTGAAAATAACTGGAACCCACATACAAGAACTGACTAGTCAAGGTTTACAGGCTGGGCAACAGGTCACAGATTACATGAAAGCTCCTCTGCATTGTCATAGTGAGCCTGTGTTTAAGTTTAAGAATTTCTGCTTTCTGTGTAGTTTGCCTTATAAACTCAGCAGTGTGCATCCCAGGAGTGCCAATTTTACTTTATATACCGTACTAGGTCCAGGTGTGATTAAAGTACTCTTTTCTTAAAAGTAATGCACTCGACGGGACAAGTTCTTTTTGTGCCTATTTGATTTCTGGAGCTCTGAGTCTCTACTGTACACAGTGCCTCTCAGAAATGCCATAGACTACTCTCCCTCGCTAGCCTGATACCCAAGTGCAATCAAGGTGCACTTGGCCTAGTTTTCAGTCATTAGTGGACAGACCCCAGGACACCAGTGGATATGGCTCAATACCTGAGGTCAGGCCCAGTCACCCCTGCTGGGCTTTGCATGAAGCGCACTATTCGGATCTATTGGAGGGGTACATCTGCGTACTCTGCAGCCTCCTTCTGACAAACATCCCACTCTAAAATGGCTACCATGTTCAGAAGACTTTATAGAGTTATATGCCTTAATGTTTGGCATTAGACATGGTCATAAATAATTGAGTGAATATGTCATGCTTTTTTAGTATGGAATGTTAGGGGTCATGTTGAGGGAATGTAGAATGCTACGAGTCAGCTGGAGCTGCCCCCGCGCTTTCCTCACCAGTGGGCCTTTGTTGTATTCTCAAGTTCATTTATATCTGTTGTTGTTGTCCCTTTAAGGCATGTGACATGTATATTTTCATGTGAGCTCTGGGTTCCATTTGGAGCCCCCAGAGCAAGGGGTTCAACTGGGGGTCAGTTTTCATCTGGATCCTGACTGGTTGGGATTGTATGCCGTGCTGACAATAAATTCATCTTTTTCAATACTTCTAATTTGGATTCATTTTCTAATATTTGGCGACGAGCGGACCAAGAAACAACTCCTGCCTATCTCCAGCACGGGAGCGGATAACTTTCACCCACGTTAATTTTGGGATTTCGTTAATTTCATTATTCTACTAATTAATTGAAGAGGACGAACTTGCATCAACTACGATCGCATATGTGCATTTTACTGATGGCGTACTATCAAGAGCTGCTTCAGATTGACTAAGCCAGGTGTCGGAAAATCTACAATTCACTTCAGCAGAGTTTTGTGAGTACTACAATCTTCGTTGACATCGCTTGCGCATATTTATATGTGTGGGGAAGAACTAGTTTACCGCATGGCTTAGCGAAATTGGGAGAGCTTTTCGTTTTAAAATACAGCAAGTCTCGGTGTGAGTCCGCGCTGCTGTTTGAAGTGCGCCTCATTTAAAATGGGTTTGAGCGCCTACCTTCATAACGCATCACGCCTCGCTACAGTGTCCGTACTCAAGCATTGTTCTTTCTCTTCCGGCTCCTGCATGCGCAGCTAACAACGCGTGTGTCATCACGCACACGCTGCATGCACGCTCGGGGGCCATTTTGAAGTTACCTAGCAACGGTAACATTAATAAAAATAAAAAAAAGGATTTTGACGAGCGGATTTCAGCGAGGACCACAGAAACAAAGCCTTTAATGGTTGCAATTGTCAGCAACATGTCAATAGACAAATTTTAAGAAATAGCATCTTATTTTCTATCCACTTCAAGTTAATTTGTCACAACTATGTAATTAATTCCTGGTCATCTACATTACTCCTGAAGGATTTCACACGTGAGTCAGCAGTTTAACAAGCATTTGTTATTCGAAGTTTGTTATTATTCTTCGTTGACTGCTTCTTTATGTTAACACTGCATATGATTGCTTCTTTTCACGTTAGTTATATATTGTAACGAGTTTATTGTGGCAGAGTAATCACTTTTTTTTGACAATATGCAATTTGAGGCTCTTTCAAAATTTATCCAAAACAAAGGTGATCCACCCATACCTTGGCCAAGATGGAAAGAATAATTTTTCAATTATATGAAGGCCATTGATGGAGAACACATGGGCGCTCAAAGAAAAAAAAGCATATTACTTCACTGCCTTGGTTCTGAGGGCCAAGAGGTTTTCAGATCTTTACCCCAAGTTCTCCCTTAAGCTGGGCAAGGAGACAATGTGAACTTATATACAGAAGCTTTGTCAAGGTTAGAAAAAAGATTCAAACCGACTTCTAACATCGCTTTAAACAGATTTAAATTTTATACCAGGGCACAGAAAGATGATGAATCTTTTGATGACTTTCTAACTGTATTAAGATCCTTAAGTCTACATTGTAACTTTGGTAACATCACAGATGAAATGATTCGAGATCAAATTATAGTTCATGTTAAAAATAAGAAAATACAAGAAAAACTATGGGTCATGGGAGATCCCAAGCTTGAGGAAGCAATAGCCATAGCAAAATCGATGGAATTGTCAGAAAAATGGATGGATGTAGTCAGTCAAAAATCAAATAAGTCTTCTGCTGAGGATGAAATATGTGTGGTTAAATCAAAAGGAGACATTAAAAATCCAAATGTTACACAAGTAAAATTCAAACCCAATTACAATAATTTCTCAGGCAGAAAACAAGACCACACCAATAGTTTATTTGTTTGTTATAGATGTGGGAGCAGATCGCACATTGCCTCGTTCCAAGGATGTCCCGCAATTAACAAAGAGTGCAGAGTTTGTGGTAGAATAGGACATTTCAGTAATGTCTGCAGAGATAGACGCTTCAACAATCAAACACGTAACATTACGACTGGTGTTTCTGATACTAACAAAGTTACTACTGTTAAAGAAATCCAAGACTCTGACAAAGGTTTTGTTGTTTCTATCATACACACTGGTCCTGAGAAGGAAAGATTTATGAAGTCTCCCAAATAATCATTTGACGTTTTATGCTCTGACTTGGAGCTCATGGTGGATTCAGGTTCGCCATGGACAATTATTAGCAAGAAGTACTTTGAGGAAAAACTACAGAATCTATGCAATATTAAGGATTTACGGCAATCTGACATCCATGCCGAAAGATTTGATGGCTCAAAAATTGATATGGAAGGGTTCTTTATAGTTCCTTTAAGTTTTAGAGGAAGGTCTGCTCATATTAAATTGTACATTGCAGCCAAAGGTGTAAACGTGTTAGGTTGGCGAGATCAGTGGGAATTAGGTATTTTTCTCAACCCACGTTCCAATGATCCCATTTCCTTATGTAGCGAGCAAGACATGCTCATGGTCACCACAGTAAATCGAGTAGTGGAACTCTCAAAGTGTACATCATATATAACACACAAATTTATCAAGGTTTTCTGCCATAATTTAGGGAAACTAAAACAATTTTCACATAAGATTGTAGTAAACGATAATGCTATCCCAGTCAAACAAAAATTAAGAGGGGTACCAATCAATGTCAGGGATGAATTAAAAGACATGCTACACGAGCTGTTGAAGGACAATATCATTGAACAGATTGAATCTGCTGAATGAGTTTCTCCCATTGTCTTAGTACGTAAGCCTGATCAAAAATTGTGCGTGTGTGTTGATTTAAGAGCTCTCAACTCAAATATTATCATAGATTGTCACCTTGTCACCCACTTCCTAATATAAATGAACTTATTTCGTTGTTTGATGGTGCTCAGTTTTTCTCAACGCTTGATCTAAGATCTGCGTACCATCAAATTGAGCTCACAGAAGAGTAAAAGAAATATACAGCGTTTATAACACCTTTTGGCCTTTTCCAATACACCAGGATGCCATTTGGGCTTGCATCAGCAGCCTCTGTATTTCAGAGAGTTTTGTTTCAAATTTTTAGAGACATTGAGGCTTACGCTAAATGTTTCCAGGATGACATTTTAGTTTTCTCCAAGAATGAAGCTGAACATGAAATACATTTAAATGAAGTGTGTAAGAGGCTGGAAATGTCTGGTCGTACCCTCAAAGCACACAAATATAAATTGTTCAAGAGCTCTCTAGAATATTTAGGTCATACTCTTTCTGGAGATAGTCTTGTTCCCAAGAAGTCCAATGTTGAGGCCATCCTAAATGCACCGGCCCGTCTAACAAAGAACAGTTGTTATCCTTTTCTGGTATGTGTGAATATTATAGCAAATTTGTTGAACATTTCGCTACTAAGATGGAACCACTAAGAAAGTTGTTGAGACAAAAAGCTGTATTTGAGTGGGGTGATGAACAACACAAAGCTTTCTTGGTTATTAAAAATGACATCATTAATGCTCCCACACTTAAACCTTTTAAAATGAAAAAGTTATGCATCATCACTGTAGACGCCAGCCTATATGGTCTGGGTAGTGTTTTATCACAAAGGGATGGGGGAAAGAATGGAATGTAGCTTTTTCCTCCAGAACCCTTAACGATACAGAACGCAAGTATGCAGTAATTGAAAGGGAATTGCTTGCTTGTGTTTGGGCGGTAGAACATTATAGAATGTATGTGTGGGGAAGCAGATTCGTCCTCAGAACGGACCACAAACCTTTAGTCCACATTTTGTCGGCAGATGGTGGCGGGAACTCTACAGCTAGAATAGCTCGTTTAACTTCTAGACTACAAGAATACAATTTTACAGTCGAAAACATACCAGGAAAAAAAAATGTAACAGCAGATTGTTTGTCACAACTTTCTTGTGAGGACAGCTACAGTAAGGTTAATGTCATTAATGAGGCAGATTTTGTGTTACGCATTTCTGATATTTTTCCTGCACAATACAAAGAAATCACAGAAAAGATTTGGAAGGAGAGCCAAGATAAGGATGACAAATGGGTTTTTCTTAAGAAGTTTGTAATGGAAGGTTGGCCTAGTAAGGATTATGTAGAGTCAGAACTATTGCTGTTATTCATGGTAGCTGATGAATTGTTCTGTGATGGAGATTTTATTTTTAGAGCAGGAAAATGTATTCCTCCACAAGGCATTCAGGGTTTAATACTCAAGTTAGCACACAAGACACATCCTGGTATTTCTGCTATGAAACGTCTCATAAGATCGTATTTTTGGTGGCCAGGCATGGATAGGTTGATCGACCGCACTGTGAGGGAATGCAATGATTGTTGTTCTAATGACAAGATGTTGAAAGTTAATATTCCTCCCTTAAAGACAGTTAAATGGCCAAAGGAACCATGGAAGAAGGTTGCATTTGATATTTCAGGTCGGTTTTACATGTTACCAGAAAACTCACATTTTGCTTTAGTCATGATTGACTACCATTCTAAATGGCCTGAAGTCAAGTTTGTTTCAAAGGCAACCACTAGTGCAGTTATTAACTTCTTTAAGGAAGTTTTTTCACGTGAAGGTTGTCCCTCTACTTTGGTTTCAGATAATGGAGTACAGCTAGTTTCAGGTGAAATGGAGAGTTTCCTCAAAAGTTGTGCAATTCAACACATTTGCACCTCGCTCTATGAACCTCACGATGGTCAGGTTGAATGTTTCAACCGTGTTCTTAAAAATTTTGTGATGGAATCATTAAAACAAAAGGGAATTTGGTTGAGTTCTCTCAGAGAAAGACTCAGGGTATGTTATTTTTTTTTTGTTATTTATTTGTTAAAGCGCAAACAGCTGCCCCAGCAACGGAGCGTCCCGGCGCTGACCTAACCAGAACCTGAGGGGAGGGGGGACCAACAGAGGAATTAGATGACAGAGAAGAGATGGGTTTTGAGTTCCTTTCGGAAAGCGATCAGAGTGGTTTGGGTACGGATGTGCAGAGGTAGGGAGTTCCATAGCTTAGCCCCTAAGATTTTGAAGGAACGTCCACCCTGTCTGCAGAGCTTAGTTCGGGGGACCGTCACGAGGTGTTGTCCCAGTGAGCGCAAGTTGCGCTGGGGCGTGTATGGTACCAGAAGAGGGCGCAGGAGTTCAGGACAATCAGAGTTGAGAATTTTAAATGCCATGGTCAGGGTTTTAAAGTGGATCCGAGATTCAATTGGCAGCCAGTGCAAATTACGGATGGTGGCTCTGGCAGAGCACCTACGTGGGAGACCAACCACTGCTCTGGCGGCCGAGTTCTGGATACGTTGCAGTCTTGCTAGTTCAGCTTTGTTAGCCCCCAAGAGTAAGACATTGGCATAATCCAGCCGGGCAAGAATCATAGATTGTATAATGAGTTGGCGGGTTTTGGAGTCAAAGAATCCGAGTATGGGGTTGAGGCTCCTCATGAGACCCACACACGTAGCTGCCACTTTCTTCGTGTGGGACTGAAAGCTAAGTGAGGGGTCGAGCCAGACACCTAGGTTTTTGACGACATCTTTTGGCACGGGGGTGGGGCCAAGCACAGAGGGCCACCAATGATGGTTCCAAAGGGTGGGGTTTTTTCCCAGGAGGAGGACCTCCGTTTTCCCGGCATTTAGCTGCAAGCAGTTGAGTGTCATCCACCTAGCGACTGCTGCGAGGCCATCTCTGAATTTGGTTGCCGAAAGTGATGGGCCTTCTGAGAGTGTGATGGCCAGCTGTGTGTCATCAGCGTACGACACCAGCGTAAGGTCCCACTCTTTTGCCACCACTGCGAGAGGCTGAACGTATAGGTTAAATAGGGATGGGCTAAGCGCCGACCCCTAGGGGACCCCTTGCCCGATGGAGTGGGGTTGAGAGATGTAGGGTGGGGCTGAAACTTGAAAGGACCTGTCTTTTAAGAAGGACTGGAACCATTCAAGGGCTAATTCGCCAATCCCAATGGCCTCAAGTCGTTTCAGCAAGATGTTGTGTGAGACCGTGTCAAAGGCCGCGCTGAGATCCAACAGGATCAGCGCGGCACTTTGACCGGCGTCTAGGATACCTCGAAGGTGCTCCGTAGTGGTCAGCAGAGCCGACTCAGTGCTGTGACCTGGCCTGAAGCCGTTTTGGGAAGGGTCCAGGACATGGTTTTGCTGCATGTGATGGGATAGTATTTTGTTGACATGAGCTTCAGCCAGTTTTGACGTCCAGGGGAGCAGTGAAATAGGCCGGAAATTTTCTGGTTTATTGGGGTCCAATGTGGGTTTTTTGATGATGGGTGAAACCCAAGCAGATTTCCAACAGGTGGGGACCACCGCTGAGGAAAAGGAGAGATTGAGTAGTTTGGCAAGCGGGGGGAGGAAGAAGTCGAGTGATTCCAAGAATTTGGATGGTCGCATGGGGTCTGCTGGGGAACCAGACTTGACCTGTCTACATAGTTTAGAAAGGTCGTCGAGGGATATGTCGGGTATTCTTAGCAGTTTTGATGTCTCTGCCGTCGGATAGGGGGTGTTAGTGGGCGTAGCATCGTCTTGTGGAAAGGACGCGTAGATCTTCCTCACCTTTTCGGTAAAAAAGGTGGCAAGGTCCTCACATTGTTTCAGGGAGGTGATGCAAGAGCCTGGATTGGGGATTTTCTGGAGATTTTGGACTAAGTTGAAGATGGTTTTGGTGGGATTGGAGCTGCGTTCGATTTCCTTTGCGTAGAAGGAGGCTCGAGTAGTGCGAATCGCCTTGTGGTAGGTGCGAAGTTTAGATAGGTAAAGGGTTTTGTTAGAGTCTAAATAGTCTTTCCTCCACTCGCGTTCGGCTTTTTTGCACTCTTTCCGTAATGTTTTGAGTGAGTCATTGTACCATGGGTTAGAGGGGGAACTGCGGGTTCTAGTCCATTTGGGCGGAATTAAGGCGTCAAACCCTGTGACTATCCATTCGTGGAAGGCGGCGTATACTGTATTAATATCCCTATTCTCATCGGGGAGGTGGAATTCTCCTAGGTGGTTGATGAGGTCTCCGGAGACGAGTTTGTGCCATGGTCGTTTGTGGCTGGAGTTGGCCGCAACTTTGGGGGGCGGTTTTTTTGCCATAATGGCTAATTTAACAAGAAAGTGATCAGTCCAGCCCATGGGTTCAGGGGGATCAGCCGCGACTTCCGATAAATTAGAGAAAACGGGATCCAGTATGTGCCCAGCAATGTGGGTGGGGGAATGAACCAAAGAGTTTAACTGCAAGGCCATGATGTCGGCTAGCAGGTTTTTGATGATGGGGTCAGTGGTGGAGTCGAAGTGGAGATTGAGATCACCCAAGATGGTGAAGTTGGGGGAAGAGACTGCCAAGGTGTGAGCAAGTTCCAGGAGTTCCTCAATGAATCTGGCGGAGGGGCCAGGAGGCCGATAGATGTAAAGGCCAGAGAGAGTGAATTGCGGGCAAGTGGCAATCTTGAAGCATGCGCATTCGCAGCCCCAGATTTCTTCTTTGATGAAGGAGCAGTTGTATGTGCTTCGGTATACAACGGCTATTCCACCGCCCCTAGAGTCTCTGTTAACCAGTTTCATGGAGAAACCGTTACGCAGCGTGAGATTTAAAATGCTGGTTTGGTCGTTATGGAGCCAGGTTTCGCATATGAACAGAATATCTGGGTTTTTGTCCGTAATGAGAGTGTTGACTTCTGCATGGTGCTTTACGAGAGATCTGACATTCAATTGCAGAACCCGGAGGGAAGGCAGCTTAGGTATTGCTGCAGTACCACTTACCAGGCTGGGCAGGGGCGTAGCAAAATTGCAGGACTCACAATGAAGTGCAGTTTGTCCGAGGCGACCTTCGAGCTTGTTGCATCTAGTTTTGTCCTTTAATGAAAGGAGATGGTCTCTGTCATAGCTGAAACGAAGTGGGGGATTTTGTGCAGGGGGACTGGCGAGAGGCGACGTCTTGGCGATGACGGGCGCAGACGGGCTTGCCTTTAGCGCGCCTTTGGCGCGCTGGCGGCGCGCCCGCTGCGCGTCCGGGGAAGGCACATATCGTATTACTCCACATTCAACTACTGAAATCAGTCCTTTCAGGTTATTGAAAGGAGGGACCCAGCTTCGGAAGTTTGTCCTTGGTGGTTTAAAGTAAAATGTAAAAAATTATTGGAGCACAAAGATGATATACATGAGATTGCTAATAGAGTTGAATACAAACAAGAAAAGACCAAATTGTGGTACGACAACAAGTGGAAAACAAAAGTACATGATTGGAGGGTGGGTGATTGGGTTAGGATTTTAAGACCCACAGTGAGTAATAAAGGTGTTAGTAAATTTGGCAGACCTATACAAATAAAAAAAGTGTTTAAGAACAGTGTAATCACCCAAGATGGTAGAGTTTGGAACTCCAGGAGAGTAGCCAAGTGTCCAATGCAAAATGACAAGAATTTAAATAGGTACACTAATGATGTTGCTGATGATAACAATTTACATAGAGTACAAACGGATGGCTCTGTTGCATCGAGAGTTAAAAATGATGTGCGTATTAGAACTGCACCCAGATCGCTTAGTGACTATGTTTAATTTGGTTTCATATTTGATGTTTGTTTTATTAATAAGGGGGATGTGTTGTATTCTCACGTTCATTTATAACTGTTGTTGTTGTCCCTTTAAGGCATGCAACATGTATATTTTCATGTGAGCTCTGGGTTCCATTTGGAGCCTCCGGAGCAAGGGGTTCCACTGGGGGTCAGTTTTCATCTGGATCCTGACTGGATGGGATTGTATGCCGCGCTGATGATAAATTCATGTTTTTCAATACTTCTAATTTGGATTCATTTTCTAATAGCTTTATTAATGACACTAATAAATAAACAAATGTTTATTTACCACCAGCTTGTACCATCTCCTCTTGTCACTCTAGCAGGAGTGTTTTAGTTATGAGAAACACGCATATAAAATGACAATCAAATGGCGTATTATAAAGCAACAATTCTGCACTTTTTGGCTGGACAAGTAACTGAGTGTTAATATTTGCGTCCGGGTTTTATTCTTTGCAAATAGGTTTATGCTGCATTGAACCCTGACACAAACAGAATAACAAATTAAGTAAAATCTGAAGGACAAAAGCCAGTAGATCAGTCAATGTCATCAAGACACATTCTCAAAATCACTTCAGGCTAAAGACTGAATTTCATGATCAGCGGCACGACTGTGTATCCCGCATCCTCGTCGCTGCTCTCCTGGGTCCAGCTCAGCAAACACAGCCGGTGATGATGATGTTTTGTTACATATTTTCAGCTAACGGGATCTTCTAAGAGAGACTCGCTGTTTCATCAGATTCTCCTGTATTTACAAATTCAGTCAATTACTGACAGTTCAATTACTGCATTGTAAATGTGAAGAATACATAACTGCTTCAAATGTCTACTTAATTGAAAAACAAGGGTATAAAATAGGGAGGGCTGCTGGTAAGACATTATCTTATTTTCACTCACCACGTCAATGCTTCACAGGGTGAACAATGAGAACCATGCCCCATAAGAGTACATCAAACAGCACAGGAAAGAACAATTCACTGCTGATTAGCCTCTCATGCGAGGAGTGCATCCATGTCTAGCTTATCCTAAAGCACGGCTAAATAGTAATAAAAGGATTATTTAAAAGAGTCCCATCCTGCCTTTGTTCTGTATGAAACGGATCTGTGTAAAATTCACACAGTCAAATCGGGGAAATGCAATTTTCACACAGCCTGGCTTGCGAATGGTGATACAATTTGCAACAAGACTTATGTGGTAATAAGTGAAATCACACATTGTATATTTGCAAGGGCTCAGCAAAATGACCTGCCTAACAAATATTATAGGGCAGGCTAAAATTTGCGACCTCTCCCCCATGATTTGCCAAAAATGCAGCGATGGATACACAGCAGACCTCTGGCCCAGCATTTGATTAGCCGAGCCTGCCGACATGGTTCCTAATGAAGCAGGTGTCCCAAGAGTGCAACTTACCTTGCAAACACTTCCAATTTCCTCTTTGTATATCTATTATCACCCCATCTCTGTAGTCGGTGACTATTCAAGGGTTTATGATTGCACAAGTGATCACAAACCATCCCTTTCCCAATTGCAAATAGGAAGAAGATGCCCATTTCATGTCCCCTTCTGTTTGTGATTCCAAAGGATTTCCACCAAAAATGACTGGCTCTATATACTTGGGTTCAGATTTACAAAGTGTACACAGCGCAGAGCAGCAAGTAAAGTTACTGCACTGTTGCATGAATAGGAGAGAGCACAACTGCTCCACTTCTTACATATGGTGACCTATCCCTGCGCTGGCACACTTTTGGCAGCCATGCGCTAGCACAGGCACCCTTGTCTAATAGTGCTAAGGCAAGGTTGCCTGCGTTGTCGTCAGGACAGTTTTTGTTCAGGAAAGGGTCCCGTTCTTTACAAAAACTATGCTGTGAGACACTGTTACTATTGGTCTGTGTATTGTAGAATGCAGAAAACGTTCAAACTGGAAAAAATATGCGGAGAAATGAAAACATTTCTCCTCATTATGCCTTCTTCAGGGAGGCACAGAAGTTTGGTGCCAATGCCTGTCTACAATTATTTGTAGATAGAGATGTGCATCAATTTCCACGGGAAGTTGCATGGGAACACCCATGCACCACCAATGGAGCTTCCTCTTGAAAAAAACGAATGCAAAGCGGCTCATTGCAATGCGTTGCGTTACTTTGGGTTATAATCCAGCGTAAATCATGATATGCATTGGATTGTAAGTATACCAGTAGACTCTGCATCAGTTAACTTGACTCAAAGTCTTTGTAAACCTGGATCTTCCTGTTTTTGAATCACACTCTCAGTTAACCTATAATGGGAGTACACAGCATTACTAAAATTCATAATTATTAAATAAATATCATATTGCCTACAGGATGCTATTAAAGGCTTTATAAATGATCAGAGAGGATTCCTGCAATAAACCTGGATGGGGAGGAAAATCAAGTACGTATACCCATATAATATGTGTCTTATGTAGTGCAGAAGGGGCACTAATGCCAGCAACATTTCACATCAATAACACTTCATTATATATATTTTTTTAAATGATGTAATTACCTAACTTTTGATCAATATTTTGTGTTTATGAATTTTGACTGCAACCACAGCTGCACCAGGTTGATTGAGAGTTTGAGATGAGACGGCGTCTTCTATAGTCTACTGTCTATGTCATGCCACAGTACACTCAACCATGTGCATGTCCCATGGAGAATATACCTGAAGTGTTACGAGGTTACTACGTTTTGAATATATCCAGTCTTTTCATGGACTGCATAGGGCATGAATAGTGAGTAATGTAATAAGCGTTCAGAAAGCCTTTTTAACTAATTCAGTGATGAATCACTAACTGAGAGAGCATCAGCCTCAAATGGAAGTGTTTCAGACATGTTTAGAAATGTCAGAAGGATGGTATTTAAATGTTTGATCTAGAGAGAGGATTGATATTTGACCATTCCATTAGTGCCATCGGCTTTGTACATGAGAAACCATATTCCGTAACTTCTACTTTCTAAATCTGAGTTTTCTTCTAAAAATCTGGGTTTTTGCTAAAACTCAAACAAAGCAAAACAACTAGGGACAATTTGGTAGGGCCTGAATTGTTCAGTCACCCTCTTTTTACTTGATGTAACTTAGGGTTGGTGCAACACAAGTGTTGCAGTGTACACAAACAGCATTAAGGCCAATGTTTACTATGATTTTGCCTCTGTGCAGCTTTGATACAAAAACATTTAATCCATTTATTAAAAAGCTACTTTGCATGACATGGCTTTGGGGGGTTTAGTAAATACAAAGTAACACAATGCAGTGCATAGCTCCTGCATTGTGGTGCTTTACTTGGGGTAAGTCTTCCTATGCATCCACCCATGGTTTTTGATGCAAATTCTGATATACAAAGACTTTTAAACCTGAGTTAGCCCCAAAATGGTGCACCTACCAGACATAGGTGTACTAAAGCAAAATATCTTCATTTCTTTTCATTAGTTCCTTTTTCTATGTGTACTGTATTCCGCAGCACACACAGAAAGGGGAACGTGCCTCTAATGGTTGTGTTCAGAAAGATACCCCTTCCTAAACAAAATCAATCATCCCCGTAACAGAGGTACCCTTGCAGCATGGTGCAAAGGCACCTGTGTTGGGGCTAAGCAGCACACAGTTTGCACAGTTCACCAGTGAAGGGCGATAGCACAAGTGATCCATATATTTGTAAATATAGAGAATTACTGCTCTCTCGCTTTCTTGCAACAACGGTGCAACAAGTTCGCTTGCTAAGGCGCACTGCATTAATTGATAGTAAATGTGCCCTTCAATGTGGGTTGCCTGAAACCCTGAACATGATTTACCAGCTATGAAATGACTCTATTCTAAGCCTCTACACTCTTAGGTGTGAGCTCCCAGCATTGCATCTGCTGATGCCGATTGACTCCTGCACATTTCTGAGCAACACAAGGATGGGGCTTGGATTAAGACAGGAAGGTAGAATAAAATTGCTATTCACCATTGGCAATTTTCGGCACAGGACATAGGCAGATTGTAATAGAAAATGTAATTGACTTTTGTTGAAGCATACATTTTGATACCTGTTGGATTCCCATGAAGATTAAACGTCCTAAGAATGTGTTGATGAAATAAAACTAAAAGCAATCTTTCTATGAAAATGATGTGGTGCTAAACATTTGCTATATTTTAGTATTTGTTGAAAAAGTTTTTAGGCACTTATAGTATGTGAATCTTTAGGTATTTGTACGTCCCTCTCCACTTTTTAATATTGTAAAAGAACCTTCATTAATTTGATTAACTGAGATGTTTCACTTCATTCTGTGCAAACGTGTGTGAGCTGCTATAGTCCTTCACTGTAGCATTCCGAGGCCTCTGTCGCCAATACTGCTGTCACAGTATTTCCATCGTTATCTTCCTGAGCGCTATCTTACAAACCGTGTCAGCTGAATTTCAATTCGTCAGTGATAAAATTTGCCCGAGGTATTTTAATTTGTTTTACAAAGATTTATTTAACCACCGATGGCAACAATGCAAAACGCATTATTTGGTGCGATATGGTGCTAAGATCAAGTACTGCACAATTTATCTGCTGGCAAATTAAATTTCTCTTGATAGCTTTTACTGCTGACTAATTATAACACTAATCTCTTTAGAGGACACAGACATTAACGCAGACAAATCGAAATATTCTCAATGCAACATGTTTTTATGATTCATAACTCATTAACTGTTTCTCTAGCATGTGGCGTTCATTTCCAGAATTTTAACTGATACAGAAAACATTTTACATTTGGTGAAAATGGAAGTTTGCATTATCATTCGAATACCAATGGCGCTCGCAGCACATACAACATTTTCACAAGGTCTAATCTAGAAAAAAAAATGCTTCTTTTTTTTATAACATTTCTGTTCAGGCCGTAAATCTCTTTTTAACATTTTCTGAACCATTTTACCTATACCATTTATGCTCATATCGGATTCAAATACCTTATTGTGATTTCATACATAACATCTAAAAACTTTCGTAAAAAAAACGGTTGACATTCTGGATTCCATTACATTGATGTAAAGGTTCGGCTCTGATGCTCAATTTAAGTAGCTTTCCGCAGGACTTACTTCCTTTAGTAAGTTTTTTCCTAAAGGATGGGTCACATCCCACATATGTAAAAATAATGAAATGACCATTGTAGTTCAATTCGCCTTTGTTCCTCTACCATAACAATCCAGTCTAGCAGACCGTTTTAAAGCTCTAATATTCAACAAAAATATTCATTAGTCCTTTATGTCATATTCTTTTTCTATAGCAGACATCACCACAACACCTTTTAATTTGCTTATAATTGCATTGCACCATTTAATTGTTAGGGCATCAAAAACAAGGTGATGGATGGAATGCTTGAATTAATCTTAGCCACCGACAATCTTTCAGGCAGCCTCCTAACCCATTGTTGGTGGGTCACCATGCCACCTCAGTTTGGAGCCAGCCAAATGAAATGAGTCTTGATCCTGCTTCGATGGGAACAGTCCAGCCTGAACTGCCAGGTTAGTCTCTGTGAACAGGAACACAAGCCACCCATGACTGGTTTCACCCTTATCAGCGGTCATTAGCCTGGAATAGCTGAGTTCTAGTGGCACAGTGAGCATGCGACCCTTATCAAGATAAACCCATCACACTAAGGGCATAAAAAACAAAGTGATGGATGAAATGCTTGCATTAATCTCTTTCACTGGCAATCATTCGGGCCACATGCCAAAAGATAATTTTTCACCCACCATGCGACATCAGATTGGACCCAGCTATATGAATATTAGTATTGACCCCACTCCAATAAGAACAGTCCAGTCCAGTCCAGGTCCTTCCTGAACCAGAGCAAAAGTAACCCATGACCAGTTTTACCGTTATTAGGGGCTCATCCGCCATGAATAGTTGGGTTCCAGTGAAACAGTGAGCACGGAACCTATGCCTAGGCATACCTGTGACATTTAGTCGATCACATTGAAGTATACCAAAAAGTGATGGATGGAATGTTTGAATTAATCTTGCTCTGGTAATTGCTCGAGTCGCATCTCTGTCCATTGTTACTTTGCACTCCATGATACTGTTGCAGGGATTCTGCTCATGAACAGAACTATGCACAGAAAAGCAGGACCTCAGTGAATTGTGGTGTACCAAAAAACTCACATCAGAACCCAGAACCCCTATCCGACTAGCATCAGTGTCTCATTCGTTCTCCGTATCACCTAAAAAGCTACCAATGATTAGACAACCCAGAACAAGCGACTTAGAGTACTCTCAGGAATGGTGGGACTCAGAAACTCCTTTTCGTTATTATTCTCATATCAGTCCAAAACAAGAGTAATCAGAGACATGGAAAAGTTTAAAATGTTTTTTTTTAACTACGTGCTCTAAGGTGCAGTATTTTGGCTAACATAAGCAGACAAATGATTAGAAATAAAACCATCAGCATTGTTACAATTCCATAGAAAAGGAAGGGAGAAATCATATTAAAAATGATAGTGGAAAACAGGTCCTATAATACCTTGTGAACCACCCTCCCTTCGCTAGTAAGCTAGTTTTATAAACTAAAAGAAGGTCTCTAGGTTTGAATGGAGAACCCCATACCTCAAAGATCAGCTTAGGTGAATCACATGCCAGGATCAGCTCTGCTCTCTGTGTCAGGAAAGGTTCTCTCCAAGTGCCTGAATCATGCATGCAAATGCAATATTAAAGGCACCCAAGTTTCAGATATTTGCACCCGTGTGCTTGTTGTGTCTCGAGCGTGGGCCGATCAACCTAAATTCAACAGCATACATTGTTATTTGACCTTGACGGCTTCTGCACACAGTGTTCAGACTAAGGTCGCGGGGCACGTCTAGGGATGTGAACAACAGACCTTCTCATGTGAAGAAAAAGCAAGCAAGCAGTTTTACTTGTAATAACAGCTACCTGTATTGTCGTGTGCAAAAGCAGCAAAGTGGCAAGATGGCGTTTAACTTCTAAAGCGCTTATGCTAACATAGCAATGTGTACACATAAAACCCTGTCTCCACTACAATATATTAGTTCGGACCCAGCCATATGAAAATCAGTTTTGAATCTGCTCTAATGGGAACAGCCCACCCTGAACTGCCATGCCAGGTCTTCCCTGAACACGAAGACTACCAACCCAGGAATGGCTTTGCCCTAGTTAAGGCTCATCAGCTAAGTATAGTTTGGTTAGAGTGCCCAGAGGTGACTTCATGCATACTGTGCCACTGGAATGTGGCCCCAAGTAATTACCAGTGGCTGAAATTAACTCAAGCTTTCCATCCATCATTTTTTTGCATATGTCATTTCATTGTTAGGCAAAGTCAACATCATATTTCATGAAAAAACATCTGTTCTCCAATGCTGATAAAAAAGAGGGTTGTCGAATATTAAGATATGATGAAATACTACTAAATTCACAAAAACAAACACATTTGTATTTATAAATAATAGTCTGACATTCTGGAATTCTAGCATTCTATAGAACAGACATATTTTGCGATAAAGGGAGTTTACCAATTTCTTACTTTACCAATGCCAGATATCCAGATTTCCACCCTTTTATGAGCCTAGCTATCAAAATAATAGTATATTCATTAGCAGATGACTAAAAAGAAGCAAAAAGTTAAGGTCTAGAGGAGACCTTCTCAATACAATGTCTCTGTCTGTATTCCATCCACTTTGAGATTACTAAAAATTGAATATTTTGAATTTCAGCTTAGCTAATCTAGCTAACGATTTCCCAATACAGTATTTCAACCTACTTTCTGCAACTCAGCTAATGTTTTCATATTAGAACTGAGAGATCGACTGGAAAAAATGTCTGAAACGTGCCTAGATAGTCAAAAGACAGGATGGGATATGACAGTCAACTATGTATCCGAAAATATGCAAAAAACCCTTTTTTGTAAAAAAATAAATAAAATAAAATCTACAGAGTGCATTGCTCCCCGATGAAAGAGCCACTCCAGGCTTTCTTAAGTTGCTTCATATAAGCACCACCTTATTTATTACTAGTAAAAAAACTTACATGACAGGGAACTGATTTCCAAAACAACCAGTCATGGTAATATTAACCAGAATGGCTTTCCTCAGTAAAACACTGCAGGAATATCTTCATATCACCGATAGCGCTCTAAATTCAATTTTGTTTGGAGACTGCATCTGGGCATTCAGTACACCTTATATGTTCTTCAAAGATATTGACATTTTCACATCAGTATTGGGAAATTATGGCAATTCTCTCCCAAAATGTCCAAATAACAACGTTAATCTCAACTTCAGTCTCACATTGCAAAATCACACACATCATACCTCTCTGCTTTAGGATGCCATACTATTTAAACCAAAATGGCTGCAGCACTAGAAGTTGAGACTTGTCACGTCACAATGCAAACCATGTGACACATTTTGCTTTACTCTCTAGCACTCCATTATCAAGTGTGGCAGTCATTTAACACTTGCACAGACGATCATACCAAATACAGACAATATAACACCCTTTTAATACTGGACTAATGGGTCATAGAAATTATCAGGAAATAAAGATGCAACATTCTCCTAATCTAGATGTTGTTTATCTGCTGTCAACTTTAAATACCTAAGGCAATTTCTCATGTTAAAGAGTATTTCATGTTTTTTGGAGGCAGCAGTCATCTTGGAAGAACCCTTATCACTATATTTCATGATGGATAAAAGTATAAAGAGCTATTTTTGACCATCTAGATACCATGAGATAGTATGTTTACACAAACCTTGTGCTGCCCTATGACCACATGCTATATCTTACCTGTTATCACTGTGTTGTTCTCAGAAAACGAAGAAGCAGGAAAACGAAGAGAAGCAGGTAAGATTTATTCAACCTCATCCACCAATAGCTGACATTAACTGCCGAGCATAGAATCTCTTACAAGTATTCTCAGATAAACATTCTCAAAAGAACGTTCAGTATAATTACGTATAAGGGTTCCGTAAGTAAGATATGTAATAACCAATTTCACACATCTTCCCCTTAACAATAAACAATATAAGGAAGGAAACAAAATAAATGACAAGGTTAAAATATACAGAGAAGTGAAACAAAATGGAGGATACATGAAGACCAACAAGGCATGTCATACATATTCCTTCATGTACACAGGGAGTCTGCGCAACCTTTGACTCCTCTGTCTAACAAAACTTGAGACACCAGAAGAATCAGAGGAAGAAGAGAGAGTACTTGACAATTTGGAATAAGAGCTAATGTCATAACCATGTGACTCAATTGAAGGAAAATTTCCTATTAAGCTGCTTCTCCAGTTCTCTCTTCCTTCAATCTCCTATCTGGTTTTCCTCAAAACCTTTATTTAACTTCATCCATCCTGGACACAATTTAGAATTGGGAATCCTACCTTTAAAAAGTTCAAAAGGAGATCTCCCAGTAGTCAAATGTGGAGACATAGTGTAAACTGTAATTCTATCTTGAAGAACATTTTTCCAACACAAACCATTAGCCCTAGCTAACTGTATGCTTTCTTTGAGGGTTTTGTTGACCCTTTCTACAGCTCGGTTGGTTTACCGGTGATAAATAGCACTTCTCTTCTAAACTATGCCGCAGTTATTTAAGAAACATTTAAATTCATGCAAAAGAATACTGTTGGGAAAACGTTCTCTCTTAAAAATTTCCTCTAAAAAGTAAATACGGATTCAGAGGAGATTTCCCTCACAGCACACACCTCAATCCACCTGGAATATAAATCCAACACATCTATTAAATAGGGAGTGTCACTCACACCATGCAAAGGACCAACAACATCGATAGCAACTTCATCCCAGGGATGATTGGGCAACTTCCTGCAAACCATGGGCATTTGCTTCGTCTTAAGAATTTTGTCACTGGCACAACATTCTGCACATTATTGAACAAGCCTCTCAATATCTATAGCCATGCCGGGCCACCAGAATTGTAACCTTAGCAATTCTTTTGTCTTAACAATACCAAGATAACCATTATGAGCAAGATTTAGTAATTTACTCCTAATACCTCAAGGAGGAAATAACTTTGTGCCACGAGCAAGCATACCATCAACAACTGAAAGTTCTTCACAATCTAAAGCCCAAGGCTTTTCCAGGCGTTTGTTGTTCATCAGCATCTCCATCACTTTCTTAATTTCTTCATCCTTCTCAATTTCATCCTTCCAATCAACTTCAGAAACAGCACCATCAGTGATTTCACATACGTTGATCACATCATCATCTAGATTTTCCTCATCCGCCACACATTCATTTATGTTAACTAATCTAGAAAGACAATCAGCGGACTTTTTGATGGCACCAGGAATATAATCAACTTCAAAATTAAATTCCTGAAGATAAATTATCCATTTCCTGATTCTTGATGAAATGGAATCAAGACCTTTCTTTGCAAACACATCTTTAAGAGGCTTATGGTCAGACAACACACTCACTTTTGTGCCCCAAATGAGATTCTTAAATTTCCTCAAAGCCCAAAATATAGCCAACGACTCCTTTTCTATAACCGAATAGTTAAGTTCAGACCCTCTGAGACATCTAGAGGCACAGGCAATCAAACATTCTTTACCATCATTCTTTTGAAGTAAAACAGTACCCAAACCTTTTTCACTGGCATCTGTCATCATATAAGTAGGTAAACCTGGAACAAATGCTTGTAGAGTTGGGGCTTAACTCAACTCTCCTTTAATGGAAGCAAATTCCTTCACACAATCCTCTGACCATTGAAAAACTACATTCTTTGCAGTGAGTTTCCTTAAATTATGAGTCTTATCAGCATAACCTGGGATGAATTTACTATAAAAGTTAACCAGACCTAAGAAAGAGAGAAGCTCTTCCTTGTTGGCTGGTTCAGAAATCTTAACAATGAAATCAACCAATTCTTTCTTAGGGAAGATGCCTTGTCGATTAATCCGATGACCAAGATAATTGACCTCTTCTACTCCAAACTTACATTTCTCCTTTCTAAGAGATAAACCAGCTTCTCTAATTCGTTCTAACACAGCACACACTCGAATATGACGTTCTTGCTTTGACCTACCAAAGATCAAAAGGTCCTCTTGATAACACCTGACACCTTTAAGTCCTCTAAGAATCCTTGAAATGATACGCTGAAACACCGAAGTGGCAGAAATAAGTCCAAATGGCATCCTTTTAAACTTATAGGTCCCTATAGGAGTCACAAAAGCGGTCAACTCTTGAGAGGATTCATCTAGCTCAACCTGATGATAAGCTGACGCCAAATCAAAAGTGGTAAAGTATTTGGCACCTTCCAAGGTACCGACCATTTCATCAATATTAGGTAACAGGAATCCGTCTACAACAACTTCTTTGTTCAAGGAGCGTAAGTCTATGTTCTCCACTGGCTTTATTAGCTACGACATTGGGAGGCAACCACTCTATGGCTTCTACTGGTTCAATAACCCCCATGTCCACTAGTCTTTCAATTTCTTTTTGAACACCAGCTTGTTCATTCAAAGGAATCCTCCTAACTTTCGCAACCACTGAGATAGCACCATCTCTCAACCTAATGCGATGTTTGTACCCTATAAGACAACCAAGTTTGTCACTAAATACATCAGCAAATTGGTCAGCAAACATGGAGGATGAATCATCCACTTCTTGAACCTGAACTTGTGGAGAAGCATTGGGATTAAGACGTACACCTAGTAATCATTGATGGGGTCACCCTAAAAGAGAATCACTACGTTTGGCCACATACACTTTTCGAGCAATCATACGTCCACACAGCTTAATAGTAGCTACAAAATAACCTGACATCTTAATAGGTATGAATGAATGGAAACTTATAATCGCGCTACTTAGCCCGAAGGCATCAAGGCGGTATACCCCCATAACCTAAAGGAGAAGGATCACTTTTGACAAGTTTAACTTTGTTAAGGAAGTGTTGATGAAAAATATCTTCACCTATCATAGACAAGTGAGAACAGGAATCAAACTTAAAATTAAGTGACATACCATCAATTTCAACCATGTGAGAGGGATGTTCTGCTCTTTGCCCATTAATATGAAAAGTAACAGCTTTCACCTGTGGTTGATTTTGAGTAGTAGAATAACCGCCTCTCTTCACTTTGCTTTTACAACATTTAGAAAAATGACCTTTCCGCCCACAGGTGTTGCACACAACAAGTAAAACAGGACAATATGAAGCATTTGCAAGATGACCTAATCGCCCACACCTAAAGCAAGTTAGTTTCCCATCAAATGTAGAGATCCTGGTTGTAACAGACTGAGAGGCATTCTTATCTTTATCTAACATGTTTTTGTTCTGCACCTGGCATACAACCTCTTCTACATTTGTACCAGTAGTGATAGAATTCCTTTTTTCTCCACTTAATTCATCAACACATTTCATCATGTGTTCTACTTGCTTTGCAATTGTTATCACTTCTTCTAAAGGAGGTTCATCTTTTAACCATAGTTCTTTTCTAATGTTGTCATGAGCACACTTCAAAACAAATTGGTCTCTAATTCTCTCCTCTACCGTAGGACAAAATTTGCAAGAGGATGCTAGTTTCCTAAGGGTAGATACAAACTCTTCAACTGATTCATCTTTCTTCTGTACTCGAAGACCAAAATGGTATCTCTCCATTATTGTGCTAAGCCGTGGAAGATAGTGACGATCAAGCTGTAAAATACATATCTCATACTTATTGAGATTTCTTTGTTCCACAGCGCTGAGTTCAGGCAGATGTTCCCATACCTCCTGCCCTTCACCCCCAAGACAATGTAACAATAAAAAATATTTGCGTTCAGCACTTAAATTGTTACCACAAACTCTTGCGTAATTTATAAATATTTTTTTCTATTTCTGCCATTTTACATTCAGTTCTCCTAAGCTGGTCAAAAAGAAAGGAGGTTGTGTCACATTCTGCATTCTGTAATTGAGTTGTACTATACACACTAGTAAAGAGGAGTAGTAAGATGAAATAACAAGCAACAAAAAAAAATGAACTGAAAGAATGCAAATAAAAAAAAATAATACTAAATACAATAAAGTAGAGATACTTCAACCTAAATAGGGTTGTTAACACTTTAAGAGAAACTTGTGCCTGACATAAAGAGAGGAAGGAATTAATAATGCACAAATGAAACAACGCTGCAAGAAATTAAAGGTAACCTGATGTTTCCTCTAGTCAAAGGTGTGCCAGTCACCGAAACACTGGCTGTCCATGAAGACTCCTTTTAAAATTATACAAATGTATTGTGACGAAAGCCATACAAAAGAACTTTAAAAAAAAAATGTAATGAAAGTTTTGAAGTAGCGCGTTGCTGTTCCCCGATGCAACAGACGCTCTTGCTCAAATGAACTCTCAACACAATATACCGTATATCAATGTGATGTCTATGACGAGTCCCCAACTAACTAAAATGGATGCCTTGAGTGACGTAGAAGAAACTGATAAGTTGGCACCCACAGTCAAAATGGATGGCGTGCTTGACGACGCACAATGCGCATCCAATGAAATAGGAAAGGCAGAATTCTCCGATGCGTCAAGAACTTGATCGAGGGCTGGAACGCAAGGAAGAATATTCTATGTGGCCTTTTTTTTTTTTAAATAAAGCGTTGAAATGCAAATGCATTTCACTGCTCACCGCTCATGCCACCTTCTATCCTCCTCACCAGTTATTTCCGGGAAGCATCTCTTCTTGACTAATACGCCGAGAGACAAATATTTAAACAGCCGCTGGAGAAGAATAATCTTCTTGTTCAACAAGTAACTATCAGCCACTGGAGGAGGATATTTCGTCAGTGGAAAGGTGAAAACGTCAGGTGTTGAGGTGGAACTGCTCCTTCTCCCTCGCTCATCACCAATAAAATGTGGTGTGCTCAGGAAACGAAGAAGCAGGAAAACGAGGAGAAGTTGAAGCAGGTAAGATTTATTCAACCTCATCCACCAACAGCCGACATTAACTGTCAAGCATAGAATCTCTCACAAGTATTCTCAGATAAACATTCTCAAAAGAAGGTTCAGTATAATTACGTATAAGGGTTCCGTAAGTAAGATATGTTATTCCCAATTTCACAATCACCAAATTTATATGAACCAGCCATACAAACAAATGTGAGAGAATGTACCCATGTATCTCACACAATCTTTTTTTCAGTGTAGGAAAAAACACAATATACATTTGTGACGTGTGTCACTATATTTCATTTTGCTTTACTAATTCACATTACACAAACATATCAGAAGTGTGGTTTCCATGTTACATTTGACTATACTTAGAGATGTTTAAGTTATAGTTGGTTATAGTTACAGCTTGTTCACTTAAGTTGCCCATAGTAAAAGTAAGCCTCAGTTACATAATTTCTGCCAACACTGAAACTGCGCTTTTGGCTGCTGTTTCTTATCTCACTCTCTATTCTTGTTTCAGGAGCCAGGCTAACTACAATAGTTTGAATAGTGAATGAATTTATTTTTCTGTATGAGAAAATGTGTTATTGGTAGTTTCACTGTAACTGATTAATTTGTTTCATGCACCTGTGCACAGGATGGTCAGACCATGATGTTTCAGACAGTGTGAGATTTCTTCTGAAGCCCATGCAGCTGTGAGCTTCCTATGTGTGATGACTGGGAAAGGAGAACAAAGACATATTATAGTGAAATGCTAAATAATATTAGTTTCTGCCTTTTGGTAACTCTAGAAAGATGTTCTTTGCCTGAGAAATTGCATGTTTAATTATGTGTTACTGAGTTAGTCAGATTCATGTTTCTCATGTCCACCTCTGAATGCAGATGCTGCTATCTACTTTTTCAAGAGCAGATACCTCTTCCTCTCTTGAGACGCCATATTAATATTTGCCCCACTCTTAGAGTTTGACTTTCAAGCAAATCTAGGCTTCTTTGCCTGATTGAACTTTCAGTTGATTCTGCCTTTAGAGGCTTTACTTGCTGACACCTGCTGCCGAATTTTCCACAACACCTCTTGAAGCTCTATTTTATCTTTAGGGAATTTCCCTTCAGTGTACCTGTATCATACTCAGTTTGCATAAGACTATATTTTTTTGTTTTGTTTAATAAACTTTATTAAGCAAATAACAACTACATAAGAAACAGGGCGTGAAAAAACTATATATTGGTAATATGATAGAAATGGAAAAACAGGCAGTAGCATAGGAAGAATGGGAGGGAGAAAAAAGAAAGGGAAATAGAATGCAACTCTATAATTGAAGAATGTGAGAAAAGTATAAACATATTTAAGAAGTAAAACAAATACTTAAAGCATCTGAGATGCAATTCAATAGGTAAAGAAAAGAAAAGTAATGTAGGGAAGAGAGCAGAGACTATAATGATTTATGGAGGCTGAATATTCTCAGAACAATTACAGAACACGTGACTTGAAATCTTAGTTAAATAGTGCGTTAATGATGATCAAAATGAATCTCTATTTACAAATGGTTTGACACAGGAGGTAAAAGCAATCCAAGCTATGAGAATGATATAAATTGTTCCACCAGGACTTCACTGAAAGTTTAGTTGACATTTACAGTTTAGTGAAATATGCTGGAATGCTAAAGCAAACACCTAGTCAAATAAACCTTTTTCATGTACAGATAATCCCAACGACTCTGATAAACTTCCTGTAAAAGCAATAGTATTTGGTAAAGGAGTATGCAAGTTAAAAATAGCTGAAAGGTGCTTCCAAACATTCTTCCAAAAGGAAGACAGAGTAGGACAGTAAAATAGTAGGTGCATCAAATCAGCCAAAGGAAAATGACTGGACCAACAAGGCTTATTATTAGCATGCGTAATTTAAGACTAATCCGGCTAGATTGAGTTTGCAATTTTGCTAATCTGCTAATAAACCTTCATAGTTTTCAAATCTAATACTCTGTCCTTAATATGGTGAAAAATGTGCTTCACTGTAATTGAGCTGTTGCTGAACTGTTGATGTTAATACTCAATGTGAGGCAAAAGTCCTTCCAGTCAATTATAGCTTGTCTTTGGATTCACATCACATGTTTGAATGGTGTTAACCCCATCTCCCACTGCTTCAGATATATATTGAAATTCAACAAAGTAATGCAAACCAAAACTGTTTTTTTTATTCAAACAATTTTTGGCAACCCTAACATCAGACTACGGAGGTTCAAGCACAATTTTATTAAAATTAATTTATGCTGTGATATCGGGATATTTGCTATATATGAACACTCTCACTCTAAAAGGGGAGGAACTCATTGATAGGCAAGGACCAACTGCTTGTTGACCAGACTCTGTCTTGACATCCTTCTACAGGCTGTTGGTTCCTTAAATAGTTCTTTCTGCCCCATAGCAGTCAGCTGCAGTTCTACATAATTCAGCCATCTGATTTTACTGTAATTCTCCAGTTTTTGGCAATCTCTAATTATATTTTGGTTTAGGGTCACTGTATCCCGACACCATATGGAGAGCCACAGTAGGATCGGGGCTAGCCTGATTGAGTCAGTGATGTAGGGTAGACCCAATTCTATATGTAATATGTAATTTGAGTGAGATTGCGGGAGAGACACCAGTGACTTAAAGAAGCTGTTCTCAATTGCTTTTAGTGATTCGGTCGGTGCCATCCCACAGATGCCTGCCCCATATGTTGCCAGAGACTTTGTTTTAGCGTGAGAAATCTGTTTAATGGGAACTAGTGGCTTTGAGCCCAACCTCTTGGAAAAGGAGTTTATCACTGTAGAGCTCCTCTCGATTCCCTTAACCAGTTGAGACCATGTTTGGTTTTTATCCAAGAGTACCCCCTGGTAAGGGAAGGAGTCCACTACCTCAAATTTCTCTGAATTCATATGGAAACACAGGATTTTGTCTCGTTTGCCAGCCCTAGCTATTATTACAAACAATTTTGTCTGATTGACTTTCAGGTCCAATGAGTCCATGAAAGCCGTGTAAGCTGATATGAGGGATTGGAGACCTAACGCTGTTCTGGCAATCAGTATGACATCATCAGCATGGGCCAGAATAGGTGGCCGATGGGAATTGATCACAGGAACGTCCAGGGTTTTGCCCGCAAGCACCTTTTCAACAACATTTGTGTAAATAGAAAAAAGGAACGGTGCACGGATGCAACCCTGCCTTACCCCCTTAAGATTTGAAGGACGGGTACATTCCCCATTTTTCCCATAGCAGACACGCGCCGAAGCGTTGGAGTATAACTGACGTATAAAAACAATTATGGCCGGTTCGAAACCCATCTCTTCCATTATGTACCAGAGCTTGGAGTAGGACACGCAGTCAAATGCTTGTGAAAGATCCATGAATGCAAGATACATTTTCCCACCCTTCGCTCTGGTATATTTATCCATGATTAATGAGAGAATTAAACACTAGTCTATAGTACCTTTTCCCCGCTGAAACCTGCTTTGTGACTGCATTAAAATGTTCCTCTCCTGCGCCCATGACTACTGCCTGGATAGGAGAAGTCTGCCCATTAATTTTGCTGTTGTATCAAAAAGCAAGATTGGCCTTTAGTTCTTAGGACTTCTTCTATTACCATTTTTGTGTATCGAAACAATTACGCTGGTTTTCCAGGAGGGAGGGCCTACTAGGGCTATGTTATTTAAAACATTGGCTAGTTAAGGAAACCAGAGATCTGAATTATCTTGGAAGAAGTCTATCGGCACCCCATCAGGGCCCGGGGCCTTCCTGCTACTGCAAGCTGCTAGCCTGCTTCTCACTTCTGCAAGCGAGAAGGATAATGTATTCTGGGGGCTAAGATGTATGATAGCCGGAGGTAAAACAGAGGAGGTGATGGGAGAAAAGATTTTTACAAAATGAGCCACCCATTCCTCTTCACCTACATTAGTGTCTAGGGTGGGGTCCCTATTGATTTTAAAATAGGGTGAGTTGATTATCTCCCAAACTTTCTGCTATTGCCCAAAGTTGTTGCATGCTTGAGTTTAGCCCAAGTTTCCTCCTTTAAAAGCCTCTCCCTTTTCCTTCTTGCTGGTTTATATTTGGTGTAGAGTGAGGTAATTTTAGTTGTATTTCTGGGTTGAAATCTCAGTGCTTTAATGAGAGCCTTTTCTGCTTTTAGTGCATGTGGAATCAAACCATCCTTTTCTCTTTACGGTTTTATCTGATTTATAACGAGTGAGTGCCACCTTTATTTGTTCTAGCAATTCGCTAAAAGAGGTAATCAAAACTACTGGTGGTAATTCTAAGTCTAGACAGTTATTGATGTTATCCTGAGTGTTCATTATTATCTCAGGGATCAGCTTGTGCTTATCAATTTGGGCCCACTTTAATTGGTAGCCATTTTTCCTAGCCAGTAGTGGGTGTCCTATCATCTGATGGTTATCACTTCCCTGGGGACAGTATTACCTCCCAAGTTAGCATGGCATGATCACTTAGGGTAGTGAATTGGGCACCCATGTGATCGATACTATACTTAAGAGAGTTAGAGGCCATCATAAAATCAAAAGGTGATTCATGGGCTACATGGCAAAAGGTTTTCTGTGGAGAGTCAGTTGGAGTATTTGAGTTAATGACTAATGCCATGTCCCCGGTGAATAAAGACCTATTGAGACTATTTCCGTAGTTAATGTGAGAGAATGATAAACCGGGGATCCCATCAGGTCTCCTCATCCACAGACACAATCTTGACTGTATTTGCATGGATGAATATTAAAGTCTCCCACCCAGGTGATTCTTAGAGCCTTGTTTTTCCTTATTTAACTTAAGACCTCATCAATTGATCTATTTACCTCATCTACAACTAAATGCATATTTTGGTCAAAATTGTTGTTATAGTACTTAATTAAAAAACAAATACCTTCATTAGCCATTTCCAAGATGAGGAGATGAAAGTAAAGGCTAGTGCCCTCAAACGTCTTAACTTTCATTGCTAATCTATTAGGGATTAACGTTAGAAGGCCCTCCGTAGCCCTACCTGATACTGACAGGACTGACCTTGTTTGGAAGGAGCAGTAGCCATTTATAAAAGTGGATTCGGTTGCCCATGTCTCCTGGAAGCAAGACATGTCTTGAGCTTCCCAGAGTTTTAGCCAGTGTACATTGTTCACCTTATTTGTGATACCTGCCACATTCCTGGATGTTATTTTAAATACATTATCCTGCCCCTCACTAATTTCATTGGTTTCAGGGGTCACCTGATTATCGGGGGATGTGACATTCACTATGGCAGGCCCCTCATTGATGGGTGGGTATAGTTAATCACAGAGTTCCAGATCGGAAAGTGGGGCGAATCTGTTCCCAAGTTTTATCCCCCGGTCACCTGTGTTGCATACTAGGGTAGGCTTCATTTGACCCCCCCTAGAAAAAGATCTAGTTTCTTTGGCCAATGCAAAAGGAGGCCTATAAAAATGGTCATAGGGCAATGCTATGATTTGTGTACCCTTGGGTGGAACCCTATGTATTTGGCCTAGGAGAGATCTTGATACATGATGGTTATTGACATTTATAACTACACAATCGCCTTCCAATGATTTTATAGACGGGCTCAACCACTCCGCCCTTCTGGCCATGATGATTTGGTTGGCCAATAGAGCGCAACCCTTATCTATACAGGATGTGTGACGGGTCAGCCAATTGAGGTATTTATCCATTAGTTGTGTTGCTGTTTCAACCTGATCCTACCTCAAAATCGAGACATTGCCCAGAATCAGTACGAGAGTGGATGAAGCTGGTGGAAGGTACAGGGACTGATGTGTAGTAACGGACCTCCCTACATTTGCTGTCTTGAAAGGGCCTCCCTCCCTCAGACCCCCATTAATAATGGCTATAAGTTAGTGACTGAACTGGTTGAAATGCTGCTAGTGTGTGGCTAAGTAGTTGTGTCTCCTCCCAGGTTAACAAGATGCTCATTAAATTGAAGATGGGGCAATTGTTGACAAGGGCGATAAATAGTTTTGATATTACTCGTGTTATTATTTGGATTTTGTAAGTGATGCCCCTCGTTGTTACATTCCCTCGGGCGAACCCCCCCGTGAGATGTTGGAGGTCTTGAGGCTGTTCCAGAGCATGAACTTTGGAAAGGGGGAGAGTAAGTGTGCCCAAACCCTCAATCTGTGAAAGTCTTTCTTCAAATTGAGTTAATTTAATTAACAAGGGATTCAAGAGTATATTAACCAATGTCTCTAATCTTTTCCAGTAGTCGTCATCCTTCCACCGGGCAGATAAAGTATCATCAGTATCCGTGGGGCATAAAATGAAGCTTAGGCCAGGATCTGTATCTCCGTTTCCTCTTGGTTTGGTGATTCGTGGATTTTTCAGAGGCTTTCCATTTTGGGGATCACCGCCCCTTCTTCTTTATACCGGAGGCTCATTGTTATTATCTAAGTGAGTATTTGCAGCCTGGCCCCTAGTAACTATTTTTTGCCAAGTTGCAACCTCAGGGGAAGAAGACACGGGTACAACAGGCATCAAAGGCATCAAAGGCACTGTGGGCAGCACTGGAGGGGAAACCAAAGGGGTGCTATCTGCATTTTTACTGCCGACAGAAGAGCGCTTCTGCACAATCAAAGAGCCCAAAGAAGAGCGTTGCTCCTTTAGTTCGATTGTGTGTGTCAAGATAGACTCAGCCCTTGATAGAAATGCATCTAGTGTCCCTGCCATTCCGCCTCCCGGGTGCTCACCAAGACCTTTACGCTTCACCATTGTTAAAATAAATTACAATAAAACAGTACCTTTGGGAGTGAGTCTTTAGGGTCCCACAATCCTGATTTCAGGGGGGGCCCAGCACAGCCTTCTCTGGGCTCTGACAGGCGTGTACGGGCCCGCTCTTCACCCGAGCTTGGCCCGGGCACGTCCCCACGCGCCTCCCACACCGTCAGATGGCATCTCTGTTTTGAGCGTGTTACCAAGCACTAGAGAGGCTGGGGTTGTAGTTCCCAGCAGCGTGTTCCGGGTTCTCCTCCAGCTTCCTTCCCGACAGCAGCAGTGGCGACGAGGCTCAGGAACTGCCCAGCATCCAGGCCAACACGAAGATAAGGTAAGGGAGCAGCTATCATATCCAATAATGTTCTCTAAGATATATCTTTTTTAACATTAACATATGGAAGTAATCTCTTCGTACAGATCAATCACCTATGTTCGACAATACAAACATGTATCTCCCTTTCTGTTTCACGCAACAACTAAAGGCAATTGATGACATATACTACATTTGCAGTTCTACATTTTTGAATGCCTGCTATTATGTGTAAACACTTCCCCTTCTCTCTGTTTGAGCTGTAGAGCCTACAGGTAACCGGAAGCTGCCCTGGCAACAATCTTCAAACCACTCTATACTAAAATGTTCAAAACAGCCTCCACTCCTTACCTTCTCTTTCTTTCCAATCTCTCCCTCTCTCTCTTTGCCACCTATGCCTGCTGCCATAAACTTTTGGAGCTAGGAAGCGAGGCAGCTGTCTTCAACCTGTGAGAACAAACAATTTTGTTTTATTCCAGTGGCTTTAGCCTCTAGGTGCAATATTCAAAGTCTAAACTGCCAATCCAGCCCTGAGCAAGACATTACAAAAACCATGCCCATCAGATGTCTGTTGCTCCACAATGTTTGCTTATTTTCTTTTTCAGAACCTAAATTCTGATCAGCATGTATGAGATGGTTTTGTAGGTTATTGCTCAGCCTCTGTTCTAACAAGGGTGTCTGTATCCTTTCTCCTTCTATCAAATTAAGGGTGTGCCAAGTTCTTCAGGTGGCTTTCTTTCAAATAATAAGTCATAACAAACAAATATTTTCTCATGTTAGTGATTCTCACTTGGTTGGATTTTCTATTATATTTTCTGTCCCATTTTATTGCATTTCTGATTAATCTTTGAGGGTACCTCATGACCAATAACTTTGAGATTCCTTCATTTGCATGAGAAAAATAATCTCATACACATGTAAAATGTCATACTAATATCAAAATGAGGCCAAAGTGAAGGTGCCCCTGTTGGCCTTTTGGATGAGCAAGATTATAGTACATTAGCATATTTCTATCAGTGAATTTAGTGCATACATCTCTTGTAAATTTGATATTCTCTTCCTCAATCCAAATGAGAGGTTTTCACTAAATACGATTACAAGTACTCAGTAATTCTGTTTTTTTCCATCCCCTTTTGAACATTGTGTGAAATGTGTGTAGGGAAAGAAACACTACCCTGAGTTTTGCAGCTATTAGCAAGGGACAACATGAGGTGTTACAAAGGTATCTCCAATTCTGAACTGCAGAACACCTAATGATGCAGGAATACCGTGAGAAAGCATAATCACCCCCATGTTTTGGACTGTTATGTTATGTTATGTTATGTTAATAGCATTTATTACGCGCACAGCTGCCCCAGCTAAGGGGCGTCCTGCTAGTTTGTTGACGCCATGCACTGCTACACTGCTACACTGCTAATTAGCTCCAGTTCATGTGCTCTGAGCCCTCACATTTGGTAAAATTGCCAAACTACAGTTTGCATATTTAACTTTCCTATAAGACAGTAATATACCATGCAGAAATACACACATCACATGGAAACTTAAATGTCACCTCTGGACTACAACACTTATTGTGCTATGCATTAGTGTGAGAGGGAAAACATGCCTTGAGGATTACAAGTGTAGATTGGTTGCTGTAGTTTAAAACTGCAGTTCAACTTGTCACAATAACTATTTATGACAGTGAAAACCTTTACCTTTAAATTTTCATAAGTCACCCTCATCAATCTTGGTGGACTGTGCAGATGTGTTACTTGTGCTAAGGGGAATGTTAGGGAGAGGGACAGTAGCCATAGATGACCGCTGCAGAAAGTGAGCCTTGGACTCACAGAAGCAGTCCAGCTAGGTCTGGGTGTTGCTTATGGTGTTATCCAGTGAGCTCCTACTCTGCCCCCTTCTCCACTTCGCTACAAAGGCCTTACTCTACTTTGTTTAGCACATGCAATATGAGACCATCAAGTAAAGTAGTGAGTAATCCATAACTTTTGACCAGCAACAGTATATTTTGCCACAACGAGTTCTTAGCTGGTGCTTGAAGGTTTAGGGTTGTGAGAGTTGTTCTCTCTATCACTCTCAATTCATTGTTGTGAACTCTATTCTCTTCACAGCTGGGTTGGATAAAGTGACATTAAGGAAATTACTTTTTGGTTGATTGATTATTGCAACTGGTCCATCTAACAATTTCTTTGAGAGCAAAATCCACTGTTTCAGAAGAAGTCTCAGTTGTCTTAACTGAAGTATTATTCTCCTGTTAAGAACTTCCTTTCTATGAGTGGTAAAGAGTTGTTTAAAATGGAGACTGTTACTGTTATGGATCAAGTTTTTGATGGGGCATGCATGTGGGTCTTGCATCCTCTCCCCTGCCGCCATATGCCACTGAATCCAAGCTGCCCACAACCTTCCCTCTTCATCAAAATTAAGTCCACTGCATAGATCTTCTGGCTCCTAAGAAGTAGGGACCAGTGCAAGGGAGTTTGATCCACATCTGAGTACTTTAATATGTGGAAGTAATGATATGAATTTGTACCCTTAGGAGTCAGATGATGCACCATAGGGTCTTGTTCAAACAGTTGTATTGCTTTAAACTCTGCAAATGGCCCTCTTGAAAATCAGGGGCAGGATCTAAGCCCTGTTTGGGAAGATCTCAGGATGTCTCTTCTTGTTCAAGATCCGGTGGAAGTCTCTCCTTCTCTAAATGGCATGATTTCTATGGAAAATCTCTCTGAACCCTATGGTGAGGGACAAGGTGAGGGGCCAGCTGCATGGGAGGACTTCACTTTACCGGACCTAGGTCCGTTTAATGAAAATAATCGAATGAGGGAAGCAAGTCTGAAATTCTTTGCTACCTTAGAAGGGGGCAATTTGGGCCTGTCACACACTGTTTGCCTAGTTGGCCACCCCTATCGCACTTGTACTGTAGTACAACCTCTCTGAGGGGCTCTTTAGTTTTATTGAACTCAATAAATTATGAATCATTTAGGTCTTCAAGGGCACATTGGAATGTGCAGCCATTTAATTTGGAAGGGGATGGTAAGGGAGGTGCCTCATCCAAAGTTTTGCTATGTAATGAGAAAGATTTACCTTCTATTTTATCTGTGCTAGAAAAGTTGATTTCTAATTCTAATCATGTGTTGGATGGGTTGTCTCCATTTCTTGTGGGGGTTCAATACCTCCCTACATCAGGTATGTTTCAAGTGCCGGCACAAAAGACAAAAGAGGTGGAATCACAGGATACTGAAGTCAACAATGTGGCCTATGATGGATCCAAAGATGTTGGTATTCAAGTTCAAGCCCTGCTGGTCAGGGGATCTTCCTTCCACTTCCAGGTTAAATTTGCCTAAGGGGAAGAGAAAAAAGAACTGTCATATTAGGAAATGCAAGTGTGAAATATTAAGGTTTCCAAATATTCCTGTTGAGCCTGTATCTCTTAACCCCTCTACAAAATTAGTCATTGCTCCTTTGTATACGGGTCTGGTGCCCGACTGATCAGAAATCCCTATTCTCTCTATATCATCCAATGTATGGAAGGAGCAATGTTTTAACATGACATGACAAAAAAAGGTGTTGGTTCTCCATAATAGGGACATTTTCCATGAGCTTCATGATTGTAAGAATGCGATCTGTTCAGATGGTGGTTGTGGGAGAGCATTTAGGAATCATGTTTTTATCTTGGCCAAGGTAGATCATATGGGTACGCTAGTGGTTGGGTGAAATGCGGAGATGTTATCTTCAGCCCCCCCCCCCAGAAAAATGCCTATACGACAGGAACTAAGGCTTGACAGACCTATTTATGGGGATGCCCAGCCATTTTTCCCCCATCATAGAACAATCATTATGGGTCTGAAACAAAGCTTAATAGTCCAAAAGAGGCACAAAGAGTTCTGAAATTGGCCAAATTTCAAATTAATGGATTTTGTAAGTTTGTTTGAAAATTAATTAGGCCCTTTAAACAGACATCTAATTTTGCATTATTTGCTGGAAATTGAGACTCTGAGACTAGTATCAAGTAAAGATTTTGATAATGTTTTTATAAACTCCTCTGCCACTTTAACAAGTAATGTTCAGTTCCAGGATTATTGTAATGTTGATCCTAGAGAACTTAGACTATTTCCTGTAAAGTGGAATTGATTTGTTTTACATAGAGGCTACCAAGTTCAAGAGTTCAATCATAAAAGTTGTCTGTTGAATTTTTGGGGTAAATCACGTAATCCAAAGGACATCACTATGTGTGTAGGTAGAGACACAGGGAGTAGAGTTATAAATGTTGCAGAGTTGGAGAAATTGTGTGCTTGGGAACCTGAGCAGGGAGATGAAGTATCCTATTTAAGTTGAGTAGCAAGTACATTGAATGGGGCCAGTAACATCGCAAAGCAATCCGTGCTGCTGAGGTATTCCCTGCAGTGGATTTGTATCCTGGAACATGGCAGGTCTAGGCCGGTCTAATTTTAAATTGAACTCCTTAATGCATCTTAAGATATTGATCATATGTTAATGGGTATGTACTGATTTTACACATGAGAATTATTTTGCCTTTTCATGTATAGCGAAACCTTATATAAAAGGCCACGCTAGTGGAGTAACTGCCATTGTATAGAAAAATCCAGAAACATTCATCCACCCTACATATTTATGCGTGTTCTTAAAGCTGACCATATTCAATGAAATTGGAGGGATATAATCTTTTTTTTGCTTGCAAATTTGTATATTCCCCTTGGTAAGCCCCAGGATAATTTAGTTGACTCATTGTTTTCATTCTTTCATAACATGAGTTCATAGGAGGAGTATCCTCCAGTTATAATTGGAGGGGATTTAAATGCTAAGGTATTTAATTCAGCATGTGTGACTTTCATCAATAACAAAATGGATGATGCCTGGTGTATTCCTGATGGGGTTATGCCGGAAAAAGTTAGATAGGATAGAAGGGGCTTATGTTTCCTTGTAAATTTCAGGCTGCATGAATTAGTATTTTTGAATGGTAGATTTCCCGAAGATTCTCCTGCTTCCTATACCATGTGGTCAATCCTTAATTGAATAAATGATAGTGTTCTATCAAATGTTTAGTTCCAGCTCTCAGTTGCAGAGCTTGGGGACTAATTTAAGTGATCATAGTATTCTTTCAGTGTCTGTTGATTTTTAGCTTAAGGCTCTTGTAATACTAAGAAGGGTAATGTTGCTTATAATAAATCAAACAGGCACACTTTTTGGTTGCATACCAACATGCAGGCTCTGGGACAATGTCCTAAAATAACAAGTTCTGACCAACTTGATTGGTCATTGCTAGATCCAATTTCCTAGTTTGAAAGCCAGTTCTCCTCTTTTCATGCATTTGGGGGCAAAGATAGAGAGAAAAGTTGTACATTACCCACTAGGATCCCCTGGGTAGTAAAAAAAGGTAAACCATGAAATAAACTATCTGTTAGGAAGCAATTCAAATTCTTTAGGATATCAAGACAGGAGAGAATTAATAGCCTTCGGTGTAAGAGAACAAGGCTGAAGGTGGCAGAACGCAGAAAAGAGGACAGGAAGTGAATTAATCTGAGGGAATCTGCTTCCTCCAATGATGCACAAAGATATTAGACTTTAATAGCACAATACTGCGACTCTAGAGTCACTGCCCAAACAATCCTGATATCGGATGACGTTTGGATCCAGTATATTTCTGAACCGTATTCCTGTAACGGAAATAGAAGTGCTTTGCTTTTTTTAAGTCTTGAAACAGATTCAATGAAATCATATGGCTTGCCTTCTGGTAAGGAGATTGAAGTATTCATGAAAGGCGCAAGAACCTCGGGTGCTATGGGCCGCAATGAATTTCCAAGGTCACTCTATAGTATGTTGCCCATGCGGCAACCCCCACGTGGGTATTATATGATGTCATGGCTCGTGAGGTGTGGGCGACGCTGATTGTGTAGCCCATAGTTGTGGAGTGGCTCGTATCTGTTCCTGGCCAAAGTGTGTGGTATGATCTGTTTGCTTGAAATTCGAATAAACAACATCTGAAGGCAACCACTGTTTTGGTGTGGTTTCTACATAAAAAATGTGGCAATAATTTGGTCATCATTATCCCACACAGAACTCATGTATCACAAAGGACCTGCATGGAAGTTTGAACCCACATCTGTCACAGCAGGGATCCATCGCTGACAGCCAGCATAGTGGTGTAACTCCCCGACAGCTGAAGGAAACCAGACGCGGACAGAGTTCAGCATTCACTTCAACCTATCATCAATTTCTGGAACCGTCCTGATTGCACCTGCATACTGAATATTGTGGGTGGGAGTACCGGTGAAAAGATTACGGGTAAGCTCAAGCTCCAGGGCTCTTTGCCTATTTATAGTCTGATGAGAGGGTGCCTATGCCGTATACCCTTCTAGGCAGACATTTTTCAAGACAGTTTTGTGAGTACAGCATTTAATAAGAGGTCACATAATTTTGGTTCCAGTTTGAGTTTTCACATATTTAATTTAATATGTTATGCTGGGATGGGCACACTTATTGACATTGTATTGCTTTGATGTCCATACAGCGGTGAAATCCAACAGCTTATGGAGGTGTAAAGCATATGTACACAAATGAGGCCAGTGTGGGGATGAGCACACCAAGACGCATGGCTTTGTGATCTATTTAATTTAAACTCACACTATGCATGGGGGTGGTTAGAAAAATAGAACAAAGAAGAAGAAAGAGGGACTGGAAAGCACTACTGTGTTAAGATAAGGACCCTCACTCACCCAAGGGTGACATGCTTCATCATTGGGTCCCCTCTTCACACTGGGACCAAAGGTACCTAGTGTGGGCTACAACTCTCCCGTAGGAGAGGAGCATGGGTTGTCACAAGCACTTTGTAATCTATTTACAAGGGTTACTATAATATAGTAACATATAGTTCCCAGATTCTGATGATGCGCACACTTGGGTGATCTAGATTTTGAAAAGGTACAACTAGTGGGTCTGTTCAATAGAAACATTTAAGAAAGCCCCCAGACAGTAGATGGTGTATCTCCTGAAACCCCACTCATTTCCAAACTGCCCACATGGGTGCACTTGGATCAAAAAAGCTATCTTCCTGCAGGAGGGCAGGAGTCTTTTTCCAGATTCCATTAATCTTTAGTAGCATGGGATTACGTGGATCTTGCAATGTCTGTTGATATTCATATAGAACTGTGAGGCCCAGAGTGTCATTATGTTGGTGTCTTTCGGTCTTGAGCCAAAAAGGCAATTCGCCTTGCCAACATAGATGGTATGCCATCTGTGAGATAGTATTGCTCATTCTTTAGATATAACATCTCTAGATAAATCAAAGTGACACTTTGTGTAGTATTTCCATTTTGATTGGTATCAGCAACAACAGTACTTTCCACATTTGTGGAACTGGAAACGCAACACTTGCTGCCTACAGATTCTATTCTAAGACTTATTTTCAATCTCACAAGATGAATACTGTATGCAGAAATGGAATTCCTTCCCGTAAAGAGTTAGCTGACCACAAAGGATTTGGTACAGAGTGAAGGCTATATGTAGTGGGGATTGGCCACCCAAGGGAGTTTGGGTGTCTGGGCGGAGTGGGGCACCCATGAGGGGTTGTGCACAGGATGAAGACTGTGTGCATCTGTCACTTGCCCACTCCGGTGCAGTTGGTTGACCATGCTGGGATAGCAAAGGGTTTGACACAGGGAAATGGCCATGTGCACTGGAGAGGGTTCAACCCCTTAATTTAGCTTGGGTGTCTAAAGTTAGTGGGCTTCCATTGAGAGGTTGCACACAGGGCAAAGACTGTGAACAACAGGGTCTCTCCTACCTGTGTGCTGTTGGTTTCCCATTGGGGGTTGCCAATGCAAGGTTTGTCACAGAGTGAATGCAGTATGCATAGGGATTCATTCACCTAAGGTGACTTGGGTGTCTGGGGTTGAATGGCAGTTCATGAGGGTTTGTGCACAGAGTGTGCACCACTGGGGCTTGCCCACCCATATATGGCTGCTTGCCTATGTGGGGTTGACTGTCTGTGAAGGGTCCGGCACAGGGCAAAGACAGTGTGTATTCAGGGATTGTCCACCTAAGGGTACATGGGTGTTTGGAGGCCATGGGTTATACATGGGTGGTTGTGCACAGAGTAAAGAACATGCACATCGGTTGGTTTCCCAAGGGCATTGGCTGTGAACTTCCACCATCTTCAGTTAATTTACTTTTTTGAGGTTTTTATAATGGTCATGTTGGAGCCAGAGCAGACTCAGAGGATCAAATATTTTTTAAGCCTGGGGGTTCATTGTAGGCTCTGCCCCAAATGTAAAGCTGATTCACCATGTGCTGTGATGGCAGATTAAACATCTCATTTGTGGCAGCCAATCATATTGTTTGGTCGTGCAAGACAGGTACTTGACCGGAGCGACCAAAAGGGCTGACATGAGGAAAAAACATCTTAGTTAATTAGTTTGCTACATGTTTTACTTTTGTATTACCCCAGGAGTCCCATGTTAAACCCTGTGGGAGCAACCATCCAGTTATTGAGAGGTGTGGCTCACTGGTTAGAGGCGGCAGACCCGTAAGCAGAGGACAGCCCGGGACCAGGGTTCGATTCCCGACGCGGCAGGGTCGTGGACCAGGGTAAGCGGGCTCGATAATTCTCGCCTCGGTGCCTACTCCAGTCAGGGACCACACTCGGCAACTCTGGGCATTAGCTTGCCTCATCTTCACAATGGCCCCCCCAGACCGCCGGGGATGCTTGGTCGCACCTTAGAGATACCCATTAGGGACCATCTCTCAGGGTGAGCCAGGACGGGTTCCCCAGCGGTCGAAGCGCGGAGATACTCCTCCGGGAGTCGATTCTAGCGCTATATAAACCCACAATTAAATTGCTATAATTAAAATGCAAATTTCTCAAAGATAACTGAACGGATTACACCATATCACCAAGAGAATGCTTTCCGAGTAATGATCCAACTTTCTGCAATTTTGGTGCAATTCTGTTTGCTTCATAAAATTCCTAAGAGGATTGTTATATGATAATTATGTTTTGGGACTCCCACTCTTTCCCTTAGCCCCCGCTTGATGGAACCTGTTTATTCACTCATCAGGATACCAGTTGTTGCAGATGATTCTGTCTGCGACTCCTTGTTATGGTCTGACTAATTCTTTATTAGCCACACAGCCGGCTCACATTTGGTGCTCCTAAATTCATTTGGAGTCTTCACACAATCCATTAGGGATTGATTCCCAACCCTGCATTGTTTTGACAGCTCTGATGATGAGTTAATACACGGTTGGGGTTGAAATGGTGTTGACATAAAGGGCAAACGAAACCTATGCGACTGCATTCATTTGCTGACCTGTGATTGAATGGAATGAATGTGGCATCAATTATCTATTTATTGGTTCCTTTACCTATTTTTGTGTATACACTATATTTTGTATTTATTATTCATCACAACGTGAACAAGCACTTTTTATAACACAGTAAAGAAATTGGATACATGCATTAGATATGTTAAATTGTTTTTAGTATTGGTCAAATCCTTTCATTTGATTTGTATTCCAATTTGCCAAGTCCTTTCATTAATTAGGTAATTTAATTTGTATTTGAATGTGTCAAATCCTTCTACACTTGGAACCTATGTTATGTGTTTATTGGTTACAATGTTGGAAAAATGGATGATTCTATCAGTGGACAACAAGTTCATGACAAGCAGAGAGTTTAGTAACATTCAAATAAAGGGAAGTATAGGGAGAACATTATATAGATAATTGTAACACATTTCCTTGAGGGGAAACATTCCAAATCAAATAGTGCTTTTGTCATAAATTATGGCATTTATTGTTATTATTCTTAGTGCAAAGGTAGGATTCCTTGATGCAAAACTAATGTCCAAAGGACTTTTCCTGTGTTAGGAGCATGAAGTAGCTTCAACAATTATGTCAATAATCCAGGTTTGTCAAGTTTCCGTTTTACTACATTGCAACTCACTCACTGTTAGGTGAGGAAGATTATTTATTCCCTAATACATAATTCCACACTCTCCAGCATTGATATATAACTCAATGCATTCATCATAACAAGCTTTGTATTTCACTTGGTAGATCTCAAACCTTTCTATGATGCTATCATTCTCCATTTCCACACTTAAACCCACACTTTCTGACATTCATTTTTGAGCAACTTTAGTACCTGGGAGCCTGTCCTTAGGAGATACAATTGGGTGCCACACCTGTAAAACTATTAGGAGCAATGTGGTAAAATGACAGCATTTCCTGTACTGCTTCCTCAATGTGTATACTTGAATTGTAGGCTAATTGGAGGCACTCTTTAATCAATGGTTGACTCTTGCCAGGAGTCAATTGGCCCTGGGGCAATAGAGTGCATTCTGAGATGTTCTACTGACCACTCTTGCAGTATTTTGATCTGTGACTATTGTATTACTTTCTCCCACCCTAAAAAAAGAATTTCTCAGGAAATTGATAAGAACACTTGTAGTAATTTGTTGTACAGATTAGGTATTTATCCGCTTCAAATAGTAATCCACCAACACATTTATATTGTTAACCCTGAACCTATGTTGATTGATGTGCCTTTCATGTCCATGGTTAATGCGCCATTTTGATAGGGGATAAAGTGCATTTGTATTTGTCACTGGCAGCACAACTAGTGCAATATTGATCTTCTGTTCAATGCTGCTATACATCCTAGGTTCCCGACAGCGTGAACAGACATAACTTTTAGACAGAAACCTTCCCAAATGGCCTTCATTGGCCAAATAAATAATTCTGTCTCACTGTATTCTGGGGATAATGATCTTCCTACCTCCTAGTACTTTGTCGCCAATTAGACACAATTCATTTTTGATTACTCTGAAAGCCTTGATGCTCTTGGGTTCTTTCTAATAACAACTGGGGACCCATTATTAATGAATTACCTTACTTTATTTAGTTCAGCATCTTCCAACATCCCACTCTTCCATTTTCTTTCACGGAGACTATCTGTCCAAATGGATAGCACACCTTCCTCCAGCTGATCATGTAAATATTCAATGCCTTTAATTGGCAGCCTGGATAGCAGTCAATGGAGTGAACCAGGAAGATATTCAGTTTTAAAATTGTACTCTTCCACCCCAAGAAAACAACAGTAAATTCTAGGCATGGCCCTGCCTTCAATGAAAAAGCAAAAATTAAGGATTGATGGCCAATTGGTACGGCAAAGGTAATACTCGTCAAGTAAACCTTTAAATGTTTAATTGACCAATAGCCTCTTTAGTGACTCTTTCTCTAGTGCAGAATTATTGCATTCAGATCCTTTCAGGGACTGGGAGGCGAAGACATTAATTTTTTCCTTTGCCTCTGTGAATTGTGCTCGGGACCGCTTAAAACTTTGATACAAGTATCCGCAGTAAGAACAGTGTATTGGCACACATAAGCATTAGCCAGTAAAGAAGCTTCTACATTTGATTTTTTGATAGTCTCAAAAGCCTCGTTGCATTTAGCAGAACAGGAGAATCCTAACTCTTTCTTAAATATCAGATGTATGGGTTCAACCTTGTTGGCAAAATCTTTTACACATTTGTAATAATATTCAGGTAGGCCCAAGAAGAACCTTTCTTTATCATATTTCTGCAGTGAGGGACCCTTGTCTAAGGATTTTGCTAAATCTTGTTAGGGTTGCTACCATCCCTAGGCAAAGTATGTCCTAAGTAAGAGACCGGACTTCCAAAATTTGACTACTTTTTTACTGCCATACCTGCTTTTTTGAGTCTTTACAAAATTTCCATTAATATGGCATCATGACACAGTGATCCATAACATACACAAGGATGTTGTCCTGTAACGGGAAGACATGTGGAAGGCTTTTGAAAACTCTTTGCATAATGCGTTGGAATGCAACAGCCACAGATGCCAATCCGAATGGCATGAGGCAAGATTGGAAAACTCTAAATGGTGTTATGAGAGATGTGAAAGTTGGAGAATCAGGATGGAGTTCAACTTGGTAGTAAGCTGCTGATAGAGCCAAAACTATGAAACAACTTGCCTCACTGATGACTCTTAATATTTCGTTTATATGGAGTATGGGTGGCAACCTATGCATATATTGGAAAGTGGATCTCTTAAGTCTACACTTCCATGTATGTCTTTTGCCATTTCTTTGGAAGCAAAAACTACAGGGGCCAACGAGAATGACCTATCAATAGATTCAATATTGTTTTAATCTAAAAGTCTCATTACCACCAAGTGAGAAAAGGAGGCATCACTCACTGTACTGCTTCCTAGAACTAACAGCCACCACAAAAGAGTATAGTGAAGAATTACTCAGACAGTTTTTTTTAATTCATCTCCATCTGATTACTTCTGTACTAGATTGTCCCCTTACTTTTCAGGTATTTTAGATACACTATGAGGTGGTCTCACCCATATAATGTGGCATGCTTGATCTTAGACCACCTAACGTAGTAAGATGGTACTATCAGGGTGGACTCAACCTCAAAAAGTTGAAGGAGTTCTTAAAGATATAGTAATCTTCTGTATACATGGGGATCTGGTTTGCCAGGAGACAGCAATGTGATCATTCTAGTTACCATATACGAATGGGGCCAAGCGAGGGTAACGACGAAAACACTGATTCAGATATGTCTCCTTTTTTGTCCTGTCTACTGTACATTGACACCCTAAGGGGATATGTTACATGATGTACAAAAGGCAATAAAACTTTGTTTAAAAAAATAAATAAATGGGGATCCAGTTACAATATAAATATACCCAAAGGTATACCACAAGGGCGACTTTTATTCGGTGGTACCTCGGGTATCAAAAGTACTATACAGCATATTCAGGGAATGCTGTTGGTGGTAATGGCTCCAGCATTTCCCTAATTTGCCAGCATGTTTCTGGTCCTCCTTCACGCCATATATGGCTCTTGGGCTATCGAAAGAGATATATATGGATGCCAATTCTGACCTAAATGTGAAAGAATATTTAAATAAATCGGAGGCATACTTTCCCTCTTAAAAATTTGTACTCTGGTTCCGTTATTCTTGTATGTCCTGCTCTGAGGAGGGGTGGCGACTCCTACAGTCTCATAATTGTCAAGGAGATGTGCCAGTCTTTTGCCTTTGTTACCCCTGCCTCAGAGTTCAGGAGTTTGGCTCTTCCAGGTATAAAATAGGCAAAAGCTGGTGCAACTCCTTGATGATCGACCTTTTCTTCAATGACCTACTCGCTTCTTGTCATTTCGTCTTAATTTTTCCAACAGTGATGGGCTTCTCCCCAGACATATTGACGGATTACTCTGTTACCTCCTGCCATAACTAGTAGTAATTTTATGGTTTTAATTATGTTTTCTCAGGCTCTAAACTGAGGCGGTGGAGTCATGTATGTCTATACTTTGAGTAAAAATAGCCAAAAGTAGTAAAGTTACTCAAATGAGTATGAGTAAACTTACATTTGTATATTTACTTATGTGTCAATTTACCTTTGCAAAGTGCCCCCTAAGAATCTAGTCCATTAAAATCGAACAGTCCAGCAAGTGTTATGGTCCAAAAAGTGCTGGTGGAGCCCACTAGCAAACTACCTGCACAAATCTTCTAGGCAAATGAGGGAACTCGCCATAGACTTTACATGTGTGCAAAATATATATCCATACAATGAGAATTATGTGTGGCCCTTTCAGTAATAAAGTGTCCTTGGGGTGCTGAAATAGGCCAAATGCATGCAGTGCCTCCCTGAACAATTTTTTATTGTAGCCCTTCTTGTGTAGTCTAGCACTTGAGCACTAGGAGTTGCTTATAGGTTTTCATTCTACTGGCACAAACCTTTTAATATTTGTTATATGGTTCCTTTTTTTGATAACCAATTTTATTGATTTTAGGTTGCAACAAAAGTAACAGCACCATTCAGGAGTACAATGTGAAAGACAAGGCAAGGACAAAAACACATCACATTGGCATATAGAGGCAGACATACATAAGGACGATATCGGCATACCCTCTCCAGTTCCGAACAGTACATCAATCCCCTTTAGTCCTCTATCACTCTGACCCATTTGCCCCACATTCGACAAAACTTCTTGGGACAACCTCTGGCCACATATAGAGGCCGTTCCTGTGCAGTACACCAGTCCACTACCCTGCGCCAGCGCACCAACATAGGTGCAGTAGTGTTCAGCCAGTGAGCTGCAATGTCCCTCTTGGCCACCACAAGCGCTCTATAAAGAAAGAGCTTCTCAACCATGGTGCCACCCAGCCCTTCGGCAATGCCCAAAATAACGTTCATAGGGTCAAGGGGGACCTCTCTGCCCAGGACCTCAGTAAGCTCCCTGGTTAAAGAATCCCAATACCTCTAAGTCGCAGGACAAAGCCATACAATGTGATAAAAATCTACCTGGGGGTGAGGGCAAGGGGACAGGAATCATCAGACCGAAGCCCCGCGCGGTGGAGGCGCAGCGGCGTAATATAGGCAGTGTGGAAGGAAGTATATTTGGACTAGCCGAAGTCTTGCTGAGACTGCAATTATTTTGGGATATGGTTCTTTACACAACAGATGTAAGTTGCCATATTACTTCCAACAGAACACCAGTTAACTAGATTACTGTGAACTGGTTAGAAGATTTGCTTCATCCTAGATCTTCTCAATTTTCGTGAACATCAGGGCCACCAGAGTTAGTACAGATCTCCATTTAGACCGGGCCAGTTCGCCATAAGTTGGCAGGGTATGCTCAGACGTGAGTCCCTTGCTCACTTTGCCACTGGATTCAAGCAAGTCTAGCTGAAGACGGCTGAAATGCCAGAAACCGGTCCTAGGAAGCTTGTTTCCGGTCCAGGGAAGGCATGGCTTGGCAGTTTGGGCTGGACTGTTCCCATGAGGCACAGGGTCAGACTGATTTGCATATGGCCATGTCTGAACTGGGGTGGCAGAGTGGGCTAAAAAACGGTGATGGATCAAACCCAGATCTGTTGACTGGGTGTGAGTGTTTGATTGGTTCTGATGCTCCGTCCATCACCACCCCCTTTTGTACTGCATAAAGGAGCCTTGATTTGCTTTCACTACGTCGGTTTGCGTCGCTCTTGCGGCACGTTGCATGGTGCAAGAGCATCGCAAACCAGTACATCAATAGGCCCCTCATTTCCCCCACTTTACCCTGTTCTATATTACAGCCTTTTTCTATACTGGAGCAAACAGCTAAAGACGCGGCTTTTCCCTTAGGTGTTCCCTTCTACCTCTATGAACTGCCTCAGCGCTGGGATGCCTTTGGGTAGCTACGCGCTCTAGAAGTGCTATTTCGTTCATTCATTCTTTCATCACTAGAATGCCTCTCTCTCGCTCTTTCTTTCTTTGTCTCTCTCTCTCCTTTTCTTTCTTTCTCTCTTTCTCTCTTTCTCTCTCTCTCTCTATGTTGAATTATTTATTACACTGTTTTTGAAAGCTCATAAATACCACCCTTGCTGGTTCTGGGCTCTGCCTCTGTCTTTAGCAAGAGAGTGGCCTGTGTTATGTTAGTAAAAGAATGAATGTCCTATATGATAGCGACTGTAAGCATGAATTATGAACAGGAAGCGTTCCCATTTGTTGACTGTTATTGTCCTATACGAAGTACGCAGCAGCAACGAGGAATTAGGTACTTTCTTTGCCACTTTCAAACTATTTTAAAATCATTCTACAAATGAAACTGTGTTCATTAGTCGAGCTCTTAGTATTGCCTGGATATTCTCTTCTGTGTATCACGCCATTAGGTCATGCCATCGTTTTAATTAGTTAAACCATCTGAATATTCAGAAACAAACACCAAATCAAAAATGACAGTTAACAGCATTTCTATATTGCAGATCCGTAATTACTGTGTGCAACTGAGAATATAAATGCTGCACTCCAGCTCTGGTCATACAGATGCAGCAACCACAAGTGCAGCAAAGTAAGCTGACATTGCCTTCCTTCATGGGAAGAATTGAACAGTCTAACGAGAAGGCAGACACAGTAGTTCTTGTGAGGTAAAGGGAAATTGTCCAGGATCGAAATAAGTAAAGCAAAAAACTATTAGTGAAATTAAGCTTACTAAGGGTTTTTTTTTTTTATTCACAGACTGGTAACTTGTGATGCTCATTCATTTAAACACGTTCAGCACGTAAATGTCTAATGCAAAGGAAATAACGGAGAAAATGTAATCTTTTATCACTTTCTCTATTTTATTTAGTTTTTTGTTAAGTGCTACTATCAAACCATTAATTGCCTCAGAGTGTTCTTGAAGTGGAATCATAAATGGGTCATCAGAAAACCCATGAGGAGTAGGCGGCAGATCTAGTAATGATGCACCTATTAGACTTTCGGCTATCATGGACTGAGGAGCATAATGGCACCACAAATATTTCAGCAAAACATGTTAAAGGCTTGATGTGAGAAAGTGAATTATTAATTGGAATGGTTGTGAGACTTTCTCAAGTAATATTATCCCGATACTGTATCAGGTCTAGTTAAGTTTGTTTTAAAATTTTAAATAGAACCTTAGCTTAGTCCTGGGTAGGTGTGGCACAGAGCAGTGATGCTTACCTTAAAGGAAAACAAATGTAACGCCTTTGTCAGTACCAAAACAGTCACTAACAAAGAGAACACAATTGAAATTCCACTCCAATTTATAAAAATACTGCATACTATATTTTGAACTTTTATTTTATTTTATCCTTAAATAGGCACTAAACCAACAATAATCTGATGATGGGGACCAGACAGAGTAAGTAGTTGTAGAAGGTTTTCATAAATCGCTACTTTTCACACTCAGCAGTAATCTGTTAGCCTAGAACACAAGGGTATGGGGCAAAGTCAAGGTTTGAGGCCGACAGCTATGGAACCGGAGGTTGGATGTGGGCATGGGTTGGCCCTGGTCAAGATTTTACTTTCACATTTAGAAACTTTTCAGGTTCTTTTTTTCTACGAGGCAGAATCCTCTGCAGCTTAAGGCTGGCGTTGGGTTTGACTTCTATAGACAGGCGTACTCCAACAGTCCACTGAGAGCTTTAGTTCTTGACAGGGTTCAAGACTATCAATGAACCATCAAGTAGCAGTAGTCAATTAGCCTTGGACTCTGTGCCCAAAAAATGTTAGCTTTTGCTTCATGTCCACAAGTTATTGTATAGCCGTTAGGCTGAGTGCCCACCTCTGAGAACCCCCCATTGTTAGTGGTCCTTAATATAACATTTAAACACAAAAAAAGAGAGGCACATAAATAGACACATTTAAACACAATCCTTGGAATAGTCCACAGACCAGAGAAATCACGATGACAGAGGCATTGGTTCTTAATATTTTTTTAATTCCTTTTTATTAATTGCTTGGCACTATACATGCAAATTGTGCAAAACAGGCAACACGTTTCGCCCATGATTCTGGCTTACATTAATCTTTGAAATTGTAATTATATAAGAGCAAGACCCCAAGTGGATCTTGCCTATAATGTCATATAGTCTAATCAAAATCTATGATGGTCGACAAATATTAAAAAAATATTTTAAAATTTCCGATTTGCATCATATGCGGCACAAAGTTCGTGTGTACACGTCAGTACATGTCATGCGCATGCCCATGTTGGATTTAGACTGTGACGTCATAAATATAAAACCAAAAATGGCCGCCAATATGGACCTCAGAAAATAACACACACTGTAGTGAAAGTAAATTTATAATTTGTATCCTTACAGCACTTACTATGAACATATGGATATTGTTTCTATTGCTATCAAACAATACAAGACTATATTAAAACCTGATAAAATTTTTATAATATGAAACAATGATGATTTGAGTTTGTATAATGTTTTACTTTGGTAACTGTTTCCACTGCAAAAGCAAATTTTGGTGCACAGGAGGCTCGCTTTTGAGCATTAGCAATGATTTCGGCATACCTTTTGGCACTCACAACAAATACGTTCTTTGCATGCCTTAGATGACTCTTGAATGGTTGTCCAATGTGGCACCATTATTCCATCAATCTGCTTTCAGCCCCAATCATTAAAATGTTGTGATTCTTGCATAGGCACTAAAGTCTAAACATGGCCCCTTTAGTGCGCAGATCGTTTAACATGTTGAAGAAGAGCGTCCTGTGTAGCTGGGATGTTTTCAATAGTTCTGTTGCCACTTGTAAACATGAATTGGCAGGCCTTATTTATTTCATGCAACATACAAGTGTGGCTATACATTAGTACAGTGAATCTCTCGGCATTTCCTAAGTGAACAAGATCAACAGAACTTAGGTGTCATAAGCTGATTTTCCCCTCTCCCATGAAATGTTGACATGGTGGTGCAAGCTGTAGCAGCATGGAAAGTTGGCAGGGATTCAAATACATAAATGCCTTAGCTGGCTACAATATTGTGAGCTGGTATGTAGCATAACTTTTTTCCTGTACCAATTGAACGCCATTATTCTTGACTTCCAATGTTTTTTAAATTAGCAATCACAAGAATGACTTCATCAGTATCTACTGTATGAATCATTATTTTGGAAAGACCTTCAGTAGCTACATGGAAACAATTAAGCATAACTCTTGTGTCCCTTTTTTTATGATTGCAAGGCGATTTTGAAATTCATAACTGGAGCGGAACTCGTATCTTTATTCTGACAGGTGACAATTACTTGCTTCCCTTCGATGTTAATATCTTGCACACACCTACTCAGTAAACCAAACAAATCTGTCTTGTTTTAGTCTCATCTAAGGAAACTATGCTAATATTTGGGAACAGGAGTGTTAGATTCAACTCGTTTGTGAAGACCCTCGCCTCTTTTTTCGCTAACACTTTGATTGATGCTTCCAGAAAAATATATATATATGTCCCACACAAGATCCATTAGTTTTAAGTTCCTTGCTTGAGTGTCTATGTAGGGTATAAAAAATATTGAAGCATAATTATCAAATGCTTTGCAAGACTTGGGAGGTAGCATATTTTCTATAGCTGGACCATCTGATATATTTACATCCACCTCTGGAGCAGTGTTTTGTATCGTGGCACTGATTCTCATGCTTGAAAAAATCTTACAAATTACAATTTCTTGCCTGACACCCAAAATATAATCTTACAGATTGCAATTACTTTTTAACAAGGATAATTTGTATTTTTACCCAGAAGTTTTACGCAGGCTGGTGCTGAGTCATTTAAGTTTGTTCCTTGGTACTGTATCTGTTATTGGCTTCGAACATATTTGTTATGCCTCATGAAAATAGGAGTTATATTGCAATTTACCTATTTCATGTGCTATTTTCACCAACGTGATTACTGTAGCTGGCATATCTTTGTTGCAGATTGAATAGATCACCGCTCTCCTTCATAAACGGATTACCAACTTCCTCAATTGTGTACACTAGAGATTTAACATCGTTTGTGAAAGATTTTTGTACACTAGGTATTTGTTCATGGTGGCACAGGTTGACTTTTGGCATTCAAAAATGTTTGTTCAATTAATATCTCCGGAAATCTCTGACCTAGATATCATCCATCTTCTGAGAGCTCCTGAATGTTCCGTAAGATCTACAGCACCTCCATCTCCCTGGAGGAAGCATTTTCCTGCTCATGATTTTGATCTGGAGCAATTGATGAGAATGCATGGTTGCTTTTATTGACAACAAACTTTCCTTTATGAAGCTCTGAATGAATGTAAGGATGGCATTCTGCTAGTGATGCACTGTAGCACATGTGGACAGGCAGCAATCGCGAATAAGGACTATGATTTGTCGCAAACATACATAGAGTACTTGTACATACAAATCAAAGTTGCCCACTCTAATTGAACTAACAAAGTCAATTGCAAGTGTCAGCCGATCCATAACAATTGCCCAAAATTGAAAGTGTGGGTGCTCATTCGATTTCCACTTAATCCAGTTAGACAACTCCTTTATTTCTTCATTAGACTGTCTTGGTTCAAGATAACTTTGATAAGCCTTCCTCCATAATATGTACAGTGCAGCATCTGTATTCTGATGAGTATGACCTGTATGGGTTAAGTGGGAAACCTTCAATGACATATCAGCTTTTCCTATGGTAGTGATGTCAGCTCGCACTAATATATTTGTCCATCCACTGTTCAAAAACCAGTTTCCAAGTATTTTGAAGAAAGTCTTCCCTGTGTATATGAGTGTATAAGCCATCCAACCACTGTGTACTGGTCCCTGGGCGAGTATCCCCCATCGATGTTGACATTAGCAGTATACTGTCTGAAATAATTTGTATTTATTGAAGTAACTAATGCATAACTATTTGAATTTCTGTGTGCCCTTTTTAGACTATGTCTACTAACCATGCAACCACTGTTGTATGCTGATATGTCACTATGCACTTATCCTAATGCCCTTCCCGCTTTTGTGTCTACTTTTGTAATTTTCTCCTGTAATCTGTGCTTTTTAATCACTTTAATATGTATTGACTCATGTCTGTCACCAGATTTGTGTTCTACATTTTGCTAATTTTCTTTTAGCCCGGGATTAAGTTTTACTATTACTATAAAAGAAAGTCTTGTCCATATTAAGGCCCCCCCATCATCACAAGATATTTATCTTCACCATATAGATGTGGTACATCCCAGTGAGTCTGTTTTGATAGGGTGAAGAGAGGTTGATCTATTGAAATAATAGGTGCTTGTCCTGGATTGAGATAATGAACAGACTCTTTACTGACTTTCATATAATGCAAGACAATGGATTTAGAAATAGCACTTTCTGTGAACAGCAGCAACAATGGTCTATTAATAGGTGATAGCAATGATGCATGCTATGCTGCCCAAGATATGCTTTCATCAAAGCAAATATTTCCTTTTTTTTTATTTTATTTTATTTTTCATTTTTACAGTGGTGGAAAAGGGATTGACGATTTAAGCTTCATAAAAACAAATACAAAGATGTATACAATAGATTAAAAATAAAAAAAACAGCATAGGAAAAGGAAATACATGACAGTTGATGATAAAAAACAACTTATTAGTTTTCTAGCCAATCCTGGAATGGGGCCCAGTTTTTAGCAGCAATTAAACGTCTTCTCCTTCCCTGAAACTTACGTACAGCAGTTTCCAGTTTAAACCAAGCCAACATCCTGGCCTGCCAATGAAAGAAAGTTGGAGGTTGAGGATTTATCCATATAGAGGTAATACAGAGTCTAAACATTGCCATTGCAATGAACAAAAAGGAATGAAGATATCTTGATCTGGTAGTATCCTTAGCATATTGATAGCCTGTAATCACCAGTTCAGCGGAAATTTTAATTGAAGAATGGGTTATCTGTGTGAGAAATGTTTCAATTTGATTAATAAAGACTGATAGTTCAGGGCAGTCAAAGAACATGTGAAGAGAATCCGCAGATGGAAATTTACACCTTGCACATGACAGAGTTATAGCCCCAGGAGCGATCCCCCATCTGGCTAATTTGGCTGGGGTATAATAAAGATTAAACATAGCCATATAGCTTTGAGTACGAAGAGTACCAGAAACAAAAACCGTCTTGGCTAGCATTAGTGGTACCTTTAGATCTTTAGTGGGTACCCCGAATTTGACCGCCCATTTGTTATTGAAATTCGAGAGATCATCTGATAGTCGGGACAACAGAGTTTGATACAATATGCCAATTTTAGCTTGTTTTTTAACCAATTCAAATATCAAAATCTTTTCATACAGCGCTGGATTTTCTAAAAGTTTTTTCTCAAGAAAACTTCTGATTTGAAGATATTTAAAAAAGTGGTTAGATTGTAAATCGAATTTATGTTGTAAAGAAGAGAAAGATGCTAGGATACCAGAGTCAGCTAAGTCACCTATATCAGTAAGGCCTTGCAAGGCCCAAATAGCAGTTATTGAATCTTGAAATATCACTGGTGGCAGCCCGGACGCATTCAATGGAGTATGAAAATTAATTTTATAATTAGAAAATAGACGACGAATTTTTTGCCAGATCATAAACAGGGCCCATGCTACCTTAAACCTCGTTTTTTTGAAGTAACTTGGTTCTAAAATACGTGTTAATATCCCTTGTGTAGCATTACCTAATGAAATTGAATAAATTGAAGGAGCCAAAAATGGCGGTAATACCACCTTCTTACCAAATAGTGGAAAAGCAAAATGTTGGATCATCGCCGCCCAATAATAGTAAGTAAGATTTGGAACTGACCAGCCCCCGCGTTCTTGCGGGAGATAAGTCCATTTAGCAGCTCGTCGTGGCTTACGGTTTGCCCATAAAAACCTCTGACAAATTCTTTGTGCCTTTGTTAGAGTGAGATTGGGAACTAATAGCGGGATAGACCTAAATAGATATAAAAATTTTGGAAGTACCAACATTTTAAGAACATTACAGCACCCGAATAGAGAAAGATGGAGGTGGTTTAGCCGTTCTAGTTTATCATGAAGCTGATCGATAATGGGAGAATAGTTTAAATCTGAGATTTGGCCTACATCCGCCGAGATCTGAATACCTAGATATGTCGCTTGTGAAGCAATAGGAGCAATAGGAGCAGTTGTTATTGGCATAGCTGACGATTGCAAGATTTGAGTTTTTGTAATATTTAATTTATATCCAGAGATTGAGCCAAATTGGACTGCTAAAGTCTCCAATGCAGGAAAGGAAACAGTGATATTATTTGTTAACACTACTATATCGTCAGCATATGCCAGTGTTTTATACTCCGTTCCATGAACGATAATTGGAGAGATATTTTGTGCTCGTTCTATCAGGGATAAAAAAGGATCTATATATAAAGCGAAAAGGAGAGGGGAACAAGGGCACCCTTGTCTGGTGCCACGAGTAATAGGAAAATAGCTTGATTCCTCTCCTGAAATACGGATTTTAGCGATTGGGGAAATATATAATGTTTGTAAAGCTAAGATAAATTCAGGCGGTATCCCTTTCCAATGAAGAACGGCCCAGAGATAACCCCAGGAGACCCTGTCGAACGCCTTCTCGGCGTCCAACAGGATCACACCCAGGGGAGATTTTGTAATCTGAGCCCAATCTAAAAGTGCAATAACACGCTTGATATGATCAGTAGTATCTCTACCCTGAATAAAACCATGCTGACGGATGGATACTAAAGGAGGGATAATTTGAACCAGACGGAATGCTAAAACCCTGGAATAAATTTTACTGTCGGTATTAATTAATGCTATAGGCCGATATGATGCTGGATTTAGTTCATCTTTTCCTTTCTTTTTGAATAGTACAATGGTCGATTGTCGCCAGGTCTCAGGAATGACCCCCCTCTGAGCAAGCTGAAAAACTTCAAGCATCTGTTGTTTAAATAAATGTGAAAAAGTTTTATAAAATTCAAGATGTATAAGATCCGGTCCTGCAGCCTTGCCAGAAGACAAAGATTTTATGGCGGCTTCGATTTCTTCCCAACTTATAGGTTCGGCCAAGGTTAAATTCTGGTCAGAAGCGGTCTTCCGAGTTTTGAGAGATTTTAAAAAATGATCCAATTGCCTTTGTTGCTGCTGAAAAATATTTGGTTCCTCAGTATATAAGGTTGAATAAAAATCCACAAAGGTGTTTAGCACTCCATTAGGTGAATCTTGTAGAGTACCAGATCGATCTTTAACCTTTGTTATATGGCTAGCTATTGCCCTTTGTTGTACTCTTTTTGCCAGGACCTTGCCTGATGCTTCACCGAACTCATACATTGATGTACGAAATTGAAAGTACTTAGTAGCTATATCAACATATAGAGGATCAAGGAGATTAGCCTTGGCAAGAACGACCGCTTTCTGACAGGTGGTTAGATCTCCACCAATACGAATACTAGTGCTTAGGTCTAGCTCAGCTTGTTGAAGTGCTAGAACCCTATTCTTTAGATTTTGCTGTTCAGTTTGCCATTGATAGGACGCAATTCTCTTAGTTTCCCCGCGCAGGGCAGCTTTAAAGGTATCCCAGACCAGGCCTACAGATGGTGAATGGCTATTGATTGAAAAAAAGTCTGGAATCCAGACTGACATCCGTTCCTGATAGAGTTTATCAAGCAATAGCTTCCTGTCAAAAGTCCAAGGTCTAATATGATGCGGAGGTCGATTCCAAGAGAAACTAAAAATTATGGAATTATGATCTGATATAGTCCGTGGATCGAGCCGTACCTTAATAGATTTCAAAACTTCAACAGAAGCAAAAACATAATCTATACGAACCAATTTTTGATGGGGTATTGAATAGAAAGTAAACCCGTTAAGGGCAGGATTACTAGCATGCCATATATCTACTAAGCCATGTTCAAGTATTATTATACGTAGTGCTTTATAAACCTGGGGTTTCCTACCGATATAATCGGTTGATTTAGTGATGTCTAACCCGCTGGGAATATTAATATTGAAATCACCACAGAAGATTAACGGATGCGACCAATTGGCTAATTCTACGTTTAAATCCATCAAAATCTGTGGATCATCCAAATTGGAAGCGTATATTGAACAGATCGAGAGTACAGAGTTATTGATGAGTAGTTCAGCAATTAACCATCTTCCTGTATTATCTTGTTTAGTTCTCTTAAGTTGGGCAACCCCTGCTTTTGAAATAATAGCAACGCCCCTAATAGTAGAGGTTTGTCTGGTGGTAGCCACTAAATCATAACCCAAAAACTTAAGGTAGTGCCTATTGGCCCAAGAAATATGAGTTTCTTGCAAGCAGATCAAATCCACTTGCATAGTCCGCATCAGCCTATAAAAGATCCTACGCTTCTTAGGATCATTTAACCCACAGATATTCCAGGTTGCACAAGTCAATTTACGATTTGCCATTTAAACATAATAAAGAAAGAGAGCATCATATATATATACATATGTATACCTTGGATAGAAATTATATAGAGTAAACCACCAACATATCAAAGAAGAGCACATAATTAACATCTTGGACGAAGTTAGAATCACCCTGCCATGCATCTTACTTATATCGCCAGTCACCTCAACTATCCACCACAATACCACCCAGTGACCCTCCCAACCCCCCCAACCCACCTTCCAACCCCCCCTCCCCCCCGTTGTCCCCCCCTACCCATTACCCAAAAATGGGAGCTCAGGACCAGGGTCCTTGTGATGGTTGAGTACGCGTCACACCATGGGAGCTCAGGACCAGGGTCCTTGTGATGGTTGAGTACGCGTCACACCAGCAAATATTTCCAATCACAACATTGAGCATTACTAGTTCAAACCAATTATATTCATAGGTGTTAGCAGCATCAATTAGAATACTTTGACAATCAACTACAGATACAAATGGAATGTGAATATCTGTATTGTTTATTGAAGCTGGTTCAATATTTGTACACAGTACTGGAAACAATTTAATCTGTTTTGACTTGGCCATATTAGAGTTAATCACCACAATACCATGATCAATTTGTTCTAGTTCTTGCACTGGGCTTTGTGTCTGAGTTATTGCTGTTCCATGGAAGGAGTCTTTTGCTGTCATGGAAATTGGGTTGTAATCTATGTCATCAATGTTTTCACTGATGAGCACTTTCAAATTCAGTCTTGGTGGACTCACAGCTTGTTCACTCTCATACAGTGCGCAAATGCTATTTCCTAAGTCAGTAGATATTTGCAAAACGCTATCATAAGAAATACAAATATCGAGAATATATTACTTGTCTATAAGTCTCAAATTTGTAATTTAATATTGATAGAAAGAGCAATGTTTATGGACAGAGGATTTATTTTCTTTGTTGCTTTTATGTCTAGGAACTGAAGAAGAGTCTGCTCTTGAACTCCTGACACTGCTAAACATCAGTAATTTGGAAATATACAAAGCTATATTGGTAGTGGCTGTTTCAAAGGAATACTGATCTCTTTTGTCGGATCTATCAAGTATCACTTTAACAAGGGCAAGAAGCGATTGTGGACCTGATCGGTTTCTACCACAACCATCCCCATACCTTCCATTGAAGTTTTTAGGTTTCTGCATCATGTCCCATCTAACAACGTTTGCTGCATTAGGAATATTTACGGCGTCAGAATCTGACTTGTCAATGGCAAATACTAATGTGGATCCTACGTCATCTTTGAAAGCTAACAGGACATCTCCTCCTTCATTGTATGCTTTTAAACCTCTTGTATTTCTGAGATTTCTCTCTTTTAGTTGTGTCGTGTTAACCTTACCTGTAGTGGAATCGAGCTACTTTGCTCTGCTTGTGTAAAACTTTACTAAGTCACAGAATTTGAAAAATATTTTAACACCAACCACTCGCGAATCTTTCAGATAAGATGCAAGCTCAGTGTCATGATTAGGAAAAGGCAGGTACCTAGAGCAAGAAAACCCAACCCCGGTTGACAACTACTCAAGGCACTACGTTTCCCACAAGCCCTAGAGCGACCCGTAGCTGACTATTTAAGCCACGCCCTTGCTCGGCTCGGGGCTTGTCACTATTGACGTGCTCTCGCCTGCTTGTGGACGAAGACCTCGGAAGAGCTCGCTCACCCTCACTTCTCAGCTTGTCCCGATATTCGTCATCCTGCTATCTTCACGGACAACTCTCCAGCTCTTACGTACCTGCGGCGCACCAGGCCAGCACCGCAAAACATTTCCAGACCGGTCGGCTTCCTACTCCCGGCTTCCTCCCAGATCCACGCATGCGCATCTCCGGAGCCGGCAAGAGTAGCGTCCCCCAGCTCCCGCGGAAGACGCTACTGTAATTGGCAGCGACACGGCGAAGAAGCCGCTTCTCCCTCAGCCACGCCTGGAGGGTTACCGCGGCAAGGCTTCACATCAGACAAGACTATTCCTAGCGCGATGGCAGTGCCTTCATTTCTGAGTTCAAACCACTGACACTCTCCAGGGCTTACAGCGGATTGACCTGGAGCTATACAGAAGCGCAAGGCAGAGCTTCTCTTTCCTTTTGGCCACAACCAGTGCAAGACAGTGCTCTACTCTATACAGATCCTCCTCGCTTCCTGACTTCAAGGAGTGCCATACCCTGGTATAATCCTTGTGGAACGGAACTACAGAAAATCCCGAAGTTCCAGTCAAGGGTCAGAGGCTGTGGACAGATACGTACTTTAGTGCTATAACTACGTGTACTTAAATGCTTGATTCTTTTCAGTGAGCTCTCAGCCTGTGCTCGCAAAGACTATATGCAGCTCCCTGTCCAGTAAGTACTTGCACATAGGGGTTCACAAGGGGCTTGGTAGTGAAAGCAGCTATCTCATGGTGTTGTGTCCTTCCTTTGCAGGGCAGGTTGGGGTGTAGTGCAGGAACGAGAGGTTCCAAAAACATCTGACGATATCCCTTATCTTGACCTACTGGCTGCAGTGTTTTTGTTTCTTTTCTCCCTTTTTTCCCTTTCCCCGAGCAGGGCCCTATCTCTGACGTGTTACGTAGCGCTCACTGGTAGTGCCCTTAAGGGGACGGGGTTGCATAGCATCATCGCTCCTGCTGTACCCGGCTAAGAAGGTTAGTGATACCTTCCTCTGTATGACAGAGTGACAAGCCCACGGTGACTTACAGCCTGAGCGATGGACACCAACACTGTACTTACCTCAGTGTTGGAAACCTTGACAGCATTAAGGATGGAGGTGGATGCCTTCCGAGGGGAGAGCCTTGATCTGCATACCGAAGTGAACACAATGCGGCGCGAGGTCGCAGGGTTGTCCAGAACCGGTACTACCGCCCCCCAAGAGGGTTCGTATATTAGGAATTGGATTCTTCCTCCGCCCGGATCGCAAGATACAGGCGCAGGGTGCCTACCACACACAGGGGGAGGGAGCCCCAGTCCATCCACCATACAGATTATCCACCCAGTTACCATTAGCTCCACCAGAACGTTTCTTTGGAGATCCCAAAAAGTTTGGTATATTCTTGGGACAATGCAAGTTACACTTTATGTGTAAACCCGCGGTATTTCCAAACGATCAAGCAAAAACCGCCTTTGGTATCTCATACCTGGGGGGTAATGCGGCTAGTTGGTCTTTTCCCCTCATAGAAAGGGACGACCCCACCTTACGTAATTTCGATGCCTTTTGCGAAGAAATGCGCAAACTATTCGATAGGAAAGCCCACTCACTCTCCTTGGATCGGGAATTACTCACACTGAAACAGGGCAATCAGGATTTGTTTTCCTACATAACCACCTTTAACAGACTCATAGCCGAAACAGATTGGCCCATGGAGAAGAGAACATCCCTGTACTATCAAGGTCTACATAGCGAGTTAAAAGACGTCTTGGCCCAAGTAGTTCACATGCCCACCACCTGTGACAAACTAATTGATCTGACTGTTCAGTTAGACCATAGACTACTGGAAAGGAGAGGAGACAAATCACGAGGGGAAGCCAAATACATGGCCCCTCGATTACGAGTAGTACCCGAAGGGCCCTCTTTTGTTCCGGACAGAACCGAGCCTATGCAGATAAGCGGCGTGAGAGGGCCACTGAACCCCGAAGAAAGAGAACGCAGGAGAAAACAAAGGCCCTGCTTGTATTGTGGGAAATCTGGACATTTTATCAGTGACTGCAAGGCCAAGTCGAAAACCCCGTATCGGGAATTCCGGGGAAGTCAGAAGGTCTCCGTGGTGGAGTATGTATCTGAACCCCAGGAAAACTAGAAAACCCAAACAAGAATCGGACCCCTTGTTTGCGGCAGCAGGAGAAAGAGGTCTGTCCCGCAGTAATAAACACCATCCAAAACGTAGTCGCGCATATCAATGTGTGCGTTACCTTGGAGATACCTGACGTAGGAGCGGTATTGCTTCATGCTTTATTGGATTCTGGGGCTACGGGCAATTTTATGGACCAAGGCTATGCAAAAGAAATCAGAATCCCATATGTAAGAAAAAAGATCCCAGAAATGGTAAAAGCCGTAGATGGGACGGAATTAAAGTCTGGCACGGTCACGTATCACACGCAACCCATACGGATGAAGGTGGAGACGGATCATGTCGAGAGCATCCAATTTGATCTGATAGATGCCCCGAATTTCACTCTGATATTGGGCATGCCATGGTTGACTCTACATGACCCATGTGTGCAATGGTCGGCAAGAACAGTGACCTTGGATTCCCCTTTCTGTAAGGAACACTGTATACAGATCGGAACAAGCGAGGAACCCCAACGAACAAACCCTGCCGGTTTACTAGCCAAAACCTGTACTACAGCACTTATGGAACTCACTACCACTCTACCTAAGGAGCACCAGGACTATCATACCGTATTTGACGAACAAGAAGCCAGTAAGTTACCACCACACCGAACATATGACTGTGTGATAGAACTAGAAATGGGAGCTAGCATTCCATGCAGCCGTATTTACGCTCTCACGGAAGCAGAAACCAACTACCTTCAAGAATATCTAACCAAAATGTTAGCCAATGGGTTTATTCGCCCTTCTTCTTCCCCAGCCTCCTCGCCTCTTTTCTTTATCCCTAAACGCGAGGGAGGCCTAAGGGCATGTATCGATTACAGAGCCATCAACCGGGTCACAAAGAAAAATAGATATCCCCTGCCTTTGATTCCTGTCCTGTTGGACCAACTGAAGGGGGCTACGATATTCACGAAATTGGACCTCCGTGGGGCATACCATTTAGTGAGGATGTGGCAGGGGGATGAATGGAGAACGGCCTTCCGAACAAAGTTCGGATTGTACGAATATCAAGTGAGGCCCTTCGGACTATGTAACGCCCCTGCCGCCTTCCAATACCTCATGGACGAGGTCTTGCGGGGATTATTGGATGTATCTTGTATTGTTTATATCGACGATATCCTGGTATACTCGGCTTCCTGGGAGGAACACATCCCCCATGTAGCGGCAGTCCTGGAACGTCTGCAACGACATTCACTGTATCCAAAGCTCGAGAAATGTTTCTTCCACATCTCGGAAGTCGAATTCTTGGGATATGTCATAGGCCCCAAGGGCATATGTATGGATCAAAAGAAGACCAAGGCCATAAGGGAATGGAAATCTCCGACATGTGTGAAGGCCCTACAGAGTTTTTTGGGCTTCTCAAATTTCTACAGGAGATTCATAAAAGATTTCTCGAGAATCATCCAACCATTAACCCTCCTTCTGCGAAAGGGTGCTATGTTTAAATGGACAGCCGATGCCGAAGATGCCTTTAGAACACTGAAGCTATGGTTTACCAGTGCTCCCATATTACGACATCCCGATGCTTCACAACCTTTTATCCTGGAGGCAGACGCCTCATACTACGCTCTAGCGGGAATTCTCTTGCAACGACACCCTGACACAGGTCAACTACACCCCGTAGCCTTCTTCTCCACAAAACTATCCAGTTGTGAAGCAAATTACAGTATCACAGACAAGGAGTTGTTGGCTATCAAAAGAGCCTGTGAAGAATTGGGACATCATCTCCTAGGGGTTGAAATCTACACAGATCACCGTAATTTACTGTTTCTACAGAGTGCAAGAGCCTTAACTCCTCTGCAGTTGAGATGGTCCTTGTTTTTTGCAGATTTTGATTTTGTAATCAAGTATAAACCAGGACCCCAGAACGGAAAAGCGGATGCCCTGTCCAGACCCATGTCGGCCCCGCTGGAAGCGAGCGACATCCCAGACGAACCTCCTATTATTCTACAGAAAGCCTCTTTCCCCTCGACACCTACTGCCCTACGTACCACACATGCCTTTCTCGAGGACATAAAGAAACAAAACATAGGGGTTGACCTACAAGCATGGGTACAGAAAGAAATCCACCTTAGATCCGTGAAAGGGGATCTGAGGTTCCGAGATGATAAATTGTATGTCCCAAATGAGCCTTTACAACAGCAAGTTCTACATTGGATTCATGATACCCCCTTGGGAGGTCACATGGGAATACAAAAAACATTACAGGCAGTAAACCGATACTTTTGGTGGGAAACTCTCCGACAAGACACCGAACAATACGCAACAAGTTGTCGAAACCCAGGCATCAGAAACCCCAGGGACTACTCCGACCCATACCCACACCACTGGCACCCTGGCACACCGTGTCTATGGACTTCATTGTTGAAATGCCTCCTAACGCTGGATATGACACCATATTAGTGGTGGTAGACCATCTAACAAAGATGGGACATTTCATAGCCCTTAACAAACTACCCACGTCCATTGAATTGGCCCCTACCTTCTTGCAACACGTTATCAAACTGCACGGAATCCCGTCTGTTCTCATTACAGACAGAGGAACTCAATTCACTTCTAGATTCTGGACAGCACTTTGCGAAATCATGCAAATAGACGCCTGGCTCTCAACAAGTTACCACCCGCAAACGGATGGTAAAACAGAAAGACTGAATCAGACATTAGAGCAATATCTTCGCTGCTTCCCGTTGGCACAAGACAAAGAATGGAGCACCCTTTTGTGGACCGCCGAGTTCGCCTATAACCACACCGATCACACATCATTGGGCTGTTCCCCCTTTTTCTGTCTCCATGGCTATCACCCCAACATGTTGCCTTTTGAGCATCCCGGAACATCCAAACTCCCTTCTGTTAAAGAACATTATGCACACATCAAGACAGTTCTAAACCTAGCCAAAAAGCATCTAATAGAAGCCAAAACACGAGACAAACAGCAGTGGGATAAAAAGAGAACTCCGGAACCCGTATACTTAGTAGGAGACAGAGTATGGCTAGTACAAAACACCTTCACTTCAGGGGTAACAATAGGTTGCAACCCAAATTCGTAGGACCCTATCCCATAGAGAAGGTGGTAAATCCTGTGGCCATGAAGCTCGCCCTACCTGCGGCTTGGCGCATCCACCCTGTATTCCATGTTTCCCTTTTGAAACCCTGCCTTCAGGGTACCCGCTTACCTGTTAAACCCCGAGTCTTTGAAATCAATGGAGAGAAAGAGTATGAGGTGCGAAGTATCCTGGACTCTAAGTATGTGCGTGGTCGGGTGCAATATCTAATAGATTGGAAAGGTTACGGTCCCGAGGAAAGTCATGGGAACCCAAGGCCAATTTACACTGCCCCAGACTGCTGAGGCTTTTTCACACACAACACCCCACAAAACCTGGCGGTCCGACGAGACGTTGGACTTGGGGAGGGGGTACTGTCATGATTAGGAAAAGGCAGGTACCTAGAGCAAGAAAACCCAACCCCGGTTGACAACTACTCAAGGCACTACGTTTCCCACAAGCCCTAGAGCGACCCGTGGCCGACTATTTAAGCCACGCCCTCGCTCGGCTCGGGGCTTGTCACTATTGACGTGCTCTCGCCTGCTTGTGGACGAAGACCTTGGAAGAGCTTGCTCACCCTCGCTTCTCAGCTTGACCCAATATTCGTCATCCTGCTATCTTCACGGACAACTCTCCAGCTCTTACGTACCTGCGGCGTGCCAGGCCAGCACCGCAAAACATTTCCAGACCGGTCGGCTTCCTACTCCTGGCTTCCTCCCAGAACCACGCATGCGCGTCTCCAGAGCCGGCAAGAGTAGCGTCCCCCAGCTCCCGCGGAAGATGCTACTGTAATTGGCAGCGACGCGGCGAAGAAGCCGCTTCTCCCTCAGCCGCGCCTGGAGGGTTACCGCGGCAAGACTTCACATCAGTCAAGACTATTCCTAGCACGATGGCAGCGCCTTCATTTCTGAGTTCAAACCACTGACACTCTCCAGGGCCTACAGCGGCTTGACCTTGAGCTACACAGAAGCGCAAGGCAGAGCTTCTCTTTCCTTTTGGCCACAACCAGCGCAACACAGCGCTCTACTCTATACAGATCCTCCTCGCTTCCTGACTTCAAGGAGTGCGATACCCTGGTATAATCCTTGTGGAACGGAACTACAGAAAATCCCGAAGTTCCAGTCAAGGGTCAGAGGCCGTGGACAGATAAGTACTTTAGTGCTATAACTACGTGTACTTAAATGCTTGATTCTTTTCAGTGAGCTCTCAGCCTGTGCTCGCAAAGACTATATGCAGCTCCCTGTCCAGTAAGTACTTGCACATAGGGGTTCACAAGGGGCTTGGTAGTGAAAGGAGCTATCTCATGGTGTTGTGTCCTTCCTTTGCAGGGCAGGTTGGGGTGGAGTGCAGGAACAAGAGGTTCCCAAAATATCTGATGACATCCCTTATCTTGACCTACTGGCTGTAGTGTTTTTGTTACTTTTCTCCCTTTTTTCCCTTTCCCCGAACAGGGCCATATCTCTGAGGCGTTACGTAGCGCTCACTGGTAGTGCCCTTAAGGGGAATGGGTTGCATAGCATCATCGCTCCTGCTGTACCCGGCTGAGAAGGTTAGTGATACCTTCCTCTGCATGACACTCAGCTAGAGCTATTCTTTCTACTGGGGACTCACTAGGGGACCCCGTTTTTTCATTCATACACTGGTTGCTCTGTTATTGTGTCAAACTAAATATTTATGATTGAATTCACCACCCTGTGCATGCGTATCATCCATAGCTAATTTTGCAATAAGTGATGTATCTTGAACTAACTTGGTGCACTGACAGACATTAGCATCCACATCATGTGTTTTCGCTTTATGCATTACAGATGTATCCAAACTTGCTTGTGTGTGGCCTCTTCTAGGCTCATAAGTCTTTCTGAAGTGCTTTTGTGAGAAGAATACAGAAGAGCCAGTTGGCTGCAACAACATCATCATGCTAGACAGCGTGACCACTGGTTGTGGGTGTTGCAATAAGGTATTGTCTCAACATGCTACTAATTTTCAGGCATTACAGAAGATGTGTTGATGCTGAAAAAAAATATGATAGATATTAATATATGATTCATGTCAATATGTATGAATATTTACATCAAATGTATAACTCATTTGAGTTTTAAAGTTTTCTACTTGATTTTGAGGGCCATTTTGGCTTTATATTTATGACTTGCCAGAATAGAGCCAACATGGACATGCACATTACATGCCCTGATGTGAATACATGAACCTTTGTGCCAAATTGGAGGCAAATCAGAACATTTATAATGATTTTTTTATATTTGTTGACCATCTTGGATTTCAATTAGATTCCATGACGGCATAGGCAAGATCCACTTGGAGCGTTGCTGTAATATTCCAGTTCTGTGGGGAGGGAGTACACTATATCACCAGCTATGGGTCTGGGACCTGGAAGGCACCTCCTAGAGGCTAGAATCCAATCTCACAGGCTACAACATCAGAGTCCAAGGCAAGCGATAGCTAATCACTTTGAAGGTGCAGGCTTCCTTTGCTTTAATGCCCAAAGGATTTTAAGAGGAGGCTAACCAACCAGCTCTCAGAGTCCACTCACTGGTCCTTGGCATAGGTGGGAGCAGGTCCAGCCTTTGGGGTTTCTTGTCATGAAGTTGACAGTAGGAGCAGGACTTTGTCTTTCTAAAGTCCTGTCTTGCTAAAGAAGGTACAGCAGGTGTTGTTTTCCTTGGTGGATCCTTCCTTCCTGAGGTCCACAGGTTCAGCAGATGCAGTCCTTCTTTTGGCCCTTCTGAGTCCAGCAGTATTTTGAGGCTGGGAGGCAGTGGTACGACTCTTATAGCAATTTTGAGTTTATGGGTGTGGAGGACTCCCTAGCAATTGGGGCTACAATTTCCACAGAGCAGTCCAATCCCTCTTGCATCATTTCCTGAAGGGTTGGCACTAAACAATCCCACAGTGCATCTCTCTGCCCAAATTCAAAATGTCGGGACTCTTCTTCCCTTGGTCAGAGCTATTGACACACCCCTCAGATGTGTCCAGTAAAATTAGCCACTAATCAGGAAAACCGGCTCTGCAATGGACTTCACCCCTCTGGGGGAGATGGCAGCCTGTCTATATAAACAAAGGAGTGGGCAAGCTAAGCAGTAAATTGGATTTGCCTCTCAGACATCATGGCCTCTCTGAAGCTGTCTCATCTGTGGCCAGAGCCCCCTGGCCACCTGCTGAAGAAAGTCACACCTCCTCCCACAATTAGACCTTCCTGGGAGTGCTTAACACCTCTGAGCAGGAGGGCAACAGGCTGTCTCATGTGACAAATACTGTAGTTCATGAGCAATTGCTATTAGAAATTTGGGGCAATAAAGTAGCATCTTTCTAAAGTCACATTTGCATTAAAATTTAATTTGAATCTGACTTCAGCAAGAACATTGGGATTAGTGTAACAATTAATGTGATACACTGGAGTATTATCTTTGGTGGTATCAAATGTAAGTTAGCACTTAGGGCCATATGTAGGTAGCCTAACATTTACCACTTCATAAATACCGAATTTTACCGATTCGGTATTTATGAAGTGGTAAATGCTATGTAGGTAATCCATCGGTAATATTTACCGAATCGGAATGGGTCGGTAATTTAGAATCGGTATTTACCGATTCGGTAATGGTAACTGGCTTCCCATTGATTCCTATGGGCCAGGAGGCCCATAGGAATCAATGGGAAGCCAGTTACCATTACCGAATTGGTAAATACCGATTCGGTAATGGGGGGAGCACAATCAAGGGTGGCAGGGTGTCACAGTGACACCCTGTTGCACCCCTGATTCCTGCATGTGTGCACATGTGGCACACATGCATGCCCTAAGGGCATGTATGTCTGCCACATTGCACACTTCAAAGTGCAAAGAAATGCTTTTTTACAGCTAATCGTCATTTACCACCAACTTTTAGTTGGTGGTAAATAACGAATCCCCACAACAACCACACACTCCCCCTACATATCATTTCAGGATTCGGTATTTACCGAATCGGTAAAATTACCGATTCGGTAATTTTACCGATTCGGTAAATTACCGAATCCTGAAATGTGCCCCCTACATACCAAAAGCCTGAATACCGGTCGGTAACGGGATATTTACCGAAAATCGGCTGTTACCGACCGGTATTGGGCTTCCTACATATGGCCCATTGTGTGTGAGCTAGTGTAATCCTGCATTAGCCAATGGGACTACCAACCTTTCTACAGTGAAAACAACAATTTCAACTTTTCATTGTTAGGGCATGTAAAACATAAAAGAACATGCCTTTCTTTTTAACATTTAGTACCCTGCCTTTTGGGCTACTAAGATCTTTTCTAGGGGTGACTTATAAATATTAAAAAGGAAGGCTTTAACTTGGCAAAAGTGTTTGCTTTGCCATGTCTTATTGGCACATGAAAGGCTGCCTGACAATGCTACAGTGACAGAACTTGAGCCATGTTTTCACTTTGCCACTACAATGGAGACACAATAAGTGCTGCAGTCTACTAGTGACATTTAACTTGCTAGCCATGGGTACACTTTGTACTATATACTAGGGAGTTATAGGTAGGTTAAATATCCCAATGAGGGATCAGTCTATAACACAAACACTTTGAGAGGTCAGAGCGCATGCATCGAGATCTGTTAAGCAGGGCCCAGTGCGCTGCAGAGTCAAGCAACCAGCTCCATCAATCTAAGGATCTAGCTGGTGACCTCACAAAAATGAGGCACTTCCTTACACCTGAGCAATCAAGAGTCCGTAGGCCGAATACAAAGGGCAGACCGGGAGATAAATGTATTTGATGTATTAAAAAATGTGTTGTTTAGTGAGTGCTCAGTCTCACTAAAAGCAGCTCTTGGCTCTACTCCACCCATATTAGAGAGGTTGTTGCAAAAATTAAAGAAGTAAAAAGCTAGGTTTCAGTTGTTTTTTACTTCAGAGAATGATCAATGATCATGTGCAAGTTAGGAGGGAGGTTGTTCCAGGTTAGTTCACATTGGAAATATTAAGAGCCCCAAGTCCTGAATTTAAAATAATATGCACTGAGCAGAAGATGGGAGTTTTATGTAGCATCTGGAACATCTTTGTCAAATGCATGTGTGGGAAACTAGCTTGCTGGTTTTGTTGGGGTATTAACCTTGTTCATGAAACAGCCACAATCCCTGTCAGGGTGAACCACAAAAGTCACAAAATGTATTTCTGCTTGATCATCTGATGGCTTGGTACAAAAGTAGTCAAGATATAAAGAGAAAATGCAGCACAAGAAACATCCCAAACCAGTTTAGAAAAATAGAGTAAATAATAAATGATTTGACACCAAAATGACATAAATCTAAACAGCAGAATGGTGTCAGAGAAGGAGGAGGTGTTGTTGGGGAGCCGCTGGATAAAGTTGCGGTGACGTTCAGACTTAGTTGCTTTTTCGGAAGTCAAAAATCTCCAGGAAGATGAGGCTGCAGCCGACGAGATTTCCACAAAGCCATATACCCTTTTGGCAAACGACTTCTGAACAGCAATTGCCACTGAGGAGAAGAAGGAATCGAGAGCAGCTGCAAAGTCAGGCCAACCGACGATGCACCTTGGGAAGACAGACAAGCAGGTTGATCTCAGTCTCCTCGCAGTTCTCAGAGCAATTTTTGAAGTCTCAAATTTTTCCTTTCAGCTATCTAGGCACCTTTATCACCACCAAATAGCAATAGCTGGAGGGGCACCACTTGGTGGGGATAGAACTCGCTCAGGCGGGGTCCAGGTGTGGGTTCAAGATGGTTCGACCCATTTCTGTTCTGGAGGCTATGATCCGGAGGTCATTCAACCAACCCTTTGAGTCACCTTGGTAGTCCTGGATTCAAGTGATGAAACAAGGCTCAAGCAGCAGGTCAGGCCTCTGAGGGTTCAAGGCAAGCTCCAGCAAAGCAGTACTTTCAAGTGCAGGAACGCAGTCTTGTGAAGTACGCAGCAGGCCACAGTGGCAGACAATCCTCTGAGAGTCTTCCAGGTCCAGAAAGTGAACAGACTAGTGGATTTGAGGGTCATTTTTCATACCTGGTGCCTGTTTTGAAGTAGGAGAAATGTCAGGAGGATTCCCTTTGAAGCCCTTGACATTTCTTGCTTCCCCTGCCCTGGCTCCAAGCTGGCTCTAAACTGGCTGCATGAACAATGCAGGGGTGCCAAATCCTTTGTGTGAATGCAGAGCACAGCCTATTCAGTTGGAAGTGGGGCTGTGCCCAGCTCCTTCCCCCCGCTATTGTGTGGGTGCCTGGGAGGAAAAATCAAACTCCAACTGACAACTACACCCAGTCATGTAACCTAGGGCAGGTTGCAGACACTAAATAGTGAGGGCTGAAAAATGACAACTTTCATAATTGTAACTCAAAAATCTGAATTTACCATTGCAGAGGAGTTTTTAATTCAGATTTCTCAGAAACCAAGCATGACATTTTTACCTGTTCCAAATAAAAAATGATCACATGTTAAATGTAATAAGGCAGCTCCATGTTATACAATGTGAGAGGTAGCCCTCACAATACCACGTCATGTAAAACCTAAAAGTATGTTCATACTTTTAATTACAATGAACTCTGCCCTATGGGCTACCTTGGGCCTACCTTTGAGGTGACATATGCAATATAAGATGTGTTTAAGGCTTGGCAAGGAGGTTATATTGCTGAGTCAAAACTGACATATTAAAATGCATTCAAGCTGCAATGGCAGGCCTTGGAAATGTTATAAGGGGTTACTTAAGTGTGTGACACAATATGTGCTGCAAGCCCACTAATGATATTTAATTTAAAGGCGCTGGGCATATGGTATATCACTTTAGTAGCGACAAATAAGTAAATTAAATATGGCAAACAGGCATCAGCCATTTGTACCATGTTTAAGGGAGAGAGAGCAAGCACTTTAGCAGTAGAATCAACAAAACCAAATTCAAAAAGAAAGAGGAGGGTGAGGGTAAAATGCTTTAAGGGTGACCCAGCAGAGATGATCAGGTTTAACAGCATCTCCTTGATCATAGACATGTTTTCTGATTCAAGAAGAGTTCTAAGAAATTATTTTTAGTTGGGAACTTTTTAAGTGAATAATACACTTTAGTTCCTCTGGATTAGGTAAAACTCTGGACGTGTGGAAATACATACATGGGTGTTACTGACTACAACTGCTTACTATGAGCTCAACAATATGTGCAGATGCATCAGAACAACCATTTCACAATTAACAATGCATATGAAGGGTCACAGCCTGAAAGAAAGTGTAATAGTTTAAAAATGTGAATTTAGCAGCAAAACAGCAGACTCTGCTTAGACAGGTAACATCGATTGTGAGAAATAGCGACGCTCTCATAAGCACATTGAGTTATTGACAAAACTAGGCACCAAAAACGAAAATATGATAGAATATTTTTTCCAGCACCACAACATCAAGAATGTACCAATAAAAAACACTAAAATGACTATAGATAGAAAAAAAACTTATACAGAAAAACTAATGACTAGGGCATGCTAACCGATGACGAGTGAACCCGATAGTCTGTCAATATTAGTTCATGGGCAAAGAGAACAAACAATTTATGCAGAAAAGAGGAACAATTCAATATACACTGGCAATTCTTGGCCAAACACAAGCTACCCCATTCTCCAAGAGCCAAATGTTCCCTTATGTCCGAATTACACTATCTATCACACCCAGGACCCCTGCATACCATCTGTGTAACACCCAGTGGTCTGGGCAACAATAAATTCACCCTTCTAGCATGCTGACTGTCAAAAAAGGTGACCTCTGTGGGAACACATCTGAGGCCGACTTGCAATTACTCAGTTTGGGCACATAAAATAGGTAACATGCCAGAGTTCTGCCAGTAGCTGGACACTCAGGTTACATTTTTGTGCTTCTTGCTAGTTTGCCATACAACAAATTCTGGGGACTAAGGATCAAATGTGGTCTCTTATCCTCTGACAGTGGCTTCAGGATGGACCTTCTTCCTGCGGATTCAGCAGAACTTTCAACCAATTGTGGCATCCACTCCCCTTCCTTGCTGTGCAGATGTAAATCCGTATGGGCGGAGTCCCTTTCCTTTGGCTGCAGACAGACTTGAGGTACCAATCTTTCATGGCTGGCTCAGCAAAATGTTGCTCGAATATCAATTGACCTTGAAAAACAAAAAACAAGAGGTATTTAGCAAAACAGGAACAGCTGGTTTAATTATACACTGCGAACCGGAGTACAACTTACAAAAACAGGTCTGAGGACTGTCTCAAAGTACAATCAATCTGAGCAATTCTTGTACAGTTTTGAGAGCAATAAAAGCAAATTGGGAATCTTTGTTTGGGAAACGCCAGTGTGCCTTGTCTGTGAAGTCATAAATAAAAGGTCCCTGCTAACAAATGCAGGTGGGCCTTGACCTTGCATGGACACATTATAAGCCAGTGGGTAGTGTGTCCAGATGTCCGGCATGAGGGGCACGTGATCACTGCTTCTACCGTGTGTGTTGTGATTGGCTTCTTGTTCCTAACTTTATGTGAAATCTGACTCTCTGTTTTTGCAAATTCATGCATCCCTCCGGCCATGTGTGTTTTATTGGGTCAATTTCCCAGTACCCTTGTGATGTCAAATCTGGGAGATTGACTTGAGTTTCCCGTTCGCTCATTTGTCTGCAGCTATGTGCCACCTCACCTGTAACCTGTCAATCAGTTACCGCGGGCCTGGGTTGCAGAGCCTGTCTGTTCATGCAATTGTGAACCGGAGTTGATGGAGAGTTCATGACGGGTGATTTTGACGAATAGTGATGTGATTTTGTTTGGGTATGCGAATATGCAATTGTAAGCATTAGCATAATTTTTTTCAATATCAACATCAGTCTCCCTCAAGGATTACAGACTCTGTGTCTGGAAAGAGTCTGTCTGGCCCAGGTCATCTTTTGTCTTTCACTCTGACAGTGCAGGCAGTCCCTCAAGACCAGAAGTTGGCTAAACAGTGCCAGTATGGGGGTCCTCTCCTGTCCTCTGGTTCTCCCATCATGGATGGCATCCACCTCCTACTCCTAACTCTTCTTTTGAGCCTCTGTACCTTCCACTTAGTGTAAGTATCCTCAGAAATGTGTTTCGGGAGGACGCCCAGGGTGCCTGTGGGAGCTCACTGCTAAGGATGCAGTCTATGGGCATATTGGAACAAACAATTGTCCTTCTCTGGGCAACGGCCCATCTGATTTTAAGGGCAGCATGGCCAAAGATAACCCTGTTGGCACCAGGCATTTCTGAAAGGAGAGGCCCAAGGAAATCAAGAATGATGTGGCTTTTGTAAATTTCATCAGCTTGTCCTACTGAGAATGCTGTGCATGTCATACAAAATACAGATTAAGATTTACAAAGTTTTTAGAAAAGGCAGTGCAGCAGCGAAAGAAGCTGCACTGTGTTCATAAAAGGGAAAGGTAAACAGCACCATATCTGGCATGATATGGTGCTCTTACTTTCTCCCCTAGCTTTGCAACCCTTTAGGCTGGCTTGTGCCAACTCATGAGCAGTGTGTGATGGATACTCTTCCAGTACAAATACTTTACTTTAATAAAGTTTAATACGTTTCCTACTTTTTATGTGTGTTGTACAGTACAACACTCCTGCATAGTTAGACACTTTTTTGAGAAAAGAAAACATTCCTCCAACGTTACACCTGCCTCAAGGAGGCATAATGTTTTGATTTAAATCCCTGTCTACCTATGTTAGCAGATAGGCATTAAAATCCCTGTGTGGTTGCAAGGGAATTCCCATGTACCATCAAACGGTAAGCTCATAGTGTTATTTTGCATTACTTTAGGACTACTTTCCTGTACAAACAAGTGTTGTGCTCTTGAGTAAATCCCAATGCAACACTTTGCTTAGGTCTTCCTCACTTTTCTGATGCAAACCGAGTTCAAAGTGTTGCAAATCTGGGCCACAATAGCTTCGCCTTTAGATGAATTGGTGGCCTATGGCAAAACTCATACCATCCTAAAGTCTTACACTTCCTACTTCTTTCTGGTCTTGCCAAGTATGTGGTTGGGCGAGCCATATCGATTAGGGAAGGAACAGATAAAATCGACAAAGGAACTTATAGCCAGTTATGTTTCTAGGCGGGTTACAGCATGGTTTTCGTTATAGAGTCTCAAGTTGCAACTTGCGTCAGGTGGGCAGTGAGCATTTTTATTAGTGCACACACATATGCACACGTACATGGGCCAACATTGCAGCAGTGCGATTTACCATGTCGGTTACTATATTTCAGGGCAGATCTACACGAAAGTGCCACAGCACGGCACCGCAAGCCCTTTGACTGAGCCACACTGCGGCACTTTCAGAGCACAGGAATGTGACATAGCTACAAGGATATGTCGCATTCCTGTGCTCTCCCCAGCGCTGGCACACATACTGCAGCCATGCACCAGAGCAGACACCCAAGGATGCCTGCGCCATGGGGAGATTGTTATTGTGCAGGAAGGGCCACCTTTGTGCACAAAAACAAGCACTACAGGCATTTTCAGATTTACGATTGCTTGTAAATCTGGAAATGTGTTTAATTCCATGGGTGTTGCGTGAGAACACCCACAGCAACACCCATGGAACGCCCCTTCCACGCAAAGTGCTGCGTGTGAAGGGGCCATATTTACAAGGAGAGGAAAAGTCACGCAGGGCGTCTTTTCCTCTCCTTGTAAATATGGGGAAGTGAAATGCGTCTCCAGTACGTCACAAAAAGTGACTTACTGGTGGCGCAGGGGGCTCGTAAATCTGCCCCTTCATACGCACACACGTACAATGGTTTTGGGAGGCGTACATCCATGGTCATATCAATGAGAGGCTACATAGGAGGTAATAGTGCTGTGACATGTGAACGACAATACAAAGTGCATTTGAATTTACATACAATTTTAATGTCTTTTTGCCAATATTTAGTTATGCGTGGACGACCTGTGCTGTTCAACAATGTATTCATGGACAGGTATTGGTTGATGTGTTTTATACATAATTTGCACAGGGCCATTCTTGTACGAGTGGTATGTTTGCCTGAAATTCGCAAATACTTTATTATCGCAGATTTGGCTTCCTTGACTTACCTCGCTCGAACGGGGCAAAAATATTCAGCGACATTCAAATGAAATATAAAAAAACGCTGGTATATTTTGATACATTTTGTTTACACGACATATCAGAGACATCTTAAAAGTACACCACGTTCAGTATTCAAGACTGAGCATATAACTTTGGACAGTGCTAAACTGCCTGCATTGAGATTGCAGAGCAGCACTCGAGAGCCAAAGTGTTCTCTCTCTTTCACCTTGGAAGCGATATGTAAATTCAACTCATACTCTTCTTTTTGGACCGAGGGTGATGTACAGCTATTAGCCGATAATAAAATGCTAATGAATTCGTAATGAACCACGTTAACGTTCAAAGGATGAGGGAAACGAAAAGCAAAGGTAGCGTTTTAGTAGTTAGTACTTTATTAAACACCAAAAGAAGATCTCGACTAAGGATAATAAAGTTATATTCTTATATAAAAAATGATCTTCCCAAAAATATGGCTACGTTTCTTTGAGAGATGAAAAAATTAAAAAGTGTTCAATTATTATTTGTTCGTTTCCAAAATCGGTTTAATGAGGTCAAGTGTGCCAGAATAACTTTTACGAGGTGGAAAGTCAACATCAATAGAGGCATTCACAGAGGATCTCTTATTTCTTGCATTTAGAGATATAATTTTAAATAGAAAGGGCGCCAAAAATTGATTGGTGACCTCTTCTTGGTGTGGTCATGCTAAAAGGAATGCTTTTTGCATCGCTTGCGTTTCATTTGCTACATAGGTTGCAACAAGAATTATCATATTAATTAAAAGTTAGACATGATGAAAGGCAGGACTTTAGTCTACTCATAACAATACTACTAAATTTTTTATTCTTTTCAAACGTTCCCCAATCCAAGGCTCTGGGATGAAAGGTGGTACCATCGTGATTCACACACGCTATAACACCTTATGGCATCTCATGGCTGACCTCTGTCACATCCTTCATACTTCTACCCCACTTGTGGGTTAGAGGAAGGGATATATGGCAGTTCGGGCTGGACTGTTCCCATTGGGCGCAGGGTCAAGAGTGATTTGCATATGGCTGGGTCCAAACTGGAATGGCATGGTGAGGAAAAAAATGATGGATTTAGCCCCAGATCTCTGTACTGGGGTGAATGTATGACATTGTTCTGCATTCTGTCCATCAATTGTTCTTTTTGCATTTGTCACCCCGAGTGGGACGGGTATGCCCAGACGTGGGTCCCGTGCTCTCCATGCCACTGGAGTCAAGCTATCCTGGCTGATGAGGGCTGAAAGCCGGAAACCGGTCCTAGGATGCTTGTTTCCAGTCCAGTGAGGATGTGGCCTAGCAGTTCGGGCTGGACTGTTCCCATTGGGCACATGGTCAAGACTGATTTGCATATGGCTGGGTCCAAACTGGAATGGCATGTTGTGCACGAAAAATGATGGATTTAGGCCCAGATCTCTGTACTGGTGTGAATGTATGACATTGTTCTGCATTCTGTCCATCAATTATTCTTTTTGGACAGCATGAAGTAGGCAGGACTCTTAGTAGGCTGCTACCGTCATGTTGCCTGGCCTTGCTACTTAGGGTAGCAAAGGAGATTATAGTGGTATCCAAATTTAACATTTGGGGTAGCAGCTACTTCCTGTGGCTACTCATAATTGACATGTTTTTTTTCCAAAATTATCCACATAAGTGGAATCCTAAATGAGCACAACATTTTCAATTTGATTTTTGGCTATTTTATCTCATTTTCGATTTCTTTACTTTCACTTTCTTTCAAAGTCATCCAGAATCTTGTGCATTCCCAAGAATATAACCATTTGGACACCAAAACTCTACTGCACTGTAACCAATCTAGGGGATATTCTCAAGAACATTTGATAATTATCGCAAAATTAGCTTAACGCAACTCTGCACATCGCAGTCTATCTCGACAAAATAACACAGTGTTAACGTTGTATTCCCAACCCGGCGGCACCATGCGATAGTCACACAATAGCCCGCCAAATGACCGTGCAAAAATGAACACGATGCCGAAAAAATGAGAAACGCGAAAAAAGTTGCGATGCCCCAAATCGCGATACAAAAACCTGCGACAACCAGCGACAGGCCTGCAATTCCCACCTGTCATGCGGGAAAAGGCACTATAAAAGCAACAAAAAAAACACACCTAAACCAAAATAAACTGTTTAGCACCATGAACGCACCCGGACCGAGTGCAGAGGATGACTCAAACCCCACAAGCTCCACGGAGGACCAGCCAGGAACCCCGTGTTCGGGGAAGGGCAAGGAGAGGAGGAAGAGGAAGACGGGGTTCAGTCCGCAGGAAAACCTGATCATTGTCACGGAGGTGATAGAACACTACCAACAACTGTTTGTCACCCCCACTGTGTCATTGGCAACACAAACAGAAATATGGCAGTCCATCGTGAACAAGGTGAATGAAGTTAGAATGTTGAGGGGGTCAATGGAGGAGGTCAGGAGGCGCTGGCATGATGTGAAAAGACAAACCAAGCAGAAACTCGCTGCCAACAGGAATGCAGTAATGGCGACTGGAGGTGGGAATCCTGTGCCACAGGAGGAGCTGGATGAGCTGGAGGAAATGGTGGCCACAGTCATCAGTGTGGAGACGGTGCAAGGAGTTGGGAGTCCAGACACAGCTCAATATGACCTGACCAAACAGCAATAGGGTGAGTAACAACCAGGGACTGGGGGGACGGGGAGATGGGCACAATGGCACACATGCACAATTATATGTAGCACACTGCACACCCACAATGATTGTGGAACATGTCCCTGATACCCTTGGGACACTGCAGCATACATAGAAACACCAAGTAGGCCCCCGTCCACTATGTGCACAAGGGGCCTCCCTCCCTATGACCAATCCCACCACCTACCCATGCATATGTGCTGAATCCAGCAAAGCAGCGGCACTGTGAGCCACACTTACAATGCAAGTGACACTGCATGACCGATAGCATGGCTGCAGTAAAAATACATGACATGGTGCAAGACATGACACTGAGGTGGCCAGGTGTGGATCACATCCTCAAAGTAGCAGGTTACACTCTGACACATCCACGTGCACATACAACCCCTGACGCCAACAACATATCTGCATACAAACAATGCACAAGACCACAAAAACTGTCCAAGAGCACAAATGACCCAAGTCGCCAACATTTCAGCAACGTAAAAGCACACAAGTCAAAGGCACACCGCCCCAAAGGGATAAGGGGCCGCTAAATCAGAGCTGCAGGGGCGACTCTCCCACAATGCAGCACACACACATAGCAATCACAGCACATTAACATTGACGACAATGTGCTACTGTCGGACCTGTCAGCCCTAGGGTGGTCTCCCCTTCTATTTTTGTATCGTGCCTCATTTTTTCCACCCTCATTTTTATATTGGACTAGGTCTCCGGGCGCCTTTTCATTGCCAATCAGTGTTAAGGTGCAGGTGCTCCCTTCTCCCAAGATGGCTGCCACCGACCCCTGCTACTGCAGGGTGGTCGTTTTTCATAGTAGCACCCTAGCTGCCAGGAGCTGGCTGGGACCCACAACAATGTTGCGACACCAGCCCGCCTTTTTGTCCCATAGGTAGAGTGGGGAAGCTCCTGGAAGATGCTGGAACCTTCTAGAAGGGAGGTGGGGTTTTACTTTTGCCGCCTTGGTAGAGGTCACCTGACCTAGGGCTACTTAAGAGTGGGAGGGAAACTTTTGTGGTGAGTTGGCCATTGGGGTGAAGCAGAGCTGGAAGAATCCACCAGGAGTGTAGGCGGTAGGGCCTAGCCAGGGACTTATGCCTCTGAGAGTGACAGGATTTAGGTACTGCCTCTTAAGTGAGTGAGGTGCCCTGTGAATCCCACTGATCTTGCCCAGTAGTAGGAGGACCCAGAGACTCTCTGCCAGCCTGACTAGGAAGGATCTAGTCGCCCTCTCCATTCCTACCCCCTGTAACAGAACCCCTTAAGGGCGCCAGATACATCTGCGCCACAAGACTTCATCTGTCCACTGGGAACTGAAACCTAACTGTAAGAACTGAGACTGCATGACAAGAGCGAGCTGTAAGCCTTGAATGCCAGAGCTGAGACTGCGTGTCCAAGCTGACCCATCAAACTAAATGCTAAGCCGATTGCCAAGCCACCGGGGATCGACCAGGTACTAGCGCTGTGACCCCCGCGCTCCCTGCCCTGGTCTGGGACCCCCGGCAGCGTGCTCCGCTGAGCACCATATCCCCATCCTTAACTTGAGCCCCCCTCCTGCGACGACGAAGCCAGCGCACTCACCGCCGCGGCCTGGAGGCCTGGAGAAGTGCCCTGCTGTGTCGCGAGGCCCTGGAGAAGTGCCCTGCTGTGTCGCGAGGCCCAGGAGAAGCCCGGGGCCCAGTCGCTGCCGTCGCAGCCGTGTGAGGAGGTGCGCAAGGTCGGGGCCGAGTTCCCCCATTGTCGTGAGGACGGACGCCTGCTGACGCCGAGACGGAGGTAAGCCCGGAGGCCGAGATCCCCCCTGGTGCGCCCCCTGCTGGTCTGGGAACCACACCGCACTTGGCCCGGGTTGTCCCCTCCGTGGGAGTCCCCTAGCCTGCCTGCGCGACGGAGAGACCCCGCCGAGGGATCCTGTCTGTGCCCCCCTTCCACGATACTGAGCACGGTGCTCTGTGAACTGCACCGGAGCATAAGGACCCGCTCCTCAAGTCCGGTAACCCTCCCCGCGGGAAGCCGTCCCAAGTACGGACTGACATTACCCTCGTGTGGCGCTTCACACCACCGACTCCGCTTCCCCAGCCGGAGAGACCGGGACTGCGAGTAGCGTGTTATGTTATATGCTCTGCTCGAAAGTATTTACCTGCCGATGATCACGAGTAGCGTGTTATGTTATATGCTCTGCTCGAAAGTATTTACATGCCGATGATCACGAGTAGCGTGTTATGTTATATGCTCTGCTCGAAAGTATTTACCTGCCGATGATCACGAGTAGCGTGTTATGTTATATGCTCTGCTCGAAAGTATTTACATGCCGATGATCACGAGTAGCGTGTTATGTTATATGCTCTGCTCGAAAGTATTTACATGCCGATGATCACGAGTAGCGTGTTATGTTATATGCTCAGCTCGAAAGTATTTACATGCCGATGATCACGAGTAGCGTGTTATGTTATATGCTCTGCTTGAAAGTACCTACATGCTAAGGATCACGAGTAGCGTGGTATGTTAGATGCTCTGCTCGAAAGTATTTATATGCTAATGATCGCGAGTAGCGCGTGGTGGTATATGCCCTGCTCAAATGTATTCACAGGTAAATGATTGCGCGTAGCGCTTGGTTATATGCTTTGCTTCACAGGATTAGGGGCCATCGATTACGAGGAGCGCTCAGTTCTACAGGCTCCTTGTTAATGTACCCGATGTCACCCATTACGAGTATCGTGCTGTGTTAGACGGCCTGTTCAGGGAAAGGCCTCACTTAGCGCGCACAGCGCTATAATCACCCGCACTTAGCCAACTGCCGTGGGTATCTGAATGAGGTTAGGCACTGCATAAATATCGCCAAGATTGCCGTATTTACTGATGGATGGTATTATGATGCATGTATCGCCTTGTTACTTCCTGAACTGCAACTGACCAGCTATACTTGGATAAACTTGAAGTATTTGCATAATTTAAACGGTGTGGCGTCACTTATTGAGTGTGTCCCTAGTCCATGAGGAGTGTGTGGTGTATGGTTGCTTAACACATAACCCTCTGGTTGCCCGACCGGCTCGCGCCACGTTACCGCCCATAGGGCCTGGTGACCCCAGGTTCCTACAGCTACAAAGTGCAACACTTTCACTACAGAACAGAGGACACAACTGGTGTCGCTTGTGTGTAGAAACTGGCCAGTCACATCTGGCATAGCAGGAAACTGTGAGATGATAATGTATGAGTACAACCTCACATCCGTCATGTAGTCGAAATGTCCACTGTCTCCCATCAAATAGCCAGCTCCTCCAAAACAATTACAATGTACATTGTCATGCAGTCTGTATGTAAACATGTACAATGCATCAACATACATGGAACACACTGTTAACCTACATCACCCCTTTACATTGCAGAGGGACAATCAACACCTCCTGCCGAGCAGACCAGACATCTCTCCACTGATGATGAAGAGGACCCCCTGGCCATCTGCTCCGACACCCTCCAACGGCTAGTGGACAGCCTCCGAACCCCACCTCCAGGAGTAGGGCAGCCCAACTGCATCAAGGTGAGCCCACCCCTGCACAAATCACACAGCAGGAAGCACCCACCACCATGGCTGGCTCCCATCACCTCATGGAAAGACACATGACATTCCAACGCCGTGTGTTAGACTGCCAGAAGGAGCTGGCTGAACAGGTGCGGGTGGGTTTCGACCTCATGGCAGCCAAACTGGATGCCATACGTGGGTGTATAAGTCCCATCAGGGACCACTTAAAGTCCGTATCGGACACCCACAGTCCGTTCCATGCTCTAAAACAATTCTTGGCTGACCTCGCTGGAGCCATTACTCGGAAACAAGCACTGTCTAGTCAGACAGGCTCCAGTGAGGACACCACATAGTTGGCACAGCTGCAGAGGACAATGGAGAACATGGAGCGGATACAGGCTGGAAGGATGGCTGCCACGGCTGAACACCAGTGAGATGTAGCTGGGATCTTCCATGCCCTACAGATCCTCATCTTGCTATTGCTGCCACAGAGCCTGTCCCAGATGACTGCTGCAGGAATTTCGACACACACATATCCGGCCCCTGATGTGTCATTGGCACACAGTGATGCTGCCATTACACCTCCGCACCCTGATGTGTCAGTGGCACACAGTGATGCAGCCATAACACCACCACACACACCTGACACACCAGACACAGACGACATATCAGAGGAGTAAGATGTGGATGGTAATGACTGTGTGAAAAAGGAGGTTATAGCATTCATCCCCGCCATATGGCCTGTTCCTGCCTGGTTCAGCCCTCTGCATCATACCCTGGAACAACACCTTCCACTGTCCCCCAAAACACTCTGCAACATTCACCTGGACCTCGACATGGACTGCCATATCTGCTCTGGTTACCAATGACACAGCAATCAGGCTGCGGACTGAACTCTTCCTTTTCCAAGTAACTTGTCATTCCCCAAAGGACTCTGGTTGGCCCTCCACTGGGCAACCATGTAATGTGAGCTTTGCATGGCCATGTACTGCTCCAGCTCCGACACTCCACAGAATGTGAATAAAACATTCCAAATCACACTGATGTGTCATGTCTATGTTCAATCAAGTATAACAGTATGGGTGAATGTAGGGACATTGATTGCACAAAAAGGTACACCCTGGGAAATGACATCAATGCACATGTTTGACCCTGACCCACATGGCCAATTAAATGACTGTGAAGGTGTGAACTAGCTGTGGCCTCATTGCTCATGAACTACAATCTCGCAACCCCCCAACGTAGCCCCACGTCCATGTATTAAATAGGGCTGTGTGTAAAAATGTCAAATTGGGTAGCAGTCCTGAAGTAGTGTCCCCCATCACATGTGACAACAGATCATCTCTGCGCATATCTACTCACACTCAACTGTGTGGACACAGCCTGTTTGGATGGATCACATTGATCCACATGACAAGAAGTTGGACATCATACTCACATTGCTGAAGACACGTAAGAGCACAGGTCTACCAGCAACTATCCCAACCTCAATGTCTGGCTCACAGAGGTGGAGCTGTCAATAAGGATTCCACCCCAAGTGCAATGCATCAGTCAGTCCCTCCCTGTGTACGGACAATGCTCATTGAGGCATGCGATTTGTCATTCTAATCAACACTCATCACAGTTGAACACTAGTGAAGTTGCGTAGACTTTATTAGCATGTGCGTGTCAGTACGGGAAAGACAAGGGCCATAACATGCAGACCAATGCTTCAGACACTAACAGGCAGCACAGGAACATGTAGAGGTGCAAGGAATGGGGAGGCAAAAATGAACAACAATCATTACGGATGGCAACGGTCTCAGCCCACCTTGCCTTGCTGGACGAGTTATGTGATGTTTGGCGTTTGCTCATTGCCCCCTGTCAGGGGACACGACTCACAGACCATGGGATCTGCATATTGCTGTACCACCAGACTGCGCCGACTGACTGCGCTGCTGACAGTGAGCAGGTGAAAGGGTCCAATAAGGTCACATGTAGTACTACCTTGCCATGTGTGTACTCTACCTCCAGCAGTATGTCAGATTTAGGAACGTTGTCAAACAACTCTGTGCAGCTCCGCCCATGGGACTGCCTCTCCTTGCACAGGTGTGTGTAAACACGCGGAGGTGCACACACATGCATTCTGAGTCCAGGCGAATGCAGACATGTCCACTGTTGTGGTGGGATATGTGACCATTCCTCCAAGATGCAACAGGGTGTTGGGACCTGTGCTCTGGGTTACAATCAGTTGTGGCTGCAGGAAAGTAGTTACTCATCCATTAAAGCGATTGCACAACTGGTCTCCCCAAGATCTCAACAGCCCCTCTGAAAGCCTGTCTCAATGTGGCCACAAGACTTATAACCGGCTCCAGAAAATTCGACTGCATCACCCCATCTGAAGGCGCTTAATTGGCTGCCCTATGCAGCAAGAATAAATAAAAAAAATAGCATGCATCACTCACAAAGCGATACATTACAACACACCAGTGTACCTAGCCCAGAAAATCAGGAGGATGCTGCATCTCCAGGAGTCATGAAGACCTACTATTTAAACCGTCCCGGTTCCGTAAGAACAGAGCTTATGACCAAGCTTTAACAGGGGCAGCGCCTAGAATTTGGAACGCTCTTCCCTAAACATTAGGAGAATTTCATCCATCTCCGCTTTCAAACAGGAAGCCAAATCTTTTTATATGATTAAATATCTCCCTTAATCTCAACAGTCACTCCATTTTTACCCATCCACCAAGATCCTACAAATGCGAATTCTTAGCGAACCTTATCCTAGTTGTGGATCGTACATATGTATATTATTCCTTAATGTTGTGTGTTGTGGATCATACATAAGTATATTATGCCTTAATGTTTTTCTCAAAAACAATGGACAACTACAGAATTTTGATGACTTGACTGGTAACTCTACTGTTTATTTATAGGTAAATGTAAAGGACTCTGATACCCTACTCTGGGTCATGTCCGCGCTATATGAAACACTAAATAAATAAATAAAAACACGAGGGAGAGCCAATCCATTAACTGGTCCGGACAGATGTGCTCTGTCCACACCGTTTCACCAATCCTTAATACGGCCCAATAGGGGAGCGCCTCGATGTGGTCACTGCACACGTGGACTTGTGCAATCTCCCATGCACAGCTGCCAGCACATTTGCCACATATCAAGGCATCCCAAGCACGGGTATCACGGTTGCACTCCTGTTCATGGGCCAACAGAGGGCGCACACACAAGTCATAATCCAGTTCAGGTACCGTTCTGTTGGATAGGCAGACATCCATGGGCCACTCGAATGTGCATGATCGACAGTGGAACCAGGGCTGGACGCAGGTGACATACCCAAGATGGAAGCTCAGACGGTAACTGATGCGCAACCCTGCCAGTGGCAGTGCTCTCAACAAATTAAGCATACGTGCACGGTACAGTCCCTCGTGACGGGGGTTGTGCATGTGCCCAGGATGTCCTGCCATTGCGTTGGTGGGTCTTGTAGAACCGGCACTCTTCTGACCTGCAGCAGTTATGTGGCTGATATGCCTCAGCTCAGAGCAATGAGTTGTATGGGTGTACAACGTTTGGGCGTATGGGTTGTTGTGTACGTAAGTGTCACGGGCATCCCATGCAGGAGTACCTCAAGCAGGGACTTCTGTGTTTGGGGTGAGGATACGTTGGTCTTTCATTAGCACATTTCATGGTTTGGGAGTCATCAACATCTGCTATGGTATCTCTCTCAGGGGGTGCCAGCCGCATTCAGGACCAAGGTCAGAGGGGCAGATGTCCTTCTGCCTTACGTATTGTGACAAAGGATCTTTTATTGCTAATGTTAGTCTGACTACTGCTTGCATTTTGGAAATGTGATGTGACTTTTGCACTGCAATTGATGCCAGGCATTAGGCTTATGGTGCATCAATAGCGATACTCACACAACAGTTGGCATGTATGAGCCAAGAGCCCGAGCGTCCTTGCGCTCCTTGTAATTCTCTCTCTCTCTCTCTCTCTCTCTCTCTCTCTCTCTCTCTCTCTCTCTCTCTCTTTCTCTCTCTTTCTCTCTCTTCCTCTCTCTTTCTCTCTATCTCCCTCTCTCTCTCCCTTTCTCTATCTCCCTCTCTCTCTCTCTTTCTCTCTCTTTCTCTCTCTCTCTCTCTTTTTCTCTCTCTCTCTCTCTCTCACACACTCTCTCTCTCTGTCCTTTGATGAGTGCATGACAAACCTTCTCATCTTGAATTTTGTCTTGCAGGCAGTGACTAACAGATTGTCGAGGGAAGACCCGCCATGACTCTTCCAAATAGTTGCTTTGAGTTACATTTGAATGTGATATTTTATTTGGAATTTCAATGGTGAATGAATGATTCTACTTGTTCTGACCACACATGAATGTTAATTGTTGTAATTGTGCGACAACAGGTGAATTGTTTTGTCATGATTTTGTAAAGATGATGTGAGATATCTTTGTCCGGGGGGGTGCCTGGGGTAGGGACCCGGGGGAGGTCCTGGGGGTGGTGGCGGTGGGTATTGTGGCCCTCTTGGGTGTCCAGGCTGCATGATCAGTAGCTCCATTGCATCTGTTGTTCTTCAGGTGTGGCTCTAGGCTGGGCTCCCTTTTATGGTGCAGGTTGTCGTCCAACTTGACACCAGGTAAGAGCAGGTGTTAAATCCCTGCTGCTAACGTGTCTTATCGCATGTTTTGTGATCTTATCACCAATCTGGCTGGTCGTTGAGAATGTTGTCAAGTGATGTTGTTGCGGCTTTTTCCACGGGAACGCCTACTCTGCATATCATTAGCGTTAATTGTCGGTGTCATCTGTGGCGATATTTTTTGCGGCTGCTATTGCATGAATACTGGTGATATCGGCTGTTAGAACAACCAGCTTGTGAATGAGGTGATACATTTATCACCACTTTGTCTGAGATAAAGTGTTGATAACTCTGCGACAAGTCCTTGAGAATATGCCCCCTAGTTTCCTGTCAGGCACTAGCACGGAATCCTCCATCCTGCCCATTTCTGACCAGTATGACTTATATTAGATCAGGAGGTCTCTGCAACTGTGGTCCTTCTGAATTTGACCCTCTACTATCAACACACAATCGTAAACTATTCTTCTCCGCTGCCTGTCAAACTGCATTGTTTGCAATTCTTCTTTCTGATAATTCTCAGACTTGCCCCTCATGCTCTGCTCATCAAGGGGCATATTTCCAGGGGCAACATAACAAGGGGAAATACCATTATTTCTCCTTTTTACTAACTCTTCCTATGTGTGCTGCAGAAGAAAGAGGAATTTGCTTCTCAGGATTGTTGTTGTGCAGGCAGGTACCCCTTCCTGCACAAAAACAATCCAACATGCAACACAGGCACACTTGAACCATGGTTTAACCAAGAATTATTGTAAAACTATGATTCAAGCCACTATATTTTCACTGCTTGAGTACTCTAATTCTAGCTACTTCAGCCTCCCCAAATACTTGGTGGTCAGCTATGTCTTTGTATCAGCCAGCAGACACTCTTTGATTTGGCTTCCTCAAGAAATAAGGGGCATGTTGAGCATCATCTGTTTCTGCCAAACGGCCTTCTATATTAGTGGTCCCTCTACATTTACTCATAAACTGACCCTGTATTCATCAGCTGCAACACATTGAGCATTTCCAACTTCTGGATCAACATCAATCTGGTTTTTAGAGAGGTCCCAGCACAAAATCTGCTCTCAATCACATTATGGATGACATTTTAAAAATGCTAGACCAAAACAAACCATGCCTCCTGATTCTCCTTGACCTTTCTTCGGCGTTTGACACTGTTAATCACAACAACCTCTTATCCATTTCAGAACACCGGATGGGCCTTTCAGGACTGGTATTGCAATAGTTTACTTCTTTCCTCCACAACAGATTCCAAACAGTCAAGGTGAATCAATCCCTGTCTCAGCCCTCTACAGTATCCATGGGGGTTCCACAAGGGGTCCACCATATCAACCATACTTTTCAATGTATTCTTGGAAACATTAGCAAATGCACTAAACTCCATGAACATTCTTTTTCATATGTATGCAGATGACGCTCAACTTTTTTTGAAAATCACCTCCCCATAATACTTCTTTTCACTCAACACCACCCTGCCTAATACACATAACTGGCTAACTGAGAATCACCTCATGCTAAACACCTTCAAAATGGAATTCCTATACATTTCACCTCCTAATTACACCTCCAAGATCGATCTCTGAATGAAACATCTCACCTCCTTCAACTGCTCTCCCCACATTATTGAGTCAGCAAAATCCTTCTGAATCACTCTAGACATGCACTTGAACATACAGAACCAAAATAGCAATGTAAGCAAGGGTGCTAAACACCATATGAGTATACTAAGGAATCTCAAACCATTCCTTCCGCCGGATGACTTCAAGCTGGTGGTTCAAGCTCTTGTATTGCCTAGACTAGACTATGGTAGCACTACGCTTTGTGGCCTTCCCAAAAATAACTTGGTCCCACTAAGGGCCTCCATGAATGCTGCAGCCATATTGATTACCGGTACAAAAAGAAACAATCACATATCCCCAGCCCTAAAATCCCTAAAGTGGTTGCCATATGAAGCAAGAATACAGCTAAAGATAGCCTGCATGACTCAGAAAACCCTCCATTTCAAGAGCCCCATTTATCTGGCCCAAAAGCTAGAATTATCTGGAGGTGATAGACCGTCACAAATTGCAAATTCACTGCTCTTGAAACCACATATTTTCTACAAAAAGAGAAAGAGTCAGAAAGCTTTCTCATGCTCTGCCCCAAAGATCTGGAACTCACTTCCACCAGAAGTTTGCCGAAACTCTTCCACAGTTTCTCTGAAAAAGGAAGTAAACAAAATCCTAATAAACGAGTTCTGGCCTTAAATGGCTGTGGCTCCACTGCTTACTCACTGCCCCCTGATTGTTTACTAGACTGGTGTACACCTGTGAATCCCAGTGTTCACTTGCCATGTATGCACATATATGTGACGTATCTTCTTCTCCCAGTACAGTATACGTCTTACCCTAAATGTGATGTACTTTGATACCCTCTCGGATCATGTTCATGTTATGCATATATAAGTAAAGCTTACTTTGTACTTGTTAATATCAGTTGCCTTTCGCTCTCTATAGTCCTATCCCCTAATGCCAAGACACCCGATGAGATAAAAGCATGCTCTACAGATCTGCACTTAATATTTTTATCCTGCTTCTGGAAAGACACACTTTCAGGACCACCTAAACGACACTAGACAGAGCATAATAAAACAAGGGCATTAGCTTTCCCACTCTCCAATGTCATTGGACTTGTTATGACTTGTTTAGAAAGTTGGTTGCCTCATACCCCTTCACAGATGGACATCCTACCAACTACCATTTAATTTTTTGGACAGTGACATATTGAGTTTCACTGAGTTTGGGAAGTTACACCTTCTCCCTCCTCTTAGGGGGATTTTTATGAGAGCCTTGCAGCACTTTTGCACCACATAAAGTGGTACATGCATGACGCAGAGCTCTGAGTCATATTAATTAAGTCACCCTGCGTGGCTTTGAGTGGCCTCATAAATCTTGAAAAAGGTGACACAGCGCAAATCACTGCACCACCTTACTCTGCACTCAGGAGGTGTTGATGCTGCACCAGATTTACAAAATCATGTAAACCCGGGGAAGCGCCAAATCCTTACACGGTGCATTCCTGCCCTTTCACTTTGGCATAGGGCAGCATAGGAAACTTGCTGCATTGCCCCACACCAAAATCCTGTAAATGAGACCACAAACAATTCAGTCCTTAGAGTGTCTAACATAAGTATACCGTAGTTTTGGAAAGGATAGAAATGCATTGTATAATGGAAAAATATGAAGCATTATTTGGGTTTTGATTTGGTGCTTTTATTTCTGCATTGCCAAAGCTTGCTTTATCATGGTGCATTTCTAAAGATTTCATTCCACACTGTGATTGCAAAAGATAGGTACCATGGACAAGATAGCTTAAATTGTCAGGGGATTTACTTTCATACTTTAGCAATGTTCCAGTGTATTTAAAATATTAAAATATTTTATAATTCCTTTTCTTATTTGGTCCTGGAGTTGGTTGAGCAATAGGATAAACTCTGGGCGTAGTTCATTTAGTAGCGCTACGTGTAACTACGCAAAGTGCACTTCGCACTATGCGAGATACGCGTAGCACTACGCGAACTGCGTAGTGCGCTGTTCGCGATGATTGCACAGTGCCGGATGCTTGTCCGCACTGTGCAATCATTGAAAACGGCATCTTGCACAGTGCGAGCTGTCTTTTTATGTCGCTCAAGTAGATTTTTACTCGAGCGGCAGCTCCTGTGATAATCTAGATAGTACTCATGCAGTGCCCCAATCACACTATCACTCTCTGTTCACTGTTGCAATCATCCTTACAGAACCATGTCCTTATCTAATCTCTGTTCCAAAGCACAAGCACTTATAAACTCACCCTACTGTTAACTACCAGCACTCTATATACCCACTCACTGTCTATGCACTTGTAGATTGACTCAGGCATTAACACATGCAGTGCTACAGTCAAATGTGCACAATCTATGCAGGCCCCTAACTAACCCTGGGCGTTGTTTGCGAAGTAGCGCTACTCGTAGCTACGCAAAGTGCACTTCGCACTACGCGAGCTACGCATAGCACTTCGCGAACTGCGTAGTACCCTGTTCGCACTGTGCAAGATGCAGTTTTCAATGATTGCACAGTGCGGACAAGCATCCGGCACTGTGCAATAATTGAAAACGGCATCTTGCACAGTGCGAGCTGTAGTTTTCTGCTGCTCAAGTATATTATTACTCGAGCAGCAGCTTTCTCAACGCGGACTGGTAGTTTCTCATCGCGAGCGGTCGCGAGCATACACGACCACTCGCAATGAAAAACCTGACCTCCCCGCGTTGAGAATCTCGCCGGGAGATTTATTTTCCACGCACGCGATCGGCAACTTGATGAACGAGGAAAAAGTCTCACCAGGATGTCATTTTGCTCGCTTGTGGTCGCCAATTTGACGTTGAGGACCGCGAGCAAGCAAAAAATGCCAACTACGCTACGCATTTTTGCACTGTGCTACGTGCAATTCGCGAAGTGTGAAGTAGCACAAACTACGCAAACTACGCGAGCGTAGCGTAGGTCCGCACAGGGTTAAATAGGATGTGTTATTTTTTTTATCATGTTAATTTAACAGATTTTTTTTAAGATGTTTTCATTAAATTAGTTATTAGTTGAATTAAACATTAAAATGATTTAAAAATGTGTACTATTTTCCTCATTTTTGGGGGGTTTTGGTTGTGCACTATATTTATGTTTGTAATATAAATTTTAAATACATTTTGGGATGTTTTTGCTATAATTTTATATTACATATTTATTTGTTAAATAATTTTAATATTATATTTGGTGCAGTATTATCATTAATACATGCATTTACAGAAAAAAGAACATGTCATTCTTTAAAATGTATTGGCGTTTTCATTAATTTATAATAAACATATATTTAATGTTTTGTATTTAAATGTAATTTTTTACATTATGACTATTGTTTTTATAAATAAATGTCATATTTTTGAAAACATAATTTTAATTTACTTAAAAATAGAAATGATAAGAAATGTATTAGAAAGATATGTGTGTGATTATATTTATTTGTATGCATCCAATAGAAACATAATATTATCTTTTCTTTTCTATTGAAATGTAACCCTACCTTCCCACCCCTCACAAAAGAAGTATTATGTTCTTAACGTTTTTGGCCTGTATCCCCCCCAGTAATAAACTGCAATGTCTCTCTCAGAAATTGGATTTCTGGTTGGCTGGGCATGCGCCTAAGCCAGACAGAAACCACCACTTTAGTCAGGGCAAGGGAGTTACATACTGAAGATAACACCGGCTCACCCCCTTGGTACCTTGGCAGTGAAGTCAAGCTTAGCCCAGAGGCAATGTGTAAAGCCTATGCGCAACATACTCACACAGCAGCGACACACTAGGCACACCACAAAAAAAAACACACAAGGTTATATAAAAATATCCTTTGCATTATCCATAAAACACATTAGATCACCATCACAGATACACACTGTGCCACCAGGCACTTGTCATGACTTTACACAAATTTCATAAATCACTTGACCAATCTGGCCACTGTCATAATCATTACATACATCACAGCGTTTGGGGACAACCAGTAACTACTGGTAAGAGTACAGTTAGCACAAAGCATGAGGTATGAACATCCTGACAATTCTCAGCATAGCACATAACCCATATACATCATCAGCAGGACACCAAAGTGAATACTCATCAGCATATCACCTAGTACCCACCTAGCCAAAAGGCACTGGTACTAAACCTCACTGTTAGGGCCCCCAAGCGCTGTGCATAACATGCTGGTCCAGGGCTCAAACCACAAATACATCAGCCCCACCTTGGGCCTAAATGGGACCATATGACACATAAATCATTAGATGGGCAATGGGATACATACTTCTAGATTAAACACGTTACCAACCCGTGGTGAGGACATCCCCTGGTAATGTGTGCACATATTTTAGGCCACCATCACATATATCGTCGGGGCAACTAAAGTAAATAAACCTATAAGGCACATGTCATGACCACCACACTAATAGTAGGCACGAGTGCAGCTCGCAGCCGCAGTAGGGGACTGCGGTTCAAGCGGTCACAGCTGGTGGTGAAACTCCTCCTGGTTCTCATGCAGCCACTTGACTCGCTCACTTGCAGGAGGAGCAAAAAGCTTCTGAGGCCGCCATCAACGGTTTACGTGGAAGCGGCAAAGATTCCTTCCTCTCAGTGGCTCCCCTCTCTCCTCACATAGACCCGACCCACCCCCGCGTACCTTTGCGGGTCTTGCATGGCAGAAAGCCCCCGCTGGGCTAAGGCCTCCCATCTGGACCTTCTGCCCTGCGGCACCCAGTAAGTGAGGAAGTAACTGGTCATTACATTGAGCAAAGTCTCCACAGGCTTTGCTGCCTTCGGCCCCGCCCCTCAATGATGTCAGTGTTGCCAGGCAACATAGAGGACTTCCTGCCCTTGGAATCCTCGTCCTTCTGGAGCCGCCATGCAGTTCGGGCAACGCAACAAAGCCCCAGCTGCACAGCCACCCAAAAGCTCTCTTTCCTAGCTTTTAGGGCATGGGGAAAGCCCACAAGATCAGCGTTTTAGCACGCTTTTGCCAGCGCCAATACCAAGACCAAAATGTTCAGTCTGTCTCCTGCCTGACAACACCAAACACGGAGCAGGCAGGGCCCAAGGGGGGATTTCCAAAAGTGGAGCTCACCATGAATTTCACAGCCCTCACCACACGCAGCTAATGGAGACCACTCACAGGGTGGCAATCACAGTACTCCCCCAGCTCTGCTTCCAATTTACCCAGGGCCAGTCACACAGTCCTGGTGAAACCTTGGGCCAGAGAGCAGGGCACAGGCAGGCCAGCAAACAGGGTCGCTTAGCAGAGGGGCAGTCCCTCCAGCTGCCCAGCAGGCAGCAGCCTAGACCCCGATAGTGGTTCTTCCTGGTCAATAGCAGTCTACGCTGTATCTTCTCTTCAGTTCCTGTTAGCTCTCAGACATGGGGTCACAGCCCCAATACTTAAAGTAGTAAGAGTCTTTGTCCTCCCGTGGCCCAGGGCTCTGAGCCCAGTCCAAACCAGTTCTGAGGGCACTTTGCAAGTGCATAACACTCCCCATTGTAAGTCCTGGCCCCAGACACACTACAAGGGGGTGGAGCCATCATTGTGGAAGGCAAGCACTGCCCTATTCAGGTGGAGGTGCTGTTCCTCCTGCCACTCCAAATGCAGACCAGGTCTATTCAGCCTAGCGCTGACTCATCCAGACTCTCTGGAGCCACTGCACCTCCCCAGCCCCTGTCACTCCAAAACCAAACAGTCAATACACAACAGGCAGGCACAAAGACACATAGCACACAGAAATGACCACTTACAAAAGTGGCATTTCTAAAATAGTAATAATAAATCCACAAACACCAGTACACAATATTTATCACCACTATTCCAAACCTACCAAACTTGTTCATGCTACCCTTCTCATGTCAGGATTTACCACTGAAGCACATATCAGGGAATCCCCAATGCATCCCTGTGAGAGGGCAGCCTCACAACAGTGAGAAACCAAAAAGGCGTTTTGTCACTACCAGGATATACCACATGGTTAAGGCACATGTCCTACCTTTTACCTACACCGCACCCTGCCCATAGGGCTAGCTAGGGCCTACTTTAGGGGTGACTGATATGTAGTAAAAGGGGAGTCACGGATGTGGCAGCCACTTTATGTGCCAAGTCACAGTGGCAGTAAACTGCATGGGGAGGCCCTGCAGTGACAGAGGCCTGAGAAAGGTTCAAAAGTCCACTTTGGTGGGTGGCGCAAGCAGCGCAGCAAGCCCAACAGAGCAAAACCAAAAGGGGATGATGGACGGAGTGTTGAACATTGCAAGCACTCACCCGCAGTCAACTGATCTGGGTTTAATCTATCATCATTCTTTAGCTCACTCCGCCACCCCAGTTCAGACATGGCCATATGCAAATCAGTCTGACCCTGTGCCTCATGGGAACAGTCCAGCCCGAAGTGCCAAGTCATGTCTTCCCTGGACCAGAAACTAGCATTCTGGGACCGGTTTTTGGCTAATCAGCCGTCATCAGCCAGGCTAGCTTGAATCCAGTGGCAAAGTAAGCAAGGGACCCACGTCTGGGCATACCCTGCCAACTTAGGGCGAACAAAGCAAAACCAAAGGGGATGAAGGACGGAGTGTTGAACATTGCAAGCACTCATCCCCAGTCAACTGATCTGGGTTTAGTCCATCATCATTCTTTAGCTCACTCCGCCACCCCAGTTCAGACATGGCCATATGCAAATCAGTCTGACCCTGTGCCTCATGGGAACAGTCCAGCCCGAACTGTCAAGCCATGTCTTCCCTGGACCGGACCAAGCATCCTGTGACCGGCTTCTGGCTAGTCAGCCATCATCAGCCAGGCTAGCTTGAATCCAGTGGCAAAGTGAGCAAGGGACCCACGTTTGGGTATACCCTGCCAACTTAGGGCGAACAAAGCAAAACCAAAGGGGATGATGGACGGAGTGTTGAACATTGCAAGCACTCACCCCTAGTCAACTGATTTGGGTTTAATCCATCATCATTCTTTAGCTCACTCCACCACCCCAGTTCAGACATGGCCATATGCAAATCAGTATGACCATGTGCCTCATGGGAACAGTCCAGCCTGAACTGCCAAGCCATGTCTTCCCTGGACTGGAAACAAGCATCCTCGGACTGGTTTCTGGCTAATCAGCCGTCATCAGCCAGGCTTGCTTGAATCCAGTGGCAAAGTGAGCAAGGGACCCATGTCTGGGCATACCCTGCCAACTTAGGGCGAACAAAGCAAAACAAAAGGGGATGAAGGACTGAGTGTTGAACATTGCAAGCACTCATCCCCAGTCAACTGATCTGGGTTTAGTCCATCATCATTCTTAAGCTCACTCCGCCACCCCAGTTCAGACATGGCCATATGCAAATCAGTCTGACCCTGTGCCTCATGGGAACAGTCCAGCCCGAACTGTCAAGCCATGTCTTCCCTGGACCGGACCAAGCATCCTGTGACCGGCTTCTGGCTAGTCAGCCTTCATCAGCCAGGCTAGCTTAAATCCAGTGGCAAAGTGAGCAAGGGACCCACGTTTGGGTATACCCTGCCAACTTAGGGCGAACAAATTAAAACCAAAGGGGATGATGGACGGAGTGTTGAACATTGCAAGCACTCACCCCTAGTCAACTGATCTGGGTTTAATCCATCATCATTCTTTAGCTCACTCCACCACCCCAGTTCAGACATGGCCATATGCAAATCAGTCTGACCATGTGCCTCATGGGAACAGTCCAGCCTGAACTGCCAAGCCATGTCTTCCCTGGACTGGAAACAAGAATCCTCGGACTGGTTTCTGGCTAATCAGCCGTCATCAGCCAGGCTAGCTTGAATCCAGTGGCAAAGTGAGCAAGGGACCCATGTCTGGGCATACCCTGCCAACTTAGGGCGAACAAAGCAAAACCAAAGGGGATGATGGAGAGTAGCATTTAATTTACTGGCCCTGGATATATGGGAGACCACTATACAAGGGACTGACAGTTAAATTAAATATGCCAAACTGGTGTAGACCAATCTTACCAAGTTTACCATAGAGAGCACATGCACTTTAGCACTGATCAGCAACAGGTCAGAAAACATACAGGAGGAAGGCAAAAAGTTCTGGGATGACCCTGCAAAAAGAGCCAAGTCCAAGAAGTCTCCAATAAAACTTGGCTTCAAGTTAAAAGTACATTTGCTCCCTTCCAATTACATACACTGTCCACTATGTTTGCGTACCTGAACTTTTGCCAATAATCCCCCCTTTTCCTCACCCTTTAATTCCACAATATTTGGTGGATATAACCAACCTCATACATTCACAAGGGTGAGACTAGAGTTAGAATAGTAAAATTGAAATTTCCACCCAAATAGATGCAAATCCTCCATCGTACGTTGGACATGAGATCGAATTTTAAATCTTAATCAGCCACAATATGCACTTTCTCCATTGTTTATGGGCTTGGAGTTTGAACAATTAATCAAAACTGTGTTAAACATTCGAGCATTCGAGACCTCTTGTATATACTTTAGTATACACTTATATATTAGTATATACTTAGATCTGTATGTACTTTGTGGGCTCTGGAGATCAGTCCTAGGACTTGTCTGCTACCGCTTAGGGACTTTGTTTTCTGTCCAACTGCCTCCATTTAACTGTCTTAATAGAAAAGCACCAGTAAAGGTCAGTAAAATACCAGAATTGCTTTCTGCTGAGGGACTTTCTTTCGTATTTTTATTTTTCTGGCAACTGCCTCTGTTTAACTTTTGTGATAGAAAACATTTAGCAGAGGTCAGTAAAATACCAGAATTACTTTAGCATTCTCCAGATTCCAGTCAATAGAAATTGTCTTCCACGAGCACCCATAGATAGCAATATTTTTTTCAAATCTTGTATTTTCAGTGATATAACCACCGAAGGCCCTGATTTTATATTAAAAACAGGCAATATTTCTCCCAATGTATTCCCATACCTAGTGTGTCACGCAGTTTGGTGCTTATTTCCCTCCATGTTAAAGAACAGTAGATGTTTCAGCACCCAGGCTAATGTGCTGCATAGCTATATACATATAAGGTCCCTAAGGCGAGACCGATTGAATTGCAAATGCTTGTTTTAGGTTTCTATTGAAAAACTTTTATAATCTTTGATTTACTGTAAATAAACATTCCCTTTAAGTTGAAATGCTATTAATTGCAATTAAAATATTTAATATTGCAGTTTCAATATTTTGGTACACTTTATTTTAGTCATCAATATTTTTATTCTTTACATCATATGTATGTAAACATTCATAAAGTCTTTATTTTTGGTAATATTTTGACAACAATATTTTTGTTAACACAATATTTTTTTGGGTTGACATTCGCAATACAACCAAATGTGATCACACTGCATCATCAAAACTTAGCTTACATCTTTAAAGTTGTTACAGCCATTAAACATAGGCGATGAGCTCAATTGGTCATGCATTCAATCAGTTTGTCTTAGTTAATTCTCAAGCACTACTTCAGGGTTTGAGCCACTCTCAAGAGAACTTTTAGTGACCGGTGTATTACACAATAGACAAAGCTTTTGTCATGTCAACTTTTATCTTGATGGTTTACTCCTGTCTGAATACTGTTCGCAGAACAAATCATTAGTTGCTTGAATTTGTGCCGGCACTTGAAAAAAGTGATCACTTTTGTACCTGGTGGGCTAAATACATATCATCACTCATCATGAAAGTGCAGCGAGTTAGTGATAAATGTTTCAGTGAGAAGATAGAATCTTATCTGAAATGCTTTCCTCCATTCTTCTGTTTAGCATTCTCAAATAATGGTGTTTCATGTACAGAAGTAATTTAAGACCCCATTTTTCACTAAAGGGATTAAAGAATATTGGTGGCTCAAAGCCTAAAGACAGAGTATAATTGTGCACATCTAATTCCAATACTTACTTATAATTTATTTTAGCAGTCCAATCTCCATTCACTATCAATACCGCCTTATGGGCTTCCTAAGCAATCTTATCAAGAAACGGATGGAGGGGCATATTATCAAGCGGCAGCGATAACTATCGCTGGCCGCGCTTACAGCGAATTTTCCTATTGCCGGGTATCGCTGGAATATATCGCCATGCTAGCACTGTATTAACAACGCTTATGCACAATGGCGATTAATATTCCAGCGATATCGGGGGAAATGGGCCAACATCGCTGGAAAACCAGCGATGTTGCAAGCAAAACGGCGATAACCTTGCTGATACGACCCTGTGGTCGTATCAGCATAATCCACCCCCAATGTCATGTATACATAAGTCTGGATTTTAGCAGACGTTAAAATCCAGCGCTAATGGCCAGTTAGCGCAATTTATTTTATCACTACGCCAGCCGTGCCATTGTTGTAAATATCACGAAGGTTCCTTTGCGATATTATGTCATAAATTTTGTCAGGTAGGCCTACTTTGCATCTCACTAGCGATGCGAAGTTAGGCGTGCTGGAAAAGGACGCTAAGTCAAGGAAACACGCGCTAGCATGTCCTTGTTGATAAAGCGATAAAGTTATCGCCGCTTTTCACCCAAAAACGCACGCTAAAGCGGCGATAAGTTTATCTCCAGCCCTTGATAATATGCTCCGAAGTTCTTTAATTCCTTGGTCAATCCCCATCACATGCAACACAACTGTCAGATTCCTCTCATTCTCAGTGCTAAAATGAATGTGGATAAATATAAATCTTATCGTTTTTCCCACTGTATTGGAAACAGGGGTCAATATTCCAGAGGTTGGGTGAGCCACAGGATATTTTTCCTTTAGACAGCATTCAATCGTATTTCAGATATAATAGGGGTCCTGGCTCAAAACTGCCAGTGTAAGCTCCGCATTTGCATTCTTGTTGCTTGATTTTAGACCTTTTTTCTGTCTTTTCCCAAATGAACATGGAAAGTTAGTGCACTAGTGTAACTAGTTTATTATTGCTATCTTTATGAAGAAACTGGTGGCTACTAACAGCAATTATAATAGGATACATCAGCTCACATGATCGTTTTGTATTTCACTTTGGCTGCCCAGTGAGGATATGATAAACTTAATTGTCTCTACGGAAATTGGTAAAAATGATTACATGTAAAGTCTTGGGTATGAATCATTTGTAATTTGGGATCAATCTCTCAAATGGTCCATTTGAAAGGTCCTAAAACATTGTCTTAATATCGTCCTCTAGTATCACTAGACCGGGATAAATTCAATTGATATTTATTAAATCCTTACCAGCTTAATGCAATTGACTGGCTTTTTCAGATTCAAGAAATTGTAATATTAGTTTGTAAGGAGGGCAAACCGACCCACATGCCACCTGGATGGAAAGGAGCGGTCGTGAAGGCCCTCCTGAAGAAGCCGAGCCTTGACCCCACCGACTTGGCCAATTTTAGGCCGATCTCCCTGCTACCAGGGGTGAGCAAGGTGGCGGAAAGACGGGTCAACTACCAACTCTCGAATTTTTTGGAGGCCAATGGCCGGTTACGGGATTCCCAGACGGGATTCCGTCCTGGACAGGGCACAGACACCGCCCTTCTGGCCGTGGTGGAGGAAGCCAGATGCATTCTGGATTCAGAAGGGTCAGTGGCAGTGATCCTCCTGGACCTGAGTGCGGCTTTTGATACCGTTAATCATCAGGTACTACTCCAGCGGCTGGAAGGGCTGGGTGTCACAGGGATGGCTCTGGGATGGCTTGCCTCCTTTCTAGGAGGACGGTCATTTGAAGTCTGGGAAGGAAATGAGAAGTCTCCCCCCTTTGCCCTCCAGTGCGGGGTCCCCCAGGGCTCGTCGTTGAGCCCTACACTATTTAATGTATATATGGCCCCCCTGGAGGATGTGGTGTCTCCCTTTGGCTTTAACATCATTAGCTATGCGGATGATATGCAGATGGTGGTGGGGCTTTCTCAGTTAGAAAAGCAACCAGCGGTGCTTCATTCCTGCCTAGAGGAAGTGTTTAGGTGGATGTGTAATTCATCCCTTAAACTGAATGGCTCAAAGACCGAGCTTATGATCTTAGGTCAATCTTCCTTTTCCTTGTCCCCCAGTAGCTGGCCTGACTGCATGGGAGTCCCTCCCAGCCTGAAGAAGGAGATTAAGAGCCTGGGGGTATGGCTGGAGCAGGACTTGACGTTTAGAACACACGCCAAAAAGACCGCGGGTGTATGTTTTGGTATGCTCCGGTCAGCCCGCAGGATTCTGTCACTCCTCCCTGAGACCTCACGTAAGCTGCTTATACAGGGGCTCATCATTTCGAGGCTGGACTACAGTAATGCACTCTTCTTGGGCGGGCCGGATTCCACATTTAAGAAGTTACAGCAGGTGCAGAATGCAGCAGCCAGACTGCTGACCAATGTTCCCAGAAGGCAGTGCGCCAAACCGGCATTGAAGGCGCTGCACTGGCTCCCAGTGCGGGAAAGAGTAACCTTTAAAGCACTCTGCATGGCACAGAAGAGTCTGCAGGGGAAGGGTCCAGCAATCCTGAGGAACATGATCCAACCCTATAAAGCAGCAAGGGCTCTCCGCTCGGATCATAAATTCCTCCTCCAGTCTTCTAGAGTAAAGTGTGCCCGCACTGGAGGGAGAAGGTTCTCAGTGATTACGGCTTCCGCTTGGAACTCGCTTCCTCTTATGTTGCGGGCAGAGACCAGCACTCTGCGCTTTCGCAAACTATTAAAAACGTATCTATTCCCGGTCTAATGTGTCATGTGCTGGCGGTGGTTGATCTAGGGATAGCGCTGGGATGCCCAAGGGTAACCGTGCGCGATATAAAACTCCAAATAATAATAATAATAAAGACATTCTGGCTAGGCTAGGCTAGTTAAATAGGAACTCTGCTTAGACGCTGGTTGCAATGACATAAGCAACAGATAGTTCTTATGAGAAATGTTTGTTAAGTTTAAGTTCTATGAAGCAACTTTACAGCTACGAACACAAGACAATACATTTGGGACCAACCTTCAGAAAAATTGAATAAGTAAAAAAACATAAAAATGATTTAAAACATAGGTAGCATCGACCTTCCTGATCAACTCCTACAGAAAGGAGGAACTACTTTTTGATCTGAGAGCAGCTTCTACTCATGCTCTTGGCAAAGGCAAATGTCTGAGGGTCTCCTCAAGGTCAGAGGCTTCTGAAAGTTAGATCCACATTAGAGATTGTTATCCTAAAGACTAAGCTGTTGCTGAAATAGTTTGTAGTACCTTCTTCTCCTGTCCTCCTCAGATAAATGATCCCAGTCCTGGTGGCATTGTCCTCTAGCAGACCGATACACCTCAATAGAAGGCTAATTACAAACACAAGTCTCTGGTTTTCTTTCGATTGGCTTGCCGACATCACAAATAATAATGTTTAAGTTTATTTTCCACAAGATATCAAAATCTACGTTCACTATTGAATTTGATTGGTGTAAAACTATTTTAAATAACGCTCAATCAGGTTTTTGTTTTAAGTATTTTAATGGTGACTTGAGAAAATTGACTTTTATTCACTTTTATGCCTTCACAGGGCATATGTATCTTTGGCTACCCAAATTCTTTTCACACATTTTTCAATGTGGTGATATTCTTTAGTTTAATATATACACTATGTCACACTTGTATTTATTTTGTATTATTAACATTTTCATTGTTCTCATAGTCCTATAATCAGCAACAACAACAACAAATCTGTAAGAATAAATAATTTAGGGAGACCACACAGAAAAATGTAATTTGAGGCACAGTGACACCTCTCCTGCTTTGAGTACCATAACCCACGTTCATAATGGTATTCCTTTTACTCCTGCATCCAGAATTCAACGGTCACAGTCAATCAACAGGCGCAATAATTTACTTTCAAGACATGTGATTGTCTTAGAAAAAGAAATATGTTAAAAGGACAGCAAAATGAGATACAGTACACAGTAGAGTTGCTTAGCTAAATGGTTCTACAACACGGTGAGCTAAAACCATTTTTATAGATCTCTCACACACAATAGCGTCCTTGTTTAATGGTGGTAGTTTCAATCCTGATAGCAGTTTAGCACCATAACTGCAGCTTCCACTCCACTACACTAACCTAGTGATGCAGAGGTCGGCTAAAGAACAATGTCACTATTTGATTTATGGGAGTAATCACTAAACAACGGAACATATAAGTTGAGTGTGTATTCATATACAGTTTTTTATCAGTACTTGTAACTGCTTTCAATGTGCAGTTCTATGCAAGACAGAGCTTTGTCTCTGCAGTATGGGAGCTACAGTGCACCCTTCCTGGTCAACAAGGTGGGTGTCTCCATCCTTGTTATCACATTGTGGTAGCAGCAGTACCTCTCGGACTATATTGCTGAAAAAACAGCACAGGAGGCCTGCTTAGCTTTGGTCTGTCTTCAGCGGTCTCTCCAATATGGCTTTGATAAAGTCTTTGGGCCTGATTCACAAAAGTAATCCGAGACAAAGTCCTAACTTTACGACTTTCGGTAATCACAAAGCGCATTTAGGAGTAGTAAACTTAGTATTTTGTCTCAGTTCAACTTAATTTTTGGTCGTAAGTTTAACTTGAGACCAAAACTTAGGTTTGGTCTTAAGTTTAATTGAAGAGCAACACTTAACTTTAACTGAGACAAAATTCTAACTTTACTACTCCTAAATGCCCTTTGTGAATACCGAAAGTCGTAAAGTTAGGATTTTGTCTCAGATTACAGTTTTTTTGAATCGGGCCCATTGTTCACAGCACTACGGCAGCCACAGAAAAATCATTGAGGAGATGCCCGACTGCATACTGGGGTTTGTCGTTGTACTACGTAGTTCATCATATAAATTATACATGAGGTTTTGGCACTCACAGCACATAGTGATGATGTTTGCTTCAAGTAGGAGCATCCCACACCAAGCCAATATGAGTTGGGGTGACTGTGCACCTGGCTATCATGAGCCTACCTGACGTAGTAATCATGCTGCTAAAAATTACCTATTGAATATTCAGGGGTAATCCTGTCTCCATTCTCGCTTACTTCAATGTTTGAATCTCCTCCCTTCATTTTCAGAAAATCAAGCAATACTCTTCCCTATCTGTAGAAGATGCATCCAACCTCCCTATGGTGCCATTTCAAACCATTGGCTATCCAAAATTAATCTGACAGGTCCCACCAATCATGCTCACACCACAACATGGAGTCTTACTGCCATCCACAACATACATAAATGCACTCAACAGGCACACAGGAGTTCAGTGCAAGGGTTTGGATGTTTCATCAGAGGAGATCTTTACATGATTGAGGTAAACAGATCACCTTCTTGAAACCCAAAAAGGTGGGCTTAGGTACGATAACTGCACAAAAAAATAAGTATGCTGCCACCATATCTTCATGTCAACAACAGAAGAAGTGGACAGTTGCCAGCAATAAGGGCACATTTAGTGCACATCTCCAGGACATGGAATAAGTCCCGGACCCTGGAATCACCACAGATACGCCTAGGCCTTAACACATAGGCTAGATTAGCATGTGAGCTATATATATATATTACCTACTGGCGGTCGCCAGTAGGTAGTTATAGTTAGGACCCTGTTTCCATAGGAAATCCGCAACATTCTATTTGGAATAACTTTGGCGCCGGTCGACGAATCCTCGCGAAATTTTCAAAATAGGTGGGGCGCTACGCTCCGCTCCTACCCTGAAAGTCTCGGGGGGATTCGTCAAGCAGGGGCTGAGATAAAAGGGGGGTCCCAAAACGCGTTTTTCCCATGCATTTTTCCATAGGACCTTTAGACACAGCTACAGCCCGAACGGCTGAACAGAATTACGTGAAATTTGGCAGATAGGTAGTCCTCAGGTCAAGGAAGTGCCTTTTGTAGGTTTGGTGTAAATCTGTTCAGTAGATTCTGAGAAAATAGCCTTTAAATCAATATATATATCTGAGCCAGCTTACGGTGCGCTTACGGTGCGCTTACCGTACGCGTACGGTGACGTGCGCGAGCGCGATTCTGATTGGCTTTTAGATCTTAGTAAACATTCGAATCGGTCGAAACCAGGAAGCGGCGGCCGCCATTTTGTGTATTTCACTCAGAAAAAAAAGGGTAATAACTTGAAAAGGAAGAGAGTTACAGACCCCCTAACATTTGTAAGGGGGTCAAAGAAGGACAGAAAAGTACAAAGAAAACATTTATTGATTTTAAAAAAAATCGCGGGGTACGCGTACGGTAAGCTCACCGTACGCGTACGGTAAAAAAAAAAAAAAAATGAAATGAAATGCAGATTTAAGTGTTTAGATATTAGGGGGCTCTAAAAAGAGCTGTTGTGTTTATGAAGTGATTTTTTATTGGTACCTACAAGTAAGTACCAATGCAGAGTCTAAGGTTCAAGAGGAAGACTCTGTTCCCTTCATCAGTGAAGTGTACACCATCTCCTCTATAAATGTCTTGCATGCCGTAACGCAAGTTGTTGTGGTAAATGGAACCCATACCATAGTCACGGAGGAAAGCAGAAACAGATTTGTTGACGTGCTTTCTTGCTTTGTCAATCTGTGGACAAAAATGATTGGACCAGTTCCATTTTTGCCTTTGGCATATGTTAGAAAACACAAAGGCAGTTTTAGGGAAAAGTGAAAACAGTTGTGCAAAGGTCTCCTTCATAAGCATTTCCAGACCTACCCCAGTCAAAGTGCCTAGGTCATTGCCACCACAGTGCACTATTATGAGGTCAGGGTGTTGGATTTGCATGAAGGATTTCACCAATGGCATCAATTGGTGCCACTTTAACCCTCTCTGACGAATCCATTTAATGTCTACATTTGGCAAAGCAAGGTCTCTCACCATATCTGTTTTCTCTGCATACTTTTCACTCCAGAAGACATAGCTGTGCCCTACAATCCACACTGTGAACATCTTCAAAGGAGAACTGGATGCACTCAGGAGGTGTAATTCAGTAGAATGGTAAAAAGAAATGAAAGACAGTTTGGAAATGGGGGCATACATATTTTTTTTATAAAAAAAAGAACTGATTGGCTGTTTCATACCATTCTAGAATAAAAACTAGGCTGTATGTGTAAATTTATAGAAGCATGTTTTGTATTGGTACAGAAAAATGTGTTACCAAAGAACAGTACTATGGATTTGCTGTTAGGTTTGAAAAGTCAAGCACTCTTGCACTTTGAAAATGAAACATTGTCTGCTGAACTTCTGACCTAACTCCACACAGCAGTGTTCCATGAGCTGTTGCTATGGTAGCAGGCAGAAGTCAAGTTGGGGGAAGGGTACTAGGCAGAAGTCAAGTTGGGGGAAGGGTACTTTTGGAAAAGGGTTGGTTTTCAACCAATAGAAATGTGTGATTACATGTGAAAAAAAGGGGGAAGCACTGAGATTTGAAATTAACATGTATATGTGTGGAAAAAGAGAGTGAAAGTTTGCCATTATCTGGTTCTGCTGAGAGGAGAGAGGTGAACAGAACAGAGATCCTGGCTCTGATAATCTGCTGTTTGAGTGCCACATTTCTTTTACAATTAACTAATTTTAAAGGTGAGTTTAGAGTTTGAGAGGGGGTGTATATGGTAAATTAAGAAATGAATAATAGAATTGGAATTCCTTTGGTTGAAGTTGTGTTTATTATTTTCTGTTTTGGGAGAAATTTAAATGTGAGGAACATGTAAAATAATATGGACTATGTTTTCACGAAAATTTAAGGCGTACTGGTAAAAATAAGGAACACTTTAAGGGTTTGAGGTTGCACTCAGTAATGTAAGTACATTCAGCATCAGTGAGGCTGGTTGCCCTTGCTGGAGTGTAGTGAGTCACCCAGGTTACACATGTTGCTGGTCTCAGAAAGCTGTTTGGTATTGCTCTGGTGATTTTACATTTGCATTAGATGGAAAGGGGGAGGTTTTTTTTTATGCAGAAGCAGACTCTTAGTACACAGGCAGCTGGTTATCCTGTGGAATCATGGATAGTATTCACAACCGAGTGGGGTTTGAGGTTTCAGTCAGTAATGCAAATACATTCAGCATCACTAAGGCTGGTTGCCCTTGCTGGAGTGTAGTCAGTCACCCAGGTTACACATGGTGCTGGTTTCAAAAAGCAGTTTGGACATGTGCTGTTTTCAGAATCTGAAAAGTGGATTCAAAATGTGTCAGTCTGTAAAAGTGTTTATCACTTGCCAAAAAAAAGAGTAGTAAGTGTGCTTTCAAATTGGCAAAGAAATTTCGTTTTGTGACTAATATGAAAACATGACTCTGTGTGCAAATAGGAATTACAGGCAGATATTTATTGCGTATTGCTCTAGTGATTTTACATTTGCATTAGATGTAAAGGGGGAGCCATTTTTTTGTATGCAGAAGCAGACTCTTAGCACACAGCCAGCTGCTTATCCTGTGGAATCATGGATAGTATTCACAACCGAGTGGGGTTTGAGGTTTCAGTCAGTAATGCAAATACATTCAGCATCACTAAGGCTGGTTGCCCTTGCTGGAGTGTAGTCAGTCACCCAGGTTACACATGGTGCTGGTCTTAAAAAGCAGTTTGGACATGTGCTGTTTTCAGAATCTGAAAAGTGGATTCAAAATGTGTCAGTCTGTAAAAGTGTTTATCACTTGCCAAAAAAAAGAGTAGTAAGTGTGCTTTCAAATTGGCAAAGAAATTTCGTTTTGTGACTAATATGAAAACATGACTCTGTGTGCAAATAGGAATTACAGGCAGAGATGTATTGCGTATTGCTCTGGTGATTTTACATTTGCATTAGATGTAAAGGGGGAGCCATTTTTTTGTATGCAGAAGCAGACTCTTAGCACACAGCCAGCTGCTTATCCTGTGGAATCATGGATAGTATTCACAACCGAGTGGGGTTTGAGGTTTCAGTCAGTAATGCAAATACATTCAGCATCACTAAGGCTGGTTGCCCTTGCTGGAGTGTAGTCAGTCACCCAGGTTACACATGGTGCTGGTCTTAAAAAGCAGTTTGGACATGTGGTGTTTTCAGAATCTGAAAAGTGGATTCAAAATGTGTCAGTCTGTAAAAGTGTTTATCACTTGCCAAAAAAAAGAGTAGTAAGTGTGCTTTCAAATTGGCAAAGAAATTTCGTTTTGTGACTAATATGAAAACATGACTCTGTGTGCAAATAGGAATTACAGGCAGAGATGTATTGCGTATTGCTCTGGTGATTTTACATTTGCATTAGATGTAAAGGGGGAGCCATTTTTTTGTATGCAGAAGCAGACTCTTAGCACACAGCCAGCTGCTTATCCTGTGGAATCATGCATAGTATTCACAACCGAGTGGGGTTTGAGGATTCAGTCAGTAATGCAAATACATTCAGCATCACTAAGGCTGGTTGCCCTTGCTGGAGTGTAGTCAGTCACCCAGGTTACACATGGTGCTGGTCTTAAAAAGCAGTTTGGACATGTGATTTTATCAGAATCTGAAAAGTGGATTCATAATGTGTCAGTCTGTAAAAGCACTTATCACTTGCCAAAAAAAAGAGTAGTAAGTGTGCTTTCAAATTGGCAAAGAAATTTCGTTTTGTGACTATTGTGAAAACATGACTCTGTGTGCAAATAGGAATTACAGGCAGAGATTTATTGCGTATTGCTCTGGTGATTTTACATTTGTATTAGATGGAAAGGGGGAGGTATTTTTTTGTGCAGAAGCAGACTCTTAGTACACAGGCAGCTGGTTATCCTGTGGAATCATGGATAGTATTCACAACCGAGTGGGGTTTGAGGTTTCAGTCAGTAATGCAAATACATTCAGCATCACTAAGGCTGGTTGCCCTTGCTGGAGTGTAGTCAGTCACCCAGGTTACACATGGTGCTGGTCTGAAAAAGCAGTTTGGACATGTGCTTTTATCAGAATCTGAAAAGTGGATTCATAATGTGTCAGTCTGTAAAAGTGTTTATCACTTGCCAAAAAAAAGAGTAGTAAGTGTGCTTTCAAATTGGCAAAGAAATTTCGTTTTGTGACTAATGTGAAAACATGACTCTGTGTGTAAATAGGAATTACAGGCAGAGATTTATTGCGTATTGCTCTGGTGATTTTACATTTGTATTAGATGGAAAGGGGGAGCCATTTTTTTGTGCAGAAGCAGACTCTTAGCACACAGCCAGCTGGTTATCCTGTGGAATCATGGATAGTATTCACAACCGAGTGGGGTTTGAGGTTTCAGTCAGTAATGCAAATACATTCAGCATCACTAAGGCTGGTTGCCCTTGCTGGAGTGTAGTCAGTCACCCAGGTTACACATGGTGCTGGTCTCAGAAAGCTGTTTGGACATGTGCTTTTATCAGAATCTGAAAAGTGGATTCATAATGTGTCAGTCTGTAAAAGTGTTTATCACTTGCCAAAAAAAAGAGTAGTAAGTGTGCTTTCAAATTGGCAAAGAAATTTCGTTTTGTGACTAATGTGAAAACATGACTCTGTGTGTAAATAGGAATAACAGGCAGAGATTTATTGCGTATTGCTCTGGTGATTTTACATTTGCATTAGATGGAAAGGGGGAGCCATTTTTTTGTGCAGAAGCAGACTCTTAGCACACACCCAGCTGCTTATCCTGTGGAATCATGCACAGTATTCACAACCGAGTGGGGTTTGAGGTTTCAGTCAGTAATGCAAATACATTCAGCATCACTAAGGCTGGTTGCCCTTGCTGGAGTGTAGTCAGTCACCCAGGTTACACATGGTGCTGGTCTGAAAAAGCAGTTTGGACATCTGCTTTTATCAGAATCTGAAAAGTGGATTCATAATGTGTCAGTCTGTAAAAGTGTTTATCACTTGCCAAAAAAAAGAGTAGTAAGTGTGCTTTCAAATTGGCAAAGAAATTTCGTTTTGTGACTAATATGAAAACATGACTCTGTGTGCAAATAGGAATTACAGGCAGAGATTTATTGCGTATTGCTTTGGTGAATTTACATTTGCATTAGATGTAAAGGGGGAGCCATTTTTTTGTGCAGAAGCAGACTCTTAGCACACAGCCAGCTGCTTATCCTGTGCAATCATGCATAGTAATGACAACCGAGTGGGGTTTGAGGTTTCAGTCAGTAATGCAAATACATTCAGCATCAGTAAGGCTGGTTGCCCTTGCTGGAGTGTAGTCAGTCACCCAGGTTACACATGTTGCTGGTCTCAGAAAGGTGTTTGGTATTGCTCTGGTGATTTTACATTTCCAATAGATGGAAAGGGGGAGCTATTTTTTTATGCAGAAGCAGACTCTTTGCACACACCCAGCTGCTTATCCTGTGGAATCAAGCACAGTATTCAAAACCGAGTAGGGTTTGAGGTTTTAATCAGTAATGCAAATACTTTCAGCATCACTAAGGCTGGTTGCCCTTGCTGGAGTGTAGTCAGTCACCCAGGTTACACATGTTGCTGGTCTGAAAAAGCTGTTTGGACATGTGCTGTTTTCAGAATCTGAAAAGTGGATTCCAAATTTGTCAGACTGTAAAAGTACTTATCACTTGCCAAAAAAGTAGTAGAAAGTATGCTTTGCAATTGGCAAAGAAATTTCGTTTTCTGCCTAATTTCAAACCATGACTCTGTGTGCACACAGGAATTGTTTTTAGATATTTAATTTGTGATGGTGTTATTGTGATTTTCACTTGTAGGAAAGGGGTACATAGTATTTTAAGATTTGAAAAGATCATAAAAAATGTAGTAATATATTTAAATAAAATAAAGGAATTTTTTTTTAGTTTTTTTCAGGTATTGCTGAAGAGCAGTGAACAAAATTTAAGATGCCTACAAAATCCAGACTAAAGAAAGACCACAAAAAAAACCTATATTTGAAGACAACTGGAGGACCTAAGTTAGTTGGAGATGCTCATGTTGGGAAAAAGAACAAATCTTCTGGTAAGCAGACAAAAGATTTTTTAAAGAACATCTTGAAAAAAAGGAAAAATGTACAAAATGTCTGTACTGGAAAGAATGTTTTCAATAGAAAAAAACAGGAAAAAATTGAGAATTTAGTTAATGCAAATATACCTTCTGCAACAATAAAGATTAACTTAAACAGAAAAACAGCGTTTAAAGAGATACGTAGAAAAATGTTTCAGAGAAGAGTTATGTCCAATTTGATAAAGGATGTCAAGAAATATAAGCAAAAGGCAAAATATTACAAGAGAAAAAAAGAAATTGAAGCCATTGCAGCAAAGGCATTAGAATTAAAAAGGAAACTATTCATTTTAATTTTGAATAGGATGCGTACATTAGATAAAATGGTTAATGTACTGAAATCACAAAGCAAAAGGAAAAGAGTAGTGAACAGAACAAACTTTTGTAAAGTGTTTTTAGGAAAATGGATGCATAGTTCAAGTAGTGAACCTTTTTTTAATGAAGAGAGTTATTTTCAAAGTAATAGTTTGCTGCATGCAGTTGACACCAGAGGTCGTGCTTATGAAGTGAAAAATGGTTGCATAATGGAGAAGGAGATAATGGTTCCAAGAGATGAGGTACAAGTGATGGCGGATGAGGCTATGGGGAGACGTCCAAAAGCCCCAGTGTACACTTGGAATTGTAGTAGTATTTGCACTGTGCGTCAGGAATCTATTGATAAATTTCGTGAGTTTCTAAGAGAATATAGTAAAAAAAGTGTAAAACAGAAGATTAAGGTGCTTCAAAGTCTAGATCCAAGCAGAGTGAGAGAGAATACTGGTTTGCAGGGTCATTCTCTGGCTTGTCTATCTAGAAAAGTGTGTAATAGTGTTTTCCATCATTTTAGGATGCTGGCTGTTCATCATACTGAAATGAGAAAGTTTGTGAGACGGCTGTATTTTGCTAAAAGTCCAGCAATAAAGTTAGATGAATTGAATAGGGCTCTGTTCCGTGGATCGGTATCAGATGTAGAGAAGGTTGTTGATGAAATTCAGTTTTGTTACTTTGGTCCTGAACAAAACAGTGCAGAAAAGGACACAGTAAATGAGGAAGAAGTGGAAGAGAATGTAGAACCCTCTGTAAGTAAGACATTTAATGATCACATAACAAAATTTGAAAAAATCTCTAATGAAAGACCAAATATTACTTGTATTTGTTGCCGCAGAACTCATTATAGAAAACAAACTAGGAATGTTGATCTCTACAGAAAGAGTGAAAATGAAGATAATTATAAGTGGAAAGATTTTGCCACATATATATTTCTAGAAAATTGTTTTGAATTGGGTGAAGATTAGCGTATTTGTAAATACTGTTAGAAACAAGTTAGAGGAAAATAGAATGCCGACCAGAGCTGTACATAATAATTTAGAATTGGATGCTATTCCTGCTGAACTTTCTGAATTAAATACATATGAGTCTATACTTATACAATGTGTTCATCCGTTCCAGACCATAGTACGTATGGAGCCCAAAACTGGTAAATTACCTCCTTCAGATTTACTGAGAGGTTTAAAAGGTAGAGTGGTGTATTTGCCCTTGGATTTGAAAAAAAATATGGAAACTATTGATGCAGATACTTTGGAAACTGAACCATTAGTTATTCTGGTTAATGGTGTACCTACAAAGAATAAGAAGATTTGGCAGGAGCTGGTAGATGTACGGAAAGTACAAAGAGCAAATTTGTATTTGAAAAGGAATAACAAATGGTATGAATCAATTTATATAGAAGAAGAAGAAGAAGATTTACAAGAAGACACAGAAACATCAACTGGACAAATTGAAAAAGTGGACAAGTCAAAGGAAGAAGAAATTTATGAACATTTTAGCATACATCCTCTTCATTCTAAAGAAGTTATGGGAGACAATATTGATCTGTTTCAGATGAAGAAAGCAAAAGGAACTCCCGTGAGTGTATGGGAGGAGAGCTTGGAAGCTCGATGTTTTCCCCAACTGTTTCCTACAGGAGAAGGTGGACGATACGATGAACGTCCAGAACAGATTCCAGCTTCGGAGTATCGGACTACAAGATTATATGCAGAAGATCCCAGATTTCTTCAAAGTATTCCTTATTTGTTCCATTTTTATTTGAAAGTGACTTGTCTGCACTATCTTATGTAGTAAATCACATTTTGAAAACTGGAGTACATCTACATAATGTGTCAGCAAAGGACTTTATCAACAAAGTGCAACAGCGAAATGATCATTTGGAATCTCAATTGATCAATTTGATGGCTTGTCAGCGTGGGACTAATGAATATTAGTACCGACGTCATGGAGAATTGAAGTGTATGTTATGGAATTTAGGAACTCCTACATGGTTCCTTACCCTAAGCTGTGCTGAGTACGCTTGGGATGATCTTCTAGATTTTCTTCGAGAGGCAAATTCAAACATTAAAAACATACAATACAAGACAGCAGGAGAATTGCGCTCATTGGATCCGGTTAATGTTTGCAGATAATTCAATCATAGATTTGAGGCTATGATGTCCTTCATCTGCAATAAAAAAATCCACCTGCTCCTCATATTCATATGCTGTTGTGGATCAAGGTTGCCCCAAAATTTGGAACAGATTCTGATGATGCAGTTTTAAGTTTCATCGAAGGATATGCAACATGTGCTATACCTAAAAGCACAGAAGAGAAAAACTTAAAAGAGAAAGTTTTACGTTTCCAAAGTCATCGGTGTGGAAAATACTGTCGAAGAAAGTACAAGAGTAAAGATAAATTCTACACAAAATGTTGATTTGGATTTCCACGACCTGTTCTTTCAAAAGGAAGAGTAAACAGTTTTATGTCAGCTGTGCGACATACTATAACAAGAAAATCGCCTAAGAATACCTACAACCTAAGAAGAAAAGAAGAGTCAAAATATATAAATGACTACAACCCAGTCATTTTATCCATGTGGAATGCTAACATGGATATACAGTATGTGGCTGACAATTCTATTGCTGTTGCTCGGTATGTCACATCTTACATCACTAAATCTGAGAAAACGGAATTGAAGGAAATGTGGGAAGAGATTTCTCATGAGAAGACTGTCAGTAAGAAGCTATACAGTTTCAGTTTAAAGATGTTATCGCATCAAGAAATTGGATCCTACGAATACTCAGATAGGTTATCATCTGCCAGTCTGTACTCGAAATCCAGAAGAATAATTTGGGTAAGTTTAGGCCTTGCAAGAATGCGAAATCGGGTACTGAATCTATTCGAGAAATTGAATATTTAGCAGAGTTTGAACCAGAAAGTACAGACATTTTAAGAACAAACATGTTGGACACATATTACCCACAAAGAAGTCATCACCTTGAGAACATGTGTCTCTATGAAGTGCTGCAGAACTTCATTTTTAAACGGAATGCCACAGAAGATATCAACAGTGGAAAATATAAAGTCAGTGGTGAGGAAGGATGTTTGGTGAAGCAAACAAAAGGAAGTTTGATAAATCACCGGAAGCTGAGTTGCGACACTCCTGACAAAAAGGAATTTTACTACTTGGCACTTTTGCAGCTGTTTAAACCATGGCGTTCAGAGGACGAACTACTTGGAGAATTCCAGAGTTATGAAGATTCCTTCAATGCTAGCAAAGACAGCATAGAATGCAGTACTTTCACAACTTATGTTCAAATGTTAAATGAAGAAATTGAACAAGAAGCAAGAATTGCAGCTGAAGTAGCAAGAGACAGTTCTCAAGACAGTCAAAGTTCTGGGACATTCAGTCAAGATCCTCTAGGACAACCAATCGTAGAAAATGAAGCGGCAATAGCCATGACTGAAGTCGAAACAGCTATGAATCAAGCTCAAGATGATTTAATAAACTTACCGAATTTGGAAGAACAACTGAATGATGAACAACAACAAATTTATGAAGAAGTCAGGAAAAAAATTGATCACGGATTACTACATGAAAATAAAGAGTGCTCATGCACATCTTTTGAAGCAATGAGAATGTATGTAAGTGGACAAGCAGGAACTGGAAAAAGTTTCTTAATTAATGTAATTAGAAGCTATCAACAGAAGAAAACGGATTCCATTTTGTCTTGTGTTGTTACTGCTCCAACTGGGTTAGCAGCGTATAACATAAAAGGAGTTACCTTACATTGTTTGCTAATGTTACCAGTAGAGCATGAGAACAAAATACAATACCATAAACTAGCAGGAGAAGCATGCTTGGAAGTTTCAAGAGTATTGAAGAAAATGAAAGTACTCATTATTGATGAGGTAAGCATGGTATCAAACTTAATGCTTGCCTTTGTGCATTTAAGAATGCAGCAAATACTAAAGACAGACTATGACGTGTTATTTGGAGGAAAACACGTCATAGCTTTTGGGGATCTTTTGCAACTTACTCCAGTTAAAGGACAACCGGTATTCCATACACTTACACATGAAGACATGAAAAAGTCGTTAGGAAGTATAGGCAATGTAAATATTTGGACATATTTTGGGTATAAGGAACTCATTACCAATATGAGGCAAGCCAATGATGAGGATTATGCAAGTATTCTGAAAGATATAAGAATTGGACTACTCACAGAACATGGCAGAAAAGCATTACAGAGTCGATTGATGAGTAATTTGTTTACAACAGAAGAAATAGTTCCAGAGAAAACATACAAGAAAATTGCTGAAAAAAGTACTGTAATCTGCTTAATGCCAACACTACATGAATGCTCTGTATTCAATCAAGAACTTTTGAAATTGGAAAATGAAGAGATCATAAAACTGGAAGCTGTGGATAAAATTCAATATGAACGAATAACTATTATATTGACAGGCAAATTGGCTACTAAATTGGATTCTCTGGAGAAAAACATATAAAAAACAGCTGGTTTGGAAAAGAATCTTTATGTGTGTATGAACTGTAGAGTAATTTTAAGACGTAATTTGGATGTAGAAAATGGAGCTATGGGTAAAGTTGTGGGTTTTGTAAAGTACCAGAAAAAAGATGGAATTGAATTCTTAAAAATAAAATTTGATCAGATTGAAGAGGTTAAAGTCATTAGTAGTTGTTCAGTTCGTTTTTTGCTAGTGAAAGACTTATATGTACGTAGGAAGCAGTTCCCGATTTCTCTAGCATATGCTGTAACTATTCACAAGTCTCAAGGATTAACTGTTGATAGTGCTTTTGTAAACATTGGATCTACTGTGTTTAAAGAAGGTATGGCATACGTTGCTTTGTCACGCGTGAAAAAATTATCTGGTTTATTCATGATAGACTTTGATGACTCAAAAGTAAATGCTGATGCAAACTGTGTAAAGGAGTATAATAGGTTAAGAAGAAGCTATGCTCCTCATTTAGGTCAGTATCCTGTGTTTGAAAAACGTGTTGTTTGTCAGAAAAGGAGATTTGAGAATATCTGTAATGAGGATGTACAGAAGAGAAAACAAAAAGACAGTGATGGGACTGCAAGCAAAAAGAAAAAGGACAGTGTGGAAGAGGTTGTTGGTTGTCATTTTGAAAATAGCTCTGGTGTCAACTGCTACGCAAATGTAGTGCTGAATGTTGTATTTTATCTTGAATTTTTGCAAGAGCAGATAATAGTAAATCAGGGAAAAAGATTCTGTTCTTTGCTGAGTCTCCTTTATGAGAAGCTGAGTAATGATAAAAATAAAATAGAAAGTGCTTCTGATGTTAGAAATCTTTAAGATGTATGTTCTGGATGTACACAGTTTACACAAAATGTGCAGCAAGATGCACAGGAATTCTTAATGTATATGCTGATGGTACTGGAAGATGAAGGGGTAGAAGTAGAAAATGTATTTGGTGTCTCTTATAAATGGGAACATTGTTGTGAAAACTGTATGAACACATGCAGTAGTAATGTTGATTCTGAAAGGTTCATATATTTAACATTACCAGAAAGTAAAACAGTGACTTTTAGTAAATTAGTTAAAGATGCTAATCACAACATGGAATGTTCAGAATGTAAATCTGACATGTTGTCAACGTTATTTTTAAAGAAATATGGACAGTATGTAATTTTAATGGTACAACGTTGTAGAGCTGATGGAACAAAATTGGAAACTTTACTAAAGAAGTTTGTTGGTAATCAATTATCTATATCTGGAAAAACTTTTGTAGCTGTTGCAATCATTTTTCATGATGGTCCTTCTATAACTTCTGGTCATTACACAGTTTATCTTAAATGTGAAAAAGGATGGACACTGTGTAATGATTCTCAATTGATTTTCAAGCAACGTTTGCCTTATGATTTACCCAATTGTTACTTAATTTTACTGAAACCCAAATTTTAAATACTAAATTCAGCATCTGAAGAAAGCATTATTTAAATTTTAAAGGATTAAAATTGAATATTTCACTCAAAAATGATTTTAAACTTACCATTTGGCCTCAAGGAAAGGTAAAACAAACAATTGTGGACTTCTTTGACAGATATTATTTTGGCATATGTTCTTTTGCAACAAGGTATACAGACGTTATTTCTTGAAAATTGTTATTGTACTTAAAAGGTATTTTTGACATTTCTATTAAGGTATGTTTTAGTGAGGATAGATTCAGGGCTTTTTTAAACAATCTTTCAGATTGTTTTTTTTTTTTTGCCCGCTGTTAAATGATGAATACAATTGATTTCACTATTTTCAGTGAAAATCAAAACATTCTGAAAACAGCAAAAAAAGGGCAAAAAATTGCTTTGCTAAATATGAAAAAACATGTACTGTTTAATAAAATGTATTGTTGAATATTAATACTTTTTTTCTTTTTTTCAGAACTAGAAAGAAAATTTAGAAAATGTAATTCAGTTTCCTTGCAATTAAATAAAAACATTTATTTCTAAATAAGTTACTTTGATGGTCAGGTAAGTTTAAAATATCTGTATGTCTCACTGCTTTCGTTTCATGCTTCCTTTTCTTCACCTCTCCTTACTCTGCTTTTCTCATTTCTCTTCTCACTCTCTCTTCCTGCTTTACTACTCTTTTGTAACTCCCTCACTCCTTCTCTACTACTCCCCTACCTTTACTACCTCCATCACTAATTTTTCATCCATGTTTCTTTCTCTGTATCCATATGTCTTAGTCTTTTTAACTGCCTTACTCCTTCTCAGTTGTTTGCTTTCTGTCTCTGTATCTGTCACTCTCTGTTTGTCTGTTTTACCCTTAATTTCCTTAACATCTCTGGGGCAGATTTACAAGCCACCTACGCCACCACTACGTCACTTTTCTTGACGTACTAGTGGCGCAGGGTGCTCCTCCATATTTACAAGGAGAGGATAAGCCACTCTGTGTGTCTTTTCCTCTCCTTGTAAATACAGCCAATTCAAACGCAGCACTAAAATGAGCTATTATCTTTTTTGATAGGTTTAGGGTACCTATACGTAAGTACTGATGCAGAGTTTAAATTTTAATAGGAAGACTCTCTTCCCTTCATCTGTGAAATGTACACCATCTCTTTTTTAATTACTTTGCCACTCCCCTCTCTTTGTCAGGGAGTCTCTGAAGGTTTACTAAAGTTGAAAAAAATGATTATTTTTTTTAAAAAACATCATTGGGTGCGCGCAGGGTGCGCGCACCCCCCAAAAAAATTGACAAGTTTTTTTGTTTAGATTTTAGGTGGCTCTAAAAAGAGCCCTTGAGTTAATGTAGGGACAGAGGAAGAGAAAAACGAAAAAAAAAAATAACAAAACTATGGCCCAGTGCAAGAGTGCTCCTCAAATTTTCTCTGAATGAGATAAACACTGCTCTCACCCATAGTAATAAGAGTACCACAATCCATGCACCATGTAGACATCCTTCCAAAACAAGGACGAATATCCAGAGGTGTGTAAGAAGGTGAAGGCACCATCGCAGAAGAAGTGCTCGGCTGAGCTGCCAAAGATGTGCTCGGCTGAGCTGCTGCAGATGTCGTCGGCTGAGCAGGTGGAGGGTTTGCTCCAGAAGCTTGACGAAAAGTCACAGGATGCATTTTCTCAACGTGCCTCAACATTGTGTGAATACTAAAAGAGTACTTCTTATTAGCATTCCCACGTGATAAGGTCAGCTGACAAAGTATGCAGGTGACTTTTAGTGCATTCACCTTCTTTTGTCCCTCAGGAAAAGTGAAAAACTGCCATATAAAGGAGTCTTTCTGCTTCCTCTGACTCTGTCTCTCAAGAGTGTCCTGTTCACTCTCAGAAGGTGGCTGGTGCTCTGCCATTGTCTCACAAAAACAGAGTAGCTCCTTCTCCAAGGGAATCAGAACTAACAATGAGGGGAGTGGGTGTGGTTTTGGAAGAATCTGGAACTGAAAGTACTTTGAACCAATGAAAAGTGATGTTTCTTGATCACATGACTTGCCATGAGGGGATTGGGTGTGGCGTTGAAACAATCTGAAACTGAAAGTAATGAAAACCAATTAAAAGTGTTGTTTTATTAATCACATAACTCGAGGTGCGCGCAGGAGCTCAGAGCGCGCACGGTGCAATTACGCATGCGCGAACGTGTACGCACGCATGCGCATAAGTATTATGCGCGGACGTAACGCGCATATGCAGCATGCACGCATGCGCGAACGTCAGCGCGCGTACTTCGCGCGTATGCGCGAGTGTAGCGCGCGGAGCACGTACGCCGCACGCATGCGTACGTACGCATGCGTACTGGGTGCGCGCTGCGAGCGCGTAATAAAACGTACGTATGCGTACATATAAAACGTACGCATGCGTACACAAAAAACGTACGCATGCGTACTAGGTGCGCGCTGCGACCACGCACAAAAACGTATGTATGCGTACGTAGATAACGTACGCAGGCGTACATGAAAAACATACGCATGCGTACTAGGTGCGCGCTCAGTGCGCGCATCCTAAAAATTTATAGAAAAAAAAAAGAAAATTAAAATGTACATAAGTTAATAGAACATATTAACTATGCTGTTCAACTTTATCCAAATTGAAAGTAAAAAAACATGAGCCACACCAAATTAAAGGATACAGATAATCTATAAATGTATACATAGGGAAATTTTTGTAAAAGAAATATATAAAAAATATATAAAAAAAAATTCTAAAATTAGCATTTAAAAAACCTTTGAAATTCACTGAAAAAACCATAGGTTTCACACACGTTATAGTTAGGAATTAGCATTTAAAAAACCTTGCAAATTCACTGAAAAAACCATAGGTTTGACACAAGTTATAGTTAGCTGGACATTTTACTCATAAAAAACCAATGAAATTCCCCCGTTATAGTTAGTTCAGCTAACTATAACTCGCGCGCCCGCAATCCACTGCTGAGGACTTCACATATTACATCACTCATAACATGGTCAGTGACATCACTCATGACATCACTGATGACATCTCAAATGACATCACTGATGACATCACTGATGACGTCATCCATGTGATAAATTACCACATCTTCTCACACCCTAATATAACCTTTGATACACCGACTCAAAATTTAAGAGTTCCATTCTCAAAACCATACATACTGCAATACCAATAACTACATAGCCACTTATTAACTCTTAGGTATACATACACCTCCACTCATTCACCTGTACAGTCCCTCATACTTACAGTCACTCTATACAAAACTATCATATACATTTATACACCTATATAGACACTCACACACTACCATTCATCCATAGAGGTACTCTCACACCTACTCAGTCATGCAAATAATCACACTCCCATTTACTCACCTATGCGGTTATACACACTCAAGTTCACTTTCTCATAAAAATAGTATCACATTGTTACGCTCTTATAGAATCATTGATACAAGCACACACTCATCCATACAGTCACTCTCACAATCACACACTCTCACATCTACCCACTTATATACTCTTACACGCATATATACTGCCTTTCACATATGTAGTTAGTCACAAATGTACCACTGAGATATACATTCAATCCCTAACACACCCATACATACACTCACTCAACCATACAGTCCATCACAGATGCACTCTTAAAACCATGCACCCATAGAATCATCCACTCACACATTTATGCATAGAGTCACACACACCCTACCCACACAAACACTCAGGAACCCATACAGATACTGAGACAGGAAATCAATAACTCATATAGACACTCATATAGCTATTCACAAAACCATGCAGCCACTTTTACACCAACATACAGAAACATACAGACATTTACACAGTTTAGTCACTAGTCTGCAGTAAGATACATTTAATGACTCACTTAAAGAGTTAGTTACGCACCACAGAAAATCATCCATTTACACACTTGTACACCCACTCATTCTTCAACAGGCCTTTCCCTATATATATTAAACATATTAAAATTATTAAGAAACACACACTCAATGGATGATGTCATCAGTGATGTCATCAGTGATGTCATTTGAGATGTCATCAGTGATGTCATGAGTGATGTCACTGACCATGTTATGAGTGATGTAATATGTGATGTCATCAGCAGTGGATTGCGGGCGCGTGAGTTATAGTTAGCTGAACTAACTATAACGGGGGAATTTCATTGGTTTTTTATGAGTAAAATGTCCAGCTAACTATAACATGTGTGAAACCTATGTTTTTTTCAGTGAATTTGCATGGTTTTTTAAATGCTAATTCCTAACTATAACGTGTGTGAAACCTATGGTTTTTTCAGTGAATATATATATATGTATGCATGTATATATATATATATATATATATATATATATCAAAAGCCACAAGTTCCGGTAATGGGATCCCTCTGTCACGGGCGGTCCGAGCCAGAAAACCGGATTTCCTAATATTTGAAAACACCCACTCTCGCCGTCACGAAAATAAACTCGGACTCCGAAGCTGCATGCAGATACTTTAATGTTCAAGTGCAAAAACGACGCGTTTCACCTTTACGGCTTGATCACGCTCGAAAGTGCAAACAAACCACCATGTTTAAATACATTAGTTCATTAAAAGACGGGCTTGCACATGACAGCAGGAAGGATGTTACTCTGGCGGCCATCTTGTAACATTGTCTGAATGAAATCAATACATAAAAATGATAACAAAATGTTTGCAAATTCAAAAAAATACATATTGGCAGACCTGAAATATTCAATTGTGTTAACGATTATCGAAAATCATGTATTAAATCGCCCGAGTGGACGTAAACACGTAGTAATTACACATTTAATATCGAGTAACCTGTCTTTCACCGGTAACTGTATATAACAATGTCAAATTGTCGTAAGCCCTTGTATTCATTCAAATTGTGTCTGCCTCTATAAGGCTGGACCCAAAGGAGAATAAGTCAAACTTCCTTATGACGTGAATTACGTTGTCTTTTGTTGTCCAATCGCCCAAGTGGGCGGGACCAAAATAGTCTCTGGTTAATGCAAAAATCATGCGAACAATAAACTCTACATAACTCAATATTAAGACAGGATTTGTTATTGACATGTCTATCCTAGGTCAAAAGAGGCCTTCTGATAGGACTGCCTCACAGTATACATATAGTAAAAATTACATACACTTGTGCTCCCCAAGTGGGGTTAAAAGGCAAAAAACAATCAACCAAGAATTCAAATTCATATTGAGTTAGAACCCTAATATCACCTAGCGAATAATAAGACTTGATGCAAATAATCATTACAGTAAGTGTGACATCCTTCCTCAATGTTCGTGAAACACCGTCTGAAATATAAACAAATATAAAATTCAAAATTCAAAATTTAAAATGAGTCTTCAACAGCTTAAGCTCAACCTTCATTTGTACTTTATTCATGCAGATGTACGGCTAATTCCTCGCTCATATTTAAGCCCTTAGGTGCGAGGCTTTCAAAATCCACAATATACCGGGATTCTAATTGCCTCAACAATAATTCCCGATTACCACCTCTCATTCCCAGATTTACAGAATCAATAACAACCATACGCATCTTGGTTTCGTCTTGAAAATGCTGATCAAAGAAATGCCTAGCTACAGGATACGCTCGGTTATTGTTGCGTATAGCCCGTAAGTGCTCTAACACACGTTTATTTGCTGCATGTTTGGTACTGCCGATGTACCATTTTGCACAAGGGCAGATCAACACATACACGCAGTGATTGGAGTTACATGTGAGTTGCTTTTTTATTGTGAATTCCCTTTTGGAATTAGGTACCTGTAACTTAGCACAATCAGTGCTGTTTCTGCACGCTTTGCATTTCTGACAACATTTGAAGCCCCCATCCTTATTCTTAAGATCATCCTCATTGTTTGTGATGTAGCTGCAGCTTAGCTCATCAGCCAAACAACGACTTTTTCTGAATGTGATCTGTGGGTTGCTACTCAGATCTTGTTTAAGATGTTCATCTGTGAGTAGCACATGCCAGTGTTTTCTAAAAACCTTGCGTATTTCGGCAGCTTGACCTGAAAACGTGGTGATAAATCTGATTTTTTCTTCTTTTGTTTCTTTCTGTTTGGGATAAATGAGTTCATCACGGGTTTTTGTTTCCACCCTGGAAATAGCATCTTTCACAGTTTTGGCACTGTAGCCTCTCTCCCTGAATCTCTGGCACATAGTTACCATCTCCCTTTAATATGCCTCCTTGGTGCTACAGTTCCTCTTGGCTCGTAGCAATTCCCCATACGGGATGCTTCGTACCAGGCTCCCTGGATGACTGCTGTTGGCATTCAAAATGCTGTTACCCGCCGTATCTTTGCGGAATAATTTCGAAGTCAGATGGTTATTAATGACTTCTAGGCGGACATCCAGAAATTCCATTGAGTTTTTACTGATATTTTCAGTGAACTGTAGATTGCAAGTGTTCCGGTTTAGTTTGTCAATAAAGATTCGAACAGAATCCTCATCACCACACCAGATGAAAAAAATATCATCAATATATCGCAGCCACAGGGCAACATTGTTAAATTCCTGCATGTTGGCCACCACCTGCTCCTCCCACCAGCCCATGAACAGGTTCGCATAGCTGGGGGCGAAGCAGGTTCCCATCGCTGTGCCCTGTGACTGCTTGTAGATGATATCATTAAAAATGAAAAAATTATTTTTGAGGCAAATCTCAATCATTTCTAATATCATTTGAGAGTGATGTAGTAAAGAAATGGATCTGGTTTTAAAAAAGTGTTGGATCGCCAGTAACCCCCGTTCATGTTGGATGCTAGTATATAAGCTACTAACATCCAAAGAAACCAAGGTATACTCTGCCTCCCAATGTATGCCATCGATGATGGTCAAAAAGTGCGTTGTGTCCCTTAGGTATGAGGGTAAGGCAACCACATAAGGTCTCAGAAAATAATCAATGAACCTTGAGGTGTTCTCATATAGTGACCTAATGGAAGACACTATGGGTCGTCCGGGTGGATTTTGCATATCCTTATGTATCTTAGGTAATAGATACAGGATTGGTATTCTAGGATGTGCACAATACAGGTAACTGAATTCTTCCTGTTCTAACAGTCCCCTGTCTTTCCATCCCACCAGAGTTTCTCTATATGTAATCTTGGATTTTAATACCTCTGCCATATCCGTTTTACAATAACAGTTTACATCCTGTAACTGTCTCAATCCTTCTGATAGGTATTTTTGTTTGTCCAAAACAACCACATTACCACCCTTATCTGACTGGCGGATCACAATTTTGTGATCCGCTTTCAGGTCGTCGATGGATGTGATTTGTTTTGCTGTGAGATTTTTCCTATTTCCTGATATTTTGTTGTATCTCATTTTCTGTAGGTCACACAACACACCTTTCTCAAAGATGTCAATAGCTTCGCATTGTACGTTGGGAAGAAATACAGATTTTGGTTTGAATTTGCTCCCTGGATTTTTATCCAAATTTTCACCCCATGTATCCCATTCGGGTACAGACTGACTGACATCAACATTCTCTGTCATGTTATACAATGCATGCATAAATTCAACATCCAACACATTGAGATTACTCTCTCTGTGTGTAACACTTACAGTTTCTTGTTGTTGAGGATTTGTATTAAACCATTTCTTGAGTTTGAGTTTTCTTGCAAACAGGAATAAGTCGATACAGGTCTGAGTATAATTCATATTAGAAGTGGGGCAAAAAGTGAGGCCAAGTGACAAAGTCTCAATTTCTTCACAGGAAAGAGACCGCTGAGATAGGTTCACAACTGTCATATTTGTTGTTGTTTCTTGCCCCTTGTTTCCATTCCCATCGGGCTTCTTTCTGCGTTGCTTCCTCCTCTTCTTGGCCTGTTGGTTCCTCTTGTTCTTCCTCTGTTTCCTCGTCCTCGTCCTCGACCCCTCAGTGCCCCACTGTCTTGTTGATATTCTGTCCTGTTTTGGTTTAACAACTGGAACTGTAATAAAAAATTACTGCCTTTTTTCTGCGTGTCGTTGTTGATTTCTTGATTTATGCCAGAGGCGGATACATCCGAAACGTTGCCATCAGAAAGTTTGACTTATTCTCCTTAGGGTCCAGCCTTATAGAGGCAGACACAATTTGAATGAATACAAGGGCTTACGACAATTTGACATTGTTATATACAGTTACCGGTGAAAGACAGGTTACTCGATATTAAATGTGTAATTACTACGTGTTTACGTCCACTCGGGCGATTTAATACATGATTTTCGATAATCGTTAACACAATTGAATATTTCAGGTCTGCCAATATGTATTTTTTTGAATTTGCAAACATTTTGTTATCATTTGTATGTATTAATTTCATTCAGACAATGTTACAAGATGGCCGCCAGAGTAACATCCTTCCTGCTGTCATGTGCAAGCCCGTCTTTTAATGAACTAATGTATTTAAACATGGTGGTTTGTTTGCACTTTCGAGCGTGATCAAGCCGTAAAGGTGAAACGCGTCGTTTTTGCACTTGAACATTAAAGTATCTGCATGTAGCTTCGGAGTCCGAGTTTATTTTCGTGACGGCGAGAGTGGGTGTTTTCAAATATTAGGAAATCCGGTAAAACCGCCCGTGACAGAGGGATCCCATTACCGGAACTTGTGGCTTTTGATTTATCTTAACGGGAACGATCTGACCCCTTCAACGACCTGATTATACCGGGTCCAAGTCTGAACTCGACGGCTGTGTGGAGTTTGCGATTACACGGAACGGTGTAAAACAGCCAATATTTAAAGGTACGGGTGCTTGGAGTTGAGATCTCCTGGGAAGGTTGTGGTCTTGCACTCTCGTGTGTGAGCGCGGAGCCTAAACAGAGGATTTTCTTCAGCATCTAGAGTGCGTTCAATAGAGGATATATTTTCTGTGAAGGGCAAGGGAGCGTGTTTTGGCTACAGACTACGCTGCCATTGAGACACGCAGGAGCTGCATGCTGACAATCGAGGAAAGAACATGGCAAGTGCTTTGGAGGCTCGGAGAAAGCAAACAGCGGATAAGCTTTTCTTCACACAGACTGGCTCTATAAACAGTGGAGTGAATCCTTCTACCAACATCCTTGAAGAAATTAACTTACAAACACTGTTGGGTACTCTGGAAAAGTTACATAGAAAGGAACTGGCAAAGTGGTGGGAAGCTGAATCCCTACAGCGATATATTGAGGTAAAAAGAGTCCCTAGAGGATTGAGAATTTTCACCATCCCGACTTATGAAGATCCAGACACGGACATGCTAGAGGAATGGTCCAACAACTCGGCGGAATGTTCAATGACTATGATGCGCATATTAGTTAAATATGCTTTGAAGGATCGAGCCAAATTACTATTAGAGATTGATAAATTGCTAACAGAAATCAGCAAAATCATGTCCAAAGAAGTGTTAGACAATCATCTGGACAGTTTACACAAAAAGATGGACAAACTAGAAGAGGAAATAACAGCCAAAAAACAGAGAAAATTTCTTCGGGACTATAAAGACTATCAAGCTGGTAGAACATTGACCTTCCAGAGAAAATATGACCATCTTTTTGAAAAGAAAACGGGCATGATGATAGCTCCTCCTATGGCTGTAGGTACAACAGAGGAGTTGGTTGAAAGTGATGTTTCTGATGGCAACGTTTCGGATGTATCCGCCTCTGGCATAAATCAAGAAATCAACAATGACACACAGAAAAAAGGCAGTAATTTTTTATTACAGTTCCAGTTGTTAAACCAAAACAGGACAGAATATCAACAAGACAGTGGGGCACTGAGGGGTCGAGGACGAGGAAACAGAGGAAGAACAAGAGGAACCAACAGGCCAAGAAGAGGAGGAAGCAATGCAGAAAGAAGCCCAATGGGAATGGAAACAAGGGGCAAGAAACAACAACAAATATGACAGTTGTGAACCTATCTCAGCGGTCTCTTTCCTGTGAAGAAATTGAGACTTTGTCACTTGGCCTCACTTTTTGCCCCACTTCTAATATGAATTATACTCAGACCCGTATCGACTTATTCCTGTTTGCAAGAAAACTCAAACTCCAGAAATGGTATAATACAAAACCTCAACAACAAGAAACTGTAAGTGTTACACACAGAGAGAGTAATCTCAATGTGGTGGATGTTGAATTTATGCATGCATTGTATAACACGACAGAGAATGTTGATGTCAGTCAGTCTGTACCCGAATGGGATACATGGGGTGAAAATTTGGATAAAAATCCAGGGAGCAAATTCAAACCAAAATCTGTATTTCTTCCCAACGTACAATGCGAAGCTATTGACATCTTTGAGAAAGGTGTGTTGTGTGACCGACAGAAAATGAGATACAACAAAATATCAGGAAATAGGAAAAATCTCACAGCAAAACAAATCACATCCATCGACGACCTGAAAGCGGATCACAACATTGTGATCCGCCAGTCAGATAAGGGTGGTAATGTGGTTGTTTTGGACAAACAAAAATACCTATCAGAAGGATTGAGACAGTTACAGGATGTAAACTGTTATTGTAAAACAGATATGGCAAAGGTATTAAAATCCAAGATTACATATAGAGAAACTCTGGTGGGATGGAAAGACAGGGGACTGTTAGAACAGGAAGAATTCAGTTACCTGTATTGTGCACATCCTAGAATACCAATCCTGTATCTATTACCTAAGATACATAAGGATATGCAAAATCCACCCGGACGACCCATAGTGTCTTCCATTGGGTCACTATATGAGAACACCTCAAGGTTCATTGATTATTTTCTGAGACCTTATGTGGTTGCCTTACCCTCATACCTAAGGGACACAACGCACTTTTTGACCATCATCGATGGCATACATTGGGAGGCAGAGTATACCTTGGTTTCTTTGGATATTAGTAGCTTATATACTAGCATCCAACATGAACGGGGGTTACTGGCGATCCAACACTTTTTTAAAACCAGATCCATTTCTTTACTACATCACTCTCAAATGATATTAGAAATGATTGAGATTTGCCTCAAAAATAATTTTTTCATTTTTAATGATATCATCTACAAGCAGTCACAGGGCACAGCGATGGGAACCTGCTTCGCCCCCAGCTATGCGAACCTGTTCATGGGCTGGTGGGAGGAGCAGGTGGTGGCCAACATGCAGGAATTTAACAACGTTGCCCTGTGGCTGCGATATATTGATGATATTTTTTTCATCTGGTGTGGTGATGAGGATTCTGTTCGAATCTTTATTGACAAACTAAACCGGAACACTTGCAATCTACAGTTCACTGAAAATATCAGTAAAAACTCAATGGAATTTCTGGATGTCCGCCTAGAAGTCATTAATAACCATCTGACTTCGAAATTATTCCGCAAAGATACGGCGGGTAACAGCATTTTGAATGCCAACAGCAGTCATCCAGGGAGCCTGGTACGAAGCATCCCGTATGGGGAATTGCTACGAGCCAAGAGGAACTGTAGCACCAAGGAGGCATATGAAAGGGAGATGGTAACTATGGGCTAGAGATTCAGGGAGAGAGGCTACAGTGCCAAAACTGTGAAAGATGCTATTTCCAGGGTGGAAACAAAAACCCGTGATGAACTCATTTATCCCAAACAGAAAGAAACAAAAGAAGAAAAAATCAGATTTATCACCACGTTTTCAGGTCAAGCTGCCGAAATACGCAAGGTTTTTAGAAAACACTGGCATGTGCTACTCACAGATGAACATCTTAAACAAGATCTGAGTAGCAACCCACAGATCACATTCAGAAAAAGTCGTTGTTTGGCTGATGAGCTAAGCTGCAGCTACATCACAAACAATGAGGATGATCTTAAGAATAAGGATGGGGGCTTCAAATGTTGTCAGAAATGCAAAGCGTGCAGAAACAGCACTGATTGTGCTAAGTTACAGGTACCTAATTCCAAAAGGGAATTCACAATAAAAAAGCAACTCACATGTAACTCCAATCACTGCGTGTATGTGTTGATCTGCCCTTGTGCAAAATGGTACATCGGCAGTACCAAACATGCAGCAAAAAAACGTGTTTTAGAGCACTTACGGGCTATACGCAACAATAACCGAGCGTATCCTGTAGCTAGGCATTTCTTTGATCAGCATTTTCAAGACGAAACCAAGATGCGTATGGTTGTTATTGATTCTGTAAATCTGGGAATGAGAGGTGGTAATCGGGAATTATCGTTGAGGCAATTAGAATCCCGGTATATTGTGGATTTGAAAGCCTCGCACCTAAGGGCTTAAATATGAGCGAGGAATTAGCCGTACATCTGCATGAATAAAGTACAAATGAAGGTTGAGCTTAAGCTGTTGAAGACTCATTTTAAATTTTGAATTTTATATTTGTTTATATTTCAGACGGTGTTTCACGAACATTGAGGAAGGATGTCACACTTACTGTAATGATTATTTGCATCACGTCTTATTATTCGCTAGGTGATATTAGGGTTCTAACTCAATATGAATTTGAATTCTTGGTTGATTGTTTTTTGCCTTTTAACCCCACTTGGGGAGCACAAGTGTATGTAATTTTTACTATATGTATACTGTGAGGCAGTCCTATCAGAAGGCCTCTTTTGACCTAGGATAGACATGTCAATAACAAATCCTGTCTTAATATTGAGTTATGTAGAGTTTATTGTTCGCATGATTTTTGCATTAACCAGAGACTATTTTGGTCCCGCCCACTTGGGCGATTGGACAACAAAAGACAACGTAATTCACGTCATCAGGAAGTTTGACTTATTCTCCTTAGGGTCCAGCCTTATAGAGGCAGACACAATTTGAATGAATACAAGGGCTTACGACAATTTGACATTGTTATATACAGTTACCGGTGAAAGACAGGTTACTCGATATTAAATGTGTAATTACTACGTGTTTACGTCCACTCGGGCGATTTAATACATGATTTTCGATAATCGTTAACACAATTGAATATTTCAGGTCTGCCAATATGTATTTTTTTGAATTTGCAAACATTTTGTTATCATTTGTATGTATTGATTTCATTCAGACAATGTTACAAGATGGCCGCCAGAGTAACATTCTTCCTGCTGTCATGTGCAAGCCCGTCTTTTAATGAACTAATGTATTTAAACATGGTGGTTTGTTTGCACTTTCGAGCGTGATCAAGCCGTAAAGGTGAAACGCGTCGTTTTTGCACTTGAACATTAAAGTATCTGCATGCAGCTTCGGAGTCCGAGTTTATTTTCGTGACGGCGAGAGTGGGTGTTTTCATATATATATATATATATATTATCTACTGGCGGTCACCAGTAGATAGTTATAGTTAGGACCGTGTTTCCATAGGAAATCCGCAACATTCTATTTGGAATAACTTTAGCGCCGGTTGACGAATCCTCGCGAAATTTTCAAAATAGGTGCGGTGCTCTGCTCCACTCCTACCCTGAAAGTCTCGGGGGGATTCGTCAAGCGGGGGCTGAGAAAAAAGGGGGGTCCCAAAACACGTTTTCCCCATGCAATTTTCCATAGGGACCTTTAGTCCAAGGTACAGCCTGAACGGCTGAACAGAATTACTTGAAATTTGGCAGAGAGGTAGTCCTCAGGTCAGGGATATGCCTTTTGCAGGTCTGGTGTCAATCTGTTCAGTAGTTCCTGAGAAAATCAAAAGTAAAATCATATATATATATGTGGGCGGAGCCTAACCACACATCTCATCCTGAGATCTGATTGGCTGTCAGCACTTCATCCAAGAAGTGTTGGCAGCCATCTTGGGACCAATATACATGATAGCACCTCATTAAAAAGCATTGCAGTTAATAGAAGGTTTTAAGACTTTAGTTACATTATAAATCATTTGTTGATGGTACCATACTCATTTTAGGAATTGTGGTATGTTCTAAGGTCATTTCACCATGTGAAAAAGCCTTCTGCTGGGATATCATGATTGAGATAAAAATATTTTCTCATGCTTTTCCCACAGAGGTTTGGAAGGTGATCTATAAGCTAAACTGAGAGCTTATTTTCTGTTAATTCACATTATCTTTCTCAGTCATGTGAGAATGAAGTCTGACATTCTCAGTAAAACATGTACATCCAAAAAGGGCAGAGACTGTCAGTTGATTCCTTTGTGTTCTACTGCAGCTTCCCAGAGTGTTCCAAAGAACAACTAGAGCGCTAACAGTCCTACTTATGACAAATGTATGGCACACCTGAAGCCATCTTGATTGGAATAAAGTGGTAACTCTTAAAACATTTAATTTGGAAAGGAACAAAATGAGGGGGTTCATTTTGCCATATAAAGTATGATTAGTGCTGCAGAAAGAAAAATTAGGGCACATTTTGACTTCTCAAATCCTCTTCTATTTCATTAAAAAATTCTGATATGCAGACTGAAACATGCACTTTGAATACCAGCAGCAAACTTCCCTGGTGAGCAGTAGCTTTACTACAGTGATCTAATGAGCAACTAGAGGGCTACCATTCAGAATTTATGGCAAATGTGTGACACATCTGAATGCCTTCTTGATGGAACCAAAGTAAACAAGCATTGAAAATGCAATAGGTCTCACCCTCGTTTAAGTTAAAGCAATTCTGTTTGTAATTAGGTGGTTTTTTAGCTTTGCTTTTATTAGTATTTTTCAAACTTTCATGTACATAACATACATATGCATGCATATATGTATATGTATATGTATGCATGCATTTATATTTGTATTTGTATAGATATGCAGAATATATATATGTTTATATATGTATGTATATATTTATATACACATACATATATATAAATGCATATGCATATATATGCACATATATATGTGCATATGTGCGCATGTAGAGAGAGGTAGAGAGAGGTAGAGAGGTAGAGGTGAGAGAGTAGTAGAGAGTGAGTAGTAGAGAGTAGTAGAGAGTGAGTAGCAGAGAGAGAGTATTAGAAAGTAGTAGAGAGTGAGTAGTAGAGTGAGTAGTAGAGAGTAGTAGCGAGAGAGTAGTAGAGAGTGAGTAGTAGAGAGTAGTAGAGAGTGAGTAGTAGAGATTGAGTAGTAGAGTGAGTAGTAGAGAGTAGTAGAGAGTAGTAGAGAGAGAGAGTAGTAGAGAGTGAGTAGTAGAGAGTAGTAGAGAGTGAGTAGCAGAGAGTAGTAGAGCGTGAGTAGTAGAGAGTGAGTAGTAGAGAGAGAGTAGTAGAGAGTGAGTAGTAGAGAGTAGTAGAGAGTGAGTAGTAGAGAGTGAGTAGTAGAGAGTAGTAGAGAGTGAGTAATAGAGAGTGAGTATTAGAGAGTGAGTAGTAGAGAGTAGTAGAGAATAGTAGAGAGTGAGTAGTAGAGAGTAGCAGAGAGTAGTAGAGAGTGAGTAGTAGAGAGTAGTAGCGAGTGAGTAGTAGAGAGTGAGTAGTAGAGTGAGTAGCAGAGAGAGAGTATTAGAGAGTAGTAGAGAGTGATTAGTAGAGTGAGTAGTAGAGAGTAGTAAAGAGAGAGTAGTAGAGAGTGAGTAGTAGAGAGAAGTAGAGAGTGAGTAGTAGAGTGAGTAGTAGAGTGAGTAGTAGAGAGTAGTAGAGAGAGAGTAGTAGAGAGTGAGTAGTAGAGAGTGAGTAGCAGAGAGTGAGTAGTAGAGAGAGAGAAGTAGAGTGAGTAGTAGAGAGTAGTAGGGAGTGAGTAGTAGAGAGTAGTAGAGAGTGAGTAGTAGAGAGTGAGTAGTAGAGAGAGAGTAGTAGAGAGTAGTAGAGTAGTAGAGTGAGTAGTAGAGAGTAGTGGAGTAGTAGAGAGTGAGTAGTTGAGAGTAGTAGAGAGTGAGTAGTAGAGTGGGTAGTAGAGAGTAGTAGAGAGTGAGCAGTAGAGTGAGTACTAGAGAGTAGTAGAGAGCGAGTAGTAGAGAGCAAGTAGTAGAGAGTGTGTAGTAGATAGTGAGTAGTAGAGAGTAGTAGAGAGTGAGTAGTAGAAAGAGTAGTAGAGAGTGAGAAGTAGAGAGAGTAAGAGAGAGTAGTAGAGTAGTAGAGAGTGAGTAGTAGAGTGAGTAGTAGAGAATAGTTGAGAGCTAGTAGTAGAGAGTGAGTAGTGGAGAGTGAGCAGTAGAGAGTAGTAGAGAGTGAGTAGTAGAGAGTCAGTAGTAGAGAGTGAATAGTAGAGAGTAGTAGAGAGTAAGTAGTAGAGAGAGAGAGTAGTAGAGAGAGTAGTAGAGAGTGAGCAGTAGAGTAGTAGAGAGTGAGTAGTAGAGAGTGAGTAGTAGAGAGAGTAGTTGAGTAGTAGAGAATGAGTAGTATAGAGTGAGTAGTACAGAGTAGTAGAGAGCGAGTAGTAGAGAGAGAGTAGTAGAGAGTGAGTAGTAGAGATTAGTAGAATGAGTGTTAGAGAGTGAGTAGTAGAGAGAGAGTAGTAGAGAGTGAGTAGTAGATAGTGAGTAGTAGAGAGTAGTACAGAGTGAGTAGTAGAGAGTAAATAGTAGAGAGTAGTAGAGTAGTTGAGAGTGAGTGGTAGAGAGTAGTGGAGAGTAGTAGAGTGAGTAGTAGAGAGTAGTACAGAGTGAGTAGTAGTGAGTGAATAGTAGAGAGTAGTAGAGTAGTTGAGAGTGAGTGGTAGAGAGTAGTAGAGAGTAGTAGAGTGAGTAGTAGAGAGTTGTAGAGAGTGAGTAGTAGAGAGTCAATAGTAGAGAGTAGTAGAGAGTGAGTAGTAGAGAGAGAGTACTTAGAGAGTGAGTAGTAGAGAGTGAGTAGAAGAGAGTGAGTAGTAGAGAGTAGTAGAGAGTGTGTAGTAGAGAGTAGTAGAGAGTGAGTAGTAACAAGTGAGTAGTAGAGAGTAGTAGAGAGTGATTAGTAGAGAGTGCGTACTAGAGAGTAGTAGAGATGAGTAGTAGAGAGTAGTAGAGAGTAGTCAGTCACTGTCAGTCAGTGTCATTCAATGTCAGTCAGTTAGTGTCAGTGTCAGTCAGTCAGTGTCAGTCAGTCAGTTAGTGTCAGTCAATCAGTGTCAATCAGTCTCAGTCAATCAGTGTCAGTCAGTGTCAGTCAGTCAGTGTCAGTCAATCAGTGTCAGTAGGTGTCAGTCAGTCAGTGTCAGTCCGTCAGTCAATGTCAGTCAATGTCAGTCAATCAGTGTCATTCATTGTCAGTCAGTCAGTTTCAGTCAATCAGTGTCAATCAGTGTCAGTGTCAGTCAGTGTCAGTGTCAGTCAATCATTGTCACTCAGTGTCAATCAGTCAGTGTCAGTCAGTCAGTGTCAGCTAGAGCAGCTCTGCTGGCCTGGTTCTCTGGCTCTACAGCAGGTCTGCTGACCTGGTTCTCTGGCTCTAGAGCAGGTCTGCTGACCTGGTTCTCTGGCTCTAGAGCAGCTCTGCTGACCTGGTTCACTGGCTCTAAAGCAGCTCTGCTGACCTGGTTCTATGGCTCTAAAGCAGTTCTGCTGACATGGTTCTCTGGCTCTGGAGCAGCTCTGCTGACCTGGTTCTCTCCCTCTAAAGCAGCTCTGCTGACCTGGTTTCTCTGGCTCTACAGCAGCTCTGCTGACCTGGTTCTCTGGCTCTAGAGCAGCTCTGCTGATCTGGTTCTCTGGCTCTACAACAGCTCTGCTGACCTGGTTCTCTGGCTCTAAAGCAGCTCTGCTGACCCGGTTCTATGGCTCTAAAGCAGTTCTGCTGACCTGGTTCTCTGGCTCTAGAGCAGCTCTGCTGACCTGGTCCCTTGGCTCTACAGCAGCTCTGCTGACCTGGTTCTGAGGCTCCAGAGCAGCGCTGTTGACCCGGTTCTGAGGCTCTAGAGCAGCTCTGCTGACCTGGTTCTCTGGCTCTAAAGCAGCTCTGCTGACCTGGTTCTATGACTATAAAGCAGCTCTGCTGACCTGGTTCTCTGGCTCAAGAGCAACTCTGCTGACCTGGTTCCATGGCTCTAAAGCAGCTCTGCTGACCTGGTTCTCTCCCTCTAAATCAGCTCTGCTGACCTGGTTCTCTGGCTCTAAAGCAGTTCTGCTGACCTGGTTCTCTGCCTCTAGAGCAGCTCTGCTGACCTGGTTCTATGGCTCTGAAGCAGCTCTGCTGACCTGGTTCGCTGGCTCTAGAGCAGCTCTGCTGACCTGGTTCTCTGGCTCTAAAGCAGCTCTGCTGACCTGGTTCTCTTCCTCTAAAGAGCTCTGTTGACCTGGTTCTATGGCTCTAAAGCAGCTCTGCTGACCTGGTTTCTCTGGCTCTACAGCAGCTTTGCTGACCTGGTTCTCGGCCTCTAGAGCAGCTCTGCTGACCTGGGTCTCTGGCTCTAGAGCAGCTCTGCTGACCTGGGTCTCTGGTTCTAGAGCAGCTCTGCTGACCTGCTTCTTAGGTTCTAGAGCAGCTCTGCTGACCTGGTTCTCTGGCTCTACAACGGCTCTGCTGACCTGGTTTCTCTGGCTCTACAGCAGCTCTGCTTACCTGGTCCTCTGCACTCACGATGCACGCACCGACTTCGCGAAAATATATTTAAAAATATTTTTTTAAGTTTATTATAAGTACAAATATATTATTTTTATGAATATCTTTGATAACCTCTTGCCCTAATATTATATTAATGACACATACACATCATTTTGGAACATAATTTTTTTTTGCGGGAGTCGCGCACCCAGTTCGCCCCAGCATGTATATGACATCACGCGGGACCCGCAACCTCGCAAGCATCTCGTACCATAATGCGCATGTGCCTCGAATGCTCGGGAGCAGGAGTCGCGGACTGGTCGCATACCAATCACGCACATCACGTAATATTAAATGTATATGATGTAACTGAAAAACACACAGCCGTCACACACCGTACGCGGATCCTTTATGACTTTTCTAAAATGGCAGCTAGAATGCGCGCACCCACCGTGATGTGTATGCTTTGAGTGCGCGACTGAATTTTTTTGGGATTTTTTCTTTTTTTTAAAGAAAATAATATAAATATATTTAAATAAAAATGAAAACAAGAACATTAATCAATATTTCAGTTTGAATTTTTTTTTGTGCAATTTTCAGAAAAATATATAATGTTATTTAATGAATAAAATATTTATAAAGAAACAGTTAAAAAACTGTAGAAAATCAGTACTAAACATTGGAATAAATACTATCACACTTAAAAATTACCATTTAAAAAACCTTTGAAATTCACTGAAAAAAACATAGGTTTTAGAGACGTTATAGTTAGAAATTAGCAATTATAAAGAGCTTTGAAATTCACTGAAAAAAACATATGATTCAGAGACGTTATAGTTGGAAAATAGCATTTAAAAAACCTTAGAAGTTCATTGAAAAAATCATAGGTTTCAGGGGTGTTATAGTTAGATGGCCATTTCACTCGTACAAAACCATAGAAATTCATCCGTTATAGTTAGTTCTGCTAACTATAACTCGCGCGCCCGCAATGCACTGCTGATGATGTCACATATTGCATCATTCATGACATGGTCAGTGACATCACTGATGACATCACTGATGACATCTCAAATGACATCACTGATGACATCACCCACGTGACAATTTGATACACCTCATCATACACTAGTATAACCTTTCATCACTCACTGTAAAATACAGAGTACCATATTTGAAACCATTGACATACCAATACCAGTTACTACATACCCACTGACTGATTCCTAAGTCTACACACACAACTCCCCATTCAACAACAGAATCATTTATACATGCAGTCACTAATTAATAGAACACTAGCAAATGCACTTATACACATATATAGACATTGACACATCAGCAGTCATCTTAGTCGGTTATGCAGTCATCCTGCTCACTCATGAAAAAAATTAATCACACTTACATTTACTCACTTACACAATTATCCAACAACACCTCATTTATTCAAACCCATACTAACCCATAGTTAATATGTTAAAAAATCACCATTATAATTATACACTCATTCATATAGTTACTCTCATAATCACTGACTTACACATACTTATTTATATACACCAACTCTCACATACAATGCCATTTATTTTTTTACTTTGTTGAAGATGTACAACTAAAACATATATTTGCTCACCAACACAAAAATAAATACACTGAGTCACCCAAACAACTGTTTCCACATGCACTCTTAAACCTATACACCTAGTCAATCAACCATTCACACATCTATGCATAGTTACACACACCCCATCCAACCACACACAAACTCAGTGTCCCATACAAATACGCACCCAACTAATCAATAACTAATATACACACTTATGTAGTTAGTGACCAACTGAGGCAGCATGTTATACAACAACAGAGACAGTGCTGCAAACATTAACATAGTTTAGTTACTAATCCATGTATTAAGTGAGACACGTTTAATTACTCACTTAAACAGACAGTCAGACAGCTACTAAATCCTCCATCCAGACAGTTATATATCCACTCAATCTTCAATACAGATTGGTATATATATAATACATATTTAAATTTCAAACAAAACCACATTCACTGGATGATGTCATCAGTGATGTCATTTGAGATGTCATCAGTGATGTCATCAGTGATGTCACTGACCATGTCATGAATGATGCAATATGCGACATCATCAGCAGTGCATTGTGGGCACGCGAGTTATAGTTAGCAGAACTAACTATAACGGAGGAATTTCTATGGTTTTGTACGAGTGAAATGGGCAGCTAACTATAACATCCCTGAAACCTACGGTTTTTTCTGTGAATATATATATATATATTACCTACTGGTGGTCGCCAGTAGGTAGTAATAGTTAGGACCAAGTTTCCATAAGAAGAGCATTTTTTGTTTTCCTTATAAATTTGGCGTCGTTTGATGAATCTTCATGACATTTTCCAAGCTAATTCTTTGTTCATATCAGCTTCTATTTGGGAAGCTTGGAGATGATTCGTCAAGGGGGGGCCGAGAAAAAAGGGGGGTCCCGAAACATGTTTTCTCCATGTTAATTTCCATAGGAAACATTAGACAAGGCTACAGGTCTAACGGGAGAATGGAATTACCCCAAATTTGGCAGGGAGAAGGGTCTTGGTCTCGAAAGCACGCTTTTGTTTATTTGGTGTAAATCCGTTAAGCAGTTTTGGAGAAGTATCGAAATTTACAGATATCGATATTTGGGAATTCTGCCATTTGATTGGCTGAGGCGTTACGAGCACGAGCTTGCTGCTTATTGGCGGTGAGCGGTGCGAGCGGTTGCAACTCGGAAGTGTTGGCCGCCATTTTGTGATTCTGTCGAGACGAGTAAGGGACAAAAAGGGTGAAAAAAGTAGGAAAGGGGAGGGTAGGACCACTGTAACGTCTGTGGGGTGTTTAGGGTGTGCTATACAGGGAGTGTGAAGCAAAGTATTTAGTCCTACCGGTGCTGTTTTGCTGAGAGTGTGAGGGTGCTGAAGTGAGGTGCTGGTACACTCGGGGATGAAAGCGTGCGCCTAATCCGTGAGATGAGTGCTGTAAACTTATGTGCTGAAGTATTTATCCCTACCGGTGTGAAAGTGCTGTTTTGCGGAGAGTGAGATGGTGCTGAGGTGAGGTGCCGCTACATTCGGAGGTGAAAGCGTACACCTAAACCGTGAGCTGAGTGGTGTAAACTGATGTTGGTCTGGGCGCTGTAGCATACTGGCTGATGTAGGACAGCTGTGCAGGTGGTGTTGGTATGCGTTTAGAGTATAGCGGGAGTGGGAAGCAAACTACTCACTGGTACTGTTCTGAAGACTCGGGGATGAAACGGTGAGCGTAAGCCGTGAGCTGATTGCTGTAAAGTGATGTGTGTGGGTGCTGTAGGATACTGGCCACTTTAGCATATCTGTGTAAGTAGTGTTAGTATGAGTTTATACGATACAGGGAGTGGGAAGCAAACTACTCACCTCTACTTTCTGAAGGCTCGAATGCAGTGTTTTAGGAAGCAGGAATAAAGAAATAATTGTGAAGAATATAATGCAGAATGTTGCAATGCCACAGAAGAGCAATGGTGAAATCAGGTGTGTCTAAGAAAGTGGGTGTGTGTAATAGGAAGGAGGAATAAAGACATAATCGTGAAGAATATTATGCAGAATGTTACAATGCCACAGAAGAGAAATTGTGAAATCCGGTGTGTCTAAGAAAGTGGCTGTTTGTTGTAAAGCGATGGAGTCTGAAAGTTATATAAAGAGTGTCTTTATTTAAGTGCCATAAATGGATCCACTGGTGCAAGAGGTAAGGCATTCAGTTGAGGCAAATTCCAACCGCTTCTGCTGTATTCAAACGTAAGCTCCTGCATCAGTGAATTCCACATTACATGTTACAGTTCCATGTGACATAAACAGTACCTATTACACTTAAATGACTCGAAATTCTATAATGAAAATAAAGGTAGGATACGATTAGCACATGTATCCTTTAAGAAAAGAAACAAAAAAAAATTGCAAAGTGTAATCATCAAACTTCTTCGGTACCCTGGTACTCTTTTTTTGCAACACAAAATTATCAACAGTAGAACATTCAGCAATCTCTTGTACGGTAGATTCAATCTGGTGCGTGTCAGAATTGGTAATAGTTCTAGTCACATCGGAACTTTGAGGAGGAACACAAAATTGTGCTTCTGAGAAGCACATTAGGTACCCTTCTCGTCAAACCATACATTATTGTCTTTAGCTCTTTGAAAAAAAATTCTTGTGCAAAGAGCTAAGGCATCGAGCTGAGGCAAACTCCAACCGATTCTGTTATATTCAAATCTGCAGCTTCTGCATTAGTGAATTCCACATTACATGTAACAGTTCCATGTGACATAAACAAAAGCTATTAGAAATGAATGACTCAATTCTATAATGAAAATAAAGGTAGGATACGAATAGCACAGAGTTCAAATGCCTGAGCGTACTTAGAAAGTTATTATATGAAAATAGTTCAATTGAAGTGTGTTAAAAAAATTGAAAGGAAAAAGTCAAAAAAGTTGGTAAAAATCAATCCAAGAAGAACGTGAATTTCTTATAAGTGTTGGAGATTGCAGTCCAGAAGATCTTCAGCGGCTTGAGATGCGTAATGTTCCAAGAGGTCATTGTTGCCATCATGTAAGAAAAGGGAAGCGATCCAATTCATACCTTCGAAGGGACAGTAATGTTCTTCGAATGTTGGAGCGGGAATTTGAATTGGCAGGCAATCTGCGATGTTGTCAAAGGTCGTATGTTGCAGTAGATCTTTCGCGGCTTCGCAGAAATCCCATTCCGCCACGATACCTTTTTGCGTTGCATCCGCCATTGCTCTACTGCCTGAACAATCGAGTTCATGGTTTTCAAGATACTCCATTACCTGCTGGATATCGGGAGCGATTGTTGGGATTTTGGCAAGGCATACATCCATTCGCCAGTCGAATGGGAAAGTTTTGCAATAGAAAGATGATTGGACGCACATTGGATATGTGTAAATAAATGTCATGTTGTAGATGGCTCCGATAATAGATAGAGGCAGGCAGCCGAAAAGTAGTTAAATTTTTATACGGTATTGATGTAGCTTCGCGTAGAGGCATACTTTGTCAGAGATGCTTGTTACCATAGGGAGCGCAGTAATTTTTTACAAGCAAAAATAGTAGTAGGATGGCCGCAAAGAGAGCAAAAATTTTGGGCACTGTTCCTGTTATTCCAGAGATGATCGAATGAATGAAGTGTGGTATTATACCAAAAACTGTTTGAAAGACTGTGAGAAGGCCAGAGGAGACCGTATTAAAAAAGTGTGCCAGACCTTGAGTGTGAGATGTGTTGGAAATTGGGTAACAATTCACAAAGTGTAATGGGAGGTTCGAATTTAAAAGGGACTGTATTTTACTGGAAGTTTGTGCTATCTGCAGGCGATATATTTCTTTTGCAGACGTGAGGGACACTTCTGTTCTGAAGAAAAGTGCTTTAGTGTGGTTAGTTTAATGAAATCTGTTTGCAAAGTAGGGATTCAAGGCCAAGTTGAAGTTTGGGAGTTAGTTTGAGTGAGTGGGAATAGACATTGCTACAGGAAGTTACTCGGTTTGAAACAGTAAGGACATATGGTATGCCACCTCACATTCCCTAGGAGTGCATGTTATTGAGAAGCAGATAATTGCCGTTAGAAAGCTGTGTGAATGTTGGTGTGATTGTGGGAGTTGGCGGGCTTTCAAGAAAGCAGGCAAGATTGGGGGCTGTAAGCTTAGAAGTGTCATGCAGTTGGAAATTCTTGCATAGTAATGAATGACTGCCATTGTGGTCACAGTTTGCACCTGTGAGAAAAACTTCTGTATGCTCTTTAAGACAGCGATATGTAAATGTGAGAAACCACTGCTCACGAATAAACGCGCTACCTTATATAATCGCATTCAACATGACAAACAACATCTACACCAATCAGACACAATGACACTACGTACTGTGGGAACCGTGGCTAGTCATGTACACAAAGCAAACATGTCATAGTACCTCTGTTACACAATGGAAGAGATGGGAGGAAAGTATGTGCGAAGGTGGCAAGTGATTCTCGATTATAAAAGTATACAATGGAAAGTGTTGAGGGGATGTTGCGGACAGACTTGAGTATGCAGAGCACACACATGTACATGTGAACATACACTGATGGTCTATAGAGTGGAGTAGATAGTGGATGGAACCATAATAGTACAGTCAGAAGGGAACCATAGGTTTCAGGGACCTTATAGTTAGTTGGACATTTCACCCATAGAAACCCATAGAAATTCCCCTGTTATAGTTAGTTGAGCTAACTATAACTCGTGCCCCCGCAATGCACTGCAGATGACGTCACATATTACATCATTCAAGACAAATTTTCGGGTGGTGCATGATTCCGCGGCTGGGAGGCCGCGTGTACATCAAAGCTCCAAGGTTCCCACCTGTGGAGACGCACTCTGATATCCACTGCAGCAACCTTCATGAGGTAAAAGCCGGATCGGCGAGCAGATCCAGTTTACAGCATACCTGTCGATTCACGCCTGACGCATTTCGTGTTCATTGCACTCTTCAGAGGCGCAACAGTCATTTTGGCATAGAGGCCACACCTCCCACTATGAAATATGAGCCCTCCAATGGGCAACTAGAATGAGTCTGCGTTGGTTTGTGGGTTTAGTGGTGTGTGCCTCAGTTATGTGCCGCTGTCTGAGACATTTCATGCCCACCAATGGGCCTCCACTTGCACATCCGGCTTGTCAGTCCTCCATGGATGCCTCCACATTGAGACTCCGTGATACAGAGCAAATCGCGGCTGGGAGGCCGCGTGTACATCAAAGCTCCAAGGTTCCCACCTCATAACAAATAAGTCTCCCAAGATGGCCACCAGAGACAAAAGAGCCCAAATGTAGCACAAATATCACCCAGATGTGGCCCAAGTATAGCCCAATGACAGAATGTCCCAGAGTGTTCTTAAGAACAAACAGAGCGCTTACTGTCTTACTTATGACAAAAGTATGGCACACCTGAAGCCATCTTGATTGGAATAAACTGGTAACACTTAAAACATTTAATTTAAAAAGGAACACAATGAGTGGGTTCATTTTGCCATAGAAATTATGATTAGTGCTGAAGAAAGAAACATGAGGGCACATTTTGAGTGACTTCTCAAATCCTCTTCTATTTCATTAAAAAATTCCGACATGCAGACTGAAAAATGCACTTTTAATACCAGCAGCAGACATCTGTGGTGAGTAGCAGCTTTACTACAGTGATCTAATGAGCAACTAGAGTGCTAACATTCTGAATTTATGGCAAATGTGTGACATATCCGAATACCTTTGGAATCAAAGTAAAAAACTGAAAGTATTTCCTACTGAGGAGACTGCAGTAAATGAGGAAATTAGGAAACTTCATAACAAATAAGTCTGCCAAGATGGCCACCAGAGACAAAAGAGCCCAAATGTAGCCCAAATATCACCCAGATGTAGCCCAAGTATAGCCCAATGACAGAATGTCCCAGAGTGTTCTTAAAAACAACTAGAGCGCTTACTGTCTTCATTATGACAAAAGTATGGCACACCTGAAGCCATCTTGATTGGAATAAACTGGTAACACTTAAAACATTTAATTTAAAAAGGAACACAATGTTCATTTTGCCATAGAAATTATGATTAATGCTGAAGAAAGAAAATGAGGGCACATTTTGAGTGACTTCTCAAATCCTCTTCTATTTCATTAAAAAATTCTGACATGCAGACTGAAACATGCACATTTAATACCAGGAGCAGACTTCCATGGTGAACAGTAGTTTTACTACAGTGATCTAATGAGCAACTAGAGTGCTAACATTCAGAATTTAAGGCAAATGTGTGACATATCTGAATACCTTCATGATGGAATCAAAGTAAAAAACTGAAAGCATTTCCTACTGAGGAGACTGCAGTACATGAGGAAATTAGGAAACTTCATAACAAATAAATCTCCCAAGATGGCCACCGGAGACAAAAGAGCCCAAATGTAGCCCAAAATCACCCAGATGTAGCCCAAATATAGCCCAATGACAGAAGTGTGCAAAACACTTATTATTTTGTGTGTTCGCAGTGTTATATAGTGCAGACTTGTCAGGTATTGGAGTGCTTTACATGAGCATTGGTTACATCACACAAGAACAAATTCATTTGGTTGTAGACATGGGGAGACTAAGTGATTTGACCAGAATCACAGAATGTCGAGCTGAAGCAGAAACTCCAAACTGGTTCCCCAGTTGCAAAGTCTGCAGTTCTGGAAGTAACACCACATCCTCTCCCCTAAGTGCAACATTTAATCAAGTGGTCAACTGGATAAAAAAACATAAAGGTAACAAATAATTTAAAAGTGCTTTCTCGCTATTTGAAAACTCAGAAAATATGTCCTTATTTTAGTCTTTTAGAGCACTGACCATAATTTCGATGCCAATAAGACCCTCTCATATATGTAATTTCTAAAGGAAATGCTCTAGGTATTACAGTTTTGATCACATCAAGATGACGTCAGGCGTTCCACACTTTTGTAATAAATATAGAATGTTAGCAATCTAGTTGTTCATTAGGATACTGTTGAGGGGCAGAGGCTAGGGGCACGGACTCTGAAAATTGAAGGCAGGTAGGAGGGTGCAAAGGCAACAATTTAACCACACTGAGCAGGCAGGAAGGGCCGTGGCAGCACAACAGACTATGGAGGGCAGTGGAAAGGGGGGCAGGGGCAACAAACCAACAATACAGGACTTGCAAGAGAGGCTGTGGCAATGTAATAGACCATTGTGGGCAGAAGGAAGAGGCAATGGTAGTACAACCATACATGCCAACAGACCCGATTCAGCCAGGAAACGTCCAATGTTTTTAAGCGCAAATGGGCTTTATTTTATCTGTCTCCTGTCTACAATCTCCTCTTTTTCAATGTAACTCAAAGGGGAAAATCAATACCCCAGTTTTTTTTTCAAAATCTCCCTCTTACCAAGTTCAAAATGTTCGCAAGTATGGTACATTGGATCATGGAATGAAATGGGGTAGGGACATGGACTTGGATAACATGGCAAGTAGGAGGGTTGGTGGCAGCACAATGACTATGATGGGCAAGAAGGAGAGTGCAGGGGCATGCACAAAGGACGATGGAGTATAAAAGGGAGGGTCAGGACCTGGACACAGACAAGAGAGTTCAGGGGAAGGGTCCTCACAACAGACCGCACGGGGCAGGCAGGAGGAGCAGTTGCAGCAAAACAGACCAGGGAGGGCAGAAGGGAGTGGCAGTAAAATGGACCACAGAGGACAGGAGGAAGGGGATAGGGGCATGGAAAGTGGACAGGCAGGGTGGAGGTGGCAGGGACAGGTTACATTCATCTGACAATGCTAGGCAGGTGGGAGGGGGGTGGCAGCTCAACACAACACTCAGAGTAGATAGTTGTGGCAGGTCCATGGAACATGGTGGGCAAAAAGGATGGGTCAGGGGCATGCACAAAGACATCGGAGGGCAGGGGGAAGGAGAATAGGGGCAGCAAGCTAAGCACAGAGTTTAAGCAGGAGGTCAATGATGGGGCATAGAATTGGGCAATGGAGGGCAGGAGGAGTGGACTGGTACATCATACTAAATTGAGGGCAGTGGCAGCACATCAGACCATGCATGGCAGGAGGGAGGAGGCTAGTCCATGGATTCACACAACAGAGGATAGGGAGGAGGGGGATGGGGCAGCAAGCTAACTATTTAGAGAAGGCGGGTATTAGGAACTTTATTGTTTTTAAAACGTGTGTCTGTGCGAACTACTTAAAATATGAACAAGTATGCAGCATAATCTCACTTTTATTCAGAAAGAAGAGGACGTTTGTGACTGTGACTCCGGGCTCACTTGGCAGAAACACCCCCTGACCCTCCACCCCCATCGCAAAATGTAATGCCCGTGAAAAGGGTAGGTGAACACAGTGTTATGTAGAACATAGTCCTGAGAGCACGATTGAAAATGAAAACTAGATATAGTGTATGGTATAAACTATGCACCAAAAAGTGTGATATAAGATGAACCGGGCGTGAAATATAATATGCAATACATTGTGCGCAATGACAGATTCATTGGAGAGCGCGAGATAGCACAGGCACTAGCGCGTGCTATGCGATATGCGCCTTGGAGTGTAATATGCACAGGGCAGTGTTGTGTAACCTAACTAGTCTCTAAAGTTGTAATATAAAATATGTGCTGGGGAGTGTAACGTTGCATATGCACTGTGACAAAGATATGGATCCCAGATTGTAATATGTATGGCATAGCACTGTGCGTTATAACATAGGCATTGAGGAAGGCACGTTAGATGGGGCAATATAACCCGTGCGAAGACAAGTTTGGCATGACATATTCACGGGGTGGTGTTACAGTGCACATGGGCTAGAGAGTGTCATAGCATATGCACTAGCTAGTGGAATACAACACAGAGGTGTGTGGCACTCAGCAGGCAATGGTGGGTGTAACACAGCATTGGGCTCTGCCAGGAGCGCGCTGTGACTCTCAAGTGATGTTCGTCCCCTTTCCAGAGAGTAAAATAAAAAGTATTACACATCCGGCAGTGGATGTGTGTTTTATTAACCGTGAGGGGGGTTTCTTGCATAGTTTTGGTCGAATTTTTGTCGAATCCCCTTTGAATGGCTTGGTGTGCATGTGTATTAAATGTGCCCGTCAATAGCTACCCATGTTTGTATAAATAAACAACAAGGGTGTCTACCGGGATTAGGCACGGTAGGGCATCAGACATGTCAGAGCTTCACTAGTATTGTAAATACATTCCACGTGGATTCATTGTATGCATAGTCGCCTTTTAATGAATATCACGCAAATCGTCATGGTGATAGGTACGTACGGTTTGTCCAGCATGTCCTAGGTGTGTCTATAAATATATATATTTTTTAAATAATAAAAAACTGTGGCCGGCCCTGGGGATTGGGGTCAAAAAAATATAATTAGGAGACAGGCCCTGGGGGATTGGGTCATCAGGGCCAATACATTAGAATAAAAAGGGGAACCACACAGCCCCCCTTCTTAAAAAATTAAAATAAATAAAAGACTGGCATCTTACCGGAGGCCACGCCCCCTCCTTGCAGCACTCTGCAAACGCGCCCCCTGGCGAGTTGTAAGTTGGGGAATTAATTCCTCTTCAATACTGAGGGTCCCTGAGGGCCAACTAGCCCAACAGGCATCTCCAATATGCGCCAGGGAGCTGCGCTGCAGACAGGTGTTCTGAGGCCAAGCCCCTTTTTACACCTCTCTGCAACGCAGCTCTGTGGCGCTTACTGGAGGTACCTAATGGTCTAGTTTGACCCTAGGGACCCTTAGGATTCAAGGGGACTTAATCTCTCAACTTAGAACAGCCACAGGGCGGTTACACAGCGGTGAAGGGAGGGGACGGGGCCTGAGGTGACGTGTGCAAACACGCACTATGGCACGTTTTAAATTGGGGATATAATTTTCCTTCAATACTGAGGGCCCCTGGGGGCTAACTAGCCCACCAAGTGCTTCCAGTAAGCGCCACTGAGCTGCATTGCAGAGAGGTGGTCCAGGCCGTGCCACTTTTTACACCTCTCTGCAACGCAGCTCTGTGGCACTTACTGGAGGTACCTAGTGGGCTAGTTGGACCCTAGGGACCCTCAGGATTCAAATGAACTTAATCTCCCAACTAAAAACGGACACAGGGCGTGTTTACACAGTGGTGAAGGGAGGGGACGGGGCCTGAGTTAACGTGTGCAAAAATGCCCTGTGGCCTGTTTTAAGAGGTAGTTTTAATCCCCCTGCCCTATTAGATACTAGGGGCTTACAGAGGAGGTGATGCTAATCACAGGGGGACCCCAACGCATAATGTTCCCTAGTGTATGTAGGTATTTTCACTGTATTCTAAGTGTCTTTTAACATGGCACTGGCTCTAGGACTGGTTAGTCAGACTCAGTTACCACCAGTATCCGTCTGAAAAAGTTGAGGGTACAGGATGATTTTGCAACAAGGCTTCTTTCTGCTCTTCTCTTTGTTCTTTCTGCACGTTATCCTTCTTCCTGCACTTTTCTTCGTCTTTGAGGACTTCTGTTGCTTCTTTCTGCACTTCTTTTTTTTCTTTCTGTGCATTTTTTCTTCTTTCTTCACATGTCCTATCTCTGTAGGCATAGTTAGAAATTAGCATTTAAAAAACCTTTGAAATTCACAGAAAAACCCATAGGTTTCAGGCACGTTATAGTTAGGAATTAGCATTTAAAGAACCTCAGAAATTCACTGAAAAAACCATAGGTTTCAAGGGTGTTATAGTTAGCTGGACTTTTCACTTGTACAAAACCATTGAAATTCCCCCGTTATAGTTAGTTCAGCTAACTATAACTCGCGCCCCCGCAATGCACTGCTGATGACGTCACATATTACATCACTCATGACATGGTCAGTGACATCATTCATGACATCACTGATGACATCTCAAATGACATCACTGATGACATCACTGATGACATCATCCTTGTGATAGAGTGGCAGACCTCCTCTCACCCTAATATAACCTTTGATACACACATTCAAAAATAGAGACTAAACTTTTCAAAACAATGGACAAACCAATACCAGTTACAACAACCTCTTCAGTAATTCTAAGATCCACATACACATCCACTCATTCACCAACAGTCCTATACAGTCACTCATACATGTATTCACTCATCATATGTACTCATACACCTATACATCCTGTTACACAATGCCACTCATCCATAGAGTTACTCACACACATAGTCACTCATGCTAATAAAGAATCAAACACACATTTATTTGCATATACAGTTATCCACACACCACCACACTTACTTCTACGGAAACTTACACATACTTAGTCTTTTAAACAATCACTTATAGAAACACATACTTATTTATACAGGAACTCTTTCAATCTCTCACTCTCACATATACTCACTTATATACACCAATAGTCACATATACTAGTTTAAAACATATGTAGTTACTCATAAAGACACTATTGAGACAGTCATTCACTCACTAACACACCCATACACACACTCATCCACCCATACAGTCCTGCACACATGCTGTCTTCAACACATACAAAGAGTGAGTCACTCATTCATGCACCTATGCACTACGTAATACCCCCCCACCGAACCATGCAGACACTCAGACTGATACTCAAAAAACCAACTAATAACCTATAGACACCCATGTAGCTACTCACCAACCCATGCAGCCACTTATACACAAAGTGAGAGACTGATACAGATATTTACATATTTAAACATTACTCACTAAGCCATGTATTCACTATGATACACTTAATCAGTCAGTTACACAATCAATTTTTCAAAAACAAATCATCCATTTAGACACTTATATAACCATTTATTCTTCCATCGACCTTGAGATATACATATATAAAACATATTTAAGTTTTCAGAAAAACACACATTCACTGGATGATGTCATCAGTGATGTCATTTGAGATGTCACTGACCATGTCATGAGTGATGTAATATGTGACGTCATCAGCAGTGCATTGCGGGCGCGCGAGTTATAGTTAGCTGAACTAACTATAACGGGGGAATTTCAATGGTTTTGTACAAGTGAAAAGTCCAGCTAACTATAACACCCCTGAAACCTTTTTTTTTTCAGTGAATTTCTGAGGTTTTTTAAATGCTAATTCCTAACTATAACGTGCCTGAATCCTATGGTTTTTTCTGTGAATATATATATATATGTAATTCACGAAGTCATGCCATCTTGATGGAATAAGAGTTGTAAAGCCTAAAGCTTTTCCTAGGTATAGAAACTTAAACTGAGGTCACATTTTCAATAAGTTCTCAAATATCTTTCTTATCTACTTCAGTAAAACATTCTGACATTCAGAGTGAAAAATGTAATTCCAACATCAGCAGTGTTCTGTTAAATCCCTAGAAATCAACTGTTACTTCCTACAGTGTTCTAATGAACGACTAGAGCACTACCATCTATATCTCTGGCAAATGTGTGGCACACCTGATACCTCTTGATGGAACTATAGTTGTAAATCTTAATCATTTGTTTTCGAAATCAATATAATGGAAGGTATTTTCTGAAATAAAAATTATGGCTAGTGCTCTAGAAGTTTAACAAGGAATTATTTGCTCTGAGTTATTAAAGATCTTCTGTATTCATTTGAGAAACAAATATGGAACAACACAAGCAACTGGCCATCAGGTTACTACCTAGTGATCAACTGCAGCTTTATCACAAAGATCTAATGAGCAACTAAAGTGGTAAACATTTTGAATCTGCAACAAACATGAGGCACATCTGACTGGTCCCTTCATGGAATTAAACCTCACAAACAGAAAACATTCCCTACGGAAAATGCTGCAGTAAATGAAGAAATTAGGGGGTAGTTTTGTCAAAGCAAATATGTTTAGTGCTCTAGATAGCTAAACTTATGTCACATTCTCTGAGAGTTCTTAAATATCTATCTCAGAGATTTCAGTGAAACATTCTCACATTCAGAGTCCTACATGTACTTCCAACAACAGCAGCCGTTTGTCATTTAACTAACTAGGGCCCGATTCCGATCTTGCTAGGAAAGCCCTCTGTACGACTTGGATCCAGAGGGCTTTCCAAGTGACACGTGCTCAGGGAGTCTAAACGAACGAGTATGATGCAGCCATATGCTTACAGACTCGGTTTGCTTGGACTCCCAATGAACTCTAAGGGAGCCTGTGTACAGATGCGTGCACAGGCTCCCATAGCAAAAGGGGTGGGTGGGGAAAAGCGTACACACTGTGGAGGGCACCGTGCCTGCCACACTGTGCATGCCTGGATCGGGAGGACCCATTAGCACACCCCTGTGACAGATTCGGAGGGCCCCAGGTGAAGGGGGACCCAGGTGAAGGGGGGCCAACTACTGTCCCCCGAATTTTGTTTCCAAAAGCAGTTTCTTCTCGTTGAGACCGAGGCCAAGCCACTGTCTGAATCGTGCATCATACTCACTCGGTCAGAATTCGGGTCCCCGAAATGATTTAGTCGACTTGTATGCGATTTTCGCATCGTACTTGGTTGTTCAGACTTGCAGAAGATTAGATCAGAAACAAGGGCTAAAATCTGTTCCGGAAAAGCCAAATCCAATTCGGAGACCTTCCGATCAACATCAGAATCGGGCCCCTAGTATTTAACTGCAATGTCACCACAGAGTTCTAATGAACAACTAGAGCACTAACCTAATGGGGCATATTTATCAAGGGGTTGCACCAGGCTTGCATCACATAGTGTAATATAAGGCTTGAGCAAGCAGTAAGTAATATTTAACACAAGTGTTTCAATCTTTAAGGATTGCATGGGGAAAATGTTGAGCCAAATCCTGCTGCTCATGCGGTAATTAATTTATGCAATTTAGGCATTCCAGTGCACAATCCAATGCAACTGAAACGCAGTGGTATTTATTAGTGTAGCACTGCGTCACACATCATTTATTATCAAAACACAATGCTGAAATTGTCCCAGAATTGCTGCGCCTTGACAACCAAGCCCTGGGAAATTACGCAGTGGCTGTAGTTCGAATTCCTCACCATCACACTACATTCTGGCAGGCTCAACTACACAATGGGGGTTGTTATACTGCAACTGGGAGTAGCTAGGAGACAACCATGTAGGCAGCAAAGGAAGAAGGAACTTGTTTTCTGTCAGCGCATATCCCTCATTGGCCTCAGGGAGTAGGTCATACAGTTCTACAAACTAAAGAAGGAGTCTATAATGGAATCGCTGGAGAAGAAAGCACTGAGTCTCTAAACAGCAACTGGAAGGACCAATGCCATCCCTCGACATGTACAATTGATGGATGTGCTGCACATGTTGGCCTCAGGATCCTTCCAAACCACAGTGGTCAGATTGGCAGGAATTTCACAAGGAGCATTTTTGTGTTTTTTTTCCATCTGTTTTGGATGCCATCATAGAATTTGCACCCCAGTACCTTCTCTTCCCAAAAACTACATAGCAACATCTAGATACCCAGCAAGGCTTCTGTACCGTTGCTGGATTTCCACATGTGCTTCATACCATAGGTTGCCCACATTTCCAATTTGTGCCCCCTGCAGCAATATCGCACCTATACAGAAACAATGAAAACAACTGCTCCATAAATTTCGAGGTGATAGTGGTCCATTAGGGAATGATCATTAATGTCCTGGCAAACTTTCCAGGATGCGCACATGATGCCTACATCTTCTGCCACAGTATCATCAATGAGCAGTTTCAGAATGGCAGATATGGTAATGGCCTACTCATTGGTAAGGAAAAGCACAAATATAATGAATGAATGAATGAATATACATTTACACCAACTAAGAAGTTGTAATGTATGACATAATAGCCATCTCTGTGTTTGTGTCTGGATCTCTTGTCATGTACACATAGTGGGAGTAATTTACTCCAACATGTTGTCAATGATGTTCTATTGTATAATTCCCTCACTGATCCTGCAGTAGAAGTGGGAAAACTCTCACAGTGACAATTACTTTGCTAACTAGGCAATAATCATAACATCAGTTAGTGCAAGGAGGTAATGCTAAGGAGGAGCATGTACTAATCTGTTTCCCCACTCCGTTGTCTTTGATGTGTAACTCCCTTACCCTGACTAGAGTGGTGGGTTCTGCCTGGCTTAGGTGCATTCCCTAGCCAACCAGAAACCCCATTTCTAACAGATGTGCACAGGTCTGTAGCATAACGTCACTTATATCCACATCATGTTGTCTCATATGAAAAAGGGCTACATTGCCATACCTATATGTAAATCTAAATTCAACAAGACAATTTGCCATACAAAAAACATTAGTTGATGTATGAATTAACCTGATTTGAATATCCATGTTTAAAATTGGTAACATTTACGAGGCAAATTGTCATGCTAAAATATTTAAAGTAATCTAAGGCACTGCAACTGCTATGTAGACAAGCAAGGATGTCATAGGTAATAGAAGGACACGTGTATGTGTGAGTGTCAAGCATGTTGGCACTGCCACTAGCTATATAGGTATAAATGTATTCAAGAATGTCTGTTCATAAGTTTGATACTTTGCATGCATATTGAGTGCAATTCTCATATAGCTAATAAAATCCTTATAAAGTACTTATCATAGTAATCTCCTGGCTAAACATGAAAGTTACCATGTTGATGTGTTGTCTGTTGTAAAAAATGGACACTATGTGCAATGACATATAAGTTAAACCTACATGTGTAAATTAATGGTAAACAGTACCTAAGACATATTTGTCAAACATTAAAGAAATCTGTATGTGTTTGCCTGCATATATAGCACACATAGTTAGTTATGTCGAAATAACAATATACCAAATCATTGAGTGCTGGTATTTTCCACTTTTCAGGTGAACAAGGATATGGTTTGCAGCCATGGATTATGACCCCATTCCAATTCCACTCTGAGCAAAATAGGAAATGTTGTGTAGAGCTTGTTTGCGGTCCTAAAGTCTTGTTACAAATCAGGTGAAAGACTCCTGTGCTTGCCTCCTACGGTCTGCAAAATAATCTTGGTGAGTGCAAAATTGCACATCCTTTGTCTAAAAATCAATGTGCTGTGGGACAATGAGACGGAAATCCCAAATGAACTGGAATAGGAGGATGAAACTGATGCAGACATAGAGCACACAATGGCAGGTCCTGTGAGACAGACCAAATAGTTGCAATAAAAAAATAAATAAAACAAATATGGTAATAATGACAGAAACAATGTCAAACAGTCAGCCAATACATTTTTTTTTAAATCATTCTTTGTGTGGTGTTTGTGTGAATCACAATGTACATATATAGTAACTCACAGCACCTTAACTAGAAGTAGGCCTCAACATGTATGAATCTTAATTTTTGAGCTGTTGATAAACATGGGCCATATCTCCAATGAGGAACACATCAACTCATCAACACAATGTGATGCAGTGCACTGCATGAAAGGGAGAGAACAAGATTTCCCCATATCTAAGTAGATATGGGGCAATCCTGTCCTCCCTCTCTTAAGTAGTGCAGTGAAGCACAGCAAGTTGTCTTGCTGTGTTCTGCTGCATAAAAGTGTGCTCAATGTGGCACCCAGTGTATGATGGGTCACAACTCTCCCAATAAGTTAGATCCTGGGGCATTCTTCAAATTAATTTGTGTTTTACATAGGAATTACCATGCAGAGTGGCAGCACTTTGCTGAAAGAAATGCTGCAGCAGATTCCATCACGTATGGGAGACTTCTGTCATGGCCTAAGGCATAGCCTCAGGTGTAGATGGCAAAATGCAATTTATAAAGATTGCATTCATGCATGTGTGGGGATCCACAAAACAGCACACATTAAACACCTTTCCAGGGATGCTTGATGTGAAGTCTACATATGCACACACTTGATACAATATACCGTTCTATGCAAAAAATAGTCAAAACCCTGTACCAAAATATACTAAACTGCTGAAATAGCAATGCATGGCATTTATCTGAAAAGTAACACAAGGGAGAGGTTGTTAACCATTACATCACAGCAATACAGACGTGTGTACTGTGATGCAAGCACAAATGGTTGTGGACATACACAAATATTTGAAATATGGTGCAATGGTGCTGTTGGGTAGTAAATGTACCCAGAATAGTAAGAGTTGTGTACCCCTGCCCTGAATGCCCAACTGTAGTGTTGCCTGGATCACTCGTGCTGGCATATTCCCATAGGGGAGCAAAGAATATGGGTGTATGCCATGACATAGGACTGGGTCATTGATTGTGGCCTTGTTTGACCAGAAGGGCAACGCAAAGACCTACCCTCATAGTAATGTTATGATGCTGCCTTTGCAGGAGTAAAAGAGCACAAACGGGGGGTAGCAGCATACCATGTGGTGATCAGTAGTGGTAAGCATGACGATTCTACCCTGGGTCACCGGAGTGAGGCCTACTTGCTCACTCACCTCTTCTAAACTTCGGCTGCTGTGTGTTCAACTCACCCCTGCACAACATCAGGTTGATCTGGAAGTGTGTGCATGATAACATAATGTGCTGAATGTATGTACCTATGCAAGACATACACTACACATAGGGTGGAATGTTTGGTGTGTGTGAAGTGTGCACATGGTTAATATGTGTGTGCTGCTAGCGTGAGTTCAAAGTGACACACTTTGCTACAGTAAAACAGACTGTAGTACTGAGCAGTGTGCACAGACTGAATGTATGTGCTACATGTCAATATGCAGGTGGGAACATACTACATGTAGATTACAGTACTGGGCACTGAATGTGCTGTGACTGTATGCTGGGTGCAGAAGTGCCTGCCCTGCTTCATAACATGGAGAACCTTGGGTTCCTTTTTGAGTAAAGTCATGACTGCCTGGGGAAAACGTAAGGAGTAGAGGAATCCCACCAGACCGTCTAGCAAAGCTGCAAGCTGGATGGAACATACACTGGTGTATGGGAGAATCAGCCTGTCTCTATTCTCCCCTTGGTGTTGGATGAAACAGTGAACGATCACAAGGAAGGAGCCTGGGCACATCACAGGAAGAGAGAGATTGGGCTGAATAGGAAATCTAAAAAAATGGGGCAGAGTGCCCATGTTCAACATTTTAATGCACATATGACTGTGACTGACATCCAGGTATGTACCCTGGTAACTTGTATGAATCTTGATGTGGGAGCAATCTGCTTTGGAGTAATGCCTTGCTGTGCTGCCCTGCTGCCTGCTGTTCCCCTGGCTGGGTGATAAGGACTGGACCTGCATCCCTTGAACCTAGAGTGACCCCAAAGGCAAGCTGATTGGCCTTCTAATTTGAAGTCTAAGGGATATAAAAGACTTCCAACCACTCTATGTCTGCACCAGGATGCTGCCCTCTGTCAGTCTGCTCTGCAAAGTGGTGCCACTCCAGTCCTGAACTTTTGGAAGTGGGCCTTAGGTGTTTGCTGGAGCAGACGCCACGCATCTTCTGTCAAAATGGGCCAACAGCTCTGTGGCTTAGGTCAGAACCAACGCTACGCTGCCGTTGGCTGGCCCTTATCGCTGCTGCATAAGTGCAACTATGCAGTGCATCACGCAAAGTACATTGTGTTCCAATGCATCAGAAAAATATATGCAAATCTCAAGAATGTACCTGTTGCATTCAGGAAATTATGCAATGGGTGTGGCAGGCTGCATATTAATTTCAATTTCTGTTAGTGTCAGTTGGTTGGTGCTGGTGCATTTTTGGAGTATCTTGTGTAGTTTCAGTGCCTAAGTGTTGTATTTTGTCTTTGTAATTGTATTTGTATTGTTGTGTGTTTGTGTAATTTTGAGAAAATTTAATTAGGTATAGTTCGGCTTTTAAGTAGTTTATTTTTCTTTTTCGTGGGGCACGGTTAGGTAGGGCTTGTGCCATCGTGTCCATGTCAGGAAAGGGGCGAGGAAGAGGGAAGAATTTCAGTTCCAGAAATGTTGACTGTCTCATGGTGCTGATGCTGGCTACAGGGTAAAGGGTCAGCCAGGGGTACTGAGGAAAAGATCAGAAGGATCGGTGGAGCAGGTGAGTTAGTACATGAGCAAGGTGGCCTATAAGGAGTGCTCCATCTCACAAATCAAACATTGACGGGTGAACATCACAGCCCAGGAAGTAGATGTTATGAACAATCTGGGATTGGAGATTGAAGGCCCTTTAGTTATGTATTAATGTACCATCTGTATATGGTGATGTAGATAACTTTGTTAAGGGACATAGCAATATCAAAATGTATTTGCAATGTATAGATGCCTTGTGACACCCAAGGCAAGACAGAATGACTCCAGGTGGCAGACATATCAAAGCACAACACATAGCATAAATGCAGTGTTGCGTTATGGGGAACTACCACTCTTAATGCTGTGCCAAGGGTCATATCTAAAAAATCTTCATGCAGCACAGCTTAGCAAGTCACCTTGCTGAGTGAGAGTTAAAGGGCAGGAATGCATTGTATGTAATATTTTGCAGTGCATTCCTGCCCTAATCTAGTGCTGGCACACTTTTGGCTGCCTAGTGCCAATGCGTGCAACCTTGCGTTATGGTATTTGGGGTCCTGTGATAAAGCTGGCCAGCAGATCTTAGAAAATCACATGCATGCAGCCTGATTTTGACATATCATTTAAGACATTTCAGACCTTTTACCTCTTGTGGAATCAGCCCTGCAAGATGACTAACTGCATTCCATTTTCTGAAATTGTATACATATGTGTATAAGGGTATCTAATTAGGACTGGGCTAAATTTCCGTTCCGCTCGCGGAAATTGCGATAATTTGACATTTTCGCGTTCCGCGGAGAGCGCGAATATGTAAAATTTTCCGCATTCCGCAGCTTAGCGATAATTTGGTTCTTGCTCGCGCTGTAAAATAAGACATTCTCACGCGCGCGCGATCGCCTTACCTGAATCCCCGCGTTCGCCAACAAGTTTTCCCGATCCGGTCGCGTTCTCCACGAGATGTTGGATTGTTGGTAGCCATTTGCGCTGTCTCGTGACAGTTCGCGCCCGCAGTAACGTCATGCGTCACGCGATCACGTCTTTCTTCTCGCGATCATGCACCGCGAGAAGAGTGAAAACAAGATGGCCGCGCCCGCGAGCAACCGCATGGGTAAGTTGGCGAGCCGCGACCACGCAGAAAATACCGCAAACGGGCGGGAAAAAAACTTCTGCATCTTCGCGATATTTCCGCGTGTTGGCGGAGATTTTTAACATTTTCGCGATAATTTGTGAAAGTCTCTTTCGCAAATTTCGCCCACCCCTATATCTAGGTGCCGATCACGATCCGGTAAAAAATTCCCCCGTGCGACTCGTATCCGGTCTTTTTACCGTACGAATCGTACAAGTGCCGTACGAACTGGCAATCACGATTCGCATGGTAAAAAGTCCATACGAACCGCATTGGGAATATTTCCCCACACGTCCTCGGGTCGCAAAATGTGTCCGATACGTCCTCGGACGATTTACCGTACAAACGTGAAAAGTCAAGTCCGACCGAGGAATCACGATCCATCCCGTGCGTCCGAACTCACAACCGTATGGAAAAAACACCGTCCGCACCGAACTCCTACAGCAACCATGGAGACATGTGCCCGCATACGCGCCCAACACTCCCCCCAGCCCCCGTACGTCCGACACGTACCCCCCCGTGTATGTACACCCCCACCCGTCTAGGTACACCCCAGTACGTCCGAGTCCTACCCCCACACCTGTACGTGTCATACCCCCGTGTACCCACACCCCAGTACGTGTCGTCCCACCGTCTATGTACACCCCAGTACGTTCCAGTCGTACCCCCACCCCAGTACGTGTCGTACCCCCGTGTACCCCCACCCCAGTACGTGTCGTACCACCGTCAATGTACACCCCAGTACGTTCCAGTCGTACCCCCACCCCAGTACGTGTCGTACCACCGTCAATGTACACCCCAGTACGTTCCAGACCTACCCCCACCCCAGTACGTGTCGTACCATCGTCAATGTACACCCCAGTACGTTCCAGTCCTACCCCCACCCCAGTACGTGTCGTACCACCGTCTATGTACACCCCAGTACGTTCCAGTCCTACCCCCACCCCAGTACGTGTCGTACCACCGTCAATGTACACCCCAGTACGTTCCAGTCGTACCCCCACCCCAGTACGTGTCGTACCACCGTCTATGTACACCCCAGTACGTTCCAGTCGTACCCCCACCCCAGTACGTGTCGTACCATCGTCAATGTACACCCCAGTACGTTCCAGTCCTACCCCCACCCCAGTACGTGTCGTCCCACCGTCTATGTACACCCCAGTACGTTCCAGTCGTACCCCCACCCCAGTACGTGTCATACCCCCGTGTACCCCCACCCCAGTACGTGTCGTACCACCGTCAATGTACACCCCAGTACGTTCCAGTCGTACCCCCACCCCAGTACGTGTTGTACCACCGTCAATGTACACCCCAGTACGTTCCAGACCTACCCCCACCCCAGTACGTGTCGTACCATTGTCAATGTACACCCCAGTACGTTCCAGTCCTACCCCCACCCCAGTACGTGTCGTACCACCGTCAATGTACACCCCAGTACGTTCCAGACCTACCCCCACCCCAGTACGTGTCGTACCATCGTCAATGTACACCCCAGTACGTTCCAGTCCTACCCCCACCCCAGTACGTGTCGTACCACCGTCTATGTACACCCCAGTACGTTCCAGTCCAACCCCCACCCCAGTACGTGTTGTACCACCGTCAATGTACACCCCAGTACATTCCAGTCGTACCCCCACCCCAGTACGTGTCGTACCACCGTCTATGTACACCCCAGTACGTTCCAGTCGTACCCCCACCCCAGTACGTGTCGTACCATCGTCAATGTACACCCCAGTACGTTCCAGTCCTACCCCCACCCCAGTACGTGTCGTCCCACCGTCTATGTACACCCCAGTACGTTCCAGTCGTACCCCCACCCCAGTACGTGTCGTACCCCCGTGTACCCCCACCCCAGTACGTGTCGTACCACCGTCAATGTACACCCCAGTACGTTCCAGTCCTACCCCCACCCCAGTACGTGTCGTCCCACCGTCTATGTACACCCCAGTACGTTACAGTCGTACCCCCACCCCAGTACGTGTCGTACCCCCGTGTACCCCCACCCCAGTACGTGTCGTACCACCGTCAATGTACACCCCAGTACGTTCCAGTCGTACCCCCACCCCAGTACGTGTCGTACCACCGTCAATGTACACCCCAGTACGTTCCAGACCTACCCCCACCCCAGTACGTGTCGTACCATCGTCAATGTACACCCCAGTACGTTCCAGTCCTACCCCCACCCCAGTACGTGTCGTACCACCGTCAATGTACACCCCAGTACGTTCCAGACCTACCCCCACCCCAGTACGTGTCGTACCATCGTCAATGTACACCCCAGTACGTTCCAGTCCTACCCCCACCCCAGTACGTGTCGTACCACCGTCAATGTACACCCCAGTACGTTCCAGTCGTACCCCCACCCCAGTACGTGTCATACCACCGTCAATGTACACCCCAGTACGTTCCAGACCTACCCCCACCCCAGTACGTGTCGTACCATCGTCTATGTACACCCCAGTACGTTCCAGTCCTACCCCCACCCCAGTACGTGTCGTACCACCGTCTATGTACACCCCAGTACGTTCCAGACCTACCCCCACCCCAGTACGTGTCGTACCATCGTCAATGTACACCCCAGTATGTTCCAGTCCTACCCCCACCCCAGTACGTGTCGTACCACCGTCAATGTACACCCCAGTACGTTCCAGTCGTACCCCCACCCCAGTACGTGTCGTACCACCGTCAATGTACACCCCAGTACGTTCCAGTCCTACCCCCACCCCAGTACGTTCCGGTCCTACCCCCAACACAACCTCCTAAGTACGGAGCGCACCCCAGGCCCCAACATCACCACCGCATGTACGAGTCGTACCAACCCACACACAAGGACAGCACCGTACAACCAAATGGCCCATGTACACACCGTACACACGCTCAAAACGCACGTACACAACCAGGACAAAACAAAACAACACAAGAATACACCATTCGAATGGCACAAAGCCACTAAACATGTCCAACAACCACTAAAACAACACATTCACTGACCTGCAACTGCCAAAAACAAACAGAGGCCAAATACACCACCACTCCTTATAACCAACCCACCCAAGATTCAAACACAGCCACACCCACCAATGGACCAATAAAAAGGGCCCACACACACAAACCATGAGCCGTTGCAACAGACTCACTGCTGCCAGACACCACAGAACCACACTACAAGCTACACCACATCTTACACTTGCACACCTTCACACAACCACCCTCACAAACACCCCCTCATCACATTCACACACACACACACAACCATCCACACCCCCCCCAACATCCACACACACACCCCCACCATCCCCACCCACACCCCTCACCATGCCCACCACCAAGAATCCAAAGTTCAGTAACCGAGAATTGGAGGTCCTTGTTGATCAAATCCTCAGAGTCGAGCCACAGATCTTTGGAACATTGGTCAGAAGCACCAGCCTGGCAGCACAAACTGCCATGTGGCAGACCATCGTCGATGCAGTGAATGCTGTTGCGGACACCAGACGGACCAAGCAGGAATGCCAGAACAGGTGGTACGATCTGCGGAGGAGGGTCCGAGCCAAGAGGCAGGATGAACACGACCAGGCCAACGCCACCGGAGGAGGGCCCTCCCGCAGACCCGTACAGTACCATCCCTGGGAGGAGAGGGTGATGGCCATACTGCCGGTGGAGGCAGTCGAAGGATTAGAAGGACTCCGAGACCCGGGTGAGTACACAAACAACGCACCTCACAAGGGGGGAACGGCACCCACAACCAAAATCACTAACAGGCACGCAACCACCACAAGCCATCGCATGACTCAACCACACTCCATGAGCACGCACATGCCACTGCTGCCACCATGCCCCATGCACCCAGCTGGACAATGTCAAGTCACAGGCCACAGAAGACAACAACACATGACACGGTAACCCGGATGGCGGGAGGCTGGGCCCAAAAAAGCACATAGTGCAACTCAGAAGCAGACAACAATTCACTCTACCCATATGGCCTAGGTCACAGCCAGACAAACAGTGTGTCCCAACACAGGAATGACTTGCCAGCAAATGGCGGACGCCTTGCATCAACACATGGGGGTGAAGGCACTGTTTTGCACATGACAGCAGCTAATGAACAGCCAACATTGTGAAAGAGTGGCAGCACACACCACCACAGCAGCAGCGCACAGACACACAGCAGACAAAATGGGTGCCTGGAGATCAGAAACAAACTCACATCAACAATCCAAGGGCCACTCAAAGATCTGCTCACAGTGTGTGCCCAGGAAGCTGGGCCGAGGTGACAGAGGGTGACACACGGAGGGAGGGAGAGGGGGACAGAGAGGGAGGGAGACGGACAGAGGGAGGAGGCTGACACACGGAGGGAGGGAGAGGGGGACTGAGAGGGAGGGAGAGGGGGACAGAGAGGGAGGGAGAGGGGGACAGAGATGGAGGCAGAGGGGGACAGAGATGGAGGGAGAGGGGGACAGAGAGGGAGGGAGACGGACAGAGGTAGGAGGCTGACACACGGAGGGAGGGAGAGGGGGACAGAGAGGGAGGGAGAGGGGGACAGAGATGGAGGGAGAGGGGGACAGAGATGGAGGGAGAGGGGGACAGAGAGGGAGGGAGACGGACAGAGGGAGGAGGCTGACACACGGAGGGAGGGAGAGGGGGACTGAGAGGGAGGGAGAGGGGGACAGAGATGGAGGGAGAGGGGGACAGAGATGGAGGGAGAGGGGGACAGAGAGGGAGGGAGAGGGGGACACAGAGGGAGCGAGACACAGGGAGAGCCAATCAGCCGTGTTGCGTGTGTGAATGTCTGCTCGTCAGCAGGTAGACTGCGTGCATGTAGACAAGGGTGGCCAGTGCCAGAAGCCCCCCTCTTCACCATGGCAAAACACATGGCCATGTCACAACCTGTTCACGAGCACAAGGACAGCTACCTGGATCATATAAGTGTGTGGATCCACTCCATGTGCACATGTACAGTGCATGGCTCGCCACACCTGCCCACTCCACTGCTGACTGTAGTCATACTTGACGCAGCAAGTAAGACTGTGCCACACATAGTTAAAGGGGCCAAAGTGGTGCCCAAGGGACACACCCATGCACAAGTGCACTGTGAGTGGAATGCAAGACCAATCCTAATTCCAAGAGGAAATGTGCCAACTTTGAAAATGATGAAACATGGATGTTGCATGGACAAAAATTAACATTGTCTCTCTCACACACAGGTCAACGTCGTGGTGCACCCCCCAACACTGGGGGGGAACACTCACAGGACCTGGATCTGAAGGAGCCCGATCCCACCGGCAGCGACCACTCTCACCACTCTGCGGACGACCCCGACCAACCTGGCCCCTCTGGTGTCCAACCACCTGCAGCACCTGCGTCAGGTACAACTGTGCCAACCACCACCCCCACTCCTGCCACATCCCAGGAGACACCCAGGATCCCTGCCCCAACACCACAATGCAGCCAGGCTCGCCAGGAGGGACACGGTGTCCCGGGCACCCAGGAGGAGGCAGGCGACAACGCCAATGCCACCCCTCAGGGGTCCCGGAGACCCCATGTGCCCACAAGTGCAGGCCAGGTGCAAGTGGGCAGGGGTGGTGGGAGTGGAGGACGGCGGAGGCGCGAGCCTGACCAGTTGGCTGGGGATCCGGTATTTTCCCATGTCCGTAACATCCTGGACTCATACCGGCAGGACACCACGGGCATGGCCCAGGTTGTGTCCGTCCTCGAGGGGATCAAGGCCCAGCAGGCCCAGCAACATGCGGAGCTAATTGCCTGTCTACTGGTACACCAACGGAGGATGGAGGACAGACAGGCTGAGCAAGTGACGGCATTCCAGGGGATTCACGCTACACTCCGTCGGATGGCCGACACCATGGCCGACCCTCCCTGTGCCAGAAGGCGGAGAACATCACCACCCACAGGGAGGGATCAGGAGGAGGAGGAGGAAACATCCGACGGAGCATCCCAGACGTCGTCACGGCCTGCTGGTGAGGTTCCCCGCAGGAGGCCGGGTCGTCCACGGAAAGGACCATGAGAGTGGCTGCTACATCACCATCTCCCAGGACACCTGGCCTGGCACCTGGCCCACTGGAGCAACAGCATCACAGCATCAAGAGACATTCTCTGCCACATGGCCCTGCTGGTCACTGGCTGACCAATGTTGACAAAGACTGTGGCATGGACTCTGAGGATTTCCAATGGCAAGGACCCCAACTCCCCTACTGAACTTTGGATTCAAACATCCCGGAAAGACCCTTACTTTGCCCCCCCCCCACACTAATAAATCACACTATGATGAGTAGATGCCTGCTGGTAGCATTATTAACTAACATGTGTCTTGTAAAGTCAAAACATGCCTGAGTCATCTTTTGTCTTCAACCATCCACACCCTGGGGCCTGAGTCTGGCACAGGACACATGGGTCACAGTGTATTAGGCAAGACAGACATGGAGCACCATACACACCCGTGATGGGCCCAACCAGCTGAGGGGGTTGCCGAACAACCGTGCTGACACACACATTGAGTACAGCAACTGTCATGCGCAGTGGTCAGGGATCCAGTCCAGTGTCCTGGGGGGCACCCAGGCATGTGTACACAGGTGGCAGAACCATGTCCTGCAAGCCGGAGTCCGGTGGATGCCGAGAATGGGGGCCTGGCCAACGTTGGATGAATGGGGATGGCACATGTCACAATACCAACACAGTCATGGACATCATGCCCAATACACAGTCTCAGCCCAAACACACAGCTTGCATCGTGCAACTCGACACATTGACACATAGCCACAATCAGGGAATACCATGCCAGACATGCAGGATGCACCGTGGCAACACACCAGCATTGACTGAGAAGAGGCACCTTGGAGGCATAGGGACACCTTTATTAGACATGTATTCGGGATTGCAGAGGCCACTCGAAGTACACATGAACACATCATGTGGAGTAACATGTGGGTCCAACACTGGCACCCCCCTTCTGCAGCACACATGCGTGTTTGCCATGGAAGTGGCACACAAGCGTCGGCTAACAGCTAAATACCCACAGCTGCACACGGAGAGCCTGCCATACACCATAGATCCGCTGATGTCGAAGTCCCACACCATGTCCAGCCAATGCTAACCGTATGTGGCCGAGGGCAGTGTCACACACATTGATGCCATCATCACAATCCCCTATCCCATCACTGATGCCTGTCAACCAGGCAGACCATCTATTCAGGTGTACACAGCTGCATGTCGTGTCCCATGGGGATGCGACATGGCTGCAGAGGAACAACACATCGACAGGGGCAGTGTGCATACATCGTGAACAACTGCCACACCCAATACACCCCAGATGCATCCCTTACCCCATGGAGACTTCCAAACGTGTCCGTGCCTGTAACGCTGAGTCAGCCCACGATGTCATGTCCATGATGAATAGCAGTGCCACAACAATGCAACCAGCAGACGGCATGTGCAGGTACCTGGGGAAGAGAGACACACAAGAAGTCAGCCACAAAAATGCACAGCCACTTGCATGTGCATTTACTCGACACATGTATGGATGACAACATGCTAGGTCATTACAATGACTGGGGAAATACTACCATCACTGGCACCATCACTCCAGTGACACACCCACACACACCTCTGAGTCACGTGCCATACATGCAGGTGGAGACACACATCACAACGCATGCCACACGGGGACCAATGCGTGCACACTCAGACACTGGTACTCACCACTAAGCAAAGAAGTCGCGTATTAGCCGAGTCCGGATGTCCTCTTGCGGCTCCACATCCTCCACATCACTAGCCCCATTGCCAAGCCCTTCGTCCTCCACGGGTGGATGGTCCTCGTCATGTTGATTCAGGATGAGTGGCACAGCTCTTTCAACTGCCATGTTGTGCAGCATGCAGCAGACCATGAAGATCTTGCAGACCTTTGCCGGGGCATAAGGGAGTGCGCCGCCGGTCTTGTGGAGGCACCGGAATCGGCTCTTCAGCATACCAAACGTCCTCTCTATCACTCGCCTTGTCCGGCCATGGGCGGTGTTGTAGCGGAGCTGTGCCGGCGTGATGGGGTTGCGGAGAGGTGTGATCAGCCATGGCATGTTGGGATAGCCAGCGTCCCCTACATGGGAAGCACATGGTCATCGTTAGAAGTGGTGAAGCGGTCGTGCTGGTAGGCGATACAGAATAGAAGACAGACAGACTGTACCCACCTACAACACATGCCCGTTCGTTGCGCAGCTGCATCATCATATCAGGCATCCCGCTACGCCTCATGATGTAGGCATCGTGTGCTGATCCTGGAAAACGAGCACAGACATGTGAAATCACCATGTTGGAGAGACACACCACAAGGGCATTGATGGAGTGGTAGTGCTTCCGATTGCGGTACGCCACCTCCCGTGCGTGTGGTGGTACCAAAGCTACATGTGTCCCATCTATGGACCCAATGACATGGGGCATCCCTCCAAGGGCATAGAATCCACGCTTGACCTCAGTCATCTGTTCAGGGGTTGGGAACTTGATGAAGTCATCCAGGTGAATCAACATGGCCTCCAAGAAATCATGCAGCACACCGCTGAACATGCTCTGGGACATGCCACCAACATGAGCTATGGTATTTTGAAAGGTACCCGTGGCAAGAAAATGTAGGGCAGCCATTACCTTCAGCTGGGGTGTCAGTGCCGTAGGATACCTGTGCAGCGGTTGCAGGTGTGGTGCCAGTCTCGCCGTCAACTCCAGAATCAATGGTCGGGTGAAGCGGTAGAGCCGGATGCTGTCATTCTCCTGCATGGCAGCCAAGTCTGGAATTATTCGGGCAAGAGGCGGCGCTCTGCAGTAATTTGGAAGTGACAAGGAAGAGTGAGTGCACCACGACAACAACTCATGTCTACTGAGCACATGTTAATCTGGCAATACACACATGCTACATAGGGAGTCAGGTATGTGCTACATGGCCAGCACACGTATGGATGCAAGGTGGCACTCCTTCCAAGACCCAGCTACACACGGAGATTGAGAACCTCCCCATGCCACGCCATGGGAATAGCTGTGTCCCAGTGCAAGTGAACAGCCAGACGCAAGACAGGAGTGACATACACCCACACATCAGCAGAAGTAGGATGCCGATAGCAGAGACTGGTCGCGGAACACTGGAGCCACAGGTCACATGACATTACACTAGGACAGCCCACACACCTTGCCATGAAGGTGCACATGTCATGACTCACCACACATTCCTTGTGAGGATGCAGACATGGCCTTGTCACGCTACTCCGTGTCCCATGCATACATGTGCACCTCACATCCGATACCACATGTGGCATGGTGTGCGGAACAGTGTGCAATGACAATCTACACACAGACACATGTTGGTTGCTGCTATGGCTGCAGCTTATGAGGGTGCTACAACATCAACCTGATGTAAATCCCCCACACATAAATGACATAGTCACATTGTGCACTGTGGGTAGTGACAAGTCAGGTGTCATAACCCCTGTACCGGGCATCATGGGACACTTCCGTGTGTTGGTGTCCGTGCCATGCCAGTGACCCTTACCCCAAGTGTGCAGTCCGACATGCACACATGTCAAAGGAGTCAAGGGCATGGCTGGCACACATTGCACCGTCACACAGTACACCTATACACATCTCATCATACATCTGGTGCCTTCTCCACTCAGGAGTCATGTTCCACATCACAGCCTGTCACACCTGTGCCCCACACATGTAGTAATGCACAGACGATGCCTTGATGTCCATTCCTGGACAAGTATGTCCATCCATGGACAAGTATGTCCATCCATGGACAAGTATGTCCGCCCTATTCCTACCTGTGTGTCGCCTATCACCACTGTGATGTGTAAAAACCGCCGTACTGCTGCTAAGAGGGCCTGTGTACGTTCCCAAATCACTGTGGGAGTGCTGCCGTATGTGTACCCATCGTGATGGCGAGCGTACAGGCATTTGTACGGTCCATACCACTACGAGTATGCATACGCGTGCAGACCCATAGTGATAGTGAGCGTAGATGCGTGTGTACGGTCCGTACCACTACGAGTACGCATACGCGTGCAGACCCATAGTGATAGTGAGCGTAGATGCGTGTGTACGGTCCGTACCACTACGAGTACGCATACGCGTGCAGACCCATAGTGATAGTGAGCGTAGATGCGTGTGTACGGTCCGTACCACTACGAGTACGCATACGCGTGCAGACCCATAGTGATAGTGAGCGTAGATGCGTGTGTACGGCCCTGTCACAATGTGTGTCCTCGCGTATGCGTACTCGTAGTGGTACGGGCCGTACACATGCATCTACGCTCACTATCACTATGGGTCTGCACGCGTATGCGTACTCGTAGTGGTACGGACCGTACACACGCATCTACGCTCACTATCACTATGGGTCTGCACGCGTATGCGTACTCGTAGTGGTACGGACCGTACACACGCATCTACGCTCACTATCACTATGGGTCTGCACGCGTATGCGTACTCGTAGTGGTACGGACCGTACACACGCATCTACGCTCACTATCACTATGGGTCTGCACGCGTATGCGTACTCGTAGTGATAGTGAGCGTACATGCGTGTGTACGGGCCGTACCACTACGAATACGCATACGCGACGACACCCATACTGATAGTGAACGTAGGCATGCGTGTACGGGCCGTTGCAACGCATTTGGGGTGCCCTAGGGCCCCAAAACGCACCATACCTGTGTGTGATGCTCCAAATTACATAGGGGACAAGTATTGAGGCCTACATGCATGCTGGTTGTCATGGAGACCAAGTTCAAATTCCGAAATTGTTCTGGAAGGTGCACAGCAGAAGTCAGTTGGAATTCTTCTACATTGTTGCAATGTGTTTGTGGGTCTGACATCATGCAGGAGAATGAAACCGATAGAGAACCCACAGACTTCTAGGTTTGAAGGGATTGGTGGAAACATAGGATGCAAATGTGAGTGACCAATCACTCTGTACTCCTGTGCATGAGACAGGGCAGAAAGGCAGATATAAGGCAGCCAGGTCCCATGAGGGAGTACTTGCCTGCACATCTTTGCATTCGTCGACCCAGCTGCTGCTACTGATTCCCTGGAACCATGTCAAGGGCTGTGGAGAGGACACAGCCATTCACCCTGGAGGAGAACATGGCTCTGCTGGATGTGATCCTCCCACAGTACTCCATGCTGTATGGGCGACCAGGGTATCAGGTGAGTGCATAGGCCACTGGCACAGACTGTCCCTATGTTGTGACTGTGACTTCTGGCATTGTGTCCTGGTGTGACACACATGCCATGTACTGTAGGGGGGGTCCCAGGGGGGGGAAGCCTGATGTCTCCCAGCAGTGCCCTGAGACAGGAGGAGTGGGTGTGGAGTCCTCCCAGCAGTGCCCTGAGACAGGAGGGGTGGGTGTGGAGTCCTCCCAGCAGTGCCCTGAGACAGGAGGGGTGGGTGTGGAGTCCTCCCAGCAGTGCCCTGAGACAGGAGGGGTGGGTGCCTATCACTCCCAGCAGTGCCCTGAGACAGGAGGGGTGTGTGCCTATCACTCCCAGCAGTGCCCTGAGACAGGAGGGGTGGGTGTGGAGTCCTCCCAGCAGTGCCCTGAGACAGGAGGGGTGGGTGTGAAGTCCTCCCAGCAGTGCCCTGAGACAGGAGGGGTGGGTGCCTATCACTCCCAGCAGTGCCCTGAGACAGGAGGGGTGTGTGCCTATCACTCCCAGCAGTGCCCTGAGACAGGAGGGGTGGGTGTGGAGTCCTCCCAGCAGTGCCCTGAGACAGGAGGGGTGGGTGTGGAGTCCTCCCAGCAGTGCCCTGAGACAGGAGGGGTGGGTGTGGAGTCCTCCCAGCAGTGCCCTGAGACAGGAGGGGTGTGTGCCTATCACTCCCAGCAGTGCCCTGAGACAGGAGGGGTGTGTGCCTATCACTCCCAGCAGTGCCCTGAGACAGGAGGGGTGTGTGCCTATCACTCCCAGCAGTGCCCTGAGACAGGAGGGGTGGGTGTGGAGTCCTCCCAGCAGTGCCCTGAGACAGGAGGGGTGGGTGTGGAGTCCTCCCAGCAGTGCCCTGAGACAGGAGGGGTGGGTGTGATGCACAGTGTGAGCCTTGATCACTGATTGTGACATTGCCATCATTCCACCTGTGTACCCACTATGGCACGTACAGCTTTTTCCCTCACCAGGGGATGATGTCACTATGACAAAGGTGCAATGCGTTGGCTGCATGACATGCCTTGTTGTAAACAGCTAATTTGTTCTCATATGTCTCTCTGTGACATGTGGCTGGTGTATTGATGTGGTGTCACTTGTTCTTCCTCACAGGTAGGCGCCACTGCCAAGGAGCAGATCTGGCTGACCGCCGTCAGTGCCGTGAGGGGTGTGGATGGTCGGAGGCGGAGCCTGCCCCAGGTGAGGAAACGCTGGCAGGATATCCGGTGCTGGACGCGGAGGATTGCACGGCTCCTGCTGGGGGACTCACCTGAGAGCCACAAGAACCGCGGCCGCCGCCGTCTGAGCCACCTCCACAGGCGTGTGCTGCCGGTGGTCTTTCCAGACCTGGAGAGGCGCTTACAGGCGATGCAGCAGCCGGAAGGGGGTAGGTACATGTGCGTTTGTTGTGTGTCACCGGCATTTGTAAGGGCACGGTAGCATTAATTCACTGGCAGGGTTTAAAGGTGCTGTGCAGATCCTGTTTGCCCCAGTATAGCGCTGCGCCCCTGCCACCCTTCCCCTCCTTGCAATGTGTTCCCTGGTCTGTGTGTGGTCACTCCTTCACAAGGTAATGTAGGCTGGTGCTTTGTCCACGAGAACAATGCCTGTAGCATCATGTGTGGGGGTGGTGTGTAACAGCTTTTTGGACCTTGGCTGTGCCCTGTCAAGTGCACTGCATGTGGGTTCCATGTCAGTTAGCACTGATGCTGACTCCAGACATGGGAGTTGGTCTCTCATGTGTCATGCCTTACAGCGCGCATGTCCTATGTAGTGGCCTGTGACATGATGTGCATGAGTGTGCGATACGCATAGTGCAGGGATGGTGGCGTGTGTTGCAGTCATTACCATTCAGTAGCATGTGGTTGCGTGCCCACTACTGTCCCCTGGAGCACCTTTTCCTCAGTGGTGTGTGTCATCATAAACGTGGACCCTCTCAGTGTCTACAGCGTAGGTTGTGCTCTGTGCCATTGTCCCCTGGCACCATGTATATAGACGTGCTATTTTGTACAGGTGTCCACTGTGCAGCCTGACCTGATTGTCCTTCTTCATACTCACAGTTGGCAGTGCCTGTGTGTCTTGTTATACTCATCTGAGGATGGGCACTGGTATCTCATTATTTGTACAGGTGCACCTTGGCTGTTTGGCGTCCAATCTTGCATTTTGCCTGCCCCTGTGTTTATCACCCAGACTATGAGATGTTGGTGCCACCTGTGTCTCAACAATTTGCCTCGTGTAGGGGTTGGTTGGGGCGGGCAATGCCTATATGTAAAATCCTGAATTCTACTTGCTGAGTCTGGGCAGTGTGTGATGTTTGTCTGGACACACACGCAAGGTGCAGTGACCGAGTCATGTTGGGCATGTTTCCAGCATTACCTATGCAGCATGTGTCTCAAGTTCGTGGATATGGTCCCTGGTCATCGGTATTTTCACCGACGCTGTGTGGTGCAGATGCAGTGCTGGATTGTCCCCAGGGCCTGGGTGCTATGTCAGACTACGTTTCCTGTCTTGAGCTATTGTCTCATGCTCTCCATGGTGTTTCAGTGGCATGGTGGCTCAACCAACTGTGTGTTTCATGCCCTACATCGGTACCTTGTTTAGTAGATGTCAGGGATCTTCCTTTTCAGGCTATGCAATGTTACCTATGTAGATTGGACTCATGTGACTGATGTGTACAGCTGTCTGATTAATTTCTGTCTCTCCACCCTGCCCACAGCATCGTCGGGGGACACAGAGGGAGACATGGACACAGGCAAGGCGGAGGGACCGAGCACCAGTGCCAGCCGTGACATCGGGGCTGGCACATCGAGTGGGACAGAGGTGGAGGATAGTGCGGCCGAGGACCTGTCGACTGGCACGTCAGAATACGAAGCTGACAGGTCCGAGGAGGAGGTCTCCGAGTGGGCGGTGGCTGCACCAGCAGCTGACAGCGGAACAACACCTCGCACCGCCCCCTCAGTTCCCATCAGCCGCCTCCCACTTGCTTGTGTCCCTTCCCAGCGTGCCCGGTCACAGCATGTCTCCTTCCTGCCAGGCACCGCACCCCCTGCCCCTGTCTCCACTGCTGCCGCCAATGCAGAGTCTGTGGACATCCAGCGGCAACTGCAGGTTGGTCAGGCTGCGATCCTTATTGTCCTCCATGCCCACGGCAAAACCCTCACCAACATCGAGGCATTCTTGGAGGGCATTCATTCATCGCAGGCTGACCAACGCAACTTGCTGAGGTCCATAGACTCCACACTGACTGCAGCAGTGGGTCTCCTGCAGCGCGACCTCCCCCCACCTACCCCTGCCCCATCCACACTTCCCACTCCCATGCCTGTCCCACATACACCCAGACATCGGCATGCACCCACATCAACAGACACGGGCACCACACCAGCAGGGAAGGTCCACCGCACTCCTCCTGACACGCACACACAGGGTGAGGTAGGCACACCCACTGGGTCGGGGGGCAAACGTGTGACACGCAGCCATAGTGGGAGTCCGCATTCCACCCAGTCCACTCCCTCCAAATCCCCTCCCCTCAGCTCTCCTGGCCACATCTCCCCCAAGGACTCCTTCATGGCCGCTCTGTCCCTGAGCCCCACAGTTACACCACCACGCAAGCGGTCAAGGAAGTCCTCGGTCAGGGTGGTTGAGTCTCCCCCCCTGTCTCCACCCTCCCCCGGTGGCGCTGCGACCCATCCCTCTGACCCCCCCCCTCCTTGGGGCCTGAGGTCCCTTCGGGTGCAGGGGACTCCCTGGAGGACCTTGCAAAGGTGTGTAGTGCCATCCTGGCCTCCGCCTTTGGCACTGACCCACCCCCTGTGGTGGAGTCCTCCATCCCTGCACCCACAACGCCGCCCCTTTGCCCTGATGTCCCTGCGGTGCCAGTTGCTTCCCCCCCCCTGATGCCCTCACCAGTGTGGAAGACGATGCCATTTGACTGTGCAGGCAAGGTAGGGGACACGCATCCCACTGTGTCCCCCATCCAGCTGGGAATCATTGACTGCCCTATGGGCTTTGTGAATATTGAACTGCCTGCGATCCACGGACATTGTGCTCATGCTGAATAAAGCTTAATTTTGTTTTCATTATCACACTACTGCTATGCTGGTATTGGTGTTGGTGGGGCTGCTACATGGTTTTGGGTGGTGTTTAAGGGTTTGGGTGTGTGGGATATGTAGTAGTGTGCTGCTCATTGGTGGGACCCTGGGATCTGTGTGCCATCACAAGGTGTTGGCTAACTTTCTTTGTTCATGTAAGCAATTACTGCATGGTGCACTTGTCCCAGGGTGTATTCCTTCCTCTGTGTACCCAGCTTTCTTCCCTGCAGGGTGTTCCCAATGTTTAGCGCAGAGCTGTGTCTACATGAGCTGTGTGTGTGACGGAGCCCTTCTACTTTGGCCATGCATGCAGGGCCATGTCTCCACCTGCAACAATCGTGGCATCCTTGGTGATCACTGTACTTGTGTGTGGAGTCTGTTGACATGAGTTCATGGGGACATGTTCCCTTGTAGGCAGTATGCATGTGGATAATTCTGGCCTCACACACATGTGTTACACCCCTCCTGTCTCAGGGCACTGCTGGGAGAACTCCACACCCACCCCTCCTGTCTCAGGGCACTGCTGTTAGTGATAGGCACCCACCCCTCCTGTCTCAGGGCACTGCTGGGAGGACTCCACACCCACCCCTCCTGTCTCAGGGCACTGCTGGGAGGACTCCACACCCACCCCTCCTGGCTCAGGGCACTGCTGGGAGGACTCCACACCCACCCCTCTCTGCTCAGGGCACTGCTGGGAGTGATAGGCACCCACCCCTCCTGTCTCAGGGCACTGCTGGGAGGACTCCACACCCACCCCTCCTGTCTCAGGGCACTGCTGGGAGGACTCCACACCCACCCCTCCTGTCTCAGGGCACTGCTGGGAGGACTCCACACCCACCCATCCTGGCTCAGGGCACTGCTGGGAGTGATAGGCACCCACCCCTCCTGTCTCTGGGCACTGCTGGGGGGACTCTGCACACACCCCTCCTGTCTCAGGGCACTGCTGGGAGTGATAGGCACCCACCCCTCCTGTCTCAGGGCACTGCTGGGAGTGATAGGCACCCACCCCTCCTGTCTCAGGGCACTGCTGGGAGTGATAGGCACCCACCCCTCCTGTCTCAGGGCACTGCTGTTAGTGATAGGCACCCACCCCTCCTGTCTCAGGGCACTGCTGGGAGGACTCCACACCCACCCCTCCTGTCTCAGGGCACTGCTGGGAGGACTCCACACCCACCCCTCCTGGCTCAGGGCACTGCTGGGAGTGATAGGCACCCACCCCTCCTGTCTCTGGGCACTGCTGGGAGGACTCTGCACAAACCCCTCCTGTCTCAGGGCACTGCTGTTAGTGATAGGCACCCACCCCTCCTGTCTCAGGGCACTGCTGGGAGGACTCCACACCCACCCCTCCTGTCTCAGGGCACTGCTGGGAGGACTCCACACCCACCCCTCCTGTCTCAGGGCACTGCTGGGAGGACTCCACACCCACCCCTCCTGGCTCAGGGCACTGCTGGGAGTGATAGGCACCCACCCCTCCTGTCTCTGGGCACTGCTGGGGGGACTCTGCACACACCCCTCCTGTCTCAGGGCACTGCTGGGAGTGATAGGCACCCACCCCTCCTGTCTCAGGGCACTGCTGGGAGTGATAGGCACCCACCCCTCCTGTCTCAGGGCACTGCTGGGAGTGATAGGCACCCACCCCTCCTGTCTCAGGGCACTGCTGTTAGTGATAGGCACCCACCCCTTCTGTCTCAGGGCACTGCTGGGAGGACTCCACACCCACCCCTCCTGTCTCAGGGCACTGCTGGGAGGACTCCACACCCACCCCTCCTGGCTCAGGGCACTGCTGGGAGTGATAGGCACCCACCCCTCCTGTCTCTGGGCACTGCTGGGAGGACTCTGCACACACCCCTCCTGTCTCAGGGCACTGCTGTTAGTGATAGGCACCCACCCCTCCTGTCTCAGGGCACTGCTGGGAGGACTCCACACCCACCCCTCCTGTCTCAGGGCACTGCTGGGAGGACTCCACACCCACCCCTCCTGTCTCAGGGCACTGCTGGGAGGACTCCACACCCACCCCTCCTGGCTCAGGGCACTGCTGGGAGGACTCCACACCCACCCCTCCTGTCTCAGGGCACTGCTGGGAGTGATAGGCACCCACCCCTCCTGTCTCAGGGCACTGCTGTTAGTGATAGGCACCCACCCCTCCTGTCTCAGGGCACTGCTGGGAGGACTCCACACCCACCCCTCCTGTCTCAGGGCACTGCTGGGAGGACTCCACACCCACCCCTCCTGTCTCAGGGCACTGCTGGGAGGACTCCACACCCACCCCTCCTGGCTCAGGGCACTGCTGGGAGTGATAGGCACCCACCCCTCCTGTCTCAGGGCACTGCTGGGAGTGATAGGCACCCACCCCTCCTGTCTCAGGGCACTGCTGGGAGGACTCCACACCCACCCCTCCTGTCTCAGGGCACTGCTGGGAGGACTCCACACCCACCCCTCCTGTCTCTGGGCACTGCTGGGAGTGATAGGCACACACCCCTCCTGTCTCAGGGCACTGCTGGGAGGACTCCACACCCACCCCTCCTGTCTCAGGGCACTGCTGGGTGGACTCTGCACACACACCTCCTATTTCAGGATATGTACGCTTGGAACATACACGGTGGGGGTACGCTCCATGCATTCGAGGTGAGGGTACGAGTCTACTTACACTGGTGTGGTGGGGGTACGCTCCATGCATACGCGGGTGAGGGTACGGGTCGTACTTACACTGTTGGGGTGTGGGGTACGCTCCATGCATACGCGGGTGAGGGTACGGGTCGTACTTACACTGTTGGGGTGTGGGGTACGCTCCTTGCATACGCGGGTGAGGGTACGGGTCGTACTTACACTGTTGGGGTGGGGGGTACGCTCCTTGCATACGCGGGTGAGGGTACGGGTCGTACTTACACTGGTGTGGTGGGGGTACGCTCCATGCATACGCGGGTGGGGGTAGGAGTCGTACTTACACTGTTGGGGTGGGTGTACGGTACGTACATACGCGGTTGGGGTGGGGGTATGCTCCATGCATACGCGGGTGAGGGTACGGGTCGTACTTACACTGTTGGGGTGGGGGTACGCTCCATGCATACGCGGGTGGGGGTACGGGTCGTACTTACACTGTTGGGGTGGGGGGTACGCTCCATGCATACGCGGGTGGGGGTACGGGTCGTACTTACACTGTTGGGGTGGGGGGTACGCTCCTTGCATACGCGGGTGAGGGTACAGGTCGTACTTACACTGTTGGGGTGTGGGGTACGCTCCTTGCATACGCGGGTGAGGGTACGGGTCGTACTTACACTGTTGGGGTGGGGGTACGGTCCGTGAGTCCGCGGATGGGGGTAGGAGTCGTACTTACACTGGTGGGGGTGGGGGTACGGTCCGTACGTCCGCGGGTGAGGGTTCGAGTCGTACTTACACTGTTGGCATGGGGGGTACGCTCCATGCATACGCGGGTGGGGGTACGGGTCGTACTTACACTGTTGGCATGGGGGTACGCTCCATGCATACGCGGGTGGGGGTACGGGTCGTACTTACACTGTTGGGGTGGGGGGTACGCTCCATGCATACGCGGGTGGGGGTACGGGTCGTACTTACACTGTTGGGGTGGGGGGTACGCTCCTTGCATACGCGGGTGAGGGAACGGGTCGTACTTACACTGTTGGGGTGGGGGTACGCTCCATGCATATGCGGGTGGGGGTACGGGTCGTACTTTCACTGTTGGGGTGGGGGGTACGCTCCTTGCATACGGGGTGGGGGTAGGGTCCGTACATATATGTCCCCACGCTATGTGATGCTTGTGCGGCCCGTACCCAGGCCTTTGCCACGTGGGTGCGATCCGTCCTGCCATTGTTGGGGTGACGTGTGTGTGGGCGTGGTACGACTCGTACCCACGCTCTTCAGGCGTGGGTACGGGACGTACCTGTCTGGTTGTGTTGCCGGTTCGCGTGGTGACGGACTTCCGTTGTGGCGGTCGCTGGCTTATCAGGACACGCCCCCACCCCCTCGTGGTGACCAGGGCATGGGAGTCAGGTATGTCCAGGCCATGTGTGGTGTGTGACTTATGTGGTTGTTTTGTGGCCTGCCCTGGTCCTGCCACCCCCACCCCACCCCACTTTCCCCCCTCCCTTAGTTATTCTGACCTTCTGCGGCGTCTGCGTCGTAACCTGTAGAGGAGGTGGACTGCTATGAGGGCAGGGATGACTCGTAGGTTCGGGTCCATGTCTGTCCGTCGCGTACTGGTACTCCTTGATCGCGTCGTCCTGTCGCATACGGGTCCTCCTTGATCGCGTCGTCCTGTCGCGTACGGGTCCTCCTTGGTCGCGTCGTCCTGTGTGTCCGTCGCGTACTGGTCCTCCTTGTTCGCGTCGTCCTGTCTGTCCGTCGCGTACTGGTGGTCCTTGTTCGCGTCGTCCTGATTTCCAGGCAGTTTTTGGGTGCCGGAAAATATTCACCGTGCGGGATGACGTCGGTGCGAATCGTAATTCCTGGGTCGTGAATGGCTGGCTGCGAGCGTCCCGACGTCAGGTCGGCGCTTTCCCGGATGGCATTGGTAGGGTTTTTTTGTTCGGTCGGGCTTTTTTACGAATCGTACGGTGATGGTGTACCCGTGCGAATCGTAATTCCTTGTTTGTATGAATTGACGACCGGGTACGCGTCGGACGGAGATTATGCTCCGTCCGACGGTTCGTACCCGGTTTTTACCGGATCGTGATCGGCACCCTAATGTCTTAGTGCTTCGTAAAGATTTGGTAGTGTCTGCAGTTGCTCTATATTGAATGCAATGTCTTTGATTATGTTTAGCGGGTGGACATTGCCCATTTACTGGAGTCTAAGTTGACAGCTATGGGGATACTGATCCATGATAGCTGTAACAAATTGAGGTCTATGGGGAGGTATACATCAGCTGCCAACATATCTCTCAGAATCCTTGAGCAAACACTCACATGTGGCAACAGATTTTAAAAAGAACAAGGAGGAATGTTCGTTTGAATATAGTGTACACATAGGGGTGGGTAAGTGCTTTCTGCAGTACCCCACTTGAAATATGGGGATGGTATACCTGTGACACTACCTGTGTGTCATGCCTAACAACACTTTGGATGAATATGTATAACAGTGTTACTAGGCTAGTCATCACATTGCAATCATTAAACAACAGATAGATGCTGGAAATGTTCGAGTAACATCCTATCTTTGGTTGGATCCTGAAACAACCCATGAAAAGGTTCAATTGACATCTCATCATGTGTTGCTGCAGGGGTGTGAGTCATTTGTGTGACATCTAAATCTTCTCTCAGTAGTGCCACTTAGCTGAGGTATAGCAGTTGTAATCCAGTCTCAGGAGTGACTGGGCCTCCTTCAGAGGTAACCATGTCAGGCCTATGTAGAATGGAGTGACAGTGGCCCGATTACAATTATGCCCTGGGCTGCTCATATATCAATCAAAAATGTACTTCATCACAATAGCTCTCAGTCTTACTAATGCACAGGGTAAGTCAGATACACACCATAAATTAACAAGTGCTCACCCCCTGGTAGCTTGGTACTTGGCACAGAGCAGGCAGGCTTATGTGCAAAGTATTTGTGCAACACAACACAGAGTAGCACAATGAAAACAGCACAAAAAGATTCCGCATCAGGATAGAATAATAGATATTATTATTATTCTAAATAAGACAAGACCAAAACAAAAAAAATCCAATGAGTTGAAGGTGAGAGATTAACTTTTAAAGAATAAATATAAAAATAGTGCTTGGAAGAAATAAGTGCCTATGGGGGTTATCTGTTCACACCAGACCGGGGCAAAGGCAAGAGTTCAGGCCAACTACGATGGAGCGTGGTCTGGATACAGGAGCCATGCAAGACCCACTGAAAACAGTGCCTTGATCCTAGTTGCAGTAGTGAGATGTAGATTGCAACCGAGTGATGCTGGTTCCAAAGACAATGCACCAGGCCGAGAGGCATTGGTTCCGTAGACAGTGTTCCAGGTCTCTCCACGCAGTTGAGGGGATGCGTTGATCTTCCCACACTAAAGCGGCTGTGATGCAGCAGTTCCGATGCAGCAATCCTTTAAGGCGATGCGCTGGCAATTCTGCTCCTGCAATTGCGATGATGCGTCAGTTCTTCTACACGCAGACAGGAGATGCGTTGGTTTGACTGGGGCCATCACCTGGTCTACTTCCAATGGACCAGGTACAGGAGCAGGGGGTGAGACTTTGATATCCTTGAGTTTCAGAAACAGGAGGCAAGCCAACAAGCCCTTGGCGGTCACTCTGGGTTCAAGTAGAGTCTAGTTGTCCTCAGCAGGGTCAGATGGTGACAGGCATCAGGGCAGTACAGATGAAAAACAGTTCACCCAGAGCAGCAACCCAGCAGAGGGACAGTCTTTGTAGCAACACAGCCGTCCTTCCTCCTAACAGAGTTACTTTATAGGTCCTGAAGTGTCTGATTTGGTGATCAGAGACCCAGTGCTTATACCCAGTTGTGTCTTTGACAAGGAAGTGACTTCAAAGAATGGTCTTTGAAGTGCACAGTGGTCCTTTCTTCCTAACCCTGGCTCCAGGCTCACTGCAGGGAAAGAATCAACCCTTTTTGTGGGGACAGGTATAAATGTCAGCTCCTCTCTGCCATCCTGCCCAAGATGGGCCATCAGGATTCAGATTGGGCCTCAGACACACCTACTCTTTCTTTGTGTGTGGCTATCTAGAGAGAATACATAAAGTCAAACTGTCACACACACCAGACTTGTATTGGAGTCAGGCTGCAGGCACACAGAGCTTTAAGAGCAGAGAAATGCTAACTTTCTAAAAGTGTTATTTCTAAAATAGTAATATTAAATCCAACTTTGCCAGTAGAGAGGATTTATTATTGCCATTCCAATGTTAAAAACATGTGTGAGCTACTCCTTCTTTTTCAGACAAAAGAGAAGTACTCATTATGGGCCCAAACCCTGACACCTGGAACGACACCTGGTGGCCCCCCGCCCTCGGAAGCCCTCCCAACCCCACGGACCATGCACACAACCTTGGAATCATCCTGGACTCCGAGCTCAAAATGGACCGCCAGAATAAACTCTGTTGCATCCTCCTGCTTCCATACCCTCCGCCTCCTACGTAAGACCTTCAAATGGATCCCGCTCGAGCGCAGAATGAACGTCTCTCATGCCCTCATCACCAGCAGACTCAACTATGGCAATGCACTCTATGCCAGAATAAACAAAAACCTCACCCGCAAGCTACAAAAAATCCAGAATGCCACCGCAAGACTGGTCCTCAACCTGCCAAGACACTGCCACATCTCACAGCACCTATGCACATTCCACTGGCTCCCCATTGAGGCTAGAATCACCTTCAAGATTCTCACCCACGCACACAAGGCCCTCCACAACACCGGCCCAGCATACCTGAACAGCCGACTCAAATTCCACGCACCCCAAAGGACCCTACGATGAGCCCAGCTCTCCTATGCCATGATCCCCTGCACCAGAAAGACCAGATCGGGAGGCCGCTCCTTCTCCTTCCACGCAGCCAGAGCCTAGAACGCCCTTCCACTCCACCTCAGACAGACAACATTGCTCCCCATCTACGCGACAAACCTCAAAACCTGGCTCTTCGACAGACCCCCTCCTTGATGGACTGGAACCTGCATCCACCCCCCCCAGCGCCTTGAGACCCTTACGGGCTAGTAGTCATGCTCAACAAGCACCTTATTAATTGATTGATTGAATCAGGAATTAAAGTTTAAAAGTGTATTAAGGAATTTCCAATGTTAACCTAAGAGAGGAGTAGGCCTAACAATAGGTAACATTTAATTGTTGTGTTTTTCCCTGCCAGGGCATGCACAACTTGAAAGTACATGCTCTACCTTTTACTTACACAGCACCCTGCCCCTAAGGGCTACCTAGGGCCCACCTTGCGTGATGTAAAAGGGAGTTTAAGGCTTGACAAGGGTTTTAAAAGCCAAGTCAACATGGCAGTAAAACTGCACACACAGGCTCTTGCGTGGTAGGCCTGAGACATGTTTAAAGGGCTACTTGTATAGGTGGCACTGTCAGTGCTGCAGGCCCACTCGTAGCATTACATTTACAGGCCCTGGGCAGATGTAGCACACTCTACTAGAGGCTGACAGGTATAACAAGCACTAAAGCTAAATCTGTGAAGCTGTCAAAATAAGGATGTTGATGCAGTGAGACACCCCGGCTCCATCTATGAACCTCAGTGAATTGCGGTGTACCAAAAACTCACCTCAGTACCCAGAACCCCTATCCGACTAGCATCAGTGTCTCATTCGTTTTCTGTATCATCTCGAAGCTACAAATGATTAGACAACCCAGAACAAGCGATTTAGAGTACTCTCAGGAATGGTGGGAATCAGAAACACCTTTTCGTTATTTTTCTCATATCAGTCCACAACAAGAGTAATCAGAGACAGGGTAAAGTTTAAAATGTTTATTTTTAACTACGTGCCCTAAGATGCAGTACTTTGGCTAACATAAGCAGGCAAATGATTAAAAACAAAACCATCAGCATTGTTACAATACCATAGAAAATGAAGGGAGAAATCATATTACAAATGATAGTGGAAAACAACCACCCTCCCTTCACAAGTAAGCTAGTATTATAAAACTGATAGAAGGTCTCTAGGTTTGAATGGGGAACCCCATACCATAAATATCAGCTTAGGTGAATCACATCACAGGATCAGCGTTGCTCTGTTTCTGGAAAGGTTTTCTCCAAGTGTCCCAATCATGCATGCAAAATGTAATATTAAAGGCATCCGAGTTTCAGTTATTTGCAGCTGTGTGCGTGTTATGACTAGAGCGTGAGCCGATCAACATGAATTCAAAAGCATACATTGTTATTTGACCTTGATGGCGTCTGCACACAGTGTTCAGACTAAGGACGCTGTGCACGTCTAGGGATGGGAACAACAGACCGTTCTCATGTGAAGAAAAAGCAAGCAAGCGGTTTTTCTTATAATAACAGCTACCTGCAGTTTCGTGTGCAAAAACAGAAAAAGTGACAAGATGGCGTTTTACATCTAAGGCGCTTATGTTAACATAGCAATGTATGTACATGGAACTCCGTCTCCACTACAATGCCAGAGTAAGGCAAGCCAGCAATGTGCACTGTCTTACAATACTCAAGATGACTTAATACATGCAGAGCAACATAAGCTGCCATATCTCACTTAGGTTTTTCCCCCCCTCTAGAATGATGCAAGACCAACAGCAAAAGTGAACATATCCTGCCCATTGGTTTTCTTTACCATTGACACATCTGAATGAGTGAGGAACACTGGTGTGAGTGACATGTATTGTTCTACATTGTGCCTAAAAAGATGTTTTGTACACCTAAACTGAACTTACTTGGGTTATTTTGAAATACTGTAGTTGGACGGTTTACTGGATATTTCAATAAACCATGATTAATTGTAGGAATTGAGAGGCATTTATGATTGCACTACAATCACAGTTACATCTTGTGATAAGTGATGTACATATTATGCTTTTCGTAGTAAGAAGTATAATTTTATCCTTAGCTCACATGACACCGAACCCTACAAGAACCATTGTCTTGAGACCGGCATGGTATGACCACATAAAGAAGATAGCATATGCCTCACTTATTACAAGGCCACGTCTGTTGGCATTAGTGTCCAAGCTTTATCCACCCAGGAACCAATGACCACCTTTGTTACATGTTCACATTGTGGTACTCATCAGCCAGGCACATCCCACCCCACCCCTGGACCCTCAGGAGCAAAGCAACAGTCAGTAGAATGGGAAGAATGAACAAGAGGATTGACAATTTAAAGAGAGACCAGAAGCAGCAGGGTAACCTTTTGGAGAAGTGCCAAAAGACACTGGAGTAGATTGTGGCACAGATTTAACCTCTCCCGTGAGTATTGTGCATTTTACATTGATATTTTTAGCAGTTATAGTTATAGGTATAGTATTTAGTGTAGGTTTAGAAATAGTTTAGGTTATTTATACATGTGTAATATGTTTTTGTTTAGTAGTTTTTTACTAAGTTTTAATCATAGTAGGTATTTAAGTGGATGTGAGGTTGATATTTTGTGTAAAAAATACAGTTGTGGCTCCTGCAGGTAAGTACAGTGGGGCAAGGTGGGGGCAGGGTGTGGGGGGAGCCAACAGATGATAGAATAGGGAAAATATATAAACCCTATTCTGTCGTCTGTCGATTTACCGCCCGCCTCGCCACACCGCGCCACAGCACTTACCTGCTTGAGGCCCGACAGACAAAATAAGCCCCCCCAACATAAATATATATATGTTTGTTTAGACTTCTATATGTAGTTAGTGTATGTTTAGGATATAGTTTATATTTGTATTGCACTGAGCTATGTATTTTAAGGAGGTCGGGATTGATGTTTAACTTGTCATGCATCAATAGTGGTTACGATAGGTTACGTTTTAGATTAGGCAGCATAGGACAGTTTTAATGATGTTGTAGGTTAGTCAGGGATAGTTATTGTTTTTAGATTCTAGGTGTTATATTTAAATATATTAATTATTGTTCTCTAGTTGGATAATATCTATTTGTCATGAGTTAGTACTATTGTATTAGGTGAGTACATGATGTTCAACTTGTCATGAGTACATTTTAGGAATATGTTGCACAGTCAAAGTCCTCTGGACAACTGTAGGACTTCCTCATATTAGAGCTATGCATGGAACCATCTCTATACTTCAAATATTGTAAGTGGGGCTCAGTATTAATTTTACACACTGCACAACACAGGTAGTCTCCTTACTGTCTGGCCTTGTGTGAAACGGAGAGGATATGTACTCGAGGATTTGACATTTGACTACAGATTGCTGCTCCCTGGCTGCACTGGCACACAAACCACTACCTAGCACTAACACATACACCATTGTGCCAGGGGGTCTGTATTGTTGGCTGGTTTATAATTGTGCACAATGTCACCCCTACTTTGACAACATCCATCATCATTGGCATTTAGTACTTGCTACAAGAGGCACATAATGCAGCTCACTTAGAAGAAACTAACAAAAAGGATTTTAGTCCATACATCTCCCGTTTGTTCCTTTAATTGCTTCTTTTGTGTCGGGTAGATGGATTGTTTTTTTTTCTGTAAAATTACAAATTGTGTTAATGTCGATTCCAAAATGTGTCTGGTTTTATATATAACAAATGAACATTAGTAGTGACATCACTACAACATTCATATCAAAATGTATAAAATTATTTTTTGAAAAATAAATGAAAATGAAAGTAAAAACAATTTAAATATTATGTTTGGTCTGTGGGACATCCTAATTTATGGACTTATCGCCTACGAATATTGCATTAGTGTGGGGAATGTGCTTTTGTTGTTTTGTATTGATTATTCCCTGACTCCTTTCCCCTCCTACTTATTGATCCAGGGTCCCTCCTTGTTTTTTCATTGACTTTCTGGGCAGAGTAACATACGTTGGCAATTGTTTCTGATGTTATATTACTTAACATTTGCTAGTATACACAGGCCCAGGCAAGGTGCCCTTACATGTTTTGGTTACTGTCAATCAAGGTACACTGCAAATCCTTAAGGAATATGGGCATGTGTATCTGACTAGTATTAGTACAATCATCCAGATATATGTACTGTTGATTATGTTTTGTCTGAGAAATGAGGTTTTCACATTAGGAAATGATGTTGTCATATTTACTTTGCGACATATATGTGGATAAGTGGAACAGTGTTTTGGCCTCACATGCCTCACATTTCTCATCCATAGGTGTGTAGTGCTAGAGGCACTCTTGTGGTCTGACACCACGTGATGACCTTTGACTACCATCACTTTAGTTGACTTTGGTGTCTTATTTTATCCTAGCCTGAATGTATGACGTCCTGCATATGCCTTGTTTCTCTTAAAGGTTTCGTTCTTGTAATCTTGCTGTCTAACAGTGGGAGCTGTCATAGTAGAACAGCCCTGCCAAGAACAGGTCGTGTGGGAAGTGCATTTGATAGCATGAGAGAGAGAGAGGTGTGGAATGTACTGTTTGGTCTTGAAGTGCAGTTTTATGAGCAGTGATGCACACATGTGTCCCGTGTTGTACATTGAGAGATGAAGTATGTGATGCTATAGGCAGTGGGGCGCAAATGTGCATTGTGTTGTACATTGGCAAGTATTATTATGTTCTTACTATTGGCCTTGGCATGGCCTCATGTCATCCTGAATTCTGACTCTGCCTTGCTTAAGCTTTACTGCGTGCACAGACAGGCTTGCAAGTTGTTTGGGTTAATCATGTTCAAGGATGTGAGAGATTGTTTAATGTACCCTGGAAGGCTTTCGTAAGGTTCGTTAAGATAAAGGCTGAAACATGTGAGAATGTAGAGGGAACGTGGGAACTCCTTCCTGCCATGGAATGCTTGCCTGGAAGCTGGCCAGTTCCAGTAAGTTTCCTTGGCACAGAGGGGACCACTCTCAAACCTTCTAGTGTGTTTTTGAGACTATAAAGCTGAGGGTTGTTGACAGCCAGGGTGGGATCTCACTTAGGGAGTAGACCTTCAGGCATAAGATAGACAGAACCGGAGTCCCGGTCGAGAGTTCAAGCCCAGCTGTGAACGGGCCCCGCTAGCTTGAGTTGGGAAGTCAACAATCGGGTGAGGTGATTTGTTTCTGACTAGTGCCATTGTGATGTGTGGTTCCAGTGGCTGTGGTCATTTGAGGTGTTTTTTTTGTAATGTGTGAATGAGAGAGGTGCACATCCAAAGTAATCATTTGATGTATTTAGTGTACATATATATATATATATATATATAGGTTTCAGGGGCGTTATAGTTAGGAATTGGCATTTAAAAAACCTTAGAAATTCACTGAAAAAACCAAAGGTTTCAGGGGCGTTATAGTTAGCTGGACATTTCCCTCGTACAAAACCCTAGAAATTCCCCTGTTATAGTTAGTTCAGCTAACTATTACTCGCGCCCCCGCAATGCACTGCTGATGACGTCACATATTATATCACTCATGACATGGTCAGTGACATCACTGATGACATCACTGATGACATCTCAAATGACATCACTGATGAAATCACTGATGACATCATCCAGTAGGTATGTGTTTCTGTACAGTTTTAATATGTTTAATATATATAGGGAAAGGTCTGTTGAAGAATGAGTGGGTGTACAAGTGTGTGAATGGATGATTTTGTAGGTGCGTAACTGACTCTTTAAGTGAGTCATTAAATGTATCTTACTGCAGACTAGTGACTAAACTGTGAATGTCTGTATGTGTCTGTGTGTAGGTGTATAAGTGGCTGCATGGTTTTGTGAATAGCTATATGAGTGTCTATATGGGTTATTGATTGGTTGTCTGAGTATCTGTATGGGTGCCTGAGTGTTTGTGTGGGTAGGGTGTGTGTGACTCTATGCATAGATGTGTGAGTGGGTGATTCTATGGGTGCATGGTTTTAAGAGTGCATCTGTGATGGACTGTATGGTTGGGTGAGTGTATGTATGGGTGTGTTAGGGATTGAATGTATATCTCAGTGGTACATGTGTGACTAACTACATATGTGAAAGGCAGTATATATGTGTGTAAGAGTATATAAGTGGGTATATGTGAGAGTGTGTGATTGTGAGAGTGGCTGTATGGATGAGTGTGTGCTTGTATCAATGATTCTATTAGAGCGTAAGAATGTGGTACTATTTTTATGAGTAAGTGAACTTGAGTGTGTTTAACTGCATTGGTGAGTAAATTGGACTGTGTTTAATTACTTGCACGACTGACTAGGTGTGTCAGTACCTCAATGGATGATTGGCGGTGTGTGAGTGTCTATCTAGGTGTATAAATGCATATGATAGTCTTGTACGGAGTGACTGTAAGTAGGAGTGACTGTACAGGTGAGTGAGTGGAGGTGTATGTAGACCTAAGAGTTAATGAGTGGGTATGTATTTATTGGTTTTGGAGTATCTATGATTTTGAAAATGGCCGTCTGAAATTTTGAGTCGGTGTATCAAAGGTTATATTAGGGTGTGAGAAGATGCACTAATTTATCACATGGATGATGTCATCAGTGATGTCATGAATGATGTCATTTGAGATGTCATCAGTGATGTCACTGACCATGTCATGAGTGATGTAATATGTGACGTCATCAGCAGTGCATTGCGGGGGCGCGAGTTATAGTTAGCTGAAATAACTATAACAGGGGAATTTCTAGGGTTTTGTATGAGGGAAATGTCCAGCTAACTATAACGCCCCTGAAACCTTTGGTTTTTTCAGTGAATTTCTAAGGTTTTTTAAATGCCAATTCCTAACTATAACGCCCCTGAAACCTATGGTTTTTTCAGTGAATTTCAAAGGTTTTTTAAATGCTAATTCCTATCTATAACTTATCTCTGAAGATATCGTGAAAAGCATTCTTTTTTAAAGTAGGGTGCACATTAGTTTTGTGGAAAAGCATCTTTGTGATTGGTTAAGCAAAAGCAGTTTCAACGTGGAGTACATATCAAAGGATAAAATTTGCTCAGATCAACCACACCTGCTACTTGCATTTGAAAGGCACTGTTCGAACTTAAAACAATCATCAAATTTTAACCTGCACGTGTCGTTAAATATTCAAGAAAATGTTACAAAAAAATATCGTTAAGTTTTAAAAAATTGATGAACTTTTAAACTGCACGTGTTGTAGAATGTTCTAGAAAGTGTGGTGATAGAATACGTTGCACTTCTGACTTCTATGTGTTGTTCAATATTAAAAAAACGGTTCATATGGAAAATTAAAAAGAAACCAATAGAGAAGTTTTGAAGCCTAAAAGAATCAAGGAACTATTCTAATGTATTCTTTACATGTATTTATGTGTGCAGCAACAAAATTATAGACACAACAGCAGTAGGAAGAGGAAGAAGCAGGGAGTGGGGGGAGGGGTGGAGATGGGCAGAATGGCACACATGCACAATTAAGTACAACACACATATAGACTAACAATGGCCAAAATGAAACACACCAACAAGCAGCACAAGTCACACAATCCTCCAACATCACACCACTGAACGAGCATAGAAGTGAAAACCACGCTGCATTCATACAGGATGTGTACAAAGACCAGTCGTTGGTGTTGTGGGATGTCTGCGACCGTGGTCATCATGGATGAGATGCCCAGCATGTGGCACATGGTCGAGTTCACTGTGTGTTATGTTGCCAAACGGCTGCACCTCCCTCCCACGAGCCCCCACACTTTTGTACGGTGCGCTGTTGTATCTCGTACACTCGTACAGCACACCATTGTAATGCCTATTTGCGCATGTCCTGCTACATTCTAACAACAACATCACTGTGCCGTTTGGAGGTGGTGCATGCCAGTTTACAACATCAACTGCTGCGGCTCTTGTAGCAGGCCACACCAGAACACAGAGACACACTTACCGCACTTCCTGTACACGGACATGTCCGAGACACCCCGTTCCCCTTGCCGGATAGGCACACCCCTGCACTGACCTGTGAACCCCAGACCAGCACATGCCAGTTGTGCATGCAGGAGGATGCGTGCGTAGCTACACATCCAGGCTCACTGCCAACGCTTAGGTGACAGCACACTGTGATGTTGCAGGGCTCGTGCCTATCATGCTAAGACAATGACCACAGGGACACACTTACTAAGATGTGGGTTTGGGGGGCATTGGCGGTCCTGGAGTTGTTGAGATGAGTCTTCTGTCCCTCATGGGTATCCCTGTATCATGATCATTGACTCTATGGTACCTGTGGGTGTTCTGGTGTGGCTCTTGACTGTGTTCCCTTTCATGGTGCAGGTAGTAGTCCTGCTTAACACCAGCAGAAAGCAGGTGTAAAATCCCTGGTGCTAACGTGTCTTATCGCCGGAATTTGTTTCGCATTGCAATTGGTGTGAAAGTTGTGATGGGATTTTTTCGTGTGCAGAACAATATACGAACTGAGCAGTGTATCTCATCAAGATCCAGCACCTGACGCACTATTCCCAATCAATATAAATACAATGAGATTTCTTAATAGATTTTGTGGGTACACTGTAACTGCAGCCAATACCTCAGTGCAATTCAATACAGGATTTTAGTATTTAGAATAAATCGGAAAGGTGCACCTCGTGTCTTTTTGCACGGGAACGGCTACTCTTCCTTTCATTATCAGCACTTTAACGGAAGTGAAGTTGAGATAAATCTAACACACTATTCAGAAGTTAGTGCAAACTGCAGATATCACCAGTATTCCAGCAATAAGTCCCCCAAAAGTTAACACCATGGTGGACTCCATCAAATAACAGTAATAAGAACAAGAAAGAGTCACACAGCAGTTAAGAGAACAACCAAAAACGTTATTAATTTTTTTTTCAATCTTTATTTTTTATAATAATAAATATATAAACGAAAAACTATTTTCAAACTTTATTTTTTTATTAACATATATATGAACAATAAACTAATAAACAAAATGTAACAACAATAATAAAAAACATCAAGGCGGAACACTACTGTGGGGACAATGGATGTCGACGACAGACCTGGAAAATAAGAAAGATTGTTAAAAAAAAAACAACATGGTATTCTCAACAAAATACCACAAGAAACAAATCACAGATATATAAAATGCATACAGATAACAAAATTTTATAAGTTTAACTTACAAAAACTGTAAATGTTGCCGCTTTAAAATATTTACCAAATCTGAAGAAAATGTTTTGCAGAAGGCACCACACAAACAACGTTTTTCTTCAGCGGTGAGGACATTTTTTACTTTTTCCAAGGAGCAAGCAAAGACCAATGCCACCTTTGTCACTCGCAAGATTTGCCAAAGAGTTCTGTTACGAGGAGATCCTAACCAAAAATACTCGTGCGGCACAGCAAGTATGATGAAACACCTAAGGACCCTTCATCCAAACAGTCTTGCACGAGAAGAGTGCAAACAGATGAGAAACACTCCTGTTCTGTATCTGTAAAAAAGAATCACAAATAAATGTATATTAATAACTTTCAAATTTATACTATTCCATTACTGTACAAACACATTTTATATCAAAACTGACTATGAAACTATAGCCCTGAACCACAAGTGTGACGATCATTAAAACACTACATGCAAAGTGCATACTACTTTGAAGCAGTTCATGCCCTAAAGCCTACCTCACTAAAACACTACATGATAACTGACTAAATGATTACAGTAGTATAAGGAGACACACTTGGTGACTCACAGGGTGTTTGCTAGAAGAGTATGAATACTAACTAGGGAATAGAAGGTGTGAAACACAACTGTGTAGGTGATTAGAGGACTGCATCCATACTGCATAGGCATTTAAAGCAGTCCATGTGCTAAGGCCTGGCTCACTGCATGACTACTTGGGTACTGACTGAATGAATATCGTACAGCAAGGAGAGTGCCTAGGTGAATTTATAAGTGCTAGGCTTTTTGCACAGAGAATAGATTAGTACTTGGTACTGAATGGGTCGATAGAGTAGTGCAAAGGCAGTGACAAGTGCTGGACTGTATGGATACTGACTAGGAAATTGAAAGTGTGAAAGACAAGTGTCTAGGTGGTTAGAAGACTGCATGCATAGTGCATAGGGGTTTGAAGCAGTCCATGTGCTAAGGCCTGGCTCAGTGTATGAATACTTAGGCACTGACTGAATGATTAGAGTACTGGAAATGTAGTATCTTGGTGAATTTATAAGTGTTTGGGTTTTAGCACAGTGAATGGATTAGTACATGGTGCTGAATGGGTCACTGGAGGACTGCAAAGAGAGTCACAGGGTATTTCCTGGAAGTGTATGGATACTGACTAGGGAATTGAAGGTGTGAAAGACAATTGTGTAAGTGGTTAGAGGACTGCATACATAGAGGATAAGGGTTTGAAGCAGTCCATAAACTAAGGCCTGGGTCACTGGATGAGTGCTTGGGTACTGACTGAATGATTAGAGTACTGCAAGGAGAGTGCCTCTGTGAATTTATTAGGATTTGGCGCTGTGAATGGATTAGTACATGATGCTGAATGGGTCACTAGAGGAGTGCAACGGCAGTGACAGGGTGTTTGCTGCAAGTGAACGGATACAGACTGGGGAATTGAAGGTGTGAAAGACAAGTGTGTAGGTGGTTAGAGGACTGCATGCATAGTGGATATGGGTTTGACGTAGTCCATGTGCTAAGAACTGGCACAGTGCATGAATACTTAGGCAGTGACTGAATCATTAGAGTACTGGAAAGAGAGTGTCTAGGTGAATTTATAAGTGTTTGAGTTTTGGCACAGCCAATGGATTAGTACATGCTGTTGAATGGGTCTCTAGAGGACTGCAAAGGAAGTGACAGGATGTTTCCTGGAAGTGTATGGATACTGACTAGGGAATTGAAACTGTAAAAGACAAGTGTATAGTATGTCAGAACACTTTTATTTGAAGCAATCTATTTGGTACTTAGAAACTGACTAAATAATCAGACTACTTCTAGGACAGTGCTTAGGTAAAACTTTTAAATTTTCAGTTCTGCCACAGTGAACAGAATAGTACATGGTACTGCACCTTAGTGTCAAATCCTGACTCATTTTATCAATGCATAAGCAAAGACTAGCTTCTAATGCAACTAAAACTTGACAACATGAGAGGTTTTAAATTAGTTATCTGTCAGCAAATATACGATGTTACCAAAGCCTTCTCTCACAGTGGTTCTCAAATGCACACAGACTCACAGTGTAATTCTAGACAACAACCACTATAACTAGGAGTTTAACAAAAATCATTCACTACTGTGGAAATGGTAGGCGAACTGCACACAATCTTCATATTTCATGACTGCACTTTTGTGTCAATGCCTGACTCATTTAATCAACACATAAGCAAAGACTGGCTTCTAATGCTACTAAAGCTTGACAACCTGACTGGTTTTAAAACACTTATCTGTCAGCAAATACACGATATTACCAAATGCTTCTCTCACAATCCTTACCCAAATGCACACAGACTCACAGTGTGATTTTAGACTAGCAACACTATCCTAGGAGTTTACCAAAACTCATTCACTAGTCTGGAAGAGTTAATGGTACTGCACACAATCCACATATTTAAGTACAGCACATCAGTGTCAAAGCATGACTCATTTAATCAACATATAAGCAAAGACTGGATTCTAATGCTACTAAAACTTCTCAACATGACAGATTTTAAAACAGTTATCTGTCAGCAAATACATGATGTTACCAAATGATTCTATCACAGTGATCCCAACTACACACTAACTCACAGTATGATTCTAGACAAGCACCACTATCCCTATGAGCTTACCAAAACTCATTCACTACAGTGCAAGTGGTAAGGGAACTGCACACAATCTACATATTTCACAACTGCAATGTACTGTCAATGCCTGACTCATATAATGAAAGCATAAGCCATAACTGTCTTCTAATGCTACTAAAACTTGACAACATGACATGTTTTACAACACTTATCTGTCAGCAAATACACAATGTTACCAAACACTTCTCTCACAGTGGTTCCAAAATACACACAGACTCACAGTGTGATTCTAGACAAACAACACTATCCCTAGCAGCTTACCAAAACTCATTCACTACAGTGGAAGTGGTAAGGGAACTGCACACAATCTACATATTTTAACGACTGCACTTTAGTGTCAATGCCTGACTCATTTAATCAACGCATAAGCAATGACTGGCTTCTAATGCTACTAAAACGTGACAACATGACAGGTTTTAAAACAGTTTTCTCTCAGCAAATACACGATGTTACCAAACGCTTCTCTCACAGTGGTTCCCAAATGCACAAAGACTCACAGTGTGATTCTAGACAAGCACCAGTATTCCTAGGAGTTTTCCAAAACTCATTCACTACACTAGAAGTGATAAGGGAACTGCACACAATCTACATATTTTACGACTGCACTTTAGTGTCAATGCCTGACTCATTTAATCAACACATAATCAACGCATCAGCAATGACTGGCTTCTAATGCTACTAAAACTTGACAACATGACAGGTTTTAAAACAGTTTTTTCTCAGCAAATACACGATGTTACCAAACGCTTCTCTCACAGTGGTTCCCAAATGCACAAAGACTCACAGTGTGATTCTAGACAAGCACCAGTATCCCTAGGAGTTTACCAAAACTCATTCACAACACTGGAAGTGATAAGGGAACTGCACACAATATACATATTTCACGACTGCTCTTTAGTGTCAATGCCTGACTCATTTAATCAACACATAAGCAAAGACTGGCTTCTAATGCTACTAAAACTTGACAACATGACAGGTTTTAAAACAGTTTTCTCTCAGCAAATACACGATGTTACCAAACGCTTCTCTCACAGTGGTTCCCAAATGCACAAAGACTTACAGTGTGATTCTAGACAAGCACCAGTATCCCTAGGAGTTTACCAAAACTCATTCACAACACTGGAAGTGATAAGGGAACTGCACACAATCTACATATTTCACGACTGCTCTTTAGTGTCAATGCCTGACTCATTTAATCAACACATAAGCAAAGACTGGCTTCTAATGCTACTAAAACTTGACAACATGACAGGTTTTAAAACAGTTTTCTCTCAGCAAATACACGATGTTACCAAACGCTTCTCTCACAGTGGTTCCCAAATGCACACAGACTCACTGTGTGATTCTAGACAAACAACACTATCCCTTGCACTATATGAAAACACATTTCTTCATCTAGAAGTAGTAATACATTTTAGTATAGAAACATAACATAGTTCATTTCACAAATTCATAAACAATGACTGGTTTCTAATTCTACCAAAATATAAAAACTGCACAGTTATCTCTCTACAAACACATGAAAAACACAAATGCCAATCACTGAATGGTTTCTACATGCACACACATTGTAGAGAAAAAAAGTACTCCCTAAACTTTAGCAGGAAAAATACATTAGTCTGATTAAAATCAAAATAGTCCACATACATCCCCTCACAATTAAATAACTCATCTTTCAAGTTCTTTTGTAGATTAAGGAGTATATCAATCACTCACCATATTTTCTTTTACATAATCTCTGCACTGTGCACCTCTCAGCAAAAGCAAAGAATGGAAAAGTTTCCCTTTCATTTTCCACACATATACATGTAAACATCAAATCACAATCCTTCCCACATAAACTCAAAAGCAAACACACATTTCTATTGGTTAAACATTTCAACCCTTTCCAACTGAAATACATTTCAACCATTCCCCCAATCTGCCTTCTGCCTGTTACCATAGAAACAGGTCATGGAACACTGCACTAAGCTCACAGGTCACAAGTTCAGCACACAATGTTCCTACACAAGACAGGAAGTGTGCTTGACTTTTCAACATATCAGCTTATCATATATAATGTTCCTTACAATCTGTTTTTGTTAACCAATAACAATCATACCTTTAAAAAACTGAAATATACACCCTACCTTTCAGTGTAGAAAGTTGTTATACAACCAATGATTTCTTGTTGTTTTTCAAAAAACGTTGCCGTGGATCCGCGCACCCACCGCGAGAGAATCCGTGCATCCAATGCGATAGGATGCGTGCACTGTGCGCGCATTTCGCCGCTTTTTTTTTAAAGCACCTCTAGAGGGTCAGAGTATTCCCATTCTGCCCCCTTTATATGTTTTACGCACTTATTCCCCTTGCTTCTTCAGCCTCGCTTCTACCGAGGCAGAAATGGCCGCCAACAGTTCCTGGTTTCGAATGTAGAGAGATGCTCGACAGCCAATTAGCATTCAGCGCGCGATCGGGAGGGTGCGCGCTCCGTTCAGGGAGGGTTCGCGTACGGTGCGGGTAGGGTCCGTGGATCCTCCGCGGCCATAGATATCACTAACTATTTTACCCTAATTTTCTCAGGAACTACTGAACACATTCACACCAAATATGCAAAAGGCACGAGTCCGAACTGAGGACTAACTCTTTGCCAAATTTGGTGTCATTCCATTCAGCGGTTCGGGCTGTAGCTGCGACAACAGATCCTATGGGAAACTGCATGGGGAAAACGTGTTTTAGGACTCCCCTTTTTTCTCGGCCCCCGCTTGACGAATCACCACGAAACTTTCAGGGTAGGAGCGGAGCGGAGCTGGCAAACAGTTTGGAGAATTTTGCGAAGATTCGTCAATCGGCGCCAAAGAAATTCCCAATAGAATGTTGCGGATTTCCTACGGAAAATAGGTCCTAACTATAACTATCTACTGGCGACCGCCAGTAGATAATATATATATATATATATATATATATATATATATATATATATATATATATATATATATATATATATATATATATATATATATATATATATATATATATATATATATATATATATATATATATATGTATATATAGCAGGTGGTCCAGACGCGTTGGCATGCAGAATGGCACAACAATGTAATGCACTGGAGTCGTTACATTGACGACCTTTTTATTATTTGGAAAGGTACCATGAAAAGTGCTCAGGATTTTGTCAAAGAGCTGCAAATCAACGATCTGAACCTGAAACTCACTAGTACTATTAGTGCTTATGAAATTAATTTTTTAGATCTAACAGTTTATGTGAGTGATGGCAAACTGCAGACTAAACTGTACCGTAAGCCCACGGATGGGAACACGCTACTACACACTACGAGTTTCCATCCGGCGAAACTAGTCAATAGCATTCCCTATGGGGAATGTCTTAGAGCCAGGCGTAACTGTAGTAATGAGCATGACCTGAATAAAGAACTTGCATGCCTGAAATCCCGTTTTCGAGCTAGAGGATATTCGGAAGCATGCCTCAACCAAGCTGTCTTAAAAATTGAAAAGACTAACAGAGAACAATTACTTTTTAATAGAGACAAAAGACCAGCCAAAGGCTCACAAAAAGATACCAACCAATGTAGGTTTATCACCACCTACAATAAACAACAAGATGAACTAAGAACTATTTTTAACAGGCATTGGCACATCATTCGGAGTGATCCAGTGCTTGGTAAACTTGTCCAAAGGAGACCCCAATTTACCTTCAGAAAGGCTAGATCTCTGCATCAAGCACTAGTTAGCAATGTGTTACCTAGCAGCACTCAAAATAAATCATCAGGCTCTTGGTTAAGTAGAAAGGATGGTTTTATCAAATGCCACAAATGCAAGGCTTGTGTGTATGGAAAAAATACTACCTGTTTTCCTGCAGACTTTTCTCATAAGTCTACACTACAAATTAAGGGCCAATACACGTGTAAGACGGATTATGCAATTTACATACTACAGTGCCCTTGTGGCCTACAGTATGTGGGCTCCACCATCCTGCCTGTGCACAAGAGAGTGCTACAGCACTTACGTGCCATTAAAAATGGGGATAAAACCTACCCCGTGGCACGGCATTTTGATAAATACCACAATAAAAATGCTGAGGGTCTCCTTTACTATGTCATTGATACTATCCCAGTTGACAACCGGGAAAAGAAATTGCGCAAGCTAGAATCTTGCTACATCATCAGACTCAATACCAAAATACCACATGGTCTTAATATGGAAGAAGACTTACATACTCACTTATAGGATCCTTTCGCTCTTTATCAACTTGTATTTTAGGTTTTGTTTTATGTTTATTGTTTTGATTCTGTCACTTACTTGGACCATGAATACTTATAGACAGACCGTTGTGCACACATTGTTGATGTATATTCTGGCCCACTTGGGCAGTACTCGCTTGGTGATGCGTTTGTTTGTTGGTTTGCTATTTTGGCTTATTTGCCAAAATTATATCCAGTGCTTTTGATCACTAGATCAACCCATCATTATATCTATGCTACTCTGGTCAACCGTATATCAATTTGGTTGATCATGACGGGCTAAGGATGAAGGCGGTACCACTACGGTAATCTAACTTCGTCATAAATTGTTTTGTGAGTAACAACAAACGTGACGCAAATTTCAGATTAACTGAGTCAAACAATGTTACTATATTTTGCATCAACTTTAATGAATTGTGGTTTTGTATAGTATGTGGCACTTGCCTGAAATTCATTTGCGTACCACCGCAGGTTGTCGAACTACGAGTCTGTTGTCTATTTCATTTTCTGTAGTTCACCATGTGACTTGATCGTATTCACTGTTTTAAATTGCCATGAAAACTTTACCAAATCGCTAGTGAACAAGCCTTCAGGTCAGGCGAAACGCGTCTAGCTTTTCAGCTGGCAATAAAGAATTTTGCACAGACACGGCGTCGATTGCTTTTTCAAGAAGTTTGGTGAATTACTGTGACCGCGTTTGGGAGGTCTCTTCTTCGACGCGCCCTTTGTTTTGGAGGCAACGGGTCTTCCCATCCACCTGTGGATTGTATATATGTATATATATATATATATATATATATCTTTATCCAATGGTCCAAGCCTTTAGGAGTCACTCGGGTTAATTAATAAGTAAGGCACGCCTATAAGAGACTTCCCTGCGCCAGATGAAAATAATAGCCAGCCCCTGAAGAGAGGCAAATCGGCCTCGAAACGCGTAGGGCTACCAAACTCCTTCCAGCATGTAGAGGAAATGGGAAAGCTGTCGAGTGACTCCTAAAGGCTTGGACCATTGGATAAAGATATATATATATATATATATATATCTTTCTGATCTCTTGCGGGAGGTCCAGTAGATTTGCTTGAGTATTATTTCATACTATTTGCTGCTTGTTTATTCATGTTATTATCCATGCATTTAACTGTTGCATTTACCAAGTGTGTTATTATTGCTTTCATATAAATATATATCTCTATATATATTTGAAAGGTGGTTCATTTAAAATCTGGGAAAGCCTTTCTGTTATAGAGCATTGCATAAATAAAACCCCAACCCTTTTCTTGAAAGAGAGTCTTTGAATTTTTCAAAAATAAACCACTTTTTTAAGTATTGTTGGGTTCTATGTTTTGCTTTGCCGTGTTTGAGCCACCATGTGAGAGATTCTGTATTATCTGAAAGGCGGAGCAATACAAGGGGGTAAGGAACTTTGAACTTTGCATAAATTCTCACTGTGTTTCTATCAAAAAAATGCAGCGTGTTGATTCACTCTGACTTTATATTGGCAAACTACACATTGCTCATCATACCATTTTAATGGATGTTATTGGTGTAGGTACACATGAAAGCATGTGCAATTGACTTTAGATCACTGTTCTTCAGCTTCCAAAAAGCGGTTTAGGATTTTAAAGTTACAATAATCATTATGTAGACTTTTAAGAAACAACTATGCACAACTCATAATGCTTTTAAAAAGTATATTTTTTTATTCCAGACATTCAGATCCTCACATTACAACACGTTTATTTGTTATTGCCATCAGTATGTGTCCAAAATAATGATGTATTGTGCCTAAACAATTCAATTGGTTGCACATGTGGGTTCACATTTACATGTGTTTATCCTGATCAGTGAGGAGGAACAAATTGTTATCAAGTGTAACATTTTAGTTTGGACCACAAGTGGATAAGATAAACTACTGCACAAACAAAATGTACTGTACTGGGTTCCAAAGAAGATGGCATAATGTCCTACACAGATAATTTATTCGTAAGTTCTTCTTTGGAAACTGGGAACTCAACATCTTCCTCCTTTGATGAGGTGTCTGCCTCCCCTGGAAGTTGGTGAGTTGGAATGGAGGGCAACTAAATGATGCTATTAAGCTCAGGGACACAATTCAGAGTCAGAAGATGTAACTCTCTTGTTACCCACACCATTTGTGAGTGCCAATAAGGTAGCAGGGTACCCCCTGGCAAGGGTTTGCTGGTTAGCTAACAAATCAACAACGTTGCTTTTGAGAGCACTTGTTGGTGCTATGAAGGAGTCAAGCTTGGCCTCCAGGAACTGGATGGATGTATTAATGGCTCCCAGCTCCCTAACAATTTCACTGGTGTCAGACGTAGAAAGCTGGTATTTTTGTTCCTTCAGCATCAAGACACCAGCGATGTCAGCTAGGGACTCATTAGTAACATGGAGCCAAGAGTAGGTATCTATGATAGCCTTTGTCAACCCCTTATTAGGGATAGGAAACCTACAGACTCTTTCAACAGTGCCAATTGTTGTCTCTATCCCTAATCGGACCTCTTCAGCCATTTGCTGCTGGGCTCCTACCACTCACAACTGAAAAGCAAATTGTGGGTCCTTGGAGTCCTCACCTGAGGTATCAAAGGTTGATGGTCTATGTCCAGTCTGTGATGGTTCATCTGGAGATTTAACCCTCTTATCTTACCACTACCAGAGGAGACATTTCAAAAGTGCCTAGGAGCTGTTGGAAGGTGTCTTCATCCATGGGGGGACAGGATGGTGTCCTCAACAGGTTAGGCATCATGGACAGGATGGTCTCCAGGAGGTGTTATTTGTCCCTAGGGAAAGAAATAGAAGTATGTTATGAAGATTCCATGATTGAATATGACATAAGTGGTTTCTGTACCATTCAGGGAGTATATTTCTTCAATTTCAAGTACACAGTGATCTACGGAGCATATGTTCCTATAATTGTATATGGCCATGTTGTACTATTGTTGCTTTCCACATGGCAATACATGTACCATGTTCACACAACCTTGGTATTCACTTGGGGGCCTATTTCTGTAAATTTCACACAGTGCAACACAGCTATGCAGCCTGCTGCCCTGCCTGAAAGAGTGAGTACAGGAATGGGCAACATTTGACATGTTTCATTGCATTTCTGCTGTCTGCTTGCACTGATGCTAAATTTATGTCTCAGCACCACTGCAGAGACTATTGCACCATGTTGCAAGTGTGCCTGCATTTGCTATAGGTATCGGTTTGCGGCCCAGGACTAGCCAAGAAATATCATATATTGTTATACCTCACACTATCCTGCACTCTGCTTTTCACACAGCACCATTCTGTACTGTCTTATATGCAATTTGTGCATTACGGCCCTTAGGTTTCATATTTCACAAACATACACACAGCAAGCCACTTTGTTTCTCAGCAAGAAAGGAGAAGGGTTGTACATGGCACAATTCCATGTTTTCTTGGGATTCCTGTAGTTTCCTAGCACACACACACACATTCAACTCTGACTACTCAACACTAGAAACTAAGGAGCATCTTTGAAGTGGATAGCTTCCTTTATAATTGAAAGTTTGCAACAACTCAAACTCACTCCATTCCCTTCAGAACCCCAGAATCTCAGATGCAGAGTCCCACAAATCTCTTCACTCAGCCCCACTTTCTTACACCTGTACATGACTCCTCTGAAAATTATCACACCCAGGAACTCTGCATCATCTCTTACACTGATGACACCCAGATCATAAAATAACTCTCAGGAGACACCAACAGTATGCCATTGACCAACAGGGCTAATTATGTGTGAGATTAATTTCTCATACTCAACCTAACAAGACAGAAGTGATGACATTCTGCAACATGTACTCACCCTGGTTGCTCAAATAACTAGGCCAAAACCCCTCTCCCTCTAACCACCCCAGATGCCTGCCCATCATCCTGGAAACCCACCTCACAATGAGACTTTAAATTGCCACTATCAACTTCACTTGCTTCCACATTATTTGTATGGTCAGACATTTATTATAATGGATCCCTCCTCACACCTGTAAGAGCATTACTCAGGCCCTCATTACACGTGGACTGTAGTACACCAATGACTTCTAGTACAGTATCTCAGCGCACCTGCTACACAAGAGGCAAACTATCCTACACACCACTGCCAGAATATTACTCAGCGTACCTTGCAGCACGCCCCAAATTCCTTATTTTTAGTGCTAAGCTCAAGCCAGCCCGAGCTTCCCGGCAGGATTTATTATACCACCTCTCTGGTTTTTTACTCGCCATTATCTTAGCAGTGCCAGATTTACAAAAATGTTCTTTGATATTAATAAACAGATCATTATGATCATCCTCAAATGGGCAAACCTTCATCCCAGGACATGCACCAGCTCCCAACTTTTCTAATACCTTATAAAGCTGATCTTTAATAGCACTTAATATGTCAGCTTGTTTGCTCAATTTGCACCACTTAAGATGACGTTCATCATTTGATAAAATAGTCTGAGGGACGAGTAAATCTTCACTTAAATTAACTATTCCCTCCTGGCCTAGCCTGAATGATGCTACAAGTGGGTTATGATCGCTCTCAACACGAGTCCTAACTTCCATGTCCACCAAGGTATGCCAGAGCTTCAAATGGACGAGTATATAGTCGATATTACTTGACCTTATCCCATTGTCGTATGTTTTTGCTCGCTTCCTATCAGAAGATGTCCGCCCGTTTGCAGCCCTTAATTGGTTACCTAAACAGAGCCCATTTAAATACAACGCGGCCTCTGTCCATTTAACTGATGGCCTAGCCTCCAGTTCAGGCACACCCCATCTAATATCCTCCTCTTCCAACATATTAACATTTCCCATACCAAGCGGTTCGAAAGTTGTATTAAAATCACCCGCGATTAAGGGCAAAACCCCATCTGGCAAAGATTCAATCAGGAATTCTAAAGCCGTAAATACCTCTGTTTTTTTCCCTCCTCAAGCATACACATTAATAATAACGATTTTTAGGTCACCCAACATATTAAGCCTAACAGCGATAATATCGCAGTGCCCAGATGAAAGTAATTGAATACTACAACTTAAATGCTGTTTGACCCAAACTGTCAATCCTCCCTTTGGGCGTCCCCTTTGTCCTCGCACTGCAGGGACATAAACATTCAGATAACCTAGATTAAAGACTGGTTCAACAGACCAGGTCTCTTGAAAGAGACAGATATCAAAATTATTAATGAATGCTAGCCAACATGGTGAAGCAACCTTAGTCCCAATACCAGCTAGATTCCACGATACCAATGAAGTCGGGCTAGCTGTAATCTGTGTACCCTCTTTCATTACAGTCCTAACCACAGTAGGACTCGGGTACAACATCGTATGCGCAGCTATAGTTTGTGGTTCCTTAATTGGTACGTTCCGGCCTAAAGTAGAACTAGGGTGTGTCATCAGATATTCAACTATGGTTTGGGATTCCTCATTTAGGGCATCCCTAGTTATAATAGTGCTAAAGTAAAGCTTCTTAAACTTAGCCGGGATCAATGAATTAGCTGCCCTATGTGAGCAAGGGTGGGGGGAGCAATTAGCACCTGGTCGTGAAATTGTGCTAATACTAATATTTACCCTAGAACTTGCCCCTCCCTCAGCTATTCCTGTACCATCAATCATTTGTCCTTCGCCTTCCATTAGATTTATCTCAAGCAGACTTTTTGTACTACTAAAACTTGAGGACTCCCCCCCGCCTCCATTTGCTGTCAGTCGCACTCCTCCAAACCTGACAAAACTGAGAACCTATTATATAGACTTAAATTCCGTGTGATCGTGTAACTAGATCGATCATTCCATGGGGGCATTTCTCTACATAGATCTTGCACAGGAGCATAAAAATAGGTTAGGGAAAGTGATTGGATCCGTGATCTGGGGTCTATTCGTGGCCAACTACAAATATGTTCAACACATCTCCTATCTCTAAAGTTGACAATCACACAGTCCCCCCCTACTGTCTTTACACTTCTGCCTACCCAATTTACTCTTCTTACAGACAGAATCTCGGCCCTGCTATACGCGGGCAATGGCCTATTCGCATTAAGCCAAAATATGCACTTATTTTTTAGCTCTGCATGTGTCTCCCTCTTGCCCGGCCCTAATGATGGTACCCCTGCCAATATAACTACATAGGGGACAGATTCAGGAGGGAGTTCCACAGTGGGTAGGTTTGGAATCACATACTCTAAGGGTTTAGTTGGTATAACGCCCACATTAGATACCAATTTACTTATCCCCACACTTTTATCCTTGGCTCCCTGCTCATGTTGTCTAACCTTAGCAGCATTAGCCAGTGGGATAGTAGTACAAGTAGTCTCAGACATATTTACAACAGAGGTAGTATTCCTAGTTGGCGATCCATTTTGGGTGTTACCCTCAGCATTTTGGCATTGTGGTATTAATATTGTCTGTTTGCTGGTTGAGCCACTACTCCGATTACCCATCGTCTTCTGAACTGATGCTAACGAAAGTTCAAGACATGTCAATCTAGACTCAATACGGTCCAGTCTTCCGTGAAATGGATAAATCATCTTTTTAAGCATATCTTCCAAGTTTTTCCAAAACGGGGTACCCAGGTCCTCTGGGAAATTTCTCTCAACACCTATCTTGGGGGTTATTTCTTTACTTGCTAAACAAGATGGACCAGGGGAATCTTTATTTATAACACTTTCTTTGGTTACTCGATCTTTCCCCACCTTCCTTTTTCTACCCTTGGGTTTTGATTGTATTAAAATTTCATCGCCCGAACATCTACTTTCCATAGACATACCCTTAGTTTGGTTCATCATACCCTTTTTGGCTATTAGCGCAGATCTAGTTTTAATAATAGGAGAAGTCAGAGGTTTCTGGGTGGTGTTTTTATTATTCTTCCCCGAAATAACAATAAGCTGTTGGTCCGCAGCCACGACAAGGTCTTTTGTAGAAACAAGTGGGCTACTAGTAACTTCATCCAGGGAACATAATGTGTCATCTGGATCAGCTTCGATAGAAACTGGAGATTTGATCCCTGCCAGGCTTCCCATAGATGACCGTTTGTCAAACACAGTATCTAGGGATAGCCTTTTTTCCGTCAATTCAATATCTTTAGCCAAAGCTGTCGACACCCGTATAAGGAAGTTATCCAAAGTGCCCATCATTGACCCGCCTGCACTAACACGTGTCACACTATTGTCTCTTAAGGATGTTGCAGTAACAGTAGCCATAGTGGACAGTTTATAACCTCTTCTGCAACAGATTCTGATGATCGAAGGTTATCCGGGTGATTTAAGTATGCACACTAGAGTATATCTGTGTAACGGTAACCCTCACCTTGCACCTTACATTGGGTGTTAGGGAGGTGGTCCATCCCGTCCTTAACCAGTCTTGAACAGGCTTAAACGGGCCCGCCCTTGGCCCGGGCTTCGCCCGGCGCACGTCCGCGCTGCGGGGGTGATGATGTGCTATGTAGGCGCCGAGGGGCAAGTGGAAACAGGTGAGGCACACCAAGCCCCCTGGGACACGTAGTTCAGTCCCGCTGCTCTGCACTCCAATGAAGCGGCTCCCGCGCCAGCGGGAGCGGTGAGGCGCTATGTAGGCGCCGAGGGGCAAGTGGAAACAGGTGAGGCACACTAAGCCCCCTGGGACACGTAGTTCAGTCCCGCTGCTCTGCACTCCAACGAAGCGGCTCCAGCGCGAGCGGGAGCGGTGAGGCGCTATGTAGGCGCCGAGGGGCAAGTGGAAACAGGTGAGGCACACCAAGCCCCCTGGGACACGTAGTTCAGTCCCGCTGCTCTGCACTCCAACGAAGTGGCTCCCGCGCCAGCGGGAGCGGCGAGGCACTATGTAGGCGCCGAGGGGCAAGTGGAAACAGGTGAGGCACACCAAGCCCCCTGGGACACGTAGTTCAGTCCCGCTGCTCTGCACTCCAACGAAGCGGCTCCCCAGCTCAGCTGTGTCAAATATGGATTTGTACTGCGAAATGTACACCTGACTCTTTGCGTGATACTACTAGCAGTGCATACACCTACACAGCACCTGGAGAGCCTCTTGGGTGACACATTGACCCTCAACAAAGCCACATTAACTGAATTTACATTGCAGTACACTTTTGGCTATCTAGCCCCAATACAATCACAATTTCATGATTGTGCAAGGGGCCTGCATTGGCACTGGCATATCTGCAAGGTTTTCAGGGTCCATGCATTTTGTGCTGCTCCAGTCCAGGTTTTCTACTTTGTATTCTGCAACTTGTTATAATGTTTTGTGGAGGGATAATTTACACTCAAAGTACCATTATTCAAAGGAAATACCTTGACATGGACCTGGAAAATATTTGGCAGGGCTGGACTGGGCTTGTACAATTTGTACTGCTCAAGGAAGGAGAGTTATATGAAGGATGAGTAAACATGTGGGGCATTCCTGCCTTTTCCATTTTACGCAGTGCAGCACAGCAAAGTGACAGTTGCTAATATATGGACTCTAGTTTTGACTCACTCTCTAGTGCTTGCTGGTCCTCTACTTCAGCACTGTCCTGCCCCTCCACTCTAGCTGCCAACTCTGTTGGAATAAGCGATGGCACCTGCTCCTCCAATGGATCCAACTCCTCCTGCACATCATATCCTCCTCCAGTCCCCACGGATTCCTTAAGGTTTTCTTCACTCCTGCATTTGAAGTTGTGCCACCACTTCTTGTACTCACTCACACTCCAGGATGGTTCTTTTTGTTTGTGCAACACAGTTCATTTTCTCCAATATGGATTGCCAAATGGCATCCTTCCTCCTCAATGGCAACTTTACGAAGATACATAGAAGATGCTCATGTTTTGCCACTTGACTTATTAATATCCAGTTCTCCTCCTCATTAAAGTTAGACTTCCTCTTCCTATTGCCCAGGGATGACCACAAGTCTTCTGGATTGAGGTTGTTATCCTCCTGGCTCCCTGAGGCTCCTTCCATGCTTCTCTGTATTGAGGGGTATTGCTTTGTAGATTGAATCACTTTTACAAGCACTCCAACAACACACAGCACTCCTGCGTGATGCAATGATGATAATCAGTACATAGAAGGGCTTTAGGACACACAAATCAACTTTGCACCACTTAGGGAGTACTTGGGTTATGGCACTTTGCACCATTCCCAAAACCATTGTGTCGGAATCACTTCCACATGTTTTTTCCTTGTGCAATAGGGCGCCGTACCATAAATACAGTGCATCCATGGTGCAGGGAAATGCACACAACACAGACCATATTTTTCTGATGCAATGCTCTTTTGCGTCAGTAATGATAAATATGCCCCCTACCTTTCAAGTCAAAAGTAAGGCAATCCTGAATAGCATTTTGCTGGCATAGGAGGCGTTGAATTTAAAGCCTTTCTTGAAGAGGATGCTGAAGAAAATGAGCATTGAGATGCTATTGCAAGCATTAAACAGAGGTTAAAAAGGAGAGGGAAGCCGGGGATTTTATTTAAATTGATGCTTAAAGTATTTTTAATGGGGCTAAAAAATGAGAAAGAGAGACGTCTGCATAAGAACAGCACCCGCTTTCCACATATGTTTATTCAACCTACCCATCTTCTCAATCGCTTCACGGCCCTTTAATTTGAAAATAGAAACATTTTTGTAGACACATATACACATTTGAGATGTCATGAGATGCAATCAAATATGTCATTTAGCATGTGATGATTAAAATATTACGTGAGGTCATAAGTTGTGCATGGCGGGGAAGCTGGTTATAGTAAACTCTGTAAGCTATAACTGGTGATGTTCAGAGGTGTTTTGGTTTTTAAACATTAGAATGCTGCCATTTATTGTCAAAACAACAGTGGTCTGACACGGTTTAGCTCAGAGGTGAGCCTTTGTCAAGGTGATTGTCACCCACCACCTCTCGAAAATAAATAACAAATCACAATCATAGACTTTGAAGAGTTAGTGTGGTGCCTAATCATAGACATTGAGGAATTAGTTCATAACAATAAATATAAGTACAGTATTCAAAATACAATCTATACATTTACAATATACATTTCTTTTGCCCAAACACCCATTAAATTATTGTCCACTAATCAATATGAAAGAACTACTATGTGAATATTCACAGCAATGATAATTAGTCAGGCAATCTGCAAATTTGAATAATGTAAATTCCAATATATATTTTTTTAAACTTGTCCTGACATACTAAATGAGAATAATAAACAAAATTTGAAAAAAAATCTGAAAAACTGGCCTTGCACATATGACAGATGACAGAACTGCTGAAGAATTAATCTGTGCAACATTGTATGTCCCGCAGGAGAAAACACGTATGGAGTATGTGAGTAGTAAATGCTAAACTTCACCACTCACACCCTTTCCGGAGATCATGAATAAGTCACTAACAGAAGCTTATACCAAGAATATTAGTGGCTGGGTAGTGCTATAGTGGAGTCCAGTTGTGATGTAACCCAAGTGGTATTGCCTATTATCCTACTTCCAACTTTGTGGCAGACATTGCCTATGCCAATATACCAAAATAAATTACTAAATAATACAACTATTGTAGTAACAAAGAAATGGATTTCAACTTTTATCGCCCCAGGGACCACATATAGCTATGTCTGCCACATAAAGTGAAAACACATTTTTCCATTATATTTCCTAGAGGAATTTTGGGAAGCGATCCAGAAAAAACAGGGATAAAAACCGTTCCACTAAATTTGGCAGAAAGCTAGATCTTTACTAGGAATCAAAATATAGTGCTATCGGGACTGTTGTTCCCTCTGGACTATCACAGTTCTCCCGAGGTATCGTAAATTAAAACAACAGCACTTTCTGATTGGCCGTGATACTATCTGCCCTTTCTGTATTGCAGCACCAGAATGGGTGCTGTGGTAGCCAGCAATCACATTTGCTGGCTGCAACATCAACAGAAATGCAGTGGCTGCCATTTTAGGACGAGGGGATTCTGTCCTTATGTTTTACGTTTTAAAAAAAAATAAGGGACAAGAGGTAGGGGTAACTTCACTAGGCCCCTTGCAAGTGGGTCCAGAGGAAACATCCCTGGGGGGCTAATAAAAACAAAATCATGTCTCAGGTCTCACGGCATTCCTGTGGAACCCAGAGTTGCCCCCGGTTTGTCCCACGGAGGCAATGCAGGAAAGTTAAAAAAATAACTAAATATTTTTTTTAATGTGTGGTTTGTGTCGGTGGGGGCTGGACCAGCAACAGGGCATTGGCAGCCCTCAGGTGGTTGACACAGGGCCTGGCAGTGGTGTCATTTGAGATGTCCTCAGTGATGTCACTTAACATGTTATGAGTGATATGTGAGGTCATAAGCAGCTCAGTAAACTATAACTGATGAATTTCAGTTTTTTTGTTTTTATTTCAAAACAAAAGTTTTAATATTATTTCTAAAGTCTAACTATAATGTTACTTTAAAATGTGTTTATGTAAATAAAAATAAATGTATAGATATATAATTATATGTATATGTTTAGCATGTTTTTGTTTTGCATGTCTTAAGATATACAATACTTAAAAAAGGACAATCTTTTTGAGCTATAAATTAGTTTTTGAGAAACCACCCATTAAGATGAATATTGCGTTTGTTTAAAGCAATTGTTTTAATTCCTTCTTTGAGACTTTTTCTTTGTTTCTGTAAAAGAAAAGGGATTTCTTATCAAGATGAAGTGCCTGTCAAACAAGACCTTATGCAGAACATATGGCATTGTCTGAAAGAATGTAACGGAACACCTTTAAATAAGTGAAAAAATAAAACAGACTGAGATCTAATTTATTCCTACAACCTCTAATTTTAATGGTTCCTTTATGTACCATTGGAGCTATGCCAATGAGAACCTGAATTTAATGCATATATTAGCGGCATCACTGCATTCCAAATTGTGCAGAAACGCTCTGCAGTTTCTGACCTGTTTCAAAACCTATGCAAAAGCATTTGCATCTTTTCATTTTCCCTCCAGGCAGGTTGATAAAGTGTCAGCCTCAGAGAGAAAAATCATAAACATTTGGATAGTGGTATTTTGTACTTTGCACATCTTTATGTAGAAAGAGGGAATGCAAATGTCTTCTGTTGCTATCATGTAACAACAAAACAAACTGGCCCTGATTTGCAAAGAGTTGTGTCTGGCTGGCGAACCTGACACAAAGTCTACTGGTGGGATTACACTACAACACAAATCGTGTGTGTAGGATTGTAACACAAAGTAACGAAATTCGGCCCAATGTGCTGCCTTGCATTACTTTGCAACAAGGGGTCATTCTATGGGTGGTGCGTGAACCTTCCCACCCAAGCCCTTGGGTTTTGCTGCAAGTTCCTATATGCAAAGAATTGTAGAAAGGGATTTCCCCCAAAATCCTGTGCCCCATAAGTCAAGCATAACAAAGAGAAATGCTTTTCATGTTTTATCATTGTTTCCTTCTACAAAACTCATACAAAGAAGAAAATGCCTTAAAGTATTGTTTTCGTCCTTTCAGAATGGGTAAAACCCTTTGATACATATGGCCCATAGTGGGTCAGATTTACAAAGCGTTCACAAAGTGCAATGCAGCAAGTCAAGTTGCATGAACAGGAGAGATCAGAACTGAGCCATATCCACAAAGAAAAGGCACAATTCTGCTCTCTCCTTGCGCTGGCAGCCATGCTCCAATGCTGGCACGCTTGCGCCATGGTGCATGCGTGTCCGATTTGTTGTCAGCATAGATTTGGGAAGAAAGGGGTCCCTTATTGGACGAAAACAATGCTTTCCAACCGCAGTATTATAATAAGAGCAGCCAGATTCCAAACCAGCAGGTCAAGCTGGTTTCCAATGGGCTCAAGAAGCTCGCTGGCCAGTCGGAACCACCACACAGTCCCTTATGGATTGCGTTTCTGCCGTCGGGATTAGGATGTCGGTTTCCAACAGGCTTTCCATGTCGTGCTTTCCAACATGGAAAGCCTGTCAGAAAGTGACTTTGAGGGCTTCTCCGCGGCCTGCGGTTGTGGGCCAAGGGTGCAACTATGGTACCCACTGTAAATTCCTGCACTGTGCACCTGCCTCAGGCTGGTTCCTGCGTTCCTAGATACCCCCTGCGGCCCGAATATTTTTAGAAACCAGGTGATGGGGCCTTCTTTCTTGCTCCTGTGGAATAAAAAAGAAATGATGGAGCTCCTATGGGTCCTGTTCCATGTAGACTTGTAGGCAGGCAGATACAGGCAGAGACTGCAGGCTAGGGCTAAAGGGTAAGAGCAGGAGCTGGAAGGCCAAGGGGGGGGGGGGGCGGGGGGGCTGAGCAGGATCTCTCTAGGGAGCTGCAAGCCGCACCCAGACCTGGCTGGGCTGCTTCGGCTGAGAGCCCCGAGCTTCCTCTTGAAAATGGTAACTATTGCCACTGCACTCAGCTGTGCTTGGTCGTCTTACCTGCCTCAAGTCATGCTGTGGATCCGGGTGCAAACAAAAGTGACGGTCCAAGACAGAGACTGCGGGCTGCCGGATGGCTGGATGCTGAACCACGGGGGTTGTTGGAGGGCCACGGAGTCTGTGGTGTCTCTGGTCAGGAAACGGTCCAAAACACAAAAAACACAGGTGGCTGGATGACCGAGACTCCTCGTGGGGCCTGCCGTAAGGCCTGCTCCACAGGTTCCACAAAAATGCTGGGAGGCGCGTAGCTTGCTGAGGGCAGTTTAAGTTGACAGCTGACGCAAATTGGAATTTTAACTCATTTATGAAATGGCAGAGTGCCCCCCCTTTAAACCTGTTCTTCTTTGGAAATTGGGGTGCTAGTTCAAGGGGCGCAAGCAGTGCTCAAGGGGTCCAGTGGCAACTTTCCCTTTTAAGAAACATACAAAACCCCCCTTTTTTAAAAACTCATCTAATTTATGGAAATTTAGCAGTTTGAAAAGAAAAAAATCAAAGCAGGTCACAACATCTGTGGCTGTGACTATTCAGAATGAGGCACAATTTGCGACCAACCTAATTTTTATTAATACGTTCTCCAATCCACAATTCCTTATTTTTAAACAGACCTTTTAGTACATAGGTTGGTTCGCAAAAGAGACTGGGCCCAAATTTTTTTGCAACCAGAATGTTTCATCTGATACCATACTACTTAAGCATGGTTTGGTAATGTACGATATAAATATGTGGAGTGGCTGAACTGGTTTATCTAATAATACACAACAGCAAGCAGACACTTGAAGCCGCTCTGACATGATCGAAAGTGGTAAAGACAGTGGGGCATATTTACAATAACTGGCGCATCCCTGCATATCAGCAGGGATGCGCCAGTTATTGTGCGCCACAGCTCCGCCACCATGGATGCGCCGCATTTATAATGCGGGGCACCATGGGGCAAAAACGGCACAGATGCGTGACGCATCTGTGCCGTAAAAGTGGCGCATTGCTGGAGTTGCGTCGCAAGCGCGACGCAGCTCCAGCAATGCTCTGGGGGGCCCTATCTTCACAATGCTGCGTCAATCCTTAAGCCTGCTTCAAGCAGGCGCAGGGTTTTGACGCAGCATGGGCTCAAAAGTGACTGAGTGAAACCTTGTAGATTTCACTCAGCCACTTTTAGGAGGCGTTCCTGCGACGGAACGCCCCCCCCTGCACAGGAACGCCTACTTCTGGCGCAGGGCTTTACAACGTGACGCATCACGTTGTAAATACCCCGCAGCATAGCGCTGGTTTTGCGCCGTCGCTGCGTCACAAAAGTGACGCAACGGCGGCGTAAAAGAAGCGCAAGGGGCTTGTAAATCTGCCCCGATGGGGCAGATTTACGTTCCCTGGCGCATCCCAGCAAATCAGCAGGGATGCGCCAGGGAAGATGCGTCACGCAAGTTTGCCCTTGCGCCATCGCAGATGCGCTGCATTTACAATGCGGTGCATCGTGGGGCAAGGACAAGCAGATGCGTGACGCATCTGCCAGCGTAAGGTTGGCACAGTGCGGAAGTTGTGTCGCAAGCGCAACGCAACTCCAGCACTGTTCCAACCTGCCCTATCCCTAACATGGTGCGTCATGCCTTACGCCTGCTTCAAGCAGGCGCAGGGTTTTGACGCACCAGCGTCGGAGAAGTGACTGCGTGAAATCTTGTAGATTTCCCTGCGTCACTTTTCCGAGGCTTTTTCCGACGTAACGCCCACCCTGCATACTTTAAACCTGACACAGGTTTAAAGTGGTGCATGGCTTTACAACGTGACGCATCTCCCTAGATGCGTCACGTTGTAAATCTGTCGCAGCATGGCGCTAGTTTTGCGCCGGCGCTACGTCACAAAAGTGACGCAACAGCGGCGCAAAAGTGGTGCACGGGGCTTGTAAATCTGCCTCAGTATTTTTTAGATTGCTAGCAGTGCTGACCTGTGCTAGGAATACAGCATCACTCATTATGCCATGGTTTACAAATCATCAGTATTCTCGAAAAGAATCAGTAGACCCCTTGCACTGGAGCATTAGGAAAGAGGGTGTGGTAACGATCACATTTGGTGACTGACTCAGAGGAAAAGAGAGAAAAGAAGAAAAGGAGAAAACAAAGAGACAGGAAGAAAAGCAATGACAAATGGAGAATTTCTTGATGAAAAGGAAGTTGGAAGACTAAAATAGAGAGACAGAAAATGTTGGCTAATGTAAGAAAGAGACGTGGGGTGGGAACAAATATTCAAATCTGTCATTCAGCTGCCCTTTGTTTTTTGTAGATTGAGCATTGATTGGTGTAGTTATTTTTAATCCCTCTTTATTGGGGAATTTCACTGAGAACTCGCCCACACCACTCAGTCTCCATGAAGCTCTTTGTTTAATATATGGCCAGATTTCTTGCCTTGAAATACTGTCTTTTCTGAGCAAGCTAATGTGATTGGGATATTATTATTATTAAGGGGCATTTATAGAGTGCCTGGTTACGCAGAATGCGTGTCCCCGCGCTGAACTGAAGCACTCTGAAAGAGAAGTAGGGGAGGAGCCCACTATTTTGAGAAGAGGTAAGTTTTTAATTTCCTCCGGAAACTAGATTCGGAGGGGTCCAGTCGGAGGTTGAGAGGTAAATTATTCCAGCTTTTTGCTGCCAGGTATCGGAAGGATCTACCTCCCATACGGGCCTTTTTCACCCTAGGGACCTTAAGCAAGCCTCCTTGCGAGGAGCGCAATGCACGAGTTGGTACATACCTTGTAATGAGGTTCTGGAGTGGTGCTGGCGCCTTCTTAGCGAGGATACGGTGGCAGGTGCAGAGGGACTTAAATTCAGCTCTGCTCCTCACCGGCAGCCAATGGAGTGACTGGAGGGCGGCCTTGGAGTTCGATCTTTTAGGGAGGTTTAAGATAAGGCGGGCTGCAGCATTCTGTAGCACCTGAAGTCGATTTATCGCTTTACAGGTAGCTCCCAAATAAAGTAGGTTGCCAAAGTCTAGGCGTGAGGTGACAAGGGCGTGCACCAGTGTTCTGCGGGCGGCCGTAGGAAGGAGAATTAGGACCTTCCGCAGAGTTTTTAGAATGCTGAAGCAAATGCCCGTCACCCTGTTGATCTGTGGTCCGAAAGACAGGTCAGTATCTAGCCAGACCCCGAGATTTCTGACTTCTTTCCGAGGTGTGGGGGCCTCACCTAGACAAGGTGGCCACCATGCCGACGTCCAATGGCAAAGACAAGTGGCATTTGGCAAAAAAGGAACAAGTTGGTTTAATTAAATGCTGTGGGCGGGAGAGCATCGAATCAATCAATCAATCAATCAATCAATCAATCAATCAATCAATCAATCAATCAATCACATTTATAGAGTGCGCTACTCACCCGTGAGGGTCCCAAGGCACTGGGGGGGGCGCTGCTACAGCTCGAAGAGCCAGGTCTTGAGGTGCTTCCTGAAGCTGATATGGTGCTGGGTCAGTCATAGGTGAGTGGGGAGGAAGTTCCAGGTCTTTGCTGCCAGGTAGGAGAATGATCTTCCTCCGGAGGTGGTTCTGCGAATATGTGGGACGATGGCGAGGGCGAGGCTGGTGGAGCGAAGCTGGCGGGTGGGGTGTAGAACGAGAGTCGGCTGTTGAGGTAGTCGGGGCCCATGTTGTGGAGCGCTTTGTGTGCATGGGTGAGCAGTCTGAACGTGATCCTTTTGTTGACAGGGAGCCAGTGGAGGTTTCTCAGGTGGGTGGATATGTGGCTGTGGTGTGGGATGTCGAGGATGAGTCGTGTGGCGGCGTTTTGTATGCGCTGGAGCCGAGTCTGAAGTTTGGCGGTGGTTCCTGCATATAGGGCGTTCCCGTAGTCCAGTCGGCTGGTGACGAGGGCCTGGGTGACTGTTCTTCTGGTTTCTGTGGGGATCCAGCGGAAGATCTTTCGAAGCATTCGTAGGGTGTTGAAGCATGAGGATGAGACGGCGTTGACTTGTTTGGTCATCGTGAGGCAGGAGTCCAGGATGAAACCCAGGTTGCGTGCGTGGTCCGTGGGTGTTGGTGCAGTTCCCAGTGCCGAGGGCCACCATGAGTCGTCCCAGGCGGATGGGGATTGCCCGAGGATGAGGACTTCCGTCTTGTCTGAGTTGAGTTTGAGATGGCTGTGCTTCATCCAGACTGCTACTTCTTTCATTCCTTCCTGGAAGTTGGTTTTGGTGGTGGTTGGGTCCTTGGTGAGGGAGAGTATCAGCTGGGTGTCATCGGCGTAGGAGATGATGTTGATGTTGTGTTTTCGTGCGATGGTGGCGAGGGGGCTCATGTAGATATTGAAGAGTGTCGGACTGAGTGATGATCCTTGACGTACGCCGCAGATGATCTTGGTGGCCGCGGACCGGAAGGGGGGGAGGCGGACTCTTTGGGTTATGTTATGTTATGTTACTGTATTTTATAGCGCGCACAGCTACTCCAAGGAGTGTCCCGGCACGAACTAAGAGTACAGCAAACAATACACAGATTAGAACAGATGGGTTTTGAGGTGTTTCCTGAACAAATGATCATCCTGAATTGCGCGCAAAGATAACAGCAATGCATTCCACAACCTAGAGTCTCTAAAAGCAAGGGATCTACCCCCTATTCATTGAAGACGGAAACTGGGGGTAGAGGCAAGCAGCTGCAAAGAGGATCTCAGAAGCCTGGTCGGTTGATAGAAAGAGAAGCGCTTTTTGAGATAGGAAGGGCCTCCATCATGGAGGGCGCGATGAGCAAGGACCAAGGCTTTGAATTCCACGCGTTTCCTGACAGGGAGCCAGTGCAGCAAACGAAGCAAAGATGAAATACAATTTCTGATGGGGAGGTTGACCACCAACCGGGCTGCAGCGTTTTGGATCACCTGTAGTTTTCTTAGCAAGTAATCAGGCAGACCAATGTAAATACCATTGGCGTAATCGAGGCGGGAAAGGATCAAAGCCTGAACCACTGTCCCTTTCGCTGATCTAGGTAGCAGAGGAAGAAATTTCCTCAAGGATTTAAGTATACCAAAACAGCAGCCTGTTAGTTTTTTTATTTGAGTCAGAAAGGACAGCTGCTCATTGAACCAGATACCCAAGTTTTTGACTGGGAGACCCATACAGGATGGAGAGGGAAAATCTGAGGGCCAGAGAGAATCCCTGAAATGAGGAGGAAATTTACCGAAGAGCAAAATTTCGGTCTTTTCCTCATTACATCTCAGTTGGGCGGCCGATAGCCAGTGAAAGACGGCCGCTAGGCAACTCTGCACTCCGGAGGTAGAATAGTCAGTCCTGTCCCATGTGAACAGGAGCTGAGTATCATCGGCATACGCAACCACCTTGGCCCCCCCTTCCTCTGCTAGTTGGACTAAAGGCGTGACATAAATATTAAAAAGCAGAGGGCTCAGCAAAGAGCCTTGAGGAACACCAGTGGAGACAGGCTGAGGAGGAGATGCAAAAGGAGGAAGCCAGACCTGTTGTGACCGAAGGGAAAGAAAGGATTCAAGCCACTTCCAGGCCGAACCAGTAATGCCAATAGCAGCTAGCCGAGTAAGTAACAGAGCATGGGGGACGGTATCGAATGCAGCCGATAAATCTAAAAGGATAAGGGCTGCACTCCCCCCCGAATCCAAGCATTCCCGAATAGCCTCCGAAACCTCGACTAAGGCAGACTCGGTGCTATTAGCAGCTCTAAAACCCGATTGAGCCGGATGGAGAAGTCTCGCATTCTCCACAAAAGCAGACAGTTGTTTATTTGCTACCTTTTCACATATTTTGGCCAGACAGGGAAGTAGAGAGATCGGTCTGTAGTTGGCAGGATTGCCGGCGTCAAGAGATGGCTTCTTTAACAACGGAATAATTTTAGCTTCTTTCCATTCCTGTGGAACAGCAGCCTCACTAAGAGACAAATTAACAAGTGTATTTACCTCAGGATTGACTGTCTCAGCAATAGATGCCAGAGACCCTGACTTTAAAGATTGTAATAGTTTAAGGGAGTCCGATGGTGTCACTGGGGAAAAGGCAGAAAATAAAGCCACCGGGGCGGAGCTACCCACCGGAGGACTCCCGATAGAGGTAAATGTTGCCTGAATAGTCCGAATTTTAGCAATAAAGAAATCCGAGAGCTTATTACACCAGGAAGCAGAAACAGGGAGTTTCGTAGCCATGGCTTCAGGGGCCATAAAACTCTGGACAATCAAAAAGATTTCTTTCGAATTGTTACAGGCGCCCTCGATCCGCTTAGTATAGTAGAGGCTTTTCGCTTCTTCTGGAGAGGAACGAGGTGATCCATTCCAGGGCCTTCTCTTGGATTCCAGTGTTGCTGAAGTGGTGTATTAGGGTGCGGTGGCATATGGTGTCAAAGGCTGCTGAGAGGTCCAGGAGGATGAGGGTGGCTGTTTCCTCGTTGTTTATCAGGGTTCTGATGTCATCTGTGGCTGCAAAGAGGGCGGTCTTGGTGCTGTGGTTGGCTCAGAATCCGGACTGGGAAGGGTCGAGCGAGTTGTTGTCCTCGAGGAAAGCAGTCAGCTGTTTGTTGACGGTCTTCTCGATGACTTTAGCCGGGAAGGGGAGAAGAAGATGGGTCGGAAGTTCTTGAGGTCCTTGGGGTCTGCTGTGGGTTTCTTCAGGAGGGCGTTTATCTCTGCGTGTTTCCAGCTCCCAGGGAAGGTCACTGATGTGAAGGAGCTGTTTATGACGTTCCGCAGGTGGGGTGCGGTGGTGGTGCTGGCTTTGTTGAAGATGTGATGGGGGCATGAGTCGGAGGGGGAGCCGGAGTGGATGGTGCTCATGACGTGGATGATGTCTTCCCTGCTGATGGGAGTCCAGGAGTTGATGGTGATGCTGGGGATCGCTGGTTTGGTGTCCTGAAGTGGGGTTTGGGGTCCGAAGCTGTCGTGTATGTCTGCAATTTGTTGCTGGCGTTGGGGTTGGAGAGCTCTTTGACGATGCTGTAGAGTTCCTTGCTGTTATGGGTGTTGTTGTCCAGTCGCTCTTTGAACGATGTTCTCTTGGTGGTCCGGATCTGCTGATGGTGTTCGTGGGTGGCGGCTTTGAGGGGTGTCATGTTTTCAGTCGTTCGTTCTTGGTGCCAGGGCTTTTCGAGTGTTCGGCAGGATCTCTTTGCGGTTTTGAGGGCGTCTGTGAACCATGAGGGTTTTCTGGTGGTGGAGCGAGGTCGTTGGTGCTGTTGGTGATCCACTGTGTGAAGTTGAGAGCGGAGGAGATGGAGTCTTCGGCACTGCTCTTGACGCTGATAGTGTTTCTGTGGATGATGGCGATCCCTCCTCCTGTTTTGTTGATGCGGTCCTTCCGGGTGATTTTGTAGCCGCCCGGGATGGCTATGGCAATGTCGGGGGCTGAGGAGGCGTTCATCCCGGTTTCCGCGTGGAAGGCGACGTCAGGTGCTGTTGTGTCGAGGAGGTCCCAGAGTTCGATGGCGTTCTTGTGAACAGAGCGGGTGTTGAGGAGGATGCACTTGAGGTGGTTGTTGTTGCTGCTTGCTTTGGCGGGCGGGGTACGGAGTCTGAGGCAGGTGAATTTGCAGGCTTGACAGGTGAAGGGCCCGTGGGTGCGTCTAGGGGTGGCTTGATAGCAGGCGGGCGGGCGTCCGGTGTTGAGTGCGTTGAGGGCGGTGCTGTCATATATCAGTCGGTTGGTCTGGGTCCGTCGAGGTCCAGGGGTCCTGGCGCTGGTCGCGGTCCAGGCGCGGACGGGCGCAGATGGGCTTGCCTTTGGCGCGCCGTTGGCGTGCCCGCTGCGGCGTCTGCTGTGCGTCCGCGTGGTCTCCTCCATATATGGTGAAGTGGGAAGGAGGAGCAGCTTGGAGGCGGGAGCGGGGTGGCGAATGGGCGTCGGGGAAGCTGGTACATAAGGCAAAAGGGGCGGGGCCGCCGGGGAGCAGCGGCGGGGAGCGGGGAGCCGGGGGGGCACAAAGAGGGAAAGAAACAATCACGGGGAGACCAGAAAGGAACAAAAACAGGCAATACAACAGTGGCACAGGCAAATACACAAGGGCACAGTAATATAAAAGCACTAAATACACAAAGCACAGGAGCTGCGTCGAACTCGCGGCAGCAGCGGTGAAAGTCCTTGGAATACACGGGGAGCAATGCGGTGCGTGGAGCGACCGGCCCTGCGAGCAGGGTTAAGGGTCACAGCTCACCACCGCGCGGTCTCCTCCATATATGGCCAAGTGGGAGGGAGGAGCAGCTGGGAGGCGGGAGCGGGGTGGCGAATGGGCGTCGGGGAAGCGGGAACAGAAGGCAAAAGGGGCGGGGCCACCGGGGAGCGGTGGCGGAGAGCGGGGGTGGGCACAAAGATAGGAGTTTATGACTCAAATGTATTATCTACTGCCGGTCGCCAGTAGATAGTTATAGTTAGGATCGTGTTTTCGGTAAACAAACTTTACAATGCAACTTTTACAACGCACTACCATTACAACGAAAATTTTACAACGCAAGTGGATTTACAACGCATGCTTTTACAACGCAAGTCTTTACATCGACTTGCGCTAGATGACATGCTAACATTACAAATAGTGTAGTTTACTATCTCAACACCTTCCCTACTGTTAAGTGGACTGGAGTTGGAATAGTAAATTACACTTTTCTAATGTTAGCACGCCATCTAGCGCAAGTCGATGTAAAGACTTGCGTTGTAATGGCATAGTGTGGTAACATCGCAGTCGTTGTAACGACCACGATGTAACAGCACGCGTTGTAATGACTCGCGTTGTTACGTCATACATCCCGTGTTTCCATAGGAAATCTGAAAATTCTATTTTGAATAACTTTGGCGCCGGTTGACGAATCCTCGCGAAATTTTCAAAACTAATAGGGCGCTCCGCTCAGCTCCTACCCTGAAAGTCTCGGGGTCATTCGTCAAGCGGGGGCTGAGAAAAAAGGGGGTCCCAAAACACGTTTTCCCCATGCATTTTTCCATAGGACATTTAGTCGAAGGTACAGCCCGAACGGCTGAACAGAATTACTTGACATTTGGCAAAGAGGTAGTCCTCAGGTCAGGCATGTGCCTTTTGCATATACGGTGTCAATCTGTTCAGCAGTTCCTGAGAAAATTGCATTTAAAAGTACATAAATATCTATAAGCGCGCACGGTGCGCGCACCCTGACGTGCGCGAGCGCAATTCTGATTGGTGGTTACATGTCAGTCAACATTCGAATCGGTCGAAATCAGGAAGTGTCGGCCGCCATTTTGTGTGTTTGGTGTATGACAGTGAAAAAGAAAGGTGGAGAACGTGAAAAGGGGGCAGGGTAGAGAGTTCCTGCCCCTCTAGCCTTTGTCAGGGGATCCCTGAAGGACCCCGAAGGGTGAAAAAAACATTTTACTTTTTTTTTCAAAAATTTGCGGGGTGCGCGCACCGTGCGTGCACGGTGAAAATCCTTAAAGAAAAAAAAAACATTTTAAACAAGACATTCCATATTACAGGATACAGTCAATCTATAACTATATAAATAGGTAGTTTATTGTAAAATAAATATATAAAAAATATACATATATAACTTAGCATTTAAAAAACCTTACAAATTCACTTAAAAAACCATAGGTTTCACACACGTTATAGTTAGGAATTAGCATTTAAAAAACCTTGCAAATTCACTTAAAAAACCATAGGTTTCACACATGTTATAGTTAGCTGGACATTTCACTCGTAAAAAACCAATGAAATTCCCCCGTTATAGTTAGTTCAGATAACTATAACTCGTGCGACCGCCACTCTAGTACAAGGATGATGTCATCAGTGATGTCATGAGTGATGCCACTGACCATGTCATGAGTGATGTAATATGTGACGTCATGAGCAGTGGATTGTGGATTTGTCTCAGGCATGTTGTCGAAAGGAAAAAGTCAACTGTTTAGTCTATGGGAAAGGGGAAAGGAAAAAAATCTTCAAGTTGAGTCAAATACCTCGACCATTTTGAATGGGGGGAATAATGTGACCGAGAATGATGATATAATGGTTAATACTGTCACTGGTATGGTCGAGGCCATTGAATCACATACTACTGATAGTAAGCATGGAGGAGGAGAGGCCCTAGAATCCCAGAGGCATCCAGTACGGTGCCCTGAGGACCTGATTTGCTCTCCAGTCCTTCTGTTATCCTTAGGATCTACTTTACCATCTCTCAAGATGGCAGATGAAATACAACACAGAACATCACACACATTCATCACCCTTGGTCCCTACTTAGTAGAAGATGTCCAAAATAAAGTAGAGGATGTCCAAAATAAAGATTTTACTCTCCCCAATTTGGATTTAGAGCTTTGCAGGAGGTATATTTCTCATGATACTAGCAAGATTATGGAACTAGCAAATACCCCAGCATTAACAGCTCCTATAGGACTGACATTATTCAGTAGTACCCCCTCTTATAAATCTATGTATTCTCTTCTGCAATCACACCCCTCTTTGACTCCTGATCAAAATATAAGTGATACCCAACCCAGTCAAACCCTAAGGAAGGATGTAGTAGTCTCGGACTAATTAGTATCCTTAGAACATTTATTATCCTCTATCCTAAAGCTACTCAAAACATTTGTAGGAGGATCTGACTGTGTGTTGGAAACTGTAACTCAAATATGAAAGGTATTGTTAAAAAGTAATCAGGAGAGGGAGACTAGTCCATGTGTAAATACTGAACAAGTAGAAGCGGCAGTAAAGGCGGGAGAGGTTCGAGAGAATATACTCGGAGGTGCTAGTAGTCAATCAATCTGTACTGCTCATGATGGTAATCCCCAAAATAATAGGATAGTGAATAAAGTTGTGATGTTAAAGAAGACCCCTGCACCTTTACCTGAACCCATACAAGTTATCTCTGATTCGGCTCAAAAAGAAAAAGGCTCGGGGGACTCACCTAGAAGGATAGACCAGGAAGTATTCCCTATTTTTAAAACCCAGTTAAGTGGTGAGATAGACAATGTTTTAGGAACCACGCACCTGGAAAAACAAGGGAGAAAGGGGAGAAGGGAAAAGAATAGAGAGAAAAAGATGAAATCAACACAAAGATTCTCAAAAAAGAAGAAAAGGAGAATTTGTTTTAAAGAAAACATTGAGGTTTCAGTCAGTAGGGAGACTTACTCTTAGCCCCTGCAAAATACATCACGAGGTATGAAGTTTTAAGATGAAATTGACTCTGTGAACCCTCAGAATAAAGAATTAACAACAGAATCGATGGTGACCTATGAGGCCTCCCCCTTGAATATTCTGTACTCCAAAGGAGATTGTGCTAATACCATAGTAGAGTGGCTTTCATTACCTATAACAGTGGAGCAGCCAAGGCCAGTTAGCCTTTTTTCAGCAGTACCCCCGGCTGTCCCCTTTCCTGATTCCAAAAAAATGAGATACAAATCAGAGATAACTGGCATTGAACTCCTCTCGGAAAATATGGACACACTACAGTTAGATTGTATTCCTCTGTTTGATACAGATTTAATATTAAATAGGACTTAATTACTTAACCCCTTCAGCGCGGCGCAGATTACCGCGCTTTGCTGAAGGTTCCGTGCGGGGGCGGGGCCATGACGGAGCGGTTCCGTCATGCGCACAGCGCGACCGACGCACATGACGGAACCGCTCCGTCATACGCATCGAAGGGGTTAAATGTCTCTCGGAGATTGAAAATTTGAAACTTATACAAAGTAGTGATATAAATTTAGTCTTCATCTTAAATACAGAAGTTGGTTATAAGTCGGGGGTAAGCTTTAATTCCAAAATTATTGCAAATCCTATATTACAATGGTCAGAAGGCCTCCAAAGCATGGGGATTGATGTCATTCCACTCTTTGAGAAACCCCGAAATAGAGCCCTCGACAGTCGGTCTCTGTCAACTCACTCACATTTAGACAGTAGAGATTCTTTGCATGAAACAGAGGAATTAAACATTTCTATTAATAAAAATGGTAGACAAGTGAAACTTAAAGAATGCCCCCTCTTTCATTTAAATGGAATTCTAAAGAAGAGAGTCTAAAATGGAATTGGTTACCCGGTGTACTATCGAGCAGATCTAACAGTAAACATCTACAACAGCCATCTTTCTAGCAGTGAACAAAAAATAATATCCTGGAATGCTGCAGGAATAAAGAATAGTAGGGAGAAGTTACTATATTTAAGTGCGTTAGATGCAAATGAGACCTGGTGCACAGAGGAACTGGTATGTAGGGATTATTTCACTTTAGATTGAAAAGCAACCCCGTCCAGGAGGGGACATACAAAGGGAGGGGTGGCTTGCCCACTGTCAAATAAGATAAAATGGAATTATGATTACTATACAGATCCTAGTCATCTTTTTCTGGCAGTAATGTTGTATAATCTTGATAATAATGTAAAAAGTCCAACACTAGTGTTGATAAATGCCTATATTCCACCAGATGCCTCTCATGATGTTCTCTTAAAGGCGTTTTTTAAAAACATTAAAAAAGTTAATGATGTAGAACTTCCCCCTCATATAGTCCTGGTAGGAGATCTGAATTGCAAAATCTCTAATTCTACTTTGGATAGATTCCGAAATAAAGAAAAAGAAGAATCCATGCAGATTCCCAAGCTCTCTTTCCACAAAATATAAAAACGTATAAGAGAAGGAAAATGCTTGTTGATGAATCAATGATGGTTGAAGGCATTATAGTAAATGGAAGATTTCCATTGGACACACCGGCAACTTTTACTTGTAAAGCCTATAGTGGAGAATCTATCTTAGACTATGTGGTAGTGGGAAGTTCCTCCTTTTTCTTATTAAAAGACCTAAAGGTCTCTAATTCTTTCTGTAGTGACCATAAGGTACTAAAACTTTTTGTAAACTTAAATTTGTTTTTGCACGATCCATGGGCATTACATGGTGAATCTGTTAGTTTTGCTAAGAAAACAGGGAGATGTCATTGGGATAATAAAGCCATCTTAGGCCTTGATAGTATCTTTGCGGTCACCTTAGAGAAATTGCCTAGTTGGAATGGAACAGAAATTGCAAGTTTTAACACATTCATGAATCAATCGGTAGAAATTCCAAAGAAGGAGAAACAAGAAAAACCAATAAAGTAGTCCCCAGACTCCTCCTGCCATTAAATCTTGAAATAAAATAAACTAGTTAGGGAACAGTACTTGAATTACTCCGCGGAAAGATATTATAGAATATTATTATTAAAAAGGAGGAGGAGGAGGGTAAAGGTTAAGTTAAGAAAAGAGAGGGAAGATAACCTTTGGATTATACTGAGAGAAGAAGCATTTAAAAGCCAGGTAAGAATCTTTTGGTCTCTCATCGGGGAGGGATGTGGAGCTAGATCTCAACCACTCCCTTTGGCTATTGAAGAACGTAAGTCTGTTAGCTTTATTAAGGATTTATGTGCAGATAATGTGATGCCAATTAAGTACATCACATCAAATGAAGACCCCTCATCGTATGGATCGCCTTCTGAAAAAGAAATAGAAATGGCGATCAGGGGGATGCGTTCCTCAGGAGCAATGGGTCCCGATTAATTACCAATCACAGTTTTAAAACAAAATAGTAAACTGTGGAGCAAAAATTCTTTACCCGGTATTCAAGTATTGCTATGAAAACAAAATGGTTCCCCCCTCTTGGAAGGGGAGTATAATAGTCCCTCGGTTCAAGAAAGGAGATTGAGAAGCTCCTCACAATTATTGTCAAATTGCACTTCTTGATGCAGTGGGTAAAGCTTTTGCTAAATGCCTCTTGACCCTAATTAATGACTGGGTGGATGCGGTTAAAATTTTGCAGTTGGAGCACACCAGGTTTAGGACAAAGCATGGAACAATTGATAACCTAACTGCGCTACAGGTAATAAATGAAAAATACGTTAAAGTTAGAGGAGGAAGGGTATATACAGCCTTTATAGATTTCTCCACAGCATTCAATAAAGTAGATTGTCTCCTGCTGTGGAGAAAACTGTCAACTCTGGGTATGCCGGCCACCATTTTGGAGTTAGTTTGTGCTCTCCATATGGATACTTGGTGCAAAGTCCTAATGGGACGGGAAAGAGGTCTCTCACAAACCATCCCTACTGCAAATGGCCTAAAACAAGAATGTTTATTGACTCCCCTACTTTTCTCCCTATATATCTTTGAACTTCCTCACAATTTGCCCCTAAGTGACTGGGGGAAAACCGATTGTTTGTCTACTTTCTGCAGACAACATTATAATATTGGATCTAACGCCTAGGGGATTAAATAGTCGTCTGCAGGCACTTCATAAATTTGCAGAGACCCACTATTTAAAGATTAATATATCTAAAAGTAAAATCATGTGCTTGCACGGAAGAAAAAAGTTACAGTACGGGTATTTTGTATGGTCTGTGGGTGGCCAAAAATTGGAACTGGTAAAATCTTACACTTTCTTGGGAAAAATAGTGTGTGGCAACCTAAGAGACACAGCCCATATAGAAAAAAGCATTTGTAAAGCTACTACGCAGGGAAAAGCTTGGGCTCCCTTTACAGATCTACTGGAAAAATACATTTTGCACTTTTATTAGAGGTATTCCATGCAAAAATCCTTGCTGCGCTGTTGTATGGTATTGAATTGCTCTATGTAGAGAAATTTTTTTTTTTAATACAACAGAAGGCCAAATTTTAAGGAGCCTAGCCTCAGTCAACTCTGCTTGCCCTGTGGCCGCTCTCAGGTAAGTATTTGGTTTAAGAAGTAGATGGGTACAGGGTCTTGCTGGTATAGTGCGATGGGTTGTAAGCATGGTAAATGGTGATCCTGGTACACTAAGATTTTTAATTCAGAAAGAAATATTAGAAAGTTTAAAAGAACAGTCAGTAATTCATAAAATGTTAGGACTGTGGTTGATTGGCTCAAATTAAATGAATCTCTGCTCTTCACCCTATCGTCATATCAATTAAGGGCCACTTTGAAAGAGGCCACTTGGGAAGTAAGTTTCACAAGGGATGGTGAAGCACGCATTTCAAAGAAGGGTATCCACCCGGCCACAGACTCCTGTGTGATAAATAAAGTACAGGCCTATATTTCCTGGAACCTGCCCCATGGAGTGCACCACCTTTGGCTATTATTGAGGCAGGGTATGCTCCCCTTAAATACCGTACTGTTCAAATGGTATGGTTCTTCCCCGATCTGTAATTTGTGTAATAATGCCATTCAGGATGTTAATCATGTGCTATATATTTGCCCCACTTTATTATTGTGTCGGCGTAAATGGATGAGACCAATTTGTTTACAAATATCCATTCTCTCGGCCTCTGCACTAATTGATTCTATTTATGAGCCACCAAATGAAATGTCTGTCATAGGATTTGTAACTTTTTTAAGTGTTTTTTAAATTTGTATTAACACTCATTAGATGAAGGGTGTCGGTGTTGTCGAACCACTCACCTGAATTCCAGGTAGTTGACAGGAGCGATTGAGATGAATCTTCCCAAACCCGTCTGGACTATTTCTCAACCTCACTGCTAGTAACAATGACGCTGGCAAATACTCCAAAAGGGAAGGGGATTGGGACCACGAACCACACACAAAGAAAGAGACACTGCAACTCTTCTCCAGGACCAGCCGGGTTCTTACCATAGAAGATTGATTGCATGCGTCAACAGTGGCTGAGAGAAACACAATAAAAACACCCTTACTGAAAAGCACCAATATGACTTAGCAACAGTGTATCACTCCTTTTATCAATAATCACCATCTTGGTAAGGGCAATACCTTGGAAAGCAAGACGTCGCTTTCAACTCCTTTCTAGGCATGTACGTCAGTAGACAGTCGCTCTCAAGTCTTTCACTCCACAATGCTCTATCCTCTTTTCTATTGAAAGCACTCTGTGGGGAAAAAACCTTGCGTACATCCTAAAACATTGATTTGTACAATAAAGCTATTAGGCTCATATTATAATACCATACGTGCAAAGAATTATGCAGATATGACTTTTGTCTCAATACTTTCCAACTAAGCACTAAACATGGCTTGAGCACTACCTAGTGCGAACTCGTTCAAAATAACAAACGTGCATTTCTTTTCAGAGATCAATATATATACACATCAAGATAAGCGCTCCAATGATTGGAAAGTCACCTAGTACTTGAGCGCCTCATGGAAGTCTTAAAAGCATTTCCCCAAAAATGTCTGCACGCTTTAAAAAATCAAGTTCCATGGCCTTGAACGCTCACATGCTTTTGCCAACAATAGTCTCTGCAAGCGTTAAACAGCGAGCACAAAGTCAATGTTTATAATACACCCAAAGCGCGTTTACAAAAAGTGCCTGCTCGCCTCAAAACAGCAAGTCAATGTTAATTCTTTAAACGCGTTTAACCAAAATGCCTGCACGCGTTTAACACAGCGTTCACAGCAGAAAAACGATTACGTGAAACTCAGGGACTTAGCTCGGTATGACATCACGATGCTCGGAAGCTGGCTTGCATCCCTGTGAACTGCTACGGAAGTCCCGGTATCGAAGTATCCAGACGCGATGCCTTCGACTTGCGTGACGCTCCGGAACTGGCTTGAATCTTGATGTTCCTTGTCTCGAGGAATCCAGACGCGATGCCTTCGACTTGCAGGGATTAAAAGACGAAGTCAAGCACAGGGAGATTGTGTGCGCATTATTTATAGGAACAGCTGGGCGTTCCCCAATGTGCCTGACAGACACGTTCCTGAACACGTGAAGGAACGTGTCAAAACGTAATTGGTGGCACGTGTCTTTCAAAATGCCACTACAGGAACAGCAGCAAGTGTGTGAACAAACAAGCATTGCTTAATGCAAATACCAAATCAACAAACATTGCGCAGAACAAGTGACAGGTTCTATGAGCAGATTACTCAGGCTTTTCTGATAAACAAGGAAGGCATACATGATTACTATAATTACGCCTAGAAGTACAGATGACACAGTTTGAAAAACCCCAAAGCCCACAGGCCTGTTGTTTCCTGACAAAGGGAGCAATTATTAAGTTTGGTTTTTAACCTGTCGTTATACAGCACTAAGGGCATAAAGGATATTCTAATTATTTTTTATTGTATAAAATATTATAATGTTTTGTATTTGGAGATTTTTACAGTCGGCTTTCACCTAGGATTGTAGAAACTATGGGGCATATCAGCAACACCCGGCGATAATTATCGCTCAGCGCTCTTAGCGTGAGGATAATTATCACCGGGTAACGTGGATTTTTATCGCTGAGATAGCGTGCTATTACCAACGCTTATCTCCTCAGCGATATAAATCCTCACGCTAACTGCCTAACGTGAGATTATCGCTGGAAACCCAGCGATAATCTCATGCAATGTGGCGTTAGCTTGCTGATAGGGACTCACAAACTTAGCCAATATATCCACCTTCCATAGGATGTCATGGCTAAGTCAGTTATGAAGCGTAAAGAAAGTAGCGATAATAGGGGTTATCGCTACTTTTCCTGGCGCTATGCTTCATATCATGGGGATTGATGATAGGAGAAATGCCGCTTAGCGACATTTCTCCTGTCATGTTAGGTCAGGAACGCCCACTTTGCATCTCATTAGAGATGCAAAGCTGGGCGTTAGGAATCCTGACGCTAAAGCAAGGTTTCACGCGTTAGCATGACCTTGCTAATTAGGCGATAAAATTATCGCTGCTTTTCGGCCGAAAACGGCCGCAAAAGAGGCGATAATTTTTCATCGCCTGCTTGTAAATATGCCCCCAAATTGTATAAAAATTCTTATATGTTGTTGGTCTTTCCGTTCATGTGGATCTCTTTGGAGTTCCAAGATCATAAATAAATAAACTTGAAACTTGAAGTGATGTTATTTGAGTAACAAGATACTCAAAGGCATTCTACAGGGAGGTGTGACTTCAAGACATCAAATTCTCTGAGTCTTCAGGGGGCATCTGTCATAACTCCTTTTTCCTAGAGCGAGCAGTGCTTACCAGTAATACTCATGACTATCTTTGAGTGGACTCCCACTCTCTCTTCCCCCCTGCCAGAAAACATTTGGGAGGAGCGAAACCAATTCTTGGTGAGTTTTGTCGCAAATGTGGGAAAGGTGACATGGTAGATGATTCCACTCAAGCTGTTATCAATCCAGTGAATCTCCTCCCTTTGGACTAGGTGCTGTGAACATGTGGTTCAGTCAGTCAGTCGTTTTTTATCACAGCATTAGCAGAATAATCTGCCTCGGTGATAATTTAAGCCATCCATGATGTCCTTTAGAATTTAGCAGGGTAGGTCTATAAAATCATGTAAATATCCACTTGCATTGAAGACTATAGGGTGTTCTGTTGGCCTATATATAAGTTATACTTCTGATGAGGTGCTGTGCTTTTGCATAAACAGTTTTAATATGGGGGTTTCCAGAGTATTATCCTACTTAATTCTATGTCAGGGCTGGATGCGAAGATTATGCCTTCTCTTTTCACTTTCACTAACAGCAGCCAACTTTAACAAATAAAACTACATTTCCCATGAAACCTTTGGAAAAAATGTAGTTAAGAAAAGTGTCCAATCAGGAACAGTTCTGAGCCCTCCAATCAGGGACACTCCAGCTCCAACATAGTCTGTCCTCACTGGCCCTTCATCCTCTTTCTTCGCTGCTGCTCAGCCGAGATAAGTGCCTTTCCTAGTCTGTGGGAATTCATTGCCTTTTAATTGTATTGCTTGCCTTAAAAATTGCCTTTGGAAATAGCTATGTGCTTTTTATATACTTTACCAGGTGATCTTGTAATTCACCGTCTTTTATTGCTTTCAGCTGTGATTTGAGCTTGATTCGTTGCCTTGCTTAGCTTCAGACGTGGGGCCGCTGTGTTTAGCAAGCCTCAGCGCGTCTTATTCTTTAATCTTGGTATCTCGCTGTGACTGAGTCTTAATTACCTCATCGGGTGACTCACCTCAGCGGGTGACTCAGCGGGTGATGGAGGTTTTAATTACCTCCACGGATTGCGTTTTTCCCTTCAAACTCGCTGCCGCTGTGTTGTTGATCTTTTGTTTTCAGCCGGTCAGCGCGTCTGATTGCGTCTTATTATCTCTGTGGAAGTGCCGCGTTTGAAGCCATGGGAACTTTTACGCTCCTGCGCAGTTGCTGGTCCTGGTGCGCTTGTCCTGAGGGGGCGTGGGAGGCAGCGGGACGTGGCGCGCGCATTTCAAATCTCTGAGGGGATGATGGCCCGCCGTAGTCCTGACGAGCTCCAGCCTGAGGAAGATGCCTCTTGGTGCAACGATCATGCCGTGAAGGAGTTACCAGCCAATCTGAGTTTATTATTAACGCTCTTCTGCCCAGGCACATTTTTAATATGCAGGCAACAGAGTCAGTATCGATAACTTCAACGCCCACTTGGGTCTGTATTTCTGGCGCCTGACGCCAGTTTTGACACATAAACAGGTCAGTTTCTTTCAAGGAAGCAGGATATATGTATATTTTTTGTGCAGCAGGTGTTATTGTGTCCAGGGCCTGGTCCCTCTAAAAGTCAGCGAGATCCTCACATTATACACTTGGCTAACACCCAGCCCTACAGGGTAAATCCTTTTAAGGACAGGGTATCCAGTCTGTCACCCAGACCCCCATTACCTACACTCGTTCTGCCCACCAACGATGCTGACGCTGAGCCTGGCCCCTCCAGACCTTGGCTCCCTTCTCACTCTGCCCAGGACAACTCGGACATGTTTGATGCCGACGAGATCATCCATCCCCGCTCATCGGATTAGGCTCCGGCGGATACAGTTGGCAACTATGTGGCGATGTGCATATGGAAGAATTTAGAGAAAAAGGCCAGTAACTGCCTTTGGGCAGAATGCCTGCAACCTTCTCTGGAAGCTAAAGTCGCCCTCACGCCAGACATTGACACCCGTATATCCACTTTCCTACAAAGGTTCATGAGAGATCCTAAAAAAGGAATTGACAGGTCCTGGTGAGCATGCCAGGACAAGCTCTTTGACGTTTTAGGGCCCCTCACAAAGATGTTGGACATGGTTCCCTGATCTCCCCAGAGTCCCTTTCGGGGTGGGCACAAAGGGCCATTGTGTTGTTGGGCAATGCCAACTCTACTCGTTCCATAGAGCACCGTTGCTCGCTCCTTATTAAGGTAGACCCCAAGTTTGGGGACCTCGCTGACTCAGAAGCAGGGGCAGTGGCACAAGGAGGCCTCTTTGGTGAGCCATTTGTCAAGGAGCTTGGTAAATTTATAAACACTTTTACTTCCCTTGACAAGGCACAGTCATCCATCAAGAAGGTGTTTCCCCGGGTTTTCAGCGGGCTGATCGTGGTAGGGGCCTCTCGACTGGCCATGCCTCCAATAAACCCTCTATAAGGCAAGGCTCCAGGCAGGGTAAATATTAGCAGTGATTCTGGTCTTCCCTCCACACTGGAGGTTCCTCCAGTTTATCTGCAGGTGGCATATGTAGAAGTTTGCATCGGTCCCCTTCGGCTTGTCATCGAGTGAGGATGATAGTTTATTTGGATGATCTGCTCCTTATGGATGTTTGTCCTCTCCAGCTTCTGCGTAATCTTCAGATGGCGGTAGATCTTCTCCAGAGCCTGGACTTTGTGGTCAACAAGACAAAATCGGTTCTCACTCCCTCCCAGTCGCTTTCGTTTCTCAGCTTCGTAGTTGTTGGACTTGGCCCTTTTTGCAGGGTCATCCCTGAACGTATTGTTTCTGACCTCTTTTTGTTGGTTTTAGGACTCTGGGCACTTTACTACTGCTGATCAGTGCTAAAGTCCATATGCTCTATGTATAAATTGTTATGGTAATTGGTTGTCCATAATTGGTATGTTTGCATTACTGGTAAAGTCCCTAGTAAAGTGCACTATGTGTGCCAGGGCTGGTAATGCAAATTCTACTAATAGGCCTGCAGCACTAATTGTGCCACCCACACAAGTAGCCCTAAGAAGAGATCTCAGGCCTGCCACTGCAGTGCCTGCTCGCAGTTTGTCAAGTGCCTTGTTGTCCTGTCAAGTTCACCCACTTGCCAGGCCTTACCTTCCCTTTTTATGCACATCAGTCACCCCTATAGTAGGTCCAAGGTACCCCCCTGGGCAGGGTGCAGTGTATGTGAAAGGTAGGACATGTACTGAGGTGTGTACTGTGTCTTGACAGTAAAATACTGCCACATTTGTTTTTCACTGTTGCAAGGCCATCTTGTCCATAGGACCGAATGGGGAATGCTGTGTCCCATGGTTCCAGCATATCTTACCATAGGCATACGATGGAGAGCTAGAGTTTAGTATGCCTGAACTCAGAATTTAATAACACATCTTTTTGTGAAGATGGTTTTTGAATTGTGTGTTTAGAAACCACACTTTTAGAAGTGGCTGGTTTCTTGTTTAAACCATCCTGTGTGCCTCTGCCTGGTTGTGTATTGCCTGTCTGGGTTTAGATGTGACAGGGTCTGGGAAGTGTCCTGACCCCAGAGAGGAGTAGGTGAGACAGCAACAGGCTGGCCTGTGTTTAATGTGGGGTGAGGAGTAGCCCCCTGGATGTGAAGAGGGCTGTGTTGCTGCCACCAAAGGATAGCTCCACCTGCTGTTGAGCGTCTGAGCCCCAGACCCTGACTATCAAAGGAAGAGGGTGTGCACTGGCAGGAAGACACCCAGGTCTGGTTTGGACTGGGGTCAGAGCCCCCTGAACACAAAGACTTCAAAGGCATTTAGGGGTATAAATGCAAGAGCTGAAGCCCCTGAACTCAAGACTGATATCCATACTGAAAAAGGATTGAAACCACTTCGTGATCAAGAGGAACCTCTGCCAAAGAAGGACAGCTGAGGACACTGAAGAGAAGGACTGCCCTTGCTATGTGTTCTGGGGCTGGCCTGCAGAGTGCTCATTTGACTAAGGATAGGACAAGGGACTTTCCTGTGTGCTGTGTCCCCCTGCTTGAGAGGACTTAGCTGTGTGCTGTGTCCTGAAGTAACTTGTATCCAAGGGCCCGAGGAGAGCTAGTACCCTGTTGTGGAAACTTAGGAACATAAAAGTTTCCAAGTGTGTCTCAGAGACACTGTGTGCGTGTGCTTTTTGCACGCCTGAGACTGCCGTGTGGTCCATGGTACTGTTTACGAGGTGCCCCACGACCGCATTGCCCCCACAGCATGAAACATTGTCCACGCTGCTGCATTGCTGTTTGTGGCCCGAGCCGTCATCGTAACTGAGGCTGTGAGTAAAGATCCCTGCTGCTGGCCTGAGCCGCAACGTGCTAAAGGCTTACTTGAAACTAAGGACTGTGTCTCAGCGAAGCTGTGCGCATGTGCTTTTTGCATGCCTGAGACTGCCACCTGGTCTTTGGTGCTGTTTACGAGGTGCCCCATGACTGCATCGCCCCCGCACCATGAAACATCGTCCAAGCTGCTGCATTGCTGTTTGGGGCCCGAGCCATCATCGTAACTGAGGCTTTGAGTAAAGATCGCTGTCACCGGCCCAGCAGCAACGTGCAAAAGGATTTCTTGAAGCTAAGGAAGCTAGAAGGCATAAGGGATTGTGATCGTTGTTCGTCGAAAGGAATCTGCCCTAGATCGTCAACAAAGGAGAAGGCAGCGCCATAACCCGTCCGGCAACAGCGTCACCTAGCAACAGAGCCACAACGTGATCGGGATTGCCCAGCAGGACGTCTGATGAGCTGAGAGAGAGAGCGAGGCAGTGCACCCCCCAGGTAAGGCGTGGACTCCGGTCGAGAGATGCAAGCAAGTGTTGCCTGGGAGGCGTGCAGGAGGAGTACAGGAGTGCTCTGATCTCTCTCCCGCTGCACCGCGTTAGATGCGATGAGTCCTCGAGCGGCCCGTACCTGCCCAGCAGTACCTGGGCCACCCCTTTATGCTTACAACCGTTGTCTCTGCTGTTGGGCCCTAGTGGTGCCCGAGTTGACCGCGCAGATTGGCTTACCGCATTATTCTTGCATTACAAACTGCCTGATTCTTGCATTACGAACAGCATTATTCTTGCATTATGAACTGCCTCATTCTTGCATTATGAACCACATTATTTTTGCACTATGAACTGCCTGATCCTTTCATTACGAACCACAATTTTTTTGATTTACGAACTGCCTGATTCTTGCATTACGAACCGCATGATTCGTGCATTAAGGACTGTCTTATTACTACATTACGAACTGCATAGCATTGTATTAGGACTGCTTTAGAGATCGTGAATTGCTCATTAATACCGCAAGAACCTACCAGTGATTGCTGGCCTAATAATCGGCAAAGCGAAATATTACAAATACGCATATTACTATCATTTGGTCTCATCGTATTCCTTTTTATAAACATACTGCTATTTTTATGAAACCCGTGTGGTGTCGATTTGTGGTGATATCAATGTGTTACTGTGAGTGTGGTTGCAAATACTTTACACATTGCCTTGGAGATAAGCCTGGCTGCTCATGCCAAGCTACCAGGGAGTGAGCAGGGGTTATCTAAGAGTGTCTCCCTCCTTACCCTGACTAGAAGCGAGGGTCCCTATTTGGACTAAGGTACCTACCTCAGACAACTAGAGACCCCCAGTTCTAACAGTAGTAGACTCCACTTCCTTCTACCGACCAGGAAGGTCTCAAAGATTTGACACGAACTGAGACGATTCTTACCCAGCAGCAAGTGTTGCTCAGGAATTTAGCCCGGATTGTGGGCCTACTTTTAGCCTCCATCCAGGCCATCTTTCTGGGCCCCCTCCACTATCAAGCCCTGCAACGCCTCAAAGTGGTGTATTTGCCTAGAGGGTGTCCTTACTCCCACAAGGTGGTTCTTTCAGAGGAGGCACAGGAGGAAATTCAATGGTGGCTACAGCACATGGAAGCCTGGAACAGTCAGGCGATTTTTGGTTCCGCACCAGATCTAGTGACAGAGTCCGACGCCTGCATAGTAGGCTGGGGAGCCAAGTGCGGCAAATTTTCTACAGGAGGATTGTGGTCTCCAGAAGAATGGAGATTACATAGCAACTGCTTGGACCTCCAAGCAGGCTCCTTTGCTGTCCGCTGTTGGACGAGGTATTCCTTCGAATCATCTGTCCTCCTAAAAATGGACAACATATCTGCGGTTTGCTATTCACAAACACTTAAGGTGGCATGAGGTCCAAAGCTCTCTCTGACCTGGCTGCAGGTTTTTAGCAATACTGCCTGGATCGTCAGGTGTTGGTCACGGCGGAGTACCTCCCTGGACAGGAGAACCAGGTGGTGGATTTTCAATCCCCCAACTTCAGGGCTTCGAGCCTCTGGAAGCTGGACCCAGATGTTTTTCGGAGGTTAAATGACCTTTTGGGTCCTTTTTCGATAAACCTTTTTGCCTCAAGGATCGACCACCAAACACTGACAGTGGCCACGGACGCCTTCCTCCAGGACTGGATTCAGGGGAAAGGTTCCGCCTTTCCGCCTTCACAATGATCACGAGAGTGACAGCTTAGATCAGAAGGCAGCAAGCGAAGGTGGTAATACTCAACCCCTTTTAGAGATCCCAAGTCTGGTTTCCGGTTCCTCTAGAACTTTCTTGGGATTCTCCAATCCTACTCCTCCACTTTCCGGATCTCCTCCTGAGCCCCGACCAAGGGACATATCAGCAACAACCGGCGCTAATTATCGCTAAGCGCACTTAGCGCTAGGATAATTATCGCCGGCTAGCGTGGATTTTTATCGCTGAGATAGAGTGCTATTAGTATTGCTTATCTAAAAAGCGATAAAAATCCTCACGCTAACTGCCTAACGTGAGAAATCTCACGCAATGTGGCGTTAGCTTGTTGATAGGGCCCCACAAACTTAGCCATGATATCCACCTTTCATAGGATATCATGGCTAAGTCAGTCCTGAAGTAGGCGTAAGGAAAGTAGCAATAACAGGGGTTATCGGTACTTTTCCTGCAGCTATGCTTCATTGCGTGGGGCTTGATGATAGGAGAAATGTCGCTTAGCGACATTTCTCCTGTCATGTCAGGTCAGGAATGCCCACTTTGCATCTCATTAGAGATGCAAAGCTGGGCGTTAGGAATTCCTACGCTAATGCAAGTTTTCACGTGTTAGCATGAGCTTGCTAATTAGGCGATAAAATTATCGCCACTTTTCGCCTAGCCTTGCTGTTATGCCCCCAAGTTCCTCATCTTCTGATTCAGGGGAACTTATTGTGGTTCATGGCGTGGAAGATTACAGGAAATGATGGGAGGTCCCAGGCCTTTCGGAAAAGGCTGAAGAGCTCAGGGCTTGGGGCAGAGGGTCCCACTGGTGTGTGAGACAGAGTCTCAATCCCTTGAACACTGATGTGGTCCACATCCTGAATTTTTTGGCCCACCTACCCTCTAGTGGTCTGGCATACAGATCAATAAACACCTTTCGTTCAGCCATCTCAGCGGGTCACCTGCTGCTTAAGAATGTGGCAGTTGGAGAGCATCCCCTTGTACGCACAATGTTCAACATTCCGTCCATCATCTTTTTGTGTTGCATTTTCACCCTAAGGATGCTTGATATCTGTCCAGAGAAGACATGGCCTGGCAGTTCGGTCTGGACTGTTCCCATGAGGCACAGGGTCAAGACTGATTTGCATATGGCTATGTCTGAACTGGGGTGGCGTGGTGAGCAAAATAACGATGGATTAATCCCAGATCTGTAACTGGGGGTGAATGTTTGACAATGTTCAACATTCCGTCCATCATCTTTTTGTGTTGCTTTTTCACCCTAAGTGGGAAGGGTATGCCCCGACGTGGGTCCCATGCTGACTACGCTACTGGAGTCAAGCTATCCTGGCTGATGTGGGCTGAAACCCTGAAACTGGTCCTAGGATGCTTGATTCCTGTCCAGGGAAAACATGGCCTGGCAGTTCGGTCTGGACTGTTCCCATGAGGCACAGGGTCAAGACTAATTTGCATATGGCTTTGTCTGAACTGGGGTAGCATGGTGAGCAAAATAACAATGGATTAAACCCAGATCTGTGACTGGGGGTGAATGATTTTTGAAAAGTTTGTTGCGCGCTGAAAAAGTTAGTCCTCAATTTTGTTTTAAACTGAGAAGTTAACTTTTTTTAGACTGTTTTAGACTTTTTACTCTGCTGCTAAAAATTGTATTTGTGAATACCTGCTGTTGTTCTCACCGTTGGCTCTTGCTCCGCCTACTCCCCGTTCCACCACAGGCTATCCCGCTTGCTGTAGAGGGAGATTGCTGTAAATCTGGTTGGTTGGAGGTCGGGGAGGCGGGGAATAGCGGGCGCTTTGGCACGTCATCCCTAGAGATATAGCTTCAATGCCTGACGCCTCGTGCAGCGGACGCGCGCTGAAAAAGTTAGTCCTCTATTTTGTTTTAAACTGAGAAGTTAACTGTTTTTAGACTGTTTTAGACTTTTTACTCTGCTGCTAAAAATTGTATTTGTGAATACCTGCTGTTGTTGTCGCCGTTGGCTCTTGCTCCGCCTACTCCCCGTTCCACCACGGGCTATCCCGTTTGCTGTAGACGGAGATTGCGGTAAATCTGGTTGGTTGGAGGTCGGGGAGGCGGGGAATAGCGGGCGCTTTGGCACGTCATCCCTAGAGATATAGCTTCAATGCCTGACGCCCCGTGCAGCGGACGCGCGCTGAAAAAGTTAGTCCTCTATTTTGTTTTAAACTGAGAAGTTAACTGTTTTTAGACTGTTTTAGACTTTTTACTCTGCTGCTAAAAATTGTATTTGTGAATACCTGCTGTTGTTGTCGCCGTTGGCTCTTGCTCCGCCTACTCCCCGTTCCACCACGGGCTATCCCGTTTGCTGTAGACGGAGATTGCGGTAAATCTGGTTGGTTGGAGGTTGGGGAGGCGGGGAATAGCGGGCGCTTTGGCACGTCATCCCCAATGCTATAACTTCGCGTGCAGCGAGCGCGCCGGTGGCGCACTAAAGGTAAGCCCATCTGCGCCCGTCCGCGGCCGATCGGGGCCAGGGGCCACGACCCCTGCCCCTCTGTCTTCTCAAATTTTAGTGTATACCACTCCTCAACTTCTTGCTTTACGGCCGAGCTGCTGTGCGGACTGTATTCTTTTATCTGTAGATAATGAAATTCCCCAAACGTGCTCGGGTGCTCATTGCTCTTTCTCCTTATTCCAGCCTTTGGAGTATGCTTGTACACAAACTACGTTGCTAGAGAACACTCCTCCTATGTTTCGCTTTTTAAGTCTAAATTGTCGTTCACTTCCCCAGCACAAAAGATTTATCTTTGATCTTCTCCTGGAGGATTCGCCAGATGACTTTTTTCTCACTGAGACCTGGCTTCATGACAGTTCTGGGCCTGATATTGCTACTGCCCTTCCTTCTAATTACGCCATCGCCCGATTGGATAGAACCACTGGGATAGGGGGGGGAATTGCTATTATCTATAAACAACTTTTTCAGTGTAAATTAAACTCTGTTATCCTTCCAAACTGTGAAGCTGCTTTATTCAAACTTACACTTACCCCTAACTTCTGCTTTTCAGGGCTTTTGGTTTATCGCCCTCCTGGTCCCTCCTCTTCATGGTCGGCTACTCTCCCTGGTTTGGTATCTTCCTTGCTCTTGAAATCCACTAACTTCTCTCTAATTGGCGATTTGAACCTTCATTTGGAAGACGCCACAAATTCCATATGCTCTAATCTCATTGCTGATCTTTTAGCTATGAATGTTACTCTCTGTAATTCCGGCCCTACACATAAGGCTGGCCATTTTTTGGATCCTATTTTTTCCAATGTCTCTTCTATTGAATGTGAACCAGCAATACCTATCCTTTGGTCGGATCACTTCTTATTGAAGTTCACAATTCCGGCTCCTGTTAGTTTGTCCTCTGCTTTCCCCCAGACTATGTTTTTTAATAGGGACTGGAAAAACATTGATATCACTACTATGAAAAATTTGCTCAGTGAAAATACTCCCACCATCACTTCGCAGGTACATGTTTCTGCCAAAAATATTTATAACTGGTTGTCCCATGCTGTTGATGAATGTCTTCCTCCCTTAAAGATAAAATGGACCTATCATCGTCCTCCTGCTCCTTGGTACACTGATATTCTCAAAGTTGAAAAATCTAAATGCAAAGCATTAGAAAGGAAATGGCATAGAAACTGTGCCCCAGATTTGAAAATAATCTATAAAAATTCTCTTAAAACATATCATGATTTATGTAAAATGACACGAGCTGCGTACACCTGTAAAACTATCAATACTGCTACAAATCGTCCCAAAACACTCTTTAGCTTAGTAAAAAATCTTGCTGGTGCCACTTGACAAAAATGTATGTGATGATCTTGCCCTTTTTTTCACAGATAAAATAGAGAATATTAATTCTGAAATTGCTAATTCCTCCCTGACCCGTATGATGCCATCTCCAATTTTGGGTTGCAGTGCTCAGGAATACCCTAATGTCTCTTCTCAATTGACCTCTTGGCCTCTCTTGGAACCGGTCTCTTTTGTTCCTATTCTTGACTCAATAAAATCTGGTTCACCCAATGACCCACTACCCATTTCCATTATAAAACAACTTAATTCCAGTCATCTTCAGGTTATCATGGAAGCCCTCAATTCTTCTTTACTGGCGTCTACTGTTCCGCCTGTCTGGAAGCACCCTATGGTGCTTCCTTTATTAAAAAAGCCTGCTGCTGACCCCAAAGTTCTTGCAAATTTCCGACCTATCTCCCTTCTGCCTATCTTTTCTAAGTTACTGGAAAGACATATTCATATCCACCTTTTCAAGTTTGTTAAAATAAATAAAATACTTCCCCCCTCAAAGTCTGGTTTTCGTGCTGGTTTCTCGACTGAGACCACGCTTTTAGGGGTTACAGAAAGACTACGACTTCTCTTGGATGCTGGAGATACAGTTGCGCTCATACTTTTAGATCTGAGCGCGGCTTTTGACACCATCTCCCATCCTATATTAATTAACACTCTGAAAACTTTTGGCATCTGCGATTCTGCTTTGAATTGGTTATCTTCCTTCCTCACTGACCGCACTTTTCAAGTCTTTTCTGCATCTGACAGTTCAAATGTCTTTCCATCACCTTTTGGAGTTCCTCAGGGCTCCATTTTGAGCCCCTTGCTCTTCAATCTGTATGTCAGGCCTCTTGCTGACATTGCTGACAATGCTGGACTGTCTCTTTTTACATATGCTGACGATTCTCAAATTATTTTCTCGCTTTCCAAATCAGACTCCTGTTCCATTTCTGCTCCCCAGTCAGGCTTACGCCAAATTGCTGTCTGAATGAGTAAAAATTACCTGAAACTAAATGCCAATAAGACTGAGGTACTTATTTTGGGCAAGCAGAAAGATCTTTGGGGCTCCTGTAATTGGCCGAATGAGTTAGGTACTCTTCCTCGGCCTGTTGATCATGTCCGCAACTTGGGTTTTTATATTGATGACTCCTTGACTATGCATCATCAAGCAGTCAAAGTTGCGGGTACCTGTTTTACCATCTTGAAATGGTTGCATAAAATTCTCTGGATGCTGCCGAGAGATACGCAAAAAAACGTTGTCCATGCTCATATTACATCAAGGCTGGACTACAGAAATGTTTTGTTCCTAGGTGCAAATAAGGCTGTATCCCGCAGGCTACAACTTGTACAAAACTCAGCTGCCAGACTCCTTTGTGGGGTTCCCAGATGTTCGTCTATCTATGAACATCTTCGTGAGCTTCATTTGCTTCGAATTGAAAAGCGGATCGAGTTCAAAGCTCTGACCTTTATGTTTAAAATCAAATGGGGTCTAGCACCGGACTATTTACAGACTCTTGTCTGTCCCTATGTTCCGACCCGTCATCTTCGCTCTGCTTCACTTGAAAAATGTCATGTTCCTAGGTTTAGACTTTCCAGAGTGGGAGGTAGATCCTTTTCCGTTCTGGGTCCTTCTCTCTGGAACTCAATTCCTCTTGCCACTCGTAGGGAAACTTTGTATCCCCAGTTTCGTCGTTCACTGAAGACTTGGCTATTTAATCAATAATTTTCTCTTTTTCAGGTTATGTGTTCAGGCGCCGGGAAACCCTTGTTGGGTAGCTGTTGCGCCTTATAAGTTGAATAAATAAATGAATAAATAAATAAAATAAATGTTTGACAATGTTCAACATTCCGTCCATCATCTTTTTGTGTTGCATTTTCACCCTAAGTGGGAAGGGTGTGCCCAGACATGGGCCCCATGCTCACTACGCTACGGGAGTCAAGCTATCCTGTCTGATGAGGGCTAAAAGCCCGAAACCGGTCCTAGGATGCTTGATTCCTGTCCAGGGAAGACATGGCCTGGCAGTTCGGTCTGGACTGTTCCCATGAGGCACAGGGTCAAGACTGATTTGCATATGGCTATGTCTGAACTGGGGTGGCGTGGTGAGCAAAATAACAATGGATTAAACCCAGATCTGTGACTGGGAGTGAATGTTTGACAATGTTCAACATTCCGTCCATCATCTTTTTGTGTTTCATCTTTTTGTGTTGCATCTTTTTTTGTTGCAATAAGAGAATGATTTCAGCTGTCAAACATCTCTTGAAGACTGTCACAGATGGGCTTATCCCTAATTGGAGCTCATTGGATGTATGGACTCTCCATTGTTTGAGAGTGATACAGATGCACATCAACAATGCCTTTATGCACCACTTCTCAAATGTATGTGTACAGTGTGTGATTGCTATTGTACTCTTTCTCAATGGATAAGTGTGTATTTTCATGAAGGGATATGCTGAAGTTGTCCACACAGAGGACATTTCTTTTGGGAGCTAAATCATAATTTGCACCAGCTAAAGAGGCCTCTCCTTGCTATCCTTCGGTGCCCTCTGTAATTACACAGTGCATTACTGATACAGATGAAGATTTATTAGGGATTATACCTTATGGACGCCAAATAAAAGAGGATGGGTCTGATGAATACAGGCCCCAGCTAGGCCCGCAAGACACAAGGGTTCGCTCTCCTGTAACGGAATCTATAAGGAAGTTGGCACGGAAACTGCAAAGTACAAAAACAACGTTTATTAACCCTTAAGGGTGGTCCTACAGTCCACACAACACTCTTCAGTATTGCATGGAGTAGTACACAGAACATTCGTACACAGTCCCCTTTTATACACAACAGAGGGGCTCATAAGTGGGTGGATACAACATGAGGCCGAAGAACATTACCATTTATGGTCATTCTCGATACTGAATCAATACATGGGCGGAGCCAACACACTCCTTGAGCCCGTAAAAGGACATGGTCAAGCAAGGCTAATTATAACAGATGTGGTCAAGTCTGGGCATGCGCCAGACGAACAAGAGGGAGCTATTTATAAACTGTTGCTAGGCAGATTACAAGAGCAACTAACACAGAGGTCGGACTCTCCTCGTGGTGAACACATGGCAGCATGCCAATACAAAATGGAGTCCAGACTTCGGTCAACATAACGAAGAAAACATGATCGCAAGGGAAAGCATTAATGTTTTCAGTAAATGCTTAATCACATTCTGCCTTAATTTACAACAGACGACCCTTTCAGCATTTACTGAAGACATCCGGCTTCCAAGAATAATCATCATATATGTCAATTATCATCATTCCTTTAACCTCTTTAGCTAGACCCTTTTGGTGAGCAACATCGGCAACAGCTTTCTTATCTGGAATGCAGAATGAAATACATACAGAACAGCACAATGGTCCACATTGAATACACATACAGAAAAGGAACAGAATTGCTATAATAATACAGAGACCAGTTAAAACCTTCCATCCCCAGGCAGTAACCAACGCCCAAAACCATCCAGAAAAGGACCAAGTGCCGTTTTCTGTGTGGATTTCAGCTGCTATTTTATGCAGCTTGTTAATGGCGTTATAAACGGATGGCGTATGATCAGGGATGAACACACAGCAGCTACTTCCAATAATTTTACAGGCTCCTCCTCGATCAGCTAGCATTACATCTAATACCATACGATTCTGCAACGCAACAATCCTAGTTATTTGTAACTCTTCCGTAAGATTCCCAAGAGCAGCGGCAGTCTGATTGGTCACAGCTTCTACCACTCTTGTTAATCTTCGGATCTTCCTACTATTCAAAGCGGCTCCAACAAAGAAAAACAGTCCTAAGTTAAAATCAATATACTGTTGCAAGCTGGTATCGGTCTGATCCACATCATCAATTGATAGAGTACGTTTGTATCTATTTACAGTCACATTATTCAAAAGTTTCAAATCCTTATGATATGACGCGGGTGCTAGGAATACAGGAGGTAATAGGAATGATACATAGCATACCCCAGACCACCCAGCCGGCAAACGGTAATAACCTTTATTTCCACACACAAAGTAGGTATTATGGGACGCTAGGAAGGTACTGTTATTCAACCCGTCAATGTTCAATACGGTTATGCAGTCACTGACACCAACAGGGATAAAACCCACACTCTGGACACACAAGTCCGCTTGAGCTTGTGCTACTTGGATTACGAATTTGTCCTTCCCCACAGTGTCTCTGGTGTTCGTGAAGATATAGGGAATGGATTCATTGTCCGGTCGGTACTCTTCCCATTCCCAAATTGTCCCATTCGCTTGTGGATACCCATTCTTGTCCTGATGGCATTCTTTATTAAGTCTAAAAAGCAATCGTCCCACTGTCGGTTTCCGAGTGGCAAAAAGCAAAGTGTACCATGCTCTACAAGAGCCATTATGAGAGAAAGGAAGTGGTATGAATGGCGTTCCTCCTTTCTTCTGATGGGCTGGCATCATCCCACATATCCAACAGTTCGTAGCATTCGTAGCAACGTGGGTATGATGCAGCATCTGGATGAAAGTGTTGTTCAAGTAAGATTGTCGATGCTTCAACTCTTGATACGGTAATGTATAAAAGTAGTGCTCTTCAGGCACCGGAGTTGTCAACACAAGTGTTTTCCGAGCAGGAGTTACCTCCTCCACAAACCATGTGGTTATCCCAACAATAGCTACTGTTAGCATGAACCCCAACGCACAAAGGATTTTCTTCTTCTCCATGTCAAAAGAAACAATACCCTGGTATCTTCCTGAAACTAAAAAGTCTGTCAGAACTCTTCCCCTTGGGCAGTGGTTGATTTCTTCACCAGCGGGCCAAGACGGGTGTCGCTACACTAATGCAGGGCTGATCCCCCCCCCTTGCCTCATCGGCTCTCCGTTTCACTAACCCAAGGGCCGTTCTGACAGTATGTCCCGGTACTGGAAACCTTACTTCCTTGGTCGAAGATGATATCGCCTTCCTCCAGAAGTCGTATGGTCCGGAAAGAGCTCCTCAGTGTCTCGTGGCTCAGCAGCACGGCCTGTCTCTGCTGCTAGGATTTCTCGTTGATCGGTCAGCACGGCAGTCTCCACCAATCCGGGCGGTACCTTTCGACAGTGCAAGGAATGGATCCAATTCTTTCGGTTCGAGACTCGCACAGCCGTCCTCGTTGCAAGGAGGACTTGTTCAGGTCCTACCCATCTCGGCTCCAAACTGTTCGTTCTGTCGAAGACCTTCACCATAACATGATCTCCAGGCCGGAGACCATGTCCTTCGCCGGTAGACCGATCAGGGAGCGCCTCTCGGACCTGTTGATGAATAGAAACCAAGTTATCCGTTAACTGTGCCAGATAATCGCTCATCATTACACAAGGTACATCATACACAGCCTTAGGCCTTGGTGGACCCCAAATGTTCATTGGGCGTCCGAATACTATTTCGTATGGCGTAAGGCCGGTTCGAGAGTGTGGCACTGACCTAATTGACAATAACGCCAGTGGCAGGGCGTCTGGCCAAGTCAAAGACGTTGAAGCTTGGATTTTGGCGATCTTAAGCTTCAGTGTACCATTATACTTCTCGACTAGTCCGGCAGACTGAGGGTGGAACACGGCATGAAACTTCTGAGTGATGCCTAGGCCCTTCAAGACATACTTTATAACATCCGCTACAAAGTGAGGGCCATTATCACTCCACAGAAGTCTACAGACGCCGTATCGAGGGAAAAACTCTTTTAGCAGTAGCTTCGCCGTGGTCATTGCAGTATTGTCTTTAGTAGGGTACGCCTCAACCCATTTGCTGAAAGCGCAAACCACTACTAGAACATACTTTAAATTGTTACAGCGCTCAAGCTGGATGTAATCCATCTGCAGAACCTCAAAGGGTGCAGTGGGTGTCGCAAATCCTCCTGCTGGAGTTCGAGTGCCTTTCCCTGGATTATACTTCAGACAGATCATACAGGTCTGCACCACCCTCTTTGCCGTGCTAGCAATCTCTGGATGCTCCCAGACTTGGGTAAGCAATTTCACAATTGCGGAAGCTCCAACATGTGCTAGCCCATGTGCCATCTGAACCATAGGTTGTACGAAAGCCGTGGGTAACTTCCATCTATCCATCTGTTTATTTCTCCAACAACCCTCGTCATCCAGTTCTCCTTCGCTAGCCCATTGTTCCCGCTCTTTGTCAGAAGCGGTCCTTTGCATTTCTCGCACTTCCTCCTTCGCATCACGCCATCTCTCCACCTGTGACTTTACTACATACATGGCAGTAGCGCCGGGCTGCATCGCAGTCTCCCGTGCTACTCGATCCGCTAACGCATTCCCTTCTCCAACTTTATCAACCACTTTCCTATGGGCGCTACACTTAACGATAGCAATTTTCTTTGGGTATGTCAATGCAGTTAAAAGATTATGAACTAACTCTCCATGCATTATCTGTACTCCATGTGACGTTAAAAACCCTCTCTCCTTCCAGAGTAGGCCGAAGTCATGCGCTACTCCGAAGGCATAGCGGCTATCTGTATAAACATTCACACATAATCCTGTACTGAGCTCACATGCTCGTGTTAATGCTATCAGTTCCGCTGCTTGAGCTGATTTCTGTGGTATGCGTGCTGTCTCCACTATCGCGTGTAATGTGGTAATTGCATACGCTGCTGAAGTCGTACCATCTGGTAGCTTCAGGCATGATCCGTCTACCCACAACTCTCCATCTACATCTGAAAAGGGCGTATCCTGGAGATCAATACGACCCTTTGTTTGTTCCTCAGTCACAAGAATACAATCATGCGCTTTCTGCGCCTCAGGCTGGGTCTCGGGGTATGGCAACAATGTGGCCGGGTTTAATGTCACGCACCTTTTCAACGTAATATGAGGAGCCAAAAGCGTCAGCTCATATCCCGTTAAACGGGCACTGGTCAAATGCTGCGTCTTTGTTTGATTAAGCAGGGCATCCACAGCATGGGGAACTAACACCAACAATTTATGGGACAACACAATTCCTTCACTTTGGCGTATTGACACAGCTGTCGCCGCTACCGAGCGAAAACACCCTGGTAATGCTCGGGCGACAGGATCAAGCACAGCCGAAAAATATGCACAAGGGCGCTGCTTATCGCCGTGCATCTGCACTAAAACTGACAATGCACATCCATCTTTCTCATGCACATACAACGAAAAGGGTTTTGCATAATCAGGGGTCCCTAACACTGGTGCTGAACAAAGGGCCTGTCGCAGTTGCTGAAAAGCAGCATCACACTCATCTGACCAAGGGATTGGGATAGGCGTGTCTTTTGTCAAAAGAGCTAGTAATGGCTTAGCTATGTGTGAAAACCCCAATATCCACTGTCTACAAAAAGAAACAAGGCCCAAAAATGCACGCACATCCTTCTGCGTGGATGGTCTCGGTGTGTCCAAAATTACTTGGATACGATCTGGTGTGAGTGCACGCCCCTCCTTAGACAAAAGGTGACCTAAATAAGTCACCTTTGGTCTACAGAATTGCAATTTCTTCCTAGATACTTTATGATTGTGGGAGGCTAAAAAGGAAAGTAAGGATAGCGTGCTTTTCTCACACAATTCCAGGGTGTCAGCCGCCAACAAGATGTCATCGACATATTGAATGAGGGCGACCCCCTCGAGTAAAACAAAGGAATCCAACTGTCGTTTCAAAGCCTGACTGTAAATACTAGGGCTTTCTGTATAGCCTTGGGGAATTCTACAAAAACGATAAGATCTATTGTTTAATGTGAACCCAAAAAGAAATCGGCTATCAGGGTGAATGGGAATGGAAAAGAAGGCATTCTTCAAATCAATCACTGAAAACATGGTCGCCGTAGGCGGGACCAAGGTAAGCAACGTCGTGATATCGGAAACCACCGGGTACTGAGGTATCACGATCTTGTTTACCTCCCTCAAATCAATTATGAACCGATAGACCTTTGCATCCGTGTCCTTTTTCAAAATTGGGAGAATCGGACTGTTGCAGATATTATAGGGAACTTCTTCCACTACCCCTACTGCGATCAAGTCTTGCACAATCTGTATGAGAGCCTCCTCGCCCTCCTGGGAAATACGATACTGCGGGAGGCGTGGTAACACCGCCCCCTCCTGGACGCTAATGTGGACCGGAGGAATCACCATTTGTCCCACATCTGTGTCCGAAGTCGCCCATAAAGCTCGGGGGAGGGTAGCCAACAACGCATCCTCTGATATCGTACACATCCGCCCAGACCGGGGGTAGTTGTCATTTAATATCACCCTCACACCCTCAGGGGAGCAGCGGATTGTAGCCCTAAAATACTTTAACATATCAAGGCCCATAATGTTATCCGGTGTATACGGAGCAAGCAGAAACGGACAGGGCGCAGAAAAAGAATCAACCTTAAATGTAAGGGGCTGTGAAAGAGGGCTTCGGGAGAGTGTACCGTCAAACCCTACCGATGTAACCACTGAGCCGGATGGGGGAGCCCCGGAACCAAGTACCTAGACAATGCACTACGTGTCGCTCCTGTATCTACTAGGAACTGATCAGTAGAACCTAAAACTTCAGCCGATACATAAGGACCCGTCTGATCGACCGGCACCTCAACTGATTCAGACCCCCATCCAACGCATTCCTATGCATGCTGCGAATCGTGATATCCCGATCGATCGATGTCCGATACATGATACTGGTGCTGGCGATCGAAAACATTTGAGCTATCTCGGTGCTGCCCAGCAGTATCGAAACGGGCATTGTCATTAGAATTCCCTCTAAAGTTCGAGGAACCCCCTCTACCTCTCGGGCCACCCGGAGTATGCCCCTGACGTGAAGCACGCAACACTGGGCAATCCCTGGCCCAATGGCCCAATTGCTTGCAATATGCACACTGGTTCCTATTCAAATCAGATCGGCCCGGAGGGGGACCATAAGATCCGCCCCGTCCTCTAATATTACCCCGTCGGGGCGGGCCATATACTTGTGCTAACATCACCTTAGTCTTGAGGTCTTTCGATTTCTTCTCTTCCTGGCCCTTCGCCTCGTGCTCCTGACGCTCATAATACTGAGCGATAGTCAGAAGGGCCGTCGGCGTCGCGGAGGACCAGGAACTCTCACTCGCTTTTAACCGGGCTGCAACTGCCGGTAGCAGATTAGCCACATATTTGTCCGCGAAAAGGTGGCGGCCCGTGTCGTCAGTAAGCGACTGGCCACTAAAATCATGAAACGTCTCCTCAAAGCGCGTAAAGGAGTCCGCAACTGACTCGTCAACTTTCTGTTTACATGCAGCTAACATATTCCAGTCAATCTTTTTAGGGGGGATAATCGTCTTCAACTTAGCCACAATAGCCGCAGGGAGATCTAAAATATTCTGGGGTGGTTTCTGTGCGGGCTTCCGTTCCCTATCCTCATCCTCAAGGTCAGACCACCGGGCCCTGAAGGCAACCGCATCATCTACCTTTCGGACAGAGCGCCACGTATCCGGCGGTAGGATAAGGCCAAAGAACAGGTCTATATCCGCTAAGGTCATAATGCAAGAATTCAAGGCCCCCTCGACTTCTTCATAGAAGGCCGCTGGATTCTTGCGGGGGTCAGGCAGCGCATTCTTTAATGCCATAACATCGGCCCTATGCCATGGAGTGTAAACCCAATTATATACAAAATATCCCCTTGCATCGGCGGAGTTAATATCCGAGCTAGTCCCTGCTCCCTTAGGAGGAACATACAAAGGCGCCGCCTCTCGCATTGGTTTAGCATGCACTATGTCATCCTTATCTGACTGGGAGGCGGATGGGTGGCCCCCTGCTGCAGACGAATCCGACTGCTTCTCCTCCTCCGTTTGTTGGCGTGCTTTCTCTCTAAGGGCCAGCACCTCGTCCCGCAAAGCGAACAACCGCCGAGCCGCCTCAGGAGCCTTAGGGGGAGAAAAAACACCATTACGTAATGCTCCGGCATCCGAAGACACTTCGTCAGGCTCAAGGACACTAGAATATTTTCGGAAAGCAGCAATTACTTCATCTGCGAAATGAGACAGAAAATACACCCTCTCTCTATCTTGCCACGACCCCCAAGTATGGAACAACTCCTCCTTAGACATCTTGCCCTTAAGTGCACGGAGGGAAAGTTTCCGAAGCTCAGCCATATGCTCGGCCGATAACATGGACCGTGTGTCGACCTTACCCGGAGCCGGGCCAGAATCTTGCGGCCGCGGAGCAGATGCGCCAACATAAGGGGGCGGAGAGCGATCTAGTAAATAAAAATCATCATCAGGATTATTAAGGACAGGATAAAGTGGCTGGCGAACAACATATTGACCCGAGACCTGAAGCCTACGCTCTTTATCTTGTCTGTCCGTGTGCTCTTTGTCCTCCCGACGCTTCGCTTCCTGCGCTCGCACATGGTCATTCTTCCGTTGCTCTTTATCAAACAGCGCTTTCTCACGTTTCTCTCGCTCACGCACTTCCTTCACCCATAATCGCACACACTCAAACATATCCTGACAAGCACGTCGCTTACACATACACTGTTCCACATACTCAATCTTACGTATATCAAACGATCCATACAAAGGCCATCGCAACTCAGGATCCTTCCTCGTGTATTTCCTCCATAGCGTGCTGTACATTATGGAAGAAAGACCATGCTTCACATACATATCCCTACTAGGAGTCCCCTCTGGGGGAGCTGGAGCAGATTCCTCGAGGTTCAACCGGTTACCAAAACAACAGCACCACTTACGGAGTGCGCTAAAAGCAGGCATGCTAGGAATAATGCAAAATATGCAATATTATAAGGAAAAATGGCACTTAATCGTTGCGCCGTTCAAAGTTTACACAGCTCCGGAGAAATCTCTCCACATTACCTGCCTATATGTGTTGCAACGCATATATTTTCACAAAGACAAATTCAAAATATGACTAGTCATCATCAATCAAACTCAAATAGCCAACCCAGGCTTCAAAAACTCGGAGCAAGTACCGTACAACGGTTCTTACCAATCAAGAGTCCAGGTTCCAACTGCCAAGCTCCACAATCGCCCAAACGGCTCTCACGGCAGGACCGACAGAAGAGGTCTCAGTCGATGACCGGCGCCACCCAGACGGTCAGCTCGGAAGGGAAAGAAGAAAAACCTCGGGATGCCAGGGCTAAGACGCCGCTGGCAGTGATCACGTCCCCGGCCAAACTCCTCACCTTCGTCGCGACCAGTCCTTCGAGCATCCGAGTCGCCGATGAGCCCCACGTGACGGGCGCCAATTGATGAATACAGGCCCCAGCTAGGCCCGCAAGACACAAGGGTTCGCTCTCCTGTAACGGAATCTATAAGGAAGTTGGCACGGAAACTGCAAAGTACAAAAACAACGTTTATTAACCCTTAAGGGTGGTCCTACAGTCCACACAACACTCTTCAGTATTGCATGGAGTAGTACACAGAACATTCGTACACAGTCCCCTTTTATACACAACAGAGGGGCTCATAAGTGGGTGGATACAACATGAGGCCGAAGAACATTACCATTTATGGTCATTCTCGATACTGAATCAATACATGGGCGGAGCCAACACACTCCTTGAGCCCGTAAAAGGACATGGTCAAGCAAGGCTAATTATAACAGATGTGGTCAAGTCTGGGCATGCGCCAGACGAACAAGAGGGAGCTATTTATAAACTGTTGCTAGGCAGATTACAAGAGCAACTAACACAGAGGTCGGACTCTCCTCGTGGTGAACACATGGCAGCATGCCAATACAAAATGGAGTCCAGACTTCGGTCAACATAACGAAGAAAACATGATCGCAAGGGAAAGCATTAATGTTTTCAGTAAATGCTTAATCACATTCTGCCTTAATTTACAACAGGTCTCTATAGACTGTCCTCACACTTTTGATTCTAGTACTATCACGATTTAAGCCTCTTTAGTTCGCATGCTGCCGCTGGCACTGCCAATCAACATGCAGGAGCAAGACCTTTTCATTGGGAAGCCTTTTCAGGGGCACTCAGCAGCCAATACGCCATGAGTGTCGATCCAACTTTCAAAAAGGAATCCAGTGGCTTAAAATAAAAATAAAAATAAAAAGATGGGGCTTCGGGACCAGTGGGGTTACTTACAGGGGTGTAGCTACCATTCATGCAGCAGGTGCAGTGGCACCGGGGCCCATTTAACCCTGATGATTGCTGTATTTACTACTCCAATAGTAGCCAAAGAGACCAGTTGTTTTGCTTGAACGAGGTACAGGTGTCTGCATGCAGACAGGACTCTGGTAATCTGACATAGCCAGACTTGTGATGTATTCACAGTTCCTAAAATACATTCACAGTATGTTCAACAAGTGGCAGATGCTTACACTCTTCCACCGCACTGAATATATATTTCCTCTCTGCCATGTGAAGGGCCCATTGAACATACATATTAACGATTGGAATGGTTGCAGCGTCAATGGTGTATGTACAATGTTCATGTCTCATTTCCGATAATGTAGCGCGCTCAATTATAAATGCTTTACAGCCACATAAAATTTATAAATACATCGGCAATCGCAGAGGATTTTCAGCAGTGCTACAAGGCTGTATGCATATTGTGATCAGAATAGTTAAATAAACAAAAGCAATGACGTTTCTGACAAAAACACTGGCGCAAGAATGGCATTGAGAAGACAATGCCTGGGGATTGATTTCAGCCTAAAAAATAGAGCATTTTATGATGTGAATCAAAAGATAGAAAACAACTGTGTGCGAATGTAAACTTTTAGCAATATGTAGTCAACTCATCCTGGTTCAAAAGTTTTAGCTTTTGCATTTGAAAGTTAAGAATGATATTTCCATGTATCTGCCCAACACAGTAGTCTCATGCCTACTACTTATTTAAAATATGGCATTATAATCCAGCTGTTCGTTTTCTATAAACCACCGGGTGGGCCATATCCCAGGGCAATGTGCAATAAATTAGCAGGGGCCCGTGGGGGGCCCTGCAGCCCCGGGGACCGCCACCTCCCCGGGACTTCATCCATAATGTGCAGGGGCACGCGACCCCCCCACAGCCCAGAGGACTGCCACCTCCCTGGGGCTTTAAAAAAAAAACTGTGCGGGGGGCTTTCTGCCCCCCCCCCCAAGCTGCCCCGGGGACCACCCCCTCCCTGGGGCATTTTGTATTATTGGATGGGGGCCTCACAGACCCCCCAAACCCCGGGGAATGCCACCTCCCCGGGGCTTAAATAAAAATGAATAGATGTGGGGGGCTCCTGCCCTGGGGACGAACACCTCCGTGGGGCACTAATTAAGGTAATGCATGGGTCCCTTGCAGACCCCTGGCCCTGAGGACCACCACCTCCCCGGGCCTTTAAACACTAAGGGAGGGGGCCACAGAGCCTCCTGGAGCCGTCCTTGACCCTGGGGACTGCCACCCCAGAGGGACGGCTCAGGCAATGTCCCGGGGTGCCTACCCCGTGACATTGCAGTTTGCAATGACAGGGCGGGAGCTCGGCTCCTGCCTTGCCATTGCACACTCTGCTTCGCTTCATGGAAGCAAGAGCAGAAAACCTGCTCTCGCTTCCATGGCGCAAAGCAGATTGCTTTTGGACATTTGGGACTATGGGGACATCAGGGCTCCCTCCCGCGGTACACAAGAGTCAATGCCCTGGGAGATGGGGTCCCCAGGACCAAAATTTGCCTAGGAGGGGGCCCCCGCGGCCCCTCCCTTAAGAAAATGAAGAAATCATTGGGCATGCCCTGGGGGATGGGGTCCCCAGGGCCAAAAGAGGCCCAGAGAAGGGGGGCCATGCGGGCCTCCTCCCGAATATATATATATTTTTAAATAAGGGCATGCCCCGGGGATGGGGCCCCAGGGGCCAAAATTGGCTACAGGGGGGCCACGCAGCCCCATCAAATAGTAATAATGAAAAGGCAGGGCAGGCCTCAGGGGATAGGGTCCCTGAGGCTAAAAGAGGCCCAGGGAAAGGGGGGATGGGAGCCCCAGGGCCCAAAAAATAGTAAGAGAAGAAGGGCCACACAGCCCCCTTCCATAAATATGAAAAGTATAGAAAAAGCGGCATCTTGCTAGAGGCAATGCCCCCTCGCTGTACAACTCTGCAAACACACTTCTTGGCACGTTCTGGGTTGGCAGATTGAGACCCCTCTCATCTTAAGGCTCCTAAGGGGCCAACTAGCCCACCAGGTACCTCCAGTAAGCCCCACATGTAGTCACTCATCCTGGTTCAAAAGTTTTAGCTTTTGCATTTAAAAGTAAAGAATTATATTTCCATGTATCTGCCCAACACAGTAGTCTCATGCCTACTACTTATTTAAAATATGGCATTATAATCCAGCTGTTCGTTTTCTATAAACCACCGGGTGGGCCATATCCCAGGGCAATGTGCAATAAATTAGCAGGGGCCCGTGGGGGGCCCTGCAGCCCCGGGGACCGCCACCTCCCCGGGACTTCATCCATAATGTGCAGGGGCACGCGACCCCCCCACAGCCCAGAGGACTGCCACCTCCCTGGGGCTTTAAAAACAAAACTGTGCGGGGGGCTTTCTGCCCCCCCCAAGCTGCCCCGGGGACCACCACCTCCCTGGGGCATTTTGTATTATTGGATGGGGGCCTCACAGACCCCCCAAACCCCGGGGAATGCCACCTCCCCGGGGCTTAAATAAAAATGAATAGATGTGGGGGGCTCCTGCCCTGGGGACGAACACCTCCGTGGGGCACTAATTAAGGTAATGCATGGGTCCCTTGCAGACCCCTGGCCCTGAGGACCACCACCTCCCCGGGCCTTTAAACACTAAGGGAGGGGGCCACAGAGCCTCCTGGAGCCGTCCTTGACCCTGGGGACTGCCACCCCAGAGGGACGGCTCAGGCAATGTCCCGGGGTGCCTACCCGTGACATTGCAGTTTGCAATGACAGGGCGGGAGCTCGGCTCCTGCCTTGCCATTGCACACTCTGCTTCGCTTCATGGAAGCAAGAGCAGAAAACCTGCTCTCGCTTCCATGGCGCAAAGCAGATTGCTTTTGGACATTTGGGGCTATGGGGACATCAGGGCTCCCTCCCGCGGTACACAAGAGTCAATGCTCTGGGAGATGGGGTCCCCAGGACCAAAATTTGCCTAGGAGGGGGGCCCCGCGGCCCCTCCCTTAAGAAAATGAATAAATCATTGGGCATGCCCTGGGGGATGGGGTCCCCAGGGCCAAAAGAGGCCCAGAGAAGGGGGGCCATGCGGGCCTCCTCCCGAATATATATATATTTTTAAATAAGGGCATGCCCCGGGGATGGGGCCCCAGGGGCCAAAATTGGCTACAGGGGGGCCACGCAGCCCCATCAAATAGTAATAATGAAAAGGCAGGGCAGGCCTCAGGGGATAGGGTCCCTGAGGCTAAAAGAGGCTCAGGGAAAGGGGGGATGGGAGCCCCAGGGCCCAAAAAATAGTAAGAGAAGAAGGGCCACACAGCCCCCTTCCATAAATATGAAAAGTATAGAAAAAGCGGCATCTTGCTAGAGGCAATGCCCCCTCGCTGTACAACTCTGCAAACACGCCTCTTGGCACGTTCTGGGTTGGCAGATTGAGACCCCTCTCATCTTAAGGCTCCTAAGGGGCCAACTAGCCCACCAGGTACCTCCAGTAAGCCCCACATGTAGTCACTCATCCTGGTTCAAAAGTTTTAGCTTTTGCATTTAAAAGTAAAGAATTATATTTCCATGTATCTGCCCAACACAGTATTCTCACGCCTAGTACTTATTTAAATTATGGCAATATAATTTTTATTAGCAAATACAAGATAGAAAAAAAGGATTGGAGGCTTTTTATGTCAAATTTTCTCAAAAGTCTACAAACCTAATATTAAATGTGTTATGAATGTGTGTGTGTGTATATATATATATATATTCATCGAAAAAAACATAGGTTTCAGGGACGTTATAGTTAGACATTTCACACACATAGAAATTCAACCGTTATAGTTAGTTCAGCTAACTATAACTCACGTCCCTGCAATGCACTGCTGATAACGTCACATATTACATCATTCATGACATGGTCAGTGACATCACTGATGACATCACTGATGACATCTCAAATGACATAACTGATGACATCACTGCTAAAGTCATCCAGTGAATGTGGTTTTCTTTAACATTTAAATATGTATCATATATATACCAAGCTGTATTGAAGAATGAATGGATGTATAAGTGTCTGGATGGAGGATTTAGTAGGTGTGTGACTGACTGTTTAAGTGAATGATTAAATGTATCTTACAGAATACATGGGTTAGTTTCTAAAGTGTGTGAATGTCTGTATCACTCTGCCTGTTGGTGTGTAAGCTGCTGCATCGGTTGGTCAGTAGCTACATGAATGTCTATATGGGTTATTGATTAGTCGCCTGCGTATTTGTATAGGAGACTGAGTGTGTGTGGTTGGGTGGGTTTGTGTTACTCTGTGTATAGATGTGTGAGTGGTTGATTGACAGGGTGTATGAGTTTAAGAGTGCATGTGGAAACAGTTGTATGGGTGAGAAGTGTGTGTATGGGCATCTTGGTAAGTGAATCGATGTCTCAGTGCACATGTCCAGCTAAGTACATATATAAAAGGCAGTGTATGTGAGAGTTGGTGTATAGAAATGACTATACGTGAGAGTCAGTGATTGTGAGAGTGGCTGTATCTGAGTTTATACTTGTATTAGTGATTATATAAGAGACTAACTATGCGTTACTATCTGTGTGAATAAATGAGGTGGTTTGTGTATAACTGTGTAGGTGAGTAAATGGAACTGTGATTGATTCTTTGCATGAGTGACTAGGATGAGTACATAACTGACTAGTGTTCTATTGATCAGTGACTGCATGTATGAGTGATTGTATGGGTGAATGGGTAAATGTGTGTGTAGACCTAGGAATCACTGAGTAGGTATGTAGTAACTGGTATTAGTGTGTCAATGGTATCGAAAATGGTAGTCTATATTTTACAGTGAGTGTATCAAAGGTTATATTAGTGCATTAGAAGGTGCATCAGATTGTCACATGGATGATGTCATCAGTGATGTCATCAGTGATGTAATTTGAGATGTCATCTGTGATGTCACTGACCATGTCATGAATGATGTAATATGTGACGTCATTAGCAGGGCATTGCGGGGCACGAGTTATAGTTAGCTGAACTAACTATAACAGTGAAATTTCTATGGTTTTATATGAGTGAAATGTCCAACTAACTATAACGTCCCTGAAACCTATGGTTTTTTCAGTAAATTTCTAAGGTTTTTTAAATGCTAATTTCTAGCTATAACGTGCCTGAAACCTATGTTTTTTTCAGTGAATTTCTAATGTTTTTTAAAAGCTAGTTTCTAACTATAACCTGCCTGAAACCTATGGTTTTTTCAGTGAATTTCAACATTTTTTTAAATGCTAATATCTAACTATAACGTGCCTGAAACCTATGTTTTTTTGTACATTTCAAAGGTTATTTAAATACTAATTTCTAATTATAATGTTCATAAAACCTATGTTTTCTCAGTAATTTTGAAAAAAAAAGTGATATTTTGTAACTTAAATATCCTAAAAATAGTTTTTGTAATTTTTTGTATTTGTTATTTAAACTATATACTGTCTTCTTGCTTTTTAAATATTAAACAACTACATACAGTATGAAAGGGAGCCCAGCCCAGAGCCACATCTGAAGACCAACACACGTTGGTCCTACTGATCAAGCAGCTCCGACACCCAAGGACGCTACCACCACTACCCCCAGGACCCCCCTCTAGCACCGAGGCAGCGCACTTTCAGAAAATGGCATGGCCCCTCAGCCACACAATAACTGAATATTGGGACAGGTGTGAACAAACTATAGAGGTGAGCCAGCGCACTTCTTAGGACATTTAGGAGGCCATAAGGAGGAGGAAGGGAGGGGTGCAGGCAATAGGAGAGACTGGAGACGTGAATACCGGAGGGCTTACCGGCGAGTGACAAAGAGTGCCGAGGGGGTGAGTAGGCTGCTGGGAGCTCCCTGGGTCTCACCAACCTTGAAGGGGTGCGCTACCACGTCATTGAAGTCTGGGCGTTTTTAATCTATTTGCGCTGATGCTGCCATTTAATTGAAAGGAGTGCTTGTTTCATTTGTAAGAACTACTGAGAGACTGGCCTCCCCTGCCCTGTGAACTACTGTCATACGCGGCACACTCACGATGTGGAAAAGGGTCCCAGGATGCCTGACCCCAACATGGCCGCCAGTGGTGGTGACATTTTTGTCCCCCTTGCTGAACTGAACTTTTACTTACACAACCCTCCCAGGACTGTGCCTGACCTCAAGAGGACGTCTGGAATTCATTTGGACCATGGCTCCCCCCCCTCCATTCTGACATTCCCTAAGTACACTCGATACCTATCCTGACAGTGGAGTCCGAGCATTATGTCCAACGCCCGGTGGAGCTGCTCTGTTCAGCTAATGAGGAGATCGGCCTTGGTTTATCACCTGACCGTCACCTGCCCAGCCAGACCTTGGGCACAGTTTCTCCCCTTCCTCTTGCCTCGCCCACCCCCCTTCATCGTATTTCTGCTGTTCTTTTTCCTTGTCTCCTTTCTATCCATCTTTCTGTCCGATGCCCGTTGGAGCTTCCTTGAGAGCTATAGGGGAGACTGGTTTTGGATTACCTCCTCGGCCGTCACCTACCCATTGGTCTTTGGGCTGACTTTCCCTTTGTCTTTTATTGCATCGTCCCCCTCATCCTCTCCCTTCTCACTCCCCCTCTCTCCCTTCCCTCTCTACTTGTCTCTCCTTCTCTCCCTCTAATGTGTCTCTTATATTTGATGTAACGTGTAATTGTTATCATTGTTGTGACATTGTCGACCTTATGTAAAGCGTTCTGATACCTACGGGTCTAGCCAGCGCTATATAAAACTGTTTAAATAAATATGTGCAGGAAGCAATTCACCCATGAATAACAATGCACACACTGCAAAGTGTAGCCATGACGTGCTGGACACATCTCAGTATGCAGAACACACACCTCTCTATCTGCACAAATACTACTGGTGCTTGTAGAGTTGTGGACAGTGGACCCAACCATGTTATGTCAAACACTAGGGAAGATCTCAGTCATGTAGCTGTGTCCCCCCATTGTAAGCATAAGCGTAACCGGAGTGGGCTGTTCCAACGCATGCCACTTCAGTGTAGGAGTGTGAATAAATAGGCCGGGGCTCTGGGCGTGGTTCACATGTGAACTGTGAAGACCAACGACTGTGCCAGAGCGGCGGGCCTCACCCTGCCACGAGGCTGCCTCCATGGCCGTGGGTCTCCTTGACACAGGCCCCCTGCGAACCCAGCGGCACAGCTCTGCAGACTTATGTCTGTACAGACTACTGCCTTCGATCTACACTGCGGACAGCAGGCATCACAATTCAAAAGGAGTAGTGATTGCAGATGATGCAGTCCAGTACGCAAGATACATTGCTCCCAGTGCGGCCCTTTCGGACCACGCATCACCGCAGGGTGCACACACGCTAGGTGCTTCAGATGCCACTAACTCAGTGCACCATAAGTCATCGCAAGGAAGAGTGAAAAGTTTTATGTCAGCAGTGAGGCATACTATCACTCGAAAATCGAATTGAGGCAGAATTCAATAGACAAAAGGCATTGGTCCGAGTGTTGCCCCTGGGACCACGATTCATCGCAGGGTACGTACACGCTCAGCGCCAAAGGTACTTCTAACTCACTGCACCACAAGTCATCGCCACGTGGCCTTATTGAGGCAGAATTCAACGCAACCTGCAACACATGGTGCCACTAACCCTGTTCAACACAAGCCGGCGACACATGGTTCCACTAACCCTGTTCAACACAAGCCACGACACGTGGTGCCACTAACCCTGTTCAACACAAGCCGTGACACGTGATGCCACTAACCCTGTTCAACACAAGCCAATCCCACATGTGGAACTGTGTCCTGAGTCCTGAATGGCAGTGACACCAACTTCGTGACAGAGACCACAGCACCAGACTCCCTTCAATTAGTGACACGTATTTGCATATGGAAGGCCGGTGCCACGTGGTGCCACTGAACCTAAACTACACAGGCCAGTGGGGCCATCAACCTATGCACGTGGATGTGGGCCCTTGCTCACCGCTACTTCTGGCCTAAACTGCGGTCAGCAGGGCTCACAATTCAGATACAGTCGCGATTGCAGATGACACAGTAGGCAAAAGAAATTGCTCCCAGTGCGGCCCGTCCGCACCAAGCAGCATCACAGGCTCATACACTTAGACAGTGTATTCTATACATATTTCATCTTTTCATGATACGCCTACACTGCGGTCAGTAGGGCTCAAAATTAAAATTAAATCTTGATTCATTAATTACAGAGTCCACTAGGCAAGTAACTATCACTGGCCTAAAACCTACATAAAATCCTTTTAGTATCCTTGCTTCAAGAACCTTTTTTATATCAGTTAAAGCATTAGTACAATCACCAAATTCATCTTCAAGTGCAAACGAATACTCAATAGCAGTCTACACTGCGGGCAGCAGAGCTCGAAATTCGAATTTTGGACAAGTGGTGCCACTAACCCTGTTCAACTCAAGCCGCGACTCGTGGTGCCACTAACCCTGTTCAACAAAAGCTGATCCCACATGTGGAACTGTGTCCTGAGACCTGAATGGCAGTGACCCCAACTTTGTGGCAGCGACCACAGCACCAGACTCCCTTCAGTTTTATTTGTTGGAGTTTTGTTTAAATAAAAAATTTTATATGTAAATCTATACATGACTAAGATTCTTGTTTGTTCAACCGCACAGGGACAATTTCGGGCCCAAGAAGGTTCTTGGGGGTATGTTGGTAATGTGGAAAGAGGGTGCGTTACCTGCTGATGTGGGGAGAGGAAGCGTGAAAGGGGTATCTCTCACTGAAAGTACTCCGTTATGTTTTCAGAAATGCCTCGGACAGATGCCAGCTGACGGACTGAATCACAAAATGGCTTTTCAATGCTTATGTAGTGTGACTTATGAACAGTTCGCACCCAGCCTCGCAGAGGGACAACTGCGGCCCGTCCGCTCGACTCACAGATGCAGTACTACGAGCCGTCTGCTCCCAAATGAACAGCAGCGTAGTAGCTCGCAGATGTACAGGCACAACAGGGTACTAGCTCGGAAAGGTAGAGAGCTGCAAGCCAACGGACTGGCTTCTAACGGCATAGCTGCGAAGTGGTGATGTTGGGCAGAGGGAGCGTGAAAGGGTTATCTCGCACACAGACAGAGCACCGGTATATTAAATTGCCCTGGGACCTTTCTTTTATATTTTCCCTCGATGCGAGAAAGTGCGCTTTCTGGACCAAGACCTTTCACCCTACCAAATCTGGCGTAATTCCGTTCAGCAGTTTGACCTGTAGCCTTGTCTAAAGTTTCCTATGAAAAATCCATTGAGAAAACACATTTTCATATCCCCCACATAGCTACCTGTCGCAGGCGTACTCGCTGTTGGTGTGCAGGTCAGTGGTCTAGTTGTCAACATGTCACGGCCACTCCCTGAGGGCAGGTTGGCACACACACCACACCCATCCGGCACATGCGTCACAGGCCATGTGACCACGCAAATATTATATATCGACAACTTCACATCCTTTATTGCCGGTGGTGACTGGATGGTGGATGCTCCATGGGTCTCAATCATAAAGAGTCCATGATAAGTTGTTCAGAGGGTTAGTTGCACCCTGAGCTGTATGGCCGTCAGGGGCCTACTACCACGTGGCGTGGACATGACTTGCACAGGGTTAGTGCCACCCAAAGCTGATGTGGCCATCAGGGGTCTACCACCACATGGCACGGACTTGAGTTGCACAGGGTTAGTGCCACCCGAAGATGATGTGGCCGTCAGGGGCCTACTACCACGTGGTGCGAACTTGAGTTGCACAGGCTTAGTGCCACCCAAAGCTGAGGTGGCTGTCAGGGGCCTACCACCACGTGACACGGACTTGAGTTGCACAGAGTTAGTCACACCCTAAGTTGTATGGCCATCAGCGGCCTACCACCACGTGGCGCTGACTTGCGTTGCACAGGGTTAGCAGCCCCAAAAGTTGATGTGGTCTCTGCCATTAATGACTCAGGACTCAGCGACAATTGTGGGATCTGCTGGGCCGCAGAGCGGGTCCACATAATGTGCACCAAGTCATGGTGATGGGACCGGGCCCTGGAGCTTTCACGGGCACGTGGAGAGCCCAGTGGTAGACACTCCGGTGACAGCAGGTAATTATTTAGTCATGGATGCGCTGGGGCGGCAGTGTTTCTCTCTCTCTATCTCTCTCTCTCTCTCTCTCTCTCTCTCTCTCTCTAACTCTCTCTCTCTCTCTCTCTCTCTCTCTCTCACTTCCCTCTCTTCATTCTCTCTCTCACTCTCTTCCTTCCTTTACTTCTATCTCTCCCACTCTCTCTCACTTTCTCACTCTGTTGCTTTCCTCCCCTCTCTTGATTGTTCTGGATTTTTTTCCTTCTCTTTTTCCCAGGCTGTGTCGTCGACATTGATGGACCCAACAGGAGTCTTCCGCCTTGTTGTTTTGTGTTGAGTTTGTTAAATTTAGTTTATCCTCTATATGTACGGAAACGGAAAAAGTAAGTTTGAAAAAAAAGAATTCAAAAACGTTTTAGGTTGGTACTTAAGTGTTATGTGACTCTTTCTCGCTCTTATTACTGTTATTTTGTGGTACCCACCATGGTGTTATCGTGGGAATACTGGGGGTGTCTGCAGTTTGCACCAACATCTGAATAGTGTTAGATTTATCTCAACTTTAGTTGCATTAAAGTGCTGATAATAAGATGCAGCATAGGCGTTCCAGTGCAAAAACCCACGAGGTGCACCTTTGTGATTTCTTCTAAATACTAAAATCCTGTATTGAATTGCACTGTGGTAGTGGGTGCATTTACAGTGTACACACAAAATCAATGAAGAAATCTCATTGTATTTATATTGATTGGGAATAGTGGGTCAGGTGCTGGATCTTGACGGGATATACTGCCCAGTTCGTTTATTTTTCTGTACACGAAAAAACCACATCACAACTTTCACAACGAAAGGCAAAAAATGCGATGTGAAACAAATTCCGGCAATAAGCCGCGTTAGCACCAGGGATTTTACACCTGCTTTCTGCTGGTGTTAAGCAGGACTGCTACCTGCAGCATGAAAGGGAACACAGCCAAGAGCCACACCGGAACACCCACAGGTGCCATAGAGTCAATGAGCATGATACACAGATACCCATGAAGGCCACAACACTCATCGCAACAACCCCAGGACCGCCAATGCCCCCCGAACCGGCATCTGAGCAAGTGTGTCTGTGTGGTCATTGTATTAGCATGATGGGCACGGGCCCTGCAACATCACAGTGTGCTGTCTTCAGCGGACGTTACCATGTAACCTCAGCTTTGGCAGTGACCCTGGACATGTAGCTATGCACGCATTCTCCTGCATGCACAAGCGGCGTGTGCTGGTGCGCCATACACAGGTCAGCACAGGGGTGTGCCTATCCGGCAAGGGGAACGGGGTGTCTCGGACATGTCCGTGTGCAAGAAGTGCGGTAAGTGTGTCTCTGTGTTTTGGTGTGGCTGCCACAAGGGCCGCAGCAGTCCATGTTGTAAAGTGGCATGCACCAACTCCAAACGGCAGTGTCACAGGGTGATTGGAATGCCGCAGGACATGCGCGAATAGGCATTACAATGGTGTGCCGTAGGAGTGCACGGGATACAACAGTGCAGCGCAATTTACAAAAGTGTGGGGGCTCGTGGGAGGGAGGAGCAGCTGTTTGGCAACGTAACACACAGTGACCCCGCCCATGTGCCACATGCTGGGCATTTCATCCATGATGACCAGGGTCGCAGACATCCCACAACACCACAACCAGCCTTTGTACACATCCTGTATGAATGCAGCTGGAGAAGTTACTGTAGGGATAAAAGGTTCTTTGTCTGAGCTATCTTGCGCTAACACATCTGCTTCTCTGAGAAAGAACTTGCAAGTAGCCAGCCCCCCCTGACAGATACGATAATATTTGCATCCGTCTCCCACACTACGCACTGCCTGATTTGAGAACAATGAGTAAATATGCCACATTCAAAAGTCCTTCGTCGTAGTTAGCGTGTGTGAAATGGCCTTCACACGTACTCCCACCACAACCCTGCCCTGCACCCATTGCACACAGACCCGGCTCATTGCACCAAGCTGTCCCATTTCATCCACAAGACTGGCACATGGCAAGCCAATGCATCTACAAGCAGAGCCACTGACGCAATGGCAGGGCATCCCGAACTCATGGTCGACTCCATTCACTTCCACCTATACCTTACATGTCTTCTGCATGTCCTGGGTGCACTGCCTTTGGCCGTGCTGCGGATCACTTACCGGCTGAGCTTCCGGATTGAGGACGTCACCATCGTTCAACCTGTATTGCAATGTCGCACGCGCCTACCGGAGTGGTGCATGGACGTGTGCCTCTCCAACGTGTGGGTAGCTGACATGGATTACGACAGGTGTGTGCGCCCCCTGTTGGCCCACAACCAGGAGTGTCATGGTGATGCTCATTTATGGCACGCATGGATGTTTAGCATGCATGTTGGGAACTAATTCTGGCAGATTGCACGTGTCGTAGTATGCATTGAGCAAATTGATCCACTTCCCGATTCTGCTTTGGTGCACATTTGGTACAGTGGTTGGAGTCAGCACATCTGTCCCGGTCAGCTGATGGATTACGTTGACGACCATCACTCATTAGAGATAGTGGCTTGCGCAGCTGCACTCAGGTTCATGGATGAGTGACAACGTACCTACAACCACGACTCGATGTGCCACATTGCACGTGTCCCTCCGCATCATTGCACGTTGTGCATCTGCTCACATGTCCCAAGATGACAGTTAACATGACGTCGACTCATGTCCGAGGCGCGGACAACCAACGCTGCTTGACACTGACGTGGTGAACATGGATGTTTTCCTACGTTCCTTATTCAGGCATACTGCTGCATTTGTCTGCATATCTTGGCACTACTCTAGGCCGTACTGACACACACTTTTTTTTATAAAGTTTCCACATTTTCACTTGTCTCCAAATGTGTTGTGTCTTCATTTGTATGCCAGTGTGCATGTCACGGACTCTCTGGCTGCCTGCCATACGTGAATTGCTACCCCATTCGGACTGTGGGTTTGTACTTATTCGTTCTCATGTGCCTGCTTCGTACAGACGCTTTTGGACGTTTATGCGCCACAGGCGAGTGCATTTGTGTCCTGTGTTCGATCGTGCGAATGTTTGTGTTTGGACAACATTGTGTTGGATGTTGGTGTGCTCTGCTTCCTATGTGTGTGCTGCATTGTGTGTGAGATTTCCCTTCATGTGAGGTTTTGTTCACCCTCTTCCCTTTCAGGCAGTGTGGTTTTCACTTCTGTGCTTGTTCAGTGGTGTGATGTTGGCAGGTTGTGTGACTTGTGCTCCTTGTTGGTGTGTTTCATTTTGGCCATGGTTTGTCTGTAGTTGTGCTGTACTTAATTGTGCATGTGTTCATTATGCCCATCTCCCCTTGCCCCCCCCTACTCCCTGCTTGTTCCTCTTCCTGGTGCTGTTGTGTCTGTAATTTTGTTACTCCATACATAAATACATGTAAAGAACAAATTAGAATAGTTCATTGATTCTTTTAGATTGCAAAACTTCTCTATTGGTTATTTTGTATTTTCCATATAAACAGTTTTTTTTAATATTCGAGGACACATGAAAGTCGGAAGTGCAACTTATTCTATCAACACACTTTCTAGAACATTCTATAACACATGCAGGTTAAAAGTTCATAATTTTTTTTAAACCTAACAATATTTTTTTGCGACATTTTCTCGAACATTTAACGGCATGTGCAGGTTAAAAGTTCACGTTTGTTTTAAGTTCGAACAGTGCCTTCCAAATGCAAGTAGCAGGTGTTGTTGAGTTGACCAAATTTTATCCCATGATATGTACTCAATGTTTAAACTGCTTTTTTTTGGCCAATTACAAAGATGCTTTTCCCCAAAACAAATGTGCACCCTACTTTTAAAAAACAATGCTTTTCATCTCCCAATCAGTTATCGTTTTGAATGCGAAAAAAAAGTAGTTCCCTACCTTTAAACATATCTCTTATTCTACAAACGGAATGCATGAGCTACAGACATCTATCCATACTTCCCAGCCATACCTTCAAAATGCTAGTGTGGATCGTAGGACATAGCTATGTTTTCTGGCGCAAGAGGTATGCAGAACAGAGACGTATTGACTTAGATCTAGGTTTACAAAATGTGGACATTAAATGGTTTGGACAGAGAGGATTGAAGTGGCATCAATTGTTGCCTTTGGTTAAAACCTGTTTGCATCTACAACACCCTGACCTCATGATTGTGCACTGTGATGGAAACGACCTAGGCACATTGACTGGGGTAGATTTGGAAATGGTTATGAAGGACTCCTTTGGGCAATTGATGTTACTTTTGCCTCAAACTGTCCTTGTATGTTCCAATATATGCCAAAGACAGAAGTGGAAATGGTCCAAACAATTTTGTCCTTAGATTGAAAAATCTCGGAAAAAAGTCAACAAAGCTGTCTTTGCATACCTCAGAGACCACAAAATGGCGTCCATATACAACAACAACAACAACATATGTTTTGATATGGCGGATATTTACAGAAGTGATGGAGTACACTTCACAGATCAGGGAAACTGAGTTCTCCTGAATAACTGGAAGCTGTGCATCCGCACTTATATGTAGCTCCAACTAATGAACACAAGGGCTCTTTTTAGAGCCACCCTATAACTTACAACTTAGGCCCCCTATTTTAGGGCCATATAACGCCAACTCCCGCACCCTTGCCAAAATCTATTCTCCACACAGCTGTGGCGCAGTGGCCAGACCATCTCAGTTTGCAGCACAGACCTCTCGCTTTGATCCCCAGCTCTACTCACCCATAGGGGTGAGTAGTTTGCGCTCTACAAATACCATATTGATTTACCTTCGCACTCCTTACACAACACCACCTAAGCACCATACACAAGCTACAATGTTCTAAACAAAAGTTCATCCAAGTACCTCTAACTACATGCTGGCACTACTTGCACAGATGTGGCACAGCAGCCAGAGCACATGACTTCACATCATATGACACACAGTTTGGGCTCCCGCTTTAATCCCCGACTCCGGCAGCAACTCAACTTAGCAACATGAGACTCTAGACAATACCTCACATATATTGCGTACCCCAGCACTTTCATACCAGTACAGGTCAGTAGTTTGTCCTAGTAGTTATAAACACATCTGGACACTACTTCCACAACTGTAGTGCAGCGGCCAAGGCACATGACTTCACAGCATAAGACACACAATTTGGGCTCACGCTTTAATCCCCGAGTCCCGCATCAGCTCACCTTACCCGCATCAGACTCTACCCAATACCTCACTTAATTTCCATAGCCCACCACTTACACACCGGTAGGGGTAAATACTTCGCTTCGCACCCCCTCTATAGCACACCCTAAACACCCAACAGAGGTTACAGTGCTCCTACCCTCCTATTTCCCACTTTTCCCCCCTTTTTTCACCTTACTCGCTTCAACGGAATCACAAAATGTCGGCCAACACTTCCAAGTTGCAACCGCTTGCACCGCTTGCAGCCAATCAGCAACAAGCTCGTGCTCGTAACGCCTCAGCCAATCAGATGACAGAATTTCCAAATATCAATATCTGTAAATTTCAATATTTCTCAAAAACTACTGAACGAATTTACACCAAATAAACAAAAGCATCCTTTCTAGACCAAGACCATTCTCCCTGCCAAATTTGGGGTAATTCCATTCACCCGTTCGACCTGTGCCTTGTCTAAAGTTTCCTATGGAAATTAACATGGAGAAAACATGTTTTGGGACCCCCCTTTTTTCTCGGCCCCCCCTTGACGAATCACCCCCAAACTTTTATCATAGGAGCTGATCTCAACAAAGAATTAGTTTTGGAAATTTCGCGAAGATTTGTTAATCAGCGCCAAAGTTATTGGGAATAGAATGTTGCCCTTTTCCTATTGTAACTAGGTCCTAACTATAACTACCCACTGGCGAATGCCAGTAGGTATATATATATATATATATTCACTGAAAAAACCATAGGTTTCACACATGTTATAGTTAGCGGAAATTTTACTGATAAAAAACCAGTGAAATTCCCCCGTTATAGTTAGTGCAGGCAACTATAACTTACGCGACCGCAATCCTCTGCTGATGCTAATACTGTATTTAGACACTTATTTGCCCATGTCTTCTTCCATACATTTTTAGCTATACATATATTACAAATATTTTTTTTTCATAAAGACACATATGTCATCAGCAGAAGATTGCGGTCGCGTGAGTTATAGTTGCCTGCACTAACTATAACGGGGGAATTTCACTGGTTTTTTATCAGTAAAATTTCCGCTAACTATAACATGTGTGAAACCTATGGTTTTTTCAGTGAATTTGCAAGGTTTTTTAAATGCTAATTCCTAACTATAACGTGTGTGAAACCTATGGTTTTTTCAGTGAATTTGTACGTTTTTTTAAATGCTAAGTTACTTTACGCCATTCGTGGCGTGCGCGCCCACTTAACGCAGTTCGTTCCGTGCGCGCACGGTGCGCTTCGCGTACTGTGCTTACGGTGCTTATAAGCCATGCACAAATGGTGCCCTTCGGGCACCATTTGCACACGGGGTGGAGAGAGTGTGGATAATTTTTTCTTTGATTATTTGTGTTACAAATATTGTGGTTTTTCACACTACTGATAAGCCCTGCACATTGGGTGGCCTGCGGCCACCAAAAGCACAGGGGGTGGGGAGAGTGTGGATAGTGTTTGTTTTTTTACATTTTTTACCGTACGCGTACGGTAAGCGTAATCGGCGAAATTAGCGAAAAAATAAAAATGGCTTTTTTGGCCTTGGGGGGTCTTGGGGGACTCCCTCATCATGGCTATGTGTGTGTGAGCTGTCAAAACAGCTCCTTTACATGTGTATTGGTTTTATTTAACAACCTAACTCTCAGTGCAAGAGAGAAAATGGCGGCCGCCGCTTCCTGGTTTCGGCCGATTCGAATGTTTACTAAGATCTAAGAGCCAATCAGAATCACGCTTGCGCACGCCACTGTACGCGTACGGTAAGCTTACGGTAAGCGTACCGTAAGCTGGCTCAGATATATATATTGATTTAAAGGCTATTTTCTCAGAATCTACTGAACAGATTTACACCAAACCTACAAAAGGCACTTCCTTGACCTGAGGACTACCTCTCTGACAAATTTCATTAAATTCTGTTCAGCCGTTCGGGCTGTAGCCCTGTCTAAAGGTCCTATGGAAAAATGCATGGGAAAAATGCGTTTTGGGACCCCCCTTTTATCTCAGCCCCCGCTTGACGAATCCTCCCGAGACTTTCAGGGTAGGAGCGGAGCGTAGCGCCCCACCTATTTTGAGAAATTCGCGAGGATTCGTCAACCGGCGCCAAAGTTATTCAAAATAGAATGTCGCGGATTTCCTATGGAAAAGGGGTCCTAACTATAACTACCTACTGGCGACCGCCAGTAGGTAATATATATATATTACCTACTGGCGGTCGCCAGTAGGTAGTTATAGTTAGGACCACGTTTCCATAGGAAATCCGCAACATTCTATTTTGAATAACTTTGGTGCCGGTCGACGAATCCTCGCGAATGTTTCAAAATAGGTGGGGCGCTACGCTCCGCTCCTTCCCTGAAAGTCTCGGGGGGATTTGTTAAGCGGGGGCTGAGATAAAAGGGGGGTCCTAAAACGCGTTTTTCCCATGCATTTTTCCATAGGACCTTTAGACACAGCTACAGCCCGAACGGCTGAACAGAATTACTAGAAATTTGGCAGAGAGGTAGTCCTCAGGTCAAGGAAGTGCCTTTTGTAGGTTTGGTGTAAATCTGTTCAGTAGATTCTGAGAAAATAGCCTTCAAATCAATATATATATCTGAGCCAGCTTACGGTGCGCTTACGGTACGCTTACCGTACGCGTACGGTGGCGTGCGCGAGCGCGATTCTGATTGGCTCTTAGATCTTAGTAAACATTCAAATCGGTCGAAACCAGGAAGCGGCGGCCGCCATTTCGTGTGTTTCACTCAGAAAAAAAAGAGTGATAACAAGAAAAGGGGGCGAGGAGGAGAGTTACAGACCCCCTAACATTTGTAAGGGGGTCAAAGAAGGACAGAAAAGTACAAAGAAAACATTTATTGATTTAAAAAAAAATCACGGGGTACGCGTATGGTAAGCGTACGGTAGAAAAAAAAAATAAAAAAAGAAATGAAAATCAGATTTAAGTGTTTAGATATTAGGGGGCTCTAAAAAGAGCCGTTGTGTTTATGAAGTGATTTTTTAGTGGTACCTACAAGTAAGTACCGATGCAGAGTCTAAGGTTCAAGAGGAAGACTCTGTTCCCTTCATCATTGAAGTGTACACCATCTCCTCTATAAATGTCTTGCATGTCATAACGCAAGTTGTTGTGGTAAATGGAACCCATACCATAGTCACGGAGGAAAGCAGAAACAGATTTGTTGACGTGCTTCCTTGCTTTGTCAATCTGCGGACAGAAATGATTGGACCAGTTCCATTTTTGCCTTTGGCATATGTTAGAAAACACAAAGGCAGTTTTAGGGAAAAGTGAAAACAGTTGTGCAAAGGTGTCCTTCATAAGCATTTCCAGACCTACCCCAGTCAAAGTGCCTAGGTCATTGCCACCACAGTGCACTATTATGAGGTCAGGGTGTTGGACGTGCATGAAGGATTTCACCAATGGCATCAATTGGTGCCACTTTAACCCTCTCTGACCAATCCATTTAATGTCTACATTTGGCAAAGCAAGGTCTCTCACCATATCTGTTTTCTCTGCATACTTTTCACTCCAGAAGACATAGCTGTGCCCTACAATCCACACTGTGAACATCTTCAAAGGAGAACTGGATGCACTCAGGAGGTGTCTTTCAGTAGAATGGCAATATGAAAAGAAAGACAGTTTGGAAATGGAGGCATACATATTTTTTTCAAAAAAAAAAAGAACTGATTGGCTGTTTCATACCATTCTAGAATAAAAACTAGGCTGTATGTGTAAATTAATAGAAGCATGTTTTGTATTGGTACAGAAAAATGTGTTACCAAAGAACAGTACTATGGATTTGCTGTTAGGTTTGAAAAGTCAAGCACTCTTGCTCTTTGGAATTGAAACATTGTTTGGCGAACTTCTGACTTGACTCCACACAGCAGTGTTCCATGAGCTGTTGCTATGGTAGCAGGCAGAAGTCAAGTTGGGGGAAGGGTACTAGGCAGAAGTCAAGTTGGGGGAAGGGTACTTTTGGAAAAGGGTTGGGTTTTCAACCAATAGAAATGTGTGATTACATTTGAAAAAAAGGGGCAAGCACTGAGATTTGAAACTAACATGTATATGTGTGGAAAAAGAGAGGGAAAGTTTGCCATTATCTGGTTCTGCTGAGAGGAGAGAGGTGTAGAGAACAGAGATCATGGCTCTGATAATCTGCTGTTTGAGTGCCACATTTCTTTCACAACTAACTAATTTTAAAGGTGAGTTTAGAGTCTGAGAGGGGATGTATATGGTAAATTAAGAAATGAATAATAGAAATGCAATTCTTTTTGTTGAAGTTGTGTTTATTATTTTCTGTTTTGGGAGAAATTTAAATGTGAGGAACATGTAAAATAATATGGACTATGTTTTCACAATAAATTAAGGTGTACTGGTATAATAAAAGAATAGTTTAAGGGTTTGAGGTTGGACTCAGTAATGCAAATACATTCAGCATCACTAAGGCTGGTTGCCCTTGCTGGAGTGTAGGCAGACACCCAGGTTACAAATGATGCTGGTCTGAAAAAGCAGTTTGGACATGTGCTTTGTAAAAAATCTGAAAAGTGGATTCATAATGTGTCAGTGTGTAAAAGTGTTTATCACTTGCCAAAAAAAAGAGCAGTAAGTGTGCTTTCAAATTGGCAAAGAAATTTCGTTTTGTGACTAATGTGAAAACATGACTCTGTGTGCAAAAAGGAATTACAGGCAGAGATTTATTGCGTATTGCTCTGGTGATTTCACAGTTGCATTAGATGGAAAGGGGGAGACATTTTTTGGTGCAGAAGCAGACTCTTAGCACACAGGTAGCTGCTTACCATGTGGAATCATGCACAGTATTCACAAGCGAGTGGGGTTTGAGGTTTCAGTCAGTAATGCAAATACATTCAGCATCACTAAGGCTGGTTGCCCTTGCTGGAGTGTAGGCAGACACCCAGGTTACACATGATGCTGGTCTGAAAAAGCAGTTTGGACATGTGCTTTGTAAAAAATCTGAAAAGTGGATTCATAATGTGTCAGTCTGTAAAAGTGTTTATCACTTGCCAAAAAAAAGAGCAGTAAGTGTGCTTTCAAATTGGCAAAGAAATTTCGTTTTGTGACTAATGTGAAAACATGACTCTGTGTGCAAAAAGGAATTACAGGCAGAGATTTATTGCGTATTTCTCTGGTGATTTCACAGTTGCATTAGATGGAAAGGGGGAGACATTTTTTGGTGCAGATGCAGACTCTTAGCACACAGGTAGCTGCTTACCATGTGGAATCATGCACAGTATTCACAAGCGAGTGGGGTTTGAAGTTTCAGTCAGTAATGCAAATACATTCAGCATCACTAAGGCTGGTTGCCCTTGCTGGAGTGTAGGCAGACACCCAGGTTACACATGATGCTGGTCTGAAAAAGCAGTTTGGACATGTGCTTTGTAAAAAATCTGAAAAGTGGATTCATAATGTGTCAGTCTGTAAAAGTGTTTATCACTTGCCAAAAAAAAGAGCAGTAAGTGTGCTTTCAAATTGGCAAAGAAATTTCGTTTTGTGACTAATGTGAAAATATGACTCTGTGTGCAAAAAGGAATTACAGGCAGAGATTTATTGCGTATTGCTCTGGTGATTTCACAGTTGCATTAGATGGAAAGGGGGAGACATTTTTTGGTGCAGATGCAGACTCTTAGCACACAGGTAGCTGCTTACCATGTGGAATCATGCACAGTATTCACAAGCGAGTGGGGTTTGAGGTTTCAGTCAGTAATGCAAATACATTCAGCATCACTAAGGCTGGTTGCCCTTGCTGGAGTGTAGGCAGACACCCAGGTTACAAATGATGCTGGTCTGAAAAAGCAGTTTGGACATGTGCTTTGTAAAAAATCTGAAAAGTGGATTCATAATGTGTCAGTCTGTAAAAGTGTTTATCACTTGCCAATAAAAAGAGCAGTAAGTGTGCTTTCAAATTGGCAAAGAAATTTCGTTTTGTGACTAATGTGAAAATATGACTCTGTGTGCAAAAAGGAATTACAGGCAGAGATTTATTGCGTATTGCTCTGGTGATTTCACAGTTGCATTAGATGGAAAGGGGGAGACATTTTTTGGTGCAGAAGCAGACTCTTAGCACACAGGTAGCTGCTTACCATGTGGAATCATGCACAGTATTCACAAGCGAGTGGGGTTTGAGGTTTCAGTCAGTAATGCAAATACATTCAGCATCACTAAGGCTGGTTGCCCTTGCTGGAGTGTAGGTAGACACCCAGGTTACACATGATGCTGGTCTGAAAAAGCAGTTTGGACATGTGCTTTGTAAAAAATCTGAAAAGTGGATTCATAATGTGTCAGTCTGTAAAAGTGTTTATCACTTGCCAAAAAAAAGAGCAGTAAGTGTGCTTTCAAATTGGCAAAGAAATTTCGTTTTGTGACTAATGTGAAAACATGACTCTGTGTGCAAAAAGGAATTACAGGCGGAGATTTATTGCGTATTTCTCTGGTGATTTCACAGTTGCATTAGATGGAAAGGGGGAGACATTTTTTGGTGCAGATGCAGACTCTTAGCACACAGGTAGCTGCTTACCATGTGGAATCATGCACAGTATTCACAAGCGAGTGGGGTTTGAGGTTTCAGTCAGTAATGCAAATACATTCAGCATCACTAAGGCTGGTTGCCCTTGCTGGAGTGTAGGCAGACACCCAGGTTACACATGATGCTGGTCTGAAAAAGCAGTTTGGACATGTGCTTTGTAAAAAATCTGAAAAGTGGATTCATAATGTGTCAGTCTGTAAAAGTGTTTATCACTTGCCAAAAAAAAGAGCAGTAAGTGTGCTTTCAAATTGGCAAAGAAATTTCGTTTTGTGACTAATGTGAAAACATGACTCTGTGTGCAAATAGGAATTACAGGCATAGACTTATTGCGTATTGCTCTGGTGATTTCACAGTTGCATTAGATGGAAAGGGGGAGACATTTTTTGGTGCAGATGCAGACTCTTAGCACACAGGTAGCTGCTTACCATGTGGAATCATGCACAGTATTCCCAAGCGAGTGGGGTTTGAGGTTTCAGTCAGTAATGCAAATACATTCAGCATCACTAAGGCTGGTTGCCCTTGCTGGAGTGTAGGCAGACACCCAGGTTACACATGATGCTGGTCTGAAAAAGCAGTTTGGACATGTGCTTTGTAAAAAATCTGAAAAGTGGATTCATAATGTGTCAGTCTGTAAAAGTGTTTATCACTTGCCAAAAAAAAGAGCAGTAAGTGTGCTTTCAAATTGGCAAAGAAATTTCGTTTTGTGACTAATGTGAAAACATGACTGTGTGCAAATAGGAATTACAGGCAGAGATTTATTGCGTATTGCTCTGGAGATTTCACAGTTGCATTAGATGGAAAGGGGGAGACATTTTTTGGTGCAGAAGCAGACTCTTAGCACACAGGTAGCTGCTTACCATGTAGAATCATGCACAGTATTCACAAGCGAGTGGGGTTTGAGGTTTCAGTCAGTAATGCAAATACATTCAGCATCACTAAGGCTGGTTGCCCTTGCTGGAGTGTAGGCAGATAACCAGGTTACACATGATGCTGGTCTGAAAAAGCAGTTTGGACATGTGCTCTGTAAAAAATCTGAAAAGTGGATTCATAATGTGTCAGTCTGTAAAAGTGTTTATCACTTGCCAAAAAAAAGAGCAGTAAGTGTGCTTTCAAATTGGCAAAGAAATTTTGTTTTGTGACTAATGTGAAAACATGACTCTGTGTGCAAATAGGAATTACAGGCATAGATTTATTGCGTATTGCTCTGGTGATTTCACAGTTGCATTAGATGGAAAGGGGGAGACATTTTTTGGTGCAGATGCAGACTCTTAGCACACAGGTAGCTGCTTACCATGTGGAATCATGCACAGTATTCACAAGCGAGTGGGGTTTGAGGTTTCAGTCAGTAATGCAAATACATTCAGCATCACTAAGGCTGGTTGCCGTTGCTGGAGTGTAGGCAGACACCCAGGTTACACATGATGCTGGTCTGAAAAAGCAGTTTGGACATGTGCTTTGTAAAAAATCTGAAAAGTGGATTCATAATGTGTCAGTCTGTAAAAGTGTTTATCACTTGCCAAAAAAAAGAGCAGTAAGTGTGCTTTCAAATTGGCAAAGAAATTTCGTTTTGTGACTAATGTGAAAACATGACTCTGTGTGCAAATAGGAATTACAGGCAGAGATTTATTGCGTATTGCTCTGGAGATTTCACAGTTGCATTAGATGAAAAAGGGGGAGACATTTTTTGGTGCAGAAGCAGACTCTTAGCACACAGGTAGCTGCTTACCATGTGGAATCATGCACAGTATTCACAAGCGAGTGGGGTTTGAGGTTTCAGTCAGTAATGCAAATACATTCAGCATCACTAAGGCTGGTTGCCCTTGCTGGAGTGTAGGCAGACACCCAGGTTAGAAATGATGCTGGTCTGAAAAAGCAGTTTGGACATGTGCTTTGTAAAAAATCTGAAAAGTGGATTCATAATGTGTCAGTCTGTAAAAGTGTTTATCACTTGCCAAAAAAAAGAGCAGTAAGTGTGCTTTCAAATTGGCAAAGAAATTTCGTTTTGTGACTAATGTGAAAACAAATGTAGTAATATATTTAAATAAAATAAAGGAATTTTTTTTAGTTTTTTTCAGGTATTGCTGAAGAGCAGTGAACAAAATTTAAGATGCCTACAAAATCCAGAGCAAAAAAAGAGCAGAAAAAAAACCTATATTTGAAGACAACTGGAGGACCTAAGTTAGTTGAAGATGCTCATGTTGGGAAGAAGAAAAAATCTTCTGGTAAGCAAAAAAAAGATTTTCTAAGGAACATATTCAAAAAAAGGAAAAATGTACAAAATGTCTGTACTGGAAAGAATGATTTGAATCGAAAAGGACAGGAAAAAATTGAGAATTTAGTTAATGCAAATATACCTTCTGCAACTCAAAAGATACACTTAAACAGAAAAACAGCGTTTAAAGAGATACGTAGAAAAATGTTTCAGAGGAGAGTTATGTCCAATTTGATAAAGGATGTGAAGAAATATAAGCAAAAGGCAAAGTTTTTTAAGAGAAAAAAAGAAATTGAAGCCATTGCAGCAAAGGCATTAGCATTAAAAAGGAAACTATTCATTTTAATTTTGAATAGGATGCGTACATTAGACAAAATGGTTAATGTACTGAAATCACATAGCAAAAGGAAAAGAGTAGTGAACAGAACAAACTTTTGTAAAGTGTTTTTAGGAAAATGGATGCATAGTTCAAGTAGTGAACCTTTTTTTAATGAAGAGAGCTATTTTCAAAGTAATAGTTTGCTGCATGCAGTTGACACCAGAGGTCGTGCTTATGAAGTGAAAAATGGTTGCATAATGGAGAAGGAGATAATGGTTCCAAGAGATGAGGTACAAGTGATGGCGGATGAGGCTATGGGGAGACGTCCTAAAGCCCCAGTGTACACTTGGAATTGTAGTAGTATTTGCACTGTGCGTCAGGAATCTATTGATAAATTTCGTGAGTTTCTAAGAGAATATAGCAAAAAAAGTGTGAAACAGAAGATTAAGGTGCTTCAAAGTCTAGATCCATGCAGAGTGAGAGAGAATACTGGTTTGCAGGGTCATTCTCTGGCTTGTCTATCTAGAAAAGTGTGTAATAGTGTTTTCCATCATTTTAGGATGCTGGCTGTTCATCATACTGAAATGAGAAAGTTTGTGAGATGGTTGTATTTTGCTAAAAGTCCAGCAATAAAGTTAGATGAATTGAATAGGGCTCTGTTCCGTGGAATGGCATCAGATGTAGAGAAGGTTGTTGATGAAATTCAGTTTTGTTACTTTGGTCCTGAACAAAACAGTGCAGAGAAGGACACAGTAAATGAGGAAGAAGTGGAAGAAAATGTAGAACCCTCTGTAAGTAAGACATTTAATGATCACATAACAAAATTTGCAATAATCTCTAATGAAAGACCAAATATAACTTGTATTTGTTGCCGCAGAACTCATTATAGAAAACAAACCAGGTATGTTGATCTCTACAGAAAGAGTGAAAATGAAGATAATTATAAGTGGAAGGATTTTGCCACCTATATATTTCTTGAAAATTGTTTTGAATTGGGTGAAGTTCAGCGTATTTGTAAATACTGTTACAACAAGTTAGAGGAAAATAGAATGCCGACCAGAGCTGTACATAATAATTTAGAATTGGATGCTATTCCTGCTGAACTTTCTGAATTAAATACATATGAGTCTATACTCATTCAATGTGTTCATCCGTTCCAGACCATAGTACGTATGGAGCCCAAAACTGGTAAATTACCTCCTTCAGATTTACTGAGAGGTTTAAAAGGTAGAGTGGTGTATTTGCCCTTGGATTTGAAAAAAAATATGGAAACTATTGATGCGGATACTTTGGAAACGGAACCATTGATTATTCTGGTTAATGGTGTACCTACAAAGAATAAGAAGATTTGGCAGGAGCTGGTAGATGTACGGAAAGTACAAAGAGCAAATTTGTATTTGAAAAGGAATGACAAATGGTATGAATCAATTTATATAGAAGAAGAAGAAGAAGAAGGTTTACAAGAAGACACAGAAACACCAACTGGACAAATTGAAAAAGTGGACAAGTCAAAGGAAGAAGAAATTTATGAACATTTTAGCATACATCCTCTTCATTCAAAAGAAGTTATGGGAGACAATATTGATCTATTTCAGATGAAGAAAGCAAAAGGAACTCCCGTGAGTGTATGGGAGGAGAGCTTGGAAGCTCGATGTTTTCCCCAGCTGTTTCCTAAAGGAAAAGGAGGACGATACGATGAACGTCCGGAACAGATTCCAGCTTCTGAGTATCGGACTACAAGACTATATGCTGAAGATCCCAGATTTCGACAAAGTATTCCTTATTTGTTCCATCTTTTATTTGAAAGCGACTTGTCTGCACTGTCTTATGCAGTAAATCACATTTTAAAAAGTGGAGTACATTTGCAAAATGTGTCTGCTAAGGATTTTATGGAGAAAGTGCAGCACCGAGATGATCATTTGGAAACACAACTGATCAATCTGATGGCTTGTCAGCGTGGGACAAATGAATATTGGTACCGACGCCATGGTGAATTAAAATGCATGTTACGGAATTTAGGAACACCAACATGGTTCCTTACCCTAAGCTGTGCCGAGTACGCTTGGGATGATTTACTGGATTTTCTACGAGAGGCAAATTCAAACATTAAAAACATCGAATACAAAACAGCAGGAGAACTGTGCTCATTGGATCCGGTTAATGTTTGCAGATATTTCAATCATAGATTTGAGGCTATGATGTCCTTCATCTGCAATAAAAAAAATCCACCTCTAGGAGAAGTAGTGGATTTCTTTTGGAGAAAAGAGATCCAGGCAAGAGGTGCTCCTCATATTCATATGCTGTTGTGGATCAAGGATGCCCCAAAGTTTGGAACAGATACTGATGAAGCAGTGTTATCTTACATTGAAGAATATGCAACATGTGCTATACCAAAAAGCACAGAAGAGAAAAAGTTAAAGGAGCAAGTTTTACGTTTCCAAAGTCATCGGTGTGGAAAATACTGTCGACGGAAATACAAGAGCAAAGATAAATACTACACTAAATGTCGATTTGGATTTCCTAGACCTGTTCTTTCAAAAGGAAGAGTTAACAGTTTTATGTCAGCTGTGAGACATACTATCACAAGAAAATCACCTAAGAATACCTACAACCTTAAAAGAAAAGAAGAATCAAAAAATATAAATGACTACAACCCAGTGATTTTATCCATGTGGAACGCTAACATGGATATACAGTATGTAGCTGACAATTCCATTGCTGTTGCTCGATATGTAACGTCTTACATTACGAAATCAGAAAAAACAGAATTGAAGGAAATGTGGGAAGAGATTTCTCACGAGAAAACTGTCAGTAAGAAGCTGTACAGTTTCAGTTTGAAGATGTTATCGCATCGAGAAATTGGATCCTACGAATGTTCAGATAGGTTATCTTCTGCAAGTCTCTACTCGAAATCAAGAAGAATAATTTGGGCAAGTTTAGGCCTTGCAGCAATGAAAAATCGGGTACTGAAATCTGTTGGAGAAATTGAATATTTGGCCGAGAATGACCCAGAAAGTACAGATATTTTGAAATCAAACATGTTGGATACATATTACCCAAAGAGAAGTCATCATCTGGAGAACATGTGTCTCTATGAAGTGCTGCAGAACTACATTTATTCACGGAAAGCCGCAGAAGACATCAACAATGGAAAATATAAAGTTATTGGTGAGGAAGGATGTTTGGTGAAGCAAACAAAAGGAAGTTTGATAAATCACCGGAAGCTGAGTTGCGACACTACTGACAAAAAGGAATTTTACTACTTGGCTCTTTTACAGCTGTTTAAACCATGGCGTACAGAGGATGAACTACTGGGTGAATTTCAAAGCTATGAAGATTCATTTAATGCTTGCAAAGACAGCATACAATGCAGAACATTCACAACTTATCTGCAAATGTTAAATGAAGAAATTGAACAGGAAACTACAATTGCAGCAGAAATAGCTAGAGACAGTTCTCAGGACAGCCAAAGTTCAGGAACACTCAGTCAAGATCCCCTAGGACAACCAATCGTTGAAAATGAAGCATCAATAGCCATGAATGAAGTGGAAACAGCTATGAATCAAGCTCAAGAAGAATTTATAGACTTACAAAATTTGGAAAGACAACTGAATCAAGAGCAGCAACAAATTTATGAAGAGATCAGAAACAAAATTGATCACGGATTTCTACATGAAAAAAAAGAGTGCTCATGCACATCATTTCATCCAATCAGGATGTATGTAAGCGGACAAGCTGGAACTGGAAAAAGTTTCCTTATAAAAGTCATCAGAAGCTACCTACAGCAAAAAACGGATTCTACTTTGTCTTGTGTGGTTACTGCTCCAACTGGGTTAGCAGCATATAACATAAAAGGAATCACTTTACATCGTTTGCTAATGTTACCAGTGGAGCATGAGAACAAAATACAATACAACAAGCTAACTGGAGAAGCATGCTTGGAAGTTTCAAGAGTATTGAAGAAGATGCAAGTTCTCATTATTGATGAGGTGAGCATGGTATCGAACTTAATGCTTGCCTTTGTGCATTTAAGAATGCAGCAAATTCTGAAGTCAGACTATGACGTGTTATTTGGAGGAAAACACGTCATAGTTTTTGGATATCTTTTGCAACTTACTCCAGTTAAAGGACAACCAGTGTTTAATACTGTGACACATGAAGACACGAAGAAGTCATTGGGAAGTATCGGTAATGCAAATATTTGGTCCTTCTTTGAGTACAAGGAACTTACAACTAATATGAGGCAAGCAAACGATGAAGAATATGGAAGTATTCTGAAAGATATCAGGATTGGACTACTCACAGAAGCTGGCAAAAAAGCATTACAGACTCGGCTGCTACATAATTTATTTCCAAAGGAAGAAATAGTTGCAGAGAAGATATACAAGAACATTGCAGAAAACAAAAGTGTCATCTGCTTAATGCCAACTCTACGTGAGTGCTCAATATTCAATGAGGAGCTTTTGAAATTGGAAAAGGAAGATATCAGGAAATTGGAAGCAGTGGACAAAATTGAGGATGGAAGAATTACTGTCACATTAACAGGCACACTGAAAAATAAATTGGATTCACTAGAGAAGAAGATTTCCAAAACAGCTGGATTAGAAAAAAATCTATATGTTTGCATGAACTGTAGAGTATTTTTAAGGAGAAATTTGGATGTTGAAAAAGGTTTAGTTAAGGGAGCTATGGGAAGAGTTGTGGGTTTTATTAATTATCAGAAAAAAGATGGAATTGAATATTTAAAAATAAAATTTGATCAGATAGAAGAAGTTAAAGATATTTGTCGTTGTACAGTTTGTTTCATGCTTGTGAAAGACTTATATGTACGTAGGAAGCAGTTTCCGTTTTCTCTAGCATATGCTGTAACTATTCACAAGTCTCAAGGATTGACTGTAGATTGTGCATTTGTGAACATTGGTTCAACTGTGTTCAAAGAAGGTATGGCATATGTTGCTTTGTCACGAGTGAAAACATTATCAGGTTTATTCATGATAGACTTTGATGATTCAAAAGTTAGTGCTGATACAAACTGTGTAAAGGAGTATAATAGATTAAGAAGAAGCTATGCTCCTCATTTAGGTCAGTATCCTGTGTTGGAGAAACGTGTAGTTTCTCGTAAAAGGAGAAATGAGAATATCTGTAATGAAGATGTAGAGAGGAGGAAAAAAAAGAGGAGTGATGTAATTGCAAGCAAAAAGAATAAGGAAAATGAAGAACAGGTTGTAGGATGTCATTTTGAAAGTAGCTCTGGTGTCAACTGCTACGCTAATGTAGTGCTGAATGTTGCATTTTATCTGGAAAGTTTGCAAGAGCAGATAATAGTAAATCAGGGAAAAAGATTCTGTACTGTGCTGAGTCTCCTTTTTGAAAAGCTGAGTAATGATAAAACTCAAATAGAAAGTGCTACTGAAATTAGAAAACTTTTAGATGTATGTTCAGGACGAACACAGTTTTCTCAAAATGTACAGCAAGATGCACAGGAATTCTTTATATATTTTCTTAAGGTACTGGAAGAGGAAGGGGTACAAATACAAAATATTTTTGGTCTCTCTTATAAATGGGAACATAGTTGTGAAAACTGTTATAATATATGTGGCTCTAATGTTGATTCTGAAAGGTTTATTTATTTAACATTGCCAGAGAGTAAAACAGTGACTTTTGCTAAATTAGTTAAAGATGCTAATCATAGCATGCAATGCAGTGAGTGTAAATCTGACATGTTTTCAACATTAATTTTAAAGGAATACAGACAGTATGTAATTTTAATGATGCAACGATGTAGAGCTGATGGTTCAAAATTGGATACTTTAATAAAGAAGTTTACAGGACAGCAATTATCAATTTCAGGAAAAACTTTTGTAACAGTTGCAATAATTTTCCATGATGGACCTACTGTAACTTCTGGTCATTACACAGTTTATCTTAAATGTGAAAAAGGCTGGACACTGTGTAATGATTCCCAATTGATTTTTAAGCAACGTTTGCCTTTTGATTTAGCAAATTCCTATCTAATCTTCCTGAAACCTAAATTTTAGAGAGATTTGACAACATCTGGAGAAAACAATTTTACCATTTTATTGGATTACCATTTGGAATTTACAAATAAAAAGATTTAACAAATTATCATTTGGCCTAATGGAAAGGTAACCAATTGTAATGTGGATTTTTTCCATTTTTTAAGGAAATTTTGGAAAACCAAAAATGTAGAAAAAATCGGTAACATCTGCACAATTTAAATTTTGGAATGTTATTGGATTGCCATTGGAAATTTTTTCAAAAAAGATTTTTAAAATTACTATTTGGCCATGCGGAAAAGTAAACAATTCTATTGTGGACTTATTTAATTATTAATTAATCTTTCGGAAACCAAAATGTTACAGAGAAACGGTGACATCTATACAATTTAAACTTTTGTTTTTTATTGGATTACCATTGGAAATTAAACAAAAAAAGAATTTTAAAATTACTATTTGGCCTAAAGGAAATGGAACCAGATGTATTGTGGAGTTATTTGACATATATTATTGTGATTATACTTCTGAAACAAAAATATCAGACGGTATTTTAAAGAAATAAGTATAGATATTAGATGATATTTTTTTAGAATATTATGCATTTCTTTAAAGTTATGTTTATGAAAAAAGAGATTCTGGGCTGTTTTTAAAAACAATCTTTGAGATTGTTAATTTTTTTTTGCCTGCTGTTAAATGATGAATGCAATTGCTTTCACAATTTATAGTGAAATGCAATATTTTCTGAAAACAGCAAAAAAAAGGCAAAAATATTTTTTGAAAAATATGTAAATATGTGTACTGTATTATTAAATGTTTTATTAAATATTAATACTTTTTTCTTTTTTTTCAGATTGAGATAGAAAATTTTCGAAAACTATAACAATTTAAAAAGCAATTAAAAATAAATTAAATGAATAAATCTTTTTTTGAGTGGCTGTGGTAAGTCAATAATGTCATGGTCCCTTTTTTCCACTTCTCTACAATCACATTTGCAGTTTTTAATTGTAGTCTCTCAAGGACCTTGTAATGTGATAATTGATTTTTAGTGTTTTTAAAAAAAAAAAAAAAAAATTACGCGCACCGTACGCGTACGGTAAAAAAAAAAAAAAAAAAAAAGTTTTTAAAAACATATATAAAAAACAGATGAAAGGTAAGGTTGGCTCTTAAAAGAGCCGTTGTGTTCATGCAGGGACAGAGGAAAGAAAGATTGGGAATATTAGTCGGTACGACAAGTGTGCTGATCTATTTTATTGTTCACTAGGGAAATACTGGTCTCCCTATGACAAATTAGATCATGACAAGTGGCGCACCGTATATCAACCCTCAGAAGCCGAGGGTTAGTTTCCAGAGGACCAGAAAAAGGAGATGCTCCCACCACAGATGAAGGGCTCCCCTGACCTGCAGAAGAAGGACTCGGCTCTGCAGATGATGGTCCAGGCTGAGCTGCTGTGGATGTGCTTGGTTGATTTACTGAAGGGTTACCTTCAGTAAGTCGAGCATGTGTCCTTCTGTGTACATCCTTAAGGTGTCTCATCATGGTGTGATTCCCAAAGGAATACTTCCTGTCAGGATTACCTCTTGAAAGTACACGCTTACACAGCTTGCAAGTCACTAAGGGTGCATTTACCTTTTGCTGGCCTTCTGGAAAAGTAAAATAATCCCATACGTAAGAGGTCTTTTGTTTCCTCGCTCTCTGCCTCCAGGTAGTGCTGCTAGCCTCACTCTCAGAAGGGCTCTGCTGTTCTGCCATCGTATCACAAAGACAACCCAGCTCCTTCTCCTAAGGGATCACAAGCAGAAATGAGGGGAATGGGTGTGGTGTAGGAGAGTTCTAGAACTGAAAGTAGTTTCAACCAATCAAAAGTTGTGTTTCATGATCACATGACCTACCGTACGCTTACGGTACGCTTACGGCAAAAGTACGCATGCGCGTAAAAAAGACACGCGCTTGCGCGCATGCGCTTAACAGTCACTCCCCGACACTTCCGCGTAACGTGCGCGTGTAGCGTACACATGTACGCGTCCCACGCGGAGTACGCGCGGCTACGCAAATTGCGTAACTATACGCAAACAGCGTAGATAAATTACGGACGTTGCGTAAACCGTACGCTTACCGTAAGCTTACGGTACGCGTACTAAAAAAAAAATTAAAAAAAAGGAAAAAATGTATTGCTAATAAATTTTACATGTTTATTTTATAAAATATATTTAAAAAAACATATTATAGAATTTTAAAAATTTAACCATAGTCTTTAAAAAAGGATAGAAAATTAAAATACAAATATGTAAAAAAAAAAAAAGAAAGAAAAAAAAATTAGCATTTAAAAAACCTTGCAAATTCACTGAAAAAACCATGGGTTTCACACACGTTATAGTTAGGAATTAGCATTTAAAAAACCTTGCAAATTCACTGAAAAAACCATGGGTTTCACTCACGTTATAGTTAGGAATTAGCATTTAAAAAACCTTAGAAATTCAATGAAAAAACCAAAGGTTTCACACATGTTATAGTTAGCTGGACATTTCACTCGTAAAAAACCAATGAAATTCCCCCGTTATAGTTAGTTCAGCTAACTATAACTCGCGCGCCCGCAATGCACTACTGATGACGTCACATATTACATCACTCATGACATGGTCAGTGACATCACTCATGACATCACTGATGACATCTCAAATGACATCACTGATGACATCATCCTTGTGACAGAGTGGTAGACCTCCTCTCACCCTAATATAACCTTGGATACGAACATTCAAAAATAGACACTAAAATTTTCAAAACAATGGACATACCAATAACAGTTACAACAACCTATTCAGTAATTCTAAGATCCACATACACATCCACTCATCCACCAACAATCCTATACAGTCACTCATACATGTACTCACACATCATATGTACTCATACACCTAAACATCCTGTAACACAATTCCACTCATCCATAGAGTTACTCACACACATAGTCACTCATGCTAATAAAGAAACAAACATCCATTTACTTGCATATACAGTTATACACACACCAGCACACTTACTTTAACAGAAACTTACACATACTTAGTCTTTTTAACAATCACTTATAGAAACACATACTTATTCATACAGGAACTCTTCCAATCTCTCACTCTCACATATACTCACTTATATACACCAATAGTCACATATACTAGTTTAAAACATATGTAGTTACTCATAAAGACACTATTGAGACAGTCATTCACTCACTAACACATCCATGCATACAGTCATCCACCCATACAGTCCTGCACACATGCTGTCTTCAACACATACAAAGAGTGAGTCACTCATTCATGCACCTATGCACTACATAATACCCCCCACCGAACCATACAGACACTCAGACACTCATAGTGATACTCAAAAAACCAACTAATAACCTCTATAGACACTCATGTAGCTACTCACCAACCCATGCAGCCATTATACACAAAGTGAGAGACTGATACAGATATTTACATATTTAAACATTACTCACTAAGCCATGTATTCAATAAGATACAGTTAATCAGTCAGTAATACAATCAATTTTTCAAAAACAAATCATCCACTTAGACACTTATATACCCATTGATTCTTCCATCGACCTTGAGATATACATGTATAAAACATATGTAATTTTCAGAAAAAGACACATTCACTGGATGATGTCATCAGTGATGTTATTTGAGATGTCATCAGTGATGTCATGAGTGATGTCACTGACCATGTCATGAGTGATGTAATATGTGACGTCATCAGTAGTGCATTGCGGGCGCGCGAGTTATAGTTAGCTGAACTAACTATAACGGGGGAATTTCATTGGTTTTTTACGAGTGAAATGTCCAGCTAACTATAACATGTGTGAAACCTTTGGTTTTTTCATTGAATATATATATATATATATATATATATATATATATATATATATATATATATATATATATATATATATATATATATCTCGAACACCGCTGAAACCATGATCACACGGACACGGACCTCCAGTTAAGTGCTTCTTTTATTCTACTGGCAGTGTCGTCTTGACGTTTCGGCTCCCATGAGCCTTGTTCACATGACAACGTGAGTGTGTAACATGACCCAATAAATAGTGTTAGTGTTAGTTCAGAGTTCAAATAAAATCACGTGGTTATCTTGACCATAGACATAGAGAAGTCATTACAACTCGATCTCGGTGCTGGTTAAGCAGAGTTGGTCACAGTTTGTTAACATTCCACTTGCAAAATAAAGCATTTCAATATGATGATATGCAAAAAATAGCAGCAGTGTGCAAAATGAGCAGTGTGCAACATACGCAAGTAACATGCTCGACAATATATAAATATATAAATACACGCATTGATAAAAATCCAATAAATAATTTTTACGTAAAAAACTGTAAAAACACTACAATAGCTTGAATGCCATGGCATAATTGGATTGAATAACCAACAGGGACGCAGACTTACAACCCAAGTTTTGAGTTGAGGTTGCTTTGTTCCCTTATAGTAGTCTGAATACACATGCTAATACTGCCGCAAAAAAACTTTACTTTAAATATTCAAAAGATCTCGGCTTAAATGCCAATGGCTTATAGCATCTAGTTATTTAAGAGTAAACAAACAATGTTAAAAACATTTGACAGCATGTTACATGCGATAAGGTAGACATCTGATAATGTGTGCACTTATGTATTCTTTTACATCATTAGTAGCTAACACCTATGGATGTGTAATCTGAACTCATGTTAGAGAAAATGCTATATAAGATTAACTAGACATATCACTAAATACTTCAAAAAAGTGCCCGATATGTATAACATCACCTAATGTGATACGAGGAAAAGGGAGTGAAAGAAATTTCTTTGAATAAGGGAACTATGCGCCCTGTGTTTCATGAATAAAAAATATTATTGCAATATATAGGTTTCTGAATTGGAAAAAGCAGAATAGTAAATAAGTTGCACTACCTAAAAACAATTGTGAAAATTGGCACAGTAATAACCTATTGTTCAATCAGCAAAATAATAGGTGTCCCAAGACAAAAAGTTCAAAGCTGACTAGGTATTCGTTCAATATCTAAAAATTCACAACTTAACACCTAATGAACCAAATACTGAGATCTTCAGTTCAAACGAACCGAAAATCAATATGTAAAGCTCATTGCATTGTTAGATCTATTAAGACAACCTAACATAACATATTGAAAAAGTGTGTAGAGGTCTCTCCTATCACGCCTGATAGAATGCAGATGAAGAATCTACTTAAACATTGGAAGTGCATCAAAAGATATAAAATGCATATTAAACCATGTTAAAAACACCACAATTAAGATTAACTCAAGTCAGATGCTTCCAAACCCACTACAAGTTAGAGTTCATAAGGTGTGTAATATGATAGAAAAAGCATTTCATCAGTTTAAATAAAACTAAGCTATGGCAAACAGGTGTATAAATCTTCCGTGACATTCAGACCATTAGGGTATTTGGTGTCTAGCTGCAAAATATAGCGGGTTTCCAATTTCCGGAGTTTATTCTCCCTGTTACCCCCCCGTCTGCTGGCATTAACAGCGTCTATCACAAAAAACGTGAGGAGTCGATTGTCACTCTGATGCTGGTCTTTGAAATGCCTCGCCACAGGGTAGGTATTATCCTGGTTGGCAATGGCTCTTAGGTGTTACAAAATACGTTTATGTATGGCCAATTTAGTGCTGCCGACATATCTGAGGGAACGGTGGCATTCAAGAATGTATATTCTGCATATTCCGTCTTACAAGTCAGTAATTTACTGATTTGATGCTCAGTGTTACTGAACCCATCCTGATAGGTCCTGGTATTGACCCCGTGAGTGCATGATTTACAGGTTTTACACCTGAAGAAGCCTGTATTGGTTTGAAGCCAGGTAGATTTTTCAATGACTTCCGGATTGGTGTCAACTAAATGGTCCCTCATTGACATAGCCTTGCTGAATGTTAAAGATATACGTGTAGGTAAGGTTGGCCCTATAATTGGATCATTCAAAATTATGGGCCAATTGTGACTTATGATCCTAAAGATATCTTTGTGTTGCTTACTGAAGCCTGTTATGATTCTAAAGGTTTTGTCTAGAGGGTTATCAGATAAGTTAGCAGCTAGGGTTTCCAATTCGGTTTGAGTCGTGGGAGAATAAGTACTGAGTAATTTCTCTCTAGTGTGTGCCATTGATTTGGAAAGAGCACTGTCAATATTGCGTCTAGAGTACCCTCTTTGAATGAACCTCATCTTGCTGGCCATTTGTGCATTTACCAGATCTAGAGTATTGCTGCAGACTCGTCTGATCCGGAGCATTTCCCCATAAGGGATGCTAGCTATGAGGTGTGCTGGATGTGCACTGTTCGAATGTAACACAGTATTGCCTGCTGTTTTCTTTCGAAATAATCTAGTTTCAATTGAGTTGTTCTTGATATATACTTCGATGTCAAGGAATGTCACAGATGTCTGGCTCATATTGGCAGTGAATGCAAGATTAAGTTCATTCACATTTAAGCTAGATATAAACTCCTTTGCTTGATCCTCATTCCCCCTCCAGACAATGAAAAGATCGTCAATGAACCGATACCATGTGACAACAAATTTGTCTACTATTGCTTTGTGCTCAACTCTGAGGACCAGTTCTTCCCAAGCGCCCATATGTAAACAAGCAAAGCTTGGAGAAAAACTGGCCCCCATAGCCACTCCCTGAAGTTGGCGGTAAACAAGATTGTTGAACATGAACACATTGTTATTTAGACAATAGCTAAGCATATGGAGCAACATGTCGTTGTGGTCATTGTCCAGATTTTCACTCTGCTTAAGATAATGAGCTACTGCCCTTAAGCCATCTTCGTGCCTTATGCTAGTATATAATGAGGTTACATCGAGGGCTAACAACCAAAAACGCTCATCCATGTGACCTGTTGGAGTTTGTAAAGAAAATCACCTGTATCCTGTATATAGGACATAAGGTTTTTTACATGAGTTTGCAGAAAATAATCAATATATTCTGAAGTTTTTTCCAACAGTCCCCCCCTAGCCGAAATGATAGGTCTGCCTAGGGGTTTGTCCTCATTTTTGTGTACCTTAGGGATAAAATAAATCACTGGTGTTACAGGATAATCAACTTTGAGGAATTTAAATTTAGCCTCTGTAATCAGTTTCTTATTCCTCCATTTGATCAACTCAAGATGATATTCTTGTTGTTTAGATTTGAGCTCAATGGTGTTGCATCTTTCATAACATTGACGATCATTTAATTGAGAATAGGCCTCTTTTTCATAGTCAATACGTGTCATAAGCACCACATTCCCACCTTTGTCGCTTTGCCTGATGACAATATTCTTATTGGATTTTATTTTCTTCATGAGTGCTTCATAGTCTGACATCTGTTTATTGAACTTCTTTTTTTGTGTTGCCGTCTTTTTGTAAAGTTTTTTAATTTGTAAGGTAGTATTCTCGTGAAAAATGTCAATAGCATCGCGTGGCATGATAGGATTGAACAGAGATGGAGGCTTAAAAGGTGTCTTGGCTCTTGTAGAGATGCTTGCAGAGATGCTACCTTCTCGTTGTTCGTAGCCTACTCCTTCCGTTTCCCAAAGCTCAAGGAGTTCAGCCGTCAAGGATGTTCCCGATGAACCCACAGATGGGGGCGGCTGAGTATAGCATGTAGGTTTGCCTGTATTATTTTTTAAGATGAAATATTTTCGCAGTTTTAGTTTTCTCACTGCCTTGTATATGTCATTTCTAGTATTGGCATAGTTCATATTGCAAGGGGAGACAAAGGATAGACCTAACTTTAGGATGTCCTCATCCTCTTTGGTCAGGTCAAAGGGCGTGAGATTGATAATGGTTTTGTAGTCCTCAATAGAAGATTCTAATCCTTGGAAATCCACTGGCCTCTGCCCCTCTTTTTGTTTGCAAAAGAAGTGCCTCTTCCTCGTCCTTTGCCTCTGCCTCCTTTGAAAGTTTCTGTGTTTTCTCCGTAAAGTCTTTGCATACGAGGCCTTAGGGTTTGCAGTCTTTCCCGGTTTAAAAAACTAATTTCCTTACCAGGGGATGGTCTATCTCTTTGTATCAGCTGCAAGTCTTCGCGCATATCCGATTCTGATTCCGTACCTGCCCCTGAACTCAGGTCAGTCAGTGAAGAATCTGTTTTATCATTAGCTCTTCTGGTATTTCTATTTTTATTGAAACTTTTCTCACCAGGGACCCTAAGGGCATCGTATTTCTTGGAGAACGTGAAGATTTGTCCTAATTCATAGTCATTTCTATCACGTTGAAATTTATATGCCTTTCTTTCCATAATCTTTTTTTCTTCTTTTTTCAGGCGTATCACCATTTCGTTCATTCATTTGTCCTTTTCCTCCTTAGTACCCATGGTTTCTAGTTGTTCATACAGGGCGGCTATCTCTGCTAATAACGTCGTTCGTTCAATTTCCGCATATTTGATTAATATAAGTACTAATCGTCGTGACGTATCCAAATTGGTATATATATATATATATATATATATATATATATTGCCTACTGTCGCCAGTAGGTAGTTATAGGTAGGACCTAGTTTCCATAGGAAAAGCGTTTTTTGATTTGGCAATATCTTTAGCGCCGTTTGACAAATCTTCGCGAACTTTTCAAAACTAATGGGGTGCTCAGGTCATCTCCCGTCTTGAAAGTTTAGGGGTGATTTTTTAAGCGGGGGCCTAGAAAAAAGGGGGGTTCCAAAACGTGTTTTCCCCATGTTAATTTCAATAGAAACTTTTGTTGCAGCTACAGCCCGAACTGCTGCACGGAATTACACCAAATTTGGCAGAGAGGTAGCTGTTGTTACAGAGTGCACTTTATGCTTTAAATGGTGGAAATCCATTCAGTAGTTACTGAGAAATTTAAAAATAAAAAATATCATTATCTGAGCACCGAGGAGGATTCGCAAACCCTCCCAAACACAAGCTTCATTCTGATTGGCTGCCAACACTCCAAACCAGGAACTATTGGCAGCCACCTTGTGATTTGGTGAATCTGAGTCACAAGACAGTAGAAAAAAAAAAAGAAGAAAAGTGGTAGGGTGGAACCACCCTGACCTCCTAGGCCTGCTCCAGGAGTCCCACAAGGACCCCCAGGGCCCAAAAAAAACAAAGCGCAGACTCCTGCACTTCGTTTTCTATAAGCCCCTGGGTGGCCCAGGTCCCGGGGCAGAGCACAATAAATTAGCAGTGGCCCGTGGTGCCCCTGCAGCCAAAGGGACTGCCACCTCCCTGGGGCTTCCTCCATAATGTGTGAGGGCAAGCGGTCCCGCTACAGACCTGGGGACCGCAACCTCCCTGGGGAATTTTGTATTATTGGATGGGGGCCTCGCAGGCCCCCTCCAATTCCCAGAGACTGCCACCTACCCAGGGATTAAATACAAATGAATAAGTGTGGGGGGCTCCTGCACCCCCCCCCACAGCCCCAGAGGCACTAATTAAGGTAATGCAGGGGTCCGTTGCGGACCCCTGGCCCAGAGGACCACCACCTCCCGGGCCTTTAAACACTAAGGTAGGGGTGCCACGTGGCCCCCCTCCTGGATCCCTCCTTGGCACTGGGAACCACCACACCCCAGGGCCGGCTCCGGCAATATCCCAGGGTGCCTACCCCCGGGACATTGCAGTTTGCAATGGCAGGGCGGGAGCACGGCTTCCTCCCTGCCATTGCAAACTCTGCTTCACTTCATGGAAGCGAGAGCAGAAAACCTGCTCTCGCTTCCATGAAGCAAAGCAGATTGCTTTTGGACAAGGAGAACTGTATGTCAGCAGCTCCCCTTGTTCAAATGCAATGCCGGCTCGTGCAGGAGGGGTAGCCAGCTGGGACCATAGGGGCATTGGGGCTCCTCCATGGTCACCAACAAGAGGCCATGCCCTTGGGGATGGGGTCCCCGGGGCCAAAAATGGCCCAGGAGGGGGCCATGTTGCCCCCCTCCCTTCAGAAAATGAATAAATCATTGGGCATGTCCCAGGTTATGGGGTCCCCAGGGCCAAAAGTGGCCCAAGGAAGGGGGCTACACGGGACCACTCCCGAATATAATTGTATTTGTTTTAAATAAGCCAAGCCCCAGGAGATGGTGTCCTCTGGCCCAAAATTGGCTACAGATGGGGGGCCATGCAGCCCCCTCCAATAGTAATATTAAAAAAAACATGGCAGGCCTCGGGAATGGGGTCCCCTAGGCCAAAAGAGGCCCAGGGTAGGGTAGTATCCTTTGGCCACTTGGTGAGTACAGCAATTTTGGCCACATGGCGAGCACAGTATTTTCCTGTTGCACTGTAATATACTCTGAACCCGTTGTTGTTCGTAACCACAATCTGTGGGAACATAGACACACTTGTGTCACTATACCTTATGGCATGCTGGACATTTCACGACTTGGACATCTGACTGAAGATGCAGGGTCAGACTTTGCATGCCAGTCTAGGTCGTTGGCATTAGCATGCGCACGGGGACCACCAAACTCGTACTTCCTGAGCACTTCGCCTTGATATAAATTTTGCATTATTATTTGTCCAGGTTTGAAGTGCTGCACAGTACCATGTTTACTTTGCATGGGCCGTTTATCCCGCATAGGCTGTTTATATGCATGACGCATCAGTGCTGTAAGGATATACTTCATGTTTTCTACAGGACCTAGAACACATAAAAAAATGGCTGCCGCCTTTACATTTGTTTTGAAAGAACTGAGTTGAGGTAGCACTTTCAAAATTGCGGTGTGATAAAGGCAGTGTTTCTGCCAAAACGTAGCAACTGGAATAAAACGCTGCACAAGCATATCGTCTTCTGAGTGCGAGCCTTATTGGACTTTTGTTTGAATATATATATATATATATATATATATATAGATAGATAGATAGATAGATAGATAGATAGATAGATAGATAGATAGATAGATAGATAGATAGATAGATAGATAGATAGATAGATAGATAGATAGATAGATAGATAGATAGATAGATAGATAGATAGATAGATAGATAGATAGATAGATAGATAGATAGATAGATAGATAGATAGATAGATAGATAGATAAAGGCCCTGGGCACTGAATCCATCACCACTAATAAATCACTCACGCATTATCATCCCTGGAGTGTGGATTTGTTCTCCTTTTGAGGGAACAGTTTTGCATAATTGAACAGATATGATGCCTGTTTTGACAACTCTAAAAACTCTCTCAAAATGTGACAAAGCTGGATTTGTATCTGCTGTCATGGTACAGAAGATCAGATACTTAAATTAGGTTAGTCTTTTGAATTTCTGATGCTTTTGATTTTTTGGTAAAAATAAATTCAATTTCTCTTTCTGAGTTGGGACTGTTGACTTTTTGCTGAAAAATGCAAAAAATAATTCCAAGTCCCTTTCTGCATTCAGACTAAAAAATATTTTAAAAGTTTTTACTTCCACAATTTTATTGCAAGCAGGGTTCCATCCTGGTCAGCTTTAATTTGTAACATAAGTCTATGCTTCAATATTTGTAGGGGCAGATTTATATTTCTGCGGACTATTATTCCTCTCAATGTGAAGCATGTACTGTCTACACTACTACCAGTGCATAGAATCCTAATGTACTTGTAGTAAAGTGGATGTGTGATTACTGATATTATAAGAGGATAACAAATTAGCAAACATTAAATTATATTAAGCAAAACTGTGGCAATAAATACTTCAAAGTATACTTATTCCATTTAGATGATTAAATATGTTTCTATATACAGACTAACATACATTTATAACTCTTAGGGCCATATGTAGGTAACCTAGAAATACCGATTCCTAAATACCGAATTTTACCGAATCGGTATTTAGAAATCGGTATTTCCTATGTACCTAATTTTTCAGTAAAAATCGGTAAATGTTTCCCGATTCTACAATATCAACCGGTGTTTCCGAATCGGTAAATACCGATTAGGTATTTACTGATTCTGTAAATACCGAATCAGAATTTACCGATTCGGTAATTCAAATGAACAGCAATTGAGGAATCAGCCAATCCTGTGCAAACCACACCCCACCCAACCAGGAAGTGGCCACTCCCAGGCAGGTGCACACAATCAGCAGACTCTGTAGAGGCTAGGAGTGCAGAGGAGAGCAACAGAGCAAGTGCCGGAACTTGCACAAGAAATCTGACACAATGGCCAGCCAGGACACAGAGAGAGATGGAGGGGAAAGGAAGAGGAAACTCAAATTCAGTCCAAAGGAACTGCAGGTACTTGTGGAGGAGGTGGTGAAGCAGCACAATAAGCTGTTTGGAAAGCAGTCCCTGCAAGTGGTTGAATCGGAGTGACCCCCCGGGACATTGATGTGCTGAAGAAGCGGTGGTACGACATCCGTATCATCACAAAGAGGAAGATGGCTGATCTGAAGAAACAGGCCAGCCGGACAGGAGGAGGAAGGAACAGGGCACCTGCCCTGACTGAACTTGAGGAGCTCGTGGAGTCCACGATTGAGCCCGAAAGTGTTGTTAGGATTGGGGATGCAGACAGCTCTGCCAGAGCTGCTACCAAACAAGGTAAGACGCATGCACAGCATTGTGCCCTCCCCTTCCCCTATCCCAAATCCCCAATTGGGCAATGTGAATCCCACTCCAGTACAGGTGTTTGTGCATACCAGCAATGCATTATTGGAGATGTAGTCTGTGAAACCCCTATCATGACAAGATTCGCACAGAACAACAAGGCATGTGACACACATAAGCGATAAGCAGGCAGATAGTGTTGCTGAAATGTATTATGATGTTAGCAATGCAGGGCTGCAGGTACACTGAGCTGATGTTGAATTTCTGTCCACAGGCGATACTTCAGGCAGGACTTCTCAGGAGAAGGGAGAGAGGGCACCCCGGAAGGACAGCACAGAGAAACCCACCACGAGTGCTAGGCAGACAACAGCACCACAGCCAGCACCACAGCCAGCATCACCACCACAGCCAGCCACGCCAACACAGCCAGCCTCGCCACCACATCCAGCCTCGCCACTCCTGCTGGCCTCACCCGCATCAACACCTCCTGCATTGGTCAGGTCTAGGAGGCATGCAGTTGCCAGACTGCATGTGTCAGAGTCCTCATGAGAAGACTCGAGGGGGGAGGAAACATCCACTGTGCCACTGGATGGTAGCAATGCCGGTTTGCCCTCTGCCTCTGAGGGAGCACACACAGGTGCCAGACACCGCCGCAGGGCTCGGGTGCGCAGTCCACCTCCACAGGGTGAGAGCCATGGTGTATTCTTAGGGCTGGAGGCCACCATGATGAAGGTGCAGCTCCTACAAGGAAAGGCAATCCAGTCAGTACAGCGCCAAATGAAGGGCCTCAATGACACAATGGGCAACATTAACAGGGGCATAAGCTCAATGGCTGAGGGTATGAGGGAGATGGCTGCCAGCATGCGGGACATGTCCCAGTCCGTCATGCTGCTGTGCACAAAAATCGATGAGGACAGAGCAACACGGCGAAGGGAGAGGCAGAAAATTGATCACCACACAAGGGCAGTGAACCGCCTAGCAACTGCCACTTCTCTGCTCTGCAGGCACTCCGTGGCAATGCAGGAGGGGCTTGCCCACTGCGACAAAGATGTTTCAAGGGGGCTGGTGAAGGTGACCAGTGCACTTGAGGTGCTGCTTACAAGCCACTCTGCCACCACTGGTGCTGTGGATGCTGGGGACAGCAAGGACACCACCAGTAGGAGCAGCATTACCCCCCCTGTCACAGACACACGGAGGAGCATCAGACGGCATGGGGCTGCCACTGGTCCCACAGCCAGTGAGGACACTCAATCACTGGCATCCCGCACTGTAGTGCGTGGGCGCAGACGCTGATGCAGCACACAATTACAGGACACAGTTGGGTGAAGGAACCCTTGACTTCCAACTATGGATGTCACCAATTTGTTAGGCCAGTTTTGCCGTTGTGTTGTGGCGTAGTGCCGGCTAATTAAAACTACGTCATAGCATCCAACTACTGGCTGTGTCCCCTTACTTACTTAGAAATAGTTGCATGTGATCTCTGCCCGTCTCACTCTCCCATCTGTTGCTGCTGCCACTCCTGCTGCGTTGGGCTCTGGCTGTGCAAACTCATCATCATTGTCCTCAAAATCTGTTATTTCCACCTCTGTACCTGTCTTTGTGGCAAGGTTGTGCAGCATTGCACAAGTGGCAATGATCTTGCAGCAGATGATGGGTGTGTACTGGCGTGCGCCTCCGCTTTTTTGGAGTCAGCGGAACCTGCTTTTCAATAGTCCAAACGTGCGCTCCACCACGTTGCGTGTTGATTTGTGTGCCACATTATATCGTCTCTCACTCAGGGTTGATGGGTGTAGGTATTGAGTGAGGATGAATGACCGCACGGCATATGCACTATCGCCTAGGTGAGTAAGAGAGTACCATTAGTCACATACCTCAATACACATTCTTATGCGGTAAGTATTAGGGAGTGTCACAGTGATTTACCTAGCAGGTATCCTTCTCCAAATTCTCCGGCAACCAGGCGTGTGTAGATCCCACTGTTCTGGAAGATGTAGGAGTCTTGGGTGCTCCCAGGAAACTTAGCTACAATATCAGTGATTATGTTGCCTGCATCACAGATTACCTGCACATTTATCGAGTGGGTGGACTTTCTGTTCCTGTAGATGTGCTTAGTGGCTGCTGGTGGACAGATTGGAATTTGTGTGCCATCAATACAGCCTATGACATGCGGGAACTGTGCCATCTGGTAAAAGTCGGTCTTTGTTTTCAGCAGTTCAGCCTGTGTGTTTGGGAAGCTAATGTAGTGTTGCATTCTCTGCATCATGGCATCCAGGAACTTCCTGAAGAAACGGGACAGGCAACTCTGGGATACCCCGCCTACCGCAGCTATCACCCCCTGGTAACTGCCAGATGCGAGTAGATGTAGGCTACAGAGCACCTGCACATGTGGTGGTATGGCATGTGCCCTTGTTGTTGGATGGTTCAGGAGTGGGTGCAGGTCCCTCATCAGGTCCATGATGGTTTGGGGGTGTAGCCTGTACCTTTCATGCATCTCAGCCTCAGTCTGTTGAAAGAGTGTGATGCGCTGTCTGTAAATGCGTTCCTCCCGTCTCCAAATCCTCAGACCTGCTGCCTGTAGACGTAGACGCCTTGCAATCACATGCAGAGCCGCCATGGTGTTCACGCTGTTGCATTTTGGGATTGCTTATATGCACTGTGGCTGATTACCACCTGCTTTCACTCAGTGTTAATTACCGAATTTCATGGAATTCGGTAATACCGAATTTACCTACATCTCTTTTCTCGTTTTACCATTTCATATTTACCGAATCGGTAAATATGAATTCGGTAAATATGATTCGGAAATTTAGAATTCGGTAAAGATGAATCGGTATTTACCGATTCATAATTACCGAATCCTTCTTTTTAGACTCCTACATCTCAATTGGCTAAATACCGGTCGGTAACGGGATATTTACCGAATTTCGGCCGTTACCGACCGGTATTTAGCTACCTACATATGGCCCATAGTGAGATGCTAATAGGTCGTGAAAGGAATTGCAGTGTTAAATGTTAACATTGAGAAAATGTCCTGCAAGTTTGTTAATACCAACTACAAAGCTGTACATCCTCTGCTGAGCCCTTTATGGCAACCACCAGATTAAAGACTTGTGCAAAATGTACAAGTATTGTGGTGACCATATGTTAATACACTCTAAAACAAGCATTATCTGATTGTTTTTTGTAATTGTGTGCTGACTATTTGCAGAAATTTAGCTGCCGTACTTGAAAATTGCAAAGTATGGCTGATTAATAGTGCCATTACAGCTGGTTGGCACGATCTGACTTGAAGTGAACGGAAAGCGTGGAGTAAAAAGTGCTGTCTCAAGTTGCTCACAGATGGGCAAATTTACAAAAGTTGTACGAGTGTCACTTCCGCCTGTTTGCAAAGTCTGCACTGGGTGGTCATCCATGTTTGTTTCCATGTGGGAACCAGATCTTTTGAGATAAAAACTCCCAGCCAGGTCAGAAGTAGACACTGCTGCACGGATGGAGTTATGTGTTGGACGAGATATGGCTGTGGGGTACCTATTTCATATGAGGATACAACCATCCAGCTGTGTTTTTTCTTTGTGACGTTCAGCTTTATCCATTAGCCAGGCTATTTGTTTTGCTGCCTTGTTAACTATTTTTGTTAAAGCAGGGAAGCTGTATTTTGTTTCCCAGGCGTCATGCTGATTTAGCATGGTTAGGGCATGTTCCAGTGCTGTTGGCCAGTCTTTCTTGCCTTTTGGCTGGTTCTTCAGTTCTGTCCAGAAATGCCCGAGCAAAGACTCTTCCTAGGCAGCTCTTAGTTTCCAGCACAGTTTTATTATCGCCTCTTGCCTTACTTTGATTTGGTTAGACAACCCAAATTCCAAGCGCACTTGTGCGTGAGAAGTAAATTGCGGAATCGGAAAGACTGATTTAAAAAGGCTTGTTTGTAGAAGATTCAGTTGCTTTGGATCTTGGCCTTTAAGTAACTCGGAGCCGTAGGTAAGAGATGGAAGGAACTTGGCCGTGATTACTTTTAGTAAGTAGGAGTTTGATGGACACTTTAGTTTCTGCTTTAAGGTATTTAATCCGAAACGTAGTTTATTTTCCTGTGATCTTCTTTTGATTAGATGTTCTTTGAGTGTGAATCTCGAATCAACCACTACTCCCAGATAGTTGTAGGAGCCGTTTTGCTCTATGCTGTTCCCTGCTGCGAACCACTTGTGTTTTTTTCTGTTTTGCACTGTGTTTGCTGAAAAACAGATGACCTTGGTTTTGTTGTAATTTAGTAGCAGACCGTGCTCCTCTGTATATTCCAATAGCTTTGTGATCAGGCGTTGTAGCCCTACTGGGGTCTGGCTACATCGGACAATTTCATCTGCGTACTGCAGACTTCTGATTTGGCGGTGAGCTAGCTTTGGTGGATCGCTTTGAACATCTGCAAGCCATTTGTCTAGGTCTGCAGCAAGGGCGTAACACAGGCCCCCGCATCCCCCGAAGTGCGGGGGGCCCCCAATCTCCAGGGGGACCCCTCAGCACTGCTCTTCGGCCGGGGAGCTCCTGACAGAGTTGAATTATCGTTACGCCACTGGTCTGAGGTGAATATATTAAAGAAGCTGGGTGCTAGCACGCATCCTTGTTTTAAATCGATGTACGTTGGTTTCCTCGCTGTGGTTTTTTCACCATTTCCTAGCTTTATCTTGACCCAAGTCGCTGAATACAGGTTAACTATAACCCATAATAATCGTGGAGGGATGCCCATTTTGCCATCTTTTGCCACAGAACATCTCTGGGTACCATGCCAAACGCTGATTTGAAATCAACAAAACACGTGTATAGCTTGGTGGATTTCCACTGCACTTTTTCGACTAGGAGATTGGGGGCTAAGAGGTTGCACATAGTGCTTGTATCGGGTCTAAAACCCATTTGGGAAATTGGCAGAATCTCGTTGGAGGTTACCGAGTCTTCGAGCTCTATTAGAAGATTTGACACATATATTTTACCTTCTTGTCTATGAGCACGATTAATCTGTAGTTCGCCGGATCTGATCTGGAGCCAGCTTTAAATATTGGGTGGAGAACACTCATTCTCCATGATGCAGGTATGATTTTTGACTGGTAGGCGTAGTTGAACAGTGGTGTGAAATATTCTGCCCAAAAAGATTTGTCTTGTTTGAAGAGCTCGTTTGGCAGGCCGTTTGAACCTGGTGCTCCGCTAGATCTAAGTTTTTTTATTACAGTTTCAACTTGGTTATCTCGAATCCAGTTGTCCTCAGATGCGATTTCTGCATGCTCGATTTCCGGTTGAGGCAGGGCGCAGTCGGTTTCTGTTTGATGCAAGGCAAGCTGGTCTTTGGGGTTTTTGGTACCCTTGTGATCTATTTTTTGTGGTCATTTATCAAGCTTTGTTAGCTGGTAGATTTCCCTATTTACGTTCTTGTTATTGTGGTTTAAACAGGCTTTCCAGTCTGCCTCTAAGATGTTTGCATTATGGTGGCGGAAGCAGCCGTTTGCTATGTCATTTATTTCTGCCCAGAACTTATTGTTGTTATTCAATTGTCTGCAGCAGCTTTAGCCAAGTTTTTGTTTGGTGTGCTTTCTTTGCGGTCCATACTTCCCATTTATATTTTTGCCTTAAATGACGTATTTACTGATTTGCACCTTCTCTCGATGTATGGGCATTTCCGAGTAGTTTTCTTATTTCCTGATTTTGTGCCCTTTTTTTGCCTGCTAACGAGCTAACAAACTCTGGTATTGCTGTCCTGCATTTGTTTTCATAGGGCTTATTCCGTGCTGGAAATTTCAAGATTAACGTCGTAATCATATTTTCCCAGTTTGTCCATGTCTGATTAGTAGGTTTTGCTGGTGTTTTTGCCGTTAAATTTTTGATGAAAGTCATTAATTCGCTGTCGTTATTGCCGTTCCTCACAAGCCTTTTTAGGTTATATGGGCTAGGGACTTCCAACAGATCATTACTTCTGGCTGCCCTTGCAGTGTGGATAAGCAGATCAATTGCCTGAAGGCTATAATAGCTCTCCAGTTTGTGAATGATTTGGTAACTGGAGGTCATTTGTAGTATTTCTATGTCCACTATTGTGTAATCTAGGACGGAGTTTGCATTCTTGGATATTTTGGTCGGTGCAGCTGGTTGATCTTGTGGGAGTCGTCCATTTAAAGTAAGCATCCCTATTTCGGCTAATGATAGGGCACAAAGGTTACCATAACGATCTTTTTTGTGGTGATTTGTAATTAGCGAAAAGGTATTTTTTTCCTTTAAATTTGTTTTGTAATTTGTTTTGACCCGGGTCCTCTGATAATAAAAACATGTTGAAATCGCCAGACAGCACAATTCCTGCTTGAGGGAAGGTAGATTGTAGTTTGGCTGTTAAAGTCTCAATTTTCTAAATTTTTGCTTTTGTTCCTGGATGAATGTACACATTGCATATTAGTAGTGATTTTTTTCCTGTGTATGCATGTATGTATTGGAAGGGTGTTGTAATACCGAGATTTTGATGCATTGGAGCCAGGTTTGTCCTATGTCAATCGATTCAGATAACCAAGGTATAGTGGTGTTTAAGTACATTGATAGGCCACCAGATGCTCTACCTGATGCTTTTCCCTTGGTGGCGTACAGATGATATTCTTCAAAATCGTTGAGCTACCAAGGGCTGAGCATAGGAATAACTTTCTAAGACCTATGCTGAGTCCTATCATGTGTTAGTGGCCTTATTGCCAGTGGAGACCTACATTTGCCCCTAACAATAATCCACTTTCCAACATTTATTGCTCAGGGGTGGGGATGAGGACTTGTGTTTAAAAGTTCACCTTTCAGTAAAGTGAATAAAGATTCTAAAAATCCTCTAAATTGCCCTAGAGCAAAATATTTGAGTTTGATTTTTGGAATTTGGACTAAACTGTCTTTAATCCATTGTTTTGATTTTTCCACATTGTTCTAAGTCTGTTGTGCCTAGTTGTTGTGACCCAAAACTAGGGAACCATGGAGCTGGACTTGGCTAAACTGTCACAGTTCAAGATAGCTGATCAGTGTAGGCTTAGGTGGCTGCCTGCTTCCAACAGGATTAGGAAGGCAGGGTTACTTAAGTCACTACAGGTCTTGGCTGGGGTAGCTGAGGATATTCAAGGGGGATGGAGAGTGTTCCCCCAACCTCACCCAAGAGGGGGGTAAGGATGGTCCCTCTTCCATTATCTCTAATGTTAGCCCTATGAATCCGGATGGTGGGAGTGGGGAAGGGTCCATTACTCAGTACCCACCACTGTCCCTTCCAGAGAGACAGCTTGAGGCTCAATTAGCTTTGATTGCCTTGGAGAAGGAGAAATCGGAATTGGCTGAGAAGAGATGGGAGAGGGATGAGGCGTTCACAAGAAATAGTGGCATTGAAAATGTTGAAGGTTTTGAGATGTCCAGGGGAAGTGCATTGACAGTTGGCTAGTAGCTTTTGAGAGGGCCCTTGAAATGAGTAGGGTCCACTCTACGTATTGGGATACACTCCTATGGGAGCTGATTCCAGTAGCTGAGAGGGATAGGCTCCTGACCCTGAAGGGAGAGGATGCAGAATCATACCAGCAGATGAAGGCATGCTTAGTTAAGAGATATGGTCTGACTCCAGAGCAGTACAGGGTGAAGTTTAGAGGCACCCAGAAATTGAGTTCAAAGTCTTGGGTAGACTTTGTGGACATTTTAGTGAAGGCACTGGAAGACTGGAGTGTTGGTAACAAAGTTGACACATTGTATAATTTCTTTTTGAAAGAACATATTTTGACTCATTGTGCAGAAGAGAAATTACGCCAGTATCTAGTGGATTCTATGCTTACAGACCCCAGAGAGCAGGGGGAAGCAGCTGATGAGTGGGTGACAACCCGGGTTTCCATTCAGCACCAGGGAAGTGACCAGAAGAAAGGGTGACAGGTCCCTCTTCAAGGTAAAGCCCCAGGGAAGGAAGGTCAAAACCAGAAAGAGTCCTCTAAAGACCCACAAAAACCTGCACAAGGAGGGGTGTGCCCGAGCCAACCCAAATTCAAAGGGAGGGGGTTTCAGGGAAAGAATAGTAGGTTCTTTGACCCCTCAAAAGTGGGCAAGTGCTATGACTGTAACCAGCCAGGGCACAAACAGGGAGATGCTGTCTGTGCTAAGAACTCCCCTCTAAGGGGCCATCCACAGGGATTGCCAGTGTCAGTGTAGGGGTGGAGAGTGGTGCCCCAGAGAGAGGTAGTCAGGTGGTGGAAGCAACCTTAGTGTCCCTGGGTGGGGTGAATATTGCAAACCTTGCTGCCTTACCTCAAAACATGGACATGTACAAGGAGAGGCCTAAAGTGAATGGAACTGAGGTTGAGGCTATCAGATACACAGGGGCTAGTGTAACTATGGTCCTGGATGAGCTGGTGCCTCTAGAGAGGTTGTTACCTGGTGAGTTTCACCAGATGACGTAGGCAGACAGCACTACCAAACTCCATCCTATGGCTGTGGTGGATTTGGAATGGGGAGGTGTGACAGGCCCTATGAAGGTAGCTGTGTAAAGGGTGCTCCCAGTCCAGTGTTTACTGGGCAAAGATCTTGAAGCCTCTGTGTGGTCAAAGGTGGAGAGAGTACTCCATATGAAAATATTGGAGGTCCCTGGGTGGGTATGTGCTGTGACTAGGGGTGGGCGAGATTTCCGTTCCGATCGCGGAAATTGCGACATTTCGACATTTTCGCGTTCCGCGCGGAACGCGAAAATGTCGAAACTTCCGCGATCCATGACCGGAACAGACATATGCAGGACAGGATTCATTCTGGCACAATGCTCCTGTCACAAAAATTAAACCTCAACAGGAAGCACTTACAGATATAAATAAAGCAGCTGCCCGAGTTGGAGCTCAAATTCAGTAACGTATTAATCAGCACAAAACATTCGGGAGTAACTAGGTCGAGGCTGGGCAGGTGTGCTTTTCTCCCCACATCTACCGTCAAAAATTAGCTGTGATCCTCGATGGAGCTCTGTGCATCCATGACTTTCTCGAGCTCAACCCCCGTGTAACTCCTGACGCCAGGAGGTTCTGTCTCCTCATCTGCTGCTCTGATCGGACTCTGGCACTTTATAAACAAGCGGCATGTGAACTGCATGGAAGCCCCGCCACACACACCAGCGGTGGAAATCGTCTTCCCGCCCTTTCCCCCACGATGATGGACAGCTGACTCACGGAACCCCGGGGCCCGTCGGCGCCGTGGCAACGTTAAAGACACACATGGTCACTGTAGACAACTCTTCTGGCCCTTTACGCAGTTGTAGTGTAGGAAAAGCACTATACATTTACCCAACGAGGTAGCACTTACTGATTAGCCAGTAGAAAGTACTCCGAGTCCAGTTTAAAAGGGTGGGGATGGACATTGTTGGTCCCTTGGACCCACCTACTGCATCAGGGAATAGGTATATCTTAGTGGTAGTGGACCATGCCACTAGGTACCCTGAAGCAATCCCTCTTAGAACCATTGATGCTCCTGCAGTGGCTAGAGCACTGCTTGGTATGTTCACTAGAGTCGGCTTTTCATAAGAGGTGCTATCAGATAGGGGCATGAACTTCCTGTCCTGCTATCTGACTGCTATGTGGGATGAGTGTGGTATCAACTACAAGTTCACCACACCCTATCACCCACAAGCAAATGGTCTTGTTGAGAGAGTCAACAAAACCCTGAAGGGCATGATGAATGGGTTGTCAGAGAAACCCAGGAGGAGATGGAATGTTCTCCTCCCATGCTTGCTGCTTGCCTACAGAGAGGTGCCATAGAAAGGGGTTGGTTTCAGTCCCTTTGAGTTGTTGTTTGGACACCCCGTGAGGGGGCCATTGAGCCTGCTGAGAGAGTTTTTGGAGAAGCCTCTTAAAGAAGCAAAGGACAATGTACTTGACTATGTGCTAGGCCTGAGATGTAGAATGGCAGAGTACATGTACAAGGCAAACAGAAAACTGGAGGCCAGGCAGGAGCTCATAAAACACTGGTATGATCAAAAGGCTACTATGCCTGAGTATACTCCAGGACAAATAGTATGGGTGTTGGAGTCTGTAGCTCCCTCGGCCCTCCATGACAAGTGGACCCTATGCAATCTTGGAAAATAAGGGTGAGGTTACCTATTTGGTTGACCTTGGCACCCCAAGAACCCTCATAGGGTCCTGCATGTGAGTAGATTGTAACCCCACCATGACAGGGCAGACATGACCATGATCACTGATGAGGGTGTGAGGAAAGTGAGCCTGTGCCTGACCTCCTCTCCACTAATGTGTAAGATGGGTCAGTGGAGAGAGTTGTGATCTCTCCCATGTTGACAGACCTGCAGCACAGAGACTATAAGCAAGTGCTCGAGCAGTTTGCTGGTCTGTTCTCTTTGACCTCAAGCATCACTGAGTGGTGTGTGCACCACATTGACACTGGTGACAGCCTACCTGTCAAAAATAAATTGTACAGGTTGTCTGACCATGTCAGAGCCAGCATTAAAGCTGAGGTTGCTAAGATGCTGGAACTTGGGGTAATTGAACCGTCTGAGAGTCCATGGGCCAGTCCAGTGGTGCTGGTACCTAAACCTAATCCTCAGGGGGGACCCAAGGAGTTAAGGTTATGTGTGGACTACAGAGGATTGGATGCCATTACAAAGACTGACACTCACCCTAGACCTAGAGCTGATGAGCTCATTGATAGGTTAGGGGCTACTAAGTACCTGAGTACTTTTGATTTGACTTCAGGTTACTGGCAGATTGCCCTAACTGATGGAACAACGGAGAGGTCAGCATTCTCCACACCAGAGGGACAATATCAGTTCAAGGTAATGCCCTCTGGCTTAAAGAATGCACTTGCCACCTTCCAAAGGTTGGTAAACAGGGTCTTGTCTGGGTTGGAAAAGTTCAGTGCAGCTTACCTGGATGATATAGCTGTATACAGTTCTACCTGGGGTGATCACTTAAGCCACCTAAGGGAAGTGCCTCAGGCCATGCAGCAGGCAGGCCTGACTATTAAGGCAAGCAAGTGCAAAATAGGGCAGAGTTATGTGGTGTACCTGGGCCACCTGGTAGGTGAGGGCCATGCACAGCCTCTCCAAGCTAAAATCCAAACTATTTTGGATTGGACAGCTCCTGTTACCCAAACTCAGGTCAGGGCATTCCTTGGACTGACAGGGTATTATAGAAGGTTTGTTCAAAATGATGGGACCATTGTGCCGCCCCTAACAGAACTCTCTTCTAAAAAGAGGCCCAAGAAGGTGATTTGGAGCCCAGAGTGTCAGAAGGCTTTTGACACTCTGAAAGCTGCCATATGTTCAGCACCAGTGCTACTAGCCCTGGACTACACAAAGAAATGTGTGATTCAGACAGATGCTTAAGAGCAAGGGATTGGGGTAATGTTGTCACAGCTAAATGAAGGGGGCCTTGATCAGCCAGTTGCCTTTATTAGCAGGAGACTTTTTCCCAGATAGCAGAGGTGGAGTGCCATTGAGAGAAAGGCTTTTGCTGTGGTTTGTTCCCTGAAAAAGTTGAGACCATATTTGTTTGGGACTCACTTTCGTGTTCATACTGACCACAGGCCTCTCATATGACTCATGCAGATGAGAGGGGAGAATCCCAAGCTGTTGGTGGTCCATTTCCCTAAAGGGCATGGATTTTACAGTGGAACACAGACCTGGGGTTGCCCATGCAAATGCGGATGGACTTTTCAGGTTTTTCCACTTAGCTGATGAGGACTACCAGAATGTAGGCTAGTAACCCATCACCTTTCGTTTGGGGAGCTATGTTGCAAAGTCATCCTGTGCCCTGGGCTCCGCCTAACCAGGCCCAGGGCTAATGCAATGCTGAAAGACACACATTTAGAATACAGTGAAATCACCTACCTACACTAGGATACACTATGGTATGGGGTACCCCTGTGATTGGCATGACCTACCCCCAATGCCCTGGTGCATATTATGGCAGGGGGATTGAAACTACCTATCAGCCCCTAGTATAAATAGGGCATGGCAGTTTGGAGGCCAGCAGCTTTTCTGCAATTGCATGTGTGCACTGCTGAAGCCTGCAGTGAGTTTCAAAAGTGGCCCTGGGTGGCAGGACTGCTTTTAAAAAGTAAATTGTGCTAAAACTCAACTTTGGGGTTGGGGCACCCATAAATGGATAACCTACAATGTTTTGGCATATGAGTAACCCCCAGGGTCTCCCCTAGGTGACCTAGGGTGGGGGTCCTTTAGATATAAGACAGGTACTTATAACATATATTTTTGTAAGTCCAGGTGCTGGAAAAATGGCCCAAGTCATTTTTCCTATTGCAAATCCCCTGCTACATAGGTTAACGTGGTAGGAAGTTATTTATTAATAACTCTTGATAGGGTAGGGCTAGAAGTCCAATTCAAAGATTTCACGGAATGGTATTGGTAAACTCAAGAATATGGTATTGTTGAATTTCTCCTAAAGTGTACATAAAAAAGTTATAAGACTTTCTTGTTTGTAAGTCCAGATTCAGCCTTCCAGTGGTCTGTCCTGATTGGTCAGTGTTAAGTGGATTAGCCAGGCTGCCTTGAAGAGGTGATAAAGAGCCCCTGGGGTTAACCAGCTGTGCTGGGAGGGCAGTGTGCTACTACACAGGAATGCAATGGCAGGAGAGGAGTCATAAACCATGGTCTTCAAAGGGAAGAGGAGGCCTTAGTGTAATTTACAACTCTAAACTCTTCACCTCAGCTAGAGCCAGGCATATGGAAGGAATGCACAGATGCAATGGGGAGTGTTTAGTGAAAGTAAGCCATCCTAGGGGTGTGTTTAGCCAGCTCATACCTCCCTGCTGGAAAATCTGCCATATTGAATTTGGAGGATTTGGTGCACTCTGGGACAACATAATGCCACACTCTACAGGATGTGGTCATATTTTTGGGAAGTTCAATTGGTCAGCAGTGACCCAGAGAACTGGGAATAAGTATCTGAGAGGGTCAGAGCCTCTCCGATCTGCTGCTTGAAACTTAAGGAAGGAGACGTTGCCATGCTGATAAGTTGGGGGTGCAAAGTTCTAAAGCCTGTCCTCTGAAGACTGTACCAGCTGAAACTACAGCCCTATGGATTACCTTGCTGCAAAAGAACTAAAGAGTGGACTCCCAGTAGGCTACAGGTTAACAGAGCTCACCTGGACCATCACCGCCAAGGATCCTCAACCTTGAGAACACCAGTGGATTTGTAAGGGTTTTGTCCAAGTGGATTGTGGGAACTGAAGTCCTCAACTTTCAAGGACCATCTTGGAGGTTCCAGACCCTTGGAGTGAGTTTGAGACACTTTGGGACCCCTGGAGGAACTTCAGGAAGGAGTTCAAGAAGTTTGTAGAACTTTGGAGCAACTTTGAAAAAAATCTCCATAGAGGGACCGACTCAACCTGGCAAGCCAAGCCGCCTGCCTTCAACCGAGAGCCGGCCAAGCCATCCAGGTTCGTCCCGCTAAAAGCTCTGCAGGTCCAACTTCCAGAGTTTGACCGGGAGTAAAAGAAATCCAAGGCCGGTGAACCCTCACTAAATCCGGCCTGGTGAAGAGCATCGAGGGACCCCAAGAGAAAAAGCTCCGAAAACGTTTCTAAGGCCGAACGAAGAAAAGCTGACCGGGAGCAACCGCGAAAGCTAAGCCACCTGCCTTCAACCGCATGTCAGTCTGGATCCTGGGTTTGCCCTGCTGAAACACTCCGGAGGTTGGACTTCCATAAGTTTGACCGGGAGCTCATTGCAAGGCTATCCGGCGAACCCTCACCGAATACGGACTTGCTGAGAGCTTCGAGGGACCCCGGGAAGAAAAGCTCCAGAAAAGTTTCTAAGTCCGAAGGTAAAAACTGTGACCAGAACCTACTGCGAGTGGTAGCCCCTCAGGGCTCCATCGCGGTCTGCCTGAAACTTTGACTTGGAGCCGGTCTATCGCGACCCGATATCCAAATAGGTTTCTAAGGGTAACATGCATCAATGTAGGCTTTTGCGATTCCTTAATTGTGATTATTAAGGAATCGCAATTAAGGAATTGCAAAAGCCTATGCATGTATGAACATTCCTTAATTGCGACTCGCACATTGCGACTCGCAATTTAAGGAATGCCTTCCCATTCATTCCTATGGGCCTACAGGCCCATAGGAATGAATGGGAGATTGCATGCGCAATTTGCGAGTACCAATAGGTACTCGCAAATTGCACATGCAATTTCAACGGTGCAAGGGTGTCATAAGGACACACTGATGCACCCTGAAATTGAACAGTGCACACATGTTGCGCACACACATGCCCCAAGGGCATGTGTGTATGTAACGTACAACTTACAACTTTGAAGAATGCACTTTAGTGCACTTTTCAACGTTTTTGCAAATTGCCATCAAGTTCAAATTGATGGTAATTTGCGTCACCTATTAGCAAAATCGCTATTTGTGATTTCATCATGCATTGCATGTAAGGAATCACAATTTGCGATTCCTTAAATGCAATCGCAATTTAAGAAATGGCAATATATTGTGAATCCTTAAATTGCGAGAGCCTTTCAGTTTCATGCATCGCAAAAGCCCTTTTTGCGGGCGCAAACGGCCGATTTTTGTGAATCGCTATATAATGCTAAATCTTTGAAAATTCATATCTCCGGTACCCTACATTGGATTTTTGTCGGTTTGGTGGCATTTCAATGATAAAAATAGTTCCTATTTTTATAAATTGATGTTGGATTTTTGTTATGTGTTGTGTCTTAATTATTTACTGAATTGGTGTTTTTTTAATTGCTTTACATACCTGTCTTTGAAGTTAAGCCTGCCTGCTCGCAGCCAAGCTACCAATAGTTGAGCATAGGAATAATCTTCTAAGACCTATGCTGAGTCCAATCATGTGTTAGTGGCCCTATTGCCAGTGGCAGACCTACATTTGCCCCTATCACTAATCCACTTTCCAACACCCATGTTTCCTGGAAGAGTAAGATATCACATTTTCTTATAAAATTTAAGAGGTCTGTGTCTTCTGTTTTGTTGTCGATGCCATTGATGTTCCAAGAGCACAATTGTAAGTTATTTACTCATGCCTCACTTGTTTCAGGCTCTATGCCCCAAGTAGTTGAAATTTGAACTTTACTGTTTTGACAAGCTGTTCCTAGTGCTGCCTGGTGGGTGATGCGTAGATTGGGCCAGCTACCCAGGGCGCTGTCGGTGGGTCCTGCCGCCCCATGGAGTAATGCACTGGCTATTGCCATTCTGAGTACTATTGTTGGCCATAGTGGGCCAGGACACTGTTCTGTATCGATTGATTTTATTTCGATTTCCCATTTCGCCAGAAATCCGTCATAACTTTTGACTCAGTCTATGTTACCACCGTCATTTCTCTCCCTTTTGCACCTGGGATTAGTACAATTTCAATGTGATTCGTACTTAAATATTTAATGTTTCAATTGTACTGAATTTCCAGGTGAGTAATTTTTGTTACACCGTTTTCTGTTTTTCGAGTCTCAATTTGCTCGCCTAGTGTGGGAGATGTAATAGCTTGATTTCCCGATGGTTGTGTCGATTTAGGCCGTGAATTTCCTTCGGCCATGTTTTTTCTGTATTGGGTATTAGGTGCTTTGGCGAAGGTTTGAGATGTACTTGTTTCGCCGTTTGCTGTAAGTAATGAATCTGCATTAATTGCCCATGGTCGAGTCGTTTTAGGAGTTGGATTAGTTTCAGCCATACTTTTTCTATTGGGAATATTTGCTTGTTTAGTGAAGTATTGGGTTATGCTTGTGACCATCTTATTTCTGCTGTTAGTTAGGGAAGGATGATACTATATAGGCTTTATCGCTGCTTGCCTTTGCAGATGTTGAGTCTAACGGGAGTGTGGACTTTCCACAGTGATCGGCTTGAGGTCTAGATTCAGACTTATTTCTGGGGGGACTTGCGTTGGCCATGGTTCCCCTCAACTCGTATTCAATGTCTGCCTCCTGCATGTTTGTGCCTGGACCAGGTGTAGTGGGTACTTGTTGTGCCTGATTTTGACAAGTCTTTACTATAGCTTGACTCTTATTCTGTTTGTTGAGCCTTATTTTTCTTAGGCGTTTGCGTTCCCTTTTAGTTAATGGTTCGCTGGGTGTTTGTTGCTGCGGGGTTAAAACTGCTACATCAAGTGGCAAAACGCCATGTTGTGACATGACTGTCTTGATCGATATTTCTGGCTCAGTGCCATTCATGTGCAGAACTCTTTGTCTGCCATCAGTTTCCTACACGCATTCCAAAGTGTCTGACGAAGTAGTGAGATTCTGTTGGCAAGAATCTGTTTTGCTAGAGCCTGGTTCGATAGGGGCGATTACTGTGCTGGCTGATCCAACGCTATTCTTAGGACAATTTACCACCTCCAGAATATCTGTTAAAATCGCCGGGATAATCTTAAATTGGTGCATGGTGCTGATATGTTCATTCATGATATGTTGTATGAGGGTCTTTTTGCCCCCTCTCTATTATGGAATTTAGGTCTTGTATTTGTTTCTCTATGCCGGAAACATGAAACACAAGGGCTTGCAGAAGGTCAATTTGCAACTCTAATTTTTACAAGTGCTGAAATAATACAAGTGCTGAAATAATGCAGAAAAAATTGTTTCCATAATGTAAATGAAAGGGGTCCATAATGGAGCTTCATGGGGTGACCAATGGTCAGCCAGGTGGGCATCCATTTGCTGACTTGGGGGGGTACCGTCCCTGGTGTTGTCCATAAGGTTCTCTGTAATGTCCTCCACAGGGCCAGGACTTACTTGAATGTTAGGACCAGACCCTGGGCAGGACTTTATAGGAGAAAGTAAGATGTTATAGTCATGCTGCTGCCCTGTAAATGATTGTGCTTTAGGCGCTGGAGTTTCTTCCTTGTGGGCATCCTGTGTTGGCCCAAGCAAACTTATTAAGATTTCCTGCATTTCTGGTACCGATGTTATTGAGGCCTCTAAATGATATCTTACAGCATTATCATCTTCTATTACTACAAAGTGTTTATCCGTATTGACCCTGGACCGAGTCGGTGTTTGACTTTCACATGATTTAGCCCCCGGCTTGGGGGGAGGAGTTGATAAAACTCTCTCGATTTGGTGTGTTGGCACTAGGCCTGGGCAAAAATTTCGTTCCGTTCGCGGAAATTGCGATAATTTGACATTTTTGCGTTCCGCGGAGAGCGCGAAAATGTCAAAAATTCCGGTTTCCGCAGCTCGGCGATAATTTGTTTCTTGCTCGCGCTGTAAAATGATACATTCTCGCGCGCGCGCGATCGCCTTACCTGAATCCCTGCGTTCGCCGACAAGTTTTCTTGATCCGGTCGCGTTCTCCATGAGATGTTGTATTGTTTTTAGCCATTTGCGCTGTCTCGCGACAGTTCGCGCCCGCAGTGACGTCATGCGTCGCGCGATCACGTCTTTCTTCTCGCGATCATGCACCGCGAGAACAACTCAAAACAAGATGGCCGCGCCCGCAAGCAACCACATGGGTAAGTTGGCGACCCGCAACCATGCAGAAAATCTCGCGAACATGCCGGAAAAAAACTTCCGCATCTTCGCGATATTTCTGCTTGTTTGCGATAATTTTAAACATTCTCGCGATAATTTGCGAAGGTTAATTCCGCAAATTCCGCCCACCCCTAGTTGGCACTGGTGATGCTTCTAGTGCCGTTTCGCTTGCTTGTGATTGTAATATTTGTGATAATTCATTTGTATTTGCACAGATTTGTGCTATCACAGTTACTTGGTTGCCAGACATTTTCGGGATCTTTGGGGTGCTGAAGCTCTCCTCTGACAGATTGTCGATCTGTGCAAGCGGTTTGTGTGATGTGAATATCATTGGCGATGGCCTTCTTGTTGTGCAATCCTGAGTTCGGAGCCCTGGAGAGATTAGAAAGTCTGTGATTTTTGGTGTTCTGCCTACTGGTTGATTTGTTGACATTGATGAAAAGTCGGTTGGTTGATCCGAATTTATCTCTAGTTGGATCTCTTCCGTCAATAAATCTGTGAATCCCTTACTGGTCTTGCGAGTCTTCCTTATGTTTGGGCAAGCTTTTCTCTTCGGCTTTACTTCTTCTCTGGTTCTTCCTGATCTCATATTTGATTTTCTATCTGAGGGGGTGCCCTGGGCACTCGTGCTTCCTTCACTTCTCGGTTCACGGTTCAGGATTCACTGCAACTGGATCCGCTTTCCACTCAAATAATTCCTACTTAGGGCTTCTCCGGAGAGCTGGCAGGCTGCTTGAGAGACTCGCTGCCTGGTTCCTTGTGCTTTTCCTTGCTTTCCTTGTTAATACTGCACACTGCATGCTAGTTTTATGCACTGAATTTGCGCAGGTTTTACACAGGTTTGCCTATCCCCCCAAGTGTTCACTGTGACTCACTGTGGCTCTGCCCCTCGCTTTTCTTCCTCTGCCTTCCATCCCCTGGCTCTGAAAACACACTATGACAGGTCATCACTGGGAGCTCAGCTTATTATACCTGTGGCCTGTCCATGGCCTATCTGTGGCTCAGAACTCCAAATGTTTTTTGTGCTTCAGCGGTGAGAGTTAGTGGGAATGGGGGCTGAGGGGTGAGGGAGGGAAGTGGGCAGAACGGGAAGGAAGCGGGCGACATGAGTAAAAAAATCAGCTGGTGGGAGCATGCAGGAGGAGGGCACTCTGACGAGCCGCAAGCCAAGGCCAAACTAATTGGGCCGCTTCTGCGGACTCGTCAGGCTCACACGCAGCGGCCGCCACAAATGGCAGCCGCGCTCGCTACCTGACCATAAGCCTGCTTACCACGCTCAAGCATTCAGATGTGCCTTTGCTATCGCCATAGATTTCGGCGGCGTTTCAGCGGATTTTCAGCAGTCCTTTCGGCAGTCCTCTGCTCTGCACTGCCAGGAGACGATGCGACAAAACGCAATTCAGCGTATAGACCAAGTGGCTCTCCTCTCAGTTTCAATTAGAGGGTATGTTCAGTATATCTTCCTACTTGTTGCTGCTCCATGGCCTTCATTCAGCTACCTCTCCAAGTCAGGGTAGGCCACTGCCTGAATGCACAGCAACCGCCGCACCTGCTTTATTATTGCGTGGCCCTTTCAAGTTTTTCCAAAGCTGTGATTTTTTTTGAGAATGAAGGCTGCGGTGTCTAGGGACCTCCTGCTGTGCAGTGGCCTGACAGATCTTCTTCATGTAATAGGATTAAGCTGTTTATTAGTAAAACCTTTCTTCAAAGGGCAATAAATAAAAAGTACATTTTTAAAAAGATATGTATAATTGCCAACAATTGAGAATGTTGCTGAATGACAATTGTTCTCACTCATCAAGCTTAACAAAAAAAATCCAATCTATTTTACTGTAAATACATGATAGATTTTTGAGTTGGACATCTGTTACCTTCCTTTTTCATTTTGAAGCTTGTTTTATTGTTTTCAGACGAGATTGACATAGAACACCGTGAATTATTCATAGAGCTGCTTTACAATGTAATCTACAGAGAGAGAATGAACCGAAAAGAACATCAACCATAAACCTATAGCCAAATAAACTGGAGTGTCAAACTGCGGTATGCTCCATCAATTATGCTGTAATGCAACCAATGGTCATACTGGATCAGGGGGAGGGGCAACATAAAGCCCTGACATTGAAGTACTGGGTATTTTAGACCCAGCGGTGCAGGGGCACACACCCTATGACTTCTGGGTTCACCCTGTTCCAGACCTACAGAAACACAGAGTCTTCTGGGTGAAGTCAAAGATTCGTTTATTGGCTGCAGACCAATGAAAGGTATCCTAGAAGTACAACAGCGTGTATGTTCTCAGGAGACTGCTGAAAATCATAGGAACGGGCTTCTCCTTAAGTACAAAATATCATGCTCCAGGCACACATTCCTTGGTTTACGATATGGCCATTACAAGGATACATTACAAACGAAAAAGCAGAGTCATGATGACCATCCCACATTCCAGTTCGGCCAGCCCACAATGATTTACACAGTAAGGTTCAGATCCCACATTTGATGTCAATAGACCCCCCAATAAACATGAGCATCTCCTGTTTTGGGAAACAAGTCATAAAGCAGGAACAAGCAGGTGTGGAAGAGATTAGCCGGGGGTTTGTATAGAATGAAAGGGTTTTATGACGGGTCAAGCCCTGATGCTAATCACAGGTGGACGGAGGAAGGGGAGCTCGTGAGACCGGTTTGACCTGGGGCAGCAGAGCCAGCTGCCCAGGTCACAGAGAAGTCAAAGGAGAAGCCCATGTACTGTGAGGCCCGTATTTACTCCATTATAGCCTATGTGAGGGCAATGACAAGATGGCCACTGCTTCCAAAATGGAACCCGCGTAGTGAAGCAGAATAACGTGTACACAGTGCATTCATAGCTAGAACGATATATAAAGCACTCGTACATGCCGCATTTACCATTTGCGGTTTGCTAATACCAAGATAGACAGGGGTAGGGCCCTGTCCCCTACGCGGTCCCGAATAATAAAGTACGACAGACCCTCCTTTTGCCCTTACATATGCAATCACTATACTCATCTTAATCCGAGTCTAGGTCAATATTCACAAAGTCATGGAGATGTTGCTGTAGCATCATCCTATTACTTAGTTCATCCCTCGATACAGGTTTCCTTACACATAAGGTAGCACAGAGGCCACATATCGCAGGAGCACACTGTATGCACAGACAGAACAGGAAAAGAATGGCTAAGATCATTCCAATGACCATCAGAACTTTCCAACCCCAGGCAGATATCAATTCCCAGAACCACCCCACCAGTGACCAATCTCCCTTATCCACGTGTATGGATTCAGATATTTTATGGAGTTTGGAGATGGCTTGATACACTGTTGGAGCATTATCTGGTATGAAAATGCAGCAACTGGATTGGATGACCTTGCATACCCCACCGCGGTCTGCAAGAATAACGTCTAGAACCATGCGGTTCTGCAGAGTCATGAGGCGATCCGCTTGGAGCTCAGCTGTCAGATTACTAAGGGCACCAGCCGTTACATTGACAGTGGATTCAACCACACGAGTCAGTTGTCTCAGGTTCCTACTATTGACCATAGGTCCCCAAAACGGCAGGAAACCCAAGAAGAAGTCTACCGCTTCCTGACCGGCAGTATCCTCCTTACTAATCACACCTCTCACAACACTGGTCTTGTGATAGTCAGAGGCAGCAGTAAATGTCGGCGGTAGCAAGTTCGCAATATAACATGTGCCCGAGAAATCAGGGGGCAGCCATGTATATGCTCGGTCATTACAGATGAAATATGTGCCCTTGGCAGCCAAAAACGCAGGGGAAAACTGTGACGGGAAAGTGTACGTTTCAGTACAGTCACTTCTTCCCAGTTGAGCTCTAGGATTCTGACCATTACCCTGTAAGCAGAACCGACCCATGTGGGGTACGACCCAGATTGGAGATGAGATTTTTCGCTGTCTTTCACCCAGACTAATACTATACCCCGTCGCGTTCCATCCTACATAAGGTCTCAACTCTTCTTTGGGAATGGATGAGTATGCATCGATATCCCTACTCATATCGGCAACTCCTTTTATCAAAGCCTTATTATTGGTGATAGGTCTGATGGAACGCGGTTGGCGAGGGGAATATGTATCTAGAGCATAGAGAAACATGGTCTGGAATGCCCATGACGATCCATTGTAACTATACGGCAGCACCAGGTAGGGAATACCCTTGTTAATGGTATGTGGCATTAACCCACACACCCAGCAATTGGTCGTATTCATTACTAGTTGGTGCTGGTGCAAGAGCTGGATAAACGAGTTATTTACGAACTCCGATCGTCTGGTCTGTTCGTGCTCAGGCAAAGGGTGAAAAGAGTGAGAGGAGGCAGTAGAAAGAGGTATAGGCTGTTCAGTGGGTTCAATGGGCTTTTGAGCGGAGAAAAACACAAATCCTACAATAAACATTATTATGCTACACAGTGTAAAAAGGCACAAAAAGACAAAACATTTACTTTTTACAATTCTACACATCCTTGCGTTAAAGTTCATTTCCTCAATCGGTCTCTCCATCTTAAAAAACTCCATCCTCTACTCTGGCCGCTCGCGGCGGGTGAGTTTCTTCTGCTAAGGAGTACGCCTGTCAGTCCAGGGAAACGCCCTAGACCAACCAGAACCGTTGACCTAGCGTCTTCGGCCTGTACCCCAAAGTCTTGGCACCGCGACCCTGCGACAGAACCCGGATGGTGGTTCGAAAAACAAAAATCAAGAAAGTCCTTCAGATGGGAGAGCAAAAAATGTTAAAAAGGAAATAGTGAGGAAATCTTTATTTGTCCATGGGCCTAGGTCTCAAATTATAGCGGAGACGGCCAGGTGCTGTTTGGTCTTGAAACAAAAGTTCAGGCTCAGAGGTGTCCAGTCGATTTGATGGTGGCACAGCTTCCTGCAGAATATTGTCACTCTCTTGGTCTGAAACTGTGTCTTTTATGCGTGCGTCACTGAATGGTACAAAACGAGGTACAGTGTCCGTCTCAAAGTCGGCGATACCCTCCTTGACCCACTGGTCATATGGCAGAGGCAAGGGGACTACTTTGCAGTGGGTACCATGGATCCAGTGTTTCTTCCCTTTCACTCGCACTGCTGATCTTGTCGAAAGAAGAACAAGATGAGGGCCGATCCAGCGAGGCTCGTCGTTGCTCTTGCGCTGGAAATTTCGGACTAGCACCCACGTACCAGGGTTGATAGGGTGTCCAGGAGTTTCAGAGGCTTGAGGGAGAGTATCATGTACCTGTTGGTGCAAAACACGCGCATGCTCCATCCTGGATCCGTTACTCCCCGGCCGCTGAGGTTCCTGAGCGGAGGCGAGGTAGCAGAGTCTTCACCCTCCCTGAGCGTGTCACTTCGGTGCGCTGAAAACACGTTACCGCAGTTGGCAACTTCCAGCGCAGGAATTATATCACAAAACCCGCGATGCAGACATTATCTTGAACAATTCCTGAGCGACGCAACCTCTGTTTGGGCTCGCGCCTTTCAGCGTGTTACGTGAGGAAATCGACGCCGAGAAGGATCGGCGTCCTGTCTCCCTTCCAGCGCCTGGAGCACCGTAAAGAAGGATCGACGTTAGGAACCGGGTGAGAGTCCTAGAGTTTCCTTGTTTCCAGGAGTGCGTTGTATCCAGATCAAAGATTGCCGTGTTGGTGGAGTCACGCGCTTATGAATGCGCTTGGAACTATATTGTGTATTTCCCCCGGAATACTCAAGAGAACCTAGAGAGTGGGAGGGCTGGAGGGCGCTTCACAAACTCATTTACTTCAACTTCCTAACCCTGCACTTGTGACCAACACGCTCTGTCTTACCTGCCGGATTCCCTGGGCGCCGTTTCACGTCCATCGTCGTCTCCCTCCCGCCGCCGCCATCCTCAACGCGGCCGCAGTGCGGAGGGGGACTACCTTTCCCAGGATCCTTTGAAGCGGACAGGAAGCGGAACCTGAACCCGCCTCCTGTATTCTCGCGCCTGGAGGCGCTTAAAAGAAACGTGAGCCCCCGCCTCGCGGGTCCGCGCGCGGGCAGCGCCGGGCTAAGCCCGGGCAAAGGGCGGGCCGTCTGTGGCCGTCAGGGGACGGAAGAGGCCGGGCTGGGCCACCCCCCTAATTTGCCAGGCTGGATGTTGGGAGCACCAACTTGGTATTGAGTCCGAGTAACAGAACCACCCATCATCTGTTGTGGACTGGGTAGTGCCTATTGACTATTCCCCGTTTTGCCGCCACATATATGTAAGGTGTTTTTGTGTCTGATTCCCCCACTTTACCTAACTGTTGGCTCTGGACATATACTTTTGTTGTTTATTGTCCACCTGTGCAGTGCTTGTGTAGTTTTGTCTCACGGTTCGGACCTGCTTTATAAATGTCAACACGTTCTGGGAAAATTCTGAGGGGGAACGGGGGGGGTATGGCTGGATCCATGGACCAGTTTATTACCCGTGTGGCCAATGTCATTGACAAAGAAATATCCATGGCTGAGCGGCGGCTATCAGGAAACTCTTTTGGCGATAGACGTTCCTCGATCGGTCCGCTAGCTCAGATATCTACACCGGAACATGTTTTGGTTCCACTTTCCCACCCTCTTGGGCCCTCTCCTCCGGATCATCCTCGTGTAGCGGCTTTGAGAGCCAATCTAGAAGGGCTTGAAAATTTGTCAGATTCGGCACTTAATACCCAAAGCATTGTGGCCCCAGCTGTAGCAGGAAGCAAGCCAGCTACTGTTTTTGCCCATTTGGATGCCACCATTAATCCCTTAACTATACCTAGCCCGAAGTCTATCTTGGTCCAGGCGGATGTCCACCCAGCCCCTCTAAAATCTAGAAAACAGTCCACCTTACAGAGTAACAGATTTTCTAAAATTTGCAAACACAAGAGGCGGGTGGCGGTTAGGAGGGGCTTCCTTAATAAGGCATCAGGAGGCGAATCTAGTCAATTTCAGGAAGATAAAGATGATGGCTCTGCTGAGGGGAATGCAATATTTGTCACCAATACTCAAACTGGTGATAGTTTAGGCCCTCCCCCCTCTGATTCACTCCTGGCTAAAAAAATGGAGGCAATAATGAAATCTCTACTCTTGCCAGTATTAGATAAAATTAGCGGGATATCCGAACGATTAGACAAACTGGAGCAGACAACCCTGGATAATTTTTTCTCATTAAAATCTTTTATGAAAATGCATTTAAAATCTAGGGATGATAGCTTGGGTAGGGAGTCTGACAAAAAGGCGACGCCTACTGCCCGACATTCTCTAGTTTCTACAGCTGACAAACCTATAGCTCTGGAGGCAACTCATCACAACCCGATCTTTCCGGCGCCTGGTGTTGGCACTCTTAGTCCCATCGGCTTGTCCTCTAGTAAGCCGGCTGTGAAACCTAAATCCCCCAAAGCTACAGCTAACATTCTGGGGGAAAAAACTGTTTGTCCCTCGGCAGCGGCTAGCGTAGGTGAGATTACTTCCACTAGTAAAATTTTATCCCCGACCATGGAATCATCAGAGAATGCAAAAGTCCAAGGGTTGTATCCAGGCGAGGTCCCTCTCGGTGGGAGACACCCCACTATTAATCTTCCCCCTGAGTGCAAGCCCTATGTAGTCGTTTTGACAGGGGTTCCCGCCCTTAGTGCAGGCAAGAAAGAGTCCTATGTCGAATTGTTCAACAAAACCCTATTTTGGCTCAAAGAAAATAGACCGTTGCCTGAGTTCTGGGGAGGAAGGATTCTACATGTACGCAGAGTCGGCTGGATTGGCTCCAGGGATAAAGCTATCTCTGGCGATTGCATCATAGTAAATTTTGAAGATCCAAGGATCCCCAGTTTTATATGTAGTGATGCTGCTAAGGAATATAGTCCAGTAGGAAGCCTGGGCCCAATTGGTACGTGTGACCTCAGTTATTTTTATCCTTCATCTTTGCCACGGGAGTCCGGCACCCATTTGAGGGTTGGTCGGGACCGTGGATATTTTGGTGGCTGTAATTCTATACACAGCTTATTTAACAGTGGTCCTGGTTATTTGCAGGGCCACCTGAGGAATGGTTACTGACAGGTCATTCTACCCATACGTGAGTCACAAGCTGAATCATTAAGGGAGCCTTTATTGGAAAATTCACCCCCTGGAGAGTTGCAGGTGATCTCTCCAATTCCTACTTTTCCGCCTCCCTCCCCTATACTTAGGGGCTATCTACAGAGGGATATGCCTGGCGAAAATTCTCGAATTCCCCTTCAGGTGGTATCACCTGTTGGCCATGGGGATATTGTCACGGATTGTTCTCACTCTGCAGGTGCCTTGGTTTTGGGGCACGGAGGGATTTCTAACAACCCCCTGAGGGTCGTAAGCTGGAACATTGCCGGCTTAGCCCGTAATATGGGTATCCCAGACTGGAACAAATTTATCGAATCCTTTTCCATTTGTTTGTTCCAGGAAACCTGGTGCATGGACCCACAATATAAGCTTGGCTACACTACTTATTTTGTACCAGCGGTTCGTCCGAAGGGAGGCAAAGGGCGCCCCTCCGGAGGTTTGTTAATTTGGGTAAGCACTTCCTTGCGGTATTCTAGTAAAAGCATAGTCACCAATTCCCCAGATCTTTTGAGACTAACTGTAAGTTGCCCGTCTGGTGGTGGAGTGCTCGAAATATTTAATATCTATGTCAGAAGCACTAGAGGTGGTCTATCTATTTTAGCCTCATCTGGTATCGACGAGGAACTCAAGCGTTGTGGCCCAGATTCCCTTGTTTTATTAGCTGGGGATTTTAATTGCACATACGAACCACTTGCTTTGGAAGATGTGCTAGGCATTGGGGAGGATGATGCAAGGAGAGGCATCCCTCCATTGTCTATCCCCCCCATCAGAAGATGGACCCAAAATGCAATAGACCTTAATGCCTTTTGCTTGGAGCATGGTCTTAGAGCAACAAACGGTAGATCCAAATCAGACCAAATGGGGGCACATACGTTTAATAGAATAGGGCATTCCTCTAGGATCGACTACATTATGCTGAATTTTCGGCTGTGGTCTTTCCTGGTGGATATGGAGGTTCGGCCCTCTATAGATAGTGACCACAATCCTCTAATTCTGTCTCTGTCCCAACTTTGGAGGGGTGGGTCTTTCCCTCAAACCCCTCATGTTTGGAAAACAACCCATGAAGTGCGCCCCTCTAATTGTGGTAGGCGCCTGAAATGGAAAAATATTATTGATAATGAGGCTAAGATGTTGGAGGTACAATCCGTGATGGCTAACATCATGCTTTCTCTAGATTCCCCCTCATTTCCTGTGCAAGAGGCGCCTTCAATTTTTGAACAAACCATAACGGCTATAGGCGAACTATTCATAGTCCCTAAGGATGGGAAAATGGCCCACAAGAGAGGGGGCAGGAAGGGTCCTGCCGGGTGGTTTTCAGTTGCTTGTCGCCTGGCCAAACGGGAACTCTTAAGGGCAGTTAGATCTAAGATCAATGCCTTGATTTGTGCCGCAAGGGGTAACTATCGGAGGGTTTTAGCAAAGGCAAAATTAGATTGGGAAGAACAGTTTTGGTGTGACCTGAAGGCCGCAAGTCTTAGGAAGGATGCTAAGGGATTCTGGGACCTTCTTAGAAATAGAGAGAGACCTGTGGATACTCTGATCACATGCAATGTACCCGAGAGTGCGTGGGTCTCCCATTTCTCTCAGCTTTATTCTATGACCCCGGCCCAGGTTGAGAGTTCGAGTTTTTACCATTCCCATGCTCACTCTCAACCTATCGATGAGATTTTGTTTACACCCAAGGAAGTGTTTAAGGCAATCACTTCCCTTATGCCCAATAAAGCTGCTGGGCCGGACGGGATCCCAGGTGATTTGCTACGCATTAATCCTGTGGAATGGGGAATACTCATTTCCGCCCTATTGAATTCCAGTCTTGAAGGGGCATCCCTGCCGACCTCTTGGAAGGGCGCTGAGGTCGTTCCTATTTTCAAAAAAGGATGTCGTAACGACCCAGCTAATTATCGCCCAATCAGCCTGCTAGACACCTCACAAAAAGTGGCAGGAAAAGTGGTTCTGGCAAGGTTATTACAATGGGTAGAGGAAAATGACATTCTCTCGGACTTCCAGGCGGGTTTCAGAACAGGCACAGGGACGATAGAGCAATCGTTTCGCCTTCTGATGTTATACTGGAAGGTGGTTCTATTGGGCAAAGGCAGTCTGTATCTTGCCTTCATCGACCTGCGGACTGCCTTTGACCTAGTTCCCCGCAGCCAATTATGGAGTGTACTCAGCGAACAGGGTATTCCACCCTATTTGCTGAGCTTGCTGATAAATCTCCATTCGGATAATTTTGCCCAGATCAGGTGGGGAGACCAGGGTCAGAAAACAGCTCGTATTCCTGTTAATAGAGGGGTACGCCAGGGTTGTGTTCTTGCCCCCACTCTGTTCTCATTGTATGTCAACGGAGTGGTGGAGCACCTGCTTCAACATCCTGCAGATGCACCAACCTTGGCTGGTAGGAAAATACCAACCCTTCTATTCGCGGACGACACCCTCCTGATCTCCAAAACCCCGGTAGGTTTGCAGAGTCTATTAACCAACTTCAAGTCCTTCTGTGACATGAGAGGGTTAGTTATTAATACAGCGAAGACCAAGTATTTGGTCCTTAACCCCCCGAAAAGGTTGGCCAAACCACCATCCTTGGACTCTGTTACCCTCGAAAGAGTGTCAGAATTTGACTATCTTGGTATCCGCCTCTGCGACTCCATGAGCTGGAAGTGCCATCATCAAAAGATGTTGCTGACCCACAAGAGGGTGGTGGGTGCCTTGCTTAAGGAACATCGTGCCTCACCAGTGAAACCCATTGCTCCCGTTCTTGATATATATAGAGCAAGGGGGGTTAGCGCAGCTCTGTATGGGGCGGAACTCTGGGGTGTCCACAAGGTTGACCAACTGTCCCGCTCTGAAAACAAATTCCATAAAGATCTCATGGGGCTACCCTATGGCACCCCTACTCTTCCACTGCTCTTGGACATGGGTACCCGGCCAATCAGTGATCAGGCTAGGCTCCGCCCTCTTCTTCTATGGGCGCGTATATGGAGAACACCTGAACTGTCTAGTTATGCGGATGGCCTTAACGAGGTGTTGGGGTTAACAGGCTGGCCCAAGATCTTTTGGCTGAGGGAGGTTAAGCGTCTCCTCGTTTGCCTAGGTCTTGGCGAGGCCTGGTCTGATAGAACTGCTCCCCCTAAGTCCGAGTTAAAAAAGATTTACTGGAATTGGGTGGCGGGTAATAGAAGCAGTAATGCTAATTTGTGCAGGTCCACTCTGGATTTTCTTCTGGTTAAAGAAATTTACTTTTGCGAACCCTACTTGGATGTTATTTCTAATCGTAAAGACAGGGCCCTATACTTTCAATTTAGAATAGGCTTACTCCCTGTTGGTGAGTTAACTTCAAGATGGAAAGTCCCTTTTCAAACAACTTCCATTTGCCCATTTTGCGACAAGAGGTCTGAGTCTGTCCCCCATTTTTTGTTTGAATGTCCTGCTTATGCAGCCCCCCGGAGTAGGTGGTTAAAACCGCTTTGTAGAGAACTTGGTACCAGACATTGCTTAGAAGCCCTACGTATATTAAAAAGTGACTCAAGGCCCCTCTTTGCGTGTGGTTTAGCCAAGTTCTTAGGTTGGGCCTGGCGCATTAGGTCATCTAGGCTTTTGTATGTTGTTTAATTTGTTTTTAAAAAATGCTTGTTTTTAGTTAATTTATTGGTATCAGTAGCAGTATGAATTGTATGTATATTTTTCTATGTACTGACTCCTTTTTATCTTTTTAATTGTATAATGCTGTTGTGCTGCTTTTTAAGATATATTTATATCGAAATAAAGCGTTCTTGACTGATTAGGGCCTCCATCTTATGAGCTGTTGAAAAATGTAGCTTGCTAGATATACCCTTGCTTGTCCTCGAGTCTCTTGGAAAACGTTATCTCTTCTTCCTCTGTTATCTATGTGCAACTCATGGGGTACATTCAGGCAGGCGTTTTAACTGACACCCTGGGCCTTTGATGTTTGTGCCAAGAAGCCTGAACCTTCCACGCACATTCTGGGTTTTGTGATGAGTCAGCTTGTTTAGTATTAACTTATGTAATCAAGAATGTATAAATACCATAAGACTGTCTACAAAAGGCAGGTCATTTTGTGACTCTCAGCTCAAGCAAAACACGCAGTTTAACAGTCAAATCATACAGGTAATCAAGCAGTACTGGATGCTCTATCTCACTGAACTTTGTAGGCCTCGGTACACCCCATACGTTGGCCGGACGGCCAAAAACAACCTCGTAAGGGCTAAGTCCCACTCGTGAGTGTACGGTCATTCTGGTGGACAGGAGTGCTAGAGGCAGAGCGTCAGGCCATTTAAGACCGGTGCTCGCCTGGATTTTGGCCAGCTTGAGCTTTAAGGCTCCATTGTAGCGCTCTACTAATCCAGCTGATTGGGGGTGATTTGCAGCGTGGAACTTCTGCTTTATCCCTAGCCCTTCACATACATTCTTCATCACTTTACCCACAAACTCACTTCCATTATCACACCACACCATTCTTGGCATCCCAAACCTAGGGAAAAATTCCTTCACAAGGGCTTTGGCTGTGGATAGGGCGGTGTTATCTTTCAGAGGATAAGCCTCTATCCATTTTGAGAAAGCACAAACAACCACCAGTACATATTTCAGGTTGTTGCATCTTTCCATGTGAATAAAGTCCAGCTGCAAAACTTCAAATGGACATGATGGGGGTGCAAAGTGACCAGCTGGAGTTGGGGTTCCCCTACCAGGGTTGTACTTCAAACATACTATGCAATTCTTGACCACATTCTCTGCACACTTGGGAATCCCAGCATTCTGCCATACTGGAGCCAACAACTTGCACATACCTTTCGTACTGATATGTGCCATTCCATGTGCCATAGTAACCACTGGAAGCACATATGCATCAGGCAACAACCATCGCCTATGTTCTGTCAGATCAATCCAACAACCATTCTCATCCAACTTACCCATACTTTCTCTCCACTTGCTTAACTCTTCCTCTGTGGCTTCAGCTTGAAGCGACTTCACACTCTCTATTGTGTTCTCACACATTCCCACATCATTAACCCATCTTGCGGGGCCTGCAACATACATTCTAGTCTTCACATTCTGTGCTGTTTCTTTCGCGGTCTCATCAGCAAACGCATTCCCACGTCCAACATCATCTGTGACTTTCCTGTGTGCACTGCATTTCATGATCGCAACTTGCAACGGTAGGGTCAGGGACTCAAGGAGATCATTCACCAACTTGCCATTCCGAATTTTAGCTCCATGTGACGTCAGGAACCCACGCTCCTTCCACAGTCGCCCAAAATTATGAGCCACGCCAAAGGCGTACTGGCTATCTGTGTAAATATTCACTCTCATTCCTTCAGACAACACACATGCTCTCGTGAGGGCGATTAATTCTGCTGCTTGGGCCGAATTATGTGGCACTCGTGCAGTTTCCACGACCGTGTGTAAAGTCGTGATAGCATATGCAGCAGTCGTGTCACCATTAGGGAGCTTGAAACATGAACCATCTACCCATAAAGTGCCATCACACTCAGTCAGGGGAGTATCTTTTAGATCTACTCTCCCTTTCGTCTCTTCTTCTGTTCTGAACAGACAGTCATGTTGCTCAATCTCATCTGAGTCTGCTGGAAATGGCAACAATGTAGCTGGATTCAGCGTATTGCATCTTTTTATGTGTATGTGATTTGCTAACAGTGTAAGTTCATAACCTGATAATCGCGCACTAGTCAAGTGTTGTGTCTTGGTCCTATTTAATAATGTGTCTACTGCGTGTGGAACTATAACAATCAATGTATTGTCCATTACCAAACCAGCAGATTGTCGGATAGACATCGCTGCAGCAGCTGTTGCTCTCAGACAGCTTGGCAATGCCCTCGCTACAGGGTCCAAGGTTGATGAAAAATATGCGCATGGGCGCGGTCTGTCGCCAAAAGGCTGTGTTAACACTGATAACGCACAACCATCTTTCTCGTGAACATACAATGTAAAAGGCTTACTGTAGTCAGGGGTACCCAACACAGGTGCTGAACACAATGCATTACACAATTCCACAAAACTTTTCTGGCATTCTTCAGACCATGGGATAGGATTCGGTGTGTCTTTGCATGTTAAGGCTACTAAAGGTTTTGCCAACAAAGAAAAACTAGGAATCCAATGCCTACAGTATGAAGTGATGCCCAAGAAAGCACGTACTTCTCTCTGTGTTTTTGGCACACTCAACTGTGCAATGGCTTGAATTCTTTCTGGGGTCAGTTTCCTTCCCTCCTTCGATAAGAGATGACCTAAGTAGGTCACTTCTTGTCGACAATATTGCAGCTTAGAGAGAGACACCTTGTGATGGAAAGCGGATAAATGGCGCAACAGTGACAATGTGGCTTCTTTACAAATCTTTTCAGTATCCGCAGCGATTAGTAAATCGTCCACGTACTGAATCAGGATAGCGCCACTAGGTAAAACAAGTGCATCAAGCTGTGCTTTCAAAGCTTGACTGTATATGGATGGACTCTCACAGTAGCCCTGGGGAGCGCGTTTGAAGCGGAAGCTTCGGCCTCCCAGACTAAAACCAAAAATGTCTCTGCTCTCTTCTGCAATTGGGATACTAAAGAAAGCATTCTTTAAATCAATCACTGAAAACCATGCAGCAGAGGCTGGAATCATCGTTAACAAGGCAGTTATATCAGGGACAACCGGAAACTGTGGCACAACAATCTTATTAACCTCTCTGAGATCGATCACAAATCTGTAAACAGGTGGCTGTGAAGGATCCGTTCGTTTTAAGACAGGTAAAATCGGACTATTGCAAACGTTGCCTCTTGTCTCTTCAATCACACCCTTATTAATCAAGTCGCTGACAATGTCTAACAATGCTTTCTGCCCTTCATTAGAGATCTTGTACTGGGGAATACGTGGCAGTCTGACATTAGCCTTTAAAGTCACCACATATGGCGGTATCTCCAAGAGGCCCACATCATTGGGACCAGTAGCCCAAAGGGCATCCGAAAGGGATGACAATTCAGGCGGCATTGTGTTTTTAGACAAGTACATTGGGGAAATCACTTTCTTGCCTAATGTAAGTTGTACTCCTGAAGGAGAACAATACAGTGTAGCATGCAATCTTTTTAACAAATCTAATCCCAGCAAATTCTCACCACAACCTGTTGTCAGAATCAGGGGTGCTTTCAGCTCACAAGGTCCAACAGAAAGTGACATGGGACTAGAAATCGGGTTCCTAACTGGGGCGCCAGAAAAACCTACCGAAACATTGATATCGCCAGACAAAGGTGCGCCAGGGAGTTTTGAATGCATGATTGAACTCTTTGCAGCACCAGTGTCTAGCAGAAAAGGCTCCGTTACATTTGCTGTAGTTACCTCAACATACGGTCCACTCTGATCCACTGGCACTGAAACAACTCCCTCTCTCTGTCTATGGCTGTCCTAGTAATCATTACTTTCTGCATCACCGTCCTCTGCATAATAATCATTATTATAATACTGGGCCGTATTACTAATCGCGTTAGCTTGCTGATCAAAGCTATTGATGGTATTTTGAGGCGGCAGAGGACGCGCGTTCTGGGGAACACTTCCACGCCCTCTGCCTCTAGGAGCTTGCTGACCACCCCTACCTCTTGCGCCATACGCATTACCGTTCCGCTGCATTAATTTAGGGCAACTATATTTATAATGACCTTCCTCTTTGCAGTATGAACATTGGTTGGGACCTACAGGGACACGTGGTTGATAATACCCGTTCATTTGCTGATTGTTCTGAAACTGTTGGGGTTGGTGATAGACACCTTGGGGTTGCCTATAATTATTCTGACCTCCACGTGGCGGATAGGCCTGCTGTAAAAGGACCTTTGTCTTTAGTTCCTTCGTTTTCTTCTCTGTTCTATCTTTCTCGTCTTTATCTCTATTTTCATAATACTGTGCAGTAGCCAGTATTTGCGCTGAAGAAGAAACAGCCCAAGAACTTTCTGAATCTTTTAACTTTTTACACAGGTCAGGAAGTAAATTCTGCACAAACTTATCCACAAATAACCGTTGGCCACCCTCAGTACTCATATCCTGCCCACTGTGGTCAATAAATGTTTCTTCAAACCTAGTAAAGAAGTCTGACACTGTCTCATCTTTCTTCTGCTTGCATGCAGATAACTTGTCCCAATTTACGCGCATCGCAGGCATTATTGTCTTCATATACGTGATGATTCTACCAGGCAGTTCAGCTACTAAAGGTTCTGGTTTCGCACCACCAGTTTGTCTAGCATCAGCAGCAACAATGTTAGCCCATGTATCCCCTAGTTCTGCATTGTGATCTACATTACGAATTGACCCCCATAGAGGCTGTGGAACAACATTACCAAACAACATGTCTATGTCGGCCAGATTCATAACGCATGACCCTGCCGTCTGTGACAACTCCTTATAATAACCTGCTGGGTTTTTACGGGGATCAGGCAAGGACTGCTTAAGCGCTAACACCTCAGAGCGCTTCCATGGAACATGCACCCAAACACGCAGGAAATGCGCTGCCACAGCGGGGTTACCACCGGCAGCTGCAACCGCTTCCTTCCATACCGGGGGAACTTCTCTCATAGGGTATTGTCGTGCTTTTACCTTTTTCCCCACAAGGACATCTTGTTCAAACAATGACTGTTGGCAATCATCATTCCTAAAGGACAATACAACCGCAACTGCTTTATCTACTCCGCGGTCCACAATTATACCAGTTCCAAAATCGAACCTCACTCTACACAATTCCTGCGGGTTCGGATTTTTACCACTATCCTCCAATTCTTCACAGAGAATTTCGCACATTTTCTCGAACACATATCTCTGTTTTGGGGCATCCCACTGATGGAAAACGTTGACAACTGATTCCACATCATACAGTGAAGGGAAAACAATCCATCTACGCGCCATGTTATCTATTACCTTTTCCTCGTCAGGGTTAGGCAATTGGCTGCGCAACTGCTTACGCTGTAAGCCAGGAGTCGCACCAGATGACTCAAAGAGAGGCGACATTAATGTAGTAACCACATTAGCTAAGCGCTGTCGCGCTGAAGGAGAAGCTGAGGCGAGAACAGGGGGAAAAACAGAGGGAAGAAAAGAGGATGTAGAGACAGGTACTGGAGTGGTGGAAGGAAGAGTGTCAGCGGAGGCAGCTGCTGTATTAGGCAAAGTCGCAGGAAGTGCGGGGGCAGTTGGAAGCACAACTGGCGGTCCTTGAGAGGGCTGCGCTACATGGATAAGAGCCGGCTGCAAAGCAACTGGCGGTTGCGGCAAGGCTTGCAGTATATTCACTGGAGGTGGCATATTTACAAGCTGGGGAGGCGCCGTGGCATTTTGAGCATACGGGGGTGGCGAACTCAACAAATGTGACATCAGGGGATCTTTCTCCTTTTCTTCTAACCCATTCTGCTTAGAATGTGGTAAGGCTGGGTAACATTTGTCAATCCCTAACTTGCGCTGCCTATGCAATTGCTCACTCATCTGCTCCTCTTCATTGTCTTTAAATTGTACAGCTGCTTGCATTACTGTCATACCTTTCTCTCTCTTATTCTTTTTCGCTAACTTAATTTCCTTTTGTTTGGCTTCCTTTCGCCATAAGCGGAAAGAGTCAAACATCGCCGGCCGGGCTTTTTTCTTAAACAATTTAATTTCCAGGTTATCTAAAATATCGGTATCAAAACTACCATTTTGGGGCCATTTTAAAACACCATCTTTCCTGGTGTAGTGGATCCATACTTCGTTATATGCAATGGGGCCTACGCCATGTTTTACATAGAGCTCATAAGTTGGAGTTCCAACCGGAGGAACCGGACATGATTCCTCTAGCTGGAAATCTTTTCCACAACCCAAACAGAATAATCTACCAAATAGTCCAGAACCAGGCATCTTTGCTCACTAGTCTAGATCCAAACGTCAAAGGATTATCGATTACGATAGTCTCGTGAATACACGAGTCCTCTGGCTTTGGCGTTTGCAAACTCCAAAGTACCAAATTACCAAATCAAACGATCCCGAAGGATACCAAGAACAAATGGGAGACGCTCCACTTATACTTAACTGAATATTGCTGATCGATGGCGTCACCAGAAGACTCTCTCGATTGTTTCGCTCTCTCAAAACTCGTCAAGGGTCCAAAACAGGTCGATTAATCAGGGCAGCAGTCCTTCGTAGCCGTCGGGACGCGGAGAACCTCGCAGAAAAGACTTTCGGACCACGTCGACATGCAGGGGTCGATGAAGTGGCGGCCTTCCTCCGGAATTTCCACACGAAGCTCCTCACGAACCTCTGGCTTGGACTGGTACCGCTGAAATCGTCCCGAGTTGGGCGCCAAACTGAAGTACTGGGTATTTTAGACCCAGCGGTGCAGGGGCACACACCCTATGACTTCTGGGTTCACCCTGTTCCAGACCTACAGAAACACAGAGTCTTCTGGGTGAAGTCAAAGATTCGTTTATTGGCTGCAGACCAATGACAGGTATCCTAGAAGTACAACAGCGTGTATGTTCTCAGGAGACTGCTGAAAATCATAGGAACGGGCTTCTCCTTAAGTACAAAATATCATGCTCCAGGCACACATTCCTTGGTTTACGATATGGCCATTACAAGGATACATTACAAACGAAAAAGCAGAGTCATGATGACCATCCCACATTCCAGTTCGGCCAGCCCACAATGATTTACACAGTAAGGTTCAGATCCCACATTTGATGTCAATAGACCCCCCAATAAACATGAGCATCTCCTGTTTTGGGAAACAAGTCATAAATCAGGAACAAGCAGGTGTGGAAGAGATTAGCCGGGGGATTGTATAGAATGAAAGGGTTTTATGACGGGTCAAGCCCTGATGCTAATCACAGGTGGACGGAGGAAGGGGAGCTCGTGAGACCGGTTTGACCTGGGGCAGCAGAGCCAGCTGCCCAGGTCACAGAGAAGTCAAAGGAGAAGCCCATATACTGTGAGGCCTGTATTTACTCCATTATAGCCTATGTGAGGGCAATGACAAGATGGCCACTGAACCCGCGTAGTGAAGCAGAATAACGTGTACGCAGTGCATTCATAGCTAGAACGATATATAAAGCACCCGTACATGCCGCATTTACCATTTGCGGTTTGCTAATACCAAGATAGACAGGGGTAGGGCCCTGTCCCCTACGCGGTCTCAAATATTAAAGTACGACAACATGTACCATATACACCCTGGATATAGAGACTCTATTTAGGAGATGACAGCACAGTATCTATTATTGTTCACGACTGTAGAATGTACACTACTGTTTGTAAATGAATAATCAAATCCTTAGTAAATTGTAATCGCAAATATTTTGTAACTCTTCATGTGGCCATTGCCCAATGTGTTGTGATGAGATTTATTGCCAAATGTATGTAATGTATTCATTGTTAGTTCAATGCAAATGGGATGATGGAATGGAACTATAGCATACTAGTAGTGCCTTCAAAGAACTATGACTGGTTTCAATGCATGGCCTATATGTTATATTGTCTTGGAGTAGTCCTGTGCTGCTGCAGAAAAAAAAACATGAAAAAAGTGGGGTGGGGTTTGTGTGGAGTTTTTCAATCCACAGGCGATGAGGGAGGGCCATGCTGCAGGCCAAGCACTGTTGCCACCCCCGCAGTGCAGGTCTGAAGGCCTTGCGTTGGCATGGGGATTGGACACTTAAGGGGTGTTGGACACATTATACCACACTGTGCAGGGCCTAAAGCTATGCCTAGTGAGGAAGTTGAGTAAATATTATCAAAATCCCCCAGAATTCCACAGAAAAAAACAAAGGGTAAAGTTGCATTGTTGTTAGCTCTCACAGTTATATCTTAGTTTACAATAAAGGACCTGTAGTAATGTGGTAAGTTGTTTGAGATAAAATGTAGAGTGTTACATTTATTCTGTATTCCTTGAAAATGTTTCCAGTCAGATGCGGTATAGCAGAGGTAGTGCTCACACCTATAACCTACGGCTGGACGAAGTTACCAATAAACAGTTATTTTACTTCAGCACTTCTACTGATTGATTACTTCAGAATATGGCGACGAGCGGGAGGTAACCTTACACGAATCCACCTTTATTTGGAAAGTTTTGGAAAATCTTCGGATACAGTTTTTGTTGTTAACCTGCTGTGGTGTACCCTACGTTTGGGAAATTGCCAGGACTCTTGACCAGCAACGGCGTACGTCATTCTGTAAACGAAAGAATTTCTTAAAATATCAATTTTTAGTAAATGCTTGCCTATTGCTGCAACGTTCAACCGTCACTGCGAGGAATTGTGATTATTCAAAGATGACCGTTCTGGAGGCTCGAGCGGCATCATCCATGAGCTCCACTTCAGGACGTTCCTTTATTCCTCGACGTACGCTCAGCAAAGAGATACGCGTTGGCATCATCACGCGGGTCATAACCCCAACGTGACGTCATCTTGGATTTGGTATCTAAGGTAAACATCAGATCTTCGAGGCTCACCGATGAATGTTTATTCACGAATTTCACATAATTAGTGCACCGGACCATTCACTTCAAAAAGAACTGTAAGAACTTTCAGAACAGTAAGTACTTTTCTTCAGTTTTCTTAATTTTTCTGCAAACATGTCTACTGAAGCCCCTCCACAAAGCGAAGTGCCCCAACGAGGTGATTCTGTTTTACATCTCAATACTCTCAAAGAATTTCTGTCATCTCCTGGAAAGCCCATCATTCAATGGATTGAATGGAAAGACTACTTTTTAAACTATATTGCTAATCTTGAGGATTGCAGTGGATCATACTCTGAAGAAAGAAAGAAGAGAATTTTGATGTACTGTCTTGGTCAAGAAGGTCTCCGTAGTTTCAGTCAGTTACAGAAACGTGACAGACCCGGTGACATTGATGTATTTAAAGCCGCCTTACTAGACTTAGATGAACATTTTTCTCCCACAGTCTGCATCGGTGTCATGCGTCATGCTTTCTTTCAGAGGAAGCAGTAGAAGCATGAATCCATTGAAGATTATGTATCAGCCTTAAGGAAGTTGTCTGTGACTTGTAAATTCGGTACTTTACATGATGAGCTCATCAGAGACCAAATAGTTATGTATGCAAAAAACAAAGCCATTCAAGACAGATTGTGGGTGGAAGGGGAGTCTGGTTTGAAAGACATAGCTATTGTCAAAAAAGCTGAATTATCGGAGCGTTGCGCTAAAGCCACTTTAGCTTCTGAAAAAAGAGTAGTGATACTGTGCACAAAATTTCTGAAAGTAAAAGTAAAGTTCCTTAAAATTCAGACGCTAGATATGAAAAGAAATATGTAAAGAGAGGAGATCGTTTCACAAAAAACAAACAGCCTAAGTATGCTTGCTCTCGCTGTGGTAGTAGTTCGCATTCAGCTTGGTATAATAAATGTCCTGCTAAATCTGCAAAATGTTCAGAATGTGGATTAATGAGACATTTTGCACAAGCGTGCAGGCGCAAGAATTATAAAAAAAAGAGTAATGTGGCGTGCGTGAGAGATAGTGATATTGAAGAATGTTCATCGGATGAGAGTGATGGTGAAAAGCATTGTAAATACGACTCTAAGAAGAAAGTTGTTCTTAAAATCTCAGGAGAGGGAGATAGCAAACCCTTGTGTTGGGTTTCTTTTGGTGGTGTTGCTTTACAAGTTGGGGCAGACTCAGGTTCGCTGTATGCGATTATTGCAGAAAATATTTGGTTGCAACATTTTACTTCTGTTATTTAGAGAACTCTGATATCAATCCTGAAAGTTACGCTGGTGAAAAATTTCATATCATTGGATTTAGACAATTAGTTTTCAGGTTTAAAGGTAGGCATGCTTTATGTAAATTGTATGTAGCCAAGGATGGACCATCTGTACTCGGATGAAAGGATCAACGTAAACTAAATATAATATTAGACCCTAATAATCCAGAACAGGTGCTGGTAGCATGTGAAGTAGAAGAGACAAAAACATGGGTATTACATGAATTTCCCAATGTTTTTAATGGAAAAATTGGCAAATTGAAAGTTTTTTCACATTCCATTAGATTGAAGCATAATGCAGTTTCTGAAATTCACAAGGCACGGAATATTCCACTTATTGTTAGAGATGAGGTAAAACTTAAACTAGATAAATTACTCAATGCACATATCATAGAACCTGTGAAATCCTCTGAATGAATCTCTCCATTGATCGTCACCATTCGAGCTAACAGCAAAGTCCGTTTGTGTGTTGATTTAAGTGGATTGAACAACAACATTATAGTTTACCAATTTCCATTGCCCCGTATTGATGAAATGCTATCCTTGACAAGATATGCTAAGTGATTTTCCACATTAGACCTATCTTCAGCATATCATCAAATAATGCTTGACCATGAGTGTATACAGTTGACTGCTTTTTGTACTCCTTTTAGATGTTTCCAATTCTGCCGTATGCCATTTGGATTGGCATCGGCGGCAACTGTCTTTCAAAGACTCATGACACAGCTGTTTGGAGACATCCTCGAGGTAATATTTTTCCAAGATGATATTTTAATCATGTGAAAAACAAAAAAACATCATGATGACATTTTAAGAATGGTTCTGCAAGTACTTGATAAGAATGGTGAAATCAACAAATGCAAGTTTGCCGAAGCCTATGTAACTTATTTAGGACATGAAATTGGCCGTGATGGCATTAAGCCAAAAGAAAAATGGATTGAAGCTATTCTCAAAGCTCCTTCACCTCAGAATAAAGACGAAATTCACTCTTTTTTAAGCTTAGCAGAATATTATTCCAAATTTGTAGACAGGTTTTCTGAAAAGACACATAAAATGCTTGCTTTACTCAAAAGGAAGAGCACGTTTGATTGGTCCAGCCATTGTCAAACTTCTTTTCTTGAAATCAAGTCTGCCATTGCCAAATCTCCCACTCTAAAAGGATTTAATCCTTCTGCTAAAACCTTCATCACCACTGATGCTAGTGAAAAAGCCTTAGGTGCGGTCCTTACTCAAGCTAATGAGAATGGAGTTGAAAACATTATTGCATTTGCCTCCAGATCATTATCTCCCACCGAAGAAAGATATTCAGTTATTGAGAGGGAGAAATTAGCCTGCGTGCGGGCCCTTGAGCACTTTAGAAAATTTGTATGGGGAAGAGATTTTGTGCTGAGAACAGATCACAAACCGTTGACAAAAGTTCTCACCACAGAAGGTTTGTCAAGAGCATCTGCTAGGATTGCCAGACTATCTATGAGGCTACAAGATTTCAATTATGAGGTACAATATATACCAGGAAAAATTAACACAACTGCAGATTTTTTAAGTAGGATGTCCCTGCCTTTAAGAGTGATTGGCACAAAATCTTGGAATGATGTGTGTGTTGCTGGAATTTTTGTCAATGAGAACTGCAAAGGGTTACAAGAAAAATAATGGACAGATGCACATTTAAATGACAACATTTTAGAAACAGTAAAAAACTAAGGTTGAAAATGGATGGATTGGTTGTATAAAAAATGAAAAGCGTTTTGGGAAGTAAGAATGAATTGATTATTTAAGGAATGGTCTTGGTAAGAGGGTAAAAAATTATTCCACCTTCTGAATTAAGAGGTAAGATTATCACACTTTGCCACGAGGGACATCCTGGTATTTCTCGAACTAAACGCAATGTCAAATCTTTGTATTGGTGGCCTAAAATTGCATATTGATACTGAACATTTAGTCAGATCGTGTGTTAATTGTAAAACAGCAGACAAATCACAGAAAACTTTAAACACTCCTTTAAGTTCACTTGCATGTCCTAACTTGCCATGGTAGGATATTGCTCTGGATATAATAGGTCTAGTTTCATGGAGTGATGGTTCTCAGAAATGCATTATTGTTTTAATGAATGTGTTTTCAAAATGGCTGGAATTGGAGATAGTAGCAAAGGTTGACAGGTGTTAAGTTATCACATTTCTAGAGAGTATTTTTCTTGGAGAAGGTTTCCCAAAAGCTTTACTCACCAATATTGGTGTTCAATTCAAGTCTTTAGAGATGAAGAATTTCCTGAGCTATGCTAGTATTGAGCATAAACTCACGGCACTTGATCATCCTAGGGGGAATGCTGTTGTGGAAAGAATCAATAGAGTTATGAAAGGTACCCTACAGCAAGCCTTGCATAACAAAAAATAATTTAGATGATAAATTAATGAAAATGGTGTGAAGTTACAGAGTCACAATCCACAACTCAAATGGTTTTGGTTGTTTTGGTGTTATGAGAGGCAGAATACCTCTTTGGTGTTATGAGAGGCAGAATACCTCTTTCAAAAGTCAATCCTGGTTGGATGAAAAAAGGCAACAAAGTAGATTGGCAAGCTGAGGATATTAAAAAATGAATTATGACTTCACAGTAGAAAAACATTATAGATTTCAACAAAAAGCATGGTATTAAAAATGTCATAATACAAGAAGGTCAATAGGTACGATTTAAATCCAGTAAAATAATTGCTAAAGGGAAAAAGAGGTTTAGTTTGCCCAAGAAAGTAGTCAAAGTAAATAAAAATATGGTCCAGTTATCTGATGGATCTGTTTATCACATGAGCAAACTTGCTATTGTTAAAAAAGAAGATTTAGTAAAACTACTCCTGAGATCAGTATTAGTGATGAGTCAGATAAATATTGGTGGCTTACTTCCAATCTCACTTGTGGCCATGTTTCATATCCTATAGTTTCTGACAATCCTGTGCAAGATTTAGAAAATGAAAATGTTGATAGTAGCATTGTTGTCAGTCATCCTGACAATCCACCTTCTTCTAATGAAGGAAGAATTAGTAGTTTTGGTAGAGACATTGTTAAACCTAAGAAACTTGATAACTATGTGTGTTCCACTTGAAATTGTTGAATTTATTTTCCATCTTAAGTTTCTTTTCTTTTCTTTTTAATTTTCTTTTAGGGGAGTGATATAGGTGTGTTTTATTTAAAGGAAAGGGATGTGCAGTAATGTGGTAAGTTGTTTGGGATAGAATGTAGAGTGATACATGTATTCTGTATTCCATGAGAATGTTTCCAGTCAGATGCGGTGTAGCAGAGGTAGTGCTCACACCTATACCCTACGGCTGGAGGAGGTTACCAATAAACTGTTATTTTACTTCAGCACTTCTACTGATTGATTACTTCAGGACCCCTGCAAATTCAATGTAAAAAACAAATGTTAAAGTGGCATTATAGTTAAATATGGTAATATATCTTACTTTATGTTGAAACCAACCTCAGAGTTTCACTGAAAAAACAAAGGTTAAAGTGACACTATAGCAAGAATGAGGTGTTGAGATTTTACCATACATTTTTTTAAAAACTAGAAATTCACTGAAAAAAACAAAGGCTAAATTACATCATCGACGACATCACTAATGACATCCCAAACTACATCAATGATCACATCACTGAGCGTAATCCTATCGTCTCTTGTAAGTTTGCAATTTGGCCAATAATATCCTGGAGCAGGGAATCTCACTGTCAATATACTGAAACATGTTTATTTGGAACTTTGATATTCATTGTTAAATATTATAAAGTTTGTTAACAAAGGTGTATGTAGAGGTCAATCTGTGTCTAAAACCTCTACCAGGAGCCGTGTGCCGCAAGCCTGCTTATGTGATGGGTGCACAGTTGTGTTTCACTAAACTGCCTATGATGCTATAAATGCTGCTTTGCACCGTGACATGGAAACAGAAATTGGCCAATATCTTAGGGACTGAGTTCACCACAAAACAAAACAACCTGTCCGCCGTATTCAGCTCACGCTGTAGCCCATAAATGTTTCTAGGTATGTTGATTTGCTGCGTCAGTTGTTTACAACTAAATGTGTTCAAGGTTAGCTGTTCTTTCATCTAATGACTCATGCATACAGTAAATAATGTAATGCCCCATAAACCACCAAATCATAGTGGCAAAGTTTTTGTCAACGGACAAGGTCATACATGTGTGTACATATCAAGGACCAGTTGTCTTTTTTAACTAATGTACTGTCTTTGTTTATCTTAAGGGCACAATGATTAAATGCAATGCATAGTCAAAGGATATTCTGATGTAAATCATTCAGACAAATCGGACATTGAGTATATAATGAGCCAGAAGGTACATTCATGACTTAATTAACTTGCAACGCGCCACGAGACACGGATGATAGAGAAGTGAAGGAAATAATATCTGTAAACAGATATAGAACTGCAGTGTGCATTTGATTTCATAAAGTTGAATAATATTACTCAGTAAAAAAAACGAAATGTTATTGATATCGTCAATTCTTTCTAATTTACATCTATCTACTAACATTTTTGTTGCGTGCTATTTTTACATTGCTGTATTTATTTACTAGTTTACATATTTATTTAAGCGAATTCCTGTAGCGCTTCTGGCTAAACTCTTCTTGAAATTGAATAAATTATTCAGAAAATTATTATTAAAACTGACAACGTGGGCATGTTCCTTTCTGCCTCTTTACCTGTCATGGTGTTTGAGTGATGGCTTCCACAGAGCCATGGAGACAGAACACGGAGACTGTTAACTATTAATGAACACATGCCGCCCTCTCTGAACTACTCGATGGGCACAATAGATAGCCGTGCATTCTAAAGGTCATGACTGTTCTTGACCTTGCCCAGATACATCTCTGCAAGGTCCGCCCCCGTGAAGTAACAATTATAATTAATATTAGCAAGTTGGAAAATCCCGCTGTAAATATTTCAACAAAGTTTTAGACAATATTACTTTCCTCATGGAAATTGCCGACTTCAGTCCCTGATTATGGATTTCACCAGATTTTATTGAATACAACGTATTGTCCAGTTTTCCCTTAGCATATGAAAATAAAAGAATAACAATTCAAGTATGATGTATTTTGAGAGATAATTGAGTGTACTGTATTTGGTCAGCTCCCCACAGCAATACAAGAATATATCCGATGCAGAAGGCATCATGACAGATACATGAAAGTCATCCCACTACACCTTTGGCTCTAGGACTGTAAATATAAAAGAATATATAACATATAAGTCCCCTCTCTAGTTACATTGCTGGCCGGCTCTAGGCACTGATTACAAGTACCCCACACACAAATGTATCAACTCGAGAGAACAAGTTAATGGACCTTAATGCAATTTGGGTTGGTGGGTAGGGAAAACAATCACTGAGCCACTCAGTTTAGACATTAAATACCAGATGGATTACTTAGTCAGAACTACCCTGTACAAGAGGCTGATCGAAGATGGACCGCGCTCTTACTATATATTGTTCCCTTCTTAAAAGTTTAAAATTGCTGCAAAGAACTTTGAGCACAAGGTGGTGAGAGAATTACCAGAAATACTCACCGTGGACCAATGCTGTTGAAAGGAGTGTCTTAAAACTGACCTTCCATTTCATTCCCATCACTCCTCCCTCTTGAATGGAACCTTTCTGAAGGAGCTGAATATCTTAGCAGGAAGGAAGGTTTATAGTGATAAGAAACTGTTGATGAAGATCTCAACACTCATCCTTTGAAAGGCTACAATTTCCATTTTCAGCAACAGCAAAGTCAAGATTCAGTCAAGGGCCTGTCAGTCAACATTAAAGCATTGGCAATGAAGTCCATACTATTCTACATTTCTAATGCATCTCTAATTCATCGCAGAATAGGTAGATATAGTAGATGAAATAAAATGTCAATCTCATATAACAACTTCTTTATTAGCCTCAATCTTCATTTGGCAGGCAAGAATTAAACAACAGTAATTCAACTGTCTCTCTTTAAGCTCGACAACACCCCTATGCAAATTCTGTCAATGCCTACCATTTGACTGGTTGGATAGCTTCCTTATAACCTTCTGTCTCCTACACAACAGAACTACACTTTTCAATCCAACACAAAAATGAAGGAATGGGTCAGAGATTTCAGGGATTTTATTATGCAAGTCGTATATCCACAGAAATAGTGACCATCCCAAATAATATAGAGGCAAACTGGATCATGGATGTTTTTTTAACACCGTCATGACTGATGAACCTACTTCTTCAAACGTAAACAAAGTGTGACAAGTATAAAAAACACATCATCGAAGCCTTCTACAGCTCGGAGATCAAAGCAAGAAACTACATATATAGCAATATTTTAAAATCCAGTCCCTCCCACCCACTCCTTAACTTCTTAACATCCAGGAATGCTGTGCACAATTCTTCACTTTGCGCAATTCTCCCAATTGTTTAATGACAAAATAAACAAGATGTATCTCTTTCTCCTGTCCCCAACATCTGACATACTCTAGTTCACATATCATCAAGAGAACGAACACCTTTCAAGGACCAAGGACCATATTTATGGCCAGGTCACAAGTGCAGCGCAGCAAGTCGCCTTGACAGGGAAAGGGCAGGAATGAGCATTATTTAAAATATGCTGCATTCCAGCCTTTTCCCCTGCACTGGTTCCCTTTTTGCTGCCCAGCGTCATTGCAGACACCCTTGTACCATGGCGTAAGGGTGCCTGCATTGTAAGGAGGATTGTTTATGTGCAGGAAGGAGCAACTTCCTGCACAAAAACAATCCCCAGAGGCATTTTCCTCTTTTTTGTGTGCTGCAGAGTGCAGCAAACGTACAAAAAAGGTGAAAAAGAGGAGAAGTAAACAAAATTCTCCTCGTCACGCCTCACCTGGGGATGCGTAGGTTTTTGGTGCATTCCCAGGTCTACACTTATGGTAAATCTGGGAATGAATAAAAAAACATTGAATTTTGCATGGAAACCCCCAGGCAGCACCCATAGAAATGCCTCAGTGTAATGCAGCGCACCAATGTGCTCTGTGTTGCATTTTTTGAGATTTACAATGCCACTCAGGGCCACGCAAAGTGGCTTTGCATGGCTTCATTTAATCTCTTTTTTTGTTGTTGTTGCTCTTGCACCACTCTCTGAGGTGCAAGAGCGACGCAATGGAGCTCATAAATATATCCCCAGTGACCAATATTTTCATATCACTTTCTAGATGCTACCCTTGCAAAGAATTTTGCAAATCATATGCTACCCTACCTGAAAAATGTAATTAGCACCACTCTGACACAGAAGATCGTACCTGACTGCCTAACAATTGAACAGGACATTCCTTTAAAAAAAAAAATCCTGATGTGGACCTTGTAGACTTAAATAACTTACATGCCCTTCCATGGCATAAGTCCTTGAATTCTGTGTCAAAAACAACTTAAAAATGCCTTAAAGATCACAACTTCCTATATGGCCATATGATTTTTATTCAGCACAGAAACAGCAATGCTACTAACAGTGGATACTGCACGTGCACTGAGCACATTAGACAATGGTGAAAAATAGCTTTTTGTTCCTTCAGACTGGCAAGAGTGTTCGGCCTGATCAGCCATACCACCCTCTAAACTCCTGGAAGAGATATGGTAAATGTGACATAGCTCTGTTTCTAATAGTACCTAGACAATTGTTCACAAAGAGTGAAACTCTCAAACACTATTTTGAACCTCTTCGTTCTTCAACACTACACCTTCCACAGCTCTCTTCTGAGTCAGGCAATCCAACATCTTTTTCTATTTATATGCTAATGGTACACAGTTATAAATGGATGTCTCCTCACTGAAGGACACACATGGTTTTTAAACTCACTTGGATACCTTCAGGTGTGGATGAGAACCAACCATCCAGCTCAAACTAAATTTCAAGTAATCTCCAGAGTTGCGTCTGATAATTTATCCTCATATAGCCTGTTGAAAATTGGATTACTGGTTGAGGGGGGTAGAACGCTACTCAAGCAGCAATCATAATCCTCATCAGGGTGAAAAACAAGCAAACCTCATTTGTACCTGTTTCGTTTAACCCTCTGGTAGCTTGGCATGATAGCAGTAAGGCTTAAAATAGAGGCAATGTGTAAATTATTTATGCAGCACTTCACTTATTAATAAAGTAAAAAACACAGCACGTTAAAAATCCCGCATCAATTTAGAAAAAAAGAGTAAAATGTAATAAGGTTTTGAGATCAGAATGATAAAAAATATTCAGTAGAACTATAGATATGCAATTTCAAATATTTTAGGTAAGTATAGTGCCTAAAGGCACAAAGCGCAACTTGCGGTTATCTGGTGGTGCGAGACTGGGTGAAAGTCTGTCTGACCACAATGGAGTATGGGGTGGATACAGGGACCAGGTTAGTCCAGCTGAAAGAATTAACTCCAAAATTCCACAGTGAAGAGTTACGTTCATGTTGGATGGGGCTGTGAGGAGCAGATGGGTGTCATGCATAGACTTTGCTGTAGCGCAAAGATTCTGTCAGGTGTCGTAGGTGGTCGCTGCTGGTGCTTTGCATTAGCGGTCACCACGGCTCTCAATGCCGTAGCGCGAATTACAGGTTTTGCATTACAGGGCATCACAGGAAGCCACTGTGGTTTCAAGAGTTGAGTTCACCAGAACTTTGTGATGATGGGCACCGAGGGCAGCAAGACCTTGGCCCAAACACACCCAAAACTTCAGGATTTCTCCTTTCTTTGAGTGGGGAGCTCGCCTGACACCACAATAAGGCTTCAGGACACTTGGACGTCAGGATCTCACTCAAGCAAAGTCCAGCCAGGCTAAGGCAGGTCAAGTTGCATGTCCAGTAGCAGGTCCTAGCAGCAGGTCAGCTGGCCAGATGCAAGGAGGCCTCTGGAGCTTGTTACGTCCCTGTAGCTCAGAAAAGGAGGTCAGTCTGCTAACCCTGCTCACGTCAGCCTGGGAGTGCAGGTCCAGACTTCCTTCTCAGCAAGCAGGGTAGCAGGCAGCAGGGCAGCCGAGTTCCAGGGCAGCAAAATAACAGTTCTTCTGGCACTGATAGAGCACAGCAGCCCTTCTTCTGTAGTATCCACAGGTCCATGAGTGTAGTGAAGAGTTGGTATGTGAGATCCTATATTTATACATATGGCCTACTTTGAAATAGAAGTTTCTAGAAGTGTCTACTCCAGAGGTGTTTAAAGTTTCCTTGTTCCCTGCCCTGTGCCAGGTCATCTGGGGTCACAATAGACTTGGATCAAACCCTTTATAAGTGTGTTCAGACACAGTCATTGTGATATGTATGTGTAGTGGGTGAAAGCTCCTCCCACTCATCAAGTCAGAGGTGGCCCATCCCGCCAACATCTATGCTTCTTTGTCTCACCGTCTGCGAGCAATATACAAAGAGCAACTGCCAGCTACACCTAGTCATGTGACATAGGATCAGGTTTCAGGCACCAAATAGTTAGGGCAGGAAACTGCCAACTTTCTAAAAGTTACATTTTCAAAATTGTAACTTAAAATCTTCTGACTTTACTATTAAAGAGCATTCTCGATTACAATGCATTCTTTTCTATGGGCTAACTAGGGCCTACCATAGGGTAAACTTATATGCAATAAAACTGGAGTTTAAAGCTTGACGAGAGGTTTATATTGCCAAGTCATATTGATAGTTTAAAACTGCATTCTGATGCCAATGGCAGACCTGAAGCATGTTTCTATGGCTACATAACTGGGTGTCTAAATGAGTGCTGGAGGACCACTAGTAGCATGTAATTTCCAACTCCTGGGTACATGTAGTTCCACTGCACAATTGACTTGCAAGTACATTAAATGTGCCAATTGGGTGTAAGAACAAAGGCAAAAAGTTTGGGGGTGATCCTAAAGAAAGGGCCAGGTCCAACAGTACCACACTAATTCAAACCCGGCTTGCTGTGAAAAACATTCTCAAACGCAAGACAACCATTGTCAAATTGGTTAGTTCACTGGGATTTATTATAGGCAGGAAGCTAAATTATCATGTGCACATCAACATATTAGCAAGAGGTGCCTAACAGTAGATCAGTGTACTACAAAAAATCATGTCCCTCATTGTAACTGAAGACTTGAAAAGGTACTGTAATTACATGATCTTTCGATTATTGATGAAGGCAGCACTGTTCTGAGAGGCATACCCAGGATCCATTTGGCTCATCAAACAGCATCCCTCGTTGCTGAAGCTTAGTGCAACGTTTGAAAAATGTGGAAACATCTGTAACTTGCTCCACTGATGTGCCTGCCAAATTTTTTGCAGAAAACCCTTTCGACAAATGTTAATTAACAGGGATTTGTGATAAAACCCATAGGTGGTTGAATGGGGATGCCCATGTAACACAGTTGGGGTGCCTGTGACGCAAAGTAGCATAATGTAGTACTTAGATGTCGGAATGGGTGAATACGATGTCAAACAATGTCATGATAGGTGCACGCCCAGCAACGGCAATATCAGTAAATGCAATGTGGATGTTTGCCACAGCTTGCACCCACACAGTGCTCGTCAATGCAATGTCAATGTATACCGTAACTTGTGCCCGCACAGCAGCGCCAACATCAGCAATAATGATACCAATGTGTACCATGATCCATGCACATACAATAATATTATTGTTGTAAATAAGAACAATATCAATGTACATTCAGACCAGAGCAAACATAACCTTGTTAATACCAGTATGAATGACACAAATGTACAAAATGATAACTTTATGCTTAATGTTGATAATGTCGATAAAAATTATACCAGTTGCTGCCATATTATTTTTAGGAGTTCCTATGAACTCACATCATTGCTGTTGGAAGCACCCACGGTGACCTCTCCATTAACCCCGAGTCAGAGATACATGCTCAGGCAGGTCCTAGGACACATGCCCATGTCCTAACAGGTCACAGGTGGGGTCCACCATAAACCAAAGACAAACACGCACCCAGGGAAAACCCTGATTGATTTGACAGATGGATAGTTGCACCAGAAACAAGTCTGAGATAATTGTCCTAATAAAATCTGTTTGGCCAAAGGCTTGCATTCTCCAGAAATACCAGAAAGCTAGATACCACATGCAGATAGGCACAGTCAACCATTCAGGGCACTTCGGGCACACCACATGTAGTGATCACATACTCCTCATGTCAGACATCTGAACACATATGCAAGGGCCCACACTAGCTCTCCCTGAGGTCGAGAGTCATCTGTGTAGTTATCAGATGCTCACGTTTTTTGATCTACAACTGAGTTTTTTTGGAATGTAGAACATTGTTTCATTGTTACTCATGAAGTGTATAAACGGATGGCTAAAACTTTGTACATCAAGAGATTTTCAGTAGATGCATTCTGCCCAGGCTGAGTGTTTGATTAGATCACCTTGTTCCTGTTTTGCCAACTGCCACTTGTCTTTTCATTTATTTAAGGTAAATTCATAACCGAGCAACATAGCACTAGTTTAAAATACTTTAGGCAGCTTTGAAATGCAAACCATAATGAAAAAAAACACAACAAAATACCTTCTGATGGGTTAGTATCTCTTGTGTGAATCAAACCTGGCACAAATGTTAAGTGAATTTCCATCTGAGTTTGATGTTGCTGAATGGTAGACAAACAACCATGCACTTGTTTTCAATAGAGGCGCCAACATAATTAGGCTTCACTCTTGTCAAGGGCTAGACATGGGAATTAATCCTCATCTCTTTCTGAGCATTACACATGTTACAAACAGGATTCCCGCTGGAAAGGTGTGCTTCACAGCACAAGGATGAACACATACATATGTATAACACTCTGCAAAGTGCTGGGGTCCAGTTCTGGGGCAGTGCTTTATTATATTTGGGAAATCCCATATCTGGACCGGAGCTTTATTATATTTGGGAAAGCCCATATCTGGAGCAGAGCTGGAGTATGAGCTGGCTGGCAGACAGAAGCATATCTGGAGCTGTCTTTAGGTAGAGCAGAGATGAAGAAGATTTGAAAGTGGCAGGGCCTGTTGCAGGGATGGATTCTGCTCAGGGACAGAAATATGCCTGTGTCCATAGAACATTAGTGAATAGGGACTGAGTCACAATACCACCCCAGTACCATGAGCCCAAGTCTGACTAGCTATAGCATCTCACTTGCTATCCAACTCATAGCTATAGAGACAAGTGAATTGACACCCCACAACACAACACTCTCGACCCTCTAAGGAATCGCAGTAAAAGGACACTCCCTTTCACACACTCACTCACACTCACCCACAAAAGGATATGACAAAGACAAAAAGGAAGTTTGAAGTGTTGATTAAAACTATTGTGCTCTAGAATGCATTATACGTGCCACAATCAGAAAACCACTGCTTTGCAAAAATTCCATCCGCATTGTCAATAGACTGTATATTATGAAAAGCTCTGGTATATTGTAAGACAGAGTAGAGTAACCCTCCTCCCATTCTACAGAAGTAAACTGATATTACAGCATGGATCCCTGGGTTTTGCGACGGACCCGTACCTTAGAAAACACAGATGAACATTCTATATCACAGACACAGCTGTGATCACCTCTCAGAAAATATCTGTTTCTCTCTCTCTGTGTTACATTGCTGTGTGTACCTAAATGGCAAGGTTTACATGTTCATAAGAAACAGATGAATTTCTGCGTAGTGTCTAGGTGTCCCTAACCAGAACACAATAACAAGGGACATTGTTGTTTGACTGTGTCTTTTGTTCAGACCAAATCCAGAGAAAGACCAGAACAATAAAACAACTGCAGGGTCCGTGTGAAAATATAATGAGGCACAGAAACAAACATGTTTATGTAATAAAATGTGCACAGCTAATGCAGCCTGTGTCATGCAAAATTAGGCTAACATAGGGAAACTGAAATGGGCCCTGTATAGAACACATGACAGGCCAAAGCAGGGCTGAAGTAAGCCTGTCTATAAGAGAGAACCCAACAGCGGACTTATAGCTCAGCACCACACGCAAGTTTCATTAGTATCAAAGTCCTGCACACTAACTCTCCAGCAACAGCCTCTGTGTGGTGCCTCTGGGTTCCAGATCCTTAATTGGTGAAGCGGATTGGGTTATGCCAGATAAGGAAGTCCAGTCACTCGTGTAGTTTCAAAACCTTTATTTGTACTTATTCTTTTCTTTTTCTCTCTCAATAGCACATACAGCTCAGCCAACGCGTTTCATTCCAAAACAGTAGGAACTTCACCAGGGCTTATGAAAAAGTATCATCTAAATCTTTTTTCTGCGACAGTCAGTGTAGTCAATCCAGCTTATTCCGCCGGATGCTTTTGGGAATTCCCAGGGCATCATCATGCCCGTAAGCGAAAAAACCTTGTCCAAATTCTTGCTCGTTCAGCGTCCACGCATAAATTATACAAGGAGTAGCGTGATCAAGTTTGCTATGTTTGGAATAGTGGTAATAAATGCTGCATAATGGTGTTCGCAGATTTATTATCACTATTTTAGAAATGCCACTTTTAGAAGTGAGCATTTCTGTGTGCTATGTTTCTTTTTTGCACCTGCCTTATGTGTATTGCATGTCTGGTTCTGGAGTGAGTGCAGTGCCTCCAGAGAGGCTAAGTGAGTCAGTGCTAGGGTGAAGAGACTGATCTGCATTTGGAGTAGTGAGAGGAGTAACACCTGGGCCTGAATAGGACTATGCCTGCACTACACAATGCTGGCTCCACCCCCGTGGTGTGTCTGGGGCCAGAGCCTACCCTGACAATGGGGAGTGTTGTGCACTTGTGAAGTGCCTACCAGAACTGGTTGGACTAGGTCCAGTGGCCTGTGTCAGGGCAGAACAAAGACTAAGTGTGTATAAATATTGGGGCTGTGACCCCATGTGTGCTGTAGTACTGCTTGGTGCCAACATGTGGCTTGCAGGCTGCCGGACTGCCAGGAGGAACCACCGCTGGGGATTGACCTGCTGCCCTGCTTGGCAGTTGAGGGGTCTGCTGTCCGTCTTGGAGCCCCAGTGTGCTGGCCTGCCTGTGCACTTCTTGGAGGGAAGCGCTACCTGCTGGTGTCTGTAGGTGTGAGCGTCTTGCGAGTGCTGCCTGTTGTACCCATTTCCCTGGGCCTACAGCGCTCTCAGAGGAGTAGTTGGGAGCACTTGGGAGTCCCTTTCTCCTGTAGTGGAAGAGAAGTGCAGGATGAGCACATCAAGTTCCCCTTCAGTGCGAGAGAAGTCATCTTAAATTGGGCCGAAAAGAGCTGCCATCCAAGAGTGGCCGCTCATTAGTGAACTTTGAACTGGCAACCAGCCCCACGGTGGGAAAGCCGGAAGCAAGGCAGGGGCTGTGCCTGATTGTGGACCGAGCCTCGTTGACCCCCACCATCTGTGTCTTCAACGAGAGTGAGGTCCCTGACCTCCTCTGTCGGAAGTCAGGCAGCGTCAGAAGCCTGTCGTGGGTGGAGCTCCCTGGAAAGACCAACATAGGTTGCCGACATCGCCCAACGGGGTGCCGCAAGGCTGGAGAAACGAAGGAGAAAAGTGGGGCCAGCCAGGAGGAGGCCCTGAGGCTGCAGCTCCATGCAAAGCGGCCCCAGCATAGAAGCCTGTAGAGTCTCCACGGAGGCCAAAAGGGAGGTGAGGACTGTCGGCGGTGGTGGGAGACCTAGGCAGGTCTCCTCACTAGTGTGGGATCATTGATTCTGCAGCGGCACCCCCTCTGTGCGACTGTTGGCTGCCACACTCCAGTTTGCTGCAGGGAGAAAACCTAGGTGAGCTGCCTTGGCTGTGAAGTGCTTGTGGGACGGGATGGCGAGGTCTATGCATAACCAGAGGCATTCTTAATTTTCAGAGACTGGGTGTGCTGCACCCCTGCCCCCTTACTTGTTGCACTGGGCACTGGAGCCATTCTTGTTAGGTATTAAGGGGGTGAAACCTCAACATAGGCCCCCACTGCATGGAATACGGAGCACCCTAATGGTGTGGTACTCCCAAGGATAGGCGCGCAGCGCCTTGGGCCCAGAGCGGCCAAGACAGTACAGTAGTCCCCATGGTATACCTAATGGTTGCCAGGATTATCGGGCCTGGTGTGGCTTACAAGTACGAGCCAGTGCGCTCCGTGGGTTTTGGATGATCGCCTAGTGGCCTGGTAATTACGGGACTGTTCTATGTGATGCCCTGATGTAAGGGCACATTGCCAGTTACTGGAAGTTGCCAGATGCACAAGTGTGGTGCCCTGTTTACTGTGGGGCACTGGTGCTGTTATGGTGATGTGTGCCTAATATGCTATGCTAGGCAATCCTGTGATGTGCTGTACTACTGCTGATTCTGTTTTGCGTAGTATGCTATACTAGGTCATGCTAGTATTCTGATGCCTAAGGTGTCTATGCATAGTGTGTTTATGCTATGTGCAATGTTACCAGTAGGTACTGGTTGGTTGTGATTTTCACTACGCGTGTAATGGTTATGACAGTGGCCCGATTGACCCTGTAATGTATATAATCCCCTGTAAAGTAATGCCTAGTGCCAGGTGGCACAGTGTATATTTGTGATTGCGTTCTAATGAGTTTTATGAGTAATACAAAGGTTATTTTTGATTTATCCTTGTGTGGAGTTTCTTTTGTTGTGCGCCTAGTGTGTCGCTGCAGTGAGTGTGTTGTGCAAACACTTTACACATAGCCTCTGGGATAAGCCTGACTGCTCTGCAAAGCTACCAAGGAGGTGAGCAGGGGTTATCTTCAGCTTGTAACTCCCTTGCCCTGACTAGAGTGGTGGTTTCTGCCTGGCTTAGGCGCATGCCCTAGCCAACCAGAAATCCCATTTCTAACAAGACTGATATAGGTTACTCTCAATACAATACTATAAAGATAGAAGATTATCACAGCAAGGTCAACTTCCTTGAAGAAACGGTGGCGTGCCAAAATCAAACACACTAAGAGTTCTGTTAAAGTAATGTAAAATAACAGCATTAGCATTTGAAGTTCTGAGATCTCTCTAACAGGACCGCCTCTGTTCATTTGTCATAGGTTAATAGGTTAGGAATGCACACTCAAATAGTGAGAGACAATAGTGATAGTTGAGTCATTATGATGGTTTAGTTTGTTTAGTTTAGCAGAATTTAAGGTAAACAAGTGCATCTCAGGCAGACATAATGTCACTTTAGTAAAATTCTAATATAGTATTAAAATATGATACTAAAGCTCAAGAGTTCAGGAAAGGACATAAGGTATGTCAGTTCATAGCAGTTCATAGCAGTTTCCCCGTAAGGAAGACACCACTAAATGCACACAGCATATGTGTCAGATTGTAGAGAACACCAGGTGAGTCCGCATCAGGCAAACCAGGCTTTCAAGTTCTGCAAAGATGTGCGCAAGTAAGTACATAGTGAGCAGCCAATCCATCACCATCCAGCTCCAACAACTGCTCTGCTCGAACTGTGAATGTCTGTTAAATCGAGTAGTATTATATTCTTAAAGTTCTGGGGGTGGCACCTCCTAGGATCACCTCATCTGATCAGACCACCCAGTCCATTAGTCAGTTCATTTAAGATTGATGTCAGGTGACATAAATAAGACAAGATTTACAAGCCTCTTGCTCTGCCGGTGCGTGACTTTTAATATGGAAAAAAGTGACATACCGGCAGCGTAAGGGTCTTATCAATAAACCCTAAAGTGTGGAAAATAGGTTGGACCATTATGTAGTCCTTAAGCAATCCTGTGTAAGATATATGTTAGAACAATGCATCTTTAGCAAAAACACATAGGCAGGTTCAAGAGGACAGTTTCCCAAAGCAGCTTGTTAGGATTGTAACAAATATTGTAGCAAAGTGTCTCGTACAGTACATGAGAACTCAGGAAAGAAAACACTATTTAATGTCACTAGTTATTCTGAGGAATTCTCTCACTAACACTGGATTCACCAAGTCAAGAAACTTCCCAATTTCAGCTTGGCCTACCTTATATCATGATAATATAATGGGAAAAATATATTCTAGTATTACTTTTGATGCACTTGAAATCATTTACTATGGTTCACAAATAATATGTTATGTTATGTTAATTGGCATTTATAGAGCGCGTTATCACCTTCAGGTCTCTAAGCGCTATAATATGTGTCATTATGATAGACTTTTATTTTTTTCGAATATATTAACGAGTAATTACATTTAAAACATTAGTAAACTAAATTAATTCTGAGTGCACGGCATTAGTACATATATAAAATAAAATCTATATTTCATAAAGAAATCATTAGATAGGAATCTGTGACACCTTGTTAGAACTAGGGGTCTATAGTTGGCAGACGTGGGTACCTTCGTCCAAATAGATACCCTTGCTTCTAGTCAGGGTATAGGGGATATACACTTTAGATAACACCTGCTCACCTCCTGGGTTGCTTGACAGGAGCAGGCCAACTTATCCCAAAGGCAATGTGTAAAGTATTCTTACTCGAAACACACAGTAATACAGTGATAACACCACAAATGGACACCACACCAGTTTAGAAAAATAAAGTATCTTCATCTAAACACAACAAGACCAAAACAACAAAAAATGTAAATACATGTAATAAGAATATGTCTTTAAAAATGTTTGAAACAACTTGGTCCATACAAAACTATGTATGCTTGATTTCTCACAAAGTACATGTAGATGTGTCCAAATTCTCAAGGCCAAAACTTGTTGCACAGGTGCGATGCATGGAAATCCGGGATGCGTCGGTGACCGATGCGGTGACGTTGAGTGGCGCTGTGCTGGTTTCTTCAGCTTCCATCGATAGACACGTCAGTTCTTGCAGCCATGAAAGGCGCTGTGTCGGTTCTGCAGCAGTGCAGCGATGCATAGAGATTCTTCACGCATGGCGGTGCTGCGTCAGAAAACATCCGCAAGAAGAGCAATGCATCAATTTTTTCAGTTCTTCTTTTCATTCAGCTCCTAGCAACAGGCACAAACTACAGAGGACCACAACTGGAATAGGTACCTCCTGGCAGGTTAGAACATTCAGCGACATAGTTGGGGGTGAAGTCTTTGTGTCCCTGAGACTTCAAAAAAGGAAGCCAGCACACACAGGACCTTAGAAATCGTCTTCAAGCAGGTTCACAGCAAGGTTCCCATCTTTGTCCTTTCCTTGGCAGAAAAAGCAACTGCAGGCCAACCCAACACAGCACACAGCAAAGGGGCAGTACTCCACCTCACAGCTCTTCACTTCTACTCCTTGGCAAAGGTTCATCTTGAGAACAGAAGTGATCTAAAATGCTGGTGTGTAAGGTCTACTACTCATATCCCATTTTGACTTTGTTCTCTTTGTGCAAGGGTCTCTGAGCCCAGTCCAAACCAGTTCTGTCCTCAATGGTGCGGTATGACCACAGGGGTTGGAGACAGCATTGTTCAAAGGAGACAAGCCCTATTCAGGTGCAAGGAAATACCCTCCCACTACTCTAAATGCAGCCAAGGCCCATTCAACTCAGCTCTGAGTCATCCAGTTATGGCCAGGCACACCTCAACCCCCACCCCAGTGGCTAACTATAGTGAATGCACACCAGCCAGCCAATCCACAAACAGGCAGAGGCAGACAGAATGGTTAAACAAGAAAATGCCTACTTTCTGGAAGTGGCATTTTCAAACAGAAAATTCGAGTTCAGAGAGACTAAACTGTATTTCCCTATCTTGTCACAATGGGAAGTTAAACTTGTAAGATGTTACAAAGACCCTCCCATTCTATCCTATGGAACACATAGCCTTTCAATAGTAAAAAACTAAATTGGCAGGATTTCACTATCAGGAAATGTCACCCACACCAGTAAATGTCCTACCTTTCACATACACTGTGCCCTTCCCATGGTGGTACCTTGGGCCTACCATGGGGTATCTTACCTGTAAGAAAAGGGAACGATTGGGCCTGGCAAGCAGATGTACTTGCCAGGTCAACATGGCAGCTAACAAACTGTGCACAGATACTACTTTGGCAGGGCGGAGATACATTTTCAGGGCTACTCATGTGAGTGGCACAACCAGTGCTGTAGGCCCACTAGTAGCATTTAATTGACATGCCCTGGCACACTCAGTGTGCACTTTACTAGACATTAAATTAATATGCCAATCAGGGAGAAATAATTGTAATAACAATTTACACATGGAGCACTTACACTTTGACACTGTTCAGCAGTGGCAAAATGCCCAAAGCATCTAAGTCAGAAAACCCAAAATCCAGCACAGTATCAAAAATACAGTAGGTAGAGGCAAAAAGTCAGGGATAACCATACCAAAGGTGCCAAATCTCACACACCTACTTTTCTTTGATCATTTTGGTGTGCACGTTTACACGAGAAAAATACATTTGAATTGAATTCAACATCATATTCTGGTGAAATCTGATGGTTAACAAATTTTAATTTGTTGTGTACACATTTAGATGATAACAAAGTATGATTAGAGATAAACTCGATAATGTAGGAGTTCACTATTTTACACATTTTCTATCACACATTAATAAAATGTAGTACGTTTCTTTAATATATCACAACCTATATTGATGACACAAATGATATACAATCTAAACTATTTCTGCATGCTTTTACAATAGTGAAACAAAAAATTGTTGTTTTAGTCATCTTTTCTATAACATGTAGTTGGTACATGTTTAACAATTTTTCTCCGAACGAGTCATGATCGGTTTTATAAGATCTCTAAGTTGTAAATGTATTTTCCTCTCCAGCAGAAGGAACACCCATTACATGCCATATCCACATAATGATCAAGTATTTTGTCTGAACCCCAAACTGTGATAAGGTAATGCGTTAGGAACTTTCATTTTGGATTATGCACACTTGAAAAGCTATTTTGCTATCTCATGGGCCAAATCTGGCCTCTGCAACTGCGAAATGCCTTTGTACATCAAGCCCAACTAACTACATCATCTTTGTTAAAAAAAATTATCATCTTTATTAGATTTTTTAACATCTTTCAAAGTTTGGGTTACAGAAAATATATTACACACATTTTTAGAAATGGGGGTATCTTGTTGGCAATGGTTTGCACCTTTGTCCAAGCAGAGACCCTTCTTCCTAGTCAGGGTAAGGGAGGCACACTTCTAAAATAATCCCTGCTCACCCCCATGGTAGCTTGTTACAGGCAGACTATCTCAGAGGCAGTGTGTAAGGCATTTGTTCACTAATACAGTGAAAACACTACAAATGGACACCACACCAGTTTAGAAAAATAAGCAAATCTTTATTTAAACCAAAGAAGGCCAAAAACAACAAAAATCCGCAATAAAGTATGCAGTTTGCAAGAAAACCTCAAAATTGTAGAAATATCCCAAAAACACAGTTCTTCCAAGTCGGTAGCTCCATCCGGGTCTACAGCACTGCTGAAAACAACAGTGTAACTGTACCAGCCGACTGCATTGACAGACTTGTGAACAGTACCTTTCTGTTTGCGGCCGACACATTGGTGCGAGTCAGTCGGGGCAACTGTTGCGGCTGTGTGGCAAAATGGAAGCAACACAGGGTGCAGTGCCCTAATGACTTGGTGCAGGCAGCGGCTTGGTGACGATCGTCGAGACGGTTTCGAAGAAACCAAGGTTTGCGTGCGGGGTGAGGCAGTGCTTCATGCGGTGCTGGCAGGTTGCAGTGAAGGCGACGGAGCCGGTCGATGTCTGGGTCTTGCAGAAACAGTGTCGGTGACTGTAGGAGAGTAGGGTCTGCAATCCTATGATCACCCAGATTTTTTGCTTTTGCTTCATTCGTTTACGACTTTCCCCGGCTGCGGGCCTGCCAATCAGACCCACAGCCTAGCTGTTCTCTCTCGAAATTAACACACATGTACATTAGGTGCATCCACTAATTGGAACTGGGCCGCCTTATCAGTCCCTGTATCAGCATACCACAGGTATCCAGGGCATCGGTGTACCCAGGGCCTACCAGGGGCTGCAGCATGTATTGTGCCACCCCTGGATGGCCGCCCAAATCTGACACAACTGGCTGCACGACAGCTGGGGCAAGGTGGTGTAATCACCCGTTGCTGTAGGTGTAGTATTCCTATACCTAACCCTAAAATGGACGCATGGATTCCTGTCAGTCACTCCTATGGCAGGCCTTATCAATCCTGAAGGCAGAGTGCTGGGAATCATGTGAGATGGTGCTCTGGCGCGAGCTGAGCCCGTCGACGGCTTGCGGAACCAAATCCTAATAGCCGTTCCATGGTGACGCGGGCCAACTACCTTAAAGTGCATTATAATCCTCGCGGTTATTTGCTAACTTTGGCATCGCATCACCCAAACATGTCGAGTAAGGTGTCATACGAATTGGAATACGAACCCCTCGCCAGTTCTGGCGACGGGGTTAGCATTCCACCCTTCTAGAGGGACACGACATGGAAGTAACCTTGAACCCCGGTTAAAAGTTGACTCAAGCCTCAGCATCACAAAATGGATGCTGCCACCAGACACAAGTCTGACCTCCTGCTGCTGGGAGACCTTCCAGCGAGGGGAGCTTGGACAAAGGGTTTCCTGTCAAGGGCGGTGTTAGCACCATCCCAGACAGGGTTTGTGTATCCCAGGTAGGCAGGGCTGAATGGAAGGTGATTGCAAGTGGCACCCCGGTGCTCACTGTGCATAGCCCGGCTCAAACCAGTTTCGGGGGCACACCAGCCCCTGAGATGGGGCAAAGCCGGACAAAGGATAGGGGTGTAACCACCCCCCTCCTGGTCCCACCCATAGGTAGGACCTAGTCACGGGCCAGCCCCTTTTTCCTAGAATAAAGGTGGGAGCGGGTCCCCTTCCCAAATTGGATAATTCTGAATCTTGAACTACTTTCCACGAAAGGAACTCTTGACTATTTCTGAAGACTCTCCCTTGTGGCTAAGGAGTAGCCACCCTGCACCAGCAGGCACCACCTAAGCGCTTGCGGTTTGCTGTACGTCTCTCCCACGGATCAAGACTGCCCAGCTCGACGAGACCCGGGTTCCCTGCCATCTCTGACCTCTACCTACATCATCGGCTCAGCTGAGATTCGTAGGTGTGACGAGACCTGCGGGACCGGCCATCTTCAGAACCTGCACGACGCTTATCTAGCACACCCACCGAGGGACCCTCGAGTGAGTGCACCTAGGGTTTGAGAAGCCCTAACCCTGAGCGGCTCCAGCACCGAAGTCTGCCTCCCCAGCATCCACGAGATCTGCGTGGGGGCCCTTCTGCTCCTTGCTGCTCACCGCGTTGTCCGACCACTCGCCGACCGGCTGGTGGCCCTCTTCACGACGCACCACGACAGACTCTCATCACTGGTCTGGTTGCTCCAGACTGGCTCTTGCTCCCCTTCAACAGAGGAGTACCTCGGACCCTCCTGGTCCACTCCCGACGCCATCTTGACTCCACCGCGTGGGTTTGCCACTGCCGAGACCAGCTGCCCCATTCCTGGGCCCAGCATCATCGACAGCAGACACCTGCGTGGGACAGCTCGCCCTCCATCCTGGTCGTCGCCGCGCCTCCTGGTCCGAGGAACAGCCGAGTCCGACGTCATCCACTCACCTGGTCGAGGTGACTTCAGCCGGTACCTTCCTGGTACCCACACGATCGCTGGCTAGCGGTTGAGAACTGAGTCCCCTCTGCTTTCAGGTTTCCTTCATCACCGATCCAGGCTTGGATCTCTCTGAAACATCGACACTGGTCGCCTGCCAGCAACTTCTTCTTTCAGGCTCCTGAGACTACAACGAGGACTCCCGACATCTTGCTGAACCCCATTCAGCCGCAGCCTCTGGGCTAGGTAACTCGAGCATCTCGGTGCTCCACCGTAGGTTCACTCTACAAGTGTCCAGTTCCTTTTTCGTTTAGTCCCACTGATCGGATTCCTCCGGAATCAGTAACTTTAAACTATCTAACCTTTCCCATTCCACTTGCAGTGTATATGGTTTCGTGCCCTCCGGGCACTTGTGTAAATTGTGCAACCAGAAGTATTTTCATAAGAGTTTTGTAGTGTGCTTAGCTCTCTGACTCATAAAGAGCCAGGGTAGTCTTGTTATAAATAAATGTCCTTTATTTTCATAACAGCTTGTGTGGTGTCCTTTCACTGGGTGTTCAAGGGGTATATGTGATGGTAAACAGCTGGCTTAACACGCCCTGTTGAGTTTAGCCTAAAGACTGCTCGCATCCACGCTACTAGGATAGCTGGTCTATAAGGTTGACTTACAACCAATCATCAATAAGGGTCGTTTGGAATGATACACAGTGATCACTAGAATAGTGAGCACTACATATCAGGCCAACTTCTCACATTGGTGAGCAGCGGTTGGGATTTGAGCTTGCTGTTGGTTACCACACACGTATCCTAAGAATATCAAAGTGAAAGATCACATAAGTACCCAGGTACATATAACTTAACTTAGAATACTCTGAGTTCTACTGAACCAGCTGTTGTAGTGTAACAGGACTTAGCACACCCTGACTACAACTCTTAGCAAGGGATCAGTAGGTAAACAAATAGTGTAGGTAGGTGCATCACTTACACCTCACTAGAAAGCATGTCAGTCCACGGAGAGTCTGCAGAGACTCCCTTAGTGGTCAGTGACCCTCCACAGGTCGTGTCACGATATGCAGCTCTTAGCTTCAAGGAGATGAGACAACTGTGTGCCTCCAGGAAGCTAAACCAGGGTTCTAACCCTACCATCGCATTTCTGATAGGTCTCTTAGAGACGTACGATGCTAGGAGGTCCTCTAACACAGGTCCCCCCAATGCTGATGGGAACATGCCTCCCTTAGAGGGAACCCTTGGTGACCCGGACCTCGACCTCCATACAGAGGAGGAAGATGAGGAGGAGTTATCAGGAGACGAGGCAAACAACGGTCCAGTGGTAGTCGGCAGGCTTACGAGGACCAACTTAAGCAGGCATGAGAATGGAACCGGGGGAGCCCCGGCCCCATGCTCAAGCAGGCCTAACATTGGGAACGGACGAGCTAGGTCTCTCTCCAGAGGCTCTAACAGATCTGTTCATACACATGTCTCTCAGGCATCTTCTCAGAGAGGAATGACGTCCCCTCGGAGAAGGGAGCATGAAGCGAAGATGAGGGAAGTCAATCTGAGGATCGAGCGGGAAGAACTTGCCCTCGCCAAAGAAAGGCTTGCCTTAGCCCGAGAGCAGAAATTAAGTGGGTTAGATCCCACTGGTGGCAGCACTCTCATTAGAAAATAAAAACAGGGGTATAGATACTAGACACCTGAGTAAAATAGTGCCCCCCTTTAAACAAGGGGACGACATCCACAAGTGGATAACTGCTTTGGAGAGGGCCTGCACTGTCCAGTGCGTCCCCCAAAGTCAGTGGGCAGCTATACTGTGGCTCTCCTTTGAGGGTAAAGGACGAGACAAGCTCCTCACTACTAGAGCTGAGGATGCGAACAACTACCAAGTCCTGAAGAATACACTGATTGATGGGTTCGGCTTAACCACCGAGCAGTACCGGGTACTGTTCAGGGACACCCAGAAAATTCAGTCTGAGGATTGGACTGACTTTGTCGATTGTGCCACTAAGGCTTTGGAGGGCTGGTTGCTGGGTAGCAAGGTTACTGATTACACAGGATTGTACAATCTTATCATGAGAGAACAGATTTTAAACAACTGTCAGAACCAATTGTTGCATCAGCACCTTGTCGACTCGGATCTGACCTCTCCCCAAGAATTGGGAAAGAAGGCAGACAGATGGGTCAGAACAAGGGTCAAGCAAAACCAGACTCAGAACCAGGGTGGTCAGAAGAAAGCAGACCAAAAGGGTAGTAACAAGAACGAACAAAATGACCAGAAGTCTTCGACAGGTCCCCAACAAACTAAAGAGGGTGGGGGTCAGGCTTCACAGAAGAAGAAGACTCAAGAAGGCCAGTCGAAAAGGTGGTGCCAATACTGTAAAAGTAAGACTCACTGGTTTAGTGAGTGCACCAAGAAAGGAGGGCAAACTCCTGCCACTGCAGCCCCTAAGGCACCTGCACCCCCTAGTACAGTCAGCAGTGGTAGTGCGCCTCCCAAGGCATTAGTTGGGTTAACCTTGGGAACCGAGGGGAGTGACGACTTAGTCAGCACGCTCACTCAGGCCGTCCTTGTCTGTACAGGGGATATGGATATGTCCCCTGGTGCCAGTCCCACTACTTTGGGCAAATACAGGCAGACACCTTTGATCAATGGAAAAGTGGCTCAGGCCTACAGGGACACTTGTGCCAGTGTCACCATGGTGACGCCTAACTTTGTGGACCCTGGTCACATCATGCTAGGTACCGATTACCTAGTGACCAATGCCAGCAATGTCACTACCAATCACAGTATGGCAGTTGTTGATTTCTCCTGGGGAGGGGTAAGTGGCCCGAAAAAGGTTGTGGTTAGTTCAGACCTCCCCGTAGAATGTCTGTTGGGCAATGATTTGGAAACGTCACAATGGTCAGAAGTGGAGCAGAGGACTCACATGGAAATGTTAGGCTTGCCAGCACATGTCCTTGCTGTGACCAGGTCACAGGCCAAAAGATGCCCCACTGAACAGGTGCTGGATCCTGGAAGAACGGACCAGACACCTTCCAAGAAAAGGAGCAGTAAGGGTAAGGCTTCGCCTTCCCCCTTGCCCCAGGTCGTGGATCAAGTCTCTGAGGAGGCTGACCTTAAAGAACTGAGGGAAACTGAGCCGAAAGAGCTTGAACCTGGTCAGGTTGAGTTTCTGGGCTCAGGGGGACCCTCCAGGGAAGACCTGGGGAAGGCACAGTTAGACTGCCCCTCACTTGAACCCCTCAGACAGCAGGCTGCTGCTGAGGCTGCAGGGAACGCCACAGGTACCCACAAAGTGTACTGGGACGATGGACTCCTGTACTCCGAGGCAAGAGACCCCAAGCCTGGCGCGACCAGGAGGCTGGATGTCCCCTTGTCTCTGAGAGGTTTCCTCCTTACCTTGGCCCACGAGATTCCCCTTGCAGGTCACTTAGGCCAGAATAAGACTTGGGACAGGATTGTTCCACACTTTCACTGGCCCCACATGTCCGAAGATACGAAGGAGTTTTGCCGCTCCTGTGTCACTTGCCAAGCCAGCGGTAAGTCAGGTGGCACGACAAAGGCCCCCCTTATACCACTACCGATGGTGGGGGTACCCTTTGAACGAGTGGGGATCGACATTGTCGGACCAATGGAACCCCAGACAGCATCAGGGCACAAGTTTTTACTGGTGGTGGTGGACCACGCCACCAGGTATCCTGAAGCTATTCCCCTTAGGACCACTACAGCACCTGTTGTGGCACGAGCCCTAGTTGGAGTGTTCTCCAGAGTGGGCTTCCCTAAGGAGGTTGTCTCAGACAGAGGTGCAAACTTCATGTCGGGATATCTGACTGCTATGTGGAAGGAGTGTGGTGTCAACTACAAATTCACCACACCCTATCACCCACAATGCAATGGGCTTGTTGAGAGATTCAACAGGACCCTCAAAGGGATGATTCATGGACTACCTGAAAAGCTTCGGCGGAGATGGGATGTCCTGATACCCTGCCTCTTGTTCGCCTACAGAGAGGTCCCGCAGAAGGGGGTTGGCTACAGCCCTTTTGAACTTCTGTTCGGACATCCTGTAAGGGGACCCCTTTGTTTGGTAAAGGAAGGATGGGAGAGACCTCTCAAAAAGCCGGCATCAAACATTGTGGACTATGTGCTCGGTCTCCGCTCGCGGATGGCTGAGTACATGGAAAAGGCATCTAAAAACCTTGAGGCGAGCCAAGAGTTACAAAAAGCTTGGCACGACCAAAAGGCTGTCCTGACTGTGTATCAGCCTGGGCAGAAGGTGTGGGTGCTGGAGCCAGTGGCCCCAGCAGCACTCAAAGACAAATGGTCTGGGCCCCACACGATCATTGAGCAAAAGGGAGAGGTCACCTACTTGGTAGACCTGGGAACTCCCCGGAGCCCCCACAGGGTGCTCCATGTAAACAGGCTCAAGGCATATGTCGACAGGGAGGGCATGGGCTTGCTCATGGCCACAGATGAGGGACAGGAGGAGGAGAGTGACCCTCTCCCGGACCTGCTCTCTCAGAACCCTGACGATGGGTCGGTAGATGGTGTTGTCTTTTGCGGCAGCCTCTCTGGACATCAACGTAAGGATTGTAAACAGGTTCTTCAATCCTTTCGACATATGTTCTCTCTGACACCCAGTCAGACCAATTGGTGTACCCATGAGGTCGACACTGGGGACAGTCTGCCCGTAAAGAGTAAAATCTATCGACAGCCTGATCATGTCAGAGACTGCATCAAGACAGAGGTGCAGAAAATGTTGGAGCTGGGAGTCATTGAGCCCGCGGACAGCCCCTGGGCTAGTCCCGTAGTTCTCGTGCCGAAACCTCACACCCAGGGCGGTAAGAAAGAGATGAGGTTTTGCGTGGACTACAGAGGCCTCAATGCAGTCACTAAGACTGACGCCCACCCGATACCGAGAGCAGACGAACTTATAGACCGGTTGGCTTCGGCCAACTACTTAAGTACGTTTGACCTGACTGCTGGGTATTGGCAAATCAGGTTAGCTGAGGAGGCCAAGCCCAAAACAGCATTTTCTATCCCGGGTGGGCATTATCAGTTCGTGGTAATGCCCTTTGGTTTGAAAAATGCACCTGCCACCTTCCAACGGCTGGTGAATCGAGTTCTCACTGGGTTGGACGACTTCTGTGCGGCGTATCTGGACGATATCGCTGTCTTTAGCTCCACCTGGGAGGATCACCTGGTCCACCTGAGGAAAGTGTTAGAGGCCCTGCAAAAGGCAGGCCTCACTATCAAGGCCACTAAGTGCCAGATAGGGCAGACACAGGTTGTAAACCTGGGCCACCTTGTAGGTGGAGGCCAGGTTCAGCCATTGGAGAGCAAAATACAGGCCATACAGGACTGGGCTCCTCCAACCACCCAGACTCAGGTTCGAGCTTTCTTGGGCCTGACTGGTTATTACCGGAAATTTGTCAGGAATTATGGATCCATTGTGACCCCGCTAAATGATCTGACAAGTAAGAAGACTACTCCAAAACATTCATTGTCCAAACAGACGCTTCGGAGTTGGGTGTGGGAGCTGTTCTATCTCAACTGAATTTTGATGGTCATGACCAGCCCATAGCTTTTATTAGCAGGAGGCTGACCCCCAGAGAGAAGAATTGGTCAGCTATTGAGAGGGAGGCCTTTGCTGTGGTTTGGGCCCTGAAGAAGTTGAGGCCATACTTGTTTGGCACTCACTTCAAGATTCAGACCGACCATAAGCCCCTCTTGTGGCTAAATCAAATGAAGGATGAAAACCCCAAACTACTTAGGTGGTCCATTTCCCTACAGGGGATGGACTTCACAGTGGAGCATAGACCTGGCACTGATCATGGCAATGCAGATGGGCTCTCCAGGTATTTCCACTTAGAGCAAGAAGACTCACCTGGTCAAGATTAGCTTATTGTCCCAAAGTTTGGGGGGGGGTCATGTAGGAGAGTAGGGTCTGCAATCCTATGATCACCCAGATTTTTTGCTTTTGCTTCATTGGTTTACGACTTTCCCCGGCTGCGGGCCTGCCAATCAGACCCACAGCCTAGCTGTTCTCTCTCGAAATTAACACACATGTACATTAGGTGCATCCACTAATTGGAACTGGGCCGCCTTATCAGTCCCTGTATCAGCATACCACAGGTATCCAGGGCATTGGTGTACCCAGGGCCTACCAGGGGCTGCAGCATGTATTGTGCCACCCCTGGATGGCCGCCCAAATCTGACACAACTGGCTGCACGACAGCTGGGGCAAGGTGGTGTAATCACCCGTTGCTGTAGGTGTAGTATTCCTATACCTAACCCTAAAATGGACGCATGGATTCCTGTCAGTCACTCCTATGGCAGGCCTTATCAATCCTGAAGGCAGAGTGCTGGGAATCATGTGAGATGGTGCTCTGGCGCGAGCTGAGCCCGTCGACGGCTTGCAGAACCAAATCCTAATAGCCGTTCCATGGTGACGCGGGCCAACTACCTTAAAGTGCATTATAATCCTCGCGGTTATTTGCTAACTTTGGCATCGCATCACCCAAACATGTCGAGTAAGGTGTCATACGAATTGGAATACGAACCCCTCGCCAGTTCTGGCGACGGGGTTAGCATTCCACCCTTCTAGAGGGACACGACATGGAAGTAACCTTGAACCCTGGTTAAAAGTTGACTCAAGCCTCAGCATCACAAAATGGATGCTGCCACCAGACACAAGTCTGACCTCCTGCTGCTGGGAGACCTTCCAGCGAGGGGAGCTTGGACAAACGGTTTCCTGTCAAGGGCAGTGTTAGCACCATCCCAGACAGGGTTTGTGTATCCCAGGTAGGCAGGGCTGAAAGGAAGGTGATTGCAAGTGGCACCCCGGTGCTCACTGTGCATAGCCCGGCTCAAACCAGTTTCGGGGGCACACCAGCCCCTGAGATGGGGCGAAGCCGGACAAAGGATAGGGGTGTAACCACCCCCCTCCTGGTCCCACCCATAGGTAGGACCTAGTCACGGGCCAGCCCCTTTTTCCTAGAATAAAGGTGGGAGCGGGCCCCCTTCCCAAATTGGATAATTCTGAATCTTGAACTACTTTCCACGAAAGGAACTCTTGACTATTTCTGAAGACTCTCCCTTGTGGCTAAGGAGTAGCCACCCTGCACCAGCAGGCACCACCTAAGCGCTTGCGGTTTGCTGTACGTCTCTCCCACGGATCAAGACTGCCCAGCTCGACGAGACCCGGGTTCCCTGCCATCTCTGACCTCTACCTACATCATCGGCTCAGCTGAGATTCATAGGTGTGACGAGACCTGCGGGACCGGCCATCTTCAGAACCTGCACGACGCTTATCTAGCACGCCCACCGAGGGACCCTCGAGTGAGTGCACCTAGGGTTTGAGAAGCCCTAACCCTGAGCGGCTCCAGCACCGAAGTCTGCCTCCCCAGCATCCACGAGATCTGCGTGGGGGCCCTTCTGTTCCTTGCTGCTCACCGCGTTGTCCGACCACTCGCCGACCGGCTGGTGCCCCTCTTCACGACGCACCACGACAGACTTTCATCACTGGTCTGGTTGCTCCAGACTGGCTCTTGCTCCCCTTCAACAGAGGAGTACCTCGGACCCTCCTGGTCCACTCCCGACGCCATCTTGACTCCACCACGTGGGTTTGCCACTGCCAAGACCTGCTGCCCCATTCTTGGGCCCAGCATCATCGACAGCAGACACCTGCGTGGGACAGCTCGCCCTCCATCCTGGTCGCCGCCGCGCCTCCTGGTCCGAGGAACAGCCGAGTCCGACATCATCCACTCACCTGGTCGAGGTGACTTCAGCCGGTACCTTCCTGGTACCCACACGATCGCTGGCTAGCGGTTGAGAACTGAGTCCCCTCTGCTTTCAGGTTTCCTTCATCACTGATCCAGGCTTGGATCTCTCTGAAACATCGACACTGGTCGCCTGCCAGCAACTTCTTCTTTCAGGCTCCTGAGACTACAACGAGGACTCCCGACATCTTGCTGAACCCCACGCAGCCGCAGCCTCTGGGCTAGGTAACTCGAGCATCTCGGTGCTCCACCGTAGGTTCACTCTACAAGTGTTCAGTTCCTTTTCCGTTTAGTCCCACCGATCGGATTCCTCCGGAATCAGTAACTTTAAACTATCTAACCTTTCCCATTCCACTTGTAGTGCATATGGTTTCGTGCCCTCCGGGCACTTGTGTAAATTGTGCAACCAGAAGTATTTTCATAAGAGTTTTGTAGTGTGCTTAGCTCTCTGACTCATAAAGAGCCAGGGTAGTCTTGTTATAAATAAATATCCTTTATTTTCATAACAGCTTGTGTGGTGTCCTTTCACTGGGTGTTCAAGAGGTATATGTGATGGTAAACAGCTGGCTTGACACGCCCTCTAGAGTTTAGCCTAAAGACTGCTCGTATCCACGCTACTAGGATAGCTGGTCTATAAGGTTGACTTACAACCAATCATCAATAAGGGTCGTTTGGAATGATACACAGTGATCACTAGAATAGTGAGCACTACATATCAGGCCAACTTCTCACAGTGACATCCAGGCAGGGTGAACGAGGCAGTGCGGAGTGCAGTGCCCACAGGACGCTGTGCAAGCAACTGCTCGGTGACGATCTTCCATACGTCATAGGTGGGCCCAAGGATGTGGTGTGAAATGGGGCGGGCCTACTGCGATGCCTTCATGATACAGAACATGCAACAGACTTGGTGACAGAGTCGACTACTCCTTTTTTCTGCGTGACTGAAACCTGCAGTTCCAGAGACGGTGCCTAGAAGGATGGTGAGGTCTTTGCTGTTCCTGAGACCTCTTGAACAGGGGGCAAAGTCCACTTCAAGCTCTTGGAGACACTTACACGCAAGAAACACACACAGTCCTCTCCTTGGCAGAAAACAGCCACTGCAGACCAATGTCAGACAGTACACAGCAAAGGGGCAGTACTCCTTCAGAATTTCCAAGCTCTTCTCCTTGGCAGACGTTCCTCTTGAATTCCAGAAGTAGTCTAAAAGTCTGAGGTCTGGGCCCCACCTTTTTTAGCACAAATTCATTTGTTCTCTGGTGGCAGAGAAGATCTTTGCCCAGACAAAACCTGTCCTGTCCTCTCTGCTGCAGCTTCCTGGCAGGAGGTGGAGACAGCATGGTCCAAAGTAGCCCAGGCCCATTCAGGTGTGAAAGGAATCTCCGCCCCTTACTCTGAATGCAGCCCAGGTCTATTCAGCCCAGCTCTGACTCACCCAGGAAGGGCCGGGCACACTTCACCCCCCCACCCCCCCCAAGTGGCTGTCTGAACAGAATGTACATCCCCAGCCCATCTCACTCCAAAACCAGATAGTCAATACACAAACCTAGCAGAGGCATACAGGATGGCTAAGCATAAAAATACCCACTTTCTAAAAGTGATATTTTCAAACACAGAATGTAAAGATGCATCTTTTTATTCTGAGTTGAGGCATACTAAACTTCAACTTCCTATCTTATCCCAATGGGAAGTTATATTTATAAGTTGTTATAACTAAACTCCCATTCTATCCAATAGTGAAAAACAAAATTGGCAGTATTTTTCTCTCAGGAAATGCCACACAAACCAGGACATGTCCTACCTTTCACATACACTGAACCCTGCAAATGGGGGCACCTTGGGACTACATTAGGGGTGATCACATGTAAGAAAAGGAAATGCTAGAGCAACATTGCAGTACCATACTGCGCAAAGAAACTGCAGTCGCAGGTCTGAGTTACATTTAAGGGCTGCAAATGTGGGTGGCACAATCAGTGCTCCAAGCCCACTAGCAGCATTTGATTTACAGGCCCTGGGCATACACAGTGCACTGTACTAGGAACTTAATAGCAAACGAAATAAGCCAATTATGGAAACACTAATACATGACAACAAAGTACAGAGGATACACTTGCACTTTGGCACTGAACAGCAGTGGCAAAGTGCCCAAATCATCTTGACCAGCAAACACGAAATCCAAAACACAGCAAAAACACAGGAGGCAAAGGCCAAAACACAGGGGAAACCCATGCCAAGGCTGCCAGGTCTTACAAAAATATAGAAGATATATTGTAAATCATGTTTTACATATAGACCAAGGAACTCTCAGTCAACAATTCTATGCCTTATACAGTGAAAGAACACACAAAAAACCTCAATATCATTGATAGCCTGTACATTTATTTACATCACAAAATTGTTTCTTAGGAGTTCGGAAATACTGTATAGTTGTGACTAATCAGTTCTAAGTTGAGCCCACCAGAAAATATCTATATTCCTTGAATCTTCAGATGTGTAGCCTCACACCTACATTACTTATCAATAGGACAGGAGTATCTCTCTATGCTGTCCATCTACATTCCTGGACTATAGCCTCTTTAGCATGGATGTCAATTCAGCAAAATGCCAGGGGTAGCAGAAGTGACTTCACATGCCCCTTGATCTTCCCCTTCAGTCTCACATATACATGCTCACACACTGATTTGACACATACATACACACTCACACATCCACACACACTTTGCCTATGCATACACACACATTCACATATAAACACTCTCTCTTACATAAACACACTCAAAACAGCAAGCATATACACAACATACATGCATTTAAAATCATATTTTACTTATCTCAGCTGATGGGGAAAGTCATATTCCAGCTATTTGTATAGATTGTTTTTAAAACTATTGACAAAAAGCAAGGTGAGTAAAGCCCCCACTGATGTCGATAAGGGCAACCTGCTTTTATTCCTGGCACAGATTTTACCACTGCTGATGCTAGAGATCACAAAGGCAGTGCCAGGCGTCACAAGGGGCATGCCAGGGATCTCAGCAGTGACCCCTAAATAATGTCCATGCTCTTCAGACAGCCATTTTATCCTCATGTTAGGAAGCAATATTTCCCTAGGTATGCAATTCAAATTACATTTTACAAATGAGTCCCAAAGGACTGGCTAACTATCAATGCTCCTGGTACCACAATATGTAGTAAAGCCTATAAGTATGTGGCCCCTTAAATGCAGCTAGCCTCTCAGGAACAGTGTATCCTTCTGTACTGTAGGATCTAGTTGATATAAAAAGTTGCAAAATACTCCTTATGCATATGCTTATGATGTGGTCTGACACAGACACAGCCACAATTCAGAAATCTTGCCATGTTAGACCAGTCAGTCTTAGGGTTATCTTCCCCTGCACATTTTGCCTTCAACCCTCCTTTTTGCTCTTCTCAGGTCTTTGCACACTTTACCACTGCTAAACAGTGCTGAAGTGTTTGTGAGAGGACTCCGATTGACCTTGGTTTCAGCCATTCCTGTTGTGGGCACTTGGCACAGCCACAAAAGTAGAGCAGCATTTTAATTGATACAAGTGGGGTAATGTTGCGTGGTAGGATTGCTGTGGATTCCTGTTTATTACCGAAGTTTCCTTCATAGAAATGCAAGAAAAATGCATGAGTACAGGCAAAATGTGAGGTTGGAAGGCCATTGGGTGTAAGAATTTTTGAGGTTTGCTGAGCATTGGAAGTAAGAAAACCTTGGGGATACACAAAATGTGCACCACCATGGAATCACTTGGTTGTCTAGTGTTAGACCCGTCATCCTTAGGGTGGTCTTCTACCAACTTTTTGCTGCTTAGCTCCACTTTTTGCTGTATTCTTCTGTTGTCCTCAGGACTCTGAGCACTTTATCACAGTGTTAAAGTGTGTATGCTTTTCCCCTAAACATGGTGACATTGGTATATGACTGTTTGGCATATTTAGTTTACATATTTGTCGCTTGTAAAGCGGTGTACCATATACCCAGGGACTATAATCTAAATGCTACTAGTGGGCCTGCAGCACTGATTGTGCCACCCACATAAGTATCCTTTCAAACCTGTCTCAGGCCTGCCATGGCCTGGCCCGTGTGTTTAGTTTACTGCCACTTCAACTTGCCATTTAAAATTATTTACCAAGCCTTAAAACTACCATTTTATTGCACATAGGTCACCCCAGGGGTAGGCCCTAGGTAGCCATAAGGGCAGGGTGCTGTGTAAGTAAAAGATAGGATATGTAAGTTTAAGTTTTATATGTGCTGGTTATGACAAACAGCTAAATTTGTTTTTCACTACTGTGAGACCTACTTCTCTCATAGGCTAGCTTTTGGAAATCCTTAAACCACCGCTGTAATTCCTCATTAGAAAGGATTAGCTAAATCATGTTTCATATGTTTAGAATCGTAATGATAAATCCTCTTTAGTGATAAAGTTGGATATGACATTACCATTTTGGAAATGCCACTGTTGTAAAGTGGACATTTCTCTGCTCTTACCTTTGCTCTGTTTGTTTGCAGCCTGTCTCCAATACTTTTCTGGGCTGGATGACAGCTACACTTTGTGTATTCCCTCTAGGCAGCCACAGACACATGTAGGGTAACTGTGACAGAGGACTCATCTTCATTCATCTGCATTCTGATACCCTTCCTGGGCAGAAAGCTGGAGTAGGAACTAAGATTTACGCCTGAACATGCAGTGTCCTGTGTCCCACAAAAAGGGCTGATTATACCCCACGGATAGCCTGACAGAGAGAGCTGGGATGAAAGGGGGCCTGCACACTTCAAGTGGCTGCTTTGAAGTCATCCTTCACTTTAAAGGCATCTTTTGGTATAAGTACTGGGGCTATGACCCTATTGACTTCAAAGCACTGTTTTTGCATTTATTCTTTAAAAATTCATAACTCGACTTTTACTGATTGGGTTTTTGTCATTTTGGTCTTATTTTATACAGATAAATATTCTGTGTTTTTCTAAACCTGTGTGGAGCCTTTCACAGTGTATTTATTGTGTTACTGTGTGAGTGGGTTGCACAAATACTGTACACATTGCTTCTTAAGATAGCTTGACAGCTCTTTGCCAAGCTACCAGAGGGTGAGCACAGGTTATCCTTTAGTATGTATGCAGATTTCCCTGACTAGGATTCAGATACCTACTTGGACAGGGGCCATACCTCTGCCAACTAGAGACCCAATATCTAACATCTAGTTTAAAAATATATATGTGTTTGTTAGGATCCAAATCCCATAACTTCCCCTATTGATGATCTCTCCATGTAGAAATTTGTGTCAAGGTCCCATGACCCACCAACACAAGTGAGGTACCATTTTTATTGGGAGACTTATGGGAATGCTGGGTGGTAGGGTATTTGTGGCTCCCTGCAGATTACTGAAGTTTCGTTCACTGAAATTTGAGGAAAATGTGTATAAGGTTTGAGGTTTGCAGGACATTGTGGGTAAGAAAATGAGGTGGAACCCACGTGAAGCACAAATCCTGGACTACCCCAGGTGTCTAGTTTTCAGAACTGTTTAGGTCTTGTAGATTTTCCCAGTTGATAGCATACCCAAACCAAAAAAGTGCAGCCATAAACCATTGCAAGTGAGAAAATATTGGGAGTTAGCCACACTCCCCTGTCCCATATGTAGAAACAACACCCCAGTGCAGAGTGGGACGTTAACTAAGGAATAATTAAGAATTAATTATTAATCATTAATTAATTATTTAATAGATTTTTCATTCTATAATTTATGAAGTATTTATTGTAGTAATATTTTAGGTGGGGGCTGCTGGGTTTGTAGGGGTCTTGGGTGGGAAAGTTAAGTACTTGTAAATTCATTATTTTAATGTAACTGTATATATTTAAATTATGGAATAATTGTTTAATTTAATTATGTTTTAGTTTCGGGTTGCTGGGTTTGTAGGGGTCTAGGCTGGGAAATTAATTAAATAATAATTAATGAACAATTATTTATTATTGTTAATGAATTATTCATTTGAGTGTCAATATGTAAACTATGGAATACTTACTTTGTATGTTTTATTTTAGGTGCAGGCTGCTAGTTTTGAAAGGTTATGAGGGAAGTTAATTAATTCATAATCGAATAACAATTAATTATTAATTGATAATTACGTATTTATTCATTATTTTATTGAAAAGTACATCTGTAAATTGATTCTTTTTTACATATCTATTTTGTATGTGAATTAATAATTGTTATACTAAGAGATTAATATTTTTCCTACATTCATGTTGTTACTTATATGTTATGTGTGAAGTACCTCTCCTACTCTTGTTTAGACTTCAGTAGGAATAGTGAATTTAACCTCTTGAAGTTCAAAACTACTGTTGCACTGTTTGGAGCTGGAATCATACATTCCACTGCTCCAAAAACCACCACTTTGCCTCCTGTTGTAGACACTGGAGTGGGAATAGTACATTTCTTCTCCCTCAAAACTCCAACAATTTCATTCCTATTGTGGTGTAGTGGGAATATTAAATGCCACCCCTCCCAAATCCATTACTATCCCTACTCTTGCACAGACTGGAGTGTGAATAGTAAATTTTACCCATCCAAAGCGCAACACTTTCTCTGCTGTTGCACTGTTTGGAGCGGGAATAGTAATTTTTGCCCCTCTGAAATTCAGTGCTTTCCCAACTTTGTCCTGTTGGAGTGGGAATAGTAAATCTGACCCCTTTCAAATCCTATGCTATGGAGACTTTGGTCCTAGCTATAACTACCTTCTGGTGACAATATATATATTACCTACTGGCGGTCGCCAGTAGGTAGTTATAGTTAGGACCCCTTTTCCATAGGAAAACCTCAACATTCTATTTTGAATAACTTTGGCGCCGGTCGATGAATCCTCGCGAATTTCTCAAAATATGTGGGACGCTACGCTCCGCTCCTACCCTGAAAGTCTCAGGGGGATTCGTCAAGCGGGGGCTGAGATAAAAGGGGGGTCCCAAAACGCGTTTTTCCCATGCATTTTTCCATAGGACCTTTAGAACGAGCTACAGCCCGAACGGCTGAACAGAATTACTAGAAATTTGGCAGAGAGGTAGTCCCTAGGTCAAGGAAGTGCCTTTTGTAGGTTTGGTGTAAATCTGTTCAGTAGATTCTGAGAAAATAGCCTTGAAATCAATATATATATCTGAGCCCGCTTACGGTACGCTTACCGTACGCTTACCGTAAGCGTACGGTGGCGTGCGCGAGCGCGATTCTGATTGGCTCTTAGATCTTAGTAAACATTCGAATCGGCCGAAACCAGGAAGCGGCGGCCGCCATTTTGTCTCTCGCACTGAGTGTTATTTATCAAACAAGATGGCCAAAAACATGTTACGGGGCTGTTTTGACAACTCCCTCCCACATAGTCATGTTGAGGGAGTCCCCAAACATCCCCCAAGAGCAAAAACGGTTTTATTTTTTTTTCGGCAATTTCGCCGAGTACGCTTACCGTACGCTTACCGTAAGCGTACGGTAAAAAAAAAAAAAAAAAAAAACACTATCCACACTTACCCCACCCCCTGTGCTTTTGGTGGCCGTAGGCCACCAAATGTACAGGGCTTATTAATAGGTAAAAAAAACTAAATTTTGGCAACATGAAATTATAAAATCGAAATAAAAAAAACACTATCCACATTGACCCCACCCCCTGTGCTTTTGGTGGCCAAAGGCCACCAAATGTACAGGGCTTATTAAAGTTGATAAAAACCGTGCACGGAACGAACTGCGTTAAGTGGGCGCGCACGCCTCGAATGGCGTAAAGTAACTTAGCATTTAAAAAACCGTACAAATTCACTGAAAAAACCATAGGTTTCACACACGTTATAGTTAGGAATTAGCATTTAAAAAACCTTGCAAATTCACTGAAAAAACCATAGGTTTCACACATGTTATAGTTAGCGGAAATTTTACTGATAAAAAACCAGTGAAATTGCCCCGTTATAGTTAGTGCTGGCAACTATAACTCACGCGACCGCAATCTTCTGCTGATGACATATGTGTCTTTATGAAAAAAAAATATTTGTAATATATGTATAGCTAAAAATGTATGGAAGAAGACATGGGCAAATAAGTGTCTAAATACAGTATTAGCATCAGCAGAGGATTGCGGTCGCGTGAGTTATAGTTGCCAGCACTAACTATAACGGGGCAATTTCACTGGTTTTTTATGAGTAAAATTTCCGCTAACTATAACATGTGTGAAACCTATGGTTTTTTCAGTGAATATATATATATATATATATATATATATATATCACTTAAAAAACTATAGGTTTCACACACGTTATAGTTAGGAATCAGCATTTTAAAAACCTTGCAACTTCACTGAAAAAAACATAGGTTTCACACAGGTTATAGTTAGCTGGACATTTCACTCGTAAAAAACCATTGAAATTCCCCCGTTATATTTAGTTCAGCTAAATATAACTCGCGCGACCGCAATCCACTACTGATGACGTCACATATTACATCACTCATGACATGGTCAGTGACATCACTCATGACATCACTGATGACATCGCAAATGACATCACTGATGACATCACTGATGGCATCATCCAGTGAATATGTGTCTTTCTGAAAAATAAATATTTTTTATATATGTATATCTAAAGGTTAATGGAAGAATAAATGGGTAAATAAGTGTCTACCCCCCAGTGCCGGCTCCTACATCGCCCAGGGTGGCCACCCCTGGGACACTGTGGTTTGCCACAGTAGTGTGGGAGCATGGTGTCCCGCCCTATCGTAGCAAACTCTGGATTGGATTTTGGAAGAGAGAGCAGGGAAACCAAAGCAGAATTGCTTTTCTACACAGGGAGTGGCATGTTAACAGCTCCCCATGTGGAAAAGCAATGGCGGTTCTCGCAGGACGCGGGGAGCTGGCGGGACTGTGGGGGCATTGGGGCTCCCCCCATGGTCCCATACAAAGTGCATAGGCACCGGGGTATGGGGTCCTCGGGGCAAATATAAATTACTGGTAGTAGCCTTATTTTATCAAAAAATTTGGAGTCGCGAGCCTAGCGTGGCGCTCAGCACGGCCCCCTAATGTGCATGCGAGGGATGCGCGACTCCCAGCGTGGCACCCTGGTGTGAACGCGAGGGGTGCGCGACTCCCAGCACGGCCCCCTGGTGTGAACGCGAGGGGTGCGCGACTCCTAATTGCGCTGGGTGCGCAACTCCTAATACCAAAAAATATGATTTATTTATTAAAAAGCTATATTATATGTTAGCATCTCGGGTAGCTCTAAAAAGAGCCCTTGTGTTTATTAGGAGATTTTTTTAGCTACATGTAAGTGCTGATGCAGAGTCTGAAGTTGTTGAGAAAGACTCTGTTTCCCTCGTCTGTGAAATGTACACCATCTCTCCTGTATATGCCATCCATATTAAAACGCAGATTGTTGTTGTATATGTACCCCATACTATGGTCTCTGAGATAAGCAGAAACAGCTTTATTGACATTTTTTCTAGCTTTCTCAATCTGAGGACAACATTGATTGGACCACTTCCATTTCTGTCTTTGGCATATATTAGAGTAGACAAAGGCAGTTTGGGGGAAAAGCAACATCAATTGTGCAAAGGTGTCCTTCATTAGCATTTCCAGACCTACCCCAGTCAATGTGCCTAGGTCATTGCCACCACAGTGCACAATCATGAGGTCAAGGGGTTGGAAGTGCATAAAGGATTTAACCAAAGGAATCAATTTGTGCCACTTCAATCCTCTCTGTCCAATAATATCTACATTTTGTAAAGCTAGGTCTTTGTCAATACCTCTGCTTTCAGAATACCTTTTGCACCAGAAAACATAGCTGTGCCCAACAATCCACACTGAAAGCATCTTGGAGGGATCTCTGTAGGTAATCAGAAGATGTCTGTACCTGAGGTAGGCAAGTGGTAGAATGAAATCTATCTAAAATGGTGGTCAAGATGCTGTTTTTAAGAAAGTAGAGATTTGATTGGCTGTTTAAGAACACTCTACATTGTAATTTAGGGTGTATTTTACTTTGTTTAGGAAGCTTGTTTCTGATTGGTTATTTTGAAATGTTTGAAAGGTACAGCAGAAAGAAAAAGGGCATGCTTTGCAAAGCCAACCACACCTGCTCTTGTAATTTGCAACATTGTGTGGTGAACTTATGACCTGGCAGCTAAGTTGAATGTTGCATGACCTCTTGCTATGGAAATTGATATTAAGGAAAAGGGGTGAAGATGTCAGTTGAAAATTATTATTCTCTATGACCAATGGAAATTTGTTTTTCATTTTGAAAAACAATGGTAAGCAATGTCATTTGTGGGTTATGTGTATATGTAGGGAAAATTAGAGAGAAAGTTTGCCATAAGTGGTTTTACATTAGAGAGTGTGCTCATCTACATTCTCTGTGTGAAAAAGAAAATCCTGATTGAGTGTGTGGGATTTTTCATTCAACAGATTTATTTAAACGGTGAATTATATTTTTAAGAGATTAATGTAATATAAATTTGACATTTGTTATGAAACTTTGCTGGTTAAATTAATTATTTAAATGTAGAGATATGTATTGCGATAATTTCTATTGTACTTGAAGTTTGTTTAAAAAATAGTATGTGCACTAATATATATATTATTAAGTGTCTTGAAAGGTATAGTTGAATGATGCTTATTATTTATTATTAATTGGTTTAATATGGATAAAGAATGTGTATTTTCAAAAAAGTTTATATAAGGTGCAGTTTATTAGGCATGCATATTTCTTCTCAGTAAAAATGTTACAGTTTAATCAAAATGGCATTAGTAAAGATAGTTTGGTAAAATGAGGTACAACGGTGCTGTTTGCAAGATGATCATATAAGGTGTTAATGATTACAATTCTCTTATTAGTTTGTACAGTTTGTGTGGTTTTAGACATCCTCATAAAAAAGGTGTTGTTGATTACTCTTCTTAATTAAGTCTGTTGAGAGGTACAGTTTGATGATGTTGCATATTTCTAGATTTAATTGGCAATATGTATTTCAAAAGAAAAACACTTCATTTTATTCTTTCTGGTATGTAGTAGTTGTCTCCTTAAAGAGAATAGCCTGTCATGAGTCATGTATTTGTTTAGATTACATTTACATAGTTGTAGCTGTATTTAATGAATTAATGAGAGGTACCTGATAGATTACAGGAGTGCAAAGGTAGTGAATATGTGATTTTATAAGTGCATGAGGAGTGTTTTAGTGGTTCTATAATGTCTAATTTCGTAGTTAGTATGTAAGTAAATGTGCAATACCTATACAGTCCCATAACCCCTTGCAGTCTACTAATTCACTCCTGCAAAAAAACAAGAATTAGCCATGTAGTTTAGTAATCACAGTTTCAGTCTCTACCCACTCCTCCTATCATCCTGACAGAAGGATATACTTATGTAATCTCTGTGCCAAAACAGAAGCACTTATCAACTCACCCTGCTTTCAACTACCAGCAGTCTACCTACCTAGTCACTGTCCATGCACTTGTACAATCACTCAGGCATAAAGATACACTGTTCTACAGTCAAATGTGCACAATCTATGAAGGCCCTTAACCCCCTGCAGGCCCTTAACCCCCTGTAGGCCCTTAACCCCCTGTAGACTAGTGATACACTCCTACCATGATCCTGACCACTCTTGCAATCATCCTCACAGAACCATGTCCTTATCTAATCTCTGTGCTGAAACCCAACCACTTATAAACTCACCCTGCTCTTAACTACCAGCACTCTATCTACCCAGTCACTGTCTATGCACTTGTAGAATGACTCAGGCATTAACTCATGCAGTGCTACAGTCAAATGTGCACAAGCTATGCAGGCCCCTCACCCCCGTAGACTACTGATTTAGTCCTGCAATAATCCAGATAGTACTCATGCAGTGACCCAATCACACTGTCACTCTCTGTCCACTCTTGCAATCATCCTGAGAGAAACATGTCTTTATCTAATCTCTCTCCTAAAATACAAACACTTATAAACTCACTCTGCTCTCAACTACTAGCATTCTATCTACCCAGTCACTGTGTATGCACTTGTAGAATCACTCTCGCATTAAGAGATACATTGCTACAGTCAAATGTGCACAATCTATGCATGCCCCTAACCCCCTGCAGACTACTGATTCACTCCTGCAATAATCCAGATAGTACTAATGCAGTGCCCCAATCACACTGTCACTCTATGTCCACTCTTGCAATCATCCTCACAGAACCGTGTCATTATCTAATCTCTGTGTCAAAGCATAAGCACATATAAAGCCACCCTACTGTCAACTACCAGCACTCTATCTACCCAGTCACTGTGTATGCACTTGTAGAATGACTCAGGCATTAACACACTTAGTGCTATAGTCAAATGTGCACAATCTATGCAGGCCCCTAACCCACTACAGAATACTGATTTAGTCCTGCGAAAATCCAGATAGTACAAATGTACTGCCTCAATCCCACTGTCACTCTCTGTCCACTCTTGCAATCATCCTTACAGAACCATGTCCTTATCTAATGTCTCAACCGAAACACAAGCACTTATAAACTCACCCTACTGTCAGCAACCAGCACTCTATCTACCCAGTCACTGTCCATGGACTTGTAGAATCATTGAGTCAGGCATTGAGAGATACAGTGCTACAGTTAAATGTGCACAATCTATGCAGGCCCCAAACCAAATATAGACTACTGATTCACTCATGTGATAATCTAGATAGTACTCATGCAGTGCCCCAGTCACACTGTGACTTTCTGTTCACTGTTGCAATCATCCTTACAGAACCATGTCCCTGTCTAATCTACGTTCCAAAGCACAAGCGCTTATAAACTCACCCTACTGTTAACTACCAGCACTCTCAGTCACTGTCTATGCACTTGTAGAATGACTCAGGCATTAACACATGCAGTGCCACAGTCAAATGTGCACAATCCAATCCAAAATTTCTTTATTTCGGCCGGTTAGGCCATAAAAGATAGAATCACACAATACATTTAAAACGGTCACTAAAAATACAAGCATGATAAAACCAGTAAAATCAATATACAAATGTTACGGACATCTAGACAATGGAATTCATTAAACAACACAGTTCTTATTTATATTAGACCTTATGTGCCACATAGCCGTTAAAAATTTTGCAACTGCAAAGACTATGTGCGGATCAGTGTTCGTTTTCAATATTCTGTACACCTGCTGATGACTCCTAATGCCCAGATTTCTGCATAGCGGGACTAGCCAGTATCTTCTTGGTCTATTGTAAGCTGGGCAAAAGAACACAATGTGGGTTTCTTCCTCATCATGATTGCAGCAGCCTGGACAGATTTTATCATTCTTTATTGTCCAGTTGTGGGTAAAAATTTTGATAGGGAGAGTCCCTAGCCTCCATTGTATGAACAATTTTCTGGATAAGATGGGAAAAATAATATCCATAAATCCCTCAAACTGGTAATGGTCCTTGAAAGTCAGAAATCGATCAGTCAAGGACCCTTTGTTAGATGCAGAGACCAGGGAGGCATAACGTTGCTCCCTATATATACCCACAAGGCGTTTGCGGGAGACCCCAAGACAGCCTTGCTCGGGCGATTCCCATAATTCGGGGAGCCCCAGCCGATAGAGTTCTTTCTTAATCGAGGCTAGCCAGGTAATTTTATCGCAGGAATTCAGATTCATAACATGTACAAGCTCTTGCCTATAGTGTAGAAGCTCAACAGTGGACCAGAGCCTATGCCAGAACCTTAATGGCATAAGTTCCAGGTCCTCTTTTATAGAGGGTAGACCCATATCCATTCTTAGGGGAAGAAGGGGTGTGCCTCGGGGGAGGGCCAGGAGACGCCTTAAAAAATTGTTTTCTACATTAATGATTCCTGTGCCCGCCGTGTATCCCCAGAGTTCTCCACCGTAGGATGCGGCTGCTTTGGCTTGCGACTTGTACATTACAACTGCCGGACTAATTGGTTTGTAGGTGGAGGAGTTTGCTACCTTCAGAATTCCCCCGGACAGTTGTGCAAGTTTCATGCGACTAATTGCTACGTGAGGTTCCCATGATAGGTTCTCATGCAGCGTTACCCCTAGGTACTGAAAGGTTTTTACTCTCTCCAGTGTGACTGAACTCAGGGATGGGTTTGGTCTAGTTTTGGCTGAGGGGTTAAATATCATAAATTTGGTCTTCCCTGTATTTATTTCCAGGCCATGTTGGCTACAGAAAAGGCCAAAACCATCTAAAATCCGTTGAATCCCCATCGGGGATTTGGACAGCAGGAGGGTATCATCCGCGAACATAATGGCCGGTACCCTCCTGCCGGCCAGAGACGGGGCGTCATTATCATGAACATTGTCAAGATATGCAATTACATTATTAACATAGAGGCAGAACAGGGTCGGGGCAAGGACACAACCCTGTCTGACCCCTCTATGTACTGGGAATTTAGATGTCAGCGCACCCGTCCTTCCATACCTGACCTGTGCAAAGTTGTTTTCATGGAGCCTAATAATGGCATTTAGTAGATGGGGTGGAACTCCCAGCCCCGTTAGTGTCTCCCATAGTTTCTTCCTGGGGACCAGGTCAAAAGCTGACCTCAGGTCCACGAACACCATGTACAGCCTTCCCCTCTCAATGATCACAGTTTTCCAATATAGGAGTACGAGGCGGAAGATCTGATCCATGGTGGACGTGTTTTTCCGGAAGCCAGCTTGTAAGGGGCTGAGAATTTTATTTTCCTCCATCCACTCCAAAAGGTGGTTTAGGAGTAGGCGCGAGTATATTTTCTGGGGGACATCTATGAGGCTTATTGGCCTGTAGTTGGCTGGGAGCAGAGGAGAACCCTTTTTGAAAATGGGCACTATCTCAGCCCCCAGCCAAGTACAAGGAATCTCCATCCCACCCAGAATAGCGTTAAAGAGTGTAAGGAGATAGGGACCCCATATGTCTGCGTATGAGCGAAAAAGATCGCCAGGCAACCTGTCAAGACCAGGGGCCTTCCCCCTCGAAAGGGCTAGAATAACATTGACCACCTCGGAAAGAGTAAATTCCAGGGCTGGTACTGGGGCGGGAGCAGCAGTAGAGACCATATCCCTCCCACCATCAATTTGAGGTGGTTCCTGGTATAATTGGCCAAAATGGCCCTCCCAAACGGATGCTGCAATATTTGGCTCTATTGCAGCTTTGGGGTCTGGCATACCAGTATTCACCAGGGACCAAAATTTCCTCAGATCTTTCGCTTCCAGTGCTGATGTTAAATCCTGCCATTTATTCCAATCCCATTCGGCTCGTGCCACTGCCATGGTTTTCTTGTAGATTCGTCTAAGCTCAACAAGTTTGCTCTTGTCCGATCCTTTTTTAACACACTTCAGGAGTTCGGACTTAGCCTTTTTACAAGATGCATTATACCAGGTTGGAGTTCGAGTTGTATTTTTCCTTGGGGGTAACACTGGGTAAAAGACCTCACCTAAAAGGGCCACCAATTCCTCATGTATGTGGGCTAGTTTCTTATTGAATTCCAAGTTTCTGGGCTGTGAGATTAGATTGTCCGTTTCTATTAGCTTCGGGAGTGCTAGCCGAAAAATCTTACTTAGGGACTCTTCGGAGCTCGCCAGTTTCCCCCATTTGATCCTACGTCTATTGGAACTAATTGTCAAGTTCCCGGGATCTTTGCTGGGCTCAGCGGCAAGTGATCGATCAGCACCTTTAGGGTGCGCCATATACATTACAAGTGCATTATGATCACTGTCCGTTCTTGATATTATTCTAAAATCCAGAACCATAGGCCAGAGACTAATGTCTACAAAAATGTAATCTAGCCTAGATTCTTGGTTCACCCTGTTAAAAGTACATGCAGAGGGAGTATCTGAGGTACTGCGGCCATTACATGCCCTTAAAGAAAAATTTAGCGTTAAGGACAGAATTTGTACTACTAGGGGCGACCAGATTTTGACATATGGCGATTGACAACGCGGTACGCCCCAAAGGTCGTCTTCCACTACGAGGGCTCCTTCCTTAAGGCCTTCTAAGGGCTCAAAGTGGCAATTCAAATCGCCTCCCAAGACTATCTTAAAGTCATTAGGGAGGCTGGCCAAAAAGCAAGTAAGATCATCAAGTGTGGGAGATTCCATGGCCAGCTTGGTGGGACGGGAGTATACATTGATTATTGCTAGACTCGAAGCGTTAGGCCACCTGAGTAGAACGCACTGGATGTCCTGCGAATGCGTCGGTAAGCTCTCCGCATTACACCCAATGTGGCTAGCCACCCAGATCGCCAACCCTCCGGAGGGCCTCCCTCTGCCTGACCAGATCGCGTTTATTTCGAACACAGCATACCCCACTCTAGATAATGGTTCCCTTGCCCATGTCTCTTGAAAGAGGCAGATGTCGCTGTTGGCTATCAGGGACTCCCAGTCGCTCGTGTCGAGTTTATTGACAATGCCAGCGACATTCCAAGAAAGAACCTTTAAGGAGACGTTAAGCGGGTCAGGGACACTTCCAGCACTTTTAAGCGGGGCAGCATCCAATGGTGCAATCGTAAGACTGGGCAGGAATGTTTCCACAGTAGATAGTTCCATCGGGTCTGCATTATGATGCGTTGGGACTGACAATTTTAACTTGTTATTAGTACAACCCAAGATGATTTTAGTTTTGGATGTTACAGTTTCTTCACCGTGGGGGTTAATGGATGTCAAGTTCTCCCCTTGGGGGGCACCGTATTCTTGAGTGGCGGTATCTATTTCGCATACGCCATGCCCCTGACCCTTAGAGAGTCAATCTGTCTGTTCAAGACAGCTATATCTATTGGGATGGAAAAGGTTACCAAAGTTTGTGCATGAAGCATTACGGGTGGGCCTGACTCTGCGGCCATCAGCAGCCGTTCCAACCCGGGTCCAGCCATTGTCAATGTTCAAAATTGGCTTAAAAATATTGGGATAAAAGTATGACAGGTGGACCACTTCAATAGATGTAGACCCTTTGTTCCCGGTCCAATTACAAATATAGGACACAATTTTGGGGTTCCTAAAATTTACAATTATACAGTCACCAGCACATTTCTTATCGGTATGGCCGATCCAAGGGACTCTTCTAACCATGAGAATTTCTCCCTTAGTGTTAGGTGGTAGTGGCCTGTGAGTGTTAAGCCAACTAGTGACCTTGTTATGTAAAGAATCATATGGTTCCACCACGGTTCCCTCGAACGGGGGTACTCCCTTCAAAACAACAGAATAGGCAGCAGCCTCGGGAGGCAAATTTACCACTTTGCGCCGATCTTGTAGACTGTCTTGCCTGTCTGTAGGGTTCCTTGCGTCATTTAATAATTTTACCTGATTAGGACCAGAGGCCGTACCAGATGAGTTCAGCCTACTGGTAGATCCTATGACGGGTTGGTGGTTGCAGGGTAGTGCGGAGGCGGATTTTAACAAAGAAGCTGGCTGCACATTTTCCAATGAGGTGGCTGTGAGGGGTACAGGGGACGGGATGATGGAATTTAAAAGTAGATTAGGTAAATTGGGAGCCCCTATGGAGTGCCCACCTACTGCGTGCATACCTGCTCTTTGGTCTGAGACTAAACCTAGTAATCCCCTACGCAAATCTATTAGGCAGATTTCAATGTTGGCCAGACGGTCTTCTAGGGGATTAAGCAGTTCCCTCAATAGAGTGCGTAAATCAGAGAACATACTATCATACATCCCGGCAGCGTTTTGTTGGCTAGGAGGATTTTTTGCCGGGGTGTGTTGGTGCAGGGCTTCGTGTTTACGGGATGAGACCGGCCCTTTGCTAACTATGTCCTGTTTAGTTCCCCTAGCTCTAGGATTAGCTTTAGTAGCTTTAGAATTACCCCCCCTGGTTTTGTAGGCCCTTTTATCCAATTTCGGGATTGCTCCCTCCTTCTCCTGCTGTATGGGCTGAGTCAGGGCCTTGGTATTGCTTATGGTCTGCTCAATGACAGCTACCTCAGCAGTGGTGTGTACTGTGGGGCCCTTACAGTTTGGGAGAGGTAGGATGCTAAGCTCTGCATGCTCAGAATTTTCACAGTCAATAGAGGAGGTAATGGAGCAGTTAGTAACAGATAGGTCTGGGAGAGCAGGCAGCCCAACTACCCCCCCTGCCGGAAGTGTTATGAGATTTGGTTGCTTGGCGGGGGTGGCAACATGTGCGATGGGTCCTAGGGAGGATCTCCTCACCCAGTCTATTTCTTGGGAGATACGTCTTTCAAGAATGGAGATCTCATCCACGAGGAGGGACCCAGCTTTAGCAAAGTACGTATCCAAAGTACCTGTTGGCCTTCCCGTCGCCATAGCACTCTTGCTCCTAGTTTCTCTCGTGGTCATAATGTCACCGACGGCACCTGATATGTGGTGGATTGCGGACACGCTGGAGTGCCCCACGCCCTCCCTCGTCCGTACTCGAACGGCCTCAAACGGCCCGCTCTTTGCCCGGTCTTCGCTCCGGGCGCGTTCCGCTGGCGCGTTCGGGGAATAGGCTTAAACTGGGGGGAGGGGTCGATAAAGGGGCGGGACCGGGAAGAGACACCAGGTGTGCCGAGTAAGGTTGTCAGAGAGCACCCTGGTCCTCGCAGTCCCGGTCTCACGAGCTCCGCAGCGGCCTCTCCACAGGCAGCGCGACTTCCCCTCCGGTCCAGCAACAGGATAGAGACCAGCTCCAAGGTATTCCTCAGTCCGTGGCAGGTTCAGCGAGCGGCTCCCGCGAAGCGGGGGCCGCGAGGAGTGATGTAGGCAATAGGGGCGGGACCGGGAAGAGACACCAGGTGTGCCGAGTAAGGTTGTCAGAGAGCACCCTGGTCCTCGCAGTCCCGGTCTCACGAGCTCCGCAGCGGCCTCTCCGCAGGCAGCGCGACTTCCCCTCCGGTCCAACAACAGGATAGAGACCAGCTCCAAGGTATTCCTCAGTCCGTGGCAGGTTCAGCGAGCGGCGCCCGCGAAGCGGGGGCCGCGAGGAGTGATGTAGGCAATAGGGGCGGGACCGGGAAGAGACACCAGGTGTGCCGAGTAAGGTTGTCAGAGAGCACCCTGGTCCTCGCAGTCCCGGTCTCACGAGCTCCGCAGCGGCCTCTCCGCAGGCAGCGCGACTTCCCCTCCGGTCCAGCAACAGGATAGAGACCAGCTCCAAGGTATTCCTCAGTCCGTGGCAGGTTCAGCGAGCGGCACCCGCGAAGCGGGGGCCGCGAGGAGTGATGTAGGCACAATCTATGCAGGCCCCTAACCCACTGTAAACTACTGATTCAGTCCTGCTATAATCCTAATTGTAATCATGCAGTGCCCCAATAACACTGTCACTCTCTGTCCACTCTTGCCATCATCCTCACAGTACCATACCCTTATCTAATCTCTCTGTCAAAAAACAAGCACTTATAAACTCACTCTGCTCTCAACTATCAGCACTCTATCTACCCAGTCACTGTGTATGCACGTGTAGAATGACTCTGGCATTAAGAGACACAGTGCTACAGTCAAATGTGCACAATCTATGCTGGACCTTAACCCTCTGTACACTACTGATTCACCTTTGTAATAATCTAGGTAGTACTCATGCAGTGCCCCAATCACACTGTCACTCTCTCTCCACTCTTGCAATCATCCTGACAAAACCATGTCCTTATGTAATCTCTGTGCCAAAGCACAAGCACTTATAAACTCACCCTACTGTAAAGTACCAGCACTCTATCTACCCAGTCATTTTCTATGCACTTGCAGAATGTCTTAGGCATTAAGAGATACAGTGCTATAGTCAAATGTTCACAATCTATACAGGCCCCTAACCCCCTATAGACTACTGAATCACTCCTGTGATAATCTAGGTAGTACTCATGCAGTGTCCCAATCACACTGTCACTATCTGTCCACTCTTGCAATCACCCTGACAGAACCATATCCTTATCTAATCTTTGTGCCAAAACACAAGCACTTGCAAAGTCCCCCTGCTGTCAACTACCAGCACTCTATCTACCCAGTCACTGTCTATGCACTTGTAAAATGACTCAGGCATTAACACACGCAGTGCTACAGTCAAATGTGCACTATCTATGAAGGCCCCTAACCCACTGTAGGCTACTGATTCAGTCCTGCTATAATCCTGATAGTACTCATGCAGTGCCCAAATGATACTGTCACTCTCTGTCCACTCTAGCAGTTATCCTGACAGAACCATGTCCTTATCTGATCTCTGTGTCGAAACACAAGCACTTATAAATTCACCCTGCTCTCAAATACCAGCACTCTATTTACCCGGTCACTGTCTATGGACTTGTAGAATGACTCAGGAAATGAGAGAAATATTGCTACAGTCAAATGTGCACAATCTATGCAGGCTCCTAACCCCCTGTAGACTACTGATTCAGTCCTGCAATAATCCAGATAAAACTCATGCAGTGCTCCAATCACACTGTCACTGAATGTCCATACTTGCAATCATCCTCACAGAACAAGGCCCTTATCTAATCTCTGTGCCGAAACACAAGCACTTATAAAATCACCCCGCTCTCAAGTACCAGCACTCTATTTTGATATCTACTACTGTAATGGTAAGGTTAAGTAATCCAAACACTATCAATCCACTACTACATTCACCCAGGCACTATCAATACACACCTTTAAACACCTACTCACTGCTTATTAATGTCTAAAATACCTCAGGTACTAACCATACAGTCCACCAATCACTATGTCACTGGTAATGCAGCTTTTAAGTCATTTACTACTAGCATGTACTAATTCAATACCTCTGTCAGTACCTAAGCAGTTATGCATTTTCTCAGATGAACACCTTGCAATACTCTCATCATTCAGTAGAACTATGTCCTTATCTAATCACTCTACCAAAAAACAAGCACTTATAAACTCACACTGCTGTCAACTACCAGCACTCTACCTACTCAGTCACTGTCTATGTACTTGTACAATGATTCAGGCATGAAGAGACATTGTGCTACAGTCAAATGTGCACAATCTATGCAGGCCCCTAACACCCTATAGACTACTGATTCACTCCGGCAATAATCTAAGTGGCACTCATGCAGTGCCCCAATCACACTGTCACTCTCTCGCCACTCTTGCAACCATCCTGACAGAACCATGTCCTTATCTAATATCTGTGCCGAAACACAAGCACTTATAAACTCCCCCTGCTGTCAGCTACCAGCACTCTAACTATCCAGTGACTGTCCATGCACTTGTAGAATGCCTCAGGCATTAACACCTGCAGTGCCACAGTCAAATGTGCACAATCTATGCAGGCCCCTAACCCACTGTAAACTACTGATTCAGTCCTGCTATAATCCTAATTGTAATCATGCAGTGCCCCAATAACACTGTCACTCTCTGTCCACTCTTGCCATCATCCTCACAGTACCATACCCTTATCTAATCTCTCTGTCAAAAAACAAGCACTTATAAACTCACTCTGCTCTCAACTATCAGCACTCTATCTACCCAGTCACTGTGTATGCACGTGTAGAATGACTCTGGCATTAAGAGACACAGTGCTACAGTCAAATGTGCACAATCTATGCTGGACCTTAACCCTCTGTACACTACTGATTCACCTTTGTAATAATCTAGGTAGTACTCATGCAGTGCCCCAATCACACTGTCACTCTCTCTCCACTCTTGCAATCATCCTGACAGAACCATGTCCTTATGTAATCTCTGTGCCAAAGCACAAGCACTTATAAACTCACCCTACTGTAAAGTACCAGCACTCTATCTACCCAGTCATTTTCTATGCACTTGCAGAATGTCTTAGGCATTAAGAGATACAGTGCTATAGTCAAATGTTCACAATCTATACAGGCCCCTAACCCCCTATAGACTACTGAATCACTCCTGTGATAATCTAGGTAGTACTCATGCAGTGTCCCAATCACACTGTCACTATCTGTCCACTCTTGCAATCACCCTGACAGAACCATATCCTTATCTAATCTTTGTGCCAAAACACAAGCACTTGCAAAGTCCCCCTGCTGTCAACTACCAGCACTCTATCTACCCAGTCACTGTCTATGCACTTGTAGAATGACTCAGGCATTAACACACGCAGTGCTACAGTCAAATGTGCACTATCTATGAAGGCCCCTAACCCACTGTAGGCTACTGATTCAGTCCTGCTATAATCCTGATAGTACTCATGCAGTGCCCAAATGATACTGTCACTCTCTGTCCACTCTAGCAGTTATCCTGACAGAACCATGTCCTTATCTGATCTCTGTGTCGAAACACAAGCACTTATAAATTCACCCTGCTCTCAAATACCAGCACTCTATTTACCCGGTCACTGTCTATGGACTTGTAGAATGACTCAGGAAATGAGAGAAATATTGCTACAGTCAAATGTGCACAATCTATGCAGGCTCCTAACCCCCTGTAGACTACTGATTCAGTCCTGCAATAATCCAGATAAAACTCATGCAGTGCTCCAATCACACTGTCACTGAATGTCCATACTTGCAATCATCCTCACAGAACAAGGCCCTTATCTAATATCTGTGCCGCAACACAAGCACTTATAAAATCACCTTGCTGTCAAGTACCAGCACTCTATCTACTCAGTCACTATGTTTGCACTTGGACAATGACTCAGGCATGAAGAGACACCGTGCTACAGTCAAATGTGCACAGTCTATGCAGGCCCCTAACCCCCTGTAGACTACTGATTAATTATTGCAATAATCTAGGTAGTACTCATGCAGTGCTCCAATCACACTGTCACTCTCTCTCCACTCTTGTAATTATCCTGACTAAAGATACAGATATAGAGAGGCCTAGACACTTACACAAATACACCTACAGCATTCACTGCACTATGCATGCACATCTCTAACCACATACATACTATTGGAACACTCCTGTAAATACTAAGGTACTACCCATGCAGTCTAGCAATCCTCCTGTTACTGCTATGCACTTCCTCAATCATCCATCCAGCACTATGTACTTATCGTATTACTCTGCCAATCCGTAAGCTCTTATGGAGCAGATTTACAAGCCCCCTGCACCACTAGTACATCACTCTTTGTGACGTAGTGGTGGTGCTGGGGGCAACTCCATATTTACAAGGAGAGGAAAAGCCACCCTGCATGGCTTTTCCTCTCCTTGTAAATACAGCCCCTTCATACGCAACACTTTCTGGTGAAGGGGCGTTCCATGGCTGTTGCTGTGTATGTTCCCACACAACACCCATGGAACAAGACATATCTCTAGATTTCTAAGAAATCTTAAATCTAGACATGTTTGTGAATGCTGCACCACTCTAGAGGTGGTGTAGCAAGAGACAGCGAGGAGAAATGTTTTTACTTCTCCTCATTTTGCATTCTACACCACACATTGAAAGAGGAAAATTTCTTGAGTGATTTTTTTTGTACACGAACGTGTCCCTTCCTGCACAAAAACAATCTCCCCATAATGCAAGCATCCTTGCACCATGGTGCAAGGGTGCCTGTGCCAGAAAATGGGTACAGTTTGTGCACCAGTGCAGAGGGAAGCACAGAGTTGCGACATATTCATGTAAATATGTTGCATCTCTGTGCTTCAGAAGTGCTGCAGAGCAGTACAGCAAAAAGGCTTGCAGTGCCACACTACAGCACTTCCTCATACATCTGCCCCTATACATTCCCCATACACTACTAATGCATTCTTTCAGTCAATCATGCTCTACACATATATTCAACCAAACTTTCACACATTACCATGCAATTATAGTTCTTTTTTAACCAGATAAGGTAGTTCTGACAAGAACTTATATTTTTTGTATTTTTTTTGTATTTTCTGAACAATTTTGTATTTTTGGGGGTATTTATTGCAAAACTGAACAAAAAAAAGCAACAAAGTAAACAGGTAACTTTTGGAATTAGTTTTCATTCCAAAAACAACAACAACAACAAAAATTAACAGCGGCGGTTACGTTGGGCAGCACAAACTGCATCCACTGACTGCTCGCCGTAGCAGATAGTTTTTTTGCACTTCACACAGTGCTGTTCCAAAAATGCAAATTCTGCCCTAATGTCCATAGGAGGTGTTGGTTGAGATGTTCCTGAGGTGCTAGCAACTGCTGGTGCAGGATTTTCCACAGCTCGCCTCATTTCCTCTCAATCAAGATTCCGTGGGTCATTGGTGCGCAAATGTTTGTACATACTTGCTGCACCACAGGAGTATTTTTTCTTGCTGCTTCGCAACAGGACCTTCCCACACAGCAAGCATGTCACCTTTATGGCATTCACCTTCTTCTCTCCATCTGGAAAAGTGAAGAATTTCCAGTGAACAGACTCTGGTCTCTTCTTGGGTGGGTTTTCCTCCAACACTTCTTTTTCAGAAAGTAGTACTACCTGCTGCTCTCCAGATGCCATTTTTTAACAGACTTCAGAAAGAAACACCAAAAAACCCCAAAAAGGTTCAAGTTGGAGAAGAGATGCTTCTCTGAAGATGGTCCAAGAAGAATGATTAAAATGAGTGGGGTCCTTCAATACTTACAGTGGGAAATGTTATAAACCAATCAAATCCTTTTTTTTAAGGTCACATGGGAGTTGCGCACCCTGCGCTTACGAAGAACACACCAGCTGGGACTCCGCGAAAATATATTTAAAAATAATATTAGTTTAGTACAAGTACAAATATATTATTTTTATGAAAATCTTAGATCATCTCTTGCCCTAATATGTACATTAAAGACACTTACATATCATTTTAATATATAAAATTTTGAGCGGGAACCGCGTACTCAGCGTGCCCCACATATGACGTCACGCGTGGCCTGCCACCGCGCAAGCGTCGCGTACCGTAATACGCATGTGTCGCGAATTAGCGGGAGCAGGAATCACGCATCGCTCGCATACCTATCGCGCACAACACATAATATTATACGTATATCACGTAAATAGAAAACACGCACCCGTCGCACACCATACGCGGATCCTTCATGACTTTTCCAATATGGCAGCTATAATACGCACACCCATTGTTTTAGGTACGCTTTGGGTGCACGACTCCAAAATTTCTTTTTTTTTTTAAAAAAAAGTAAATAATATAAATATAATAAAAAAAAATAAAAAAATTACATTATAGTTCTTTTTTTTTTTTAAACAATTTTTAGAAAAGTTTATACTATTGTTTAAATAATATATTTACAAATTAACAGTTTAAAATCTTCAAATTCAGTAGAAAAAACATAGGTATATTTACTGTTATATTTAAAAATTAGCATTTAAAAAAAATTGAAATTCACTGAAAAAAACATAGATTTCAGGCACGTTATAGTTAGAAATTAGCATTTAAAAAACCTTTGAAATTTGCTGAAAAAACCATAGGTTTCAGGTACATTATAGTTAGAAATTCGCATTTTAAAAACCTTAGAAATCCACTGAAAAAACCATAGGTTTTAAGGAAAGTTATAGTTAGTTGGACATTTCACTCATATAAAACCATACAAATTTCCCTATTATAGTTAGTTCAGCTAACTATAACTCGCACCCCCGCAATGCACTGCTGATGACGTCACATATTACATCACTCATGACATGGTCAGTGACATCCCTGATTACATCACTGATGACATCTCAAATGACTTCACTGATGACATCATCCATGTGATAATTTGATGCATCTTCTCACACCCTACTATAACCTTTGATACACCCACTGTAAATTACAGACTGATATTCTCAAAACCATAGACATATCAATAGCAATTTATACATACACACTCACTGATTGTTAGTTTTACACACATATCCACTCACTCACCCGTACAGTCACTCATACTTATGGTCACTCAGTACAGGACTATCATATGCACTCATACACCTATATAGAAACTCACACACCGCCACTCATCCATAGAGGTACTCACACACCTAGTCAGTCATGCAAATAATTAATCAAACTGCCATTTACTCACCTATACAGTTATAGACACACCAGCTCAATTACTCATACAAATACTAGCACATACTTACACTCTTATACAAGCACACTTTCATCTATACAGCCACTCTCACAATCACTCACTCTCACTTATAGCCATTTATATACTCCAACACACATATATACTGCCTTTCACATATGTAGTTACTCACACATGTACCACTGAGATATACATTCACACACTAACACACCCATACTCACACTCACCCACCCATACAGTCCATCACAGACGCACTCTTGAAAGCATGCACCCAGTGAATCACCCACTCACACATCTATGCACAAAGTCACACACACCCCATCCACCCACACAAACACTCAGGCACCCATACAGATACTCAGACAACCAATCAATAACCCATATAGACACTAATGTAGCTATTTGCAAACCCATGCAGCCGCTTACACACCAACAGACAGACACAGACATTCACACAGTTTAGTCACTAACCCATGCATTCAGTAAGATATGTTTAATCACTCACTTATAGAGTCAGTCACGCACCTACTAAATCATCGATTCAGACACTTATACACCCACTCATTCTTCAATACGCCTTTCCCTATGCATATTAAACATATTTAAACTTTACAGAATTACACAGTCACTATATGATATCATCAGTGATGTCATTTGAGATCTCATCAGTGATGTCATCAGTGATGTCACTGACCATGTCATGAATGATGTTATATGTGACGTCATCAGCAGTGCTTTGCGGGGGTGCGAGTTGTAGTTAGCTCAACTAACTATAACAGGGGAATTTCTATGGTTTTGTACAAGTGAAATGTCCAACTAACTATAACGTTCCTGAAACCTATGGTTTTTTCAGTGAATTTCTATGGTTTTTTAAATGCTAATTTCTAACTATAACATGCCTGAAACCTATAGTTTTTTCAGTGAATTTCAAGGGTTACTTGAATGAAAATTTGAAAGTCTTATGTACCTCAATCCTATGTTTTTTTTATTTTCTATATATATATATATATACATATACAAATCAAATAGATTCAAAAACGTATCAGGTATGCTCTCAGGCAAACAGGACTCGGTCTCAATCACTATTCACAAAGGTTTATTCACAACGCGTTTTGCTTCCGCAAAGCCTTGATCACGTGAATGTTACAACAAATGAGGGCAGTGAAATAGGCAGCGCCACGTAAAAATAAAAACAGGACTGGTGCAAGTAAATGTAATATACATAATCACACTGTTAACAAATCAATATGTAAGTTGAAAACAAACTGTCTGTGCCAGAAATAGGTTAACAACGAATCATAACAGTGAAATAAACATGAAATACACAGGGCATAAACGCCGAGTGGCGTCGACCAAAAGATCGTATTTGGCACGTATTGACGTAACAGTGTTCGTCAGCAAAAATGAGAAGGATAATCAGCACAGCAGCTATCGTTAAATGCGCAGAGTTCACATGAAACATGCACAATACTAGCACCACTGTAAAGATATTGTCAGCGCACCCTTCAATAAAGTTATGGAGGTGAATGGTCATCATGGTACCCAGAATGGACTCTAACACGCAACTAGAGCGCGTCGTGTTGCTGAGGAGTCAACCAATCAGAGGCTCTCATGTGCTCGCCTACTAGTGAAAACAGCAGTGTGTCCGTCGGTGGAGTGGCAATAAATTAGCCAACAGAGCACTGCAGCACAGACTAGAATTGTACATAAACAGTTTCGAACATGAGGACAACTGTCCACTATGAACATTCGTACACTGTCACCACAAATTGCAGCGTAAACCGCCAAACCATGGTAAGGTGTTGGACGGTCCAAATAACCATTGATTGGTCAACACCATGGTGTGTAGTATTATGTCAATGGCTAAACCCTTAGTAACGTTTGCGTGAACCCAAAATGTCCTGGACAATACGTCCAAAAAAGGCACAAACAAAATAGCGGTCATAGTGACCGTAAGAATAACATTGCAATGCTGTCCAGTTGATCAAAAGAAACATCTGTCCAATCAAAATTTGTGGTTCAGCTCAAAATTAATTAATAAACTCCAGTGCTTTTCGTGCAGTTCAAATGCAATTCAAGGATCATTAAAACCCTCCAGTGGGCTTCAGAAGGCAAAGTCCTGTTCTATAATTAGAAACCAGCTGCGCCGATCAAGTTTCCCCAAATAGTTTAGGAAAGTCGGACCCTTTTGAAATCTGTAGGGTGGTGCGTTTCTCTCACGGCTGGGCTAGCCGTGTATTTAGTCAAACCAGAGTTGCCCTTGCAACAGAGACGCACTCCTCCAGCTGGTGATTTATCACAAACCTTTTTATTGTTTCAGAACAGGCATTTTCATTCCAAATCCTTTTCATCCCCCAGCCTGACGCGTTTCAAAGCTTCATGCTTTTTCTTCAGAGGCTTTTGGACTGCAAGTGGCATTTTGGCTCCCACAGTTCCCTGCGTTGTCATCTTTTATTGGCCTCCGGTGTGCCTGCTTCAGTGCTAAATACTATTGCACGCCGGAACTTGTGGTTCAGCTCAAAATTAATTAATAAACTCCAGTGCTTCGTCAATATCAGTTTGTTTGTGCGAACACGCAAGTATTTAAAATCATCATACGTCACATGTTAAGATATACATAAACAATGGATTGATGCCTCATTAAATGCACAATCCATGGTGGCCATCTTATAGCATGTTAATTCTACTAAAGTGAATATAGTGCAAACAAACAAAAGTGCAAAGTGCTTGTGCAACATGTATAGAAAAGAAACTCACATAATAGTGATTGAACTTTAGGTGACTTAACAATTTTATTTAAATTCAAATTCATGTCAATTTATTTTTTCACCCAAGTGTTCTCCATAATTACGTCCTGGATGGGCCATCACACTGTCAAGCTCCCTAATTATCTTAACCATAGTTTTGTTTAGGGACGATTGGAGGAAAGAGGAGAGATAAAAAAGAGAGGGCACAACCTCTTAATAAAGTAGCATTAATTGTACTAGTTATGATGTTAATGGCCCTTTCTCTTTATTTGTAGAATCTCATTTTCCACTGTGTCCCAAAATTAGAGTTTATTCTAACTGGGTCCACAGCTCCTCGTCGTTATTCAATCCTGTTGGGGCTTTACTCTGAAGGTCAATGATGTATCTTGACTCTAGGGCTCAAGTTTTCTCACCCTATCCCCACCTCATTCGTGCCTCTTTACTCGATCGATGCAGTAGAATTTTAACAATTCCCTGTTGCTCTGATGATGTGTTTCAAAGTGTCGAGCAACAGGGTATGTAGCATCCTTATTGGCAATAGCGCGCATATGTTCTAAAATGAGCTTCTTTGTTTGGTTAATGGTGCAACCAACATATCTTTTCTGGCAGTGGCATGTCAGACAATAGACTGTGAAGTCAGAGTTACAGTTTAAAAACTGTTTAATTTCTCGGACGGGCCTAGGATCTCCCAGTCTGCCCTCAAAAGTGGACATTTTGCTGCTGTGTTTGCATGCTTTGCAGTTTTTACAGGGAAAGAAACCATTAATTCCCATTCTACTCTTTACTGATGGTGTATGGTTGAAATGGCTGTGTATTAGATGATCCCCTAGAGAGGGGCATCTCTTATATGTAATAAGTGGACATTCTGGAAGATGGTGTTTCAGGATACTATCAGTCTGTAGTATATGCCAGTTTTTCTTGAAAATGCCTAAGATTTTAGCAGATTTTTCATTGTATTTTGTGATCATTCTAGCTGGGGCATGATCTTTGTTTTTTAGTCCCTAAAAGATATTTTCTGTTGGTTTGTTGGACCTTAACTTGTGCCTGCTTTAGATCTGCATCTGTATACCCTTTTTCTCTGAATCGTTTTGTGGCTTCATCTTTGGCTAATTTGAAGCTAGTATCAGTGGTACAATTACGTTTGAGGCACAAAAGCTCCCCATAGGGTATACTTTTTATCAAGCTCTTTGGATGATGGCTGCCCGCATGCAGGACAGCATTCCCCGCTGTAGGCTTTTTAAACAGACATGTTAATAAAGTTACATCTTCAATGTATACTTCCAGGTCAAGGTAGCTGACTGAAGAGTCACTAATGTGACTCGTAAATTTCAAGTTCAAATTATTATTGTTCAGTGAGGCAACATACTCCTCAGCCGAGGAGCGGCTGCCGTGCCAAACAACAAAAAGGTCATCTATATATCGTGACCACAGTATAATATTGTCCATCCACAGCTCATTTCCCTCTCCTCAGGCTACGTGCTTCTCCCACCAGCCCACGAATAAATTTGTGTAGCTGGGGGCGAAGCACGTACCCATAGCTGGTCCCCGTTTCTGTCGGTAGAGCTGGCCTGCAAAGATAAAAATATTATTGTGCAAACAAAACAATATCATATCAAGCAACATTTTGTTATGGTTCCTGAATCTTAAATGTCGTTTCTCTAAGAACCATTTGACCGCTTTGAGTCCATCTTGATGTAGGATGCACGTGTATAGACTGGTAATGTCTAAAGTTATCAGGAGCATGTTTTCTTCCCATAATACCCCTTCAATCAGCCTTAAAAAGTCCTGAGTTTCCTGGATGTAGGATGCCAAGTCTTTAACCAGGGGGGCAAGGAAGGAGTCTATGTAAATCACAGTATTTTCTAGCAGACTGTTGATGGAGGCAACAATAGGTCTTCCTGGGGGGTTAGGGAGATCTTTATGAATTTTGGGAAGATGGTAGAATGTTGGTAGGGTGGGTGTCTCACAAAGAAGGAACAAGTATTCATCTTGGCTCAACATGCCATTGTCCCTCCACTCTCTTAATAGTTGATGGTATGTGTTTATACACGCTGCATATTATTTTCGTTGAATAGGTACATACCATTCTACCTCTTCCAGTTGTCGCATTGCCTCCCTGTAGCATTGTTGTTTACTGAAGACAACCATGTTGCCCTCTTTATCCAATGGTTTTGTTTCAATGTCTAGATCTTCCTTCAAGGATTTTTCCGTGGTATATTGTAATGATGCATATTTGAATTTTTCTGTTTAGCTAAATCCTTGAGGTCTGCTATAACTGCCTCATTGAAAACATCGATGGTGTCTGTGGAATTGTTCTTGATTTTCTCTTGAATTGGCTATGCCCACTGGATTGTGTTATCCCTGTCAATTCTAAATGTTCTTCAATGTTCATCTCCCTTTCATCTCCAGAACCGATTGCTTCCAATGACTGCAAGTAACCAGTGTTTGCAGGTTATGGCCTGTTAGATGGTCTGTTGTATCAGAGTCATCATTAGATGTCACCACGGAGTCTTGCCTTAAATGGATGAGGAAAACTTGTTGTAATTTCAATTTTCTAATGCATTTGAAAAGGTCTACACGAACCTCCGCATAGTCATAGCCGGAGATTGGACAGAAGCTTGGGCCCAGTTGCAGCACTTTCACTTGATCTTCAGTCAAAGTTTTACTGGAAAGGTTAACAACTGTTTGTGTCTCAGTATGGCTTACCATTTGCCTCTTTTCCCCTTGCTTCGGGTTACTCACGGGGTGGGTGCCTCTTCTCCCACTTTTCTTTCCCCTCCTTGTTTTCTGCTTTTTGCACCCCTTCCTTGGATCTGTTGCGGGGGGTGTGTTCTTGGCACTGGCCTCTGACGTGTTTCCCTGATCTACTGGTACTCGTGAAAAAACTGAGTCTCTGCTTCAATTGGCCCGCTTCCTCCTTTGTTCACCGTTTGTTCACCCTCCGATATTTCAGCCTCTGATTCTGAGGTGTCTCGACCTCCACTTATTGTTGCACCAGGTTTGCTCATCTTTTTTCTTGAACCATCAAAAATTCGGCCTGATTTATAGTACTGCTCATCCCTCTGGAACATCGTCTGCTTCCGACGTCTTATAACCATTTCATAGTCTTTGAGACGCTTCATCATAGCGTTTCTTAGTTCCTCCGCACGTTTACCATCCTTTTCTTTACAGATAAGATCTTCCAATCTTTTGATTTCGATGAGAAATTTTTCTCCATCACTCCACCTGTAAAAAAAAAACCACACACACATATACATAAATATTTATTTTAAAAAAATTGTGAATAATTTTTAGTTAGGAAAACTATAGTCAATCTTTAAAAAAAAAATATTATACAGAAGTCACGCACCCTTCGCGCACCCTATACGATGGAGGTGCGCATTATGGTAGCCATTTTGAAAAGTCACGCTGGGGTCACGACTTCGGCGTGATTTGTAAAGTATGAAATATCTTTAAATTAATTATCAATAAAAGTTTTCCTTTAAGGGGCCGATTCCAATTCCGGACGCAAAACGTACCGACCGACACGGACCCGGACCGAATACCGACCGACACGGACCAGCGCCGTACGACCATGCAGTACAATGCAACGCGAGTGAATTACAACCGACACGTACGGAATACAAGCCGTACGACTGAGCCGGAGGGAAAATAGTGATCCGGCCGGAAAACCGACACGATTTTCACCGACCAACACGAACCCGGAATCAACCCGACCGAACCGTACCCGCGATGTACGATTAGTGCAGTACGATGCAATGTGTGTAAAACCAGACCGACTCGCACGGAGACCAAGCCGCACGACCGGCACACAAGCAATAAAGACCGCCGTGAACGACACATACCAAACACAGAAGACAGGCAGCGTGAACGTGGCGGAGAAGCCCGCACGAGACAACAGCAGCGTCCGTTTCCGTAACATGAACGTCTCCTTCATGCCCACAAAACAGAAATAAAAAAACTCAAAAAAAGGACCAAACAAGCAATGACTAAGCCAATAATTACCCCAAAAAAATTACACAGCCAGCAGCAAACACCAGTACGCAGCAACCACAGACACACTCACAACTCACCCATCACACAACTCACACACCATCAGCACCTCATACAGAACCACACACACATACACAGCAAAACCAACACCAAACCAACATCACTTGCACCCTGACACACACATCCCTCACCACCACCACCCATCACCATGCCTCCAAAGAAGAATCCAAAGTTCACAGATAGTGGGTTAGAAGTGCTGGTAGACAAGATCATCAGATTAGAGCCACATTTGTTTGGTACATTGGTTCAAAGGACCCCCATCTCACAGAAAACCAAGATGTGGGCGAGGATTGTGGACAAGGTGGATGCACAAGCACCAACGTTGCGCACAAAGGACGATATTCAGAACCGGTGGTATGATGTGTGCAGGAGGGTCAAGAAACTCATCGAGAAAGATCACGCCTTGAGTCAACGCACCCGTGGTGGCCCTCCTGCCAAACCAGTCTACTTCAGGACCTGGGATGAAAAGGTGCGGGACATCCTACCACCAGAGAGCATCCATGGCCTAACAGATATCCCAGAGACTGGTGAGTACACAAATAACATACCCAAGATTGTGTGGCAAGGGGACAGTGAAACCATGCCCCCCAAGCAAGCCTACACTAACCAATAGATAATCAACCCAAGATGTGTATGCCAGTCACACAAACACAATACCTGCCATCTCATGGTGACTGGGGACTGTGTCATGACATGCACCAACTTACAAACAAATAGAGCAAGCCACTGGCACTAAGCCAAATACATCCAGCCAGACAATTTGCCACCACAAACACACCACCTCACAGTGCAGCTGACTGTCAGGAAGGAATAGTGGGGATGCAGGTGAAGTGAGTGTAGACAAAAGCATGATGGGGCCTGTAGTCACAGTTAATGCTCCCCTCCTGATTGGCCCATCAAGACCCCTCTGAAACATGCCCACATCACAGGGAGTGGAAAATGACTGACAAGATGGCTGACACTGGCTCCTGCTGTGAGGAGCACATGGCCCTGCTAGGGCTTCTGTGCAAATCAGAAGTAGGACACCACTGACTGACATCCTGAAAGACAGCTTGCACGCCCTACAATGGAAGCACGTTTCATGATGGGAAGGAGGACTGACAGCCCTGACCATACTAATCAGCATGGGGAGATACCCCCCCAACACAAACTCCACACAACTCACCGGGTACAATGCATTGACACACATCTCATTGAAATATCAGCAAAAGATACCCCGTACTGGGTGCTGCTGTGTGAAGCAAAGGGGCTCACTTGGGACTTGTGGCCAAACAAACACCAGGATTTCACAGTCAGCCATCTTGCCATTGATGTCACACCCCCTCAAAGGGAAGCAGAGTGAAGAGGGAGGAAGCATGGGTATGGTGGGAAGGGGGGTGCAGCCAAGAGTATGATGGGACTCGCAGTCACAGACAACCTACAGCCACCCACATGGCACAGAAAGATCAACCTGAACCATACTCACCTCACAGGGAGTGGGAAGGGACTGACAAGATGTCTGACACTAGGCTCTGTTGTGGGGAGCACAAGGCCATGCTGGCAAATGGCCAAAAACAAGATCAAACTCTGTCTGTGACAAGCTGGGAAAAAAGCAGTGTACAGGCAGACATCTGTTTGAAAAGTAGAAAATGTCATGTTTGTGAACCAACGATGCATGTAGAAACATAAATCACATTGTGTGTCTCTCCCAAACACAGGTCGTGCTGGGCACCCAGCGCCAAATGACGAGGATACTCAGTCCCAGACTCTGGTGGACACTGAGCTCTGTGGTCTGACTCTCTCACTGTCCTCTTCGGATGACGACGACCAACCTGGCCCCTCCGGTGTGAGCCCTCATGCAGCACCAGCAGCAGCAACATCTGCCCCCCCTGTACCCACGCCTCCAGCATCTGGACACCAACAGGGCAACCCCACCAACACTGACAGACCAAGGATAATCAGCACCCACAGCACATGGACACAGGACCCCCCAGAAGCTACAGCCAACACCACCAGCAACACCACCCAAGGGGTCCCAGTGTCACCTGTGTGTACCACCACTGGTCTTGCCCATGTGGAGAGGGGTGCTGGGATGGGTGGGAGGCACAGGGCGCACCTTGCAGAGGGGTCTGGACTGCATGATGACCCCCAACTGGCACGCAATGCGTACCAGGATAGCACCGGAGGATTTGGCCAGGTAGTGGGGATCCTCAAGGACATGCAACATGAGCAAGTCGCCCACCATGTCCGCATGGAGGCAAAGTGGGATGCCCTTACTGCGGTGCATCGGGACATACTACAATGCCTCCGCCAGATCAAACACCAACCTGTCTCCAGCCCCCTGTGTGCCCACAACATCTGTCGCAACACCATCTGCCAGCACCACAGGGAGGGAGGAGGACACTGGCGGAGAGTCCCCTGCACCGCAGAGGCCTGCACATGAGGATCCCCCCCCCCCCCGGAAGATGAGGGGTCGTCCGAAGAAGGACATGTGAGAGGCAGATGTCCCAGCACATCCCCCAGGGCCTCTAAACCTGTTCTGGACAATGTTCTCTGTGCGCAACCCGTTCACCTTGTCCAATCGCACACAACTCGCCCAAATGACATGGAGGGTTCATGTTGGGCCAATATAGCAGACGACTGTGAACTTTACTCTAGACATTTCATCTACCAGCACTTCCAACTCCAATGTGAACTTTGGATTTCCAAACCACTGTACATCACCCACCATCCTGTGCACTTCACTCACACATGTTTGTAAATAAACTCACCAGTACACCATACTTGCTTCTGTTGTGATTCCAACTTGTCATCTTCAGGGCGAAGTCGATCTGCTACACAACACAGTGCATGACAAATACTGCAACAATGTGACCAACGTAAGGTGAGTCATGGGGATCTGACACATGTGAGGGAGACACACCACTATGGCAACACAACACATACTCACCATGGCCATGTTACTCATCACACACAATGATGTTGACCTGAAACACATTGACATGCACAGACACAACACCAAGCACAGTCAGTGGTAACAAGTCCACAGATGAGGTAAGCAGATGTCACTCAGATGTGGGAAGACAGACAACGCACATAACAAAGTGTAGCACAGGTTCATTACACATCAGCAACACGTTTATTCCACACTAGTTGCACGGTAGTTCTACGGAACAGTGGACACACGCTCACAATGTGTTGGAGAATGGAAGTCCAGGGATGTGTGGTACATCAGTTGATGGGAATTCTCAACTTCCACACTGGTGTTGGCTTCTGGGTGTTGGGGGTCAGTGTTGACCACACAACAGGCAAAGTACCCTGGGAAGGACAGACAAGATACAGTCAAAAGCACAGACTAACAGGAGAGAAATGCAATACACATGCACAAAACATGTAGCAAAACACCTACACAAACACTAGTTAGCAGTACCACCCTATTGTGGAGTACACACCACCTGAATGGACACATCACAGCACACATCCAGTCAAGTGGCACACAGACACACTCAGACAGCAACAGAGCTGGCTCAACACATTCCAGGCTACCTCCATACATTCACATAACAACACTGGAAACTCACATTCAGGTGAAGAAGTTGTTGATGAGCTGGGAGCGGACATCACCATCATCTTCATCATCACTGGCATCTTGGCCCAGGCCAGGATCCTCCACAGGTCGTTGGTCGTCGTCATCCTCATCCTGGATGAGAGGCACCTCCTTCCGCACCGACATGTTGTGTAGCATGCAGTAGACCAGTATTATTTTGCACACCTTTGCAGGCTCATCTGGGAGGGCCCCTCCGGTCCTGTCCAGGCAGCGAAGGCGGCTTTTCAGGAGGCCGAATGTCTGCTCAATCACCCTCCTGCTCCGACCATGTGCCTCATTGTAGTGCAGCTCGGCTGGTGTCACAGTGTTCCTGAGGGGTGTCAGCAACCACGGCATGTTGGGGTATCCAGAGTCACCTACACACACAAAAATGATCAAGTAGCTGAGTTATGTAGGAGTGCGGAATACATCACTGACAAACACACACAATGAGAAACAGTCAGTACACACCGACAAGCCAGGCACGCTGAGCTGGCATCTGTGACATCAGCATTGCAATGTGACTACTCCTCATAATGTAGGCATCGTGCGCCGAACCAGGGAACCGTGCACACACATGTGTGATCAACATGTCAGCAAGACAGTCCACCAGAGCATTGATCGAATGGTAGTGCTTCCTTTTCCGGTATGCCTGCTCATGTGCCTGTGGTTGTATCAGGGCAACATGTGTCCCGTCAATGGATCCAATGACGTTTGGCATCCTCCCCAGTGTAAAAAAGGCATCCTTAATTTCAGGGAATTCATCTTGGCTCGGTAACTTGATATACAGGTCGAGGAATTGCAACATCCCCTCCAAGACATCGTGTAGCACCCGACTAAACATCGTTTGCGACATACCACCAGCAGTAGCCACAGTGTACTGGAAGGTACCGGTAGCAAAGAAGTGCAGGGCTGCCATCACCTTCACCTCTGGGGTCAGTGCTGTAGGGTATGTCCAGCCAGGTAGCAGATGTGGCGCCAACTGCTCCGCCAACTCCTCAATGAGTGGCCTGGTGAAGCGGTACTGTCTGATGCTGTCGCGTTCCTGCATGGTTTCAAGGTCTGGGAACGGACGATGGACAGCTGGAGCCCTGCAGTACAGAGATGCACAAAGGAAGATTGTCACTACATCCACCCATGTGGCCACGACCACGATCACTATCACATGCTAGTTCATGACATTACACAATGTACTGAGGTGTGTGCTGTTGGGTATGGACACATATGTCACCTACAAGACCACCACCTCACATCTCAATTCCACATGTTTACATGAGTGCCATGTAGTGCAATGGGCTAATCATCTGGCTGTGTCACCCAACCTATGTGCTGCTGCCATGTTAAAAAAAAACACCCCAGTGACAAATGAGGACTCATGTCTCCCAGGCATCACAGATCTTTGCCATGCAGAAACCCAGGGTCCCTGTATTGCCACATCAACACAGCAATGGACATGGCATAGCACGTGCACACCACAAGGCAAGCGTAAGTCCCACAGGTAGTGGCCACTGTTGTTCATGCCGGCCCTACATGTACGTCTCTTAGACACACACCCCATCAAGGTTGATGCATATACCACATGGATGTGGAGACTGTCACCCATTGGTAACATGTGATCAGACACATCTGAGACACAACATGCACACAGACTGTGGGTGCACATCAGTATTGGGGCTACAAGACTCACTGTAACGTACATGTCATAACCCCCAGGACTCAGGGTGTATGTGACATGTCTTAAACATATCCAGCATGACATTGTGGCCTTCACTCATGCCCATTACTGTCCAATTGCACATCACAGTGCAAATGTGCACAACACACAAAGGACTCTGCCCCCATGTACAAGATAACAGCCTGGGAGTGGCTGCACAAGGTGCCAGAAAAAAACAGATGTGGCCCCCTCAAACACCCAGGGAATGCAGCCTCACATGCCATGGGACACTGTGTGGCCAATGCTATAGTGTGACAGGTGTGTGCAGGTGTCCATGGCCAGTATATGTGTGTTGCATCCGTCTAATAGTGACACTAATGAGGTCCGACGCGGGTGACAATGCGTTCGCATTGCACGGGTCATGACCGAGCTGTGCGTACGCCTTGTCATTGAATGCAATGAGGTCCGACGTGGGTGACAATGCGTACGCATTGCACGGGTCATGACCGAGCCTTGCGTACGCCTTGTCATTGACTGCAATTAGGTCCGACGCGGGTGACAATGCGTACGCCTTGCACGGGTCATGACCGAGCCATGCGTACGCCTTGTCAGTGAATGCAATGAGGTCCGACGCGGGTGACAATGCGTACGCATTGCACGGGTCATGACCGAGCCGTGCGTACGCCTTGTCAGTGAATGCAATGAGGTCCGACGCGGGTGACTATCATGCATACGCATCGGACAGGCATGGTCCGAGACAGGCGTACACCTTGGCCATTGAATCGTATGGAGACGGGTGCATGTATATATTCAAAATACGCTTTGTACAGTCAGTTGAACGAGCTGGGCGCACCCATTGGCTCAGGACTGTCATGGAGATGGATGCGGATTCAAAACTTGTACGAGTTGAGAACTGAAAATTCAGTTGGATGCCTACAACAATGTTGCAATTTCAAGTGTTCCATGAAGGTGAAGATTTGAACGATGCGGAAGGCGTGTACGAGTCGTACTTTTGAATGGATTGGCCAGATTCATACGATGCAACCGTGTTGGACCTATCACTTGGGACACATGGCAAAGAGTCTGCCTCTGCAGCACAGATATAAGGCTGGCTGGCCCCCAGGGAGCTCACTTGCCTGCACCACATGCTACGTGACCACATCTCTGCTACCACTTCTGCTGTCTATGCATCCTCTGGCTCCTGCTATGGCACGTACACTGGAGATGGCCCCAGCCTTCACTGAGGAGGAGAACCAGGCCCTGCTGGACGGGCTCCTTCCAGAGTACAGAAAGCTCTATGGCACACCAGGGGAGCAGGTGAGTGTGCTGTACACTGCCTTCCTAATTATGCATGTTGTCTGACTAGCAGTACTAGCAGTGTGTACACCAGTGGCAAGCATTCTCACTGACTACTTTCATCCACCAAAGTGTGTAGGTACATGTAATTAATATTTTTCCTGCTGCTAAAGTGCATTATTTCAAGCTTAAACTATCCAGGCCTTGTTAACATGTCAGACATGCATGTGAGTTTTCATTCCCCATGGTTGCACTACCTGTGTAATTTATTTCCCTTTGTGATGATGACATGTATAACCAATTGTGTGCTGCACAAATCTGGGGCATGTGTGTTAATGTACTTTTCACTTTGTCATCCTCACAGGTTGAAGCCCACAAGAAGCAGGGGATCTGGCTGACCATTGCCCGGGCTGTTTGTTCGGTGGGGATCTACAAGCGCCGCATCTGCAACTGCCAGAAGAGGTGGCAGGACCTTCGGGGATGGACCCGGAGGATAGCTAGAGTCCAGCTGAAGCTGTCACCTTCACGCAGGAGGGGCGGGCACCGGACCCTGACTCCCCACATGCTCCAGATACTGGCGGTGGTCTTCCCGGACCTGGATAGGCAGCAGCACGAAGGGGGTAAGTCCATGCCTGATCTGTGTACTATGTCTGACATGCAAACAGCAGTCTTTTGTCCGGGTCACACTTCCACATTACATAGGTCTTGTAGTCCCAAAATCAGGTCCCTCATCTGCGTGATGCACCCTCCTCATCTGTTCCACAGGTGTGGCCCCTACAGTCTGTTGCTTGTGTCACTAGGGCACTGTGTTCCTGCAGTCAGCTATGTTTCAGGTACCAGTCAGCATCAGTTCCCAAGACTCTGTTGTGTGTTTCATGTGTGGTTCAATTGTTTACACAATGCCTGAGATCTGACATGTGAACTGTGTGTGCCCTTGAGATGTGTACCAATTGCTGGTCTGCCTCGCAACATGTTTCTGGGGTATTCAAAACAAAACCATGCAGCAGGGGCCTCCAATTTTTGGGCATCAGGAGTATGTATATCAAGTATGTCATAATTGCTTAGCCACCTGACTACTGTCTGGGCCAAAACACTGTTTCACTTAGTCCTGCCCAGTCATGCCCCCTCAAGGGCATTCAGAAGCACTCTGTAATCCCATTCATGTGTATGAAATTGCAGGTTGTGCTTAGTGACATGTGCCCTCAGGTCATTAGGGTGTGGCTTGTTGCTACGTACAACTGGGGTGTCCATGATTCAGAGGGTCAGCATTAGGCCTGGGCGGTAAATTCCGTTCCGCTCACGGAATTTGCGGAATTTCGGTAATTTCGCGTTCCGCGGAGAACACGAAATTGGGCAAAATTCTGTTTTCCGCGACTTCGCAAATTTTTTTCTTGTTCGCGTTCTCAAAATGCGTGTTCGCGAGATATTTCTCCCCGAGCACGCAAGCAGCAACTGTGAACAGGAAAAAAGCATCGCGAACAAGCAATTTTGCGTGTTCGCGGAATTTCTGCATGTTCGCGGAGATTTTTTACCGTTTCGCGGAGATTTGCGTAACGCGATTACGCAAATTCCGCCCACCCCTAGTCAGCATGACATCTGCAATGTGACTGTGGGAGACAAGACCTGTGTGACATATAGGTGTGTGATCATCTGACAGCACACAATGGTGTATGCAAATGTGTCCCTCATGCAGCTGGGTTATATGCATGGCAGACTGTGATGTGTTAATGTACATGGATTTGTGTTTGCTGAGACTCATATCAATGGTTTGCATGATGTGGGGTCTTCTGGGTTGTTTGCATGGGATGGGCAAGTGCGCTGGTCATCTGCAGAGTCAGATTTACCCCTAAACTAGGATTATGAGACAGTGCATATTGTCGTTGTCTGGATGCCCTGCCCCTGTGACAGGAGACAGTGTTGCCTGACTTTCAGGACATCCCAGTGCCATGGCATTGAACTTGCTATGAGTGAGCCTGCGTTGTGTTCAAGTGTGCACCATGCACCCCATTGTGGCCTTGCCCATCAGGACATGAGTACATCAAAGTGTGTGTTGCTGGCATGCATCCCAAACATGTGAAATGAGTCTCTGCCCATCCATTCATTTGGACACCTGTACTGAGTCAGTTGCAAGAGATGTGTTGTGGGTCTAGTGACATACTCCTACATGTTCACTTGCATGTACAACTAATGTGTGGGTGGTGCATGTTGGCACATTGGTGTGTTAGCATCCAACATGCAACAGACATATGTGTGAAAGTCAGGGAGGGATATGTGTGCCATGGTTGATGTTGAGAATGACATTTGTTTCATCCTAAACAGTGTTGGCACTTTGAGCTGTGTTCAGCTGATGATGCCAGGGCTTGTCCTGTGATGTGATGTACTCACGGTAGTGTGTGCAGTTGGTGCAGGTGACTGATGTAGTTCTGTTACTTCCTATTCCTATCCAGATACATCCACGGCCACAGGAGTGGACAGCTCCACAGACCAGGAGGAGCCACAGAGCCTTACAGGGACAGAAGGAGAGGAGTCAAGTGGACCCAGTGGCACGGAGGGCGAGTTGAGCCACACAGAGGAGTCGTCAGCACCATCCCCCCCAGCTGAAGGCCACAGAAGCTCTGAGGATGACTCCCCTGTGGAGGCGGGTGTCAGCGGCCACCAAACCCCAGCTAGTGAGGCTGTCTCCACCACCACCACCGGATGTATGTCGTTACAACGCACACTTTTACAACGCATGCACTTACAACGCATTTTTTACAACGCAAAATCCATTACAACGCATTCCATTACAACGCATGACACTACAACGCATTTTTAAAAACTACCTTTACAACGCATTCCATTACAACGCATACTACCTTTACAACGCATACCATTACAACGCATAATATTAAATTGCATTTAAGGTAAGTATTAGATAGTATAGGGGTAAAAATTACTTTTATAACTCCAGGGGGTGCAACAGTAGGGTAAGTGTTGGATAGTATAGGGGTAAAAATTACTATTCTAACTCCAGGGGGTGCAACAGTAGGGAAAGTGTTGGATAGTATAGGGGTAAAAATTATTATTCTAACTCCAGGGGGTGCAACAGTAGGGTAAGTGTTGGATAGTATAGGGGTAAAAATTACTATTCTAACTCCAGGGGGTGCAACAGTAGGGTAAGTGTTGGATAGTATAGGGGTAAAAATTACTATTCTAACTCCAGGGGGTGCAACAGTAGGGTAAGTGTTGGATAGTATAGGGGTAAAAATTACTATTCTAACTCCAGGGGGTGCAACAGTAGGGTAAGTGTTGGATAGTATAGGGGTAAAAATTACTATTCTAACTCCAGGGGGTGCAACAGTAGGGTAAGTGTTGGAGAGTATAGGGGTAAAAATTACTATTTTAACTCCAGGGGGTGCAACAGTAGGGTAAATGTTGGATAGTATAGGGGTCAAAATTACTATTCTAACTCCAGGGGGTGCAACAGTAGGGTAAGTGTTGGATAGTATAGGGGTAAAAATTACTATTCTAACTCCAGGGGGTGCAACAGTAGGGTAAGTGTTGGATAGTGTAGTGTAATATTATGCGTTGTAATGGTATGCGTTGTAAAGGTAGTATGCGTTGTAATGGAATGCGTTGTTAAGGTAGTTTTTAAAAATGCGTTGTAGTGTCATGTGTTGTAATGGAATGCGTTGTAATGGATTTTGCGTTGTAAAAAATGTGTTGTAAGTGTAGTGCGTTGTAAAAGTTGTGTTGTAAAGGTTGTTCCCCCCACCACCACCACCACCACCCCCCTCCCATCGGCTCCCATCCCAGAGGTCCCTGTGGGCTCCCGTGTTCATCAGCATGTCTACTTTGTACCAGGCACCACACCCCCTGCCCCTGTGTCCCCTGCTGCCCTGAGTGAGGAGTCTGTGGACTTACTTACACAGATCCATGTAGGGCAGACTTCGATGCTGAAGGTCCTCCATGCACACAGGTCTGTTGACACAACTGGTGTCATTCATGGAGGGCATATCTTCGGGCATGTCTGCCCTACAGAGGACCAACCAGTCCGTGGCCTCCTCCCTGACGGCAGCAGTGTCCCTCCTCCAACAGTCCCACACCCCTCCTACCCCTGCACCACCCACGATTCCTAGCACACTACCTGTCCCAAGCACAGAAACCCTCAAACCAAGGGCTAGACGTGCACACAAGCAAGCGCAGGGGACTGATTCCACACTCACAGGGGCTGGTTTGCTGACACACACACAGTCATCCACAACCACTCCACAGTCCTCCTAGTCCTCTCCCTCCCAGCCCCCTTCCCTTGCCTCACCTGTAACCCCATCCCCCCAGAAGCTCTTCCTCTGTGACCTTGGCCTTTTCCCCACCGACCCAGCAGATCCTGATTACAAGGGGAAGAGGAAGTCCCCACACACAGAAGGGAGTGCCCCTCACACCCGGATACCCTCCCCCAGGTGCAGTCAGACCGAGACGCCCACCCACATGTCCCCCCGGCGCAAGAAGAGCAAGACCCCCCGCCAGCACACAGCTCCAAGGCAAAGTCTCTGTCCTCCATCCTCCAGGCCACCACTCCAGAGCTTCCCCCGCCACTCCCTACCCCGGGTTCCCCCACACACAGATACACAATCCCCAAAATGCTAAGGCCATCCCCCCCTAGCACTTGCTCCTCCACACCTGGTCAGACAGTTGATGCCACTGATGTGGGGACCATATCCCCCCCTGCCCTGCCCTGCCGACCTCACCTGTCTCCCATGGATGTAGGCACTGCTTTGGAGTCCACGACCACCCCGTCTTACTTGGGCATTGCAGTGGTGAGCCAATCCACTCCATCTGACCTGCCCACTGGAGTTGTGCCGGCACCCACCCCATCTGACTGGTGCCCCAAAGTTGTGACAGCACCCACCACTTCAGTCAGCTCCACTGCAGTTGCAAGTGTCTCGCCTGCATCCCCCACCTCTTCACTGCCTTCTTCTGCTGCACCCTGATCCTGTCCCTGCAGTGCCTGGCCTGCCCCCATGTATGCCCCTCCGAGGGGATGACCCCGGTCCTTAGCACTGCAGGCAAGCAAGGTGTGACAGTTGTCACTCTAGTTCACTCCTTGCCATTTGGACATGGACTGGCCATTGGCCTTTTGATTGCACTGACGTTTAGCATTTCATATACTGAATTTGTCACTCTAGTTCACACCTTGCCATTTGGACATGGACTGGCCATTGGCCTTTTGGTTGCACAGACGTTTAGCATTTAATATACTGAATTTGTGACTCTAGTTCACTCCTTGCCATTTGGACATGGACTGGCCATTGGCCTTTTGTTGGAACAGACGTTTCACTTTTCATATGCTGAATAAAGCTTTTTACTTTGTCCCTGTGAACTTGATTTAGCTGTACATCATGTTGTTGTTGTTTTACGTGCCCTTGCACCTGTAATGCTTGGTTTACAATGTTGCATACTGATGTGTTGAAGTGAGGTACTCCCTGTGGTCCATGAGATATGTATCCAATTCTGGTGAGTATCCATGTCATCCTTTGCAGCTACCTGGGTGTGTCTGGATCAACTATTTGTGTACATCTCTCTGTGAGCATTTCATTGGCATGGTCACATCTGTGGCTTGCACCCCTGCACATATGATGTGCTTACCATTGTCCAAATTGTCACTTCCACATACTTTATGCTCATCACTACTGGCCCTACAGGTGTGGGCATCATTGTAATAGGAGCAACTGGGTCCACTGTGCAACTTGCTAGACATATGTTTTGGGTATGTGCAGCTGACTTAGGGGAGACTCCCGTACCCAGGCTGTTGTGACCAGAGCCTTCATTTTGTGGTAACTGATGGCTGACTGACCAAGTGTTCTGCAGACATGAGTGGGACTTGGGGTGAATATGTTTGGCACAGCTGGGCTCCCACAGGAGTTGTGTCCCCTCAAGTTAGTGTATGTGTGTGTGTCCACATTCCTGTTCATACACAGACAGGGTTCCCTTGATATGTTCCTGTTGTTGATGCTTGCTGAGTGGTACTGGGTTCATCCCACTACTTTTCCAATGGGCTCCCAGATGTATGGGTGCATGACACACTCCTGTTAATTGGCGTATCATCATTGTGATTTGTCAGTTCTGAGTGGTGATGATGTTGTCAGACACAGATGGGACACAGTCAGGGTTCCTCAAGGCACTTGTTTGTTCGCAATATCATGTAGTTGTCCCTAGGTGGTAGTTTTCAGTGATTGAGACATTTGTATGTGTGTGTGACTGCTCCCACTTGTCGGGTTCACGGCAGCGATGCTGGCAGGTGTCAGCATGGGTGCCTTGTGTTCCTCCTTGGCATCTGCATAGTCCTGGGACTGTGGCAGGGATTCTGAAGGTTACGTGAGCTTTGAGATCATGGCCATGTACCGCATACTGTGCAGTGTGTCTGTCACTCCCCAGGGTTGTAAACAGTTCTTGTGTGATGTGTGTGTTCACCTTAGTTCCTGGCAACATTCCTGTGTTTGTCATGGGTGCATGCGCAATTTCATCTGTCCATGTGGACTTCACAGATACACATTGTTGCAGTTCAGGTGTGTGGTGTTGATCGTGGACAGATGTGAATGTTTGCATGGATGTCCATGGATGAGGGGCCATGCTGAGTGATTTGTGTTTCTGTATGTGTGATGTACGTTTGTGGCACAGGGCACATGTCTGGGTTTCCCAGTTTGTACGACATCTGCCTTTGTCATCACAGTGGAGTTGTCATGCATGCTTGTGTCACCCCATTGTCTGTTCTCTGGGGGTAGTGGTGTTGTGTGTCAGTCTCTTGCTGTGTTAGTTTGTGTTCATTCCAGCTTGTGTCACATGTGTCTGTTGTGCTCCCTCTCATCTCCCAACGCCTGATTGCCCACTGAGGGTGTCCCAATGATGGTTTACTTTTGTATGGTACTGTGTCCACATCTGTGTCACTGTGGTTCAGCCCCCCTCATGTGTTGTGTAGTTGCCTCGGGATACTGTGACACACACACACACACACACATGTTGTGTCCGATGTGCAGTGTGAGTTTGCCTGTTTGTGCATCTGCACCAGTGCATTGTAATTGCTGTTGTGGGCCTTGGTCTGGATGCTGTCCCTGTGAGTCATTTCACATCATTGTGCACATTCATCCTGGTTGTTGGGTGCCATTGCTGGCATGGAATGTGAGTTTGTGAGCTGACACCTATAGTCTACACATGTTGTTTTGATTGGTGTGTCTATTTTCTATTTTCGAGATGTGTGCATGCTTGGTGATGCTCACTTCTGCTGTTATGTCATTGTACGCTGTGTGCATTGTCATGTGTTGTGCTTGTCTGCACATGGCCGAGAGTGTTATGTTTTCAGAGCACTGTTAGCCTCACCACATCTCTGTGTGTATGGGACACAACCACTAGTTTGCCCCAGAAGTGTTTGATGTGTTGGGAGCAGGGATCATACATGCTGTTTGTTATTTGAAGCTTTGACCATGATGACACTTACATTTTGGTCACTGTGTTGAGGGGGGGTTTGGTCCCCATCACCACAATGCTCGACATCGGCTGCATTTTGTGAGCCCCAACTTAACTTCTGCTGTACACAGTGAGGGGGTGTTATTTTTACATTGCCACAGTGCTATGATGATTCTTGCCTTGTGTATGTCACACTCATGTGTTGGTCACACATGTGCTGTTACTTACATTGGATGCTCGTAGCCATAATCACTGTTGTGGGCATTTGTCACAGACTACACACTGTTGTCATGATGTCATGGGGGATGTATGTTGCGGACATACCTGATGTTTGCGTATGCTGGATGTGTTGCGCATCACCCATCCTATGGCTGGGGGTGGCAGGGGTGATGGGCAAAATAGTCCCTATGGGTGGGGGTGGCAGTAGTGATGAGCAACAAGTCCCCTGTGAGTAGGCCTGGGCTAAAATTCCATTCCGCTCGTGAAAATTGCGATAATTTGACATTTGCGCGTTCCGCGGAGAGAGCGAAAATGTCAAAATTTCCGCAATCCGCATTTTACCGGAAATCTTTTGCTTGCTCGCGCTGGAAAATAATACATTCTCGGGTGCGCGCGATCGCCTTACCTGAATCCCCGCGTTCGCCAACAAGTTTTACCGATCCGGTCGCATTTTCCACAAGATGTTGGATTGTTGGTAGTCATTTGCGCTGTCTCGCAACAGTTCGCGCCCACAGTAACGTCATTCGTCGCGCGATCACGTCTTTCTTCTCGCGATCATGCACCGCAAGAGAAGTGAAAACAAGATGGCCGCACCCGTGAGCAACTGCATGGGTAAGTTGGCGAGCCGCGACCACGCAGAAAATACCGCGAACGGGCGGGAAACAAACTTCTGCATCTTCGCGATATTTCTGCGTGTTTGCGGTGATTTTTTACATTTTCGCAATAATTTGCGAAAGTGAATTTCACAAATTCTGCCTACCCCTACCTGTGAGTGGGGGTGGTAGGGGTGATGGGAAACATAGTCCTTGTGAGTGGGGATGGCAGGGGTGATGTGCAACATAGGCCCTGTGAGTGGGGGTGGCAGGGGTGATGGGCAACATAAGCACTATGGGTGTGGGTGACAGGGGTGATGGGCAACATAAGCTGGTGTGTGTGGCAGGGGTGATGGGCAAAATAAGCACTATGGGTGTGGGTGGCAGGGGTGATGGGCAACATAAGCCCTGTGAGTGGGGGTGGCAGGGGTGATGGGCAACATAGTCCCTATGGGTGGGGGTGGCAGTAGTGATGAGCAACAGGTCCCCTGGGAGTGGGGGTGGCAGGGGTGATGGGCAACATAGTCCCTGTGAGTGGGGGTGGCAGGGGTGATGGGCAACATAAGCACTATGGGTGGGATGGCAGGGGTGATGGGCAACATAGTCCCTATGGGTGGGGTGGCAGTAGTGATGAGCAACAGGTCCCCTGTGAATGGGGGTGGCAGGGGTGATGGGCAACATAGTCCCTGTGAGTGGGAGTGGCAGGGGAGATGGGCAACAGGTCGCCTGTGAGTGGGGGTGGCAGTAGTGATGGGCAACATAAGCCCTGTGAGTAGGGGTGGCAGGGGTGATGGGCAACATAGTCCCTATGGGTGGGGGTGGCAGGGGTGCTGGTCATGCAACCCCTATGGTGGCCTGTTGTTAGTGGCCAGGATATGGATACCCTGTGTGTGTGTGTGCCATTTTGCGGGTACGTGTCGTTTGTTTATGTAGTAGGTGTCTGACTTACCGCCTGCACCGTCGGTCCCTGATCCGGTCATAGATGTAGAGTACTGGTATGACCTGCGCGATGGGATTCATGTTGTGTTCGTGTCGTACACGCTGCTTGTTGCTCCGTCTCGTACCCACTGCAAGCTGGTCCGTCTCGTAGCCGTGTATTGATTTGTGGCGCGAATCGTAGCTGACATGCTTGTTTTCCGGATACTGTGATGTGCCGTACGTGACGACCCGCCCGTCGCGTAGGAAGTACACACCGTACTTGTCATGCCGGAAACTACTATGGATACTGCTTCTGGACGACACGGTTCCTCTTTATGAGTTACGGCTCGGACGGAGAATGGGGCTTGATTCACAGCATACGTGTCGGTCGTGTTTTTGGCAGTTATGCGCATCGTATTTCCTATACAGGACGGACCGGCTCCGGGTACGTGTCGGTCGCACAGTAAGGCTACGGACAGCTGTCCGACCGGCCATCGGAATCGGCCCCTTAGTGTTTGTCTAAATTTATTAATAAATGTATTTTTTAAGTATTATTTTCAATATAATTTTGACGGAAAAATATTCGATTATTATTGGATTCGGAGGTTAGGAGGGATGGCCATTTTGCTTGATATGTTTTGCAAGTTTCTGGGGCGTTATAGTTAGGAATTGGCATTTAAAAAACCTCAGAAATTCACTAAAAAAACATAGGTTTCAGGGGCGTTATAGTTAGCTGGACATTTCCCTCGTACAAAACCCTAGAAATTCCCCCGTTATAGTTAGTTCAGCTAACTATAACTCGCGCCCCCGCAATGCACTGCTGATGACGTCACATATTACATCACTCATGACATGGTCAGTGACATCACTAATGACATCACTGATGGACTGCATCCATACTGCATAGGCATTTAAAGCAGTCCATGTGCTAAGGCCTGGCTCACTGCATGACTGCTTGGGTACTGACTGAATGATTAGAGTACAGCAAGGAGAGTGCCTAGGTGAATTTATAAGTGCTAGGCTTTTCGCACAGGGAATGGATTAGTACTTGGTACTGAATGGGTCACTAGAGGAGTGCAAAGGCAGTGACAAGATGTTTGCTGGACTATATGGATACTGACTAGGAAATTGAAAGTGTGAAAGACAAGTGTCTAGGTGTTTAGAAGACTGCATGCATATAGTGGATAGGGGTTTGAAGCAGTCCATGTGCTAAGGCCTGGCTCAGTGCATGGATACTTAGGCACTGACTGAATGATTAGAGTACTGCAAAGATAGTATCTTGGTGAATTTATAAGTGTTTGAGTTTTCGCACAGTGAATGGATTAGTACATGATGCTGAATGGGTCACTAGAGGACTGCAAAGGGAGTGACAGGGTGTTTCCTGGAAGTGTATGGATACTGACTAGGGAATTGAAGGTGTGAAAGACAAATGTGTAGGTGGTTAGATGACTGCATGCATAGTGGATAGGGGTTTGAAGCAGTCCATATACTAAGGCCTGGGTCACTGGATGAGTACTTGGGTACTGACTGAATGATTAGAGTACTGCAAGGAGAGTGCCTGGGTGAATTTATTTGGGTTTGGCGCAGTGAATGGATTAGTACATGATGCTTAATAAGGTCACTAGAGGAGTGCAAGGGGAGTGACAGGGTGTTTGCTGGAAGTGTATGGATACTGACTAGGGAATTGAAGGTGTGAAAGACAATTGTGTAGGTGGTTAGATGACTGCATGCATAGTGGATAGGGGTTTGAAGAAGTCCATGTGCTAGGGCCTGGCTCAGTGCATGAATACTTAGGCAGTGACTGAATCATTAGAGTACTGGAAAGAGAGTGTCTTGGTGAATTTATAAGTGTTTGGGTTTTGGCACAGTGAATGGATTAGTACATGGTGTTGAATGGGTCACTAGAGGACTGCAAAGGGAGTGACTGGGTGTTTCCTGGAAGTGTATGGATACTGACTAGGGAATTGAAGGTGTACAAGACAAGTGTATAGTATGTTAGAACACTACATGCATACTGCATAGACATTTGAAGCAGTCTATTTGGTACTTAGAAACTGACTAAATAATCAGACTACTTCTAGGACAGTGCTTGGGTAAAACTTTTAAATTTTCAGTTCTTCCACAGTGAAGAGAATAGTACATGGTACTGCACATTAGTGTCAAACCCTGACTCATTTTATCAATGCATAAGCAAAGACTAGCTTCTAATGCTACTAAAACTTGACAACATGACATGTTTTAAAAGAGTTATCTGCTAAAAAATACACGATGTTACCAAATGCTTCTCTCACAGTGGTTCCCAAATGCACACAGACTCACAGTGTGATTCTAGACAACAACCATGATACCTAGGAGTTTACCAAAAATCATTCACTACTGTGGAAGTGGTAAGGCAGCTGCACACAATCTTCATATTTCAGGACTGCACTTTTGTGTCAAAGCCTGACTCATTTAATCAAAGCATACGCAAAGACTGGCTTCTAATGCTACAAAAACTTGAAAACATGACCGGTTTTAAAACAGTTATCTGTCAGCAAATACACCATGTTACCAAATGCTTCTCTCACAATCCTTACCCAAATGCACACAGACTCACAGTGTGATTTTAGACAAGCAACACTATCCTAGGAGTTTACCAAAACTCATTCACTAGTCTAGAAAAGTTAATGGTACTGCACACAATCTACATATTTAAGTACAGCCCATCAGTGTCAAAGCATGACTCATTTAATCAACACATAAGCAAAAACTGGATTCTAATGCTACTAAAACTTCACAACATGACAGGTTTTAAAAAAGTTATCTGTCAGCAAATACATGATGTCACCAAATGCTTCTCTCACAGTGATCCCAAATACACACTAACTCACAGTGTGATTCTAGACAAGCACCACTATCCCTAGGAGTTTACCAAAACTCATTCACTACAGTGCAAGTGGTAAGGGAACTGCACACAATCTACATATTTCAGGACTGCACTTTAGTGTCAATGCCTGACTCATTTAATCAATGCACAAGCAAAGACTGGCTTCTAATGCTACTAAAACTTGACAACATGACAGGTTTTAAAACAGGCAAGGGTCCAAATCGTAGTGCGCCTCAACAGGCAAGGGTCCTAAACGTAGTGCACCTCACTACGTTTTGGACCCTTGCCCGTGGCGGGTCCTTAGGCCTCCCACATGAGTGAGGCACCGTTTTTATCGGGAGACCCGGGGGAACGCTGGGTGGTAGGAAATTTGTGTCAGCCCGGTGATGCCACAACTTTCCCACACAAAAATTTGTGAAAAAGGTGATTTGTTCAGCTAAATTTGAGGTTTGTAGGGCATTCTGGGTAAGGAAACGTTGGGGGATCCACGCAAGCCATACCTCCCTGGAATCCCCCCGGTGTCTAGTTTTCAGAAATGTTTGGGTTTGGTAGGTTTCCCTAGATAGCCGCCAAGCCCCGGGCCAAAAACTCATGGGACCCCCTTTGCAAAACCAGGTTGTTTTGTGATAGGTAATTTTGATGTCTCCTCAATTGGTTTTGGGCCCTTGCCTGATGCGGGCACTAGGCCTACCCACGCAAGTGAGGTACCATTTTTCTCAAAAGACTTTGGGGAACGCGGGGTGGGTGGAATATTGGGGACCCACGCAGATTCAAGAACTTTCCACCACAGAAATGTGAGGAAAATTTGATATTTTGGACACATTTTTAGGTTTGCAATGGATTCTGGGTAACAGAACCTGATGAGAGCCAGTCAAGTCACCCCATCCTGGAATCCCCTCGGTGTCTAGTTTTAAAAAATGTACAGGTTTGCTAGGTTTGCCTACGTGCCAACTGCGCTAGGGCCCAAAATCCACAGGTATGCACATTGCTAAAAAAAAGCCGAAGCCCAGTGGGCTTTCTGCCACCCTGGGGGGGAATCGGGGAAGGGGGTTTCATCCCGATATGCCCCTAAAGGGGCAGAAAGACTGTGGATATTTTTTGTGGGGGTGGGGGCATTGGTATGACCATTTTGGGCAGCCCCCACCCCCACGCATAAAAAAAGCCTGCGTACTCGCTGGGGCCAAGTGGGCTTTCTGCCCCCCCAGGGGGCAGATCAGGGGCCGCTGCCGCCAACTACCCTCCCAGGGGGGCGGAAAGACTGGAGTTTCTCTAGGGGTGGGGTATTGTCATGCCCATTTTGGGGAGCCCCTACCCTACCCTACACTAATAAAACAAAAAAATCCATGGTTTCTAGTGGGCTTTCTGCGCCTCCCAGGGGGGGCCGGATTGGGGGCTACAGCTCCCATCTGCCTCCTAGGGGGCAGAAAGACTGTCATTTTTGTGGGGGGGAGGGTGGGGGCATTGGCGTGCCTGTTTCGGGCTGCCCGCACCCTAAAAACAATTGTGCAAAAAAATCCCTGGTGGATAGTGGGCACTCTGCCCCTCTGGGGGGCAGATTGGGGGCTACTGCCCCATCTGCCCACCAGGTGGGGGGCAGAAAGGTTGTAATAGTGGCGGGGGTGGGGGCATTAGCGTGCCCGTTTCGGGCAGCCTCCACCCTAAGTAAAATCCATCACCCTAAAGAAAATTGCGCGAAAAAAATCCCTGGCGTCCCTGCTTGGGGATCGCCCTCCTGTGGCGATCCCCAAGCAGTGATCCACTAGGGATGGGTACCATTGGAAAGGATTCTCCCCTTTCCAACGATACCTCTCCCGTCTTTCTACGTGCTCAGGGGGCTGAGATAGCCCCCTGAGCACGTAGAAAGTGAAAGTGAAATGAGCCTCTTGGCTCATTTCAGTTTCACTTTCACTGTAATGACGTTGGCGCGACGTGCGCGCCGATCGTCATTACAGTGAAAGGGGGGGGGCCTCGGGAGCTGGGGAAGCTCTTCCCCAGCTCCTGAGGCTATTTTTAATTAAAGGGAATGCTCATGACGTGCTGGACTCGTCATGGGCACAGGAGGGGTTAAAGAAAGGCTCTGAACTGGAACTGTGTTTCCATTCTCCCAAAAAAACATCACAAAAATGTTTTCTATTAATTACTCTTTTACTCCTACTTTTGGCCTCCATTAAATGGATTGGTTTATCTAGTGATCGAATTCTGTTTAATACTAAAATGAATAGTTTCCTTTTTACTTCAAAAGCCTTTTCAACAATGGTTTCAATATGCTTCTTCTTTTTATAAAATAGAGCTCTCTTTTTATATTTCTTCACATCTTTCAGCAAATTATGTACTACTCTCTTGTAAAATATTTTTTTGCGTAATTCCTTATACTGATTTTGCCTTCTTTTACCATACTTGGTCTCCTTTGACAGTCCATTTGCTTTTTTGCTTTTCCTCTTATTTTGAATTTTTTTTCTAGTTGAAGCATTCTCAGAGGTTTCACCATTCTGTACATTCTGTTTGGTCCTACAATCATTTTTAATAACTTGCTTTGTGATCAACCACATTATCTTGTTCATTCAATACTTGTGGTTGATGTTTCTTCAAGTAATTCTCCTGTCTCTGTTCTTTTCTTTTCCTTTTTGTTTCTGGCATGATTTCTCTATTTTAACGGTGAAAAACAGTATCTGTAAAAAAGAATCACAAATAAATGTATATTAATAACTTTAAAATGTATACTATTCTATTACTGTACAAACACATTTTATATAAATACTGACTAAGAAACTATAGTCCTGAAACACAAGTGTGACGATGGTTAAAACACTACATGCATAGTGCATACAACTTTGAAGCAGTTCATGCCCTAAAGCCTGCCTCACTAAAAGACTACATGCTAACTGACTGAATGATTACAGTACTATAAGGAGAGACACTGGGTGAGTGACAGGGTATTTGCTAGAAGTGTATGGATACTGACTTGGATATTGATGGTGTGAAAGACAAGTGTGTAGGTGATTAGAGACCTACATGCATATTGGATACGTGTTTGAATCCATCCATATGTTAAGGCCTGTCTCAGTCCAATAGTACTTGGATACTGACTGAATGTTTTGAGTATTGCATGGAGAGTGCCAGGATGAATTTATAAGTATTTGTATTTTGGTGCAGTAAATACATTAGTACATGGTGCTGAATAAGTCACTGGAGAAGTATAAGGGGAGTGACAGGGTGTTTGCGGAAACTGTGTGAATACTGTCTGGGATATTGAAGGCGTGAAAGACAAGTGTGTAGCTGGCTACAGACCTACATGCATAATGGATAGACGTTTGAAAGAGTCCATAGAGTAACACTTGGATCACTGCAAAACTACCTGAGTACTGACTGAATCATTAGAGTACTACAATCAGAGTGACTGGGTGAATCGTTTTAAGTTTTTGGGTTCTCATGCAGTGAATAGATTAGTACTTAGTTGCAAATGAGTCAGTGGAGGTGTGCAATTGAAGTGACAGAGTGTGTATTGGAGTTTACAGATACTGACTGGGAAATTGAAGGTCTGAAAGACAATTGTGTTGGTACTTAGAGGCCTGCATGCATTCTGGAAAGACGTTTCAATCAATCCATGTGCTAAGGCCTGCCTCACTCCATTAGTACTTAGGTACTGACTGAATGATTAGACTATTGCAAGAAGCGTGCCTGGGTGAATTCATAAGTGTTTCAGTTGTGGCGCAGTGAATGCATTACTACATGGTGCTGAATAAATCACTGGAAGAGTGCAAGGGGAGTGACAGGGTGTTTGCTGGAAGTACTTGGATACTGACTGTGGAATTCAAGCTGTTAAAGACAAGTGTATAGTAGGTTAAAAGACTGCATGCACACTGCATAGAAATTTGAAGCAGTCCATGTGGTAATGCATGGTTCACTACATGAGTACCTGGGAACTGACTGAATAATTAGACTACTGCTAGGAGAGTGCCTGGGTAAAACTTTTAAGTTTTTCGGTTTTGGCGCAGTAAATAGATTAGTACATGGTACTGAATCAGTCACTGGAGGAGTGCAAGATGAGTGACAGGGTGTTTATTGAAGTATATAGATACTGACTAGTTAATTAAAGAAGTGAAAGACAAGTGTGTAGGTGACTAGACGCCTGCATGCATACTGGACAGACGTTTGAATCAATCCATGTGCTAAGGTCTGCCTCACTCCATTAGCACTTAGGTACTGACTGAATGATTAGACTATTGCAAGAAGAGTGCCTGGGAGAATTTATAAGTGTTTCAGTTTTGGCGCAGTGAATGCATTACTACATGGTGCTGAATAAGTCACTGGAAGAGTGCTAGAAGAGTGACAGGGTGTTTGCTGGAAGTACATGCATACTGACTGGAGAATTCAAGCTGTTAAAGACAAGTGTATAATAGGTTAGAAGCCTGCATGCATACTGGATAGACCTTTGAAGCAGTCCATTTGGTAATGCACAGTTCACTGCATGAGTACCTGCGTACTGACTGAATCATTAAACTACTGCTAGGAGACTGCCAGGATGAAACTTTTAAGTTTTTCGGTTTTGGCACAGTGAATAGATTAGTACATGGTACTGGATGAGTCACTGGAGGAGTGCAAGATGAGTGACAGGGTGTTTATTGAAATATATAGATACTGACTAGTTACTTAAAGAAGTCAAAGACAAGTGTGTAGTTGACTAGAGGCCGGCATGCAAAGTGGATAGACGTTTAAACAGTCCATGAGCTAAGACCTCAGACACTGCATGATTACCTGGGTACTGACTGAATCATTACACTACTGCAAGGAGAGTGCCTGGGTTAATCTTTTTAAGTTTTTGTGTTTTGGTGCAGTGAAAATATTACTACATAGTGCCAGATGAGTCACTAGAGGTGTGGAAGTGGACTGAAAGAGTGTTTACTGGAGTTTATAGATACTGGCTAGTTAATTGAGAAAGTGAAAGACAAATGTGCCATGCTAACCAAATACAGGTATGGTCACCTACATCCGTCCATCCCACGTCACAGCGAGTTCTTAGAAACCAGACCCTTAAGCCATCGGGACTTTCCCAAGCTAGGATTATTGATTTCTCCAAGAACTCATCTATTATGCATGAACTACTATTTCTTAGGGGTTCATTCATGACGTCTTCCTCTGCCCGACTTTACATCAATGCTAGAGTTCCTAAGCACCTTTCAGGTATAAATATACCTTCCCTTACAATGGCAAACCACGGCACGGCACGGCTCGACACGACTTGACTGCACGGTTCGCCACAGCAAATTCGGAAGAGACCATATCCCAGCCTGACTCACTGACCAGACGCTGTCATCCCTGCTCGCAGAGAATCCAGCTTCCAGTGTTCTGACTCCCTTTGTGGGGTGTTAGAGTTTGAGACCCGGAAAGAGATTCACACCTCTCTCATTCTAATGTATGGAGCTGACTAAAACCTAGAGCGACTCTTGGCATACAAACTTAGTATATACCATACAACAGCACCTACTCTTACCTCGTACTACACTTAGGTTAGGTACACCGGGGTAGAGCTATTTAGAAGCATCAGATGAGTATTCACTTTTTAGCCTTTGTTATTTATGTATGTATATATGAATATATGTCATAGCTAAAAGACAATGCTATTGCAGTATTATTTCTTCTTACTGCTTACGCTGTGCGTATTATATCTTGCTTACTGTCTAATGATTGTAACAGCTCATATCTCTTACACGAGAAACAAGACTGTTCAATGAATCCTTTTATTGAAACTCCCGTCTATCTATTTCTGTGTAACTCTTAAGAAACTAAGCATGCACGATTGACTGAGTGGAACTGTTATCTATTGTTTCCACGATTCTGAGACGCATTCCGATTCTAAGGGAAACAAAGTTGTCATGTTTATGCGGATGTCAGAAACTAATCCCTTCTTGTTTATTCGAGAAGTTTCTAGTGACCTCTGAGTTAGTTGGCACATACAAGTAATTAAGTTTAATGTACTCGATAGGAGCATACTGACCTTAGTCCTATGCAAAAAACTATAGTGTATATTATTTCAATGTGCAGAGCCTATAAGGGAAATAGGAACTACACTACAATAGGTACAGGCAACCCATGGTGGTTAAAAGACTTCAGCAATTGCAATAGTGAGGGGTGGTATACTTGCTGACATGCCCATGTGACCTCAGATATGTGGGCATGACCACAAGGAAAATAAAGACCCGTATAAACGAACATCGCAGTACCATCAGGTGTAGGAAATCCAACACCAAGCTAACCAAACACTTCCTTGAGAAATGCCACAAAGACACCGACCTCAGATGGGTGGTCCTGGAGGTCATGAATAAACACAAAATGCACATAGCGAAAGCTCTATTTGTAAGAAAGCAATGTTAGGTTTTACGTCTCCGCTCATGGGTAACTGCTCTTATTGACGAGATTCCCTGGCTACAAATGGGACAGTAAGAATAACCGCTTTTACATAGGTCTATCCGCATAGTTGTGGATATTGAGCTGTTTCTGCTGGTAAACAAATAAAGGAGTTACATGCCCTAGAAAATGACTGAATTCAAGGGAAGAGTAGCTACTAAATGAGAACTGGCTGCTAATACCCTCTGGGGCTTATAGACCATGCTGATGCACACATTATAAGAACCTGATGTGACACCACTCATTACCATCACAGGGTTGAGCTCTGGGACAATAGAGATAAATGCGTCAGCACTATTGCTTCCTTGGCCTTTATGTGCGGGTTAACCCCTTGCATGCCCGCCCCTTTCCCCGCCCAGTGCCGCGCCTTGCATTAGCGGGTGGAGTTCACGACGAGCTGGACTCGTCATGGGCATAGCGCCACCGCAGCCCATGACGAGTCCAGCTCGTCATGGGCACTGAAGGGGTTAAAGAAACTCTTTTACCCTTTCCGCTAATTTATTTTCTGTGGAGGGTTGATCTTGTGTTCGTTACTTTATTAAGCGCCACACAGAAATGGGACGCCCCCCACAACATTTGAACACTAGACAGGCAATTGTGCCAAATCTTATCTTGTATTTGAGACACAAACACGTTGACTCAGTGCCATAGCGCATACATAAACAAGAAACGTCCAATCAGTCCATCGATGCACTAAGGGCTGCCGCGGAGAATCTGCACACGCTCCTAGCACTTCTAAAAACAACAGGTCAGGTTTGCGCCTGACTTCCGGTTGGGACACCCAATACGCACGCATCTTAACACGCGCCAACATCCTGGTTAGACGCTCTCATGATCTGTTGGGCTCGCCCTGAATCAGGCGCACACCAGGCGATCCACACAGACGCTGCATGTGACACCGGATACCTACGCACACCGCAGCAACACCTTGGGCGCAGGTCAGGCTATGTTTGACTAACAAATAATCGGCGCTCGCAGAGACACCGGAAGTCCTGCAGGTTTCTTGAATCAGCGATTATTGCTCGCCCCTCCTGTTAGTCCCACCAATTAGGCACACTTCTTATACTGCTCGCTCCACCGGGTATATTTATCACCGGGGAGGAGAGCTGAATGCTGCTAGGTGATGCCACAGAGAGCACACCTTGATGAAGTAAGGCAACTTTGTGAGAATGGATAATGGATGCATGTTTATGAAGGGAACACACTCCATGTTTGACCAACCTTAAGGTTCTTGTCACCTAACATGGCTACTTGTGCTTAACTTTTTTAGTGTTTGACCACAGGGGCTTTCTCTATATTCCTCCTCCCATGAAGTACGTAGGGTGAAGGCTGTGGGTAAGACGTGAGAGGTATCTCTCCTACTTTTTAATTACTTGTGTGTTCACGTATGACAGGCACGTGTTACACACCAAACCACACGCGCTAAGACTGTGTGGAGTGGTTTCTGCTTTTGCATGAATGACCTAACTATCCTGATGGTTGTTTTGTGCATTTCTTTTCTTTTTCCGGGTTACAAAGGACCCCCAGGAAGTGGAGAGTGATAAAGGTCACCCCACCTAGTGGTTTTCTCACCACAGTGTTGGTAAGAGCGGAGCCCTTTATTAATATAAATATAGGTCCTGATGAATGCCATGTACCACTGTATGGCAGTATGGCAGAAACATGTCGACCCAATCCTATACGGTGAGGGGTTAATAACTTTCCCCATATCACCGTTCACTTATTTTTAATACCATACAGTTACCTATCCCGTTAAAATTCAGTGAGGCAACTGTAATGGTTTTTAAAACTCACTCACTTTGGGCCCCCTCTTAGTTTAGAAGTGCATCCCTGTCATCAGGTGTATGCCCGCCCTCTATCAAACCAAGTGTCTAGAGGGCGAGGATGGCCGATGATGAAGCATGACACCAGGTGGTGTGTGAGGCCAGTCTTAAACTTTTTGTGAGATGCCTACACTCACATACACAAAACAACCCTGAGCACCTTTTAGGTCACTAAATCGGGAGCGGTCTCATTTGTGTATAACAGTTTATGTTGGAGGCTGGCCTGCTCCTGTCGCCCTGTTTGCCTCTAGTTCCCTTCCCCAGCACAGTCTGGGGGTAGTGTGGTAACTCACTGCATCAAGGATGGGCCTGCAAGGGTAAAATTCTCAGGTGTGCTGGTTAATGGTCTAAGAGTAACACTGCCATTATGAAAGGATGGGATGTATTTATTTAACCAGCACTGTAAGAAAGATGAAATTATGTATTTATCTTTTGTACTGGATAAGGAAAGCTAAAAATCCTGTAAAATAATTCATGACTATGAATTACAGGAGCTAGTTTACAGTTAGACCTCTTTTCTGTGAAATATGAGCTTTGAGCATTTGAGTACCTTGTCTATCAAACTCTAAATTGGGTCGTAATTCACAAGGCAAAATCATTGACCAGGATGACCTGCTAGATGTATCTGAGCTCCAATTCTTCACAGTAGATCTGAAATCATGTCTAGGTCTTGATGAACCGCTAAACAGTGATTTCTGATTTGTGTTGTACTTTTTCATTTGGTGATTTTAGACATAAAACCTTTTCTTGTATTTTAATCATGTTTGCTTCATTTTTGTGAATAACCTCTAGCTTTAGAAATTGGTTGTGGGCCTTTAACTGTGTTGTCTCTAGACTTTTTAATTCTTTTGAAACTACAAAATATTTTGCTCCTTTTTTATTAATTAAAGCTTGTCTGCTCTGTGCCAAAGCTACCAAGGATTAGGCACAGGTCTATTTATTGAAGGTCTGTGTTGAGCCTGATAAGATTTGGGAATTATTATTTGGAGGACTCACGTACTCCCCAAAAATTAACCCATATTAATATTTTTTTTAACCTACTACCTTCTGGTTGGAAACTTTTTCTGCAGAACCAAAAAGTTGTGTGGAGCATAATGAATACAAGTCAACTGTCACTTGCATACAGAGTTACTCTTGAATGCAAACATTTATAACATGTTTAATACCTTTGCACAGCTATGATGCATTAGGAGCACATGCGTTTTAATTTTTATTTTTTTATATTTGTGTTTATTAAAATGTATTAATAGTTAGGCACATACACAATCCCACATTGTCATTAAGAGTTAATAAAGTTGTACATTTTATCTTTTCAGCACAGTACAGGTTGTTGTGGTGATGATAAACACAAGGCATATCAAGGCTTTCTCCACAATTGTCTTTTTCTCTGTCTTTTTCTGTTACCTTCTTTTTGCTATATCACATGGTGAGATAGAAATGATTGTACAATTGGGCCCCAGAATTCTCTGTTAAGTTGATTCTTACAATATGTCATCCACTGTTTGATGTTTGGTGCATATTTGCTTCCCCAGTTCATAGCCACGTGCCCCTTGGCTAGTAGTATGGCTATGGCTAGCAACATGTGACATAGTGGTGATGTTGTTTTACTAAGACCCAGAAGGCAGGTTTGTGGGGTGTTGAGGAGTGGCGCTGTGAGTATGGTTCCTAAGGTGTTTATCACTGTCTCCCAATATTTCTTCACTGAAGAGCATGCCCAGACCATATGTAGAAAGTCCTGCTGTGATTTTTTTGCAACGTGCGCATCTGTCATCTCTCCGTAGCCCATATCTGTGAAGTTGTGTTGGAGTAGAGTATGGTTGTTGTAAAAATTTAAAGTGGATAGTACGTAGGTTGCAGTTAGGTATAAGCAGCTGTGTGTGTGCACAGCATTGTCCCAATTCCTCTGTGGATAGAGGTACATCTAGTATGTTATTCCATTTTGCTAGTGCTAGTTTGTCTGTACTGTTCATGTTAGGCTGTCATAGAGTTTGATTACAAGGCTTTGGCATGTGGGAGCTATAAGCAGCGCCTGTAGCGCATTATGAAAAGGTGGTTCTTGAGGAAATGTAGGGTAGATGCTCTTAATCGCAGCTTGCAGCCTGAGGTATGAGAAGAGCATTTGCGGTGTGTGAGTTCCCTCTGCCAACACATTCAATGAGGTTCTAAATTATTTATTGTGGAACATGTCTCCCATTGTACGCAGGCCCATTTCATCCAGCAGTTTCTGCGTTTTCTGTTCTTGTGTCACTGTGATTTCGGGATGGTGTGTTAACGGGATGGCCGGTGCATATACTGGTAGTTTATTAGCCCTTCGTGCTAGTGTATGCCATGCTGCTGTAGTACTGTGTACAGGTCTTTCATTGATCTTGGATTGCCCTGTGCGTTGTTTGTTCAACAAGAGCAATTAATGGAGTCGGGTGAGCATTATCCATTTCAACAGCCACGTGTGGTAGGTAGCTCTGTGGTTGCATCCAGTAATATGCATGTTGTGCTTGGCCGCAAAGGTAATAATGATGTAAATCTGGGGCTCCGAAACCACCCTGGGAGTAAGGGCGTGTGAGCTCCCTCCAGCCAACTCTGCGTTGTTGGCCCGCCCATGTAAGGGTGTTCAGGCATGATCGCAGTTTCATGAAAAATTGTTGCATAAGAGCGATAGGTATGTTTACGAATAGGTACAAGAATCGCAGTAGCACTACCATGTTTTGAAGCACTATTCTGTCTGGTAATATCAAGGGCAGTCAAATCCACCTGGCCACCAGATTTTCTAATTTGATAATGGCCTTCCTGTAGTTCTACCGGCTCACCAGGTTCTGGGTCTCGGTGTATCCAGATGCCCAAGTTTTTAACTGGGTCAGTTTGCCATTGTAGAGGAAAGTCTAATGGGATCTGCTGCATGCAAGGGGTTAATGGGATTATCACAGATTTAGACCAATTTATACTCAATCCGGAGTATTGTTCAAAGCTTACATATTCTCGAATTAGGGAGTTTAAATTATCTTCTGGATTTCGAATGTACAAAACCATGTCATCCACGTATAGTGAGATGCTAATAGATCGTGAAAGGAATTGCAGTGCTGGGTGTGCGTATTTTAAGTGTCAGTGGTTCAAGTGCTAGTGTGAATAGTGATGGTGACAGTGTGCACCCTTGCCGAATTCCGCTATTAATCTGTAGAGGGTTGGCGGTATTGCCATTAATGTGGAGTCTGGCACATTGTTCTGTGTACAATAATTTAACCCAGCAAAGGAATGTTTTTGGGAGTCCCATTCTACAGAGTACAGTGAAGATAAATGTCCATTCCACTGAGTTAAAAGGCTTGGCCGCATCTAAAAGTGCAGCATCAGCAGGTAATTCCTTGTGTAGTTGATGAAATAGTGCAAATATAGTGCATAGGTTCTGTGTTGTCGACCGCATTGGGATAAAACCGGATTGGTCTGGTAGTATTAGGCTCTGCATTAGGGGTTGTAGTCTAAGAGCTATTATATTTGCTAATATTTTAGTGTCTGTGTTTATATGTGACAGAGGTATGTATGATTCACAATAGTCTGGATTTTTCTCTGGTTTAAGTAGTGTTATCAATAGGGCCTCAGGAAAAGAAGGAGGAAGTTTGCCTTCCTCTTATGCCTCTATATACACCAGCGTGCTTGCCAATACAGTGTCCTCGTATTGTTACCTTATTTGCCTCCCGGGTGTTCGGACGATAGCGACTGACCCAGAGTTGTGCTTGAAGAATTCTACTATAGCGAGCCTTATAGACTTGATCCAGCATAGCTGCCGCTGGGAAGCGCCATGCTAATTATCTGGGGGTGTGTGTGGGGAGTGACAGCACTAAACGAACGGGCGTATGATCAGATAGTGTCTTGGGCAAGTGTATTATTGTATCTGTCCATGTGCTAACCCCACTGTGTTGCGATACAATAATCTATCCTCGACTATACCCATATTCTTACATACATTTAAAGTAAACAACAGAATGCATTTTATTAGAAAACACGCAAAATAAATATACCATTAAAACATTAGAAGGCACGAAACAGTGAAGCAATCCAAGAGGAAACAACACAACATCTACTCTGAAACATAACCTCACACAGCAATAATGCAGGACAAAACACAACAGAAAAAAAGAAAGTCAACAAACCACACCACTACGATTACAAAATATTTCTTAACAAATGTACACAGTGTATGAAAGTGGATTGTTATTAAGAATGGGCGGCTTTCCTCCTCAAGTAATAATAACACGATCTTGTCAGAGTGCACTCCAAAGTCAAAACATTTACCTGAGCTCAACCCTCTGGTAACTATAGCACAGAGCAGATAGGCTTAACTTATAGCAATGTGTAAAATTTTTATCCAGCACCAAAACAGTAATAAAGTCAAAATACCAAGCAATAAAAATACCATGCCTAATTAGTAAAATTGAGTGCAATTTAATAGACAAAATAGCACCAAAATGAAAACAATCCAATATGGGAAACTGGGGATATACTTTGTTTTAAAGTTTAGATAAAAGTAGCACCAAAAAGCAGTAAGCAACAATGATAGTCCATGGAAGCAGTGGACCAGGACATATGGCACAATTTGAGGCTTATCGCAATGGAGCATGATTTGGTTATCTCAAGAGGATTTTTCCAGGTGAAAGTCTGAAATTCAAAAATTTCAAAAAGGATTCTAAGTGTCACTTCAGAAAAGGATGTTGCCACTTGTTTAAAGAAAAATGTTTAAAAATCTTCTAAGTCCCAATGCAGATGGGCCTTTTTTACTTTTTGAGAAGAAAATTAACCCTGTACAGGCTGCCTCTGACATTGTAGCCAGTTCCTTGGAACCGAAGGCTGATAGCTTAATCAGGTGTGCCCTGCAGGAGATCTGGAGCTTTGGAAATTTCTCTCGGAACATATTCCTAGTCATAAAGCAAAATGCGCCATATTCATTTTTTCAAGAGGTGCCGGGGCCTTTGAGTGGGACAAAGCTGAAATCCAATCCAGTGCTGGAAACGGACGATCAGATAGTTTTTAAAGTGTGTCCTATTGAAGCTCTGGAGCTCTGAAGGAAAAGTTGTCAGAGGAATTTCAGAGGTTTCAGAGGTGTTATGAAAATGTCATATTTTTCTGCATTTATCATAAGGGTTTAGTAATTTTTCACCAAGATAAGGCACTGAAATAAATGTGTTTACCTTTCAGCTGATTATGGTCGCGAGAGAGGGTTTTGAATACCCGATTGTCCAACGGCATAAGCAAAGCAGCCGCCATTTCTGGAAAAAGGAGGCGTCGCATTGCACATGCTATGAGGACAGCCCCATTTAATTTAGCATTTAGTGTGCATTGCAAGGTTTTTTAAAAGGAAGTTGGACTTGATTTGCAGAGGTATGTGCAAGGCAAACAGCTTTTGTTTCTGTGAGCGTTCAGGCGTGTTGGATGTTTCTTTGGACGGTGAGGCATCTGGTCTCTTAGCAACATTTTTCTGGGGAGATTGTTTCAATCTGGAGATCAGATGAGGAGTGGAGACTGTTGAGGAGACACAGAGGAATAGGTACAATGAGCAAAAACAATGTTAAAATGACCAAGCAGGCATCAGGAGAATAAAACCAGGGGGAGATAATTAAAGAAATCGTTTCACAGGAATTACAAACAATGGTAAAAGAGACCGTTAAATAGGTTTGAAGCAACAGGCATCCTTATAAGAGTAGGTAGGATGTGGAGAATTTTACAATCTCCAAAGGAGAGGCTGAAGTTAATAGGAGTCCAGGCTGTAAATGCCTTAAGAAGAGAAAGCATATTAAAGATGTGAATATGAAGAAAATAATCCCTAGTGCTCACAGAAAGGAGTCCAAAGTGGCTCAAGGAGATTGGATGTCCTCAGGGACACAGAAGAAGGGCAAGCTGGTATTGCAAATGATGATTATGCTTTAGTACAAAGTGGCAAGAGCCATGATTTCAATGAGCTCATTTTAGATTTTTGATTACAAAGATGGTTTGGAGGATGAGTTGTATGATGTAAATTCAAAGGCAGGGCGGGAGCAAAGAGGACTGTCATTGATCCTCTTGGAGAAAAGTTTTTTGAGCCCAAAGACATTTGTCACTCGAGAGGGAAATAACTGTAGCCCTTAGACCATGTAGAAGAATACATAAAGCACCTGATTAGAAAGTCTTTAGATAAGGAAGAAAAAAACATTTTTCGAGCGGAATGCTCGCATCCAGCAATTGATGATAAGATTAGAGCCACGCCTCATATAGATCCAGAACTGATTACATATTTTTCAAAATGACCAGGGACCCAAGAAAGGTCCTTGAAGTGTCACTAAAAGATTTCCAGGACCGATTATTAGATATTCTTGGTCTGTTGACAGGATGTTTGACTTAATCGATGAGGCCTAATTTAAAGGCACAGATACGAATATACACCTTTTAAGAGGGTGGTGTCAAAGGGTGATTTGCTTTTTAGAGAACGCAAATGCGGGTATCTCAGCTGAGCGCAGGAAGACTATTCTGATGTGTATGAACCTTAAACTTGGGAGTTGGGTGTAAAGAGAGTAGTAAGACTGCCAACGGCATGCTTTTCAGAGAAGGCATGGTGAAAAATATTAGCAAATATGTTCAGACTTTTACCAGCCTTGATAAAGCACAGACCTCCATGCAAAAGGTGTTTGCTGGAAGCAGTTTATATGGAAGGACTGCGAGGAGAGGTCACCCTCACAGCCAATGTGATTGATTATAAGTCGCATACAGGAAGTTACAGACCACAAAGTAGTCAAGGAGGAGGTTACTGTAGGTAGTATACAGGATTCTACACCCAGATAGGGAGGGGTGGAAGGAAAAGAGCCTCTTGTAGACAAGGAAGAGTCACATGCACAGGGCAAGGTGAGTATGAGGAGCAATTTTGCTTCTAGCAAACAAAAGGTGGGAGAAAGGTCAAGGAACTAATGGAAGGAGTTAACAGACAGTCACAGGTTATCAGATAGATTTCGATTTGGAGCCAATTCAACATCAAAAACCAACGGAGATGTGATTTCCAAAAGAACAGGAAGAGGTAGCAACAGAGTAGGTGAGACAAATGCTAGAAAAGAGAGCAAGTGTAGAAATACAAGAGGACAACATAGTATTCGACAATACCCTATTTCTGGTCAAATAAAAGGACAAAGGTTGGACACCTGTTATAAATTTAAGAAATGTAAACCTTTATGTGACATAAAGACATTTCAAGATGGAGTGCATTCATGTGTAATGAGATATGTTGCAAGAGAAGGATTGGTTAGTAAATATGGATTTCATGGATTCATACTTTACAATACCGATGGGGAAAAAGAGTCCATGGTTCCTACAATTCAGATGGAAAGGGGTCCTCTATCAGTATCAGTGCCTTCCTTTTGGATTATCATCAGCACTGTGGTGTTTCACGAAGGTCTTAAGACCCATGGTAGGTTTTTTGAGAGAAAGTGGAGTGAGATTAATAATTTATCCGGACAACATTTTGATAATGAATCAGAGTCAAGTGGAGTTGATGACTCACTTGGTATTGGTAAAATGATTGTTAGAAAAACTGGGTTTTATTGTGAATCTGAAAAATGTCTTGGATTTTTGGTAGGCACATTGAAATGCCAACTGGAGCTTCCCGTAAAGAAAACAAGAGAGGAAATATAACATGTGTTGAAGAAGGAGAAAATGAAGTTGAGGGATGTAGCTCGAGTAATTGGTCTTCTACCATCAACAATGTGGGTACTTCTTCCAGGGCAGTTATATTACAGGGCCTTAAATAGAATGAAGGGTTTAGGTTTGGTAAAGGGATTATGGTTCAGGGATAAGATAAAATCAAGTGTGGAAGGAAAAGAAGAGTTATATTGGTGGAATTTGGAGGCTTGGAATGGTCAAGCGATTTTTGAAACATTTCCAGTGAACATTATAGAGACAGGTGCTAGCACAGGAGGTTGGGGAGCACAATGTTCAGGTCTGGAGACAGGTGAGTCTAGAACTTGTTGGAGAAAGAGGGACACATCAATAGTTTTGAATTGAAGGAAGGGCTGTTGCACTACGCAGTTTCAAACAGAAGTTGCAAGGTATTTTAGTATTGTTAAAGATGGACAATATTTCGGCAGCAGGTCCAAGAAAATAGCAGACTTTGCAAAGGAAATGTGAAAATGATGTCTGAAGCACACGATTTCTTTGAAAGGAGGAGGAGGAGGAAAACAACCTTTGGAGTAGGCAGTTTTGTTGAACCTCCTAGTTTGGAAAATAATAGGGGTTCAGGTCGATTCACAAACTTTTTGTCAATGGCTTCAGGGTGACTTGGCTTATCCTGGTCACTGAGAACAAGAAGAATATTCAAGTGTTGAAGAGTTTGTTTACACATTGGTGCTTGGAAAGGGATTTGGATCCCCTGGAGGCTGATGAGATAGAAGTAATGTATTTTCTTGCAGAGTTGTTTGATAAAGGTTCATCTGATATAACGGTCAATTGTTACAGATTGGTGGTGGCAGCTGGTCATTACTTGGACCAGGGAGTATCAAAAGGTAGAGGTACTTTGGTTTGTAGAGTTACAAAGGGAATATGAGTAAAGAGGCTCCCAAAACCTGAGTATCAATCACTCTGAGATATGGATTTAGTTATGCCAATATTTCAGCAAATAATTCAACAATGGTCAAGCAATAGGTATTTGGGAATGAAAGAGTTAATGTGGAATTTGGCTACCTTATTTTGTTTAATTTCTTTTGAAAGAGTGTTGGATATTTGTGCCTTGGGGATTTGACCTCCGGCCACACTGCGCAGTTCAATTTACCATCAGTTTACAATGGGTGAGTCCTAGGTTGTGAGACTCTCCCACAGTAAAAGGTCAAAAAACTGGTGATCAAAAAGCGAAAAATACAGGAGGATTAGATGGTCAGAACCACCTTCTCACACTAGTATTATCCCACCACGCCCTTCCCCATTTTGGGAGAAGGTCCTTGGTTTCTCTTTCGAAAATGGATGACGAATAACTCAATTGAGAAGTTTAAGTGTTATAAGCTTAACTGATAAGATTTGAAGTAAAGTATTGAAGGAAAGATAAAAATGTTGTCAAAGGGAAACAAAAGAGGAAGAACATGGTGGACAGAGGGATTTAAGTGGACTTTAGTGTTCTGTTGATTGTGATGTAGTTCTAAAGTTCTGGTTCTGAAAACTTTGAAAAGTTGCTGCTCAGAAGAAGTGAATAAATGTTTATGCATAATGCTAGCCTTGCTGTCTTTATTAAAATTGTGGTTCTATGTACAGTAAAATTTGTAGAATAGACACAACTTTGATGATATTTGGGTAGCATATCTCCTGTACAGTGCTTTCATGATTTAGTCTTTGGAAGTGCACATACACTTATTTGTTGAAAGGTATTCAAGAACTTTCAATTAATCAACCAGTCAGTCTTGTAGAGCATGACTTGTCACCCTGGGGAATCTCCAGATGCTGGGGTTCTGTGAGCCTTGGTTGAAAAGCCATGTCTTGAGCCTCCTGAAATCTTCAAATGAGGGTGAGGTGCACAAGTAGAGAGGGAGGCCATGCCTAGATTTGGTGGTGAGGTAGGAGTAGGAATGCCCTCTGCAGCGGCCTGGATGGATGCTGGGGATGCACGCTAAGGCAAGGGAGATGTAGCAGAGCTCTCTGCTCAGTCGATGGAAAGCCAGGAGGTGGATGATGTAGGTGGATCAGGCATTATGGAGGGCTTTGGAGGCGTGAGTCAGGAGCTTGAAGAGGTACCTATACCAGACTGGGAGCCAGTGCAGAGTCCTGAGGTTGGGAGTGGTGCTGGTTTTGCTTAGGAGGTTGAGAATGAGTCTAGCTGCGGTATTCGGGATGGTCTGAAGGAAGAAATATTGCGTGCGCAGAGAAATTATTGCAGGAGCAAAAGAAAGGTAGCTACTATTCTCAAAGGTTGCTAGGATTCCAAAATCAAATCTAAAAAAACTAAAAATCAACCAGTAGCTGTAAGAAATTGGATTATTGGTTGAGGGGTGTGGAAGCCCTACTCAGGCAACAACCATAATCCTTATCAGTGTGAACTACAACAGTCAATAAAACTCTGTTGTCTTGGTACAAAAGCAATCAGGCTTAACTTAGAGGTAATGTGATAAGTATTCATGCAGGACATAAACAGTAATGAAATGAAAAGAAATGACACCAGAAAAATCCCAAAACAAATCAGTAAACTAGAGTAATTTTTAATATATAAAAAGATGCCAGAACAACAAAAGTAGAACAAGAGAAATGCCATTTTAAAGTTTAAGGCAGATATACTGCCTAAAAGTGTCACTTGCTGTCATCTGGTCGCGCTGCACCCAACGAAAGTCACAAGTTCAGGCCAACTGCAATAGAGCATGGGCTAGATACAGGGAACAGGTTAGTCCTACTGAAAATGTTACAGTCTCAAAGTCCAGCTGGGCGAGATCCATTTATGGTGTGCAGGCTGTCTGGAGCAGGGAGAGCACTGCAGATTTTCATTGCTTTCGCTCAAAGTGCAGATCTAACATTGCCGTTCGTCGCTGAAGAAAGAAGAGTTAGGATCACCGGAGCATCGTGTTAGCTGTCGTTGCTGGTGGCATAGTCTTGGTGGGGCCTCTTCACTGTGGTGAAAAGTACAAAAATTCAGGATTTAACCTTTTCATGTAGAGGAGTGCACTCTGATGCCGGACAATGGTCCAGACCATGGGTAGGCACCTCTTGGGGATCAGGGTCTACCAAAGGCCAGCAGAGCTCAGGAAGGTCCAGTTGCAGGTGTAGGCAGGTGCAGAGCAGCAGGTCAGCATAGCAGTTGCAGGGAGGCGTCTGGAGCTTGTTGTGTCCCCGTAGCTCAGGACAGGAGGTCAGCCAACTGACCCTTGGTTTCACCCTGGTAGCCTGGGATGAAGGGAGCAAGTCAAGTCTTCCTTTTAAGAGATCGGGCAGGCAATTAACAGCAGGACAGTCATCGAGGGACAAGGCAGGCCTCAAGAGCAGTGTTGTCCTCTGGGAACTAGGCAAGCATCAAGCGACAGGGTAGTCATTTGAGGAACAGGGTAGGCATCAAGAAGCAGGGCTGTCCTCTGGGGAAACCAGGCAGGCCGCAACCAGCAGGGCAGTGCTCTGGGAAAAATGGCAGTCCTTCTCTTGTAATGTATGCCGGTCCTGGAGTGTACTTAAGAGTAGATCTGAAGGTCCAATAATTATATCGGATGCCAGGCTTTGAAGTGGAGGATTCCCAATACTCCCCTAATATGTGGTTCTGGAAAGTTCTCCCCTTCCCCTGCCAAGGCTCGAAGAAGAATGCGATAACAAAAGACTTGAGCCAGGTTTCTTTGTGTATGATGGAGGCAAACCCCTTTAAAATGTAAGTGGGGCATGGAACAGCTCCACCCAGTTATCTATGCAATATGGCCCAATCTGCCTACACTCAGTCTCCTTTGTCTCACATGTCTCACAGGAATACACAAACCCAAATAGCATGTCTATTTACAATCATGTGACCCAGGATACTGTGGCAGGCACCAAATTGTTAGATTAAGAAAATGCCAACCATATAAAAGTGGCATTGTCAGAATTGTGACTTAAAACTAGCTCTATCATTATAAGGAGTTTAATTTACAATCATTGACATTCCTATTGGCTTCCAAACAAAGTGTGCACTAATTAAATGTAGTAAGGTAACCAAATGTTATCCAATGAGAGAGGTAGGCCTGACTGTAGTGAAAAAAGAATGTAAGGGTTTTTTCACTACCAGGACTTGCAAAACGTAAGAAGACATGTCCAGCTTTCTAAACAAAATGTCTTTAGGGCCTACTTTAGAGTGACATATATATTAAAAAGGAAGTCTTATGACAGGTAAAAGGTTTACTTTGCCAAGTCGAATTGGCAGGTAAAAACTGCACTTCAGGCTGCAATGGCATACCTGCTACTTACTCGGATGCATAATGAGTACTTCAGGACACCTGGTAGCATTTAATTTTCATGCCTTGGGTACATGTAGTACCACTTTACTAGGGGCTTAAAAGTAAATTAAATATGCTAATTATACTACGTTTTATGGAGAGAGCCCAAGTATTTTAAAACTAGTTAGCAATAAAAACGTGTGCAGAGGTTTAATGCCAACAAGAATGGATTCAGCGCAAGAATCCAAAAATCTGAGGGTGACCCTGCAAAATGAGCTAGGTCAAACAATAGCAATTAAGTTTAAAACAATGAAAACAGTTAGGTTGTAACACTGCAAACAGAAGGTGATGATGGACGGAGCTCTGAAACTTTTCAGGAACTCACCCCCAGTCACAGATCTGGGTTTAATCCACCATCGTTCTTTAGCCACCCCAATTCAGACCCAGCAATATGCAAATCAGTCTTAATCCCTCCCTCGTGGGAACAGTCCAGCCCAACCTGCCAAGCCAGGACTTCCCTGGACCAGAAACAAGCATTCTGGGACTGGTTTCGGGGTGACACCCCTCATCAGCCATGTACTGGAACATAATACGAAAACAAACGTATTTTTAAATCATCTTTAATGAGTCATAGACAAGACATATTGTTAAAATTCACCAAAACTAATAAAGAGCAAAAGGTTTTAATAGTCAACAATAATTAGGTACCTTACAAAGTATCAACTTTAGCCACTGCAAATCCATGATAAGCTGTGGAGTAGATGGCCATCCATATACAGGAAATTAATTTTAATTGAAGTTTGCACCAAAAAACAGATTAATTTACTAACTTTAAACCGTGTGGGGCCGTACATATAGACAGAAGAGATTTAACTCCCAATTCAACTAAGTGAATATAAGACCATACTCTTACTGAAAAGTTTAAGTCTCCAGTAGCAATATATTTCAAATCAGACATGGACAACACTGATCAATTTAAATTTCAAGTGCTCACTGTACCAATAAATGATCCAGGTTACATAAAAAACTCATTGTTAAAGTAAGAAGTGGCTTGTTTAAAACACTAGGGGGGATATTCTGAAGAACGTCTGAATTATCGAAAAATTAGCTTAACGCAACTTTTCACATCGCAGTCTATCGCGGGAAAATAAAGCTGTGTTAACGTTGTATTCTCAAAATGGCGGTACCATGCAATAGTCTCACGATAATGCGTCAAATGACTCCATTAAAATTAACGCGACACCTAAAAATGCGAAACAAGAACGCGAAAAACGAGACCTTCAATTCTCACGCGTCATGTGGGAAAATGCACTATAGAGCAAGTACAGAGGATGACCAGAACCCCACAAGCCCCCAGGAGGACCAGCCTGGGACCTCGGGGTCACGGAAGGGCTAAGAGAAGAAGACGAGGTTCAGTCCGCAGGAAAACAGGATCATCACCACAGAGGTGATAGAACACCACCAACAACTGTTCCTCACCTCCAAAGTGTCAATGGCAAATAAAAATGCAATATGGCAGTCCATTCTGGACAAGGTGAATGCAGTCGGAGTGAGGAGGAGGACAATTGGAGAGGACAAGAGGCTCTGTAATGATGCAAAGTGCAAAACCAAGAAGAAACTCGCTAACAACCATCAGGCAGCAATGCAGGTTGGAGGTGGCAGTCCAGCGGAACACCAGGAGCTGGATGAGCTGGAGGGAATGGTGTCCACAGTCATCATTGGGGAGACGGTGGCAGGAGTTGGGGGTCTGGACACTGCTCGACATGACCTGACACAACAGCACCAGGGTGAGTACCGAACAGGGACTGGGGGGATGGGGGAGATGGGCACAAAGGCACACATGCAAAATTGAGTAGAGCACAATGCACACCCACAATGACTCTGGATCATGTCACTGATCCCCTTTGCACACTGCAGCACACATACAAACAGCAAGTAGGCCCCCATCCACTGTGGGCACAAAGGGGTCCCTCACCACACAGCACCAATCTCACAACCGACCCATGCACGCATGTGAAAACCAGCAAAGCTGCGCGTCTGTGAGCCACACTGACAATACAGGTAACACTGCATGACAAATAGCATGGCTGCAGTCCAATTGTCATGATATGGTGCACACCAGGACACTGAGGTGGCTGAGTGTGGAACACATCCACAAAGGAGCAGGTCACACTCTGACACATCCACGTGCACAAACAACGCCTGACGTCAACAACACAACTGCAGATAAACCATGCCCAAGAGTCCAAAATCCAAACAAGAGCCAAAATTAGCCAAGTCTGCAACATATCAGCACTGTAGAAGCACAGGAAGTCAAAGTCAAACGGCCTCAAAGGGATAAGGGGCAGCAAAATCACAGCTGCAGGGGCAACTCTCCCACAATGCAGCACACACATAGTAATAACAGCACATCAACATTGATGACAATGTGGTACAAAGTGCAACACTTTCACTACTGAAGAGAGTACACAACTGGTTCCGCCCTTGCGTAGAAACTGGCCAATCACATCTGGCAAATCAGGAAACTGTGAGATGATAATCTACGTGTACAAATTCACATCCGTGATGTAGTCCAAATGTCACCTGTCCTGCATCAAATAGTCAGCTCCTCCCATACAGTCACAATGTACATTGTCATGCAGTCTGTATGTAAACTTGAACAATGCGTCAACATACTTGTCAACACGATGTTAAAATACATCTCCCCTTCACATTGCAGAGGGCCAATCAACATCTCCTGTTGAGCAGACACAACAACTCTTCACTGATGACGAAGAGGACCTCCCCACCTTCGACACCGATGCCCTCCAACAGCTCATGGACAGCTACGGCAACCCACCTCCAGGAGTAAGGAAGCCCAGCTTCATCGAGGAGACCCCACCCCCTGCACAGAACACACAGCAGGAAGCACCCACCACCACAGCTGGCTCCCAGCACCTCACCGAAGAACACATCGCATTTCAAGGCCAGGTGTTAGACTGCCAGAAGGAAGTGGCTGAACAGGTGTGGGTGGGATTTGACCTCATGGCAGCCAAACTAGATGCCACACGTGGGTGTCTAAGTCACATCAGGGACCACTTACACTCCCTAACGGACACCCACAGTTTGCTCCGTGATGTCCAACAACCCATGCCGACATTGCTGGAGTCATGACTCTGAAAGGAGAACAACTGTCTAGTCAGAGTGGCTTCAGCGATGTCAACCGAGAGTTGGTCCAGATGCTGAGGACAATGGATTACATGGAGTGGATGCATGTGGAGAGAATGGCTGCCACGGATGCACACCAGCGAAAAGTTGTTGGTATCTTCCATGCCCTGCAGATCCTCATAATCGCATTGCTGCCACTAAGGCAGTCGCTGGTAAATGCTCCTGGTACATCTACACACACATCTGTGGCCCCTGATGTGTCAGTGGCACACAGTGCTGCAGACCAAACATCAGCACCCACATGTCAGACAGATGACATAGAGGATGAAGATGTGGGTGATTCCACCTTTGCATTAAGAAGTAGCAATCTTCTCCTCCATATGCCCTGTTTCAGCTTGGTTCTTCCCTCTGCATCACGCCCTGTAACAACACCTCCCACTGTCCCCCAAAAGACTCTGCGACACTCACCTTGAACCTCTACCTGGACAGCCATATTTTGTTTGCTTACCAATGACACCGCAAGCAGACTGCAGACTGTACTCTTCCTCTTCCGATGTACTTGTCAATTCCTAAATTACTCTGTCTGGTCCTCCACTGGGCTACAATGTAATGTGGGTTTTGCATGGCCATGTACTGCTCCAGCTCCGGCACTCCACCGAATGTGTATAAAGCATTCAAATTCCCACAGATGTGTCATGTCCATAATCGACCAAGTATAAAAGCAAAGATTAATTTAAGGACATCGATTGTATAAAACGTACACCCTGGGAAATGGAACCAATGAGCATGTGTGACCATGACACACAGAGGTAGTGAGATGACTGGGAATGTGTGAACTAGCTGTGGCTTCATTGCTCTGAAAAAAAAATCGCGCAATTTCACAACTTTGCCCCACGCAATGTAAGAAATAGGGTTGTGTATGAAATGTCAAAGTCTTTGGCAGGCCTAAACTAGTGTCCCCCATCACATTTGACAACAGAACATCTCTTTGCATACCTAGTTACACTCAACCGGGTGGACACAGCCTGTAGTGATGGATCACATTGATCCACATGGCAAGAAGTTGGACACCATACTCACATTGCTGAAGACACGTAAGAGCACAGGTGTATCAGCAACTATCCCAACCACAATGTCTGGTTCACAGAGGTGGAGCTGGAAATAGGGACTCACCCCTATGTGAAATGCGTCAGTCAGTCCCTCACTGTGTACGGACAATGCTCATTGAGTCACACGATTTGTCATTCTAATCAACACTCATGACAGTTGAACACATTCGGTCACGGTACAGTTCCACGTGAGAGGCCTTGTGCATGTGCCCAGGCTGTTCTGCCATTGCTTTGGGTGATCTAGTAGAACCGGCACTCTTCTGACCTGCAGCAGTTATGTGGATGATATGCCACAGCTTGGAGCAATGAGTTATATGTGTGTGCAACGTTTGGATGTATGGGTTGTTGTGTACGTAAGTGTGAAGGGCATTCCATGCAAAAGTACCTCGAGCAAGGACTTCTGTGTGTGGGGTGTGGATATGTTGGTCTTTCTTTAGCTCTGTGTGTAGTGTGGGAGTCGTCATCATCTGCTATGGTATCTCTCTCAGGGTGTGTCTGTTGCATGCAAGACCAAGGTTGGAGGTGCTGATGTCCTTCCTCCTTATGTGTTGAGACAAAGGAGCTTTCATCCCTAATGTCAGTCTGACTACTGCTTGCATTCTGGAAATGTGATCTGGCTTTCGTGCTGCAATTGAGGCTAGGCCTGAGGCTTATGGTGCACCAATAGGGACACACACACAACAGTTGGCATGTATAAGCCAGGAGCCCGAGCGGCCTTGCGCCCCTTGTACAATCCCTCCGGGTGCATGTGGTGCAGATTGGAGCTTCCGAATCCCCTCTACTTCCATGGACGGAGTGATTTCACAGTCACACGCTCACACACGCATCACACGCTGGTGGGGCCCATTACACCAACATTCAAACCTAACCACTTTATCCGTGTCTTGTATAGGGGAAACACTTTCTATATACCTAACCAATCTGCATATTACCTTGAGGTCAATGCGAACAACTAGTTGCTATGGATCTAGTGAAAACAAACATCTTAGGCACGCAAATAAATTCAATAAATCATGACAATAAAATAACCACCCGACACAGTAATTCAAACAAGAAATAGTTTATCTAAATTAATTTGTAAGAAAAGCCAAATAAAAGCAAAGTCATTTCTTCTCATATTTACCTATTCTGGCTAAAACTCGTTTTCTAAGTCAGAGACTGGTCCTCAGCAAAAGTTAAAGTTTCTAGCCGTCATGTAGAGTCACCGTCCTCTTCGTCAGCGTCAGGACCTCTGATCAATGGTTCGGGTAGAAGTGGCACAAAACCTCTCTAGTCTACTTACTTTTATACTAAATCTTACATTTCAAAAGTTACAAATAGATTATTCAAGCATCGTTGGGCCGGAAAAGATGTCGTCTTGATGCATTTCGGTATTTTCTCACATATTGATAAATCCAAATTCTGAATAGAAAGTCAGAAGTTCATGGCTAAATCATAACTTTTACGGATGTCTCTTTTGGATAAAAAGTATCATTCTTTGTAAGACCACTAAAAGTTCATCTAGTCGGATTATTCAGTTGCTACAAATATTCACTTCCAGGGGTACTTGGCTGCCATCCCGGATTTGTCGTCATGTTCATGGCTTTTCAGTTCAAGTAGAAGTCAGGGTCGCAGTCTGCGCAAAGGCTTTTTCATTATTACATCTACTCGAATACAGGCTGCGGATGGTAGCCATTTTCAGTAGGCCACAATTGTCAACTTAAGAGTAAAGCAAACACAAAACATAATTACTGCACAGAAATGATGATACAGTGTTATTCCCCTGCTAATACCCTTATGTGTATGTATTTATCTAGCCATTTGCGGCATCAAAAGCTATTAATGCATATTAATTATAAGCGCAAAACATAATAACATCACATAAGCAACATTTATATTATCATTATGCTCACCAACTTAGTCCACTTATTATTTTTAGCCATGCAATAGCATTCCCACGTGTAATTCTTCTGTTAATAAGGTTGATTAATCAAATACGACAAACCTTTAGTAGTTACTAATTAATCAGTAGTATTTTTAATAATGACAAACAGATATTTGGGTTTATAATGAAAACCCTGCTCCATCACATGCAACATTGCAACATTGTCAATTGTGAGCGGTGTTGCACCAACACTGCAACAGAGGCACATGCATCAGTTGAGTTCCTGTCCAGCCCAGAAATGAATCACGCCCAGAGCCTAGGGATAATTATTCACACCCCTATGCTGGCCTGCCGTACGCCAGGCCAGCCCACTTGTGTTACATATAAAGGGGGGCACGACTACGCTACGTGTCTCAGTTCTTCCCCACTGCCGGAAGTGACATGGCTGCGTCTGCCTGGCATATCACGAGACTCAATCATAGAGGGTCCATGACTTGCATTGCACAGAGTTGGTGGCACCAGATACACTGCGGCCGGCACGGGCCTACCGCCACGGGATGGTGACTTTCGGTGCACTGCGGTAGGGGCACCTTAAGTGCTGAGCGGGTGTGCAGCCTATGATGATGCGCCGTCCTGGCAGGCCGGACTGTTAATGATTTGTTTGAGTCCTGCTGAACCACAGTGTAGGCCTGAGCCAGCGGGCAGCGCGACCCTACCACCACATGGCGTCGCCTCGCGGTTCACAGAGTTAGTGGCACCTCTAGTGCTGAGCGGGTGTGCACCCAGCCTCTTCGCAGGCTGATATGTTCTCTGCCATTGCGTAATCAAGACTCAGAATCAAGTGTGTGACCTGGTGGCCCGTGGTGCAGGGCTGCATGATGTTGAGGGTGCCATGGTCGCAGGCCACGGGCTTAGAACACCCACCGGCACATGGTGGGCCCTCTTGGAGACATGCCAGTGGCGGAAGGTGAGAAGTGAGGCCTGGTGGCGCAGGGGCAGGCAATCACTGCTGGGAGGCGGGAGGGGCTGGGGTGCAGCAGTCTGTGTGTGCAGGGGCGGGCAAGCGCGGATTGCGTGTGCTACTGTATGGACTCTGCTATTCATGTCTCTGGCAACTGTTTCAGATGAGGGACCTGCGGGACTGCAGTGTGTACCGGCACGTGGTTGGAGACACACCGGTGGCTGCAGGTGAGCAGAGATGCCTGGGTCTGCAGTGACGAAACTCTCTCTCCCTCTCTTTCTCTCTCTCCCTCCCTCTCTTTCTCTCTCCCATTCTCTCTTTCCCTCTCCCTCTCCCTCTATCTCTCTCTTTCTCTCTCCCTCTCTTTCCCTCTCTTTTTCTCTCCCTCTCTTTCTCTCTCCCTCTATCTCTCTCTTTCTCTCTCCCTCTCTTTCCCTCTCCCTCTATCTCTCTCCCTCTCTTTCTCTCTCCCCATCTTTCTCCCTCTCTTTCTCTCTCACCCTCTCCCCCCTCTCTCTCTCTTTCGCTCTCTCTGTACTTTGATGGGCACATGACACACCTTCATATCTGTATTTCTGTCTTGCAGGCTGTGACTTACAGAATGCCCAGCGAAGACCCGCCGTGCATCTACGAGATTGTTGTTTTTGTTTAATCTGCAATAAAAATTTTATTTGGATTATATGATTTGGATGTATGATTTCCATTTTTCTGGCCGCACCTGTATGTTAGGTGTTGTGATTGTGGCACTTCAGGGGATTTGTTTGTTTCATGGTTTTGTGGTTTTGATGTGCATTCTCTTTGTCCAAGGGAGGGAGGGGGCGGGTGGTGGGTTCTGGCGGGTGGTGGTGGTGGCTGTTGTTGCCCTATTGGGGCTCCGGGCTGCATGTTCAGTTGCTCGGGGTCATCTGTTGTTCTTCATGTTTGGCTATGGGCTGTGCTCCCTTGGCTGCTGCTGGTTGTTGTCCGACTTTACACCAAGTCAAAGCAGGTGTTAATTTCCTGCTGCTAACGCGCCTTTTTACCTGTTTTGTTATCTTATTGCCGATCTGGCTGGTTGTTGAGAATGTTGTGGAGTGGTGTTGTCGCAGCTTTTTTCTGAGGAACGCCTACTCTGCATCTCATTCGCGATAGTTGCCAGGGTCATCCGTGGCGATGTTTTTGGAGGATGCTCTCACCGGAAAACTGGTGATATGGGCTGTTAGCATTGTCTTGTGAATGGGGCGGTAAATTTATCGCGACTTTGGCTGCGATAAAGTGCCGATAACTCGGTGATAGCTCCTTGAGAATTTGACGCTCAGTGGGTACTGTCACTATTGTTTTCGTGGGGGGGACGAGGAGAGGTCCTGGTACTGTCATGAACAAAAGGAAATTGAAGCTTGTTTTCTGAGCTTTCATAAAGTGGCTAACTTGTGTTGCACTTGAATCTGCCCTAAGTGATCAGGTTTGCTTTGCGGAACCTAAGGTAGTGAATTGGTATATTAGGAGAAGAAGAAATTGCAAAGTTGTTAACTTTCAAAAACAGGCTTAAGTAGCAAATATCCCACCGACATCTGACAGCTACCACTTAGATGTGGCATATCGTTTGCTATGTCTCTGAGCTCTCCTACCTCTTCCCATGGTAAGAAGACAAAGGGCAGCATTTTCAGTAGCAACTGAAGGGAACTGAAATCAAATGAAATAGAAATGCCACCAGTGACTTCCCCGCTGTCACTCACTTAGTTTTGGCAGAAAGGAGAATGGCCATATTATATTGATAATACTATTGTTCCTTCCTTCTTGGGTAAGGTAAAGGAGCTTGTTGAAAAGGCAGGTACCATAAAAAGTATAGTCTGAGGCACCAGAAAGACCTATAAAAGGTTCAAGCTCTATTTAATAAATATTAAGAGCTAATAAAGAAATTAGAGTTTAGGTAAAAAACTATTTGGCTGATATGTAAAATAAAAAGTTCCTCCATTGCCCCTTCATTCTCCCACCACATTCTAACCCCCAGTAATTTTGGACAACTAGCCACCTTGACTGTGTTAGAGGGATGCCTGGATATTAGGAGGGATCAGGTCTGAGTGGAGGCAATACTTCCTGCACAAGAATAGCTACATTAAAACTCGCTATGGTCTTATGTACATCTGTATGAGGAAATATGTATTTACAAATGTATATGTAAATTATAATGATTGGTTGGTGTGGGGTCACGTGGGCTGTGTTAGAACAATGAGTCCACATTCTGTTATAATATCTAAGTCTGTCTTCGAAGTTTTCTAGATATCTTCAAATAAAATACAGTGTAAATGTTGAACATTGCTAAAGTCAAACTCAAGTGCTTCCTGAAAGCCAGATTCAATTAGAACGTGTGTAACAATCTGCTATGCCAACATGTGCTCCTAGTCATGTGCTCTTGTTAAAAAATAAAATGGCAAACAGTCAACAATTAATTTGAGGGAGCTGCATATTAATTAATATTAAAATAAATATGTCATATAATTATGAAGCAGAAGGGAAAAGTGTAAATTTTTAAAAATGTCAAACGATGTTAAAAATGCAAAAGTATATGATTATTTTCATGCTTGAAATAGTTCACCAGAATATGGGGAATGTGACATTACAGCATGTACGATGAAGTAAATTATTTTAGAATTCAAGAGATCATTTAAAAACACACTTTGAATGTTTTTTTGTTCGCTCTTGTAATAATTTGGCAATTTTCCCACCAACATCTTAAAAACTAAGTAAAATCATCTTCACAGAAACTTACTTGAGAACACTGTATTATTTAAAACAAGCCCTTGGACTATGATTAGGGAATTCATTAAATATAGTGTCTCTTTAGCAAAAGTCATTGTGCTAAAGAAGTCACACAACAATGAATGTGTACAAAATGTGTAATTGTTTAATGAAATGCTGACAAATTGTATAGAATCTTATAAAATTACATCTTTTGGCGAAATGTGGGTTGCTGGCATGACGCATTTCTCCAAAGCTCAAGATAGACACAGAAAGTCATAGCTCGCATAAAATCAGTCACATGAATTACCAGCAAGCTGCTGATTGTTGCAGAAAATATCTTTTGGCAAGGTGTTTTCTTTGCAACTTAGTATCCCACAGCGAAAATTACACAAAATCGCAGCACGAGAGACAAAAATCATCAATTTCACGCAACACAAAATATAGGTATTTTTTTGCTTTTTCTAACACCCAGTCTTAGTTCTAGCCAGTACTGACCTCAACAATAGATGTGTACAGAAATCAGGATCTATGAAAAGCTAGGCTCTCACAAGAAGCAAGAAGAGGTCATCCCATCTGCTAATGGTACTTCAGCAATGAGATTTCATCAAGACACCCAGCAAAGAATCAAGATTACAGCAAATTTTATAAAAACACGAATGCCCTGCCCATCTGCTATTTTATTAATGTGAGAAAATGTATAAAGCATATTTATATACTTTCCTATTCTACGAAAGACTTGTTATACAGCTTATAAACAACATGGTGAACAATATGTGCTGCAGATGCATGTGTGTACATGAATTACAAAGAGTTAAGCCAAGGTGGGCTCTTTGACCTTTCCTATTAGGAAGGTTAATAAAAAAGTAGGACAGAATTGGGAAAAGAAGAATAAAACCAGTTGCTATGGTGACAATGTGTAAATGTAATTATTTAATCTAAGGAACACTGATGAGGATCGGTAAACTTTCTTACTTTTTACAGTTGTTCATTTGATTGTGGGTTGGGACTTCTATTTTTTTTTCAGCTTTTGTCTTTATATTCCCCAACACAAACTAACTACACTGCCAAAAATGCGTGAGACCTGTGGGTATCCGGAGTTTCTTGTCTGTACAGATTGCCGTCATTTTACATCTCGACCACAGGCAGCTTTACCTTCAGAGTTGAAAAAATAAAATAATATGCTTTCAAACATGGGCTCCCCTTATGTGCGGGCAGCCACGCAGCCTATTTAGGAACTTTATTTGTAAGACTAATATATAATGATTTTAAAGACGGCCATCACGGACGCATCCCCATTTGCAGTGGGTTTTTACCATAAAACAAAAGGGAGAACCTTTTTAGCTGACCACTGGGTAAATATTGAATTTTCTCTACTATTTACTTGCTCACTGGCTAAATTGTAGAAATGATATACTATTTTGCCGACTGCTTTAAAAAATAGCAGGTAAATGTTGCTATTTACTTGGCCACTTGCACATTTGGCCGGTGGACGGGCAAACAGCAACAACGTCCCTGTGTACCTTGCTGTTACCTAAATAGTTGAGATTCTGCATTGTTTGACCAGCAGATCTGCAAATAAGAGGGAAACTGCAGTATTTACCTGGTCACTGATTAGATAGCAGAGGTTCTGTGCTATTTGGCTAACTATCAACGAAACAGCAAATACACTTCGCTAATTACCAACTGCTGGCAAAAGGGCAGTCAGTAATTACAGTTTAGCCAGCTGCCATTCCAATAGCAAATACACTTTATTATTTTCCTGGCTTTGCCTAAATAGCAGAAAGGGCATACTATTTCACCACTAACCTAGCAAACAGCAAACAAATCTAATATTTACTCAGCTGCTTACTAAATAGCAGAAATTATATACTGTTTGCCTTGTAAATATAAAAGAAGGTTAATGATTTACCTAGTGGCTCAAAAAGTAGCAAACTTCTCTTTGGCACCTCCCTGTACGCTTACACCAGGCATGGCAAGAGGATGTTCCACTTTCACTTCAAGGGCTCTGAGAGGTCCATGATCATGCCTTTGAGGGTCTTGTTGAACCTCTCAGCAAGCCCATTGGTTTGAGGGTGCTAAGCAGTGGAGAACATGTAGGCCACCTCACACTCTTTACCCATATCCTTCATATATGCCAACATGAAGTTGATATACCTGTCTGACACCAGTTTCTTGGGGTATCTCACATGGGTAAATATTCCCTTCAACACGCTGGCCACTGTGGGTACAGTCATCAGACTCGGAAGGATAGACTCTGGGTACCAGGTGGCATGGTCTACGGAGACCAGGATGAACTTGTTGCCCATGGCTGTCTTGGGGTCCAAGTGTACAGCAATGTTCATGCCCTCACTTTCAAAGGGGGATAACAATGACAGATAAAGGTTCTGGGTAGCCTAGCCCTCCTGACTTGCCACTGGCTTGGCAGGTAGGACAGGACCTGCAGAAAGCATCTGAGGCCCGGCGCATTTGAGGTGAACAAAAGTGTAGGACAAGCTTGTCAAATGTCTGCCCCAAATGACCTGTCAGGTGTACATCATGACACAACTCCAGTAGGAAGACCCTGTCGCACTGGGGGACCACCAGCACACGCGTTGCTCCAGGCTCAAGAACTTTAGGCTTGCCATACAGGAGACTATTCTCCCAGTTAATTTCGGTGATCACCAGAGTTGTCGCCAGTGCCTGGAACTAGGCCTACCACCGTTGGCCCTCAAGAGTGGGACATTCCATCTGCACCTCTCAGGTAGGACCCCCTTCTTGCTGCAAATTGGCCAGCTCAGGTAGGTTCCCCAGGGAGGCAACATCCTCCCCTGTAGGCACGCACCTTGAAGTCCCCTTCCTATTGGCACTCATAGCACTTTGGGGGGTACCTTCCATGAGGACTTATTATCAGGGAGCCATGTCTTCTTCTTCTCAGTTGGGGGACAGAAGTCATGACCCCTTGAACTAGTTTGGAGGCCTTTAGGGACATCCTTAATTTTATTTTTATCGCCCCTTCTCCTGGTGGAAACCCTGTCTACTCTTGTGGAGATCTCCACCAGATACCTTCTTGTGGACCCTGGTGCTGACCCAGTGGTCCACTTCCTTAACAAGCTCCCTGGGGTCAGAGAGCTGACTGTCAGTCCTGTGTTGATGCAGATCTTAAAAACAAAGGCTACAAATGTGTTCCTTTGCAATCAAATTGCAAAGCCTCTGATAATCATTTATTTTACTCCCTTTCACCTAACCATCCAGTGCATTGCTGAAGGAATCCACACAATCCGCACAGATCTGATTGGCCAGCTTCTGCTTCCACAGCCTAGTGCCCCGATCGTCCTTAGGGATCCTGTTTATCCGTAAAGCAATCTCATAAGCATGAAAAAATAAAATAATATGCTTTCAAACATGGGCTCCCCTTATGTGCGTGCAGCCACGCAGCCTATTTAGGAACTTTATTTGTAAGACTAATATATAATGATTTTAAAGACGGCCATCACGGACGCATCCCCATTTGCAGTGGGTTTTTACCATAAAACAAAAGGGAGAACCTTTTTAGCTGACCACTGGGTAAATATTGAATTTTCTCTACTATTTACTTGCTCACTGGCTAAATTGTAGAAATGATATACTATTTTGCCGACTGCTTTAAAAAATAGCAGGTAAATGTTGCTATTTACTTGGCCACTTGCACATTTGGCCGGTGGACGGGCAAACAGCAACAACATCCCTGTGTACCTTGCTGTTACCTAAATAGTTGAGATTCTGCATTGTTTGACCAGCAGATCTGCAAATAAGAGGGAAACTGCAGTATTTACCTGGTCACTGATTAGATAGCAGAGGTTCTGTGCTATTTGGCTAACTATCAACGAAACAGCAAATACACTTCGCTAATTACCAACTGCTGGCAAAAGGGCAGTCAGTAATTACAGTTTAGCCAGCTGCCATTCCAATAGCAAATACACTTTATTATTTTCCTGGCTTTGCCTAAATAGCAGAAAGGGCATACTATTTCACCACTAACCTAGCAAACAGCAAACAAATCTAATATTTACTCAGCTGCTTACTAAATAGCAGAAATTATATACTGTTTGCCTTGTAAATATAAAAGAAGGTTAATGATTTACCTAGTGGCTCAAAAAGTAGCAAACTTCTCTTTGGCACCTCCCTGTACGCTTACACCAGGCATGGCAAGAGGATGTTCCACTTTCACTTCAAGGGCTCTGAGAGGTCCATGATCATGCCTTTGAGGGTCTTGTTGAACCTCTCAGCAAGCCCATTGGTTTGAGGGTGCTAAGCAGTGGAGAACATGTAGGCCACCTCACACTCTTTACCCATATCCTTCATATATGCCAACATGAAGTTGATATAACTGTCTGACACCAGTTTCTTGGGGTATCTCACATGGGTAAATATTCCCTTCAACACGCTGGCCACTGTGGGTACAGTCATCAGACTCGGAAGGATAGACTCTGGGTACCAGGTGGCATGGTCTACGGAGACCAGGATGAACTTGTTGCCCATGGCTGTCTTGGGGTCCAAGTGTACAGCAATGTTCATGCCCTCACTTTCAAAGGGGGATAACAATGACAGATAAAGGTTCTGGGTAGCCTAGCCCTCCTGACTTGCCACTGGCTTGGCAGGTAGGACAGGACCTGCAGAAAGCATCTGAGGCCCGGCGCATTTGAGGTGAACAAAAGTGTAGGACAAGCTTGTCAAATGTCTGCCCCAAATAACCTGTCAGGTGTACATCATGACACAACTCCAGTAGGAAGACCCTGTCGCACTGGGGGACCACCAGCACACGCGTTGCTCCAGGCTCAAGAACTTTAGGCTTGCCATACAGGAGACTATTCTCCCAGTTAATTTCGGTGATCACCAGAGTTGTCGCCAGTGCCTGGAACTAGGCCTACCACCGTTGGCCCTCAAGAGTGGGACATTCCATCTGCACCTCTCAGGTAGGACCCCCTTCTTGCTGCAAATTGGCCAGCTCAGGTAGGTTCCCCAGGGAGGCAACATCCTCCCCTGTAGGCACGCACCTTGAAGTCCCCTTCCTATTGGCACTCATAGCACTTTGGGGGGTACCTTCCATGAGGACTTATTATCAGGGAGCCATGTCTTCTTCTTCTCAGTTGGGGGACAGAAGTCATGACCCCTTGAACTAGTTTGGATGCCTTTAGGGACATCCTTAATTTTATTTTTATCGCTCCTTCTCCTGGTGGAAACCCTGTCTACTCTTGTGGAGATCTCCACCAGATACCTTCTTGTGGACCCTGGTGCTGACCCAGTGGTCCACTTCCTTAACAAGCTCCCTGGGGTCAGAGAGCTGACTGTCAGTCCTGTGTTGATGCAGATCTTAAAAACAAAGGCTACAAATGTGTTCCTTTGCAATCAAATTGCAAAGCCTCTGATAATCATTTATTTTACTCCCTTTCACCTAACCATCCAGTGCATTGCTGAAGGAATCCACACAATCCGCACAGATCTGATTGGCCAGCTTCTGCTTCCACAGCCTAGTGCCCCGATCGTCCTTAGGGATCCTGTTTATCCGTAAAGCAATCTCATAAGCATGAAAAAATAAAATAATATGCTTTCAAACATGGGCTCCCCTTATGTGCGTGCAGCCACGCAGCCTATTTAGGAACTTTATTTGTAAGACTAATATATAATGATTTTAAAGACGGCCATCACGGACGCATCCCCATTTGCAGTGGGTTTTTACCATAAAACAAAAGGGAGAACCTTTTTAGCTGACCACTGGGTAAATATTGAATTTTCTCTACTATTTACTTGCTCACTGGCTAAATTGTAGAAATGATATACTATTTTGCCGACTGCTTTAAAAAATAGCAGGTAAATGTTGCTATTTACTTGGCCACTTGCACATTTGGCCGGTGGACGGGCAAACAGCAACAACGTCCCTGTGTACCTTGCTGTTACCTAAATAGTTGAGATTCTGCATTGTTTGACCAGCAGATCTGCAAATAAGAGGGAAACTGCAGTATTTACCTGGTCACTGATTAGATAGCAGAGGTTCTGTGCTATTTGGCTAACTATCAACGAAACAGCAAATACACTTCGCTAATTACCAACTGCTGGCAAAAGGGCAGTCAGTAATTACAGTTTAGCCAGCTGCCATTCCAATAGCAAATACACTTTATTATTTTCCTGGCTTTGCCTAAATAGCAGAAAGGGCATACTATTTCACCACTAACCTAGCAAACAGCAAACAAATCTAATATTTACTCAGCTGCTTACTAAATAGCAGAAATTATATACTGTTTGCCTTGTAAATATAAAAGAAGGTTAATGATTTACCTAGTGGCTCAAAAAGTAGCAAACTTCTCTTTGGCACCTCCCTGTACGCTTACACCAGGCATGGCAAGAGGATGTTCCACTTTCACTTCAAGGGCTCTGAGAGGTCCATGATCATGCCTTTGAGGGTCTTGTTGAACCTCTCAGCAAGCCCATTGGTTTGAGGGTGCTAAGCAGTGGAGAACATGTAGGCCACCTCACACTCTTTACCCATATCCTTCATATATGCCAACATGAAGTTGATATAACTGTCTGACACCAGTTTCTTGGGGTATCTCACATGAGTAAATATTCCCTTCAACACGTTGGCCACTGTGGGTACAGTCATCAGACTCGGAAGGATAGACTCCGGGTACCAGGTGGCATGGTCTACGGAGACCAGGATGAACTTGTTGCCCATGGCTGTCTTGGGGTCCAAGTGTACAGCAATGTTCATGCCCTCACTTTCAAAGGGGGATAACAATGACAGATAAAGGTTCTGGGTAGCCTAGCCCTCCTGACTTGCCACTGGCTTGGCAGGTAGGACAGGACCTGCAGAAAGCATCTGAGGCCCGGCGCATTTGAGGTGAACAAAAGTGTAGGACAAGCTTGTCAAATGTCTGCCCCAAATGACCTGTCAGGTGTACATCATGACACAACTCCAGTAGGAAGACCCTGTCACACTGGGGGACCACCAGCACACGCGTTGCTCCAGGCTCAAGAACTTTAGGCTTGCCATACAGGAGACTATTCTCCCAGTTAATTTCGGTGATCACCAGAGTTGTCGCCAGAGTTACTTTCATCAAGCTGCTAGCTGACTATAAAAAAGCCATCTTTGCAGCTAAATCTGCCTACTTCTCATATAAAATCACTAATTCATCAACTAAAACCAAAGACATTTTCTCCATTGTCAACGAACTATCCTTACCTGACAGGGTGACCCTCAAACCAGCTCCTACCCAGGCCCTTTGCGATGCCCTTAATAATTTCTTTACTCAGAAAATTATCACTATTAAGCAAAGCATTCCTCTGACCCCCGTTCGTTCGGCTTTGGGGATCTCACCCAAAAACACTCAGTTTCTCGATCTAATCCCCCCGATCTCCAAGGATAATTTCTTCTCACTGTTAAAAAAGGTCAGCTCAGGCTCCCCCCTGGACCCCTGCCCCCCTCCATTTCTCCGAGAAGCTTTTCTATCATGCCCTGACCTTCCGCTTGCATTTCTCAATAATTCTTTAGAAACAGGGGTTGTCCCTCCCTCGTTTAAAGTAGCAGAGGTCTTACCCATTTTGAAGAAACCTCAGGCAGATCCTACTAACCTAAGTAATTATCGTCCCATTTCTCTCCTCCCTTACCTGAGTAAGATTTTGGAGGCTCATGTCACACAATGCCTCAGTTCTTTCATTGAACGCTCTTTCTTTCTCGATCCCCATCAGGCCGGATTCAGGCCTGCACACTCCACCGAGCAGGTCATACTTGCCGTGATGAATGAGCTCCGTAGGGGTGCGGACCATAATCTCTCCCAAGCCCTTGTTCTTTTAGATCTATCGGCCGCCTTTGACACGGTCGATCATAACCTTCTGATCGACCGTGTACGTGATGCTGGCATTCAGGGCACGGCCTTAAAATGGATTTCCTCCTTTTTGGGAGACCGTTCGCAGGCTGTTCGTTTGGCCACCTTTTCTGCCATAAAGACCCCTCTAACCTGTGGTGTTCCACAGGGCTCGTCTCTCTCACCCTTACTTTTTAACCTATACATGGTCCCTCTTATCCACTCGCTCCGCAATTTCGAAGTGGTTTGCTTCAACTACGCAGACGACCTTCAACTGGTCTTCAATATTAACTCCTCTACTGCGTCCATTTCCAGCTGTTAAGCTACTCTATGCTTTATCAGGGATTGGATGAATATCAGCCAACTCAAGCTCAACCCTGATAAGACTGAGCTTGTATTGACCAGCCCCTCAAATCCCTGGAACAACAATTTTTGGCACCCCACGCTAGGAAATCCTCCTGTACCTTCTAAATCGGTCAAAAGCCTTGGAGTAATCATCAGCAGCGATCTGTCCATGAAGCCCCAGATTGGAGCAGTTACATCTTCATGCTTCTTTCACTTACGTAGAATTCGTAAGATTGCCAGATTTCTTACCACTGAAGCCCTTACCGTAGTTCTCTTGGCCCTGGTCATTTCACGGATAGACTATGCCAATTCCCTTTATGTTGGCATCCCCCTCTATCAACTTCACCGACTCCAGCTGGTCCAGAATCAGGCTGCCCTCCTCATCACTCACCAATCACGTACCCAACACGTCCGTCCTCTGTTGAAACTTCTTCATTGGCTCCCGGTTGACAAACGTTGTCTGTTTAAACTGGGCTGCACTATCTACAAAACCCTTACCTGCAAGGCGCCTGCTTTCATTTCTTCCCTAATCTCTCGCTATTCTCCCACCCGTGCACTCCGATCGTCACACTCCAACTTTCTCACCCCCTCTCGTTTCAATCGAAAAAAACACGGCGGACTATCTTTTTCTTTTCTGGCACCGCAGATGTGGAACTCCCTTCCTTTGGATCTCAGACTTGAAACCTCCCTGCCGCACTTCAGATCTCTTCTCAAAACCTTTCTTTTTATCCAAGCTTACCAGTAACCTCCTGATTTAGTACACCTTTGCCTTAGTGCCATGAAACCTTTGGGTGTACGTGCGCTTTAGAAATAATTTTAACATAACATAACATAACATAACATAAGCCTCAAACCATCCCCTATAACAAAGTCAGGTACCACCCATTAGGGAATATGGATGCTCCTATCTCCAGAGGACAATGCAGGTATGCTGCAACCAAAAATTCCTGGCTTTGAGGTCTAGCTCCTTGAGGCTCCTTTCATGAGCCAGTCACTCTAAGGCCAGTTTCCCTTCCATGGCCAGTTTCCTTTCCTATGTACTGAGTTTGCAAATCTCCAGTCTGAACTCTTTCTCCCTTCCTGTATGCCAGTTTCTCTGGGGACAAACCTTGGGCGAGAAACGCTATGCCCTGCCCTGGCAGGTAGCTCTACTTAAGAGTTCAAGTCACCCCCCCTCAACAACAAGTGGTCCCATAGAAAGGTCTTTTCCAGGCCTGTCTATCTAATTATCCTCTCCAGTGGCTTCAACAGATGATTGATGGGTTTCTACCCAAGCCTTCAGCGCTTTTTGAGCTCCACCTTCCTGGTGGTGCTGTTGGGTGGAAGTCCCCTCTCCTTAAGAAAATCCTTGAGCTGGGCCACAGTGAAGGCATCCATGTTAGCTAGCTAAAACTCAATTTTTGCATTTGTAGTCTCAGGGATGCCTTCTCCGCAATGGTGGAGGAGCATCAACACACTGGCTCAGAGCCAGCAGGTAAAAAATAAAACAATTACCTACAAACGTTTTATTTTTTATTTGCAGGCTCTGAGTCAGCATGTGCAGAGAGGGGTGGGGCATGGGAGGGAGGAGGAGTGCTATGTGCACTTTTAAGTATGCATGTGTGTTTGGCTGGCTGTCTCAGCCAAGCCAAACACAAATGTGCACTTAGGTTTCTCCAGCCCGGCTGTATTGAAAAGCTGAGCTGGAGAAACAGCACAGATTCCCTGGTCTGAGTGGAGGGTCTTCTTTTCAACCCACACAGGGTAATCCCTGCACCACTCTGCACAGGGAGTCTAATGCTGCCCCAGTGCCTGCTAGAAGCAGGAAGAATGAGGCGCAACATGGAAGGTGGCCACAGATGCAGGTAATACTTACAAAAAGCAGATATGCCAATCAAGGACGATGTAAATTGGTCTCATATATGGAATGGCAGTGAACACCAAGTAACTGTATGGCACTGCACAAACTCAAGTCCAAATCATCACTGCTGATCACCAATGTGAGAAAATATGTTGCTGGTGTGAACCCTGGTCAAGCAGCAACCACCATTCTTGTCAGGGTAAGGCACAAGTAAACCCCAAATTAACTTCTGCTCAAGCCCCTGGTAGCTTGGCATAGAGCAGTCAGGCCTAACTTAGAGGCATTGTATAAAGTAACAGTAAAACAGTTGAAACACCACTCAGAAAGGATCCCACACCAAATTTGAAAAATAGAGTAAAATGTAATAAATGAAACAAGACACAAACAACAAAAATCCAATCAGTAGAACCAGAGACACAATTTTAAAGATGTCAGTGACTATAACACTAAAATCACAAATCGCCAACTTTGGATATCTAGTTGCGCTGGACCAGGACAAAGTCACAAGTTCAGGCCTACAATGATAGAGCACAGGTGGGCTACAGGGAACAAGCTAGGCTTTCTGAAAGAGAGTATCATAAATCCTGTTTGTGAGAGCCTCTCGTCAAGGATGCCTCATGCAATGCCAGGTACGGATCAGGAGCAGCGAGGCTGCAATGCACAGTCCTGCATTGTCATTGAGGAGGCCGTAAAGGAGGGGAGCTTGCCATGAAAAGTTTTAAGTAAAGGATGCATTGTGCATAGGCTGGTTCTGAAGATGCTGTAGGGTTTGCGATGCGGACCACTGCATTGTAATTATGGCTGTGATCAACGAGAGGCTTGCGATGTGAGGTCCAGCTTTGGGGATGCTCTGCGCAGTTGTGCTTCTGATGGGGTTGCACATGGGATGCGCAGTTCTTGGCACCTGCAAAGTCCATGCATCAGAGGCGATGCTCCAGCTCTGCTCGGGGTTGTGCTGAGTAGCAAAGGGGATGCGTTCGTTCTGTTAGACCCACAGATGGACTGGCAGAGCATGTTCAGGCCCACCACTTAGCAGGATAGGACTCACAGCTGGCAGATTCCAGGTTCTGGGTCCACAGTTTTTGGAGCCTTCTGTCAGTGAGGATCTAGTCTGGAGGCCAGCCAACAATCCCCCAGAGCACCAGACCAGCAGGGTGGCAGTTCTTTCATCAGCCTAGCAGTCCTGTGTTCCTGGCAGAGTCCACAGGTCCAGAGGTATACTGAAGAGTTGGGGTCTGAGGTCCAATATTTATACCTGGTATCCACTGTGAAGTGGAGGAAGCTTCTAGAGGTTCCAGCCCCCTGAGGTATCAGACATGCCCTTCCTCCCTGTCCTGAACACAGCTTGTCTGTAGTCAAAATAGACTAGTGGCAATCCCTTTGTGAGAGTGCTTAGGCAGTGCCTTTGTGATGTGAGCCTTCGGTCAGTGAGGATCTAGTCAGGAGGCCAGCCAACTACCCCTTAAAGTAAGTCTGATATCCTTGGGTTCAACAGATGCAGGTCCAGTCCTTTGCACCCAGGCAAGAGGGCAGTAGGCAGCAGGTCAGTACAGCAACAGCACAGCAGGGCAGCAATCATTTAGAGCAGCAGTCCAGCAGGGCCACAATCCTTTAAATATCGTGTTTTATATACTTATAAAATAAAGTAATAAATATTAAATAATAAACTAACTTTAAAAAACAAATAGATGTAATATACATTTAACTTAACTTAAAAAAGTCATACACACATATATCCTAATTATTATATATATTTACTGTAAAACAATTAATAAACTATCAATTTAAATGTATTTTATAATTTTAAAAATATATACAAATGTAACAAATACATATATATATTCACTGAAAAAAACATAGGTTTCAGGGGCGTTATAGTTAGCTGTACTTTTCACTCGTACAAAACCATAGAAATTCCCCCGTTATAGTTAGTTCAGCTAACTATAACTCGCGCGCCCGCAATGCACTGCTGATGACGTCACATATTACATCACTCATGACATGGTCAGTGACATCACTGATGACATCACCGATGACATCTCAAATGACATCACTGATGACATCACTGATGACATCATCCAGTGAATGTGTGTTTTTCTGAAAATTACATATGTTTTATATATGTATATCTCAAGGTCGATGGAAGAATAAATGGGTATATAAGTGTCTAAATGGATGATTGTTTTTGAAAAATTGATTGTATAACTGACTGATTAAGTGTATCTTAGTGAATACATGGCTTAGTGAGTAATGTTTAAATATGTAAATATCTGTATCAGTCTCTCACTTTGTGTATAAGTGGCTGCATGGGTTGGTGAGTAGCTACATGAGTGTCTATATAGGTTATTAGTTGGTTTTTTGAGTATAAGTGTCTGATGTCTGTATGGTTCGGTGGGGGGTATTACGTAGTGCATAGGTGCATGAATGAGTGACTCACTGTTTGTATGTGTTGAAGACAGCATGGGTGCAGGACTGTAGGGGTGGATGAGTGTGTGCATGGGTGTGTTAGTGAGTGAATGACTGTCTCAATAGTGTCTCTATGAGTAACTACACATGTTTTAAACTAGTATATGTGACTATTGGTGTATATAAGTGAGTATATGTGAGAGTGAGAGATTGAAAGAGTTCCTGTATGAATAAGTATGTGTTTCTATAAGTGATTGTTAAAAAGACTAAGTATGTGTAAGTTTCTGTAGAAGTAAGTGTGGTGGTGTGTGTATAACTGTATATGCAGGTAAACAGATGTTTGATTCTTTATTAGCATGAGTGACTATGTGTGTGAGTAACTTTATGGCGTTGTGTAACAGGATGTATAGGTGTATGAGTACATATGATGAGTGAGTACATGTATGAGTGACTGTATAGGACTGTTGGTGAATGAGTGGATGTGGATGTGGATCTTACAATTACTGAATAGGTTGTTGTAACTGGTATTGGTATGTCCATTGTTTTGAAAATTTTAATTTCTATTTTTGAATGTGTGTATCAAAGGTTATATTAGGGGGAGAGGAGGTCTGCCACTCTATCACAAGGATGATGTCATCAGTGATGTCATCAGTGATGTCACTGACCATGTCATGAGTGATGTAATATGTGACGTCATCAGCAGTGCATTGCGGGCGCGCGAGTTATAGTTAGCTGAACTAACTATAACGGGGGAATTTCTATGGTTTTGTACGAGTGAAAAGTCCAGCTAACTATAACGCCCCTGAAACCTATGGTTTTTTCAGTGAATTTCAAAGGTTTTTTAAATGCTAATTTCTAGCTATGCCTACAGAGATAGGACATGTGAAGAAAGAAGGAAAAACGCACAGAAAGAAAAAAAAGAAATGCAGAAAGAAGCAACAGAAGTCCTCAAAGACGAAGAAAAGTGCAGGAAGAAGTATAACGTGCAGAAAGAACAAACAAAAGAGCAGAAACAAGCCTTGTTGCAAAATCCTCCTGTACCCTCAACTTTTTCAGACGGATACTGGTGGTAACTGAGTCTGACTAACCAGTCCTAGAGCCAGTGCTATGTTAAAAGACACTCAGAATACAGTGAAAACACCTACATACACTAGGGCACACTATGTGTTGGGGTCCCCCTGTGATTAGCATGACCTCCTCTGTAAGCTCCTAGTATATAATAGGGCAGGGAATTAAAACTACCTCTTAAAACGCAACACAGGGCGTGTTTGAACACATCACCTCATGCCCCATCCCCTCCCTTCCCCACTGTGTAAACACGCCCTGTAGCCGTTTTAAGTTGGGAGATTAAGTCCCCTTGAATACTGAGGGTCCCTAGGGTCCAACTAGACCACTAGGTACCTCCAGTAAGCACCACAGAGCTGCGTTGCAGAGAGGTGTAAAAAGTGGCACGGCCTGCACCACCTCTCTGCAACGCAGAGCAGTGGTGCTTACTGGAAGCACCTGGTCGGCTAGTTGGACCCCAGGGTCCCTCAGGATTGAAAGGGAATTATTTCCCCAACTTAAAAACGCGCCACAGGGCCTGTGGGCGTTCTGAGTTGAGAGATTAAGTCCCCTTGAATCCTAAGGGTCCCTAGGGTCAAACTAGCCCACTAGGTACCTCCAGTAAGCGCCACAGAGCTGCGTTGCATGGAGGTGTAAAAAGGGGCGTGGCCTCAGAACACCTGTCGGCAACGCAGCTCCCTGGCGCATACTGGAGATACCTGTTGGGCTAGTTGGCCCTCAGGGACCCTCAGTATTGAAGGGGAATTAATTCCTCAACTTACAACTGGCCAGGGGGCGCGTTTGCAGAGTGCTGCAAGGAGGGGGTGTGGCCTCCGGCGCGATGCCGGTCTTTTATTTATTTATTTTTAAGAAGGAGGGCTGTGTGGCCCCCTTTCTTTTTCTAATTTATTAGCCCTGGGGACCCCATCCCCAGGGCCTGCACCCTAATTTTTTTTGTTGAAAAAAATTAATTTGGCCCTCCCACGGCCTTAATCGGCCCCGGGGACCCCAACCCCCAGGTCATGGCCTTTTTTAAATTTTTTTATTCTTTAGGAGGGGGGCTGTGTTGCCCCCCTCCTCAGGCCACTTATGACCCCGGGGACCCCATCCCCGGGGCCGGCCTTTGTTTTTTATTTTTAAAAAAATATATATATTTATAGAAACACCTAGGACATGCTGGACTAACCGTATGTACCTATCACCATGACGATTTGCGTGATATTCATTAAAAGGCGACTATGCATACAATGAATCCACCTAGAATGTATTCACACCGCTAGTGAAGCTCTGACATGTCTGACACCCTACCGTGCCTAATCCCGGCGCCCCCGCTGGTGCGTACTCTCCAAGTAGACACCCTTGTCGTATATTTATACAAACATGGGTAGCTATTGACGGGCACATTTAATACACATTTAATACACATGCACACCAAGCCATTCAAAGGGGATTCGACAAAAATTCGACCAAACTATGCAAGAAACCCCCTCACCATTAATAAAACACACATCCACCGCCGGATGTGTAATACTTTTTATTTTACTCTCTGGAAAGGAGACAAACCTCACTTGAGAGTCACAGCGTGCTCCTGGCTGAGCCCAATGCTGTGTTACACCCACCAGTGCCTGTCGAGTGCCACACACCTCTGTGTTGTATTCCACCAGCTAGTGCGTATGCTATGACACTCTCTAGCCCATGTGCACTGTAACACCACCCCGTGAATATGTCATGCCACACTTGCCTTCGCACGGGTTATATTGCCCCATCTAACGTGCCTTCCTCGATTCCTATGTTATAAAGCAAAGCGCTATGCCATACATATTACAATCTGGGATCCATATCTTTGTCACAGTGCATATGCAATGTTACACTACCCAGCACATATTTTATATTACAACTTTAGAGACTACTTAGGTTACACAACACTGCCCTGTGCATATTACACTCCAAGGCGCATATCACATAGCAAGCGCTAGTGCCTGTGCTATCTCGCGCTCTCCAATGAATCTGTCATTGCGCACAATGTATTGCATATTATATTTCACGCCCCGGTTCATCTTATATCACACTTTTTGGTGCATAGTTTATACCATATACTATATCTAGTTTTCATTTTCAATCGTGCTCTCAGGACTATGTTCTATATAACACTGTGTCCTCCTACCCTTTTCACGGGCATTACATTTTGCGATGGGGGTGGAGGGTCAGGGGATGTTTCTGCAAAGTGAGCCCGGAGTCCCGTCCCAAACGTCCTCTTCTTCCTGAATAAAAGTGAGATTATGCTGCATACTTGTTCATATTTTAAGTAGTTCGCACATACACACATTTTAAAAACAATAAAGTTCCTAATACCCACCTTCTATGAACAGTTAGCTTGCTGCCCCATCCACCTCCTCCCTATCCTCAGTTGTCTGAATCCATGGACTAGCCTCCTCCCTCCTACCATGCATGGTCTGATGTGCTGCCACTGCCCTGCATTTAGCATGATGTACCAGTCCACTCCTCCTGCCCTCCATTGCCCAATTCTATGGCCCATCATTGACCTCCTGCTAAGCCTCAGTGCTTTGCTTGCTGCCCCTATTCTCCTTCCCCCTGCCCTCCGATGTCTTTGTGCATGCCCCTGCTCCATCCTTTTGGACCACCATGTTCCATGGACCTGCCACTCCTATCTACTCTGAGTGTTCTGTTGAGCTGCCACTCCCCTACCACCTGCCTAGCATTTTCAGATGACTGTAACCTGTCCCTGCCACCTCCACCCTGCCTGTCCACATGCCATGCCCCTATCCCCTTCCTCCTGTCCTCCATGGTCCATTTTACTGCCACACCCTTCTGCCCTCCCTGGTCGGTTGTGCTGCAACTGCTCTTCCTGCCTGCCCGCGCGGTCTGTTGTGGGGCCCCTTCCCTGTGCCCAGGTCCCGACCCTCCCTTCTATCCTCCATGGTCCTTTGTGCATGCCCCTGCACCCTCCTTCTTGCCCATCATAGCCATTGTGCTGCCACTAACCCTCCCGCTTTCCATGCATGGTCTTCTGTGCTGCCATGGCCCCTCCCACCTTCCCTGTGTGGTCAGCTAGCTGCTCCTGACCCCCTCCCACCTTCCCTCCATGGTCTGTGTGTATGCCATCATAGTCTCACTGTTGCTCTCCATGGTGTGTCTTGTTTCTAGTGCCCATCCTGCCTGACCTCCATGGTTATCTTGCTGCTCCTGCCCTGCCTCCTTGCCCCCAGCCCTCTGTTTCCATGTGCCGACCCCTATTTTCTCCCTCCTGGCTTGTCGGTTCCATTGTAATGCCCCTTATCCGTCCCTCCTGCCCTTTATGGTCTGCTATGCTGCAGCTTTCTCTCCTGTCTGTCCATTATGGTCAGCTAGCTACCATTGCCTCTTTCCCCTCTGTTGTCTGTTGTCCATGTGCATGTTCCTGTCCCCTCCCTATTGCTTTCTATGGATTGTTGGGCTGCACTCCCGTCCCGCATGCCCTGTGTGGTGTATTGTGCTGCTGCAAACCCTGATGCTTGCCCTGTAGGGTCAGTTTGGTGCACCTCTCAATGTCCCTCCTGTCCTCTGTTATCTGAGTCCATGTCCCTACCCCAATTCCTCCTGCCTACCATGATCCAATGTACCATACTTGTGAACATTTTGAACTTGGTAAGAGGGAGATTTTGAAATAAAACTGGGGTATTGATTTTCCCCTTTGAGTTACATTGAAAAAGAGAAGATTGTAGACAGGAAACAGATCAAGTAAAGCCCATTTGAGCTTAAAAACATTGGACGTTTCATGGCTGAAACGGGTCTGTTGGCATGTATGGTTGTATGACCACTGCCTCTTCCTTCTGCCCACAATGGTCTATTATATTGCCACAGCCTCTCTTGCCAGTCCTGTATTGTTGGTTTGTTGCCCCTGCCCCCCTTTCCACTGCCCTCCATAATCTGTTGTGCTGCCACTGCCCTTCCTGCCTGCCTAGTGTGGTCAAATTGTTGCCTCTGCACTCTACTACCTGCCTTCAATTTTCAGAGTCCGTGCCCCTGGCCTCTGCCTCTCAACAGTATCCCAATGAACAACTAGATTGCTAACATTCTATATTTATTACAAAAGTGTGGAATGCCTGACGTCATCTTGATGTAATCAAAACTGTAATGCCTAGAGCATTTCCTTTAGAAATTACATATATGAGAGGGTCTTATTTGCATCAAAATTATGGTTAGTGCTCTAAAAAACTAAAATGAGGAAATATTTTCTGAGTTTTCAAATAGCGACAAAGAACTTTTAAATTATTTGTAATCTTAGTTTTTTTATCCAGTTGACCACTTGATTAAATGTTGCATCCAAGGGGAGAGGGTGTGGTGTTACTTCCAGAGCTGCAGACTTTGCAACTGGGGAACCAGGTTGGAGTTTCTGCTTCAGCTCAACATTCTGTGATTCTGGTCAAATCACTTAATCTCCTCATGTCTACAACCAAAATGAATTTGATCTTGTGTGATGTAACCAATGTTCATGTAAAGCACTCCAATACCTGACAAGTCTGCACTATATAAAACTGCAAATACACAAAAAATAAGTGTTTTGCACACTTCTGTCATTGGGCTACATTTGGGCTACATCTGGGTGATATTTGGGCTACATTTGGGCTCTTTTGTCTTTGGTGGCCATTTTAGGAGTTTTATTTGTTATGAAGTTCCCTAATTTCCTCATTTACTGCAGTCTCCTCAGTAGGAAATGCTTTCAGTTTTTTACTTTGATTCCATCAAGAAGGTATTCAGATATGTCACACATTTGCCATAAATTCTGAATGTTAGCACTCTAGTTGCTCATTAGATCACTGTAGTAAAGCTACTGCTCACCACGGAAGTCTGCTGCTAGTATTAGAAGTGCATGTTTCAGTCTGCATATCAGAATTTTTTAAAGAAATAGAAGAGGATTTGAGAAGTCACTCAAAATGTGCCCTCATTTTTCTTTCTTCAGCACAAATCATAATTTCTATGGCAAAATGAACCCCCTCATTGTGTTCCTTTTTAAATTAAATATTTTAAGTGTTACCAGTTTATTCCAATCAAGATGGCTTCAGGTGTGCCATACTTTTGCCATAAGTAAGACAGTAAGCGCTCTAGTTGTTCTTAAGAACACTCTGGGACATTCTGTCATTGGGCTATACTTGGGCTACATCTGGGTGATATTTGGGCTACATTAGGGCTCTATTGTCTCTGGTGGCCATCTTGGGAGATTTATTTGTTATGAAGATTCCTAATTTCCTCATTTACTGCAGTCTCCTCAGTAGGAAATACTTTCAGTTTTTTACTTTGATTCCATCAAGAAGGCATGCAGATGTGTCACATATTTTCCATAAATTCTGAATGTTAGCACTCTAGTTGCTCATTAGATCACTGTAGTAAAGCTACTGCTCACCAGGCACGTCTGCTGCTGGTATTCAAAGTGCATGCTTCAGTCTGCATGTCAGAATGTTTTTATGAAATAAAAGAGGATTTCAGAAGTAAAAATGTGCCCTAGTTTTTCTTTCTGCAGCACTAATCATAATTTATATGGCAAAATGAACCCCCTCATTTTGTTCCTTTGTAAATTAAATGTTTTAAGTGTTACCACTTAATTCCAACCGAGATGGCTTCAGGTGTGCCATACTTTTGTCATAAGTAAGACTGTTAGCGCGCTAGTTGTTCTTTAGAGCACTCTGGGAAGCTGCAGTAGAACACAAAGGAATCAACTGACAGTCTCTGCTCTTGTTGGATGTACATGTTTTACTGAGAATGTCAGACTTAATTCTTACATGACTGAGAAAGATAATGTGAATTTACAGAAAATATGCTCTCAGTTTAGCTTATAGATCACCTTCCAAACCTGTGTGGGAAAAGTATGAGAAAATAGTTTTCTCTCAAACATGGTTCGTGATATCACAGCTGAAGACTTTTTCACATGGTAAAATCACCTTAGAACACACCACAATTCCTAAAATGAGTATGGTACCATCAACAAATGATTTATGATGTAACTAAAGTCTTAAAACCTTCTATTAACTGCACTGCTTTTTAATGAGGTGCTATCATGTATATTGGTCCCAAGATGGCTGCCAACACGTCTTGGATGAAGTACTGACAGCCAATCAGATCTCACGATGAGATGTGTGGGTAGGCTCTGCCCAGATATGTATGTGATTTTACTTTTGATTTTCTCAGGAACTACTGAACAGATTGACACCATATATGCAAAAGGCACATGCCTGACCTGAGGACTACCTCTTTGCCAAATTTCAAGTAATTCTGTTCAGTCGTTCGGGCTGTACCTTGGACTAAAGGTCCCTATGGAAAATTGCATAGGGAAAATGCGTTTTAGGACCCCCCTGTTTTCTCATCCCCCGCTTGACGAATTCCCCCGAGACTTTCAGGGTAGGAGCAGAGCGGAGCGCCCCACCTATTTTGAAAATTTCGCGAGGATTCGTCAACCAGCGCCAAAGTTATTCCAAATAGAATGTTGCGGATTTCCTATGGAAACACGGTCCTAACTATAACTATCTACTGGCGACCTCCAGTAGATAATATGTATATATATATATATACATGAACCAATAACAGCATTTATTTAAAAAAAAAAACATTCTATTATTGATTTAAACATTAAACTATTTAAGAATATTTAAACTTAAATTTCCCACGCCAATCAAAGCATCAGTAGGAAAAGTGTTGGATAGCGGAAGGGTAAAACTTACTATTCCCACTCCAGTGAGTGTAACAGTAGGGAAAGTGTCGGATAGCGGAGGGGTAATAAGTACTATTCCTATGCCAATGAGTGCGACAGTAGGAAAATAGTTAGATAGCGGAGGGGTAAAAATTACTATTCCCAGTCCAGTGAGGGTAACAGTAGGGAAAGTGTTGGATTGTGGAGGGATAAAACATACTTTTCCCACTACCTACATTGTGTATTGCATTATGCAGCTCAAATATAAAGATGATGATGCTTCCCAGGACTGTTTTTGCACAGTAAGGTGCCCTTTCCTGGTAACAAGAAAACACCAACTTTCTAAAAGTGCCATTTTCAGAACTGTGATTAAAATCTGATTTTACCAACAAGGAGTGTTGCCAGTGTTGGATATACTAAGAAATGCACCAAGAGAGCACCTCAGATTTGCCCCCTGACGACCTACCAACTCACTAGTGTGTACCTTCCTGGTCCTCACCAGCCAGCTACTTCTAGACATGTTTCTGGCCCCCTAAAGTGGGAGCCAAATTCTCCCATGGGTCAGAGACAAAATGTGCTCCAGCTGAAAGTGCTTTACACCTGCCCCCACACAGAATCATCATCAAAAGGTGACAAACCTCAACTACTTCCCCCTCCTTTTTTATGCTGACCAGCGTCTCTACAGCTAGTGGAGATGCCTGCACCCTGACCAAGCCCCATTTTTGGCAGCAAGGTTGGTGTTAAAATTAGTAAGCAAGAGAGGTGTGTGCCCTCTCAGCTAGGACCACCACTAATGTGACCTGAGCTGAAGTGACCTCCCTCTTTGATAATCCTCCATATTGCTTTGGAGGACTCTTGCGATAAGGGTAAGAGTGGTCATACAAAGGGTGTGGGCACCCAAAAGGTAAGTAGCCCATTGGCTATTACCTTTTGACCCCTTTAACACGCTAAAATGAGTATTTAGGTGCACCCCTGAACCTTAAAACCAGAGATTACTGATGACCTACAAAGAAGAGCCGACCCCTGAGTGACAAGAAGCACCAGCCGCTGACTTGGTTCCAGCATCGCCAGCCTCACTGCAAACTTTGAACCTTGCAAGCTTGCACAACTCTTCCCACATACAAGCAACTTCCAAAACCCTGGGAGGACTGCCTGCCTTCCATAAAGACTCCTGATCTCGCCTATGGCCTTTGTCCAAGTGGCCCACCGGTCCAGAAAAAGTGTTCCCCAGTGTTCTGGGTTGAGAGTCCCTCGTGCGTTGACCCCTGATGGACTCCACTTTGACACCTGCATCCTCTGCACGATGACCACTCCACCGCGACCGCACTGGTAACTGTTTTCTGACACGAAAGGACACCCCTGCACCCAGAGCCCCTGGGCCTTGGGAAGATCTACTGACGATGTTCCAATGTTTCAGCACATCCCAATTAACCTGTGCAGCTGTAGGTCTCCTTCGTTTGGCCTCCTGGACTGAGCCTGCATCCTTTTTCAGACTTTGAGATTCTCCATAGGTTTGCATTTGGCATCTGATGCTGTGTTGGCACTCTGCACCTGGCTGCCCCTGTGCCACTGGAGTTGAAAGTAGGGACTGACTTGTGCCCCTCCATGCTTACCTTAATCCCCATAAACTGGGTTGACAAACTGTGCTACTTACTTCTAGATAAAGTACCACTTTGATTGCCCCCTTTCTCCATTGGATAACATTGGCACCAGATACTTAGTATGAACTCTGTACCAAGCTGCCCCAGTGCCGCTGGTGGTGCAGTTGTGTCACTTACCTGAAACTTGCCTGGTACTGATTCTTTATCCAGAAACTCAATATCTTAAATCATTTACTTACCTGCATTTTGCTGATTGTGTTTCCTTCCACAGGATAACATTGTAAAAAATGCACTGCATCCAGTGTTAACATTGAAAAGCATTGTTATTGCAAAAAGTCTTTACATGCAACAAAGTATGTTTGGTTCTGTAAACTAAATATTCTAAAAGTATTATTTTTACAAACCAGAAGTCTCATTGAGTGTGTGTAATCATTTCTTGCCTGTGCGTGTGTACAACAAATGCTTAGCACTGCCCTCTGATAGGTCTAACTGCTTCCCCACACTACCACAAAAGTAGGCTTGAGTATTACCTACTGTAACGCCTCTGGGGATCCACTGGACTCTGTGTGCATTATATCTTTTTTGGTATAGTATATACAGAGCCAGCTTCCCACAAATGCCCTCTGGGCTGCGTAGGGCCTATCCTTGGAGTGACAGAGATATATATATATATCAATATATATATATCAATATATATATATATATATATTCACTGAAAAAACCATAGGTTTCAGGTACGGTATAGTTAGAAATTAGCATTTAAAAAACCTTAGAAATTCACTGAAAAAACCATAGGTTTCAAGGACGTTATAGTTAGTTGGACATTTCACTCGTACAAAACCATAGAAATTCCCCGGTTATAGTTATGTCAGCTAACTATAACTCGCGCCCCCGCAATGCACTGCTGATGATGTCACATATTACATCATTCATGGCATGGTCAGTGACATCACTGATGACATCATCCAGTGACTGTGTGTTTCTGTAAACTTAAATATGCTTTATGTATGCCAAGGTGTATTGATGAATGCGTGGGTGTATAATTGTCTCAATGGATGATTTAGTAGGTGCGTGACTGACTGTATAAGTGAGTGATTAAACGTGTCTTACTGAATGCATGGGTTAGTGACTAAATTGTGTGAATGTCTATATCAGTCTGTCAGTTGGTGCGTAAGTGGCTGCATGGGTTGGTGAGTATCTATATGAGTGTCTATATGGGTTTATTGGTTGGTTGTTTGGGTATCTGTATGGGTGCCTGAGTATCTGTGTGGGTGGGTGAGTGGTGTGTGCATAGATGTGTGAGTGGATAATTCACTGGGTGTATGGGTTCAATGGTACATCTGTGAAGGGCTGTGTGAGTGGGTGAGTGTGTGTATGAGTGTGTTGGTGAGTGAATGGATGTCTCAGTAGTACATGTGTGAGTAACTACATATGCGAAAGACAGTATATGTGAGTGTTGGAGTATATAAATGACTATATGTCAGAGTGAATGATTGTGAGAGTGGCTGTATGGATGAGTGTGTGATTGTATCAGTGATTGTATAAGAGAGTAAGTATGTGTTAGTGTATGTATAACCGTATAGTTGAGTAAATGGGAGTGTGATTGATTCTTTGCATGACTGACTAGGTGTGTGAGTAACTCTATGGATGAGTGTGGTGTGTGAGTATCTGTATGAGTGCATATGATAGTGCTGTATTGATGAGTGACTACATGTATGAGTGACTGTATGGGTGAATTAAATTAGTGGATGTGTGTGTTGACCTAGGAATCAGTCAGTGGGTATGCAGTAACTGGTATTGGTGTGTCTATGGTTTAGAAAATGGTGGTCTGTATTTTAGAGTGGGTGTATCAAAGGTTATATTAGAATGTGAGGGGGTGCGTCAGATTATCACGAGGATGATGTCATGAGTAATATCATCAGTGATGTCATTTGAGATGTCATCAGTGATGTCATGAATGATGTCATTGACCATGTCATGAATGATGTAATATGCGACGTCATTAGCAGTGCATTGTGGGGGCGTGAGTTATAGTTGTACAAGTGAAATGTCCAACTAACTATAAAGTCCCTGAAACTTGTTGTTTTTCCAGTGAATTTCTAAGGTTTTTTAAATGCTAATTTCTAACTATACCATCCCTCAAACCTATGTTTTTTTCAGTGAATTTCAAAGGTTTTTTAAATGCTAATTTACAACTATGATATCCCTGAAACTTATGGTTTGTCAGTGAATTTCTAAGGTTTTTTAAATGCTAATTTCGAAATATTCCTACACAAGTAAGACATGTGCAGAAAGAGGAAGAAAGAGGCAACAACAAGTAGGAGAAATGCAAAAGGAGGCAACAGAAGTCCAGAAAGAGGAAAAAAGGTGCAGAAAGAAGCAAGAGATGTGCAGAAAGAACCAACAGAGGTGCAGAAAGAGGCCTTGTTGCAAAGTCTTCCTGTGCCCTGGCACTCCCTAACTTTTTACTGACTGGTACTGGTGGTAACTGACTCTGACTGACCCCGGGCTCTGCCTAACAAGACCCGGAGCCAGTGCTATGCTGATAGACACTTAGAATGCAGTGAAAACACCTAGATACACTAGGGTACACTATGGGTTGGGGTACCACTGTGATTGGCTGTAAGGCCCTAGTACATAATAGTGCATGGGGATTTAAACTACCTCAAAGTCCCTAGCATATAATGGGGCATGGCAGTTTAGAGGCCAGATGCTCTTTTCTGCACTTGAATGTTTGCACTGCTGAGCCTGAGGTCAGTTTAAAAGTAGCCCTGTGTGTGCAGAAAGATGCAAGAGAGGTACAGAACGAGGCAAGAGAGGTACAGAAAGAAGCAAGAGGAATACAGAAAGAAGCAACAGGGGTGCAGAAAGAGGGAACAGTAGTGTATAAAGAGAGAAAAGGGGTGCCAAAAGAGTCTAGAGGGGTGTAGAAATTTACAAGAAAAGTGCAGAAAGAGGCAAGAGCAGTGCAGTAAGAAATAACAGAGTTGCAGAAGGAGGCAAGCAGGGTACAGAAAGAGGCAAAAGAAGAGCAGAAACAAGCAAAAGAGATGCAGAAAGAGGCTAGAGGGTTGCAGAAAGAGGCAAGAGAGGTACAGAAAGATGCAAGAGAGGTACAGAAAGAGGGAAGAAGGGTGCAGAAAGAGGTAAGTGGGTGTAGAAAAAAGCAAGAGAGGTATAGAACGAAGCAAGAGAAGTGCAGAAAGAAACAACAGAGTTGCAGAAAGAAGCAAGAGAAGTGCAGAAAGAAACAACAGAGTTGCCGAAAGAAGCAAGAGCAATGCATAACGAACCAACAGAGGTGCAGAAAGAGGCACGAGGGGTACAGAAAGAAGCAAGAAGGATGCAGAAAGAAGCAAGAGAGGTGCAGAAAGCAGCAAGTGTAGTGCAGAAAGATGGTTCAAAAATGCAGAAAGAGGCAAGAGGGGTGCAAAAAGAGGGAAGAGGGGTAGAGAAAGAGACAAGAGAGGTGCGGAAAGAAGCAACTGAGGTGAAAAAGAGGGAAGAGGAATGGAGAAAGAGGCAAGAGGGGTGCAGAAAGATGCAAGGGAGGTGCAGATAGTAGCAAAAGCAGTGCAGAAAGAAGGCACAGAGGTGCAGAAAGAGGCACAAGGGGTGCAGAAAGAAGCAAGAGAGGTACAGAAAACACTAGATAAGTGCACTGTTGCTCAGGGGATGAAGTCCACTTTAGTCCTGCATCCTTAGGACACAAGAGGACATCATCGCCCCACCAGCAGTGCGCTAAGAGTTAGTATTCCCCATTCTATCCTATAGGACATATAGCCTTTCAGCAGCAAAAAAAATGTGCACTGTAGTTCACTATCAGGACATGTCACACACATCAGGAGATGTCCTACCTTTCACATACACTACACCCTGTCCAGAGGAGTGCCTTGGACCTACCTTAGGAGTGATTCACATGCAATAAAAGGGAAGGTGGGTGCTTGGCAAGTTTTAGAAATCCATCCTGTGTGCCTCTGCTGGGTTATGGATTGAATGGCTTTGGAGTGACTGGGGCTGGGGATGCGAGTTCACTTCTGACAGCCGGGGGGGGGGGGTCGAGATTTGTCCTGCCTTTCCTGGATGATTCAGGGCACCACTGAATAGACCTACGCTGAATTCAGAGTAGTTGGAGGAAATTCACCTGAAAGGGCCTGGTCTGCCTTGGACAATTCGGTCTCCTCCTCGTCGGGAAGCTGGGCCAGAGAGGACCAAGCTGATCTGGAATAAGCACAGACCCTCTCTGCACAGGAGAACAAAGAGAAATGCAGTTTAAATATTGGGGCCCAGACCCCAGAACTTTAGAACTTGCTTGGATCAAGGAACCTGCCAGGAAGAAGAGCTGGAAGAACTGCCAAAAGAACTGCCCTTTTGCTGTGTTGTTGCTTTGCTGGGTTGGAACGCAGTTGCTGCTTCTGCCTTTGGCAGTGAAAGGACTGGACTGAACTTTCTTCACTTATCATTGAGTATATTCAAGGGCTTGAAATAGAGCTTGCATCCTGTTCACAAAGTCTGTGGGACAGCAAAGACTTCACTTACCTCTGGGTACTGCCTCTGGAACCAGGGGTTTCAGTTACCACAGAGGGTGAAAGCAGCCAACACTGTTACTGACACCACTGCGGGCTCCATGTTCTGAAGGCACCACAGAAGGCACTGCCGCACTGACGCACTGCAACCCTGGTCTCACCAACGACGACCACCACCACAGCCACCGAGCTGCTGCTTGCACCAAGACCTGTGAGCACCCCCCACTTCACCCACTCATTTCACCCGGGTGTCCTGGTCTCACTGACAACGTCGCTTCTCACTGACCTCGACACCCATGACCGCACCCAGGTTTGGGGCCACTGCTCGTAAGTCACATGATGCACCTACCCATCCCACACCGCAGTCTGGGCCTACCGACGCCAGCTACCATCAACCGGGACTGTCGCTTGCACCAAGACCTGTCAGCACCACCACAAGCACCACCTCACTCTGCACGACAGCCCTTGTCTCACCGACGCCACTGGATGACCGCCACTGAGCCGTTGTCCGCACTGCGACTTGAGGGCACCGTGTGCCGCACCGCTTCTCTTCACATCGCAACTGCGATGGTTACCATGACAGGCCCGCACCGATGCAGTCGGCTGGAACCAAAGGTACAGTTTACCAGCTTGCTGACACTAACGCCGGTCAGCACCGACGCGGTAGGCCGGACCTGTTGGATTCTGTTCTTTTAAGCACTGCGGAAGCCCCAAATGGAGCTACCAGCTTCAAGGAACTGCATTTTTAAGTAATTCCTACAAAGTGCATATTTTTGATTACTGTATGTTGGTATTTTATTGTCTTGGTCTTGTTTGCACAGATAAATATTGGTTATTTTTCTGAAACTGGTGTGGTGTCCTACTGCAGTGTTTTCACTGTGTTACTGTTGGTTATGTGCAAATGCCTTACACACTACCTCTGAGATAAGCCTGACTACTCGTGACAAGCTACCAAGGGGGTGAGCAGGGGTTATTTTAGGAGTGCATCCTCTATATCCTGACTAGAAGGAAGGGACACTATTTTGACAAAGGTGCAAACCATTGCCAACTAGGGACCCATTTCTAACACACATGCTTCCTAAAAATGGATGCGACATGAATGTTGATGTCTCCCGTCGACTATCTATCAACATTGTTTCTGTGTGTTGTATGAAGTTTACATATATTTATCTGAAGGAAGTGCCGTTTATAGTGCATGCCCTCGGATTCTATCCAACAAAGCAGAAGGTTAGTGATGCCACGAGTTCGAATGATGTGTTCTTTACTTCAGTTGGTTGTTTTTAATCCTTAATGACCGATTACAAAGATTCTGCAGAAAAATATCACATGCCCTTCGAAATACCATTTATATTTACTGGATAGAAATAATAGCATTCATGCAAATTTTCTCAACTAATATATTCATTTTATTTGAAGAAAAAAGACAACAGCTGTATACCACCCCTGTTTGTTAAGATAGTACTGTGTTTGAAGTGATAGTAATAATTGTAGAGTGCAAAGTAGCCTACAAGTTAATACACAACGCAGCTAGTGAGAAACAGTGCCCAAGGCATCTTCGAGCTGTGTGAGTGCAATGTTTCTGTGTCCCTTGACAAACCATATTCTCCTATGGTTACTTTGTAGTCTTGTCTCTTGACTAGAGAGGTTTTCAGACATGACAGGTGGACACATGGTAAATCAAAAAATCTCTCAAACGTCAACACAGACTTTCGGCAATGTGACTGCCCTTGTTCATAACAGTGTATGGCAATATCAATGCATGTGGTTGATTGTTTCTTTTGTCATTTTACTTTTATATTTGCTGGAGCAATTGTACATTTATATTTTATTTTTTCTTGTTGTGAGTTTGTCCCAAGTGGCAACTTTTTTTACTACAGTGCCATTAACTATGATGTGTTGCGTACCTATTGTTGTGGCCATTCCACCTGTTGGCAGGACTCCACTGAATCTCGCAGAAGCTTTCACTGTGTTATGGTCCTCACATAATTCCACATAATTTTTAAAATGGGTATACAATTGATTGAACTGAATTTCATTGTAATGTCAATTAATATTCCCAGTGAATCCCAGTGAATCAGAGAGAGACATATAGGCATCAAAGACACAGAAGAAAATAAGCTACCTCTATGCTGGTGACCTATGGATTAATCCTTTAACAGTTCCACTTTTAATCTAATTTTCTAGACAAGCAATATTGATCCACTGTTGAGATTTCAGAACTGATTTATAGTGCATCTGTTTCAAATGTAATTTTCTGGCTGTTGCCTAGAGACTAAATATCAAATGGGAATGGATCACTTGACCTGAGTAACCAGGGTTTGCAAAGTTTGTGTAGTTTGCCGATAAAAAACCCTCATTCACGTACAGAGGTTGGAAAGGCGGTATATCTTGATTCTCCGCCCTGCTTTAGAAACGTGACAGCATCATCATTGGGTTCGTTTTGTAGGCTTCCTCCATCCGGAGTTAAACCACTGGTTATTGCAGTAGTGATCAAAGAAAGGTGGGGGTGTTGTAGTGAAGTGAACATCAAAAGGTGGTGTTAAAATCTCATATACCCAGATTTATATGTTTAATCAGTCTGGGTTTGAGATGTTAAAAAAAAACTGTTGTGCGTAGGAAGACTTGTTATTGGTCTGAAGCACTGAGAGTGTCCATAAAAAAGGTTGACATGTTTCAGCCCTTGTGGTTGCCTGTGTGGGTCAAGTGGGCTTTCTTCAGGACCTAAAAAAGAAGAAGAAGGTGGAGGACGTATCTTGTTATGGTCTCCCGGTCCTAGGATGCTTGATTCCGGTCCAGGGAAGACATGGCTTGGCAGTTCGGACTGGACTGTTCCCATGAGGCACAGGGTCAAGACTGATTTGCATATGGCCATGTCTGAACTGGGGTGGCGTGGTGAGGAAAATAACAAAGGATTAAACCCAGATCTCTGACTGGGGGTGAATGTTTTGCCAATGTGCAATATTCAGTCCATCATCTTGTGTGTTTTGCTGATTCTCACATGGTCAGATAGTACTGTTCAGCTAAAGGAGGAAACAAAAGCAAAGAAACAAAACAACAATGGAATGTCATGATGCGCATTCTTCAAAGGTGTGCTGTCTTTTCTCAGAAAAAATAATAGATAATAAAGTAACTAGAAAATGGCAATTCTTTCTCTCAAACATATTCATTGTGCTTAGGCAAAATCTTCCTTCATATTTTCCAAGAGGCTTAATTGTGCTCAGTATAGATTCTAAGTAAATTAGAAATGCCAATTCTTATCCTGTACTTTCTCCAGAATTCTGTAATGTCATGTTGAGTGTGCTAAAAATGTATATATATAAAAAATAATAATAAAGAGGCTAGTGTCATTTAATCTGCCTGATTTTGTGTGTTCGTGGGAACCCAAAACGGGGTTCTTGTCAGTTTGGAGTGTGTCTCATACGTGAATATTAAAGAAGATTACCCATATATGCGGTGCACCGGTTTCTATGAGAGTTCCTCAAGGAGATGAGTAGCGAGATTGACTAAGCATATTGGTCCGTATATAGTGCCCGATATTTGACCGGTATGTGCTAAAACTCATTATGGCCGTCGGAGCAGCAGCGTTCTTTTTTCTCTCTTTTTTTTTGTCCTCATTCTGCCAATACTCTTGTCAAGGTGTACTCTGATCCATCTGGGTCTTTCCCAGGAGACTTGTCCGATAACCCATGAGACAGACAGACCTAATACTAAGGGTGGGCGTAGTTCGCGAATTAGCACTTCGCGAAGCTACGCAAAGTGAAGTTCGCACTACGCGAGCTACGCGTAGCACTTCGCGAACTGCATAGTAACATGTTCGCACTGTGCAAGATGTTGTTTTCAATGATTGCACAGTGCGGACAAGCAACCGGCACTGTGCAATCATTGAAAATGGCATCTCGCACAGTGCGAGCTGTAGTTTTCTGCTGCTCGAGTAGATTTGTACTCGAGCGGCAGCTTTCTCAACGCGAACTGGTAGTTTCTCATCGCGAGCGGTCGCGAGCATACGTGACCACTCGCAATGAGAAACCTGACCTCCTCGCGTTGGGAATCTCGCCGGGAGGTTTATTTTCCATGCTCGCGATCGCGAACAAGGAAAAAGTCTCGCCGGGATGTCATTTTGCTTGCTCGCGGTCGCCAACTTGTTGTTGAGGACCACGAGCAAGCAAAAAATGACCGCAGCACTACGCAACACTACGCTACGCGTGTTCGCACTGTGCTACGTGCAGTTCGCGTAGTGCGAAGTAGCGCGAACTTCGCAAACTACGCGAGGGTAGCGTAGTGCTTCGCCCAGGCCTACCTAATACTCACAAGTAGTTAGCTGTGTTCACTTCCATCTCCTTACTACTGTGAAATTGCCCAAAGAAGAGACTGTAGCCGACAGCGTTCATGCATGTATTTTGATCATTGGTCAGGGCTGGTATGTACATTTTGCGCACATGTCTACAATGGCTATAGATGTAACTGAATGTCATACGGGTATTTCATGCGTTAATTCATGTCCTACTCTGCTTAATAAATAACTCTATATGAGTTTGTCAACCATGCGTGTGCTGCTTTTCAAAAGAGGTGAACCAATATGCGCATGCCGTTTTAGTTTTAAATCGGTTTTGGTCAATTGAGTGTCAATAGGGTCTAAGCAGTCGTGATAGTGTTGGTGTTGTATTATGACACTATTCATATTCAAGTTTTTTAGTGTCTGCCGCCTCTTTTTATCAAACATGTGTGCGCTATTTTATCCAGGATATTTATAGATAGTGCGCATGCCGTCCCCAAAAAAAAAACATTTGCCCCGTTTGTATTCAGCAGTCTCATTATTCAAAAAGCGGCCATTTGAGCAGCATAAATTCATACCTTTAGTGCTAAAATACGGACTTCATTGGGCGGCCAGGGAGCTTTTTACCTGCTAAAGACAACAGTAAATAGCGATTTACATTAGGTGCAGAGTAATACATTACAGTTTTCGGCTTTGCGTCCTCGTGTCTTCATTTTAGTACCTGCTGCGCAGTGTAACACGACTTGTGCTGGCTCTTCCTCTGACAGCCTGGATGTGTTAGGCTTCAGGGTTGTGATGTTTTATGTGACCAGGAGTAGAGCTTGAAGAAAGACTATGTGTGAGCTTTTATGTTAATTAAGAGGTTAGGAATTTAGTTCAATTATAGGATAATTCCAAAAAAGGTTTTTAAAAAAGAGATTATGTGAAAAATAGTTAGATGGTGTTATTCATATTTAGTTGGGTGATTTTCTTTACTTAGTCTTGCTTGGTTTGTGATTTGATGAAGATGGGATTTTAATGTCCTACGCTTAGCCATGGAACGTTGTCATTGAGGCCTTGTATATTCGTCTTGAGGCGGTGGACCCATTTCTGTTGTTTTTCAAAATGTATCTGTTCTGCATTCTGATTTTTAGTTTCTAAAATTATCCATTTTAAGTCACTGATAGTGTGTTTCGCTTCTATGAAATGGTTGCTCATTTTTGTTGTACTCCTTTTGCATTTGACATTGCTCTTGTGTTCGCATATTCTTTGTTTTGCTTTACAGCATGTCATCCTTATGTAACGAAGGGTACAGGGACACGTGATCATATAGATCACGTGTGTGGTGTTGCAGTTTGAATGGTGTCTGCTCGTCCATTTTAGGTTCAGCAAGAGTTTAATGTTTTTTGTTGCAGTTGTCAGGCTGCAGACAGAGCAGGAACAACATGGGTAATGTCCCACCACTGGAAGGTTATTCCATAACCTTGGGGTGGGTTCGTCTCATTTTTGTGGTGGTGGTCTTGTATGTACCAGGATGTCTTTTAGGTTCCTGGTTCTTTTGTTTGGTTTGGGCCAGTTCAGGGATCCTGAGATCAGGATCCGCCAATATTTTTTCACAATTTTCTTGACATTGTTTGAGGCTGCGTTGTAAGTACTCACATTTTACCACATCCTTTTCTCTTTCCTTTTGTGTTGTCTCTAGAAGGCTCTCTCTTGGTTGGTTTCTAGCCCTTTTCTGGCAACTGTTGATCGTTTTGTCTGGGTAATTGTGGTTCCTCAGTTTGTTGCATAGATCCTTTGCTTGGTTCTTGTAATCTCGAATGTTACTGCAGTTACGTCTGAGACGTAGGAACTGGCTATAAGGGAGGTTTTCCCTGAGTGGTCGCGGGTGGAAGCTTTTGTAAGAGATTAAGCTGTTCTTGGATGTTGTTTTAAAATAAGTTTTCGTTTGGATCACGTCATTCTCTATATATATGGTTATGTCCAGGAAGTCCAGTTTTTTTATATCTGCTGTGTAGGTGAACTTTAGCCATTCATCCTGGTATTTATCCATTTGTGAAAGTTGGTTAGACTTTCCCTGTCACCTTCCCAGATCAGGATGATGTCGTCTATATAGCACTTCCAAAAATAGATCCTCCGTAGGAAGGGGTTTGAGATATTTTGTATGTGTGTTTCTTCAAAGTTGCTTACGTACAGCCCTGCCACACTTGCGAAGGTGCTGCCCATGGAAGTGCCATGACATTGATGGTACATGGTGTTGTTGTGTTCAAAATAGTTCTCCATTAAGGCTAACCTGCAGCATTCCAGGACGTAGTGTCTAGGTGTCTTGAAATCCCATTGTTTGTCGAAGAGTAGCGTCTCCAGTGTGTTTAAAGTCTTTTGTTGGGGGAGACTCCTATAAAGACTTTCCACGTCTAGTCCTACAAGTAGCATCCTTTCTTCTGAGTATGTTTGGTCTTTCAGGAGATTCAGCAGGTCGCTGGTGTCCTTTAGGTATGTTGGTGTTTGTTGTACCAGCGGTCTCAAGTATTGGTCGGCAAATTGTGAGAGTGGTTCTAGGATTGAGCCAATCCCCGAGATGATGGGTCATCCAGGTGGGGGTCTTCGTTCTTTGTGGGTCTTTGGAAGAGAGTAAAATTGCGGTACCCTTGGTGTTTTTGTTATCAAAAATTCCGCCTCATTTTTTGAGATCCAATTATTCAGTTCTGCTTCATCGACCATGAGTTCTATTGTTCTTTGCCGTCGTTTTGTAGGATCTGTTGTGATCCTTTTGTGGAATTTGTCGTCTGAGAGTAATTCTATGCACTGTTGATTGTACCCTTCTTTGTTAAGTAGGACAATTCCTCCACCTTTGTCCACCGGCTTGATCACCAGATCTCTATTTTGTTGAAATCCATCTAGTGCCTGTTATTCTGACTTAGAGAAGTTCATGAAGGGTCTCTTAGTGTGGTCCTTTAGGTCATCCACTTCCTTCATGACTGCCTGTTCAAAAGTTAGTATTTCAATAGGGATTTGGTGGTTCATGGGGCAGAAGTTTGATTTGCGACGCAGTGTTGTGTCTCCATCCATGACGTGTTCTTCTTGGTTGTTGAAGAAGGCTTTAAGTTTCAGCTTTCTGAAAAATTCAGCCATTTCGCATTGTAGCTTGAATGTTTCAAGGGGGGGGGGGTGGTATTGGGACATATCCTAGTCCTTTGTTAAGGACATTTTCTTGTTCCTTGGTTAGGACTATGTCTGTTAGATTGATTATGAGGATGTCATGCTCGTTCCTGGTTTTGTTCCTCTCATGCTCCTGGTGTGGACCTGTCGTTCCTGGTCCGTCCAGGTCACTCCTTTTCGTCTTGTCCTTTGGTTGGTTTGGCCTCTTCCTAAAAAAGGCAGCCTTTGTGTGTAATTTTGGCCCATCGGTGGTAGCATAGGGGGTCCCATTGCTGATGGCCCTTGGAAATATAGGTTCATTCACCCATGGAAGTTGGGGTTAAATGGTTGGAAAGGAACTGATTGTGGTTGGTTGCCATAGTAAGGTGTGTGCCAGGTGTTTGGCCTTCGGCGGTTTTGGTGTCTGTTCTGTCCTCTGTTTCTCCTGGGTGTGTAGGAATCATCGCCACTCCAGTCTGAGCCATCTGTAGAGGTCCCCACACTTGAATTGTTATTGGACATGTTATCTGGAGCTTTGTAGTCCTCCGCATTGTAGGGGTGCATACGTTCCATTGAGAACCTCTTTAAGGGCCTCATGTAGGTAAATAAATATTACCGCTCCTTAAATACCGAGCCGTACCGAATCGGTATTTAAGAATCGGTAAGTTATATGTAGGTAAAAATTCGGTAACAATTACCGAATCGGTAACGTTCGGTAATCAAGAATCGGAAATCACCGATTCGGTAAATACCGAGGTGGTATTTACCGAATCGGAAAATACCGAGTTGTTATTTACCGAATCGGAAAATACCGATTCGGTATTTACCGAATCTGAAACTACCGAATCGGTATTTACCCAATCGGTAAATAATATCACATGACTTGAGGAAATAGCCAATCCTGTGCAACCACACCCCACCCAACCAGGAAGTGGCCACACCCAGGCAGGTGCACATAATTAACAGACCCTGGAGAGGCTTGGAGTGCAGAGGAGAGGCAGGGAGCCAGTGCCTGTTCGTGCAGCAAAAATAACATCATGTCCAGCCAGAGGACACAGAGAGATGGAGGGGAAAGGAGGAGGAAGCTGAAATTCAGCCCCAAGGAACTCCAGGTGCTGGTGGAGGAGGTGGTGAAGCAGCACCAGAAGCTGTTTGGGAGGCAATCCCTGCAAGTGCCTGAGGCTGAAAAGCGCAACATTTGGCTGGCCATCCAGGCGCAGGTCAATGCTGTGGGAGTGACCCACAGGGACATAGAGGTCCTCAAAAAGCGCTGGTATGACCTGAGGATTGTAACCAAGAGGAAGATGGGGGACATCCGGAAGGAGGCCAGCCAGACTGGAGGTGGAACCAACAGGGCACCTGCCCTCACCGAACTGGAGGAGCTGGTGGGGGCCACAATCGAGCAAGAGAGCGTCGTGGGTCTTGGGGATGCTGACAGCTCTTCCAGAGCCGCCACCCAACAAGGTAAGACGAATGCACAGCAATGTAGCCCCCCCTACCCCTATCCCACATCCCCCATTGTGAAAGGAGAATCCCACTCCAGTCCACATGCGTTAGTGCAGACAGGCAATGCATTCTGGGGGATGTAGTCAGGGAAACACCAACCATGAAGTTAATGGCACAGGGCAACAAGGCATGTCACACACATGAGGCACAAGGAGGCAGAGGACATTTTGGAATGTGAAATGATTTATTGTGATGCTTGCAATGCAGCCCTTCGGGGACACTGAGCCGATGTTGCATTTCTGTCCACAGATGTGACATCACGCAGGACAGGGCATGCTGCAGGAGAGAGGGCACACCGGCCACAAAGATCACCTCTGGCCAGCACAAGTTCAGCCCAGGGAGCAGGGCCACAGGCAGCCGCACCACCAACACAGGCAGCCTCGCCTCACCCAGAGCCAGCATCACCGCACCCAGAGCCAGCATCACCTCACCCAGAGCCAGCATCACCTCACCCAGAGCCAGCATCACCTCACCCAGAGCCAGCACCGCCACTCATGTTTGAGTCACCGGCCACATCACCGCCTGCAGGTGTGAGAATGAGGAGGCGTCCTGCGCCGCAGACACCTCGTCTGACGACAGCAGGGGCCCTGAACAAATCACCATGCCCCAGGATGGGAGCCATGCCACTGTGCCCTACACCTCACAGGCAGCACAGACGGGAGCAAGAGGGCGCCGCAGGTCGCGTGTCCACAGTCCACCAGCAACCATTGACAGCCATGGTGTCTTCTCGGGGCTCGAGGGCCAAATGTTAAAACAACAGCGCCTGCAAACAAAGGCAGTCATGTCAGTCCAGAGGCACATGCGGTTCATGAAATCTACATTAGTCAACATGGACAATAACATCAGCGCTATGGCAGCGGGCATTCGGGACATGTCCCAGTCAATCCAGCAGTTGTGCAGCAAATTAGATGCTGACATAGATGCACGGCGCCGGGAACAGCAGAGGAGGGACACTACCACCAGGGCACTCAACCGTCTGGCAACTGCCACTTCTCTACTCTGCCGGCGCTCTGTGTCGATGCAGGAGGGCCTGACACACTGCTGCAGCGACGTGTCTCGGGGGATGGTGCAGGTGACAAGTGCACTAGAGGTGCTATTAACTAGTCAGGCGGCGACAACTGCTGCAGGGGATGCTGCGGAGAGCATCGACACCAGCAGCAGGAGCAGCATCACACCCCCTGTTCCAGAAGGACGCAGGAGCAGCAGGCGGCTTGGGGTTGGCTCTAGTGAGGATGCTCAAGCCGTGCCATCCAACACTGCAGCGCGTATGCGCAAACATTGATGCAGCCCTGCGTGGCCACTTCCCAATGGGTGACGTAACCCTGGACTTACTCCTTGTATATATGCTATGTTGCCAGATTGGCTTGATCTTGTGTTCATGGCGTAGTGCTGCATTAAAACTACGTCATTACATACCACAACTGGCTGTGTCCCCTTACTTACTCAGAAATAGTTGCATGTGATCTCTGCCCGTCTCTCTCTCCCATCTATTGCAGTTGGCACTCTAGCTGCGTTGCCCTCTGGCTGGCCTGACTCATCCTCGTTGTCCTCAAAATGTGTTAGTTCCACATCTGTACCTTTCTTCGTGGCAAGGTTGTGCAGCATTGCACAAGTGGCAATGATCTTGCAGCAGTTGATGGGTGTGTACTGGCGTGCGCCTCCGCTCTTGTGGAGGCAGCGGAACCTGCTTTTCAGTAGTCCAAACGTGCGCTCCACCACGTTGCGTGTAGATTTGTGTGCCACGTTATATCGTCTCTCACTCTGGGTTGATGGGTGTAGGTAGGGAGTGAGGATGAATGACCGGCAGGCATATGCACTGTCGCCTAGGTGAGTAAAAGGGAAACATCAGTCACATGCCTCTATACACTATGATTTGCAGGTTTCAAGGGGCGTCACTGTTACTTACCTAGCAGGTATCCCTCTCCAAATTCTCCGGCACTCAGTCGTGTGTAGATCCCACTGTTCTGGAAGATGTAAGAGTCGTGGGTGCTCCCAGGAAACTTCGCGACAATATCAGTGATGATGTTCCCTGCATCACAGATCACCTGCACATTGATGGAGTGGGTGGACTTTCTGTTCCTGTAGATGTGCTCTGTGTCAGCTGGTGGGCAGATTGGGATGTGTGTGCCATCAATACAGCCAATGACATGGGGGAACTGTGCCATGTGATAAAAGTCAGTTTTAGTTTTCTGCAGTTCAGCCTGTGTGTTTGGGAAGCTGATGTAGTGGTGCATTCTCTGCATCATGGCATCCAGGAACTTCCTGAAGAAACGGGACAGGCAACTCTGGGATACACCACCCACCGCAGCTATCACCACCTGATAACTGCCGGATGCCAGTAGATGTAGGCTGCTGAGCACCTGCACATGTGGTGGTATGGCATGCGCCCTTCTAGTTGGCTGGTCCAGGAGTGGGTGCAGGTCCCTTATCAGGTCCATGATGGTTTGGGGGTGTAGCCTGTACCTTTCATGTATCTCTGCATCAGTCAGTTGGAAGAGTGTGATGCGCTGTCTGTAGATTTGCTCCTCCCGTCTCCATATCCTCAGACCTGCTGCCTGTAGACGTAGGCAATGACATACAGAGCGGCCATGTTGTCCACGCTGTTGCATTTTGGGATTGCTTATATGCACTGTTGATGGTTACCACCTGCTTTCAATCCGTGTTAATTACCGACTCTTAATTACCGATTTTCATAGATTTCTTAATTACCGATAGTTCCTACATGTCATTTTCCGTTTTACCACTTCATATTTACCACTTCATATTTACCGGATCGGTAAATATGTGTTCGGTAAATATGAATCGGTATTTTTGGATTCGGTAATTATGATTCGGTATTTACCGCTTCATATTTACCGAAAAGTTGTTTTTGGACTCCTACATCTCACTTGTCTAAATACCGGTCGGTAACGGCATATTTACCGGAAATCGGCCGTTACCGACCGGTATTTGGCGACCTACATGAGGCCCTACATCTTTCCCATGTTTCTGTATCTTGTTTTGTGTGATATACGCTCTTGTCTCGTTCATTTCCCAGTTGATCTCCTCGAGTCTTTTTTTGTATACAGTGATGTGTACCATATTTTTTAATTTTGCTTCACTCATTTGGATTTTAATGGTGAGTTCTTCCGTTAGTCGTGTGGCTGTCTTTATTATGTGTACTAGGTAGTCTCTAGTGCACTTCGATGAGATCGCCGACCAGTCCCTTCAAAAGACTATGTCTTGGAGGAAGATGCAAGGAGCATTGTTAACCCAAAGCCCTTTGGGTGCCGCATTGGCGGAGAGATGCTCCGTCATTATTATGCCATGGATGGCAGTCCTTACTTGTTCTTTTTTGATTTCAGAGAGCTCATCCCAGTGACTTGTTTGTGCTAGGGTCTGAGTCAGGTCCTTATCTTGTAGTAAGGGAAGAGAGAGAATTGCATTTATTTCTCTTGTCGAGTAGCTGAGACCTACATTTTTGGCAATTTTTCACTCCTGATTTAGGGACGTGTGTAGGTTAAGCGTATTGCTAAGAGTTACTCCCACAGCTGTGCGCTGCTGAGGCTATATCAAATCAAAAGGGGGGAAAAAGAAGGAACTGTGATCCATTCAGCTTCCTTACTCGTAATCAAATATCAAATGGGAATGGATCACTTGACCTGAGTAACCAGGGTTTGCAAAGTTTGTGTAGTTTGCCGATATAAAACCCTCATTCACGTACAGAGGTCGGAAAGGTGGTATATCTTGATTCTCCGCCCTGCTTTAGAAACGTGACAGCATCATCATTGGGTTAGTATTGTATGCTTCCTCCATCCGGAGAGGTAAACCACTGGTTATTTCAGTAGTGATCAAAGAAAGGTGGGGGTGTTGTAGTGAAGTGAATATCAAAAGGTGGTGTTAAAATCTCATATACCCAGATTTATATATTTAATCAATCTGGGTTTGAGCTGTTTAAAAAAACTGTGTCGTGCGTAGGAAGACTTGTTATTGGCCTAACGCACTGAGAGTGTCCATAAAAAAGGTCGACATGTTTCAGCCCTTATGGTTGCCCGTGTGGGTCAAGTGGGCTTTCTTCAGGACCTAAAAAAGAAGAAGATGGTGGAGGCCGTATCTTGTTATGGTCTCCTGGAATCTGGGTGTATTGACCTGATTCTCACATGGTCAGATAGTACCTGTTCAGATAAAGGAGGAAATAAAAGCAAATAAACAAAACAAAAATGGGAATGTCATGTTGCGAATTCTTCAAAGGTGTGCTGTCTTTTCTCAGTAAAAATTATAGATAATAAAAGTGGCTCTGGTTGTCCTCGGTCCTCCTGATCCTCACCAGCCTAGTTCTGATACCCAAGTTCCTTGTCCTCCTGTTCCGCTTGGTACTTCAGGTCCTGGTCACCTTGGTTGTTACCCCTCTGGTCATACTAGCTTCGTACCTAGTTCTGCTTATTCTGATCCTTCTAGTCAACTTAATGATTCACCATTTTGACCCTGGTCTCAATGGCTTTAGTCCACCTTCTCCTGCCATGAATAGTTTTCTTGGTCCTCCTGCAATTTTTTATGGCACTCTTGGATTTTGTGGTCATTTATATCCCTCCTTAATATTCGAATCTAAGTTTTCCATGTCCTGCTATCCCTGGACCTTTCGGGTTGTGGTCTTCTTGGTTCTGGATCATTCGATTCTGCCCCCCTTTTCCTCCTTTATTTAATCTATATGTCTTTGCCCTCCCGTTTCTGGTCCTTCTCTACATTGATCTCATGATATTGGCCATCTTTGGTCTGTCTACCTGAGTGTTCTATGCCTGTCCTTGGGTAGCCTCATCCCTCTAGTCCTGGCTGATGAACTTAGTCACCCCTATCCCCTTCTAGTCATTATGCTCCAGGGCCTTCTGTTGCCTCTACCCCTGACACTTTGGTTTCTTTAAACGCTTGGCCACTGGGTTCAGATGCCCCTGTTCCACATCCACTTAGCCCTCCTGATCCTCCTAACCCTGGCACCTGTACCCCTAGTCCTGTTTTTGCTTATCCTGTACCTCATCATCTATTAGTTCTTGGATCCTCTGGAATTGGCAATACTGATTCTCTTGCTCTGGTCCTCTTGGCTCTGTTCATCGTAGCCCTCCTGGTGGTCCACCTCCAGCCCTGTATTTTGCTACTTGTTATCATCTTCTTTCGTCCTTCCCAGCCTGCCTCCACAATGAATTTAGTCAGGTACATTCTCCAAGCCTGTCACTGAGATTTTCTTTTTTGGGCTTTTGGATTTCTTTTCCTGAGAATACATTGCCAAGGGCAGAAATTAGGGCTTGGCAGAGACAGGAATTTTCCTCTTAAAACATTAAGCACATAGCACATTGAAAATCGAAACTACCATCCCGAAAATACATTGTTCATGTGACTGAATTGTCAGTGTCTCTGAAGGGGCCACTCATGACATGGGACCAATACCGTCTATGCCTGAAACCGACTCTGCTGGGAGAATTGCGTGAAAACATTCCTGAGTTTATTCAAGGGCAGCTGAGTGAACTCCTCCTGTGAATCACCCAGGTGCATTACCTACTGTCTTCTGCTTTCACTTCCTCATTTCACAGAAGCCCCTTTAGTGTGTGTTACAAGCTTCACAATGCACTTTACTCACAGGCACCTATTGCCTCCTGTACATGTCCCTCCCTCCGGGGTTCAAATGCCACCTAGTTCTCTGCATTCCCTGTTTGCTGCTGCCAGTCGACCGCTGCTGTGTTGTAAAGTGTGAAATTCCAAGTGAACATAATCCTCTTAGTAAAGCCTCCGGCTAGCACAAAGTCTTGCATTAGAAGCGAAAAAAACATCAGCCTTTTAAAATCATCAAAAGAAGGATCATGAACTTAAAAAAAAAAGAAAATTCTCATGAGAGAATGAAACATTTATGTAACATTCTTTAAAGCCATACTCATTATTCTTTGCAGACAGCCAAATACTTCTAAACTGCAGCACAAAATATTTGTGTACCATATCCTGAGGCTCTTGAAACTGAAGTTTGATTCCTGCATTTTTTATTTGAATATTAAAATAACATAAAAGTGTCTAATCAAAATTAGTTTTGTTTTTTCTTCATACTTGAACCACTTAGTTTAATTCATGCACCTACATTTGTGCAAATTACTGCGCATTTGATTCACCAATTACTTTCAAATGCTTCATATATGCTGCATCCCAATTATATGATGGCCACCACCCCACCTTGCCTAAAGTTTGTTTTTTCTTCATGACCTTGATGAAGCGGAAATCGCATTTAATTTGTAGGGGTGCATTATAATCATGTGTAGAATGCATCCACATATAATCATGCAATTATTGTTAACATGAGTTAATAGAATTGTGAAACGTATTAACACAATTATGTGACGTGCTAGCAGAAAACTTTAACATGTGAAATGCATGAAGTGAACTGACATTATTCACTTATTAAATGTGCCTGACAATCGACATTATTTCTAAGTAGTAGTCAAATGTATTAATTGAAATGCTAATAATGGTAACTCAAATTGTATTGTTGAAAGAAACACGTCTTGCGTTAGCTGAAGTCCTAGGCCTGAAATGCAAGTCCCTGGAAACTCTCAATTTAAAATTGATAGTTGAATTTCATGTGCATTGCAAATTCTGTTCTCTCTCGTGTTTTTATTGCAGGTGGAGAATACATTCTTTAGGAAAATTATTGTCTTTATTTTGGTAAGTTATTCAAGGAAAGAAGAAGTTACAATGGTGTCTTGAGTCTATAAAGGAAGGTCATTGTGCTTCACACAGGAGCAGGTCTGGGAACCAAGGACAAATTGTTGCAAGGAAGGTACACCATCAACATAGTGGAAACATACCTTCAGGACTGGACCCAGGGTGGATGGCATGATCCGTACTGCACCATGGGAGTGCTATCTGTAAATAACTGGTTGTTGGAAATAGGGATAGTGTGCCATTCCTTTCTTGCCTTCAGAGAGAGAGCATCTTAGAAAGAGCTCTGTCTTTTGTAACTTCATGCTACTTGACCCATTGATCATGAAGAGACTTCTTATGGAGGCTCTACATGCTGACGCCTTTTACCCTTCTTCCTGAAGAGGCTCAGTTAAGGATGCCACTTTAGTGATAAAGTAGGGATCGATTTATGCTTTTCACTCACCAATCCTTGATGCAGGGAAACTTGGACTCATGCATTCTGATTTTCTGTATTCTTCTTTGAATTAATTGCGTTGTTTATGCTGCATCGTGTAAACTGGATGCGCAGATTTAGCTTCATGCTGATTCCTATGTATTTTTTTACCCGCATGTTGAGGTGTCTCTGTTCAGTTATTCTTGGCTTTGCAATAAATCCACTAACCTTAAGTAGTTGTCCTTGGGTTTTCTGTATCCAAAATAATTATTGGCTAGTTGATTTTTTTCCTAATGACTTTTCTCCCCACTACACTTTCATGCTGCTAAAAAGTTCCATCGGAGTGTGACTCTAGAATGGCCTAGAACTTATGGGCCAGGCCTATTCAGCCTGATGAATAAAGACCTTCTTCACGTTAATAATTGGGCATCCGGTCAAATTGGAAATCATCTAATTTTTAGCCTCTGGCCAGCTAAACAGCAGCGATTATGTATTTCTTTGCCAGCCTCTGGGTAAATAGCGGAGATTTTGTAATTGTAATTGTCTATTGTAAAGTTAGTTAAAACCTTCACAAAAATATATCTCAGTAATACAAATTCAAAAACAAACAGTTTAAAACAGGGTTTAAAAATGCCTCTTAGGGACATAAAACTGCGCCATCGAGCCCCCAAGGTAATTAGTTAGGTCCTAAAGAGAATAACGTGCATCTCCTTGGTACAAGTCAAGACAAACAGATTGAGAGTTTGTGTAGGAAATGGTTGTAAGCACATTGAGGTTTACCTCTAGGCTCTTGTGGGGGGTTAGTTAAAAACCGTGAGGACCTAGAGTACAAGGCAGGCTGTCAATTTTAGTCAAAATTTTTGCCGCAAAGGAAAGTGGTGATGGAGTCAGGTACTTTGCTGCAAGCAATCAGTCAGTAAAAGTTTGCATCAAAGAATCTGAGATTATGTATTTCTTGGCTGGCGGGCAGGTAATTAGCCACTTCCAAAACATATAGAACTGACAAAGCTAATAACTTTAATGTCCAAGGATTATTTGCTTTTCCGATAAAAAGTGAACCTTAGACTATATTTTAGTGAATGCTGTCTGAATGCCCATACCATGCCCAATGCTACTTCATACATGCCAATATACCCGATTCAGGTGTGAGACTCAAGATTACTTAAGACAAAAATGGCTTTATATTGGCTGTCGCCCTCCTGAAAGTGCCTCTAAAATGCTGGTATGTACGCCACATTCATATTTAACAAGTAAAGAAATATTATTTTCTCCATATGCCCCAGCTTACTGGTGAACTTTTTTGAACCTACTTATCACTGATGAATGCAGGCAATGTGGCTAATAAAACTGAAATTCCTTTGGTGAATTATTTCTTCTGTTTTATATTGTTAACAGGGGATATTTTTGATATTTGATATTTATGGGGTATTTATAGAGCGCGACGTTCGCTCCGAAGGGAGCATCTTGGCGCTAGTGAATGAGAGAAAGCTGGTCCAGGAGGGGTTTAGATAGGAGGAAGTTAGATGGAAGCCTTAGAGTGTTCATCCGGGAGTTTGAAAATCCAAGTTTTCAGGAGCTTTCTGAAGGGTTTTTCCTGGGTTTGATGTCTGAGGGTTTTGGGTAGTTTGTTCCAAGCTTTGGTAGCAAGGAAGCTGAGGGTTTTTGCGCCTTTCGTTTTCAGGTTGTATTTAGGAAGAATGATAAGATTGTCATTGCTTGAACGAAGGTGACGGCTGGGCAAATAGTGGGGAAAACGTCTTGTGAGGTATTTGGGGCCTGTTTTATTGTATGCACGAAAAGCCAAGATCAGGATTTTGAAAAGAATCCTTTTGTGGAGGGGGAGCCAATGAAGCGAACGGAGAGCTGCAGAAATAGAGGACCTGCGGGGGAGACCTAGGACTAGACGGGCGGCTGTGTGAAGTACGCTCTGCAGTTTAAGGATGGTGCTCTTCTTAGCTCCTGCGAGCAAGCCGTTGCAGTAATCCAGTCGCGAGATTATGAGTGCGACTGTCACCGTCTTTCTGGCATCGATGGGGAGAAGAGCGAAAAATTTCCTCAGGGATCTAATAGTTCCAAAGCATTTGCCAGCGACGGTTCTGGCATGCTGATCGAAGGAAAGTTCGGAGTCAAAGATTACACCGAGATTCCTAGCTGACGACACTGTCTGGGGGGGAGCAGCAGAGTCGTCAGGCCACCAAAGTGCTGGACAGAAGGTATTATTGGTGCCGATCGGGAGGATCTCCGTTTTACTTGAATTACATTTCAAGTGGTTATTTGTCATCCAGGAGAATACTTCGGTCAAGCAGAGTTTCAGGTTGAGTTCAGCTTTGGTAGATAGCTTGTCCAGGGGTACAATGAGTTGTGTATCATCGGCATACGAGGTGACAGGTATGCCGAATGATTCTATCAGATTAAGGAGAGGAATGAGATATATATTAAAGAGTAGAGGGCTTAGGATAGATCCCTGTGGGACACCTGAAAGGACGAGTTTGTCTTTGGAGTGGAAAGGACCAAGAGTGATGGATTGGGAACGGTCGGACAGGAAAGACGTAATCCAGGAAAGGGCGGAGTCGGAGATACCAATGTCCCTGAGTCTACCGATGAGGATGGTGTGGGAGACGGTGTCAAACGCCGCAGTGAGGTCGAGTAGGATTAGAATGGAATTTTTCCTCTGGTCTTGTAGAGTTTTTATGGTGTCCGAGAGTTCGATGAGGGCAGTTTCTGTCGAGTGTTTCGAGCGGAAACCTGATTGTTGAGGGTGAAGAAGGTTGTGATCATCCAGATAGCGTTTTAGCTCGCAGTGTACCAGGTGTTCCGTAATTTTTCCCAAAGCCGGGAGCAACGAAATAGGGCGGAGATTGGTAAGTTCCGTGGGGGGTTTGTTGGCCTTCTTCATAAGGGGCTTAACAATGCCCTTTTTCCAGTGGCTGGGTACAGTCCCTGACCTGAGCGAGGAGTTGATCAAGTGGTTAATGATAGGGTTAACCTCATCAATTAATTGGTGAAGAATCTTGGGGGGGCAGGGGTCTGAGGGGGCGCCAGATCTGCAGGCCAGGATCGCTTTTTTCGACTGTTCCAGAGTGATAGATGGAAAGCAACTGAGCGTGCAGTCTGGGGGGGCCAATGAAGGGGGCGCTGTAGAGATGGTGGGGGGAGGGAAAGTGCTTTGGATAGAGGTAATTTTTTCCTCGAAGTAGTCAGAGATTTGATCACAGAGCTTCTGGGAAGGGGGGATTTCAGGCTGGAGTGCTTTAGGATGCGTAAATGATTTGACAATCGTGAACAGGGCCTTCTGTTTTTGGCCTGCATTGTTTATAGCATTGACGTAATAGCTTTTTTTAGCAAGCTTGATTTTTGAAAGGTAGTTTTTCCTAATCGCGATGTAGGAGGTGCGGTTAGTGACTTCATAGGTCGTCCGCCATTTTCTTTCTGCCTTTTTGCATAGCAGATGCGCATTTGTAAGATCTGGAGTGAACCAGGGGGCATTGATTTTGGTTTTGCCTCGGGAGGTGCGGGGGCGCGAGGGCGGGATTCTGGATTTGATTTCTTGGGTGATCCAGTTGTGAAAAAGATCAACGTCAGTCTCGACGTTGCCGGAAAGGATGGGGGCTTGAGTTTGCATTGTAGGATTGAGGGTGATGTTGTCCTGGATCTTTTTCCAATTAATGTAATTGTCGAGGTTTGAAACAGTTTTGTTGCGCCTGGATAAGTTTTCTCTTGGAATGTGAAATGGGATCAGGAAGTGGTCAGACCAGATCTGAGGTAAGGGGGGTAGGGTGATCAGAAGGGGGGAATTTGTGCAGACACCATCGAGGGTATGACCAAGGGAATGGGTGGGTGAGGAAACGAGTTGCCTAAAGTTGAACATCTCGAGAGTTTGTGTGAAGTTAATGGTATGAGTGTCTGTTTTCGATTCTAAATGGAGGTTAAAGTCGCCGAGGAGGGTGAAGAAAGGGTATCTAAGTGAGAGTAGGCCTAAAGAGTCGTACAGTGAGTCAAGAAACTCAGATGCGTTCCCAGGTGGGATGATACACATATGACTTTAATTCTATCAGTCCAAATCTCAATATTATCAAAATTAAATAATAGTTGTAATTTTATGGTGTTAGAGTAGGTTGACTTGCTTTTGAATATTTTGTTTATTCTAATCCTCATTTTTGGACAAAAATAAACTATACAACAAAATGTGTTCAAAGTAAAGCAAGGAGAACTTTAAAAACATAACTGAATGTGCAGGAGATTTGTGCCTGAAAATAATGAGTGCCCGTGGATGAAAAAGTATAATTCAGTTTATGGAGAATGAACGCATCCCTCCTCTGGAAGATTACCACCCGACTTGAGGAGACTGTCAAGTAGTGTTTGGTGGCTTTAATGCAACCCCCAGGTCGGTATTGTTTGACCTGTTTAGTTCGCCATGGGTATTCATGCCTACTGCACTCTTTATGACATTGTCCCGCTCAAATATTTCAAATGACAGAGGCTACAATTGTGCAGGTCCTGTACAACATGGTGAACTGCTTATTTTTGCCATGGATCCATCATTCTGAAAGAATAAGTTCATGTTCCTCTTCTGAAGGAAGAAAAACAACCTCATAAGACACTTCTGTCATAATTACCTATCGCCCCATTGTTGCCTGTCAGGGCTAAACTGCTTTAAAAGGAGATGAATGGATAGCTACGAGTCCAGTTCAGTCAATTTAGTGTTCAATGCAGCACAAGCAAGGTTTCAGGCACAGCATGAAATGGAAAGGAAAGGAGGCAAGTGTTGGACTGGGTTGTTGGGCACTCTATCAATGCCAGGTGTGCCAGCTCGAAAAGGGCAGTGTGGAGGCCATTGGTTTTAACACTGCCAGTCCATGGTACCCAAAAAACTGACCTACACCCTGGCCTTTAAAGCCAGCTCAACTGGCAGTGTCAGAGTGGCCAACAGATAAGTCCAACACTGACAGTGACTCTGTGATGCAAACTTCAACTGATTCTAGGTCAAGGAGGTGCGTCCACTCTGATTCTCTTTAACCTCTCTGCGACCTTTGACACTGGGTGTCATAACGCACTGATGGTGAGTTCCCTGGAGGCCGGAGTCAGAGGGATGGTTTTGGAATGTATTTGCTCCTTTCTAATAGGTAAACAGCCAAACAGATTTTATGCCTCCCTGTAGGCCAATGGTCAAGCAATTGAGCCCAATATGAATGAATCTTCATATTTCTTCCCTTGCTCCCCTTATTAGCTTGCTTCATTTGTCATGCATCTGTTGTGCTGACGATATTCAGCTGATTCTCAGGCTTGAAGATAAACTAATGGGATCTGCCTTAATTTCCACTTGGGCCTCTGGGCAGTTGCTAATGGCATTTCCAGAACTACTTGAAATACAATTCAGTTGAAACAAAGATCATGGTTTTGGGAGGCCTGCCCTCAATCTGTTCTTTGGGTTGCTGGTCTGATATGTTGGTCAATGTGCCCCCTATTAGTACATTAAAATATTTGGGAGTGGCATTCGATGATGAACTGCAGAGGAGGCGCTAAGTCTCAACCATCTGTTTATTTTCACCTCAAGGTTACAAGGGAAACCCAACTCTTCTTAAGATTTCCTGAACCTCCAAGCTGCAGAAAGAATTGATTATGTCACTGCTCTTTATCTTGAACTTCCTTCATGCAATACATCTCATAGACTATTAGAGGAGGATGCAACAGCTAGCCTGCTACTCCTCTACTGCGGGTCATTCACAAGACTTGTACTAGCTCCCAGGCCACAAGCGTGCCTCATTTAAAGCCTTTGTATCTGCTCTAAAGAGCTCCATGACAGAGGTCTTCACTTCATTCTGCAAATGCTCTCTTGGTAGCACCACCTAAGAGCTCGCTTTTCAGCAGTAGTCCTACTCAAGGCACCCAGTATCATCAAGCCTTCTCAAAGTGACTGGAGCATCTCCTCGTCTTTCTGGTGGTGAAGCTGATGCTGAAGCGAAGGTGATTATCAAATAACCTAGAATTCAAGAGAAAGCTAAAAAGTTGGCTTTTCAATCTTCGAGTTGAGCTGTTGCATTGATTTTAGTGCATATATTATTTCGGGGCTATGATGCCTTCTGGTAATCGTTTGATTTAAGAATACCAAATAATTAACATAAATATCAGTTTCTCTAATGCTTAATATACTCTTTGAGAGACAAGCTTGGTATGCCAAATTATATAATGTAGATAGAAATAAAGGTAAAAAACATGAGTGAACAAGTCTCCTTCATATCACTGAGCTTAGTGCACAAATATTGGATCCGTAAGGGGCAAACATAAATGCAGAGTTTAAAAAAAACATTGTCATTACACACCAGCCTTTCAGCTGGTTAGGGCTTTCACCACGCAAAATCCGGAAAAATGTTTTGTATGTCGAAATGCATTTTTTTTAATGTACTCATTTACTAATCCAAAATAAAAATGTATTTTAGCAGTATTCCAGCTCAATAAAGGGATCAGGGCTGTCCAACTTGCTTCACACCATCAAAATTAAATTACAGCTCTATGGTTACATATCCTTCACACTGAGAACCGGTATGTTCCAACAATACCCTCAAAGACTACAAAGAGCAACAGGCAACAAAGAGCAACAGGGACAAGCAGATGGGAGGGACCAACATTATACTAAAGGTTATCCCCAACTCCCCCTGAGTGTTTCCTATACATCATTGTCTCAAAGGATGTGCCAACACTTTTAAAAGAGGGTTGCAAATACAGGTTGGCATGTGAGGTGATACATGTGAAGAGAACAGCCTGGCTTGGAGTCCACCCAAAAGAAACCCCAGATGACTGCTTAATTGTCAATTTTAGAAGACCACAAATCGCTGCACGTTTATTTAATCGCTTAGCACACAGACTTTCTGGGCAAAGTAAGATCAAAGTTCTCCCCTTAGGATACTTTTATAGTCCTCTTAGGCATAGTAGAATGAAAAACTTGGCTCCAGTTTTTTTTTCTGGGAGCAGTATTAGAACAAGAGAAAATCAGCAGAGACGTCAGCTGGTATTGCTATGTGAGCCCGATGCACCACTTACAAAAACTCCATTATTGCAGTTAGACGATCAGGATTGACAGAAACAGATTGTGCTTTCAGATAGGGGGACTGAAGGTCTAAGGTCTTTGGAACTCTACAGATTAATAAAGAGCTATCAAGGTGGGGCGGCACCTTTAGATTCCCCAAATCAACACTTGATAATCAATTGTTGGAATGTGTCAGGGATAAGAACGAAATTAAAAAACTCACATTGCCTAATGCTTGTAACATCTGCTCAGATAACATGTTTACAGGAGACTTGGAGCATGAAGGATGTTGGTATAGATGGTTTTTATTCAACAATAACTTCTGCTTCTCCTTCGGTAAATGGGCATGCAAAAGGAGGTTTGGCAACATTTATTTCTAATCAATTCTCTATCTTTGTGAGGAAAACTCTGACCACTTCCCCTTATTATCAGGTGATCTGCCTTTCTATCGAAAAAAGGTATGAGGTCATTTTAATAAATATTTACAATAACATTTTTAGCAACTCACGTGACAGAATTATTATTGATTTGGGAAATAATTAGTATGGATACAAACGAGATTTTCCTTTGGGTAGAAGATTTTAAAGAGGGTAAATGTCAAGCTAAAGGTCTTTCTGTATGTGGTCTTCTGGATTGTTTTGGGGCTGAATAACCCCATTTTGTACATTATTCCTATTTGGATGCCATAAATGAAATTATAAATAAATTGATTCTTGAAATATAGATCAGGAATTAGATGGAAATACTCCAGGCTTACCAACATTTATGCCCATCATTGATCATATTTTGGTGTCAGTTAAGGATTTACATTTGATTAATTATTTAAAAGTAATAGGCACTTGCTAAGTGACCATGCTGTATTAACTTCCTTGTTGAACATTGTCCTCCACAAAGATAGAGTACAAATGGATTTGTGCCTTTAATGAATATATCAGTGAAAATAGGTTCTCCTTAAAATGGGCGGGGGCTAACCAGCCCAAAATACTTGAGGCTATTATCACAGAGCAATGGAACTCTTTTGTTACTTGCAGGGAATGTGGTGTGGCCCAAAATAGGCTGGTTGATACATTTTGCCATATAACAGTAGCAATCTCATCAAATTTACATAGACCATTTAAAAGTGGGGTAAATAGAAGATTTAAACAAGGCTGGTTTGAATATTGTTGTACCCAAACTAATCAGAACTTTCAAAGGGCTACACAAGAATCACCTAGAGATGGGCTGACAATAAATAAATTAAGGAAGGATTATAGGACCGCATTAGACCGAAGAAAAAAGGAATTATAGGAGCAGGCATGGGAAGATTTAGAACAGGCAGCTAAAACGGGAAACAATACTGTCTGCTGAAAAACTATAAATTCCCCCTTTCTTACAGAATGCACTACCCCTACTATCGACTCGTCGGTTTCACCTGATACCTGGATTATGCATTTTGGAAGTATTTTTAATCCAGACGATTTCATAATTGGTGAGCCGGTGTGTTGCCCAAACATCATCACGTCTGGGCCTTTGGAAGGAGTAACTTTGGAGGAGGTTAGTAAAGCCTTCCAAGTGAGTGCCCAGGGAAAATCACCGGGTCCTTATAGGGTCCCTGTGGATATTTGTAATACCCATCCTGCCTTATGGGTCCCAATTTTGACCCATATATTTAATACAGTAGCTCACGGCTATTTCCGGCAATCATGGAGCTAAAGCATGATTATCTCTATATTCAAAAAAGGGGATAGTAGCAACACTAGGGCCCTTATGTAGGTGGGCTTGCATTTACCACTTCATAAATACCGAATCATACCGATTCGGTATTTATGAAGTGGTAAATGCAATGTAGGTAATGAGTCGGTAAATATTACCGATTCGGAAAAATTCGGTAATTACCGAATCGGTATTTACCGATTCGGTAATGAGGCATACCTTCCCATTGATGGGAAGGTATGCCTCATTACCGAATCGGTAAATACCGATTCGGTAATGGGGGAGCACATGCAAGGGTGGCAGGGTGTCACATTGACACCCTGTTGCACCCCTGATTCGGCCATGTGTGCACATGTGGCGCACATACATGCCCTAAGGGCATGTATGTCTGCCACATTGCACACTTAAACGTGCACAAAAATGCTTTTTGTCACCTATTCGTCATTTACCACCAACCTTTAGTTGGTGGTAAATAACGAATCCCCACACCCACCACACACTCCCCCTACATCTCATTTCATGATTCGGTATTTACCGAATCGGTAAATTTACCGAATCGGTAATATTACCGATTCGGTAAATACCGAATCATGAAATTCTCCCCCTACATCTCAAAAGCCAAAATACCGGTCGGTAACGGTATAATTACCGAAAATCGTCCGTTACCGACCGGTATTTGGCTTCCTACATGAGGCCCTTGGTGTTATTGTCCTATATCTCTCCTGGATTCCACCATGAAATCCATGGGTAGGGTGATCTTGGTGAGACTGGAAGCCTGGCCTACGGAAAAGAATATAAGAACAGACTCTCATATGGTTTCAGTAAGCAAATAGGGACTGCAGAACAGTGAATTAATTCACACCTTATTGTTAGTAAGTACACCAAGGCCAAGAAAGGTCATGTTTATTTATGTTTTGCCCAATTGTCTAGCCCATCAACCTGGTGAATCATGCCAAGCTATGGCAAGTGGTTATAGACATGGGCGAACCAATTCCTATTCTTAATTTCATTGTATATAAATGGGGTGGACAACTTTCTGCAAAACCCAAATGCAGTCGCCCCTAAGGTGGGCCCCTGGATCACCGCAATTCTACTTTACGCATATGATGCAGTATTGATATTCCTGATGGCAATTGGCTTTTAGCGCCTCTTAACACATTTTATGATCTTCATGGAGAGTAGAGATCTAAAATTTTATGTAGCTTAGACCTTTACCATGGTATGTGGGAAAAGACAAAAAGGAGATTCAGCTATTAAGGAGAGGGCCAAAAGCTCAAAGAGGTGAACACTTTTATTTATTTGAGGATTGTTTTTTTCCCCAAAAGGTGATTAATCCCCTTACCTGCAAGCAGCCAAATTAAAATTCGAAAGGGCTATTTTGGCAATATCCAGCTTTACTAAAAAAAAGTTGTAAATAAACTTTTGAGAGAGATCACTAAACTTTATAGATCTAAATCTCTCCTAGTGGCTCTTTATGGTTCCACAGTATGGGGTGGAGAAAAGACTAAACTTTTATAGCTGCAAGAAAGTAATTATTTATGTAGGCTTTTGGCGGTGCCTTAATCAAGTAGAACTGGGCTAGAGTTTATGGAGGATACCATTGACCTTAATACATTAACAACATGGTATAGTATTTGGGCTAAATTGGGTGTAAAGTTTACAAGGGAAATCACAAAGGATTGCATGGGGTTTAGATAACTCTGGAAAAATACCTTGGCTTCAGTACATAAGATCTTTGTTACTAGAGCTGGGTATCCATTTTAGCCTCCTAGAACCCCACAGTATTTTGCAATTAAATAAAAGAGAAATTAAATTATTTGTGTTGTGAAAAAGAGCAACTCTGAGGGTATCACAAGAGAAAAATAAATCTACAGTGCCTAGATACTGTGTGGATATAAATCAAGGGGTGATACAGGGTTATTTGATTGGGCGAAGAACGCCTATGATAGAGCTTTTTAACGAGACTCCGTCTCAAGATGATGCATCATTTAGTTGTTTTCCCCAAGTCCCTTGCATGGCACCAGAATTTACCTAGGTGCCCGTGTAATGGACAGGCAAGACAGACAACTGCGCATTTTTATTGTTTTGCACATTTTATACTGATATTAGGTAATTGACATTGCACCCCGTCTTTCAATCTCAAGGTGTTATTGTCTATCACGAGGAGGCACTTAGCTTTTTAAAAAAACCTCTCAAACGTACATAAATGTGTCATTCTTTATTATATTAAAAAGGCCTTTCCCGAAACAATATTCCTTAACCTACTTGGATGATTTGCGTATTGAGGAAACCCATGATGATCTTTGAGAACTTTCCACATTATATTTTACCACCAAGAAATACAGGTTGTAATCAAATGGGATCCTTGGACATTTTTGTGAAAGGGAGATGGACATATGAGTTGATTCTTTCTGACTTGTTGCTTTGCCAATCTATATCCCCTGATTTGTTCTTGAATGTGTAAATAAGTTTGCTTTTAGACAAACAATGTGTATATTATATTTGTATTGAATGTTTTAAATTATGAAATTATGATCATTTAATTGTTGCTCTTTTATGGATTTGTTTAAAAAACAGAATAACGAATTGAAAAAAAAATTGAAGGAATTAATAAGACCAAAACAGACTTGATTCTGTTATGTGCGCCTGAATTTGAATAAAGTGTCAATCAAACTAGCTTGTCTTGAATTGGCAGGGAAAAGGAATTCCCTTTTTCGTTATGATGCAAATTGGGCAGGCCATCACAAACGTGGTAGAAAAGGTATGTTTTTACAAAAATAACTTTTTAGTTCGAGCCTATAGTGGTAGTGCGCATGCGCTGCTCGCTTTGTGAGGCGTGCAGTAATGGAGTATGGAGTGGAAGCTCCGCCCACTCTCAGCCAGTGTTTTTAATTGGCTTGTGTCATTGTATTTTGTAAATGCTGCCGTCTGATTGATTATGAGGCTTGTTAGTCCCTACTTAATATGGCCATGTCATCATTTGTACCCTCCCATGGCTACTGGCCCCTTTACTTTGAGTGTTACACAGTACGGTATGTGTTATTTAGACTGTGAGCACTACTTTGTCCGTGCCTTCTCGCCCCCTTCTACCCCTCTCCCTGCCCGCACCCCCGTTGTCCGTGCCCCCCCCGTTGTCCATCATGCAATGCAATAGGTCTCGTAAAAATGCAAGTCCTATTGCATTTCAAATGCTTGTTCTTGCCCACCTGTGGCCCGATGATATGGTGAGTTTGTGCCTGACATAAACATGGCAGCTTCTTTTAGACTTCGCGACTATCGAAGAGAAACAAGTCTAGTATCCTTGGAGCCTGGAGGAGTTTTGAAGACGTATACTAAGTTCATTTATAGTTTGCTAAAGCTGAACAGAAGTTCATTGGTAAGTTAAAAGAATCGATTTTAAATCGATTGGGGGCTTGTAGAGATGACACTACCTTTTTGTTTCTGCGCGTCCCAACTTGACGTGGCAGAAGTCGATTGGCTGCATTCTGGTTGCTTTAGGTGAAGTGGTTGACAGTTGAGGTCGTGGCCAGGTCATATACACGTTCTCAGAAAGATGGAAGACAGCTGAAGCGGGGTGGCCCGAGGGGCTTATGGAGCACCTAGTGCTGGCGGCAGCTTCAACCTCGAGAGGTTCCTGGGGCAGCCACAGACCGTGAAACAAATCATCAACGAGGTGAGGAACCATCAGCTTAGGGAATTATGCTATGGTCGAGAGCAAAACAAGGGAACTTTACACATTTAGAGCTGTACAGTTTCTAACTGTGTCAGCAAAGAGAAGTCTTTACTGACACAGTTAGAAACTATACATTCAATCGCACTTTCACTTTCCTGTTTCCTTTCATGATCCGAAGTTAAAAACAACGTGTAGAGCAGAGGGTGGGGTTATGCCCTGTCTCGAGCAATCTATGCTTTTTAGCATGGCGTAGCATGGCGTAGCATGGCACCTGTGAGTTGTGTGCTGGCACAGCCATGGAAGGCCATTTGCAGCAGGCTCAGTTGGCATCCCTCTGAGTTGCAGCGATTAAGAGGGGCAATTTTAGGAGCCAGGATACTTAACTAAATTATGGTGGCTCAGACTGACCAAACTCTGCCCACCAAATGATTTTAACCAGCCCTAACTTACTCAGTTGTTGGAGAATTAGCTCTGAACAAATAAGGGTTCAGTATAGATAGTGGGCAGTGACATCACCTCCGTGCATGAAGGGATGTCAAATCAATATCATTTCAAAAGACCCTTTCTGATGCCACTGAGACTGTTGCTGTCTATCCCAGCCCCTGAGATGGAAGCAGATCAGTGAAGGGCTTTGTATTTCTAAAATGCAAATTACATGCATATGTTAGAGTCCATAGAATGAACTGCGACTAAACAGTGCCACAGCCCTCTAAATCATGTGGCGTAAATGGAAATATATTTTTCTATAAAACATTGGCTATATATGTATTTAATTACAATGTCACACATCATCATATGCTACAGAAGGTGCTGCTTCAAGTCCCTTTAGTGCTCCATTAGGCTTCTTTTCTAGGTGTACATAGGTACCATATATGATTTGCAGTTTATTTGCACAGTGCCATATACCTTACAATAATTTATTCTATCCTATACATCTGGACTGTCGTGCCAGTCTCACGTTTTACAAAAATACAATTACTTAGAGAGGATTTCAGTTCGATGACCTGTTGAATTGTCATTCACATCTTGCTTATGCTCACTACTGCATACACCAAGGGACAATGGCTCAGCTCAGCTCACCTCAAGCATTGGCTGTCTCCTACTGGTAATGGCTGTACTTTTCCTGATCACATGTGGACAGCAGCCTGAAAACGAGGCTGGTGTGTCTGCGCTGCTGAACAACTCCTTTACTTGCCAAACGTGTTAGTTTATTGCGTATGTTTGCAACAACAAAAAAATAATAATAATTAAATAGCGCTGCCGAAGCCAAAATAATGAGCCTTTTTTTGGACCCCCTTATCTCAGGTTGGCCCGTCACACTATTGGACTACCGCGCCACTGTGCCTGTTGAACTACTTGCAGCTGTTTACTGCGCTCTCTCCGTTTCCAGTCGGTCCCCGCTGACCCCCCCCCCACCCGCCCCCAGGCTCTACTTGTGCTGCTGCAAACCCACAGCACATAAATGCCGCCTCCCCATTCACCCCATTCCACACAGGCACCAGCTCACGAGAGGCATAACGTTCTATTTCGGAAGCTGCATATCACTTTGCTCAAATAATGTCAGCTTCGTTAATACTTATAAAGTCCCAAAGGAGAGACCGATTGCATTGCAAATGCTTGTTTTCATTTGAAAGGAAGTGAAAATGTGGGTTGATATTATTACAACTACTTCTATCTCTCAGCTAGATAATATTTATATATAGTTGTTGAGGTTCAGATAAATTTCCCCCAAACGCTGACAACTTCCACATAATGGCTCAAGGTTGGAGCGTGCTGGAAAGCTTAACATTAGTGTAATGACTTTAAAAATTATTCAAATGCTTGAATAATTTCTTTGTTGCAGTTGTATATATATTGGAACTCGACCCGAAGGTACTGGAGCACTTCGCTTAAGCACTGAGAACATTAAGAAGGAACCTGTAAAAATGTTTTGGGGGGGTGGGTTTAGACAGGGGGGCATTTGGTAGAATCACTGGAGACTGAACCGACACCGAGACCCAAACCTGGGTCCCCAGTTCCAAAGTCGGAAGCTCTGGCCCAAGTGCCACATCTTCTGCATTTGCAGAAACGAGGGGAAGCACCACTTTCCCTACACTTTCGTTAAGCTCCCTGCTTTTACATCTTCTGCATAGCTGCACTTTCCTGAATTAGTGGGGTCAATTAGAGTAAACGAGAGCAGGCTTAAAAAATATACCAACTTCAAATAGGAGGCTTCTTATCACAGTGTATTCCTTGCTTTTATTGTGTGTTCTCTTACTAAAACATGTGACAATGTGCAACAAAGATTCAGAATAGTGTTGCAATTAAAGTAATTTGATCCACTCAAAGACGCCAAAGTAGAAAAGGCTGCTTTAAACGTGCTGTGCAAGCTGAAATCGAGTAAGTGAGGTAGTTAGAAAGCTGTCGGCACTTCTGAACAGTATTTTTTTCAAGGATACCTATTTTATTATTTTACTTTACTACTTCAGCTTTTTCTACAGTAAATCGACTTTGAGCTCCGTTAAAATGGTCGTAGGATTCATGTTTGGATAATGAAATAAATGGTAACGAGTTTTTTTCAAGATTTAACATAATGCACGAATCATAATGAATTTGATGTTGCTGTTATTTCCCGCTGCTGTTTTATTTGCATGTATAATTTCTAACTTAAATTACAATAATTTACTACAGCATGATCTGTCTGGATGCCATTTTTCGTACTCTCAGCACATTTTCAAAAGTAGTGCTAAAGGCTGCAGAAATCATCAATCTAAGTCTATTCTGCTCGCTCAGGTTTTATAAAAGCAAAAGAAATATAGGGCAAAGGAGAATTTTCATCTACAATTCGAAATGCTGTGAACGATGCCACAGCATTAGACATACCTTAGATACTATAATGTCCTAGTGCAACATATTGTAAAACAGTGTAATATAGCTAGCAGCCTCATAATTTGAGAGCCAAATTAGCACATTAACAGTCAAGCAGACTATGGGGCATAGTCTCAAGGACTTATCGCCGAGTTAGCGGCACTTTATCGCGGCCAAGGTGGCAATAAATTTAACGCCCTATTCACAAGCTGGTGCTAACAGCCGATATCACCAATTTCCTGCGATAGCAGCCGAAAAAAACATTGCAACGGATGACACCGGCAACCAACGCTAATGAGATGCAGAGTAGGGGTTCCCGTGCAAAAATCTGCGACACCACTTCGCAACATTCTCAACGACCAGCCAGATCGGCGATAAGATCACAAAACATGCGATAAGGCGCGTTAGCAGCAGGGATTGAACACCTGGTGCTAAGTCAGATGACTACCTGCAGTATGAAAGGGAGTCCAGACCAAAGCCACACCTGAAGAACAACAGATTCCATGGAGCTACTGATCAAGCAGCTCGGACACCCAAGAGGGCCACAACACCCACCGCCACCAACCCCAGGCCCGCCACCCCCCCCCTCCCCAGGAGTCCCACATACCACCACACAGGCAGCGCAGACAAAGACAGCAGACCTTCAGAAAACGCACCAGCCCCACAGGTTTAACACCAGAGGATGTCATTGCCCACTACAGGCTCAAAAGGACAATCATCCTATGCATCCTGACCATCATTGCCCACAGGCTGACGTTACCAACACAGCGGACAACCAACATTCCTCTGCAGACATAGTTGCTGGCTGTGCTGCACCTGCTGGCCTCTCGTACCTTCCAACCAACAACCGACAGATTCGGAGGGGTCTCACAGCCAGCCCTATCAAAGCAGTCTCCCACACTGCGCAGGAACAGCTGGAGACCAAGCAAGGCTTCTACACCATAGCTGGCTTCTCGCACGTGTTGGGGGCAATCGACTGCACACATGTCCTACTTGTGCCCCCTGCCGACACTGCACACAATTACCGCAACAGAAAGCACATGCATTCCATCAATGTGCAGGCAATAGTGGACCGCCGGGGACTCTTCACCAATGTCGTCACCAACTACCCACGCAGTGTGCATGATTCCTTCATCTTCCGACAGTCCACCATCAACCAGCGTTTTGAGGCTGGCACCTACCGAAATGCATTGCTCGTTGGTAAGTACCAAATGAACACACCACACACCTCAACTCCACCATCATGCAACTCACAACTCTGGGAATGCACACATCACAAACTCACATACAACATGCCAAACAACATGTCCAACTACCAGACACGACAGCACAACTTACTATGGTAAACTGGGCTAGCCATGTACATTAGCCATCAACGGCATGGCACTTCAGCCACACCGTAGCATATTGTGGTGAGAGGTGGGAACCAGGCATGTGCGAAGGAGGCAAGTGACCCATGAATGAGAATGTACACAATGCCAATTGTGGCGTGGATGTGCTGGACAGACTGCAGTATGCAGACCACAGACATATCCATATCGACATACACTGCTGGTGTTTGGAGTGTAGGGGACAGTGGACGCAACCATGTTACATATTGATTCTGCGTGTTGTTTTGAGTGGACAGGAAGAATGGCACTCACCAGAGTATGCGGAAAGGTGAGAAAAGTACAGGATAGTTTACGGTGCTACTAGGTCAGGGGAAACCCAAAACAACCCCTGTAGAAATCGGGCACGAGCCCACACAGCAAAGTTCAAACCAAGTCCTGTGCACACGTTCAATGAAGTGTTTGCAATCATCAAGTTACAAGATATATATTACAGATGAAATAATAGCAACGGTCGACAGCAGTGGGTTCTTTCATGTATTGTATTTATGAATTTTCTTCAGACAGTATCATGAGTCGAAAAACCAGCCGACATGTGTTTCATCACCAGGGTATTCACCCCTGACTCTTAAGGGCTGGAGAGAAATTGTAATAATTATGATGTATTACAGTCCATAAGGGACAAGGATACTGACAGTAGTGAGGTGACAGTAACAAGAGGCACCTCTCTGTGTGTGGAAACCCTAAGAGAGTTGTGGAAAGGACATAAATGGTAACTTCACAGCACACAGGACAGAGTACCATATGTGGTGAAAAGTGGCTAGAATAGTACAAATGAACGAAGGAACGGCAACGGAATGCTGAGCCTAAACAAATGGTCTGTGGTGTAGTTAAAATATTCATCAGTGACAGTGCAGTGGCATGTGGGTGAGTGATAAATAAGTGACAAATTAGGTAGACCTTAAGATAAAGCAAGAGTACTGGAAAAGTAAACAAGGGGAAAAGGCACAAGATGATGTGAAAATAATGGTCCAAACACAAGGAATTAACATGATGGTAAAATATCGAGCACGGGTAATTAAAAGAGAATGCATCACTTCATACATATCTTCTTAGCGGTATATGAGAGAAAAAATTAAATACATGGAGGGAATGTGGAGGAATACATGAAAAGGTAGAGAAAGAGAAGAACGTTCGAACAAAATGTGCTGCGTCTGACTCAAGCAAGTTATGGGCTAAAAAAGATTAGCAAGAGGAAAAATGAAAGGGCGGCGGGCAAAGGATGGTGAGTATGGTGAAAAAAGGTACCTGAAAGGATAACGGGCTCATAGTATCTACAGAAGGAGAGATCAAAAATGACGTGGCTTAAGTACAGGAAGAGTAATGGTGCCGGTGCATGCCAGGAATGAAAGGGACACTATTCGCAAGAACTCACCGCTGAACCGGTGATAATTCCAACCCGGTTCGATCGGGTAAGCTGGAAATGTGAACAGCCGGTGGTGTGCAGGTGAAAAAGATAAGGGGGAGGACGAGTGAGTCCCTTCCCTGTGTGTTCGGATCCACAGTAAAAACGGACGGGTATATCCGTCTTAGGTGTGTCCTGTCGGGAGAATAAGTGAGGATAATGAGACAGGACTTACACGGTGTCGGTGATAGGTAGTGAGTAACGGGCGCATGGGTAGCGCTTACCTGTAAGTGGCGCGGTGATGTGTTGCAGGATCCGTCTCACTGTCCGAATGCGGAAGGAGCGGATTAGGGGGGAAGTGATTTAAATAATGAAAAGGGGAGGAGTCACAAAAAGACCAGAACGTCAGTTTAGAACAGACTAGAGCGCCTGGAAGTGAGCACGGAGCGTGTTAAAAAGTGTACCAGTTAGAAAGAGAGACAGGAAAGCATGGATATATTACAGGATACAGTGTGCACAACACAGGGGCAGGGATGTATTTACATGCATATTATGCATCAGAATAACTACACAAAATAAATGTATCAAAAGGATCCAAAAGACGGTGTTTAGGTACAGTATGTAAAGCGGGTAACCGTAGTGCTGTAACTAGCTGAGCAGTGACAATACAAATTGATGTTGATCAAAACATTTTTGACGTAAATTATCCCCTACTGGTCACGTATATAAATAGAAAGAACACACTTATGAGGATAAATGATGAGCAATAGGCATACAGTAGTAAATGGTACAGATTGTGCGATAAACTGTACTGGGAGGGCATGAGTTGACAGGATCATAGAACAGTTTGTGGTGCCAAATCACTTAGAAAAATTGTCAGGTGCCTAGGAAGTATTGTAGATCGTTGGCCATGTTTCACAGTGTGAAGACGCATAATCCAGGTTGCTTCTTGGCGCCTCATTGAGAGTTTGTGGTTACCACCTCTTATGTTTGCTTCTGTAACATCGATGCCAAAGAAAGTGAACCTTTTGTGGGTACCCTGTGAGTGACAGGATGCTACATGTAAGGCCATGGGATATCTTGCATCCTGTTGATGGATTGCTCTGGCATTTTCACTAACTCGTTCTTTCAAAGGCCTGATAGTACTCCCGACATATTGGCTTTTACAGGTACACTCAAGAATATACACAATGTACCTCGTGTTGCAGTTGATATTGTAGTTGATTTCATAGTCGCGTTTGTTGAATCCAGAAAACTTTTTGGTCCCATGGCGAGCCCATTTGCAGACACCACAGCAACCGCATTTGAAGAAACCCTTGGTATGTGGAGTGAACCATGAGGTAGTTTTAGTCACACGTGGAACCGTAGGGCTGAGTCTGTTCTTTAGAGTTCTGCCACGTCTGTAGGTGATCTGGGGTCTGGATGTGATTACCCCCTTAAGAGTTTTGTCAGCAAGTAAAATAGTCCAATGTTTATTAAAGCTTTTCTTGATCACCAAGCTCATGTTGTTGTAGTCTGTGATAAGTCTAACTAGTTGAGTGGGTGGGGTATTGCGGTTCTTCTGTTGGAGTGTGGCGACCATGTTACCTCAGCCAGTGGGGAACATCACGGAAATGTAGTGTGTTACGTCCCCCCTGTAAGCATGAGCAGAGTGGGCTGGTCTGGCGTATGCCAGGCTAGCGTAGGGGTGTGAATAAAAGCACGTAGCTCTGGGCGTGGTTCTCTTCCAGAATGGCAAACGTGTCTGCTAGGGCGGAGCCTCTGACCCCGCCATGAGGCCGATGCCGTGAGCGGTGTTGCATGCGGTCCTGTGCGCCTGCTGCACCCAAGGCCACAGGTCCCCAAACTGGTCTTGCCCGCCCCTGCGCACCCAGGCCTCACTGCTCACCTGCTGACACCGGCGTGTGTCAACGAAGGCCCACAACGTGCCAGTGCAAGCTCCGAGGCCTGCAACCATGGCAGACTCCTCAGACCATCTCTGGCCTCCGCAACACAGGCCCCCACATTCCTTTCTTGTTGACGTACTCCACTGCTGCCTATGGCCTACACTGTGGTCTAGTATGTCACACATTTGGAACTGAGTCTTGATATCATGATAGCCGAGTTCATATGTTAATGGGATGTTTGATATCACTGTACAACCTTGGATGTGGTGCCGCCAACTCTGTGAATAGCATTTCAACGACACCTGTCTGTGGTCCCTTGATGACTACTGCCCTCGGCCTACACTGTGGTCGAGTAGGTCACACATTTGGAACTGATTCTTGATTTCTTCATGGCAGAGTTTATATCATTGTACACAAGGAGAGGAGTAAGAGGATTACACGGTTCAGTCCGGAGGAAAAAAGGATCATCGTTACGGAGGGGATCAAACACTACCAACCACTGCTCTGGTGTCACTAACTCTGTGCATAGCAAGCCAATGACATGTGGCTGTTGACCCCTGTTGACCGCTGCCTCCGGCCTACACTGCGGTCGAGTAGGTCACACATTTGGAACTGAGCCTTGATTTATTTATGGCAGAGTATATATCATTGAACAGGCCTCATCGCAGATTGCATCCCCTTTCAGCTCTGGTACCACTTAATCTGTGCCCCGAAATTCATGGACACTCTCTGGTTGAACTTTGGTGGTGTCTGAGTATGTGACCTGCGGGTTGTCTTCATCATCATCTAGCTGATACTCACTTTGTGTTAAAAATGAGTCTGCAGCATTCATCTCCTCCATATTGCCTGTTTCTGCTTGGTTCTGCCCTCTGCGTCATGCCCTGGAAAAACACCTTCCACTGTCCCCCGAAGCACTCCGCGACATTCACCTTGGACATCGACGAGGACCCGCTCAGCTCTCATGGCCCCTACCTCAGTGCACCGTAAGTCGCCGTCCCGTGGCGGTGTGCCTGTGCTGGCCACAGTTCATCCGTGGCCACTAACTCCATGCAGCTCAAGTCATGGACCCTTGCTGTTTGAACTTTGAACTTCTGATTGTTTTATCACTGTTATAGTTTTTGCCAGCACCAACCACTCCCTGAGGGCTGGCTTGCACTCACCCCACACCCATCCAACACAGGTGTAACTGGACATCTGACCCTGGCAATAAAAGGGCCCGGGCGCACATGCTAGTAGCCAGTTCCACAAACAATCTGAGTGTGTCCGTCTGGTAATTATGTATGCATGAGGGCCCTGGACCCTACCACATACCATAGTGCTGTGTACAGCGGACGCAACCATAACACCTCAGGCAGTGGGGTAGACCTCGGACATGTAGCTGTGTCGTAACCCCCTGTGAGCGTAAACGGTGTGGACTGGCGTGTGAGAAGGTGGCCTGATATATGCTGTCCACTAGTTTTAGTGGGCACCCTGTATCAGTCCAAACAACCCCTTATGGTGAATTGGTTAAAGACAACCTTTATTGAAAGCTATCCTAGTGGTAGGTATGGAGAGCAGCTTTCAGGCTAAGTCTTATAGGAATGTAAAGCAGCTTGTTTTACCACTCTATAATCTCTTGAATGATCAAATGAAAGGACAACCACACCACGTATATATTCAAAATATATGTATTTAGGTTAAAACACACCCCTCTAGTCTCTTTATGAGACTGGAGTTCAAAGTACTTAATTTACAAGTTAGCAATCAACAGTAATAGCACAAATACACGTTTGGGCCCTAGTGGCGTACCAAACCATATACCAATAAAGTTGTATAAGATCCACGATTAAACTAGACACAAGGCCTAGAGCCTGTAGAATCGCTGGGACCCCAAGGAACCACCCAAGGTAGTGACACAGGGGACCCAAGGGGACTGTGTGCAGTGTGTAAACACAACCGCGGGTTCACGTTAGCTTCTATGGGCAATGTCGCGGTTGGAAATTTAAAGATTAGGGACACTTAGAATCGAGTCAGGACCAAACCCTTTTGGACTTAAGAAGTTCTAGGGCTAGCACCCACGGGAGCACTGTAGTACTCAAGTTACCTCACCCAGGGAAGCCGGGTGCATAGGTGTCTTTTGGTGTCGGGTCGCGTCGTCGATTACAATGGAAGCTGGTGAAGAACTGCTGCTGCCGTGAAGAGGAGAAGTGTCCAAAGAGATCGAAGCCTGTATGTAGGATGGGAGGTACCTGAAAGCAGAGGGGACAGAGTCTGGGTCACTTGCCAGTGACCTAGGGCAGGATGGACCAAAGCCCACAGATGTTGGGTGCTTCAGGTGAGTTGATGGGTGTCTTGGCTCTTCAGGTCCAGGAGTCATCGATGAAGTCCATGAGCCGGATTCTAGCTGTCCCACAAAGTCTGTCGAGTGCTGCGGTGTTGGCGACCAGATTGGACCCAACAAGCCTTGGCAATGGCAAGTCTTGTAGAAAGAGAAGAAGGACGTTGGTGCAAACCAGCAAGGCCTGAGGGACTCACCAAGCAAGGGTAAGTCAGGGCACATCTGGAGCAACCAGGAAAGCCCTAGTAGAAGAGGAGTTGCCTTCATGGGGACCTACTGGCTAACGGGCTAGCGATCGCGAAAGAGCCTCGAGCGGTCACACTGGAACCCGGCCCACGGGTCACTCGTGGAGTGGAGGCCAGAGATCTTTAGTGCAGTCTGTGCTCAAGGCTGGGGCAACTCGGAGCCCAAAGCAGAACTTCAAGAATTAAAAGGAAGTCGATGTACCAGCAATAGTACACAGTGCCCAGGGGCCACAGTTCCTCGTCACCCATGATAGCCATGGACCTCAGCTTTGCTGTGGACTCAGGGTAGCCTTTAGGAAGTCAGGAAATCCACTTCTGGTGATGCAGAGACTTTGGCGTCCAATGGGAGCTTCGGAATTGCAGACCAGACAGTTGCTTCTTTGGTGCCTGCCAAGCACGGGAGTCACTCCTTGACCCCAAGGGAGATTTCTTTCATCTTCTAGCCGAAATAGAAAGTCGAAGGCCCAGGATATATATTGCAGAGTTTCGTCCAGGGTAATCTAAAGTCACAAGGACTGGGTTCCCATACTTATACTAAGTTTGGGGGATGGACATACTCTAGGGACCCACCTATGGGTTTGGAAAGAGGGGTGGTTACACCCATTTCCTTTGTCCAGTTTCATGCCAGAGCAGGGGCAGGTAGCCCCTGCAACCGGTTTGAACTGGACTATGCACAGGGACACCAAATGTGCCCCCAGTGCAGGACTTCGAGGCACCAGAGAGTGCTCCCGCCCAGCCCCAATACACATCTGCCTGTCTGGGGAGGTGGTTACACCTCCCTGGGACAGGAAACCTATTGTCCAGGCCTCCACTGCCGGAGTTTCGGTCAGCAGCAGGAGGCCAGACCCGTGTCTGTGGCAGAGGCATCTATTTTGTGATGCCAGGGCTCAAGAAAGTCCTACCGGGTTAGACCAGTGTGAACATGTCTCTCCCTCTAGAAGGGTGGAATGCTACCCCTGCTGCCAGAACTGGTGGGGGTAGTATTCCAAAGTGTTTGACACCAAAGACGACATGTTTCCGTGCAGCCATCCCAAAGTTAGCATTTACCGTGAGGTTATAATGCACTTAAGAGTATATGGTCAGGCTGCACCACAAACAGCATCAGAGGAGGTACTCCGAATGCTGCAGAGGGGCTCTGCTCATGAAAGGGCACCCTCTCACATAAAAACCAAGCACTCTGCCTTCAGGATTGTTAAGGCCTGCCATAGGAGTGACTTATAGGTTTTATATGTGTGTGCAATGATAGTGATATAGGTAGCCTATACCACAGTAAGGGGTGCAAGCACACCCTTACCCAGGCTGCAGTAGCAGACCTGTGGTGCCATTTTGGAGTGCTTCCCAGATGTGGCATGCTTCAGCTCCTGGTAGGCCTCTGAGGTACCTATGCCCTAGGTACATAGTATACCATATACTAGGGGCTTATAAGGCACTCCAGAATCCAATTAGATATGTACCTAATGTACATGCAAACCATTTTAGAGAGGAAGCAGCTAGGCTGTTGTCCTGAGTAGCAGGGCCACAGCCAGACTAAGGTCCAAAAACAGTGAAACAGCAGCAAAAAGTGGGGGTTCCCATGTGAAGCAGATACTACTCTCCTACATGGCGTATGACAGTCCAGCGCAGGGGTGTGGTTCATCAACCCGGGGCTCTGGGTGTGATTACGTTTTGGCCTTGCCAATGCAGTAACTAATGCGTGTGTCTCTGTTGTAGTGTTAGCGGCACCCGTCCCGCAATGGACTACGTTGCAATGTAGCATGCCCCACGAGTGCGGGCTCGGCCGAGGGGGTAATTGAGGGAGTGCAAGCCCGCTCAGGGTCCGGAATCATACATGCCAACTGTTGTGTGTGTCGCTATTACTGCAGCATAAGCCAAAGGTCTGCCCTCAACCGCATCGCCATGAACTCTACATCTGTGTTCACCCCATCCTTACTATAGGCCTATACACACGTGGCTGCCCACCTTCAACGCACAACATCACAGTGTCATTTTCAGGCTTGTGAACATGCGCAAACAGGCATGACAATGGTGTGCCGTAGGAGTGCAAGTGATGCAACCGCACTGCACAAAATAGTAAACAGGCTCGGGGTAGGGAGGAGCAGCAGTGAGTCTGCGTAATACACATTGATGCCGCTCATTTGCTACAAGCAGTACATGTCAAACAGGAACCACTAACTCACACATATCACACACCAATGAACCAGTGAGCCTGCCAACACATCATGCAGAACCAACTATTGACTCACTTAGAATTTGTTAATCCTGGAAATAATATAGGAAATGAAGGCACCTTAGTAATATGGAGGACTGAAGGAATAGTAACAGACATTTTACAAGAAATAACAAAATTTGAGGACTGGGGATTCGCGCTTTCCATTTCAACAATACAACACTATCCGACTCCATTTTTTACGTCAAGTACTGCCCAGACCAAAAATGCAATAAAAAACATAGTCCCCTCGGTATTGTGCGGTGCCAAAGGTGCTGATGGCATAAACCTACCGAGAAAAATAAACTTTAGGGTGCCTACTCACGGGTGGAATGGACGATGAAGCTTTTGTACAACAGGCAAAACAGAGCTTTCCCCTATAAAAATTCTATCCTGGAACATCGCAGGAGCAAAAGGAGTCCTACAGGACCAAGTAAAAACAGAGTCCTGGGATAGCTATGAAATAATTGTGCTCCAAGAAACCTGGTTGACAGCCCCAGTAGATAGGCCACCACGTGAATGCAACGAGAACACAGCAATACGGTCGAGCCAAGGGGGGCCTCGCCGTTTACATCTCAACAGCATTAAAAATTAAGTCAATACAGCTGTCATTAACTACTTCAGCCATGCAAATAATAAAAATGGACTTGGGCACACACCCAGGGGTAAGCATTATTATCCTAATCAACATCTATGCACAACCGAAATTGGCAAAAAAAAAAGATCTGTTTAAGAAAATGACCGACGTCGTCACGGAATTCCGTTTAACACAGCCAACCTGGGAGATAATCCTCACGGGAGATTTCAACGCAAATTTACTATATCCTCATGAAGATGAAGATAATATCATCGCAGCAAATGAGATCTGGGCTGTAGAAACGCAGTCGTTTTCCGTCCAAAACCGCAAAGATAAAGTAGGCCAGCGATTTATAAGGGACCTTGAGCATCTAGGCATGCGTACATTAAATGGGAGGATAAAACAGGACAAACCGGCCACTTGTACGTACATTGGCCCCCGCTCGAGTTCAATCCTGGACTACACAATAGTAACCCTTCCCCTTCTAGGGCAAATAAATAATTTTCAAATTAAATGCTCCATCGATAGTGATCACTCGGGTCAGCATATCGAACTTAAAATAACATCTTTTAAACTACCAGGAGCTCCAGTAATAGAGGGGGTCTTATCAACAATTAATTTGAAGCGTTTGAGGTGGACATGTACCACACTACCGCAACTAGCTTTAAAAGCTAAAAACTTAATGACAATCCTTGAGTCAGAAAACAAAACGACTATAGATACATGGATTACCTTTTTGAAAAGCTTACCCGATGCAGGACCATCCATTAAACATACAAGTAAAAACCTTGCAGATAACAACAGTCATCTCAGCCATACATCACGAAGTTTAAGAAAACTCCTGAGAAAGCCACTTAGAAATGCTCAACAGCATAGCCCATGGTCTAAATTATGGAAGGAGGTACGTCTTTTAAAGATAAAATACAAAAAACAAATCTGGATCCATAAAAAAACTGAAGAAAATAACTTTTGGATCAAACTATTACATAATGCAAAGAAATCTGACACTAGAGCTTTCTGGGGGCAGGTGAATGCTATGAACAGAGCCACCAAAATCATAAACATAACCTGTGTCCCCGAGCAAGCATGGGTACAGCACTTAAAATCAACATTTTCAATAAACAATGCAGATCAGCCGCTCTCCGTTCCAACCATTACAAATGAAAAGCATAAAGAAGATACTTTACAATCTACTCTCGTCTATTCTGAAGTAGAAATTTCACAAATCATAAAAAAAAGTCGGCTTGATAGTGCACCAGGCCCGAACGGTGTGCCACAGGCAATCTACAAACAAGATCCTGATTACTGGGCAAATAAGCTCTGCAGTCTGTTTCAGGTGATTGGCACTACCAGTCGCATCCCAGAAAGCTGGAGAGGTGCAATTATTAATCCGATATATAAGGGCGGGGAGCGCACGGATCCGGCAAACTATTGCCTGATTGCACTGATAGATGCAGAGGCCAAATATTATGCATCTCTGATCTCAACCGATTTGATTAATTGGTCCGACGAAAATAAAAAAATCCCGTTAAATCAGTCAGGCTTTCGACGGGGCACGGGCACAATCGCAAATGTACTAGCAATAGGGCTAATCGCTGACAAAAGCCTACGAAAGCGACAGCCATTACATCTATGCTGTGTGGACTTTAAAGCGGCCTTTGACCATGTTAGCCGACACATATTATGGGCTAAACTGAAGCACCAGGGATTACCAGACTCGATGTTAAACCCAGTTATGGATCTCTATACCAATACCTGGATGCAGGTCAAAATTGCCGATGGACAGAGGCTCACAAGGAAGATCCACACTAACGAAGGGTTAAAACAAGGTTGTGTCTTGGCCCCGCATTTGTTTAATTTATTCATGGCCGACCTAACACCAAGGCTAGACGGGGTCAATTCACACCCACCTCGGCTGGGCACACTGCCTTTAACACATTTGTCCTATGCAGATGATGTTGTACTCCTAAGCCAGACGAGAATCGGTCTGCAACGATCAATCAATGAGTTAGCTGACTATGCCAAAACTAATTGGATGGAAATAAACATTAAAAAAAAACAAGGTTATGATTATAACACATTGCCTGCCTAAACAGCCGAAATTTGTAATCAACAATACAACTTTGGAAGTAGTCCATAGCTACAAATACTTGGGGATATGTCTAGACCGAAGGTTTTCATTTGTCACGCATTATGAAGCAATCCAAAAAAAGGGAACAGCCCTGCTGTTTGCATTCGGCAGTATATCAAAACAGTTAAAAGGCCTACTGTTTACTCCACTGCTTGCAGTCATGAAAGCAAAATTATTACCATCTATTGCCTATGGAAGCGTGGTCCACCATGGAAATAGTGCACCAATCTTAGATAAAATCCAAACACGAGTGTACAAAAGAGTATTCCGCTTGCCATGCGATGCCTCACCAGCACAGGTACGCCTAGAGTTCGGATTACAACATCAAACACTCTGCAAAATGTATGAGACAATTACATTTATGTACAAAATTTGGCTAAATCGTGAACTAGAAATAAACTTGGCACTCTGGGAAGCCCTGCAAAACGACCAAATGTCACAGTACACAAAGTACCTAAATGCTTCTTTGAAAATAACCAAGATGGCTGATCTCTGGCAATGGAAACTACCTCTGAAATCATTCCAGATGATTATGAAAAAAGCAGCAAAATCGCATTCATTGATTGATGACAAAGCAGCCCTAAGTCGGCGCACGCACGCATGGATGGTTTTACAATCCTACATGAGGTCGGAGCCAGCGGCATACCTGGGCCTTGCTTTCCCCTGCCATTTAAAAACCAAGTACCTGGAGCTGCGCATGGGGAAACTGCCATCCAATGCTGATCAACCTATTTGGAAGACCCCCGGCCCAAAAGACTGTACCCTATGAGGAGCGTTAGCACAGGATTTTATACATATATTATGCATTTGCCCGGCGTTAGAATGCCACCGCCGGGATTTGCTCAAGAGGAAATTCAATGAAAATGGTATCCGCACCTGCAGATCAGCAATACTAAAAAGTCTGGACTCAAAGGACCCACAATTAATTTGCCAACTAATTAAATTTTTATCCTATTTCGGGAATTCAACAAAAGAATAATATACGCCACAACCATAATTTAACAATTCCTCTTTAGTTTTTAAATTTTTTTATGCATTGTTTATTGTGTATATTTATTCAACTATGGTATGTGAAGGAAATATATTTTTTATGTCTTGGTATATTGTAAAGGTTTTAATTAACTATACAATAAAGAATTTCTCTCTCTCTGACTCATGTCTCTCTGCACTGTCACAGGTGATCAAGGATATGCACTCTCCCCTTGGATGATGAGACCCCTCCGAGCCCAGAACACACAGGCTCAGAGGAAGTACAATATGGCCCACAAACGCACCTGGGGCATCGTGGAACGCACCTTTGGCGTGCTGAAATCACATTTCAGGTGCCTGGACATCACAGGTGGAAGGCTCCTGTACAACCCAGACATTGTGTGCAAGATGATCGTTGCATGTTGTATGTTGCACAACGTATGTGTACGCACCAATGCCCCATGGCTACAAGTGCCAGATGCACTGGACGATGGTGATGAAGATGAGGCAGGTGAACCACACCCCACTGCAGCTGCAGCAGGAAGACCCAGTAGGAACACCATCATTGACAATTTCTTCACATGAGCACGTAACATTGTCATAGTCCTTAGAAATCATTGGACAGTACAAAATGACCACAGGCACAGCATGTTCAAATAAATTCATTACAAACCACATTCCCTGAGTGCATGTCACTCCCATGTACAAGCACATCACTCTGACAATTGTAAGTGCAACATGTAGTGCTAACAATCTCGAAAAATGGGAATAGATTTTGGGTGTGTCACCTCTGTACAGAGAGGCTGTTTGGAGTGTCATGTATTCGAAATGCCATTTCTGTGTGTCAGAGATAGTTTGTAATCCCACTCGTCAGCGTTTCACATGTGTCCCAAATCATTACATATAGGCTGTCATTTGTGACCTACAATTGACAAAAGGGCTTCTTTTGGGGTCAGATATGTACCACCATGGTGCAGGGATGCACCCTGTGGCTCAAGTCCCACAACATGAGCAACATGGACATAAGGGGGAATGACTGCCCTACATTCGTCCATGCTTTCATACTTGATTAATCATAGACATGACACATCTGTGTGTATTAGAATGCATTATTCACGTTCAGTGGAGTGTTGAAGCTGTCTTAGTACTGGGTCATGCAGACAATACTTGACAATGTTGCCCCCGGTGAGGGCCAGCCAGAGTCCTTGAGGGATTGACAAGTTACTTGGAAGGTGAGAAATCCAGTCTGCAGGCTGAATGCTGTGTCATTGTTTTGCCAACAATATATGGTGGTCCATGTCGAGGTATAAGGTTAGTGTCGCAGGGCGTATCTGGAGACAGTGGAAGGTGTTATTCCAGGGCATGATGCAGAGGGCAGAACCAAGCAGAAAGGAGCCATATGTCAGAGATTAATGCTACTGCTTCCTACTTACCACGAAGGCAGATTCATCCTCATCTTCGTCCTCTGACGTGTCATGTGCCTCACATATGGGTGGTGGTGTTTGGTCTGCAGCACTGTGTTACACTGACACATCAGGGGCTGGAGATGTGGATGTAGAAGTAGCATCAGCATTCATCTGCGCAATGTCTTGTGGCATCACTCCCATGATGAGGATCTGCAGGGCATGGAAGATATCATCTACAGCTTTCTTGTGTGCAGCGGTGGTAGCCATTCTTTGCTCCTGTATCCGCTCCATGTTCTCCATGACCCTCCTTATGTTTCCCACATCACGGATGACATCTCTGTAGCCACTCTGACTAGACAGTTGTTGTTGTCTGAGTCATGACTCCAGCGATGCTAGCCATGGATTGTTGGAGGGCATAGGGCGGACTGTACGTGTCCGTTAGGGAGTGTAAGTGGTCCCTGATGGGACTTAGACACCCACGTATGGCATCTAGTTTGGCTGCCATGAGTTTGATCCCACCCACACCTGATCAGCCGGCTCCTTCTGGCTGTTTAACACACAGCGTTGGAACGCCATGTGTTCTTCGGTGTGGTGCTGGGAGCCAGACGTGGATGTGGGTGCTTCCTGCTGCAAGGTCTGTGCAGGAGATTGGCTCACCTCAATGGTGCTGGGTGACCTGCTACTGGAGGTGGGGTGCGGAGTGTGTCCTTGAACTGTTGAAGTTCGTCTAGGTCGATGTCCTGGGGGTCGTCTCCATCATCACTGACGTGAAGTAGGGTCTGCTCTGCAGGAGGTGTTGATTGTCCCTCTGCAATGTAAAGGGGTGATGTAGTTTCACAGTGTATTCCATGTATGTTGACGCATTGGCAAAGTTTACATACAGACTGCATGACAATGTACATTGTGACTGTTTTTGAGGAGATGCCTATTTGATGCGGGACAGTGGACATTTGTACTGAATCACGGATGTGAGGTTGTACTCATACATTCCACAGAAAAGAGGGTACAAAGTTCCTATGTGATGTATTAACCACTCAATGGTTAGGGTTTAAAAGTACTACAGGTAGTGAGGAGGGGGATTCCCTCCTTTCGGAACTGGGGCCCTCACACACCCAGCAAGCTAAGTGTCATGCTTCCTCATATGAGCCTTCTCCTCATCGGGCCAGCGCTGCAATGCCCGACGGGCACTCTTAAAGGGGCTCTTTGTCGGAGATCTTCTATTCCTTGCCGTATGGGTGCCGTGGGTGTGGGGGGCCTATGTGAGTGTAGATGTGTGGAGTGATGGTAAAACAGGGGGTACTGGGGCCTACTTGGTGTTTGTATGTCTGCTGCAGTGTGCCACGGGGATCAGGGACATGATCCAGAGTCATTGTGGGTGTGCAATGTGCTCTACTTAATTGTAGGTGTGGGCGGAATATTGTGAAAATGTTAAAAGTCTCCGCAAACACAGGGAAATATCACGAAGACGCAGAAGTTGTTTTCCTGCCTGTTCGCAGTATTTTCTGCGTGATCGCGGCTGGCCAACTTACCCATGCGGTTGCTCACGGTCGCGAGATCTCAATCATCTCATAATCTCGCTGTGCTCGCGCGACGAATGACATGATCGCGTGACAAATGACGTTAATGCGGGTGCGAACTGTCGCGAGACAGCGCAAATGGCTACCAACAATCCAACATCTCGTGGAGAACGCGACCAGATCAGGAAAACTTGTCGGCGAACGCGGGTTATCAGGTAAGGCGATCGCGCGCACGCGAGAATATTTTTTTTTACAGCTCGAGCAAGAAAAAAAATTCCGGTAAGATGCAGTTTGCGGAAATTTTGACATTTTCGCGCTCTCCGCGGAATGCAAAAATGTCAAATTATCGCAATTTCCGCGAGCGGAATGGAATTTTAGCCCAGGCCTACTTAATTGTGCATGTGTGCCATTGTGCCCATCTCCCCCCGTGGCCCCAGTCCATGTTTGGTTCTCACCCTGTTGATGTTGTGTCAGGTCATGTTGAGCAGTGTCCGGATCCTCAAATCCTGGCACCGTATCCCGACTGATGACTGTGGACACCATTTTCTCCATGTCATCCAGCTCCTGGTGTGTCGCTGGACCCCCACCTCCATTGAGCATTGCTGCTTTCATGTTGACATCGAGTTTCTTCTTAGTTTTGCCCTTCACATTATTCCAGCGTCTCTTGACCTCTTCCATTGTCATCCTCAATGCTGCAACTGCATTCACATGGTCCAAGATGGTCTGCCATATTTGTGTCTTTGTTGCCAATGACACGTTGGAGGTGACGAAGAGTTGTTGGTAGTGTTTTATCACCTCTGTAACAATGATCATGTTTTCCTGCAGACTGAACCACGTCTTCCTCTTCCTCTTCTCCTTGGCCTTCCCCAACCCCAAGGTTCCTTGCTGGTGGTTTGTGGGGCTCGCGTTGTCCTCTCCACTATGTCCGGGTGCATCCATGGGACTATGCAGTTTATTTTTTTTTGCCTTTATTTTTTCTGTATTTATAGTGCATTTTCCCAAATGACGTGTGGGAATTGCATGCCTGTCACTGGTGATTTTTGTATTGCGATTGGCCACATCGCAACTTTTTTCACGTTCGTGTTTCGTGTTTTTTCGGCATCACGTTAATTTTCACGCGATCATTTGATGCGCTATCGTGAGACTATTCCATGGTACCGCCGTGTTGAGAATACAACGTTGATACAGCATTATTTTCCCGCGATAGACTGTGATATACAAAGTTGGGTTAAGCTAATTTTGCGATAATTATCACACGTTCTTGAGAATATCCCCCAATATGTTTTTTTTCAGTAAACAAGATGCTTAGCGGCAGTTGAGACATTGTATTATTTCTTGTTGAATTTCTTGACTCGATTAAATAAGTCTATAGAGTATTATCGTATTCTACTTGATTAATTAAGAATATTGGAGAGTTTCTTGATGAATATACAGATTCAAGAATCAAATAAGATTACTTTCCCTATGAAAGAAGCAGACAAACAAATCGTGTGAACAATCAATAACGTAGTACTTAACACGCAGTATTGTACATATTGCTTAGAGCCCCTTTTCATGTAAAGTACTTACATATAAATAGGAATGTGCATTATTACATAAGGTCTATATTGCCATGTGGGAAAGCATACCTTCATAACTCATTACAAATTGAAAAGATCAAAAGGAAAAACATAAGTCTTAACTATTCAATCTATTGGGCCTGATTCAGAGAGGTAAATCTGTGAAAATCTCCGTGAACATAAATATATTCATTTAGATGGAGAAAAATCTCTGCTCAGGTGCATTTCAGTATAGTATTACGGCAACCTATGAAAGTGTGTGTTCCCATCCCTTTAATTGAGAAATGTTGCATCTTACAAATCAGATAACGCAGTAAAGTTACTACTAGTAACAACATATGTGTATGTTAGTTATTTATGCGTAGATCAGAGATATGTAGAAATACAAAGTAAAAGATATATAACACACAAAAGCTACCCATCAGATATAAAGGGAGCCAGATAAAGGACAAAGCAAAACAACACAACACCATGTTGGGAATTCCTGTAAGAATATGCGAGTTAAAATAATACACATAAAACTATAACACAGAAATCATAGACATTTTTGTTTTACAATGATTTCATTTTAAACCCGTTTTGTTCTGAAACTATTCACCTAAAATCCACTTTTAGTAGGACACATTAGTCAATTTTGAGACTAGATCGTAAATTGCTTTATAACTATTGATTCTGATCATTGCACAGTGGTGAATAATGCATCTTTATAAAAAAATACTTTTTCATTGTTTTAACAGTAATCAGAAAGATCAGCCCATGCAGCGTTTTGGTTGTACAATCCTATACTTCCCGCCTTCCTCAGGACAAGCAAGATCATCAATGAATGAGGGCAATAACTCTCAGGAGTACTACTGAATGTAATTGACTAAACAAGCCACGGCAGCTGCAAGCGGAAGCTGCTCTTGAACCCGGGAGCATGGGAATACCGCGGTTTTAGCCCCCGCCAAGCCCTGTGTAACTGCCTGGACTCCCCGATCCACGGACATCGTCAGGGGTCAGTAGAATCGAGCCGAATGTGAGCCGTAGTGCTGTTTCAAAGTGGGGAGTGAAGGACACTGGCTGCTGGGAGAACACTGCTGAAGATGCCAATAAATCTCCTGGAAGTCTCTAAACCCCGCCTTTACCGTCTGTCAAGGGAGCAGACCGGCAAGTGGGTGGCAAGTATGGCCGCAGGCAGACAAGGGTGAGTGAACGAGTGTGTATCTGAGCTCAGCAGCTTCAGTAGTCTGCCACCGAGTGTAAACCCTGAACCCTGAGGAAGCGCCCAGCCAGGTCTGGGTGCAGCTTGCAGGGGGTCTAGTGAGCTCCCGCTCACTTATCTGCTGCACACCATAGCTTCACCGCTCCACACCTCACCTCCGCCCACCAAGCTTGGAACTTGGTCTCAGGGAGAAGACTTGTGGCTTGTGGCTGGGGCTGGGGCTGGGTGGGGTGTAGCAAGGCAGCGTGTTGCCTGCCCCCTCTAGTTTACCCCAGTTTAACTATCTGAGCTTGCTGGTTGGTCCTCAGCTCCCAGCCAGGTGTTGTTTCGTGAATTTGGTGTATTTTGACTGACACCGGTGCTGAATTAATAGACTTCATCACCCATATTGCCAGTATCCCCTCCATTGTTGCCTCCATTTTTACAGGTGCCAAGCTGGGGGTGAGCCATAATACCTGGTGTTGTGGGAGCATGTATCTCCTGAGGCTGAATTCAATTGCCTAGCTGTGAAGGAAAGCGTTGCAGTGTGAAGGGGGCGAGAGCACCCGTAGATCACCAGTGATTGCTAAGAGGGGAGTCAATTTTGGTGGATTAATAAGATATAACTAGCCCCTTGAAAGTTGTAGAGCCACCACCAGGTCCCTTACCAGGTCCCTTACCAGTTATAGTGAGGTCACGAGTGACCCAGATTGATAATTGCAGTTTTGATCATGAGGATTTGGAGGATTTTACACTCCCGGACATTGCCATACATATGAAAAAACTATCAAGAAATTGAGGCTAAGCTAAAAATGCAGTGTGTGCCAGGTGCCCCAGAATTAGCTTTGAGACTGTTGCCAGACTATCTTGCTAGTTGTCCTCGTATGTCAGCCATGTACAGTTGTACTCTTTCGAGTGCTTCACTACTGCGATTATTGGGATTATCGAATTTGGAAGCGACCTAAAACAAAAGGGTACAAAATGTTTGGCACACAGTGAATGATGGTTTTAATGAAAATAGGGAAAGAAGGGCAAATTTGGATGTATTATGTGCATTAGAGAGGATACTTTTGTCAATTTTAAACTTGCTTGAGAAATCCACTGCCCATTCAGATCATGTGCTGGGTGTACTGTCTCTGATTTTAAAGTGGGTGCAGTTGCTTAATTCTGCCAATTCTTGTTTAGGAAAGGCAGGAAAGTGTAATGATGTGAAATCTCAGGCAAGTCAGACTAGTATAAGGGGGATAGAAATGGGGACTCAGATCAGGAATTGGGTTGTTTGGGGGCTACTTCTTTAGCTGCCCAGGGATAGCCCTATGCTTGTTAATGTGTCTTGTATCAACCCAGAAGGTCACTAAATGGTGGATCACCTGCATGTCATCCTAGAGAAAAACATAAATGATTTGTACATAAGAATACCCCAAGAGAAATTAAAGATGGCTTTACTGAATGTTAGATCAATGAACAAACATAAACTCCAGCTATACGATCTCCTTCTAGAGAATCAGCCGGAGCTAATGTTTCTTACTGAGACATGGCTACATGAGGGTTCGAACCCCACCGTTGCCAGTGCTCTCCCCCAGGCTATAGGATATTGAGGAAGGACAGAGAGGGAGGCAGAGGCGGTGGGATTGCGATTGTTTATAAACAGCCTCTGGTCTGTCAACAAATATCGCTGATAGAACCTATTGGAGCTGAATGTCTCGGCTTTAGTCTAACAGTATCCCCCCATCAAACGATTGCCGGGGTTTTGGTCTACCGCCCACCAGGTCCTGCCGGAAGTTTTCTAGCAGCTATCGGCTCTGCTATCACTCCAATTATGACCAAATTTGGACAGTGTATGATATTAGGGGACTTCAATATTCACTTTGACCAAATCTTGGATGCAGATTCTGTTAAACTCCATGAGTTACTTAACATTTTTATGCTGGCTCCTTACGTAACACACCCCACACATGAAAAAGGCCATATTTTAGACCAGATTTTTACGAAGCTGGAAGTAGGGACCCCTGAGCATATTATCTGGTCTGACCATTTTCTGATCAATTTTACAATAGCTAAAACTTTAACCAAACCATTGAAATATTGTAATCCTCGGTCAGAAACTTTTAGGTCTTTTAATCAAATAACTCCAGACACAATTGCTCATCTGCTTAATAAATTTCCCTTGGCGGTCAACAATAATCTGGAGTATGACGCTCTTGTATTGGAAAATTGGCTCCTGGAGTATAGCATGGAATTGGCTCCTTTTAAAGTACGAATAGCCAAACAGAGCCGAAATTCAGCTCCATGGTTCACTGAGTCTCTGAGAAAGAGAAAAAGCGCGTGTAAGGTCTTTGAAAGGCGCTGGAGAAGAAATTTCGACCCAGAAGAAAAAATAATTTATAAAGGTGCTCTGAAGACCTACTATGCAAAAGTCCGCGAGGGTAAAAAGCAAGTCCTGCCCAGAAAAATTGAGCAAGCAGAGAACTGTACGAAGGAGCTATTCAAAATTGTCAAGGACTTCACGGTTCCCCTTGCCTCAAAGAGCCCTTTCTCTCCGACGGAAATCTGGGTAAAGGAAATGGCACAATTTTTCTATGATAATATCCAAAAAATCCAAGATTTGTTCGGGGGTTCCGGGACCAGTAGCACACTTAGCTCTTCTCTTAGTAATACTTCTAGCAGGCACTCTCTGTCGGAGTTTGCTCCTATGACTAAGGAAGCCTACCTAAAGATTATGTCAGCTCTAAAATCTGGTTCACCTACGGACCCTATCCCGGCAAAAATACTGGCAAAAATTGCCGAAGTTATAAATCCTGCTGTCAATAAAATACTTAATCTGTCGTTATCCGAGGGAAGGCTTCCTGAAATCTGGAAACATGGAAAAATTCTCCCTCTTCTAAAAAAACCTACTGCGGACCCACTGGTGGTCAGCAAATATAGGCCAATTTCTCTCCTACCGTTCTTTTCCAAGGTAGTGGAGAAGTATGTAAACTCAACCCTGACTGATATCATTGAAGAAAACCAGATGCTCCACCCTAGTCAATCAGGCTTCAGGGCGAATTTCAGCACTGAAACAGCCTTGTTAGAAGTTGTTGAAACCATTAAAAATTCACTGGATACTGGAGGCAAAGCTGTACTGATATTACTGGATCTGTCAGCCGCCTTTGATACCGTGCCCCATGGCTCCTCCTTAGGTTGAGAGAGAGTAATATCGAGGGCACGGTTCTCAGATGGTTTTCCTCCTTCTTAAGTAATCGTCAGCAGACAATTTGGGCCCCGCCTTTTTCCAGTCCCATTCAAGCCTTAAATGTAAGGGTTCCGCTGGGCTCGGTGTTGAGTCCCACCTTCTTTAATATTTATATGGCCCCTTTAGGCCTACTGGCTGAAAAGTATGGGGCAAAAATTATTTCATATGCTGACCACACACAACTGCTTTTTACCTGTGGAAAGAAGGAGTCGTTTGACGGAGAGAAAATCAACATCTGTCTTACTGAGGTGTTCAACTGGTTTAGCCAAAATCAGTTACTCTGTAATTCAGATAAATCTGAAATTATTTTTTTCGGACATAACCCAGACAATGAATGGCGCAAACGGTGGCCAAGAAATTGTACCCCCCCAGCTAAACCGGCTTGCACGGCAAAAAATCTGGGAGTAAAAATAGATTCCGAACTGACGATGAAAACCCAGGTCCAAGCTACGGCGGGCACATGCTTTGGTCTGCTGAAAACTATGCGAAATTTCCTCCCTCTTCTTCCAATTGCGCATAAGAAAACAGTGGTCCAGGCTCTGATCATGTCCAGATTGGATTATGTGAATGTACTGTATTTGGGTCTGCCAGACTATCTGTTGAATCGTCTGCAAGTGGTTCAAAATGCTGTGGCCAGGGCTGTTCTAACAGTGGGTCCAAGAGACCATATGTCCTCACACCTGAGTACCTTACATTGGCTGCCTGTAAGACAAAGGAAATGTTTTAAATCCTTAGTCCTAACGTTTAAAGCCATAAATAAGATTGGTGTGCCATACCTTAGACATAAGATTCAGCTATATAAACCCTTCAGAACACTTCGTTCATCCTCACAACATCTACTCTATGTGCCTAAATTTCTTCTCTCCCGTAAAGGTGGTCGCTCCTTCCAGGCGGTCGCAGCTAAGCTTTGGAATAGTCTCCCTTTTAAACTGCGACAGGAATGCGACCTTTTTAACTTTCGTAAGGGTGTGAAAACCTGGCTCTTTCAGAAATAGAGTGGGAGTCGATGACAGTTTGCTTTCTGTGTAGGGGTTAAACCAGCGTCGGGACACTCCTTGGAGTAGCTGCGCGCTTAAAAAATACCCAGTAACATAACATAACATAACCCCACCAGTTTATTTTTATTTAAAATGTTATGTTATGTTATGTTAATAGAATTTGTAGAGCGCAACGGTTACCCTGAGGTGTCCTGGCGCTGTATTGATGGCTGATCGAAGGGAGGTGAATAATCATTGGATGGAAAAACAGGTCTTCAGACCCTTCCTAAACAGAGGAAGAGTAGAAGCGTTCCTCAAGGAAAAAGGCAAGTTATTCCACGCCACAGAAGCCCCAGTCCTGAAACTCCTACCACCCCAGCTGGCCTTCTTAACTCGCGGCATAAGAATCTTTTTGGCGCTGGAGGACTGAAGGGTCCTGGTGGGAGCGTACCATGTAAACTTGTCCTGCAGGTACTGAGGGCCTGTCCCATTTAGGGCCTTGAAGACCGTACATAGAGCCTTAAAGCAGACTCTTTGCTTCACCGGCAGCCAGTGCAGCCTGGTTATCTCGTTTTGTACCAAAGCAAATTTAGGAATACCTAGTAACAGCCTTGCCACCGCATTTTGCGCCATCTGCAGCCTGTTAACCAGGTATTGACGGGCATTCATAAGAATGCCGTTACAGTAATCCAGTCTTGACATGATAAGCACCGTGACCACAGTCCTAAAGTTCCCCTCCGAAATGTAAGGTTTAATTTTCCTTAAAATTCGTAGCCACATAAAGCAGGTGGAGACCACGGTGCTTATATGATCGCTAAAGGTCAGTTTACAATCGACATTTACGCCTAGATTTTTAGGTTTCAGCGAGGGAGTAGGACAACTGCCTAGTTCCACCGGCCAATAGTCAGGAGTCCAGACATTGGGATTATTTCCAAAGACAATAATCTCTGTTTTGGACAAATTAAGTTTCAAGCAATTGAGTGCCATCCATCCGGCGATCTCCGTCATGCAAGCATGGAAACGCAATCCCGTTTCTATTTCCAACCCGTCCTTGAAGGATAACACTATTTGAGTGTCATCTGCATAGGACGTCAGCTGAAAGCCATGGGATTTTATGAGAGCGGCAAGCGGGATCATGTAGATATTAAAAAGGGTGGGGCTTAGTGAGGATCCCAGAGGGACCCCACAAGGAAGGCTAAAGGAATCAGAATTATACTCTCCCAGGTTGACAGTCTGGGACCTATCGGAGAGGAACGAGCGTAGCAGTTTCCAGGCCATCCCTTGAACTCCCACCTCCGACAACCGATCCATCAAAATCCAATGATGGACTGTGTCGAAGGCCGCCGAAAGATCCAACAGTACCATCACGGCTTTGCCACCACCATACAGAGCCTCCTTTACTTCATCCAACGATTTAATTAAGGCCAGTTCGGTGTTATGCTCGGCTCTAAAACCGAATTGCGTTGGGTCAAGAATGTGGTTGGTAAGCAAATAGGAGCTCAGCTGTCTATTCATGGCCTTTTCCACGACTTTAGCTGGCATAGGGAGCCACGAGATTGGCCTATAGCTGCCCGGATCAGATGGGTCCAACGTTGACTTTTTCAAAAGGGGAAGAATAGAAGCCATTTTCCAAGCCTTCGGGAAATGCCCTGAGATCAGGATGTCATTGATCAGTGGGTGTAAAGCCATCCCAATCAATTCCAGGATGGTTTTCACAATGAAGACAGGACAGGGATCAGTGGGGAACCCAAACTAATTGAGGTCAACATTTTTTGTATGTCAATTCTTTCCAAAGGGAGGTACTAGTCGAAGGTGGGTCCAGGGTAGCAATCCGCCGTACTCTTACAATAGGGCAAGGTATCAAAGCCAGATTGGCCTATGGAAAAGGAGGAATAAATATCACCCACCTTTTGTTGGAACCAGGATGCCAGTTTGTTGCACAGACCTGGACTGCTAGTCACCTTCGGTAAACTCGGCACCGCTAACTTCTTCACTGTTTTGAATAGTTCTTTAGCATTCGATTTTGCTAGGAGAATTTATCGGGCATAGAACTCCTTTTTTGATTCGAGCAGTAGATTTTTATAGCTTCTGAGGCTCAGTTTATAGATTTCTTTATCTACATTTTTGTAATCCCTCCTCTAAACCCGTTCAAATTTTTTACAGACCTGCTTCTGAGTCTTAAGTTTGTCTGAATACCAGGGGAGGAGGGTTTAATGCGCCTGGGGGTCCATTTTTTTAAACGGGACCAATATTTTACAGGCTTTATCAAGCCAATCAGAGTAACCCTCTACTTCCTTATCAATGTCTGACGACAGAGGAGAAAAGGAACTCTTGAGTTCCTCTTCAAACCGAGCCACATCGAGATCCCTCCAGGGTCTAAGTTCCACCGTCTTGTGAGGTCCCAAACTTGATATTGGTACTTTGGAGTCAGACAATTCGAAGATAACTGCCCTATGATCTGACCAAGCCAGCGGAATTACCTCAAGTATGGAGAGATCGGGGTCATTAGTATAAACCCCATCTAAAGTGTGGCCCTTAAGGTGCGTAGGGCCTTCCACCTGTTGTTTTAAATCCCCGGTCTCCAACATTTTGTCGAGGTTCAACGTGTCTGGGTCCCCTAGATCCTCCAGACTGAAGTTAAAGTCCCCCAAAACTGCAAATGAGTCTGCACACATTCCTTCTTCTAATAGGGTTCCTATTAAATCCAGGAACCCTGCTCTCGGACCAGGAGAACGGTAGAGCAATAACCCCTTAAAGCTTTTGGAATACTTCAAGTTAAAGTTGAACCATAATGCCTCACAAATGGAGTTGGATGCTGGCTGAAAAATGAGCTTTAGGTCATCTTGGTAAATAATTGCTAGGCCCCCTCCCCTCCTCATAGGTCTGTTCAAAGTGTAGCAGACATAACCTGGGGGAGTGGCCATTACCAGGTCTGGACCCGAGGTTGAATCGGTCCAAGATTCTGTAATGAATACTACTTTGATATCTAATTCCTCCAAAAAAAACGCACATTCTGTAGTGTGCTTAACCAGTGACCTAGCATTTAAGAGAGCACATTTAACCGAGCCGCCTTTGGCCCTGCAAGTTTTTCCTCCCAATTTAGAAACCTGGCCTTTGACCATCTGTTCGGGAATCGTGGGCTTTAGGGCGCCGAAGTTCAGGCATTCTCTGTCTTGGCCACTTCCGCCAGAACCGCACATGTACCTGGGACAACCCAGAACACCTCCTTCTTTATTTAACATTATGAGTGCTAACTTGAGTGTCCCCTGTATGGCTACCCGCTCCCGTACCCGTGCAAAATCGCAAGTAGAAGCAACCTTGGTGAGTCCTCAGTAATCACGTTAGCAGCAGAGGCAGGATGTGAAGTTTGTTAAAACAATTTAAAAGGTTAAAAGCAGCGAATAGAGGTGGGAGCAGCAGGAGACCGATTGGGCATTAAACACAGCTCCGATCCAGCCGAAAATACTGTCGCGTCCGCGCCAGCATGCGTAATAAATAGCCTTCCCCCTGAAACACTAGAGCGCTAACTTGAGTGTCCCCTGTATGGCCGCCCGCTCCCGTACCCGTGCAAAATTGCAAGTAGCAGCAACCTTGGTGAGTCCTCAGTAATCACGTTAGCAGCAGGGGCAGGATGTGAAGTTTGTTAAAACAATTTAAAAAGTTAAAAGCAGTGAATAGTGGTGGGAGCAGCAGGAGGCCGATTGGGCATTAAACACAGCTCCGATCCAGCCGAAAATAAAGGGAACACCAGGATGCCGTGTGATACAGTCTTAACAACTGATGCGTTGTTGAACAATCCATGGTCGAGTTAGGGTGTCCCTCAGACAGATACTAATGTCCAAAAAACAGAGGGAAAAGGAGAAGAGTACCTGGCGTATAATAAAACGTAAGCCAAAAACACTGCGGTTTTCGACTCTATTTGAGGAGCCCGTCGATTCCCCCTTGCCCCAGAAATGTAGTGAGGGATGAAAAGGTAAGATGCATACTGGCTGAGTATCAAGGTTGTGTCTTCCAATCATTTGATGACCACTGAGATGTGCAGTGACCGGGGATATTAGCAGGACCAACATGTGGCGTTCACTGGTGCGCTTAATTTGCAGAGTGAGTGACTTTAGGCTAGTGGCCTCAAAGGCCAAGTCAAGGAGGCAAGGTTGTCTCCTGTATAGTTCTGCAATATAGGGGATGTAGGTATAGCAATATGCCAAACGCAATGCTGAGGATTGGTACACACAAATAAGGGGGGGGGGGGCATTACCTAATAGACCCGTGGTGGGAAGCTTCCACATGGTGATTGAAAATTATGTAATTTTAAGTTGTCTGGCTGGATAAAAACGGGGCATTTAGACAAACAATCCACTGGTATGTCAGTGATAGTGACATTGAAAACTCATAGGAAAACTGTGCTGAACACAGTAAGAACTCTCACTGTAATTAGGCCAATGTATTCCTCAAGCTTCCACATAGAAACTGAAAGTATGTAATTCTTAAGTAGTCTTGCTGGAGAAAAACACGGCATTTAGACAAACAGTCCAGTGCTTCTAAGTCAGTGGCAGTAAAAACGTACAGGAAAACTGTGCTGAATACTGTAACAACTCTCGCTGTAATTAGGTTAATGTATTTCCCGAGCAGTCAATGAACGCAATTTCCCAATCAGAGATGCAGTAATTTCAATTCAGTTAATTATAACAAATATATGTATTTTCTAAACTCAATCTTATGTTGTCACATTGTTCTTTTGTCTCCCTGGTTTCTCTACAGTGTTTATGGGCTACCTCCTGTAGCCTGATACTGCGTAATTTCAACAGCAGTGCTCGGCTCACCCGAGCAGGAATAGATATAGACAATGTCTATCTGTGCAGCATCCTTGAGGGAGAGGTGTGTTGGTGGCATGCTGACAGGCATGTCAGTGGGCATGTCAGTCCTAGTCAGAGTGATGAGTTTCTCTGGTCAGCTGCAGCACTGTGATAACTGGCCCAATATTCTGTCAAGGTGCACCTGGGGTGCTAAGGGTAAATAATAATTAAACAATAAGGTAAGAGGAAAATTGTTTTTTTAAAGACATATTTTGTTAAAAACAGGGGAGAGGGATCAAACCCTGCATACTGCTGGTGAAAATGAATCGCAAGTACTTGAAGGGTATGTCAGCCCGTTGTAAAGACGGGTCTCACACGAAGTAGTGAAGAGATGATTTATTCTCAATTCAGGTATAAGTAAACCCACCAGTGCGGATGACAGAGACCCTCCAGCACCGGTCAACTCAGAACACGAAGTGAATCCTAACATTCCTCTAAGTATCTAGGTAACACAGAATGCACTTACATCAGAGTGCTGACATACAAGAATTCTAATACTAATAATAATAGTAAAAGGACACCATACAACATGTCCCCTTTTTTTTTTTTTTTTTTACATAAACAAAAGCAAATAAAACTTAGAAGAAAACACACAAAAAAAACAGATCATTTTAAAATAAAATCTTCAAACTTCTTGGGCAATTTCACCACCCTCTTAACAGGATCCCCAGAAGAGACATTCCCAGAAATAATCTCCTCTGAAGAAGAGACATTCTGAGAATCAGTAATGGGAACAGACAAATCAGCACAAGACTTAGAATTATCATCAGATGAAGAACTAGCCATATGTGTATCAACACTAGCATGTCTAAAATTGGAACTAGAAACACTTCTCTCATTGGAAATTCCTACATCCAAAAATGAATCATTAGCATCATTCACATTAAACAATTTTTCTTGTCCAGGTTTGAGAAGAACCACTGCACCCTTATTCCACCATCCCCTTTTGTGTAAAAAAACTGCAGTTTCCGAGACCTTAACAACTTGCACAGGGGCAGAAAATCTAGACAGACCTTTGCGTGGTAAACCTGGATTAATGATGCGTACCCAACTGCCAACACAAATGTTTTTGTGTTTAGTTCTATGTACGTCATCATGATATATCTTATTTCTCAAGGCAGCCCCATCTAAGTTGTCCTTCACCTTATCTAATGTTTTGTCAAAATCCTTATGAACCATTAACTCACAAGATGGTGACACCAATGTACAACACTCTCTTCCTCTCATCAAATAAAAAGGAGAAAATCCTGTCACTGAATGCGGCATGTTATGATACGCCCAAAGTTTCTCATCAAGAAAATTGAAAACATTCCTCTCACTCTCCAGAGCACACTGAATACCATCCTTAACAAATCTATTAGCCCTTTCCACTTGACCATTAGCTCTCGGACAATATAAAGGAGCTCTCTCAGCTCTAATGCCACACTTTTGTAAGAAAGAAACCATTCTGGACGAAGTGAACTGAACACCATTGTCAGACATAAGTACTCTTGGAAAACCTTCAACACTAAAAATCCTCTCTAAAAATTTGATCACTTCGTCAGTATTTGGGTTCTCAACAAAAGTGTGGTAAATCCATTTTGAAAAATTATCAATCAGAACAATAAGAAATCTATACTGTCTACCTAAAATATCATAGGGACCTGAAAAGTCAATGGATACCTTCTCCCAAGGTCCCTTGGGAATTTCCTGTAAACCAACCGGCTCACAAGAAACTTTACAATGCTTATCTGAACGCACACATATAGCACAAGCATCAACAAATCTTTCAACCATAGTATCCATACCAGGCCACCAGTAGTGTTGTCTAAGAACTCTCTTAGTAGCGGACACCCCATTGTGACCAAAGTGAGCTAACTCAACCAACCTAGACCTGAGACCTATGGGAGGAACCAACAAACTATGTCTGACCAGCAATCCACTCTCAATACTGAGTTCACTAGAAATGTGTGCAAAACTGTGCAAATCTGCCTCAAGATTCCTGAGAGGGGGCCATCCTTGAACAAGAAACTTTTTGACCTTGTTAATCACAACATCTTCATCATAAAATTTAACCCAGTCAGCTTCAGAAATTTTTCCCTCACAATTATTTAACACATCCACCAAAGCAACTACACATTCATGATTATCAACACATGAAGTTTCATCGACTTCTTTAGCTGGCAGTCTAGACAAACAATCAGCCGTGATGTTCTTTCCACCCGAAATATGCTCAATTTTGAAATTAAACTCTTGTAACCTAGCAATAAGTCTTATGAGCCTGGAAGAAGCATTACCTGAGCGTACACCATCCATCATAAACACCAAGGGTTTATGATCTGTGATTAACTTAAAAGACTGTCCCCATAAAAAATTCTTGAACTTTTCTACAGCCCACACACATGCAAGCGCCTCTCTTTCAATTGTACTGTAATGTACCTCAGAACCTTTTAAAGCTCTTGAAATGAAAGAAATAGTTCTTTCTTTCCCATTTACAAACTGAGTGAAAACAGCCCCTAAGCCAATAGAACTGGCATCCACAGTTACCACAGATTCCCCATTAGGATCAAATGTCTTCAACGTAGGAGCCCTAGAAATGAGCTCTTTAACTCTAACAAAAGCTTTGTCATGCTCGTCAGACCAGACAAAAGATGTCCCTTTCCTAAGCAAAAGTCTCAAAGGTTCAACAACCAAAGCATAGCCCTGTACAAACCTAGCATAATACTCTCCAAGTCCCAAAAAAGACCTCAAAGAATCCTTGTCATACGGCTTAATAGCATTGTTAAGAGCACTAATCAGATCAAGTTTAGGAGCAATGCCCTCACCTGAAATCTTGTGTCCTAAATAATCAATTTCCTTCACAAAAAATTTGCATTTTTCTTTGCTAACCGTCATGCCTCTTTGTGCCAGTTTGGTAAGTACTTTGCCAAGAATGGAATCATGTTCTTCATGTGACTTGGCAAAGATGAGTATGTCATCCTGAAATGCTTGTACCCCAACCACATCTTGAAACAATACATCCACCAGCTTTTGAAAAACGCTAGCGGCGGAAGCTAAACCGAATGGCATTCGTAAAAACCTATAGACTCCAAAAGGAGTTACAAAAGCAGTCAAGTCTTTAGATTCCTCGTCCAACATTACTTGATGATATGCAGACTTGAGATCAATGATGGAAAAAAATTTAGCTCCATTGACAGCCATGAGCAATTCCTGAATCCTAGGAAGCGGATGACTGTCAATAATTATATTCTTATTCAGTGATCTCAAGTCAATGCATAACCTCAAGTCTCCATTTTTTTTTAATGCAATTACAATAGCCGAAATCCATTCTGAACTATCAGTGGACTCTATTATGCCCTCAGAACACAGATTATCTAAATGCTCTTTGAGCTTTTGACGAACACCCAAGGGTACCATGCGTACTTTGTGCTGCACCGGCCTAGCATCTCTCTTTAACTTAATGTGATGCATAAAACCATTCACGCGACCAACTTTATCAGCAAAAACATTGTTGAATTTTGATAGAATAAAGTCAGTATTAGAATCTTGTGTTGCAATCTGGTTAACAGAAATGTCACGTAATCTAATAGGAGTATCCGTACCTGGACAAAGCATTATTCCTAGTTTGCCCAGATCATACCACCCGACAATATTCTTGCCATTAACTGCAACGTAAATCTTTGTGAAAATACATCGTCCCTGAAAATTCAATTTTTCCTCAAAATAACCCAACATTTCAATATCAAAATTACCAAATGCTTTAGGGTTGACATCCGTGACACAAAGTTGTATACCTGTCCATTTTTTTTCAAATGTAGCATCAGAAAGCACAGTGATTGGAGAGCCAGAGTCAGCCATTACTTCTAAAACAACATCTCCAATTAAAACTTCTCCTAAAGGTGCTTTAAAACTAACATTAATCATATTAACATCAAAGGAAGAATCATACAATGTAATAATCATATTCTCTAGCTCATTGGTCACATCATTCACAGAATTCACTGTTAAACCATTGTTTATAGTGGTAGAACCACTCCTTACATTCTTGCAAACAGTTTGGAAATGACCAACCTTATTACATTTAGTACACCTTCTTTTAATGGCAGGACATTCCAAACTATTAGCAAGATGAAATCTGGATCCACATCTAAAACAAGACGGTTTGGTAGGCTTTGACACCATGTTAGGTTTAAATATTTTTTTAGTGACTTGAACCGCACATACAGGAGCAACTGGAATCTCTTCAGAAGATAAAACTTTAGATGAACGTATGGACCTTTCAATGCCTTTGGCAATATCGATAACTTCATTTAGCGTAGGATTGCGACAGGCTAACAACCTCTCTTGTATTTTTTTAGATTCACAATTAAATACAAACTGGTCCCTTATGCAAATATCTACGCTTGCCCCAAAATCACAATTTGCAGCAAGAACCCTTAACGCCGCAACATATTGTTCCACCGTTTCGTCAGCAAATTGTTTTCTCTTGTTGAAAGCATGACGTTCAATTAAAATACTAGGTTCTTCAATAAACTGTTTTTCCAATCTCGCAACAGCTTCTTTAAAAATGTCCCAAGAATCGCCAGCTCCAGCAGGTGCTGCAATAGGTGATAAATTTTCAAAAATCTCAATAGCAGCTGACCCTAAATAAGTAAAAAGCAGCGCATGTTTTCTTTCAGCAGGAAATTTCTTTCCATCAATAGCAACTATATAATTTTCAAAAGTTTTGTACCATTTTTTCCACGTTAAAGTGGGATTTCCTGGTGTACTTAAAAAAATTGCTGGTTGATTGCATATTTGGGAAGATGCCATAGTAGAAGAAAGTCAGGAAAAATTGCAATAAGCAGTAAAAGAAAAATCCTAGTAGAAATGAACTTCAAAGCTGAAGGAAAAAAAACGAGATGTATACTCAACAAGAAAACAATCCAAATTGCCAAAATAAGAATTTGATGCCAATATTCATCTTAGTAGGCGATGCAGTGAATAATACATGTCATGTGAAACAAGAAAAAACACACGAAACAGTATTATCCAATAATACTCAAAATTCAAAATTAGTGAAGAAAAGTAAACAAAAATTACTTGAACAGTACCAGTCAATCCTTTTCACAGCATGACAATCCGTTTCTTATCATCAAACGATGTCATGTAACGAAGAAACTGGTGCTTGAATTCTGAATGAAAAGAAATCTGCCCAACTTAAAATGGCCGCCACGAACGTCACACCACGAACGTGCTTTCAAGAGGCAGTGGTTCTTGTTTTATAAGCGTGAGCAGCAGACGCACGTAATCGCCGGAACAATGGAAGCTCGAGCAGAAGAAACTCCCGTCTTCAACCGTCATTCACATCAATCCAAGGTAAACTTTACCGTTTGAAGTATTTCACGACCATGAAGACTTCAGTTCTTCAATTTTAGGCTGCTTCCGTTTCAATGCCTTCGTGCACTTTTCTTTATCTCTTTTAAAAAAAAACTTGTAAGAGAATAAAAAAAATCGTAGTGCAGAGAGATACTCGGGTCCTTCCTTCACGGTGGGTTATCCCAGTCGTCGCCAATGTAAATACGGGTCTCACACGAAGTAGTGAAGAGATGATTTATTCTCAATTCAGGTATAAGTAAACCCACCAGTGCGGATGACAGAGACCCTCCAGCACCGGTCAACTCAGAACACGAAGTGAATCCTAACATTCCTCTAAGTATCTAGGTAACACAGAATGCACTTACATCAGAGTGCTGACATACAAGAATTCTAATACTAATAATAATAGTAAAAGGACACCATACAACACCCGTGCTATTAAGTTGTTTGTTTTTTGGGAAGGTTAAGAGCTCCTACTTGGCGTAGAGACTGCCAGGAAATTATATACATGTGCTGGTAAAGAATATGGCATGGTATAGAGCAGAGGTCTCCAACCTTTTCTGTAGTGAGAGCTACTTCTGCTCAAGGAAAGTCTTCCCGAGTTACTAGCAAATTTTATACCTGTAAAATAGTGACTACACTATGACCACCCAAAGCAAGATTTTCAGTAGTTACCACCCAAGTATACCACATGCACTTACCAGCACAAATGCTGGAAAAAGTTCTTCAATATTAAATGCCTCCCCTTGACTTATGAAGTAACATTCAAATCTTGACATGCCCAGTGGCACAAAGGACATAAGCACAGCAGTACGTCTCCCCAGCTCAGCTTGAATTATCATTCACCAGTTTCTGAAAATGCACATTTTTCTATCTAATGCTACTTTCCACTGTGGGCAAACAAACTCAATTTTCCAGAAGAAACCCCATTTTTGAAAACTAAAACTGCCTTTAACATATCAGTTTTTGAGAAATGCACAGTCTCCAAATATCAGCTTGTCATTATCATCATGTACTCAACATATCCAATGTGAAAAAGGAAAGTGCTCTTGAGGTAGGACAGATATAAAGGAGGGGAATCCAGTTTTCCTAAGGATACCAGAATGTGTAATTGATTGGTTATTGAATTTGCCTTTTGGATTCCCCTCCTTTATATCTGTCCTACCTCATGAGCTCTTTCCTTTTTCACTCTCCCCTTGGAGCAACCTCTTTCTCTATTTGGAGCATTGAATATGGTGATCTGTTATAAAAGTAACTAAATAATAAACAGTCACTATTGGAGTGATATTTTGTGCCTTTGTGTCTTTTGAGGATATACTTGTTTGCATTGTAAAGAAAATGGTGGTACATTAATGATACAATGCTAATTCTATATGTACCGGATGCCCTATGACTAATGAATATTTTTCATAACTGAATTGTAGCTTTAAAGAAGTCTAGGACCGTTGTTTCCTATACCAATCATTACCCAGGTCCGTGGAAAATTGTGGGTTACTCCATTATATCATAATGGATGCTCATCATAGCACCACGGATGCCTGGATTATGCCAGTAATGCCCACCATTAAACTAGGGCCACAGTTGTGGCAAGGCTGGAAACCAGAAGGATCAGGGATAAGACCACATATCAGTCATGACTATTAATATACCAGGAATAGGTACATATAGGCCAGTCATGCTCAGAGTAGGTCTATGATGGCTGCCAGCACACCACAACTAGACCAAAAATAGTAAAATAGTCAAGGATGACCATAATTATGCCATTGGCACTATTATGTCAAGAATGGACACAATTTTGCCAAATATAACACTCTTATGATGGGGCTAGCATATATATTTGGCGGTCCTTGGCACCAGGCATAGTTTCAGGAAGCAATAGTGTTTATTATGGGCACACACATAAATGTTGATGAATCTCTTAATTTTCTCTGGTCTGGATCATACCCTGTTCTCCTCAGGTCTTGAGCTGATCATGCATCTAACAGACACATTTTCACTCTGACTCCTGCAGTCCCGCACTTTGGTGGGTCAGCACTGATTACAGCTCAGGCTACTGCTGCCATACTTTTTTGATGGTGCACTGTTCACACACATGTTGTGACTGATAAAGGAGGGACTGTCACATGGTCAATCTCCTTGTGGCTTAATTATATTGAGATTGGATATAGAATGTCATGTAGCAGGCCCTGTGTTTGAGTATTAGTATGAGTAACTGTGATAAGTTTGTCTGGCTGTCACTCTTAGCGTCTTGAGATGATCAGTGCTGCCTTCTTTAATAGGCACCTACTCTGAAATTGATACTGGGCTTGACTTCACCTCAGAGAGCTACTTTGAAGGTACTGGCGAGCTACCAGTAGCTCCCGAGCTACTCGTTGGAGACCCCTGGTATAGAGAGAATTCATGGAAACCTTTTGCAATTGCTTAATTGAACTTAATCAAACTGATCAAAAACACAAAAACAGGAGAGTGGGGGATCAAACTGTGCATACTACGGGTGATGCTGCACCACATATAAGGGCAGACTAAGGCAGCCTGTTATATTAACTTGGTTGTTTTTTGGGAAGGTTAGGAGTTTATACCAGGCGAAGAGACTGCCAGGGGATTCTACATGCGCTGATGAAGAATATGGCGTGGTATGGAACACACAGGAAAACAATTATATACATATATGCATGGTTAACAGGGCTGTGAAAGTATCCATGTTCTGTAATCTGTGTAGTACAACAGTGGGAGCTATCATGTTATCCGCTGAGTGTTGCTTTTCCAGAACGTGAGGTACCTTTGGTGCAGTTACAATAGAGTAGTGAATCCTGCTCCTGTGCTGATATATTGTGGATCTTATTTGTTGGGACAGCTGCCTATATAGATGAGGCCACAAGACCACCATATGCAATAGATCACATTAGTTGATGCACAGTTTCTATGTTGTTGGAAGGTAATATCTGTATGCCCATGTATGAAGGTCTTGGTATTCGTAGTGCATTGGCATGAAACATAGTTCCCACATTTGTAGTGACCCTTAATGGGATCCAGGCCCCAGGTGGACACAATTGTGGTTGTCTGTTGAGTAGTATCTGAGTTTGCGTGAACCAGGTGATCTTTGATATTCTTGCCCTTCCTGTAGGAGAACAAGCAAAGCTCACTGAAGCAATCCATGATGGTCAGTGTCGGCCACTGTTTTTGGATGATTTTCTCTATGTTGTTTGTGTCTAGACAAAATTCTGTGACTCATGCAATCTTGCATATTGTGGATTTTGCTCTGGTTTGTAGTATATGTTCCTTTGTACTGAACAAGGCCCTTTTTTATAGAGGTCCGAACAAGACATTTAGGCTGACCTTTTTCTCGCACTCTTAGGAATTGGACATATGGAAGATCATCCTTTAGGGCTCTAAGGTGAACGTTTTAATATTGAAGCAAAGTGTTGCGTTCAGTGGGTTTCCTATAGAGTGAAACGATGAGCTGGTTCTCATTATGTTTTATCTTTAGGTCTAACACAGGGCTATGGTTACTTGAGTTGGATGTGAACATGAGAAAAGGTTGACTGCTGTTGAGATATTGCATGAACAACAGTAAATTAATTTGGAGACCTCTCTATATCAAATCGATATCGCCAATGTATCTTTTCCATAACTAAAATGAAAACCTGTTTTACAACTGATGTTGCAAGAATTCTGAAGAGAAATAAAATTTGTTTTTGAAACGCTGTAAGGCAGTTGCCCTTAGGGAAGCTGTTATTGAAGTGGAAACTCCCCCAGAAAAATAAATAGCAACATTGACGTACTGTCTTTCCTGGTTTTTCCATCAAAAGTCTTCAAGTACATGAAAAACACGTGGACTTCATAGTGAAGAATTTTAACAGGATTCAAGTGTAAATGATGATCCCCAGTTCAAAGTCCTGATGAAAACCCTGTTTTTCCAAAATATGTGTGGGTTCGAAATGCGTCAACAAGTTTATAACTACCTGAGATGTATTTCGCTGTTCTTGAAAAAAAATGCTGGCTTCAGGGAAACTTTATTGATGATCAATCTGATTGATTTGTGATTGAAGGTCCCATAAAATCCAGCCTAATTCTAAAAAGAGATTTTCTTTTCCTCTGGTATTTCTAAAAATAATTGTATGGACTGGGTTTCATTTATGTTAAGCTTTGATGTCAGTCAGAACACATATGCTGGTTTTTGTATGGATTTTTTAAGTTTGTCCTAGTTATGTAAATTATTGTTTTGTATATCTGTTTGGAAAGGTGTCCATATGTTCATGTCTACTGCATTGTCTCAATGTGTGTGACAGATATTGGTTGTATTTTTGCATTTTACCCTCCACTTTTTGCTGAATTTGATTTTTTTGGCCTTAGGACTCTGTGCACCTTACCACGGCTAACCAGTGCTAAAGTGTTTGAGCTTACTTCCCTAAACATGGTTTCATTGACTTATACCTGATTGGCCCATTTAATTTACCGATATGTACCTTTTAGAGTGGTATACCATATACCCATGACCTGTAAATTAAATGGGCTGCAGAACTTATTCTGCCACCCACTTAATTAGCACCTTAAATCATGTCCCAATCCTGCCATTGCAGTCTGAATGCAGTTTTGAACTGCCAGTTCAACTTGGAAATATAACCCCCTTGTTAGTACTGGGATTCCTGGTTGACTGAGGTATGCACCCAGGCCAGACAGGAACCACCACTATAGTCAGTATAAGTTAAGTACACACTAAAAGATTGCCTGTGCTCATCCTTTGGTATCTTGGCACAGAGAAGTTAGGCTGATCTAAAGAGGCAAAGTGCAAAGTATTTGTGCTACACACACACACAGAGTAACACAATGAATACACCACGAAAAGACTCCCCACAGGTTGAAAAAAAATGTATTATATTCTGAGCAAAACTTGAACCAAACAACACTAATCCAATGTATAGCAGTTGAGACATTGAATTTCAAAAGAATAAGTGAAAAATAACACTTAGAAACAAATAGCTCTTTAGGGGTTACTTGACCTCGTGCTGGACTGAGCAAAGTCAATAGTCAAGCCGAGCGGAATGGAGCACCGACATGAAGCCGTTATAGTGCCACCCACTTATGTAGCACCATAAAACATGTCCCTGGCCTACCATTGCAGCCTGAATGCAGTTTTAAATTGCAAAATTGCCAATTCGACTTAACAGTATAATGCCAAGCCTTAAACTCCCTTTTTAGGTCGAGCATTTGTGATCTCTTGTATATACTTTAGTATATACTTATCTATTAGTATATACTTATATGTGTATGTACTGTGTGGGCTCTGGAGATCAGCCCTAGGAATTGTCTGCTTCCACTTAGGGACTTCTCTTTCTGTTCAACTGCCTCTATTTAACTGTCTTAATAGAAAAGGACCAATAGAGGTCAGTAAAATACCAGAATTGCGTTCTGCTGAGGGACTTTCTATTTTTTATTTTTCTGGCAACTGCCTCTATTTAACTTTCTTGATAGAAAACGACCAGCAGAGGTCAGTAAAGTACCAAAATCCCTTTGGCATTCTCTAGATTCCAGACCATAAAAATTGTCTTCCACAAGCACCCGTAGATAATATTTTTGTTCAAATCTTGTATTTTCAGTGATATGACCACAGAAGGCCCTGATTTTTTATTAAAAACAGGCAACATTTCTCTCCATGTGTTCCCATACCAGGCATGTCACACAATTTGGTGCTTACTTTCTCTCCGTGTTGAAGAACAGTAGATGTTTCAGCACCCAAGCAAATGTGAGGCATAGTCAAATACATATAAGGTCCCAAAGGCGAGACCGATTGCATTGCAAATGCTTGTTATTGCATTTACGTCGCTAGCAAGGTATGTCCTAGGTGGCCTATAGGGCATGGTTTATTGCAATTAAAAGGTCGGAAATGTACTGATGGGATTTTCATATCCTTTGTTTTCCACTACTGTGAGGCCTATAATTTGTGTCCCATATGATATCTTTGTGTTGACTTATTACAATTAATAAGTGCTAATATCGGTGTAGACCAGGTAGCCAGTTAATTTCTGGTATTTATGAAACTGTATTGAAAAATCCTCTTTAATGGTGAAGTCAGATTTTTTATTACAATTTTGAAAAATGGCACTTTTAGAAAGTTTGCATTTCCTGCCCTTAGCCCTTTCGTGCCTGCAGACTGTCTTGGTCCACATGACTGGGTATAACTGACAGAATTTGTGAATTCCTCCCACACAGTCTCAAAATATAGGGATTGAGTGTGCCTGAATGGGCCATTTGTAGGCAGGATAGGGGGCGGAGTGGAGCAGAGACCCATTTGCTACTGAATAGGCTGTGCTCTGCCTTCACACAAGGACATATTAACTCCATATTGTCACTGGGGCCCACATGGTGCCAGGGCAGAGGGGTAAGGAAATTCCATGCACTTCAAAGAAACTTTCTCGAAGCTTCTCAATCCTTCCAGAGGAAGGTGCACCTGGGTTTAAAAATAAGAACCTCAGACCCACTTTTCAGTTCACTCCTGAATCTGTGGAAGGACTCTCAGAGGATACCTGCTACTGTGACCTGATGTGTACTGTACAAGACTGTTTTGCTGTACCTGGAAGGACTGCCTTGCTACCTGGAGCCTGCCTTGAACTCTGAGAGTCCAGCCCTGCATCTTCACCTGAAGCCAGGACTACCAGAGTGACCCCAAGAGCTAGTTAGAGGTCTTCATGTTTAGAGCCACAGGGACACAAAAGGCCCTCACCATTTTGAACCTGCACCTGGACTCAGCCAGAGTGAGTCCTAAACCCCCAAGTGATTCTCAAGTTTGTGTTCAGTGGTATGGATCAGGACTTGTTTCTGCAGTACAATATAGTGATTTGTATCACACAAAAATTCCAGAAGAGTAATGTAACATTTGAGGTGCCGCTTTAACATTTTTCCTAGTTTTATTTTGGTTGCTTTCTCCCTTTTCTAAATATGGGTGCCTTACCTTCCTTTTTGTACCATGAAGATGGAGCTGTCCAACTTCGACACCCTTAGCAGAGCACACCTACTGAAACTCTGCAAGCAGAGGAGGCTGAGAGCAGGCAAAAGATCTACCAAACTGGATCTCCAGGTAGCTCTCAGGGCCTTTGATGAGGTGCAGAGGTGGCAGTCAACCTTAGGAGAGTAAGATGGTGATGACAATGAGGAGGACGGAACAGTAACAGACGATGAGGGTGAGAGGGCCCAGTCTAGGGTCCTGAGCTACAAGGAGAGCCTAACAGGACTCCTGCAGACAACCAGGATGCCCAGAATGGAGCAGCGGGTCTGCCAGGGGAGGACAGAAAGGCAGAGAGTGAGCTGAAATTGCAATTGGCCTAGTGGTAGGCTTTAATCTGAGGGAAGAAAGGACAGTGAGAGAATGGACCATGACCTTTGTCTCAAAGAACTAGATATAAAAAAACAAGCAGGTGGATCCAAGCAATGTTGGTGGCAGCATACCAGCAGCGTACACTGGAGAGGTGATGATCTGCATACCAAAGGATCTGGTGCCCAGTTGTGACATGGGAAATTATATTGATAAATGGTTCAAAACACATGAGGTAGTTCTGAGGGTACAAAATGTCCCAGAGGAGTACCGGGGCGATATCTTCTGGCGGTAAATGCCTAGAGTGGGTAGGGACACACTTCTCACACTTGCAAAAGAGGACCATACCAAGTATGCCCCAATGAAGGCCATCCTTCTTTCTAAATTCGGGCTGACCCTGGAAATCCTATCAGAGGCTCAGGGACGGCCAAAAACTCCAAAACAAGTCCGTGTTGGAATCATAGACCACTCCAGCAAGGCACGGAAGGTCTGGGTGAGGGGTAGCAAGGTAAATGATTTTGTTACCTACCCGTGGAGTGCCGTTCCCGTTTGCGGGCTGGTGAGCCAGAGGGGCTGAGGCCCAGCAGAGCCAATTAGGCCTCATTGTCAGATTGTGTGGTAGGGGAGCCGAGGGGAGTGCCATTGGAGGGACTGGGTAGTGCAGAATGCGTACTCGGACTGTGGCTGCGTGTATGCCTGTGTGCCCCAGACCCAGTGGGTGTGCCTTCATCCCCCTGAGTGTGCGTGCGAGGAGGTGTGCACTTGCCCTTACATGGTGGTGTGCTGCCTGTGTCTGGTGGGGTGCGTGCTTGGGAATGTCTGTGTGTGCTTGGGACAGGCATGGGAGAGGGAAGTGTGGATGGTGCAGGGGTAGGGGGGGACGAAGCGCTGCAGGAGACTCACTGCTGCCGTCAGTGAAGAGTCCATGGACCTCAGCAACATCCGTTGGTCAGACATCGCTGGTGACATGCCCTCCATGTACGACACCATCTGTGTCATCAGTCTGGTGTGGCCATGGAGGACATTCAGCATCGATGTCTGGCCAACCTGCAACTGCCGCAGAATGTCCACAGACTCTGCAGTGAGGGCAGCAGGTTGGACAGGGGCAGGGGGTGCGGTGCCTGGCAAGGAGACACGGTGTTGCCTTGCACGGACAGAAGAGACCGGAGCAACTGGGAGGGCGTGATGGGAATGGAGGGGGCAGTGACAGATGTAGTGCTGCTGCCAGGTGTTGTAGCAGACTCCGCCCCCTCGGACCCGTCAGCGTCGTAGTCAGTGTTGCCACTAGACAGGCCCTCTGCCTGACTCCCCTCGCCCTCCTTGCCACTTGCTCCAGCAGACTCGCCAGCAGTGGTGGCAGCGGTGCTGGATCCCTCCTCCAGGTCCATGCAGGTGTCTCCCTCGGTGTCCTCAGATGATGCTGTGGGCAAGGTGAAGATACAGAAAATAATCAGTCACCTGTATACATCTGACACATGAGTCCAAACAAAATATGTCACAGTGCATATCAGGAAATGTATCATGAGTAACATCTAGAATACTCCGCACATATGTAACCCTGCACTCCCCAGTTGGTTGACCCACCATGCCACTTGGAAACAATGGAGATTATGACACAACAGCAAATAACTTGATATCGAATTATACTGAGAAGCTAGTGTCTGGAACAGTTGAGCACAGCAAGACTATGAAGGCATGCCACCTCTTGTTCACTGTGAACGAAACAGTATTGGTGCACCCAAGGCCAAATAACAGACCTCAATGCTGAAGGTGTCCCCACACTCAGAGACCTGTGAGTACTTTGGAAACCCAAACGGAAAACATTGTGATCCCTTGGGACTCACAACACTTTACACAATGTACGTGTTTAGAATGTGTGAATGTGCCACTTTGTGAACAGAACACACATGTGCCTGTATAACAGAAGTCACACAAGGAGGTGCACACAAAACTACATTTACACAGTCATTGTATGAGCTGCTAGCCGAATTCAAATGAGCCACTGTAAAGAAGAAATAGGGTATCAGTAAGTGCATATACATGGCACCACGGTGGTCTGCATGACTTGACACTCGTAAGTTGGTATCAGCAACAACCAAGGACTTACCCAAATGCAAACACACTGTGGGAACATGGATATGTATAATCAGAAAACAAGTGGTAATCGAACTGTGCCTTTCTTTAAAATGTGCCAGCGTGTCCCCGAAAAACTGTAAAGGTACTTTTTTTTGCACTTCCTTGGGAGGCATCTGTCATGCAGGCACATTATTGTCCTTCACAACAAAACATCAAAGTCAAGCATATGAAAAATTGAGACATGTTGACAAGTGTAGTGAGTGCCAAGGTACAATACTTCTTGACTAAAAACTTGAATCATGCCACCTGTCACATGGCCATCCGTACCATGATTACACAGTTGGCAACACATATGACCCACTGCCTGTCATGTGGAGTGGCACACATGTTCAAACACAGGACAATGCATTAGCTAATGTGCCTGCAATTGTGTCGGGATAAGGAGCACCTGCACTGAGGAGACACCCTCATGGGAACCAAGAATGTCCACACGGATGTCAGCACACACAGACCAAACTACGTAGCATCTCGACCACACACTGGTGGCAAAAATGGATGAGCATGAACCATGTATTTTAACTTTTGACACATGCTGCAAAGCAAAAACATTAAACCCTGCACAACATGACTGGGTCACTGCATGTTGAGTGTCTGTCCAGACAATTATCACACACAGGTTAGACCTGGCAAGTAGACATAAGGTTTGGACATGTAGGCCTTGTCCGCACAAACCCCCCATACCTGAGACAATGTGATTGAAACAGATCAAGAAGTTACACCTCTTAATCTGGGTTTACTAAAATGTGCATCAAGAATTCCTAAATGTACTCCACATCATCTTGTGAGGCTGCCAACACATATTTGTGAAAAACAACCATCAACAGATAGTTGTACATAGACACACAGGCACTGCCCAGTGTGAGGATGCACAAGCCAAATGGGGTCAGCCTGTACAATGGGCACATGTAGCACACTTTAGATAAATACAAATGAGGCCAGGGAACAATGCCACAGAGGCCAACCTATGCTGAACACACAGAGAATGGGCACTGTGTTGGATGACACACATGATTCCGAGGCAAGGGTGTCTTAGGGGACTGTAGTGAGCACACTGCTCCATGGTCCTGCAATGATCTCACTGTAACATGAGCAACCGTCCTGGCACTATGCATATCTCCAACTCATGCACATCATGTCTGAGGCCACAACATCGGTCATGCATGCTGCAAGTCTGTTCATTTGAAAACTCACACTCCTATGTTGAGACTCTGCATCAGTGCCAACTAATATGGACCCCAAAATGACTAGACAGGGCACAGGCAAGGTAACAACACATGTCTCAGACCCCCCCCCACATGATACAGAAAGCAATGTGCACTTGGATTAACTGGCAGCCTAGATGACCATGTGCAATAGTGATTACACACAGGCCAGGGAACACATGTCAAGGCGGGGAAGGGAGGAAGAACTGCACCGGTTGACTTTGGGGAACAGGATATGCACTGCACATATTAACCCTCGCAGTGTATCCAGGTGACTGAGCACTTCCAAAAGCTGGTGACACACAGCAAACACATATGTTCCTACCCCCTTCCTGCTGCTGCAACTCCTGTAACTGCCTATCCAAGTCAAGGAAGACCACCGCCAGGACACGCTTTATCTGGTGGGTCAGGCGTCGGCGCCCGCCGTGCTTGCGTGGAGGTGAGTCCTTCAGCTGGACCCGGGCGATACTCCAGGTCCAGCACCGGATGGCCTGCCAGCGTTTCCTCACTTGGGCTAGGCGCCGACTGCGACCCTCCACCGATGTCACGGCCCTGACAGCCCGCTTCCAGATCTTCCCCTTCTCGTAGGCAGTTACCTGTGAGGATGACAAAGTGAGACTACATCATTACACCTGCTCCATGTCACAGAGACACACATTTGAACATCTTTGATATGTTGAACAGGACATAGTATGCTGGCAACAAATGGCACCTTTGTCATAGGGACATTAGCCTCTGTGGAAGCCCCAATGCACTACATGGCATTGAAAGTACACAGGTGGCATGAGGGGTGCAACACACTCCCTGATCATGGCACACACTGTGCATCACATGCAACACCAGGCTGATGGACAGCACCTCCAAGCAGTCACATGCCCCAGGCCACTGACGCTACCTCAGCAGAGTACACAGACACACACAGGCACAGATCAATCACATGCCATTGGCAACAGCGGATACAAACCTCACTCTGCACATGTGCCACTTGCCTGTGGGGTGTCACAGGTGTGGGGCTAGCTCAGCAAGTCAGACACACAGCACGGCTTACTTCTCACATCAGATGGGTAGAGCTGTTGCCTCCTCCCTGCATCTGTGGTGCAACACTTCACATAGACACTCAACCACATGACAAGTAACATTCACACACATCAATGTCCAGGGGGCGTACACATCATTTGGACAATCTCACCACTCTCACCACAGCTCCACTCAACTCACACACATCTGTGGGTACAGTCACCTGTCACACCGGGGGGGACACTGAATCAACTCAGGACTATAGAACAAAAACGGCCCAAAGGATTGGGCAGGCTGAATGTGCCATGCACTATGCAGTGAATGTCACAGTAAGCACAATGCAAGTGAGGAGTGCACACATGAACTACATCATGCTCTGCATGAGAGACATAAGCCATTCCCACACCTGGGACCCACTCTAAACAACATTGCATGTCTGTCACACCTGGACAAAATGCCAGAAGTGACAGTCACAAAAAAGGTGCACAGTCAAAGGTAGTGGAGTCAGCACTCACCTGTTCCCCTGGTCTCCCATACAGGCTGGGGTACTGTGGGAGGATGACATCTAGCAATGCCTCATTCTCCTCTTGTGTGAAAGGCTGGGCCCTCTCCACAGACCTTGACATGGTGCCTGAGGAAGCAGAGGCAGCAACAGTGGTGTTAACTGAAAGCTTGTGCAGGCAAGTGCCCTCTCATGGGTTCTGGCTGACTTATATCTGCCTTGCTGGGCTGTTTCATTTACAGGAGTACAAAGTGATTGGTCAGACTCATTTGCATCCTACGTTTCCTCCAATCTCTTTAAACATACACCAGTGAGTGCCTTTGCATGGTTCAAAATTTGAGCATCATGTGAAGTCAACAACCACTTTGCAACATTGTATTTAGTTGCCAACTGACTTTTACAGGCCACCTGATGGAAAAATTTGAACTGGAAACTCGGTATCCATGACAACCAGCATGCATTTCGGCCCTAATACTTGTCCCTCATGTGTCCTTATGTAATTTAGAAATCCACACACAGGTACGGTGCGTTTCACATGTACCCCTACGGCAACAGTTGCACAGTGCATTTGACACGTACGTGTACGACCAGTGTGTACACGTACGTGTACTACGGTCGTACAGGTACGTGTACGACCAGTGTGTCCACGTAGGTGTAACACTGGTCGTACACGTACGTGTACGACCAGTGTGTACACCTACGTGTACTACGGTTGTGCACGTATGTGTACGACCAGTGTGTACACGTACGTGTATGACCAGTGTGTACACGTATGTGTACTACCGTCGTACACGTACGTGTACGACCATAGTACACGTATGTGTACACACTGGTAGTAAACGTACGTGTGTACGGTCCATACACACACCCGTACTCCAGCGGCAACACCAATATCATGATACGGACCGTTCACACGCCCTCTGTCAGATCAATGGAACGACTTCCCCAGGAGCAGATGACAGGTCCTCAACTCCCTCTCATCCAAGCCAGTGACGGATGGAATAAACAACTGCCTCTGGACTTAGCCAAGGGGGAAAGGGGAAGTGGATGACAAACAAAAGAGAGACTGCCTCCGGACACTGGAACTGCTAATGGTATCTTCTGTTCTTATGAAGACTCCTAAAAAACATAACACACAAATTAAGTCTTCCCTAACTCTATAGGTAGTTTTAAGCTTTCTTCACTGGAACTACTTTTACCTTTTGTGTCGGAGAACTAAGCCACTCTCTATGCTTGTTTGTCTATTGATTACTTGATCAGCTTTCTGAGGCTGTTGGTCTTTTAAGCCCACTAGTGGTATTACTCCGTGAACTTGTGAGCCCCACAGGTGAAAAAGCTGAAATCTCAATGTCTTTATTCTGGATAAAATTATTGTAGAAGAAATTGCTTCGCTGCTTGCCTTTGATATTAGTCTGAAGTCACTTCACAGTTCAAAACTCCCTCTTTGAGAGCTACTCTGAGTCAATAAGTTCTAATTTGTACTTCAGCAGATTATTTCTTCTCCTTGCTTGCATAAGCTTTTAGATGATAAAAACAACACTCTTACTTGACTGAGGAGAAGGTCTCTCTTCACAGAGACGCTTCTCCGAAATATTGCTGGTGACGTAGTATCTCCTTCTGAATTCACTACAAGGATTCTCTTGTCAATTCGGTCGACTTGCTGACTGAATTTTAACTGAAAAAATAATAAATACCAGAAAGCACGTGAGAAAATATTTCCCGTGCAACACAAACTGTTCTGTGAATACTTTCCTTTGAAAAAAGGAACCTGGAACCCACGAAGATAACTCTCTCAAAAGATTTTCTCTGAAGGAACGAGCCTCGAAAAATAAGGCATCCGTTATCTTGAAATTCTACAGTTGAAGTGCGCCGCGCGAACCTCGCGCATGCGCATTGAGACCTGTGAAGAGTCTCGCGCCTATAACAACTAGACCGAGTACTCTTCCAGGAAATGATCTACAGAATTTAACTGGAAGTAGAAGGGAATCGCAATCCAAGCAGAATGGATCTAAGCGATGTCTTCCAAGTGGGAGTCAATCTTCTCCAGAGTGGGTATTTCCAAGGACACTGTCTTTTAGAGTGCAAACGTACATTCGCAGAATCATCTTTCAGTCTGTTTCGCTGGATCGTGACAGTACCCCCCACCAAAAGACGTCCCTTCAACCTTGGCTTAGTAGGATGTTTCTGGTGAAAGTCTCGAATGAGCTTGGGAGCGTGAACATTAGAATGTGGCTCCCAAGATCTTTCTTCAGGACCAAAACCCTTCCAACTGATCAAGTAATACAATTTACCTTTTCTAAAGGTTGAGTCTAGAATCTTATGGACCTCAAACTCCTCCACTGAACCTACATTAATGGGTTTAGGGGTAGATCGGTACCTCAAATTTGGTGGACTTTTCTTTAACAAAGAAACGTGGAACACTGGGTGAATCTTTAGATAGGGTGGCAACTGGATCTTAACTGACACTGGATTTATCATCTTCTTTACCTTAAATGGGCCAATGAACCTGGGTTGGAATTTACGGTTTTCTTTTAGTTTTAGATTTTTGGTGGACAACCAAATCTTGTCTCCTGGTTTAAAAGCGGGACTCTCTCTTCTCTTTTTGTCAGCCTGAAATTTATAAGAGTCTTTAGCCTTTTTGATATTTTCACCTGCCTGACGCAATGAATCTTGAACCTTATTTACCAATTCTTCTACTGCAGGTACTGATCCCTCATCTTTTTCAAAAATTAAACTCGGGTGCCTACCATAGTTTAAATAGAAGGGGGAGTAACCAGTAGTGGAATGTTTGGCATTGTTATAGGCAAACTCAGCAGACCAAATTAATTCAGACCACCCAGCTTTCTGATCCATCAAATAGAGCCTGAGATACTGTTCTAAGTCTTGATTGACTCTTTCGGTTTGACCATCAGTTTCGGGATGGAAACTGGTGGAATAGCGTGCATCAATGCCTAGCCTCATCGTGAAGGCCCTCCAAAAGTGGGAGACAAATTGAGAGCCTCGATCAGAGACTACAACCTTTGGAATCCCATGCAGTCTCACTATGTGTTGAGTAAACAATTGAGCTAATTGAGGAGCCCTGGGGATTTCCTTCAAAGGGACAAAATGTGCCATCTTAGTGAATGTGTCTACCATAACTAGAATGGTGTTAAAACCCTGACTTGGAGGGAGGTCTACAATCAAATCCATCGAAACAGTGTGCCAAGGGTGAGGTGGGGTAGGCATTGGCATCAACAACCCTTGAGGAGCCCTTCGATCTGATTTCCCCTGCAGGCATCTCTCGCAGGTGGAAACATACTGTCGTATTTGTGATTTCATCTTTGGCCACCAAAAATTTCTTTCAACCAACTCCAAGGTCTTTTGAACTCCTTTATGACCAGCTAGAGATTCGTCATGGCATAGTTTCAAGGCTCGATCTTGCAGTCTTTTAGTCGGAAGATACAAACAATTTCGGAAATAAGGCAGTCCATCTCTGATTTCTCTCTCTGATTCTTCATTTGCCCACTGAATCATTTCTTCAAATGGCATGGCCCTTTGGATTTCACTTGAAAAATCTGTGTTGAGAGAGGCTACAATGATCTTCTCTTCCGGAATTATAGCCTGTTTCCTTTGATCAGTTTCTAAATGATCAGTATTTATTCTGGAAAGAGCATCTGCTTTAACATTACTGGTCCCAGGTCTGAAGGTGATTACAAAATCGAAATCTGCAAAAAACAATGACCAACGTAACTGCCTGGCCGTCAATGTCCTGGCAGACTTAAGGAATTGAAGGTTACGATGATCGGTGTAAACAGTGACCTTATGCAAGGCCCCTAGCAAATAATGCCTCCATTCCAAAAAGGCACTCTTGACTGCTAACAATTCCTTGTCTGCAATTGAATAGTTGCATTCAGGAGGAGATAACTTCCTGGAGTAGTAGGCCACTGGGTGCAATTGACCTGTATCCTTATGACGTTGGGACAGTATTCCTCCTATGGCAACATCTGAGGCGTCCGCTTCGACATAGAATGGTTCATCAGTTCTTGGATGCAGCAGGATTGGGGCTTGAGTAAAAGATCTCTTTAGGAATTGAAAAGCCTCTTCTGCTTCCTCATCCCAAACAAACTTGACTCCTTTTCTCAACAAACGTGTGATTGGACTTACTTTGTGGGAAAAATTTGAAATGAACCTCCTGTAAAAATTTGAAAAACCGATGAAACTTTGGATTTCTTTTACACTTTTGGGAGATGGCCAATCTTGTACTGCTTTCACCTTAGTCTTATCCATGCTTACACCTTCAGGGGATAGCACAAACCCAAGGAATTCCACCTTATTCACATGAAAGGCGCACTTCTCCAGTTTCACATAGAGATGATTTTCCAGCAATCTAGTTAAAATCAATCTGACATGGGTTACATGCTCTTCCAGACTGTCAGAGAAGATCAATATGTCGTCGATATAAACAACGGCAATTCTGTCCAAAAACTCCCTGAGAACGTCATTCACAAAATGCTGGAACGCCGCTGGAGCGTTACATAACCCGTATGGCATCACCAAATATTCAAATAAGCCATGACGGGTACGAAATGCTGTCTTCCACTCATCTCCGGGGGCAATACGAATCAAATGGTAAGCCCCACGTAAATCCAATTTTGTGTAGACCTTTGCATTTTTCACTTGATCCAACAAAACTGAAATTAGCGGGAGTGGATAACGATTTTTGATTGTCACTTGATTCAGGGCTCTGTAATCGATGCAAGTTCGAAGTTCTCCATCTTTCTTCGGAATGAAAAATAAGGGAGACGATACTGGAGATTTAGAGGGACGAATAAATCCATTTTCCAAGTGTTTGTCCAAATAACTTTTAAGATATTGATTTTCAGTTTCAGTCAATGCATAGATTCTACTGCAAGGCAACACGGCCCCTGGCTCAATGTCAATTTTGCAATCGTAGGGGCGATGGGGGGGTAGCCTTTCTGCCTCTTTTACATCGAACACTGAAGACAAATCCTTGTATTCTTCGGGAATTTCCTTGGTTTCCAAAGAGCAAATTAAAGCAGGACGACCAGCTAACTTCCGGGCAGGAGAATCTTCCGTTTGATGGGATTGCTCACAAAAGCAGTTTTCCTTGCAAAAGGTTGAATCCATGGTAATGGTTCTCCTAGCCCAATCTATGCGTGGATTGTGTTCAGTTAACCAGGGAAGGCCCAAAATTAATTCAAATTGAGGAGCATCAATCAAGTTAAAAGTCAACAATTCCGAATGTCCATTCAATCCAGTCAATTGGATTAATTCTGTTTCATGAGTGATAGGTCCCGAAGATAGGTTAGTTCCATCAACAGCTGTGACCACTTCCAAAACCTGCTTTTCAACAAATCTTATCCCCTTGCGACGGGCATACTTGATGTCACAAAAATTTCCAGTTGCCCCAGAATCTATCATCACTGAGACTCCGCTAATCTCCTGATTTCGAAATCTAGCCGTAAAGGAAACTACCACATGAGGTGAGGATGATTGTAAAGTATTTACCACTTGCTGCAAATTTGGAGTTGACTTTGAATCTGCTTCACCCTGGGCAACTCTCTTCACAGGTGAAGCTGACCTTTTCCCGGCAGAGAATTCTTTGGTTTTTTCGGACAATCCTTGACAAAGTGACCAGAGAGGCCACAATACAAACACAGGTGACTAGATCTTCGCCTTTCCTTTTCTTCTTTGGATAAGGGTCCTCGTATAGACCCTATCTGCATAGGTTCCTCGGTCTGGGAGTTTTCTACTGACTTGTGACCTTCCGTCTTCATTCGATCAAAACGTGGTGGAAGCGGGCGAACATCTCTTCTTTTTTCATTTCGACGCTCACTCAAACGATGGTCTATCTGCAACACCAAATCGATTAATTCAGATATTTCGGTGGGCCTCCTAGGAATCTGAGCCAAAGCATCTTTTAGGTCATCCTTTAACCCTCTATAAAAAATTGCAGCTCTTTTGTCTTCAGGCCACTTGGATTCCACCACTAATTTATTAAATTGGGCCAAGTAGGCAACTAAATCTCGATTCCCCTGCTTGAGCTCCAATAACTCGTTGTCTGTGGCTTGGGAGGCTGAGCGTCGATCAAATATTCGTAAGAATTCTATCTTGAAATCGTTAAAGTTGTATAACATTGGATCATTCTGTGAGACTAACGACATGGACCAAGCTGCAGCATCACCATTCAAATACGACAGTATGAAAGCCACCTTTGATTGATCCTCTGCAAAGATGACTGGCCGACACAAAAAATGCAGGGAACACTGAGTTAAGAATATTTGTGCTCTTTGTGGATCTCCACCAAATCTTTCTGGGGGCGCCAGTGGAATAATTGGTGAAACTGCATGAATAACTTGAGTTGAAATATCTGAAGGAGATAGATTGCCTGATAATCCTTGAGATCCCTTAGATCCTGAACCTGATGCAACTAACTCGTCTAATCTTTGCCTAGTCTGAATTGATTCCTGACTCGACCTTCTAACTTCCTCTCTCAATGATTTATTATCTTCTAGGGCACAATTAAGTTGCTTCTGCATGCCTTCTAAAATAGAAGTTAGGGTCTTTAAATCTATCCCTTCCGCCATACTGCTCGGGGGGAAATCTAAACCCTCAAAAATGAGGTTTTTTGGGCACTTCAATCTGTCAGATCAATGGAACGACTTCCCCAGGAGCAGATGACAGGTCCTCAACTCCCTCTCATCCAAGCCAGTGACGGATGGAATAAACAACTGCCTCTGGACTTAGCCAAGGGGGAAAGGGGAAGTGGATGACAAACAAAAGAGAGACTGCCTCCGGACACTGGAACTGCTAATGGTATCTTCTGTTCTTATGAAGACTCCTAAAAAACATAACACACAAATTAAGTCTTCCCTAACTCTATAGGTAGTTTTAAGCTTTCTTCACTGGAACTACTTTTACCTTTTGTGTCGGAGAACTAAGCCACTCTCTATGCTTGTTTGTCTATTGATTACTTGATCAGCTTTCTGAGGCTGTTGGTCTTTTAAGCCCACTAGTGGTATTACTCCGTGAACTTGTGAGCCCCACAGGTGAAAAAGCTGAAATCTCAATGTCTTTATTCTGGATAAAATTATTGTAGAAGAAATTGCTTCGCTGCTTGCCTTTGATATTAGTCTGAAGTCACTTCACAGTTCAAAACTCCCTCTTTGAGAGCTACTCTGAGTCAATAAGTTCTAATTTGTACTTCAGCAGATTATTTCTTCTCCTTGCTTGCATAAGCTTTTAGATGATAAAAACAACACTCTTACTTGACTGAGGAGAAGGTCTCTCTTCACAGAGACGCTTCTCCGAAATATTGCTGGTGACGTAGTATCTCCTTCTGAATTCACTACAAGGATTCTCTTGTCAATTCGGTCGACTTGCTGACTGAATTTTAACTGAAAAAATAATAAATACCAGAAAGCACGTGAGAAAATATTTCCCGTGCAACACAAACTGTTCTGTGAATACTTTCCTTTGAAAAAAGGAACCTGGAACCCACGAAGATAACTCTCTCAAAAGATTTTCTCTGAAGGAACGAGCCTCGAAAAATAAGGCATCCGTTATCTTGAAATTCTACAGTTGAAGTGCGCCGCGCGAACCTCGCGCATGCGCATTGAGACCTGTGAAGAGTCTCGCGCCTATAACAACTAGACCGAGTACTCTTCCAGGAAATGATCTACAGAATTTAACTGGAAGTAGAAGGGAATCGCAATCCAAGCAGAATGGATCTAAGCGATGTCTTCCAAGTGGGAGTCAATCTTCTCCAGAGTGGGTATTTCCAAGGACACTGTCTTTTAGAGTGCAAACGTACATTCGCAGAATCATCTTTCAGTCTGTTTCGCTGGATCGTGACACCCTCAGAGCGTGTGTACGGGGCGTTTCACAGCTTACACTGGTGATAGGAGGCACACACGAAAGGAATGGAGGTGTCAGACTTGTGCACGGCTGTACATCAAGTCATTGACATTGCAGTCCTTCATGTGCACGGCCTAGGTGTGTCAGGCAGTGATATGGCACATGTCTCCTCATGTTTTAGCACAATAGATGTGTGATGACCTGTGTACACATGTCATGTGTGATGGGGCAGTATGTGGCACACTTCCCCTTCCCACTTTGCACATGTGTGCTTGTAGTAGAAACGTGTCAAGCACTGCATCACTGGTACGGCACAGTCACCAACACCCGCAACTGTCCCCTGATGCCAGGGACAGGGACACTAACACCTGACATCTAAGTACCAGCGTGCCCCTTATGACTATGTCCTGTGTGTGTCATGTGTTCCCATGAGCTTGCTATTGGTGTTCCGTCAACTGCATCTGCTGTTGCTGCATCCAACATGTGTCTGTGTATAGATGAGCATGGCACACATATACGCACACCATGCCACATGTGGATTCCCACGTTACATGAGTCTGGATGCTTCGAAGATGATTTTTTTACATGAGGACATATTTGCGCCGTATCCATGTCTGTGTTTTCGTTTTTCACATGTACCCCTTCATCGCAATGGGTGTGATCTGTACTTTTTCAATGACATGTGACCTGTGCGTCTAGCTTTCCGCCAGCTGTCTGTATTAGATGACATCCTTCAAATGCACATATGTGGATGTATGTCACTCCTGTGATGTCTCTGGCTGTTCACTTACACTGGCCCACAGCTAGTTTTGGGGCATGTCATGTAGAACTTGACAATCAACGGGTGTCGCTGGCTTTTCATAGGAGTATCACCTGGCTGGCATACATGTCCTGCATGTATTGCACAGACCAGGCTCTGTATTTAGCAGATGTGTAGTAGCAGTTGAGCATGTGCTCAGTTCATTGACATTGATATTGTTATGTACTCACTCTTCGTTATTCCTTCCAATGTTCTGCAGGGCACCGCCTCTCCCCCGACCACTGCCAGACTTGGGTGCCATGAGGGAACATGACTGCATAAGATGTTACCGCTTCTCGCAACAGTTGATTGAGAACTTGACCGCAAAGCTGGAACCACACCTCCAACCGCGACACAGGTATCCTACTGCGCTGACCCCCAAGATGAAGGTGATGGTAGCCCTACATTTTTTGCCACCGGTACGTTTCAATTCACCATAGCTGATGTGGGTGGCATGTCACAGACCATGTTCAGCCGTGTCCTGCATGATGTTTTAGAAGCCATGTTGGAGCACCTGGATGAATTCATCCGTTTCCCGACTCCTGAGGAGTTGACAGATGTCAAGGGTGATGTCTATGCCCTGGGAGGGATGCCCCATGTCATTGGGTCCATTGATGGGACACATGTGGCTTTTGTACCACCACAGGCACAGGAGATCGCCTATCGCAACTGTAAACATTACCACTCTATAAATGCCCTTGTGGTGTGTCTTGCTAACATGCTGATTTCCCATGTCTGTGCACGTTTTCCAGGGTCAGCACACGATGCCTACATCATGAGGCGTAGCAGGGTGCCACAAATGATGCTGCGGCTGCACAATGAACGGGCATGTCTTGTTGGTGGGTATACTCTGTTTGTCCTTTGTTTGGCACTATCTATGTATCTTACGGCATCTCCATTCCCAACATGCCATGGCTGATGACGGCTCTCCGCAACCCCAGAACAGCTGCAGATCACCGTTACAACAACGCACATGGGCAGACCAGGCGAGTGATCAAGAGGACATTTGGCCTCCTGAAGAGCCGATTCCGGTGCCTTCACAAGACAGGCGGGTCCCTCCCATATGCACCAGTGAAGGTCTGCAAAATCTTCCTCGTGTGCTGCATGCTGCACAACATGGCAGTGGAGAAGGCTGTGCCACTCATCCTGGATCCGGATGAGCAGGAACATCCACCCGTGGAGGATGAAGGGCTTGGCCACGAGGCAATTAAGGAGGAGGACGACATCCGTAATCTGCTCATACGCAACTTCTTCTCATAACGATGAGTCCATGGGTCTGAGTGTGTACGCTTGGAGCCTTGTGTGGCATGTGTTGCAATGTGTGTGTCCAGCTGACTGTATGCTAAGTGACTTAGAGGTGAGTTCAGATGTGTCACTCGAGTGATGATGTCCTTCCACACATTTTAGCTTAGACACTCAATTTAAAAATAGCATGGTGACACACTTATTCCTGTAGAGTAAATGACCATGCATGCGGATGACAATCTTTTCCCTGACTTCTTGTGTGTCTGTAATCCCCAGGTAGTTACGCATGCTGTCTGCTCGTGTCATCCTTGGCCTCCCGCTATTCCTCATGAGTATTGCAACGTGTGCTGAATCAGCGTCCCATGCACTGACATGGTGAAAAGTCTTTTTGGTTATGGATTGCTGCAAGGCATTTTGGTGTTAGTAGGTGTTTGGAATGTGTGGGCACTGCTCCTGTGCATGTTGGGTTACTATACATACATGTCGACTCACCATGGGGCACATGACATGTTGCATGACTCCCATGAATTGATAGTCACCCTTCGTAACAGTCATCTGTAATGGGACTGTGGATTCTGATGAAGGCATCAATGTGTGTACAACTTCCCTCTGAAACATACGGGATGCTACGGGTGGACATAGTGTGGGACATCCCCATGAGAGGATCAATGGGGAATTGCAGCCCCTCCGTGTGCAGCAGGGGGTGTTTGGCTCACCCCCTTCACTTGTGTGCCAGTTCAATGGATTTACAGCATCTGTGTTGTGAAGGGGGTGTCCAGTGTAGGTCCCACATGTTCAGCCTAATGACCTGTGAGTCTGTTCATATTGATGCATTTCCCTAGGTGTGAACCTGAGTAATAAAGGTGTTCCTCACCCTCCAAGGTGCCTCATCTCTGTCAATGCAGGTCTCTTGCCACTTTGCATGTGGCATCTCTGGCTTAGTTTTCAAAGATTGTGCATATGAGTCTATGTGTAGTTTAGCAACATGCATGCAGTTCTTCAGGGATTAGGATCTCTATTGTGCATGATGTCCATGGTTGTGTATGTATTTGGCCATGTTGGTCACCACAATGGGCCGTCAACAACTGCTGAGGGTGTGTATCCTGTGCGCAGCTCGGCCTTCAGTTTCCTGATCCTGTGTCAGTCATCTTTGGTGATTGTGCATCCATTGTCTTTGGGTGTGCCATGGGAAACCGGACACTCCTTCCTTTACATACGCCTGTTGCAGTTGTCCTTTCTGACATCCTTGTCTTTGTGTGCAACTTGTGGCATAGTTTCCAAGACATGCCGCCTGCTGCTGCTGCCCCTGCAGCAAGGGCCCACAAAGTTTCCGGATTTGGCAACACACACACCTCAAAGATGCTCCTCCCTTCCTCCCTCCACCCATTCATTTGGCTGTCATCAGCTTGTCTGTGCCACTTTTGCGGCCACGCGGTGCCAAAGGCTGGACCCTCAGCGCATGCAACATGCACATTGCACGACCCTCATGTCCTTGCATGACCCACATCACACTACAGTCTGATGTTGCAGCCACCCTCCAAGCATTGTCCATCCAAAAATCTACCGCCTGCTCTCAGGCATACCCTAGGCGCACACACGACACCTTTGCATGATGAGTGTGCAACTCCAACTGCCTACACAGCGCTGCCCCGCCTTCCAGGCCCTGTCACACCAACCAGGTCATGTCCCTCCTACTCCCCACCGGCTCTGTACACCAGCAAGGCCATGGGAGTGGGACTGAAGCCTTCAGCATGTTGTATAGTGGCATCATCTGGCACATGGCCCAGGTATCATCTCTCAGCCTGTCAATCTTCAATGTGTCCAGGTCTCCCTCTCCATCAGCTCGTATGCCATTGACAGCCAGGTGCTCCTCACCCTCACCAAAGACGCAGCCATTGCCAGTTGCAACATTCAAGAAGGCATGAGATCCATTGATGAATGGCTGAACATCAGCCACCTGAGGCTGGACTTGTACAGGACTGAGGTAATCATCTGAGGATTGTCCCCTTACAGCTGGGTCAACTGCTTGTGTCCCACCCGCAAGAGCCCTGCACATGCACCCAGTGCCCATTCACACAAGATGGTGTGCATCATGGATTCGTCACTCACATTTGCCATGCTAATCACCAGCATCTGTACCTCAGGGTGTAACACCCTCTGCATGATGCACATGATCCACAGATAGATCCACTCCAAGGAAAGACAGACCATCCCCCAGGCCCACAACACCAGCTGTGTCAACTACTGCCCCGCCCTCTACGGAGCGAGTACATCCAAACTCCCGGGAAACTTGTCCACATCCAGGCTGCATGTGCACACCTCAGCTTCAACATCCCACGCCCCAGCCACATCACTGTCCACCAGAGATAGCTGCAATGGATCACTGTTTGCTGCAGGATGACCTTCAGACTCCTCACCCACACTCAGGAGGCAGGCCACAACCCCAGACACCCAAACCAACCTTGCCTGTCTGTCATCCGAGACCCCGTTGTGCCAACTCCGTGCATCCAACCTTGCCCTGGCCACCATTCTTCACATCCACCGTACTCCAGCATGCAGGACATAGTTCTCCCACCAGGCAAGACATACCTGGTACTCCCTCCCCGGCAACATCCACATGAGCCATGACCTCTACACCTTCATGATACTCTTCCCAATTGGTCTGTCCGCACAGTATTGCAGTCCCCCCCTCAGCAGCTTGAGGCCTTCACGGGTGAGTATTGTGCTCCATGTCTGTATTGTATGATACATTGTGACCCATGTGTGTCCTGTACCAGACTCAGATTCCAGGGTATGGATGGCTGGAGTTAGTTCAACACTCAGGCATAGTTTGACATTTCCACACACGTAGGTTGTGTACTCATGCAAAATGAATGCAACATCTAATTGAAGAAATTAAGATTTATTCTCGGTGAGGGGCCTGTTTAGTGTGGACAAATAGGTGCTATACAGTGTGCATGGAATCCAAAGTTCACAGGTGGAGATGGGATCCTTGTCATTTGGAGTCATCAGAGTCCAGACCACAGTGTTGGTCATCATTGGTCAGACTGTGACCAGCAAGTCCATGTGGCAGAGAATGTCATTGGATGAGATGCTGCTGTTGCGCATGAGGGCCAGGTGCCAGGCCATGTGACCTGGGAGATGTGGATGGTCCGCTGCCTCTCATGGTCTTTTCTGTGGACGACCCACCTTCCTCCGGGGACCCTCAGATGCAGGCCTTGACGATGCTTGGGATGCTCCATCGGATGAATCCTCCTCCTCTTCCTCCGTCCCTGTGGCTGGTGCTGGTCTGCGCCTGGTGTCAAAGGGAGGGTTGCCCATGTTGTCGGCGATCCGATGGAGTGAACGGCTCATGTCCGTTTGCACCACCAGGAGCTCAGCCAGTCTTGCCTCCATCCGTCCTTGGTGCTGTTGTTGACTGGTGTGTTGCTCGGCCTGCTGGTTCTTAATCTCGTTGAGGGTCGCCACTACCTGGCTGATGCCCCTGGTGTCATGGCAGTATGTGTCCAAGATGTGGCGTATGTGTGACATACCTGTTCCCTCAGCTGGCTGGTCAGGTTCGCGCCTCTGCCTGCCTCCGCTCCCACCACCTCTGCCCACACAAGCCTGGCCTGCCGTTGTGGGAACATCGGGTCTACGGGACCCCTGAGGGATGGCATTCGCAGGGTTGTCTGCCTCCTCCTGGGTGGCTGGAGAACCTTGTCCCTCCAGGTCAGACTGGCTCAGTTGTTCTGTGCGGGCAGGGCTCCTGGGTGTCTCCTGGGATGTGGCAGGAATGGGGGTGGGGGTTGGCACAGATGTACCTGACGCAGGTGCTGCAGGGGCTTGGGCACTAGAGGGTCCAGGTTGGTTGGGGTCATCCACAGAGTGCTGAGAGTCGTCGCTGCCAGTGGGATCATCTTCCTGCCGAGCCTGGGCCTGTGATTGTTCCCCCCCAGTGTTGGGGGGAGATCCATGACGTCGCCCTGTGTGTGAGAGAGAGACAATGTTAATGCTGTTTAATGCGACATCCATGTTTCATACATGTTCTAGTTGCCACAGTTCCTCAAGGTAGTTGTATGTGCCTAGCATTCACATCAATGTTCACTTGTGGATGGGTATGTTGCAGGAGAATCATTGAAATGTTATCCAGGGTCTTTGACATGTCGCATTTGGCCTTGGATGCTTTTTTGGCTGTGGCTTGATCTTGTTGTGTCACATGTCCATTGTGAGAGTGTGTGACTCCATTGGCTGCCCCGGGGGTGTGTGCTTGTGTGAGGGGTGAGTGATCATCCCTCAGCCCGACGCTGTTCAACATCCACATGGCCCCCCCTCACACAAGTGGCCCGCCACCACAACCTCTAAAACATCTCCTACGCCAACGACACCCAGCTCATCCTCTCCCTTACCAAGGACCCTCACACCACCAAGACAAACATCCACGAGGGTCTGAGGGCCATCGCCGACTGGATGCGGAGCGGCCATCTGAAACAGAACTCGGACAAGACGGAGGTCCTTATCCTCGGACCCACACCCTCAGCCTGGGACGACTCCTGGTGGCCGATCGCTCTGGGGACATCACCGGCACCCACCAAACATGCACGCAACCTCCTCGCATCCTCCCTCTCCATGTCCAAGCAGGTCAACGGCGTCTCCTCCTCCTGCTACGACACCCTACGCAGGCTCCGCCGGATCTACTGGTGGATCCCGACCTAAACAAGTAGAACAGTGACACAGGCCCTCGTCAGCAGCTGACTGGACTACGCCACTGCACTCTATGCAGGACTCCCATCTACACACCAACGGCGGCTACAATGCTTCGGAAACGCCTCGGCACAACTGATCGTCAACGCCCCCTGCCACAGCCACATCACCCCCCTCCTGAGAGACCTGCACTGGCTCCACATCGACAAGAGGATCACCTGTATGCTCCTCACCCATGTACACAAGGCACTCCACACCGCCGGACAAGCCTACCTGCACATCAGACTCAGCTTTTACAACCCCACCCGCCAGCTCCGCCAGCTCCGCTCCGGCAGCCTCGCTCTCGCAGCTGTCCCCCGCATCCAACGTACGCCCGCCTGCAGCAAATCCTTCTCCTACCTCGCCGCCAAGACCTGGAAGACCCTCCCAAACCACCTACGACTGACCCAAGACCTACTTTGCCTACAGAATACTTCTCAAGACCTGGCTCTTCGAGCAGTGGTGTAACCCCCCCCTCAGCGCCTTGAGACCCTGACAGGTAAGTAGCGCGCATTACAAGTACCCTGATCGATTGTTGATTGCTTGACGGTGCCTGCTGATGGGTGTGGTGTGTTTTGGCAGTGGGTCTCCCAGGTGATATATCCGTCCCACCATGGCGCATGCTGCCATGTCAATGAGTGTGAGTTCCTGTGCTAGATTTCTGAGCTTGTTGTGTTTTTGTTAGAGGTCACAGGAGGGCCTTGTGCTGCCTACAGGAGGGCCAAGTGTCAGCTACCTTGTCAGTACTTTGCCAGTCCCTGTGCATTGCACATGGTGCATGGGTATGTACCTGGGCCATATGGGCTGAGGGCAATGGTGTCTGTTTCTGAGTTGTACAATATGTTTAGTGATCCCCACCCTCCCAGCATCCCGGACATCCTGTCTTTGGATTGTGGTAGGCTGGGATATGGCATGGCCTTGCTTTGTGAATGGGGCATACTCATGTTAGTGGCATGAGCGTTGTTTAGAGTGTGGTTGTGTCAGGTGAGGGCTTAGGGGTAGGTGAGTGCATTTGTTGTAGTTGGGGTGTGGATGCCATTCCCCATGTTACGTAAGTTGTTTGTGTACTCACCAGGCTCTCGAACTCCTTTGAATCCGTGTACTCCCACCGGCGGAAGCAGGGCCATCACTTTCTCCTCCCAGGGATGGTACTGTACCGGTCTGCGGGGCAGCCCACCTCCTGTGATGTTACTCTGGGCGTAGTCCTCGTTCATTTTGTGCTTGACTGCCCTCCGCAGATCGTACCACCTGGCTTGGCATTCATTCCTGGTCCTTCTGATGAGCGCAACAGCATTCACCCGATCGACGATCCTCTGCTACAGGCTAGTTTTTTGGGATATGCTGGTCTGTCTGACCAATGTTCCAAAGAGCTGTGGATCGACTCTGATGACTTCGTTGACAAGGATGTCCAGCTCCTCCCTTGTGAACTTTGGATTCTTGTCTGTGGGTATCATGTGGGGTGTGGGTGTGGATGGTTGTGGGTGTGTGGGTGTGAATGTGTAGGTGTGTGTGTATGTGTAGAGCGGGGCTGTGTGAAGGAGGTTGTGTGAAGGTGTGTAAGTTAAGGTGTTTGGGTGCAGTTGTTTGTGTGTGATGTCTGTCAGCAGTGGGTCTGTTGCAAAGGCTTATGGTTTGTGATTGTGGGCCCTTTTTATTGGTCCATGTGTGGGTGTGGTTGGGTTTGAACTTTTGGTGGGTGTGTTATAAGAGGTGGTTGTGAGTATGGGCCTCTGTTTGCCTGTTTTTTGTCCTGTAGACGTGTTTTGTGGTGTTGTGCGAGTCGAATTGACCCTCCTTGGGCTGTTTTACAGTGTCCTGGTTCAGTACGAGTCATTTTCGCGTATGTAAGGTGCGTCCATAGCTATGTTGTTGTACAGTGATCACATATGCAATGGTGTTGTACGATTCGTACATATGCGATGCTGGGGTACGGTGCGTCCAAGTACGGGACTGGGGTGGGGGGTATGGGGCGTACATATGCAGGTGCTGGGGTGGGGGTACGGCGCTTACATACGCGGGTGCTGGGGTACGGCCCGTAAATATGAGGGTGCTGGGGTGGGGGTACAGGGCGTACATACGCGGGGGCTGGGGTGGGGAGTACGGCGCTTACATACGCGTGTGCTGGGGTACGGTGCCTACATGCGTGGGTGCTGGGGTGGGGGGTATGGCACGTACATACGGGGGGCTGGGGGTACGCCGCATACATATGGGGCTGGGGGTATGGCATGTACGTATGAGGGGGCTGGGGGTACGGCGCGTACATACGGGGCTGGGGGTACAGCGCGTACATACGGGGGACTGGGGGTACGGCGTGTACATATGGGGCTGGGGGTACGGCACATACATATGGGGGGCTGGGGGTACAGTGCGTACATACGGGCCTGGGGGTATAGCACGTACATACGGGGGCCTGGGGGTACGGCGCGTACATACGGGGCTGGGGGTACGGCACATACATACGGGGGGAGGCTGGGGGTACGGCGCGTACATACGGGGCTGGGGGTACGGCGCGTACATACGGGGGGCTGGGGGTACGGCGCATACATACGGGGCTGGGGGTACGGCGCGTACATCCGGGGGGGCTGGGGGTACGCGCCGTACATACTGGGGGTGGGGGGTATGGTGCAGACATATGCGGGAGGGGTGGGAGGCTGGGGGGGCCATACGACTCGTACCCCGGCCACAAGTGTACCCGGGGTAGGGGTCGTGCAAGGTTCGCTCCGTACGGGACGTTTTCCATACGCTTGTGTATTCGGGACGCCGGTACAGATCTGACTTGTGCGCTCGGACTTCAGTTTTACGACTCATACGTAAAACTGTCTGGGGACGTCTCGTAGACTTTTCCCGAGGTCATTCATATGTATTTTTCATGTACAAATCGTACTTCGCCGTTTGTACAGGACGGATACGAGTCGTACGGTAATTTTATTTCATGGATCGGAATCAGCACCTTAATATTGATAATGGCTGATTTCAACTTGACTAGTGTATGTTCCATTGTTGTATGTATACTATTCGATAAGTTTGTAATCAATGCTACATTATGAAAATAGTACCTGAAACATGTATGCACCTGCATTTTCAATTGGATTTGAAGTATGTTTGTCTATTGGGTACTGTTTTGTATCTGTCGAAATTTTCTAGCCTCTGTGTGTGATGCAAATAACCAATTGTTAGATGCATCACTTCCTGTGATAGCACCAAGCCAGAGGTCATGCCATGTTGCCTATTTTGTTTCAATGGGATCCTAAGGTCACGTAATGTCACTTCCTGTGATGTCATCGATATCACTTCTTATTACATCATTGGGGTGAGTCAAAGGACACGTGATGTAAGTTCCTGTGATGTGACCAGGCTAAAGTTCCAGCGATGTCACTTCGTATGACATCAGGTGGGGGTCACATGGCATGTGAGGTCACTTCCACTACCCCAGGAATTTTGATGAATCAATGTCCATAAATGACAGAGTGTAATTTGTATATTAAATAAGCAAGACTGTATATAGATTCCAGGTTTAACAGGTTTGATTATAGTAAAGTTCATACAGGGCAATCAAAATCCCTACTGAAATCAGTAACTGCTTAGATAAATAGGAGGGAATTTGAGCTGAGAGCACGGCTTGCAGAAGGTGCCTGGACAGTGACAGTGATAGTTTCTATCGCCTGAGTGAGTGAAATTACATATTTTTTATTAACTATAGTAGCAAATCTCCCAGTACATTTTTACTCAGTGGCTTATCGTGGTTGAAAGGAAATAAATTCCACGGTTTCTTTTGACCCCCTTGATAAATACTTCTATGAATATAGGTCCCTGACAAGTTTGTGGAATTCTGCCAGTTGATAATATGCTTTTGTATAAGGCACATGCAGATGAGTTCTTCTACATATGTTCAGCTACAAATGATTGCTGGATCTCCTTTCCAAAACTGAAAAGAATATTGTATTGAAATACTCAAACAGAATATGGTGAACAAGCAGACTGCAGCGGAAGGAGCACCTGCTAAAGTTCCACAAAATAAAAATTCAGTTTTTAGCCACTGTTAGACTTGGCATCTTTTGGCATGTTTCCCCTGAGTTTTTGCTTTCTGACCTCCTGGTTTTGACTTTTGCTGGTGTAATGATTCTGCGCACTTTTCTCACTGCTGATCAGTGGTAAAGTGCAATTGCTCCTGTAGTAAAATGTGTTATGGATTGGTGTTTCCATGATTGGCCTATTTGATTTATGTTTCAGTCCCTAGTAAAGTGCCAGGGCCCATAAATCAAATGCTGTTGGTGGGCTGCAGCACTGGATTTTGCCACCCACGCAAACAGCTGTAAAGTGTAACTCTGGCCTGCCATTGCAGAGCCTGTGAGCAGTCTGGGACTGCCATGTCAACTTATTTTATTTATTTATTTTATGGAATTTGTAGAGCGCGCAGCTACCCCCGAAGGGGTGTCCCGGCGCTAAAATCCAGGGGTTACTGAGTGGAAAAGGGGAGAGAAGAAAATGTGATGCAAGGGAATCTAAAGTCCGGAGAAGAGCCAGGTTTTGAGTTTGGCTCGGAAGATGGTTTCAGAGGGGCAGAACCTCAGCTCAAGTGGAAGGGAGTTCCAAAGTCTGGCAGCAATGACACCGAAACCTCTGCCTCCGGTTCTGGACAGTCTAAAACGGGGCGAGATCAGGAGGCGGAGGTCATTGGACCTCAAGGATCTGGTGGAGCAGGATATCGAAGCCCGATTTTTCAGGTAAGTAGGGCCGAAGTTGTTGACGGCTCGATATGTAAGGGTGAGAACCTTAAACTGGATGCGGCTAGCCACAGGGAGCCAGTGGAGTTGCCTTCGATATGCAGAGACAGATTGACGGTAAGGGATGTTACCGATCAGTCTGGCTGCAGCATTCTGGACAATCTGCAGTCGACCAATCAGGTACTGCGGAGCCCCTGCATAGAGGCTATTAGCATAGTCCAGGTGGGACGTAATGAGGGCCTGGGTGACTGTGCGGCGGGAATCCGTGGGAAGGTACGGGAGGATCTTTTTTATCATCCGTAGTTTCATGAAGCAGGCGGAGGTGACCTTATTGATCTGGGTTTTACATGACAAGGAGTCATCGAATTGGAAGCCCAGATTCCGCGCCGAGCGAACCGGGGTAGGGGCAGGATCGAGAGCTGTCGGCCACCACCAAGAGGAGGGAATAGAGGTGTTCTGATTGAAAAACAGGACCTCCGTTTTATCTGCATTTAATCTCAAGTGGTTCGTAGTCATCCAGCCGCTGATGTTATTCAGGCATTGGCGAAAGTTGAGGAATGCGGAGTCCGAGTGGTCCCGGAAAGAAAACACCAACTGTGTGTCGTCGGCGTAGGATACCACCCTGACTCCGTAGGACTCAACGACGTCAGCCAGGGGGGCCAGATAGACGTTGAAGAATAGGGGGCTAAGGGCGGAGCCCTGTGGCACCCCACATGACAGAGGTTTTTCCTCTGACTTGAAGGGGCGTAGTAGTACTCTTTGGCTTCTGGATGAGAGAAAGGACTTGATCCATCCGAGGGCAGAGCCACCGATGCCTATCTGCCTGAGGCGGTCCAGGAGGATGGGGTGAGAGACCGTATCGAAAGCTGCGGACAGGTCGAGGAGAACCAGCATGGCCTCCTTGCCCCTGTCCACACACTCCCGAATGGTCTCAGATACCTCCAGCAGGGCCGTTTCGGTACTGAATCCTGCTCTGAAACCGGATTGGGATCCATGAAGCAGAGAGTGGTTTTCCAGATAGTCCGTAAGTTGGAGCTGTACTGCTTTTTCCAGGACTTTGGCAGGTTTGGGAAGGAGGGAGATGGGACGGTAGTTAGAGAAGACAGTGGGGTCTGCGTCTGCCTTTTTCAAAATAGGGATCACCAGTGCCTCCTTCCAGGTGGAGGGGAAGAAGCCATGGTGAAGGGAGGCATTCCAGACGGTAAGGAAAGGGCAGGCCAGTGAGGGTGCCAGTTCTCCCATGATTTTGGCGGGAACAGGATCAGAGGGGGCGCCAGATTTGCAGGCGATGAGCAGTCTAATAGCCTCGTCCATGTTTAGTTTGTTGAATGCAAGGAAAGATGGAGACTCAGGGGGGCTAGAAGTAGGAGATGGAGTGACTGACTCAGTGGGGAAGGAGACACACAGTTTGTTTATTTTTTCTAGAAAAAAATCTGAGAGTCCCTCACAAAGGGCCTGACTGGCGGTGTTCTGGGGGGCTCTAGCCGGAGGGTTAATAAAGTCTTTGACGACGCTAAAGAGCGTTTTTGAAGAGTTTTTGGCTTTATTAATTTGAGCGGCAAAGTGGTCTTTCATCGCGCCTTTTTTAAGTTTGAGAAATTGTTTAAGTGCCGTTCTGTAAAGATGTTTGGCTTCAGAGTCGTAGTTGAGCCTCCACTTGCGCTCAAGGGCCTTACATTTGCTTTTCTCCTCCCGAAGGGAGGTGGAGAACCAGGGAGCAGAGGGCCGCGACCTGGTGGAGGAGATGGTTATCTGGGGGGAAATAGAATCAATAGCCTTAAGGAGAGTAGAATTTAACCTGGAGACATTTTCATCAATGTCCGGGGAGAGGTACTCCGAATGGTAGTGGAATATGGGATCCAGGGTAGCGCAGGTGACCTTATGCCACTTTCTTCCCAATTCCTTTCTATGGGCCAGTTGGGCAGGTTTGCGTCCTAAAGTAAGAAGAAAAGGGACGAGGAAGTGATCGGTCCAGGATAGAGGGAGAGGCTGAAGGGCAGTGATGAGCGAGGAATTTGCAAAGATAAGGTCCAGGGTGTGGCCTGCCACATGGGTGGGACCTGCAACCAATTGTTTAAGATTGAGGCTTTCCATGGTGTCGACCAGGTTAGTAGCCTTAGCGCATAGCGGGTTGTCGATGTGGAGGTTAAAATCGCCCAGGACAATGAAATTTTGATGTTTAATAGAAAGATCAGCCAATAAGTGGACAAGGGCATTGAGGGAGGGCGTGGAGACAGGAGGGGGACAGTAGACTAGTGTGCCAGCTAAGATTGCTGATGCATTGTCGGAGATGGAGAAGTACATAGCTTCGATTGTGCCTATTGCACTGAGTCTAGTGAAAGTCAACTGGAAAGAGGATTTAAGTATGACGGCAAGACCACCACCAGACTTACCTCCGGTCCGATTCAGGCATTTGATGTCATAACCTGGGGGGATGGCCAGATAGATATCAGGTGAGGAAGAGTCAGTGATCCAGGACTCGGTTAGGAAAAGAATATCCCATTCCTCAGACGAAATGGACATCCAGATGTCGTTGGCGTGACGGGGTAAAGATCGGCAATTAATCAGACCTGCACGTAAGGTGTACTGATTAGGGGAAGAGGGATGCGGTGGTGAGCAAGGGGAGAGACGGGGTTGACAGGGCGGGAGTGTAAAGCTGCATTGTGGGCAGAGATAATGAGCGGCTTCCAGATGACTCGGGATGCAGCGGGGGCCGGTCGGGCATAGATGTGAATTAAGTAGGTGTAGTTGGGCAGAAGTCCAGCAGATGCGGGTGGGGCTGGTTGAAGAGGCAGGGGGACTGGCCCTAGGCCCGATCCAGGCCCGGACGGGCCCAGACGGGCTTGCCTTTGGCACGCCTTCGGCGCGCTGACGGCGCGCCCGCTGCGCCCGTCCGCTGCGCTTCCTGGCGAGGCACATCCTTTATGTCCGTGTGAGAAGGAACATGGGGGTGTGGCCAGCTGAGGTGGGCGTGTCCGCCGTGGCGCCTCGCCCTCAGTGATGGCGATAGATGGCGTTCGTTGCAGCGCTAGGAGCGCTGTTTAAAGTGCACAGGTGAGTGAAGTTAAGGCAAAGTATCACACAACAAAGATTTTAAAATGCTAAGATTCACTCCCGGCTTCCGCCTCAGGAGACTCCCGAATTAAAGTGACGCGCTTTCCAGCCGCGCGCACTTTATAGTGTGTCAGGGGAGGGGGCGTGGCCAGCTGAGGTGGGCGTGTCCGCCGTGGCGCCTCGCCCTCAGTGATGGCGATAGATGGCGTTCGTTGCAGCGCTAGGAGCGCTGTTTAAAGTGCACAGGTGAGTGAAGTTAAGGCAAAGTATCACACAACAAAGATTTTAAAATGCTAAGATTCACTCCCGGCTTCCGCCTCAGGAGACTCCCGAATTAAAGTGACGCGCTTTCCAGCCGCGCGCACTTTATAGTGTGTCAGGGGAGGGGGCGTGGCCAGCTGAGGTGGGCGTGTCCGCCGTGGCGCCTCGCCCTCAGTGATGGCGATAGATGGCGTTCGTTGCAGCGCTAGGAGCGCTGTTTAAAGTGCACAGGTGAGTGAAGTTAAGGCAAAGTATCACACAACAAAGATTTTAAAATACTAAGATTCACTCCCGGCTTCCGCCTCAGGAGACTCCCGAATTAAACTTGGCAAGTGCACCCACTTGCCAGTCCCTAAACCTTCCCTTTTCTACATGTTAGTCACCCCTAATGTAGGCCCAAGGTACCCCTGGGCAGGGTGTATTGTATGTGAAAGGTAGGACATGCCCTGGTGCGTGTGGCATGTCCTGATAGTGAATTACAGCCTACTTCATTTTTCACAATTGCAAGGCTACCTGTTCCCCATAGGCCAGAGTGGGCAGTTTCACTATAACATCTTATAATCCTAACTGACACAGGGAACATTGTAGGAATTCGAGTTTAGTATGCCTGAACTCAGAATGATAAAATACATCTTTTAGTGAAGCTGGTTTTAACATTCTGTGTTTGAAAATACCACTTTTAGAAAGTAGGTATTTTCTTACCTAACCATCCGGCCTGCCTCTGCTAGCTTGTGTATTGTCTGTCTGGTTTGTGAGTGACAGGGTCTGGGGGAGACTCCAGGAGACAGGGTGAGTCAGCACAGGGCTGAATAGGCCTATCTACATGTAGATGGGTTGGAGGAGTAGCACCTGTGTCTGAATAGGGCTGTACCTGCCTTTCCAAAATGCTGACTCCACCTCCTGTGGTGTGTCTGATGACCCTGGCCTACACTGACAAAGAAAGAAGGTACACACTGGCAGAATGCACCCAGAACTGGTTTGAACTAGGTACAGTACCCTCTACATGCAGAGGGCAAAGTATTTGCTAGTATAAATATTGGAACCCAGACCCAAAGATTTGAGAACTCTTTTGGACCAAGAAGACTGCCAAGAAGAAGAGCTTGAGAAGCTGCGAGGAGGAACTACCATTTTGCTGTGTGCTTTGCTGTCTTGGCCTGCGGTGGCTGCTTCTGTCTTGGGCAGTGAAAGGACTGGACTGAACTTTCAGCAATCTACTTTTGTGAGTTTCTCCAAGGGCTTGAGGTAGAGCTTGCCCCCTGTTCAAGAAGTCTCAGGAACAGCAAAGACTTCAAGCTCGACACCGTCTACGACACCACTGCCGACTCCGTGTCCTGAAGGCACTGTAGAGGACACTGCTGCACCACGACCCTGGTCACACCGACGACACCTGCTGATGCCGCCACTGAGCCGCTGCTAGCATCATGACCTGTGGGCACCGCAATCCGCACCACCTCGCTTCATGATGACGCCGTGGTAGCCCCGATGACGACGCTCCACGCGGAATTGATGCCGCTGCTTGCACCGTGGTTCGAGGGCACCGCTCATAAAGTTACACGACGCACCACAGCCTTGGCCTACTGACGCCGGTGCCATCGACTTCAGTTCGTCAGCCGAAGACAGCGCTTCAGCAACAACAACGCCGCTGCTTGTGCCGTGACCTGCCAGCACCTTGACGAACACCGCCTTCATCTCAAACCACGACCCTGCTCTCACCGACGACGCCATCTGATGCCGCCACTGAGCCACTGCTAGCACCACGACCTGAGGGCACCGCACCCCGTACCGCTGCAATTCGCACTGCAGCACCCTACGCTGTCCAACGCCAGCGCTCCTGACTTTAACAAAGAGGAGTTCAATCTGCAACGCGTATGACTTCGAAGGCCCCGACAACTCCCGCTCCGACCTCCAGAATCAACGCCTACCGATGCCGTGTGGTCGGAGGCTCAACGAAAGGTCATCGACACCCTGCATTTCTGAAAGGTACTGTTTGTGGGTCTTCCCAATGCCGTAGCTGGCCCGCGATGCCACAGTCAGCCAGAACTGTCTGGATTTGTTTGCTCACGACGCTTTGATAGCCCTGGGCTGAGCTATCAACATCAAGGAACTGTTTTACAAGATTATTTTGATAACTGAAGATTTTTAAGTACTGTATTGTGGATTGTTACCGTTTTGGTCTTGTCTTAAGTATATCAAAATATTGGAATTTTTTCTAAACTGGTGTGGTGTCCGTTTGTAGTGCTTACACTGTATTACTGTTGGTTATGTGCAAATGCTTTACACACTGCCTCTAAGATAAGCTTGACTGCTCGTGCCAAGCTACCAAGGGGGTGAGCAGGGGTTATTTTAAGGAGTGTAAATCCCTTACCCTGACTAGGAAGAAGGGTCCCTATTTGGACAAAGGTGCAAGCCCTTGCCAACTAGAGACCCCATTTCTAACTGCCACCACTTCTGATTTAGAATTCAAAGCAAGATTTTAGACAAGAGTTATACCTTGGCACCAAGATCCAGAAGTAGTGGACGATAAATGCCTGTTGGCAGCTAAACCTTAGTGGCTGATAAGGAACGCCCAGAAAGAGAAAAAATGATCAATCTAAATCATCATAACTTTGGATTGTGGATTAAAATAGATTGTTAATAAAGTAAAGCTGTGTGAATGCAAAAATAAGTCAATAAATGAGACGTCTGGTTAAGTATTATTTATTGACAGTATCTTCCCTGTTTATGAAAATAAATGATTTTGCAGTGAATCACAGTCTACTGTCGAAATCATATTTTATTTTATATGTTTACTGAGAAGCATTCTCAACGGAGAATGTATTTTCTGGAGTCAGCATGATGTTCAAATATGCATTTGAATAGTTCGACTTTGAATACATGTACTTTGTAATCATGCATTTAAACAGCATTCTGGGGTCAAATGAGGATAACAATCTTCCTGTATAAATACGACACCCCTAAAGATGCCCAGCAGGAGAATGCATGGGGTAGAAAATGTGTAAACAACCCTTTAAACGCAATCCAAATGTACATAATAACTGAGACAGTTCTCAACTTGGGGTCCCAGGTGTTCAAATTCCATTGATTTGAGGCGCTAGCAATGCACATATCAAATACAACAGATTCAGAAAAGTACTGCATGCTCTCTGGAAATTAAAAGGACACCAGATTAAGCTAAAACAGACCATTCCTCATCAAAGGTGCATTTCTTTGCTCAGTCCCACTATGACTGTCCTAAACAACTTGGAATAAGCCATTTAACGTAATCAATTTGCACAGACACAACCACCTGGCAAAAAGACTGCAGAGAAGGAGAGTAAATTTAAGCAAGGTAAGCCCTTTACTAAAAGCAAGGTCAACCATTATAATTGGTAGATTTCTCTAACTGGTTAATCACAAGACAAAGCCACCTCCCAAGTATATGGAATCATCGCTCTGCTGCCACATAGCGCATGCTTCTTTATTATGTAGAGCTTACAAACAAGTAGTGACATCTGCCTATTTCTGAAAGGGTTTTTACCAATTCACATCTAGATCTCTGTCTATGGGACAAAACAAAAGTCATAACTTCAGCCATATTCATTACCAATTTGCATCCCCATTCTTAAGAAAATGTCCATGGCCCGATCAAGCGGGAACATCTGCTTTTGTTGTTCATCCTATGATAATGGTAAATGTGACAGGATAGCGTATCTGCTTGATCACTTGTGCACCCATCTGACACTTTCATTTCAATTTGATTAAATGTGATGAGAAAGAAACTTAAGTTAACATCCATATTGTTGCCATGTCATTTAGCACTCTCCTTTAGGCTGAAACTGAGAAACCTTTCTGTTAGACCTGGCACCATTGGCGTGGGTCTCCCTTCCATTTTTCGCTGTTGTCTCCTCTTTTTTTGCTGGTAATAGATGCTCTGGGCGCTGTGCCACTGCCATTCAGTGCCACAGCGCAAATGCTCCCTGTGTAAAGATGACATGTGAATTGGTATATCCATGATTGGCTTATTTGGTTTGCCTGTTAGTCCCAAGTAGTTTGGCCTGTGTGTGCCCAGGGATGGTAAACCAAATGCTGCTGGTGGGCCTGCAGCGCTGGTTTGCGCCACCCATAGAAGCAGCTTGTAAAGTGTGTCTCAGACCTGCCACTGCAGTGTCTGTGTGCAGTCTAGAACTGCCATTTGGCAGTGAAGTGCACCCACTTCCCAGCCCCTGAACCTTCCCTTGGCATCATGTAAGCCTCCCCTATGGTAGGGTGCACTGTATGTGTAAGGTAGGACATGCTCTGATGTGTGTAGCATGTCCTGGTAGTGAATTACACCCAATTTTGTTTTTCACTACTGTAAGGCTACTGTTCTCCATAGGCCAGAATGGGAGGTTTGGCAATTACATTCTATAGTCCTAACTGACCCACATAACATGGGAGAAAAACGAATTTAGTATGCCTGAGCTCAGAATATTAAAATATATCTTTTAGTGAAGCTTATTTTTATATTCTGTGTTTGAAAATACCACTTTTAGAAAGTAGGTATTTTCTTGCCTAAACCCTCCAGTGTGCTCTGCTATTATGTGTATTGGCTGTCTGGTTTTGGAGGGACAGGGCAGGCTGAGTCAGACCTGGGTTGAATAGAGAGATCTGCATTGGAGTATGGGGAGGGGTAGCTCCTGACCTGAATAGTGCGGTGCCTGGCAAGGTGAATGCTGGCTCCACCTCCCACTGTGCGTCTGATGGCAGACCCCCTCTTTCTGAAAGGAAGGATGCAGCCTGGTAAACAAAGTGCTCCAGGGCTGGGCAGAACTGGTTCTGGCTGGGTTCAGTGACTTGTAGCTTCTGAGAACAAAGGCTTTTGGGGTATAAATATCTGTGCTGAAACCCCTACAATTTGTATTGCTCCATTACAACAGGAAGAACCTCTGTCCATGTAACTGAAGGAATCTGCAGGAGAGGACTGTCCTTGTGTTTGTGTGCTGTTTCTTGGACTGGCCTGCAGTGGTTACTACTGGACTTGGAAGAAGATGAAAAGGACTTTGAAGGAACTTTAATTTTTGCTACAGCAATCACCCAAGGGCTAGAAGGGCTAGAAGAGAGCTAGCCTCCTGCTGGAGCCTCAGACACATCCGACTCCACCACCAGCCTCTTGTTTCCTCCCAGCGAGGATTTCTATTTGCATGTGAGGCTCCTGTGAGTTCCAGTGTGGAGAAGAGAGTGCTGAAAATCGTCGGTAACGCCCGTTAGCGAGCCGCCGCAGCTGAAGAGCGTAAGGAAAATCATCGCGCTGCTGCTGCTGAGTGCTCGCTACCGGAGATCATCGCATCACATGTTTGCGGGCTGCCAAATGCTCGCTAACCCGAAGATTGTTGCATCGCATGTTTGCGGGTCTCCAAGTACTCGCTAAGCAAAGATAATCGCATCGAGTTCATCGCTTCACGACATCGCAGCGCAGACGCCGAGCGTTCTCCATTTTCATCGCATCGCATCAGGATCGTCGCTCCCTTGCGGGGCGCCATTTCTTTTCATCGCAACAAGATTGCACATGCAACAGACTCGGCGCATCATCCTCCCTTCGCGGCAAGGATTTCAACACTTCGCCGGTCACGTGTGAGGAAAATCAGCGCTACAACTCCTTAGCGACATTTTGGGTGCTTTGCTATAGAATCCAGGTAGTTTGTGAGTAAAAGGGTTGCAGAGACCAATGCCTTGAACCGAACTCCTCTTTGCACACCTTGAACTATTTTTGCAGCATTTTAAGAGTAACCCTATTTTCTAGTACTGTGGCTTTTTACTGTTATTGGTCTTGTGTTAAGTTTATATATAACGATACTTATTTTTTTATAACTACTTGTGTGGTGTCCCTTTGTAGTGTTCTTCACTGTGTTAATGTGTATGGTCATAAATGCTTCACACACTGCCTCTGAGATAAGATTAACTGCTCGTGCTATGTTACCACAGGGTTGAGCAGGGGTTATCAAAGGGTGTAGCCCGCTTACTCTGACTTAGGAAGAAGGGTCCCTACTTGGACAGTGGCCAGCCATTGCCAACTAGAGACCCCCATTTCTAACATTGGTGGTCAGCGGTGAGGATCTGGGCTTGCATTTATGATCGCATACAGCAATTATAGTGTACACTACTAGTGAGTGCAGACCATAACAGAACCACGTACGTTTTAGAGGTTTTTGTTCTATTTTTGATTGATATTGCCAGTTATTGCTACAATGGGCAAGCCCAGATCCAATGCCTCTGAGGATCTCTCCTGGGTAGAAGAGAAATTAGAAACCTACAATGCCAAGCAGCTCAAATATTTTTGCAAACGCTTCACATTCCCTATCACAGGTCTCACTAGAAGGGAAGAGTATTACAAGGTGCTGAAGGCCTGGTTAGAAGCCAGGGATGCCCCTAGGAATATGGAAGAGCCTGTGGAGGGGGGAGAGAATGCAGGAGAGCAGCAGGATGAAGTGGTAGATTTGGTAGGAGATAAAGCATTTTCCGGCCTTGGCACTAGTGTGTCCTCAAGGGGTCTGACTCCAGAAGAGATGGCGGACAGGGAGAGAGATAGGCGGCATAATATGGAGATGGCTAAGCTTAAAATGGATGGTCTGAGGGACCTAGAGAATAAGAAGTTAGAATTTGAAATGATGGAAGTGAAACTTGAGCATGAGAGAATTTTGAGGGGGTTGGAGATTAAAGCAAAGAGTATAGAAATCTCCCCCTGTGGTGGCAGCATACCAGTAGTGCATACTGAGAGTAGAGTGTATATACCCAAAGAGGTTATTAAGGATTTCCATAAAAGTGAAGATATTGGGCAATGGTTTGCCGCTTATGAATTAGCTATTGTGTCCCACCGGGTCCCTGAGAAGGATTGGGCAGCGGGGTTGTGGGGATGCTTTGTGAGTGAGGGGAGGGATACCTTGTTGGACCTGCCCCCAGAAAGTAGGATGGTTTATGCCCACATGAAAGAAGCTTTGATTACCCGCTATGGTTTGACCCCAGAGATGTACAGGCAGAGATTTAGGACCTGCAAGAAGCTAGAGGGTACCACGTGGGTTGAATATGTGTCTTTTTTTGCAGAGCAATGGATTGCTGGGTAAAAGGTAGCAAAGTAGACAGTTTTGAGCAGCTTTATGATTTGATTGCATGGGAGCATTTATCTAGTAACTGTTTTCCTGAGCTACGCCAGCACCTGATCGATTGCAAGCTAACTAACCCTAGGAAGCTTGCTGAGGAGGCGGACCGCTGGGTGAGCACCCGGGTTCGCAAAGCTCCAGTGGGAGACTTTGCCAAAGGTGGGCAGGGTCCCCAGCATAGAGGTGGGGGGACAGGGGTAAACCAAGGGAGTTCCACAGAGGGCCCCAAAGTAATTCCCAAGGGAACCAAGTAGTGGTGTTCCAGCCTCCCCAAGATAAGAAGCCAGTGCCCCCGACAGGTAGGCCTGTTCAGAGGGGGCCCCTTACTTGTTTTAAGTGTGGCCAAGTGGGCCACAGGTACTTTGATCCACAGTGTCCCCAAAGGGATGCTCCTTCACCACCCTGTGCACCACCCCGCCAGCTTGCTAGTGTAGCCCTGGGAGGGGAGGAGATGGGTGCCCAAGGTGGGTGGGATCCGGTAGAATTGACCCTTGTCTCACTAGGAAACTTTGAGATGGTCCCTAAGCCTGCACTGCCTGATAACACTAAAAAGTACAGGCAGTGGGTGACCATCAATGGACATAGAGTGGAGGCTCTAAGGGACACAGGAGCCAGTGTAACTGCTGTCAGCTCCCAGTTGTTATCCAAAGAGCAGGTTGTTCCCCATGCATTCTACCCAGTAGTGTCCGCAGATAACTCAGAGAGCCAATGTGAGGTGGTTCAGGTTCCCTTTGAGTGGGGGGGGGGGTCTCAGGAACTCTTCAGATGGCTGTGAGGCCCGCCATGCCTGTAGACTGTCTGTTGGGTAATGATTTAGAGAACTCCCCAAGGGCTACGGTGGAGAGGAAATCTCACTTGGAAATGTTGGGTCTGCCTGAGTGGGCGTGTGCTACCACTCGGTCCATGGCAGCCAAGGAGGGTGTTTAGAAAGATCTGGAGCCTGAGAGTATGGCCCAGGTCCCTGCCATAGAGAGAAGGAGCAGGCGGTGTGGGAAGCTGGCCCCCTTGGCTCCCACGGCCCAGGAGGGAGCAGACCCTGAGGGGGATGCCCTGGAGCCTACCGGGGAGCAGAGTGCCAACCTGGGGGACCTGCATGAGCTGACCCATTCGCAGCAGGAAAGAGGGCCCACCAGGGAGGAGTTCTGTGAGCAGCAAAGAGTTTGCCCTTCTCTTGAGGGTATGCGGCGACAGGCTGCATCCCAGGCAGCAGGTGACATGTCTGGTTCACATCTGATCTATTGGGAGAACAGTCTCCTGTATAGCGAGCCTAAGGGTGCTGAGCCGGGGTCAGCCCGTGTGCTGGTGATACCCGTGTGCTTCAGAGCCTTCCTACTGGGGTTGGCTCATGACATTCCGTTGGCAGGACATCTGGGGCAGACCAAGACCTTTGAGAGGCTGGCAACCCACTTTTATTGGCCCCAGATGTGCAAGAGCTCAGATACTTATTGCAGAACCTGTGAGACTTGCCAGGCAAGTGGGAAGAGTGGGGAGAAGATCAAAACCCCACTCCAGCCCTTTCCAGTTGTTAGTACCCCATTCGAGCTAATAGGCATTGACATTGTGGGGCCTCTGGACCCCAAGACAGCCATGGGCAACAGGTATATCCTGGTCTTGGTGGACTTTGTCACCCGGTACCCTGAAGCCATCCAGTTCAGGACAGTGACGGCCCCCGTGGTGGGACGTGCACTGATGGGGATCTTCTCCCGTGTGGGGTTCCCCAGAGAGGTGGTGTCTGACAGGGAGACCAACTTCATCTCCCAGTACATGAAGTCTCTGTGGAAGGAGTGTGGGGTAATGTATAAGTTCACCACTCCTTACCACCCCCAATGTAACGGTCTGGTTGAAAGGTTCAACCGGACCTTGAAGGGCACGATCATGGGCATAGAAGAGCCCCTGAGGCGTAAGTGGGACGTCCTCTTGCCATGCCTGTTGTTTGCATACCGTGAGGTGCCACAGAAGTCCTTAGGGTTCAGTCCCGTTGAACTACTCTATGGCCATCCGGTAAGAGGGCCTCTGAGTCTGGTCAAGGAAGGCTGGGAGCAATCTCCCAGGAAACCTCCCCAAGATGTATTTAGCTACATGTTGGCCTTCAGGATCCAAACTCGGTGTTTCAGAAATATTGCTGAGGCAAATCTGGAAGCCAGCCAGGAGGAGATGAAATGCTGGCACGACCAGAATGCCACTCTGGCCGAGTTTAAACCTGGTCAGAAGGTTTGGGTACTGGCTCCAGTGTAGCCTTGTGCGCTCCAAGATAAGTGGACCGGTCCATTTGAGGTGGTGGAGCGCAAAATTCCAGTTACCTACTTGGTGGACATTAAATCTCCCAGGAATCCCCTGCGGGTCCTGCATGTGAACCGCCTAAAGCCCCACTTTGAGAGGTCTGAAGTGGGCATGCTTCTTCCCACAGATGCAGGGATGGAGGAGGAGAGTGAGCCTCTTCCTGACCTCCTGTGTGCAGGAGAGGATGGGTCAGTGGAGGGTGTGGTCCTCTCCACCACATTGACCCCTGAGCAGCAGAGAAATTGTCAACAGCTGTTGGGGCAATTTTCTGATTTGTTTTCCCTGGTGCCACTGAATGGTGCGTCCATGAAGTGGACACCGGGGACAGTTCTCCTGTCAAGCACAAGGCTTACAGAGTGACTGACAGAGTCAGGGCCTACATTAAGGAGGAGGTCTCCAAAATGTTTGCTCTAGGGGTGATTGAGTCCTCTAGCAGCCCCTGGTCCAGCCCTGTGGTCTTGGTACCAAAAGCTGCAGCGCCTGGTGACAATCCTGAACTTAGGTTCTGTGTGGACTACCAAGGTCTCAATGTGGTCACAAAGACCAATGCGCCACCCCAACCCCAGAGCTGATGAGCTCATAGATTGGTTAGGGGCTGCCCGGTACCTCAGCACGTTTGATCTAACGTCTGAGTACTGGCAGATCGCCTTAACCAATGGGGCAAAGGAGAGGTCAGCATTCCCCACACCAGATTGGCACTACCAGTTCCGTGTGATGCCCTTTGGGATGAAGATTGCCCCTGCCACCTTTCAGAGGTTGGTCAACCAGGTGTTGGTTGGGCTGGAGGATTTCAGTGCCGCCTACCTGTATGACATCGCAGTGTTTAGTTCCTCCTGGGAGGACCACTTGCGGCACCTCTGGGATAGTGTTGATGGCGCTGTGCAGAGCAGGCCTCACAATCAAGGCCAGTCAGTGCCAGATTAGGCAGGGTTCTGTGGTGCATTTGGGACACCAGGTGGGGAGTGGCAAGGTGGCACCCCTGCAGCCCAAGATTGAAACCATCCTGGCTTGAGACCCCCAAGGACCCAGACCCAGGTGAGGGCCTTCTTAGGACTCACGGGTTACTACAGGAGGTTTGTCAAGGGGTATGGCAATATTGTTGCACCCTCCCTTGACTGAGCTGACTTCCAAGAAGCGGCCAAAGATTGTGAACTGGACTGACACCTGTCAGAAAGCATTTGATGCCCTCAAGACTGCCATGTGTACAGCACCCATACTCCAGGCGCCCAATTTTGCTAAGGAATTTATTTTCCAGACAGACGCTTCAGAGCATGGCTTGGGGGCTGTTCTGTCACAGATGAATGAGGAGGGACTAGAACAACCTGTAGCCTTCATCAGTAGGAGGTTACTTCCACTGGAACAGAGGTGGAGTGCAATTGAGCATGAGGCATTTGCTGTGGTCTGGGCACTGAAGAAGCTGAGACCATACCTGTTTGGGACTCACTTCCGGGTTCAGACAGACCACAGGCCCCTCTTATGGTTGATGCAGTTGAGGGGTGAGAATCCCAAGTTGTTGAGGTGGTCCATTTCCCTACAGGGTATGGACTTCACGGTGGAACATCACCCTGATACAAGACACGCCAATGCTGATTGTCTGTCCAGATATTTCCGCCTTAGTGATGAGAACTTTCAAGGGGATGGGTAGTTCTCCCCACATTTCAGCTGGAGGGGATGCGTGTTAGGCCTGGCATCATTGACATGGGTCTCCCTTCCATTTTTCGCTGTTGTCTCCTCTGTTTTTGCTGGTAATAGATGCTCTGGGCGCTGTGCCACTGCCATTCAGTGCCACAGCGGGAATGCTCCCTGTGTAAAGATGACATGTGAATTGATATATCCATGATTGACTTATTTGGTTTGCCTATTAGTCCCTAGTAGCGTGGCCTGTGTGTGCCCAGGGCTGGTAAACCAAATGCTGCTGGTGGGCCTGCAGTGCTGGTTTGCACCACCCACAGAAGCAGCTTGTAAAGTGTGTGTCAGACCTGCTACTGCAGTGTCTGTGTGCAGTCTAGAACTTCCATCTTGGCTGTGAAGTGCACCCACTTCCCAGCCCCTGAACCTTCCCTTGGCATCATGTAATCCACCCCTATGGTAGGGTGCATTGTATGTGTAAGGTAGGACATGCTCTGATGTGTGTAGCATGTCCTGGTAGTGAATTACACCCAATTTCGTTTTTCACTACTGTAAGGCTACCTGTTCTCCATAGGCCAGAATGGGAGGTTTGGCTATTACATTCTATAGTCCTAACTGACCCACAGAACATGGCATAAAAACGAATTTAGTATGTCTGAGCTCAGAATATTAAAATACATCGTTTAGTGAAGTTTATTTTTATATTCTGTGTTTGAAAATACCACTTTTAGAAAGTATGTATTTTCTTGCCTAAGCCTTCCAGTGTGCTCTGCTGTTATGTGTATTGGCTGTCTGGTTTTGGAGGGACAGGGCAGGCTGAGTCAGACCTGGGTTGAATAGAGAGATCTGCATTGGAGTATGGGGAGGGGTAGCACCTGGACCTGAATAGGGCTGTGCCTGGCAAGGTGAATGCTGGCTCCACTTCCCACTGTGCGTCTGAAGGCAGACCCCCTCTTTCTGAAAGGAAGGATGCAGCCTGGTAAACAAACTGCTCCAGGGCTGGGCAGAACGGGTTCTGGCTGGATTCAGTGACTTGTAGCTTCTGAGAACAAAAACTTTTGGGGTATAAATATCTGTGCTGAAACCCCTACAATTTGTATTGCTCCTGGACAACAAGAAGAACCTCTGTCCGTGTAACTGAAGGAATCTGCAGGAGAGGACTGTCCTTGTGCTTGTGTGCTGTTTCTTGGACTGGCCTGCAGTGGTTACTACTGGACTTGGAAGAAGAGGAAAAGGACTTTGAAGGAACTTATATTTTTGCTACAGCAATCACCCAAAGGCTAGAAGAGAGCTAGCCTCCTGCTGGAGTCTCAGGCACATCAGACTCCACCACCAGCCTCCTGTTTCCTCCCAGCGAGGATTTCTATCTGCAGGTGAGGCTCCTGTGAGTTCCAGAGCCTCTAGATCTACTGTGGAGAAGAGAGTGCTGAAAATTGTTGCTAACGTCTGTTAGCGAGCCGCCGCAGCTGAAGAGCGTAAGGAAAATCATCGCACTGCTGCCGCTGAGTGCTCGCTACCGGAGATCATCGCATCACATGTTTGCGGGCTGCCAAATGCTCACTAACCCGAAGATTATCGCATCGCATGTTTGCGGGCCTCCAAGTGCTCCCTAACCATAGATCATCGCATCAAGTTCATCGCTTTACAACTTTGCAGCGCGGACGCCGAGCGTTCGCCATTTTCATCGCATCAGGATCGTCGCTCCCTCGCGGGGCACCATTTCTTTTCATTGCAACAAGATCACACACGCAACAGGCTCGGCGCATCATCCTCCTTCGCGGCAAGGATTTCAACGCATCGCCGGCTTAGCGTGGAGAAGTTTGTCGCTTTGTCCTGCACACCAATCAGCGCATCATCCTCCCTTGCGGCAAGGATTCAACGCATCGCTGGTCACGCGTGAGGAAAATCATCGCTACAACTCTTAGCGACATTTTGGTTGCTTTGCTACAGAATCCAGGTAGTTTGTGAGTAAAAGGGTCGCAGATACCACTGCCTTGAACTGAACTCCTCTTTGCACACCTTGAACTATTTTTGCAGCATTTTAAGAGTAACCCTATTTTCTAGTATTGTGGCTTTTTACTGTTATTGGTCTTGTGTTAAGTCTATATATAAAGATACTTCTTTTTTTATAACTACTTGTGTGGTGTCCCTTTGTAGTGTTCTTCACTGTGTTACTGTGTATGGTCATAAGTGCTTCACACACTGCCTCTGAGATAAGCCTAACTGCTCGTGCTACGTTACCATAGGGTTGAGCAGGGGTTATCAAAGGGTGTAGCCCCCTTACTCTGACTTAGGAAGAATGGTTCCTACTTGGACAGTGGCCAGCCATTGCCAACTATAGACCCCCATTTCTAACACTTTCCATGCCCAATTTACAAGGGCTTATGAGCCTCATAAAGAATTTTTTCATGCCAAGGGCTTTTCAAAACATTGAAGTATACAAAAAAAGTGACAGATGTAATGCGTGAATCAATCTCAGTCACTGGTAATTATTCGGGCCGCATCCAAGTCCATTGTTATTTTGCTCATCATGTTTGAAATGAGTCATATGCAAAACAGTTTTGACTCTGCTCCATTGGGAACAGCCCAACCCAACAAGTAGGTCCAGCTTCCCTCTGAAATACAACACAAGCAACCCAGGACAAGTTTCACCCTAGCTAGAGCTCGCTAGGCAGGCACAGCTTGATTACAGTGACACAGACTGGCAGAGACTCTGCACATAATAAGATAGACTTGTCCTACTCAGTCTCAATACTGCTATTAGTAAAATTAAACACATAGTTTGTAAATACCTTAAAAATATTAAACTTGCTCAAAAGTGTTTACATGATTTTATGGCAAGACCGGAGGCTAAGATTATGCAATCCTTTTTATTGCGCCACCCCAACAGCAGCATCGCCAAGAACATAGAACACAACAAAGTTCTTTAGAACATAACAAAGAGCCAGAACCTCCATGACTCTTCCTCCTTTTTTGTTGCTGCCCTAGAGAGAAGTCTTGCATGTCTTCGCTCTCTTAAATTTGAATGATATATTCTTGAATGAGTGATTATTGTGTGTAAGATGCCTGTTTATAGATGTCTAATACATACATGAAATGTTTAGTTCTTTCTAGGTCATATTTAAAAGCTTAATTGAATTTAGTAAGTATAATCAAATTTTTGTTTGTTTAACAAACATCGTTTTAACTTGAATATTTTGAAATTTATGATTGATCTTTGATGTGCAGTAGTACGTGATGAGGGTTCGTTGGTTTGAGTCGTGTTTGAGCGGGTTATAGGTATTTTTAGAGAAAACGAAGAAAAAAGTCTGCGCGTATAGCTCGCTACAAATACGAACATAATTATATGAATGCGCATATAATAATTACTGGATAACATGAAATAGTTGTGGGGAAGAAGTTTAATTTCAAATTATGGGAGCTTACCGTTAAAGCACGGATGCGAGGCGTGCGCGTCATAATGCATGGTGGCCATTTTCAGTCAGGCAGAGGGTTGTGGATTGAAGACAGGCTTCACATATGTGCAAGCTGATTACGTGTTGCTCGCATGTCGGGGTGACACGTGCGAGAGGAAAGAGACGCAGTCTGTTATCAGGAAACTGACAGAACTGTAAACGAAAGCGGATCTTGTTGTCAGAGCATTTATCTATTAACGGAATCGTTTTAGGAGTTTGAGATCGTTTTGAATAGGTCGGAAAAAATTATTTTCGATAATTATTTATTTTGGAACAGTGTTGTCAGTGTTTTGTTTTGCTGAATTCAGATAGTATTGGAGGATTAGTTTGTTTTGTGGAGTACTTCTAGCTATTTGACAGGTATTTTGTTTTGTGAGGAAAGTTTTGTGCCTGGTGGCTGGAGTTTTATTTAAAGTGGTGTTTTAAATATATTGCCAATGTCTGTGGAAGATGTATGTTCTCAGGCCAGTATGGGCATGGAAGAGAGGATCTCTTTAATGTTGAGCAAGTTTGCATCCGATCTGGATTCAAAGTTTGAGAAGAAATTAGATGAGTTGAGAAGAGGTGGTGGTCATCCATCCCAGGATGAGCACTTTTGGTCTGCAGGTGAAGGACCAGTATTAACAAAGAAGAATGGAAAAGTGAGTAGGAAGAGAATGAATGTGGAAACTGATGTTTTGAGGAGCAAAAAGATAAAATCAGCCTACCCAGACTCAGGAATTCGCAAACGTGCGAAACATGGAAGTGTCGAGGACACACAAGGGGACATTGATAGAGGTCAGAGTGGTAGGAGACATACTACCATCTTATGTGATGAATCTTCGAGTAGTGTGGAGAATGAGTTGAGTTGTTCCTTTGATTTTGATTCAGAGATTGAAATAGTGGATAAGGGGAAATTTGCAGAGGCAAAAGCTAAAGATAAACCAGATAAAAATATGGGGGTCAAGGATCCATTAGGTGAGTCTATGTTTGACCCAATGTTGTTAAAGCATCCATTATCTCCTGAATGGAGCCCTGCTCCTCATGTTGCTGAATACGTGCAGTTGTGGTTAAGAAAGCAAATTCCCAAGGATGTTTGGATGAAGCTCCGTTCCGAATGTCCGAGACCAAGTATGTCAAATAAAATTGCCCTGACGCCTGATTTAGACGCAGAGATAATCTCGTTTATCGGGAAAGGTGGAAGAGATCCAAAGAAGATTTGGATAAAGGGCTGAAGATGTGTCAGGACAGACTGCTGGATCTAACTGGTCCACTTACAAAGATATTTGATATGGCCGAAGAGGCCTATGTTGGGAAGAAGTCTCTGGACGTGGAAGAGCTTAGGGAATGGATTCAAAGGGTGGTGTGCTTGCTGGGAAATGTGAACACCGCGATTTCGGTGGAAAGGAGGAAGAGTATCCTCCTTAAAATTGATCCAAAGTTGGCTGAACTAGCGAACAATGAAGGTGGTTTGGAGGCAAATGGGATGCTTTTTGGAGAGACTTTCATAAAGGAAATGAGCAAGTATGTGGGTGCTTTTAGTTCTCTGCAGAAGTCGCAGAGAGAAATAAAGAAGGTCTTTGACCGTCGTGTTTTTGGTGGGTCCGGGAGAAGTAGAGGTCGTTTTCCCGGCCGAGGCCAAGGTATCACAAGGGCCTCGTTCTCAAGGGGTTTTAGACCCTACAACTATAACTATCAGCAACAGACTGTATACCAATCCGGAAATTTCTATCCTCAAAAAGAAAGAGGGAATTCACGAGGGAATAGGAGATCGAGAAGATTAGGTAAGACAAGACCGTTTTGTTACCCATGTAAAGTTGGGCGGCAGACTTACCCAATTTTATTAGAATTGGCGTTTGATAACAAGGGATCCATGGGTTCTGCAGACGGTTTTGGGCTATCATATAGATTTCAAAGAAGAACCATAGCAAGATCATTACCCTCCAATGATTAGATTCGATTTGACTCTGTCAGAGTTGTTAATGAAAGGAGCAATTGTTGAGGAATTGGAAATGTGTGTGGGTTTTGTAAGCAATATTTTCTTAGTGGAAAAGAAGGGGAAAGGTATGAGGCCTGTGATAAACTTAAAAAATGTGAACGATTGGTTAGAGTACCATCATTTCAAGATGGAGGGTACACATATGTTGAGAGATGTACTTCAGACAGGGGATTGGATGACTCGACTGGATCTAAAAGACGCGTATCTTACAATACCGATATGGTCAGAACACCAGAAATTTCTGAGGTTCAGATGGGGAGGAAGGTTAGGGAAGTTTGTTCGTCTCCCCTTCAGGCTCTCATCGACGCCTTGGTGTTTCACCAAGATGCTGCATCCAGTCATTGCCCTTTTGAGAGAAAGAGGGATACGAGTGATAATTTATTTAGATGACATTCTGATTATGGATCAGGAGAAGAGGAGAGTGGAAGATCACACAAAACTAGCTGTGGATCTTTTAGAAAGTTTGGGGTTTGTAGGGAACAGGGACAAGTCTTGTCTGTTCCCGAGTCAGGAAACACAGTTTTTGGGGTTCATGAGAGACACTATTCAGGGCCAGCTGAGATTACCCTTGGACAAGATAAAGAAAATAAGGAAAGAAATTCGAAAGGTTTTGTCTTTAGATGTTATGTCTTTGAGAATGTTGGCAAGGATTATAGGTCTGTTGTCATCAACTATTCAAGCTATTATTCCAGGACCCTTGAATTATCGTGCTCTTCAGAGATTGAAGAGCAGTCACTTAAGGCGTGGAATGAAATATTCTCAGGTGATAACTCTTTCTGGCGAGGCCAGATCAGAACTCAATTGGTGGCTAAAGAATATGGAGGCATGGAATGGGAAAGCAATTTTCGGATCAAATCTGGAATTGTTTATAGAGTCAGATGCAAGTTTATCTGGTTGGGGAGCACATAGTGGTCCAACTTCGACAGGAGGTATGCGGACTGTAGAGGAAAGGGAATTGCACATAAATTGCCTGGAGCTGTTGGCAGGGTCATTTGCTATAAAGAGTTTTACGAAAGACAAGGCGAAGTGTTCAGTGTTGTTGAGAATGGACAGTGTCTCAGCGGTGAGATATGTAAACAAGTTAGGGGGTTTGAAATAGAAGGATCTAGCAGAGCTTGCGAGAGTATTTTGGGATTATTGCTTGAATCAGAATATATTGGTTCAAGCGGAGTATATACCGGGACAGAAGAATGTACAGGCGGATTGGTATTCAAGGAATCAAATGGATTCCAGCGATTGGATTCTACACAGGTCGGTGTTTTCGAGGATAATGGAGTTGTGGGGTCCTTGTTATGTGGATCTGTTTGCGAACAGGTCGAGCACTCAACTGGAGAAGGTTTTCAGTTGGCGTCCGGATCCGGACTCAGCTGGGATAGACGCTTTCAGGCAGGATTGGAGGGGCCTTCGTCCTTATGCTTTTCCCCCATTTGTTTTAATAACCAGGGTGAGCTTGATGGTGCGCAAGTGGAAGGAGACGGTGGTTCTGATTACTCCCCTTTGGAAATCTCAGGTCTGGTATCCCAGACTTTTGGAAATGTCGATAGATTGTCCAATCCTTCTTCCGACGTTCCCAGATATCTTGAAGGGAGCGTTGGGGGAATATCACAAATTAGTTCTTTCAGGTCAGTTGAGTTTGATGGCATGGAACATTTCAGGAGAGTCTGGGAAGTGCCAGGACTTTCGGACGAGGCTTCTCAGCTAAACAGAGAATCCTGGGCACCAGGAATGAGGAAGATGTATAGATTGGCTTGGCAGAAATGGGTTCGCTGGAGTTTGGAGAGGAATTTCAATCCCAGCAATGGAGTCCAGGTTCTGTAGGTGAAGTCTGTGATGGCCCTGAGACGTCCGACAGGAGGCAACCGCACACAAGCCCTTGGATAACTTGGAAAGTGGGATTCCAGAAAGCAAAGTCCAGGTCTTGCACTGCCCAAGAAAGAAGCAGCAACTGCACGTCAGCCCACCATAGCAGTGAGAAGGGTGGCAGTTCCCCTCCTACAGCTTCTCCAGCTCTTCTTCTTGGCAGAATCTCCTCTTAGTCCAGAAGTGTTCAAAATATGTGGGGCTACAGGTCCAATACGTATACCCCTTTTGGCCTTTAAAGCAGAGATACTTCAAAGGACAGTCTTTGTACTGCACAGATCCTGCCTTGCCGTGTCCTGGCTTCAAACACACTATAGAGGGGTGAACATAGCATTGTGTGAGGACAGACACATCCCTATTCAGATGTCAGTTTCAACTCCTCCCTCCACTTTAGCTGAGGAAGGCCCATGAGCCTGGTGGTGGGCAATCAGGATATGCAGGGCACACCGTAGCTCCTTTTGTGTAACTGCCTAGAGTGAATGCACAAACCAGCCCAACTGTCATTCTAAGCCAGACGTTGACTTTCTAAATGTGTCATTTTCAAGAACACAATTGAAAGAACACCTTCACTAAAAGATGTATTTTTTAATTCTGAGCTCAGGGAGCCCAAAATCCAAATTTCTATCTCTTCCCAATTGCAAGTTGCACTTGTAAGATGTTACAAGGCAGCTCGAATGATAATCTATGGGAGAGATAGTCCTTGCAATAGTGAAAAATACAATTGGCAGTATTTTACTCTCAGGACATGTAAACACATCAGTATATGTCTTACCTTTCATATACACTGCACCCTGCCCGTAGGGTTACCTTGGACCTTCCTTAGGGGTGCCATATATGTAGTAAGAGGGAAGGTTTGGGTCTGGCAAGTGGGGGCGCTTGCCAGGTCGAGCAGCAGTTTAAAACTGTACTCGGAGACCCTGCAGTGACAGTCCTGAGACATGCTTAAAGAGATACTGATGTGGGTAGCACAATTGATGTTGAAGACCCACTATTAGCATTTGATTTACAGGCCCTGGGCACATGGAGTGCACTTTACTAGGGACTTACCAGTAAATTAAATATGCCAATGAGGGATAAACAATCATAATCACAATCTACACAAGGAGCACTTGCACTTTAGCACTGATCAGCTGGGGTAAAGTGCCCAGAGTTTAAAAACCAGCAAAAAGGAAGTCCAGCATACAGTTGCATACAGCATACAGGTGTTAGAGGCAAATATACTAGGGAAATCATGCTAAGGATGCCAGGCCTAACAGGGAGATTGATGTAGAGGGGCAGAACCAGCAAAAAAGTTGAGGCAAGAAAAGGTGAAAGACTGTGTGGGATGATGAGAGGAAAGGAGTAAGGGATTGAGTGGAAAGATGGATGTAAGAACGGCATGCTCAATGAAAGAAGCTAAGATGTTTGGGTAGAGATAAATGATATAATGAGATAATGCAGGATAAAGTGACTATCAGGGGCTAAAAAAGCAAAAGAAGGTAATGCGCTGGGGACGAGATGATATGACAAGTAGAGCATGTAGGGGAGAGGTTGTGTAAGTTGGCAGAATCGGCAAATAAAGTAGGAGGCTGAAGAAGAGATAAAAATGTTGTTGAACCAGCATATGCTGGTAAGTTTTGACAAAGTTTGCATTTCCCTATTTCTCTATTATCCTATTAAGAAATGTATAAATATGGTCTTAGTTTTGAAATGCATGTGTAATCCTTCACAAAGGGTTGTGATCTTGAACCATCCTCTATGTGTCTGCTGAATTTCAGCCTGCTCTGAGATGCATGTGTAATCCTTCACAAAGGGTTGTGATCTTGAACCATCCTCAATGTGTCTGCTGAATTTCAGCCTGCTCTCTGTGTACTCTATTATCCTTCGTGATCTTTCAATTAAATCTCACTCTTAGTGGGACCCTTCCCGCCCTTGTCCTGACAGGTGATCTACAGCTCATATCTCCTGTCCTTAACTCCGTTTGCAATATTTAGCTTGGCTCCATATACGTTCCTACCAATGTAAAAAATAAACATGCTGTGGTTATTTCTCTGCTCATAAAACCTTCAGCAGGCTCAGAATGCCTCTACATCTTCTGACATTTCTTTCCTACCTTTTTCTCAAATGTCCCATAGTATTTTTCTGTGAAAGGAAAAAGACTGAAGTATATTGTGAGACCTTTCTTTGGGTCAGAGGCAATAGAGGATTAACTGGCAGCATCGGTGGAGGATATAGTTGTTTGTGGCTGCTGACTAATTCATTCAATTGGTTTAGGATTTTTTCCTTTTTGAAACTTGTCTCTCCAACTGTGGCAATAACGAGCAGTCAAAGTTTACTTCTGGAGGTGATAAAGGTATTGGAAGTCAAATACAGTAGCCACTTTAATCATACCCGTTAAGCACCTTATCCAGCCAGCCCAGTTGTTTATTTTAAAAGAGACTGATTTAGATTAGGCGGTAATGGAATGAAACAACATAAAATGTGTTCTTTGACTGCTAGTACCCCAGTACCCAACAAACATCTTACAATAGCTCTGTGTGTGCAAAGTGTCCTGCAAAGTGAAAACGGACAGTAGTCCACCCTGCAAGACTTAGGGGCTGATTCACAGAACTAATCTGAGATAAAATCCTAAATGTACAACTTTTGGTATTCACAGAAGGCATTTAGTAGAAGTAAAGTTAGGAGTCCTAACTTTACTACTACTAAGTGCCTTCTGTGAATACCAAAAGTAGTAAGTTTAGGATTTTATCTCAGATTAGTTCTGTGAATCAGCCCCAGCGAAACTTATCGGCCCAAAGAAAGAAGATGCAAGTAGGAACAATAGAGAATTTGCATTTAACTGGCAGGTCTATGGTTGGGCTACTTGATGGGATGATATTCTTTGTTACTGTGGATAAACTGGGCTCCTAGCTTGGCTGCTGGTGCACAACCCAAAATGATGCTACAGCCTTAGTTTTGGTGTACATTGAGTCAATTTGGCCATGCTCATAAAGCCTACCTACTCATTGGCAGGTGCAGAATGGCAATGGGCTGGCCTGAGCAAGAACAGAATGATATGCACCTTCTCCTACAACAAATAATCCCAAAACTCGTTGAGTTATAACAAAGCCTGGGGGAAATGGCTGCTTTCCAGGAGCACAGTTATTCTTCTAACCTCCCACAGGAGGCCAATGCTGAGAGTATACAGGACATGGGGGCTGAGAGGAGAATGCCAGCTTAGAAGCAAGGGGACATTCAATAGAGTACTTCATTGCACATGGAGTGATCTGCCAAATTCTGAGACTGTGAGATTAGGTAATCAATAGGTTCAGGGAGGCGGATCTTGCATTGGAGGTTGGGAGACCAAAGTGTTTGGTTAGATATCCGGACAGTGACTGGAGTGACTCGTGGATGATGGAAAGGGACTTGTAGCCACTTATCTCTTTAACCGAGATCCAAAGTATTTACATGAGGGCATGCACAATTTGTTTTTTTCTTCTTCAGCGAAATGAGTTGAGACTAATTGTTCTGGTCCGTCTGCAATTTTGCAAGTGTCTTCTTGGATATTAAGGACATGTGACTGATTTTTTTTTTAACTGTAAGCCTCTCGTATTACTTCAGGATTATTTTGAAAGTCTAGCATCACCTCCCACAATCTACCTATTCCACATTGCTATATTTCCTTTCCTTATCGCTATTAACTGTACAGATTCTACTATAGTAAGCCTGTTCGGTTGCTTTAATGTATCTCTTTAGTCACTGGCTCCCAGTATAGCTTTGACAGTCCTCTTTACCTACCACAAACTATTTTCCCTTTTAGCAATCTTTTCTGTATATCTTTGTTAGTTCAGCTTGTTGTATCTTTAAAAAACTGAGTTTTAGATGAATTGCTATGTGTAGGTGCTTAGTGTGTAGGTGTGGGCCAGCCTTTGGTACTTCTGCCTGACAATATATTAGCAACCCCACCTGTGAATGTCATTTGTTTGGTCTCCTCTTCTTATTTTTTGAATCTATGCTTCCTGTTGTTTGATGTAGCTCTTGCATGTAACTCAACAAATCTAGCATGTATATGTTTGTGTTCATGCCTGCTAAAAATCAGATGTCTTATACTAAACTTCACTAGAATAACGGAAGGGCTGGGGAGGCACTTGGAGTCCTGCTGTATAGTTCTGGGACAATCTATCTTCGAATTTTAATCATGTCCTAATCTGGAAACAATTAGTGAACATTCTAGCAGTCATATCAGTTATAGAGAGACCTAGGATAGCTTCTTTAGCCAGTTGGATTAATGTAATATATTTCCACGTAATACAGCTTCAAAATATATGTATTGATTTTATTAGGAATATTGGGGCAGATTTACAAGCCCCTTGCGCCACTTTTGCGTCACTTTTCCCATGTTAAAAATGACGCAAAAGTGGCGCAAGGGGCTTGTAAATCTGCCCCTAAATGTATATCTTTCGCTATTTTAGTGATATCCATACCAGGAAATTAGTTTCTTGCGAAGTTACTTCAACAATTCCATATCATTAATGTTCAATGGATGCCCCTTCCTGTGATGTCACATCTTAAAGGGGCCTTGCATGTTCCTATTTCACCCAGGGCCCCCCAAACCCCTGGACCAACCCTGTGCTCATGTTTACTTTCACCGTTAAGAACTTGTGTGAAGGAGGGTGTTGTAACTGACATACAGGAAATTTTTTGAGGTGATTATTGATTTGCAATGTTTTGGGCTTGAGTGATGGGTGATCATGGTTTTCCCTGGAGGAGATCAGTCTTTTCACACTTAGCCAGATTTAATTGCCGGGTTCTCTCCTTTTTTCTGGTTCTTCAGAGAACAGAACAATCAATTCTATACTTGTTCTTCAACAGCAGTTCATTCCACATCTATCTTGCTCGGGTCATCTTGAGGATGACTGGTCTGGGATGGAGTTACTCAGAGTCAGGAGGAAGATCATGGAAGAAATCAGTGCAGGACTAACTCATCACCAGCTAAAAGCAACAAGCTATTCAGTATCTGGTTCAGTTCAAAGGTAAACCAAGAGTCTTAGGCCTAATACTCAACTATGTGGAATAGAGAGAGGTGCATTTGTGAAATGCTGCTGTGTGTGTTTGTATGTGTGCAGGTGTGTGTTAGACTTGTGGCAAAAGTGAAACTGTGAGTCCCCCTCTTGATTTTTTTGTTCTGCCTCTGAGTCTTCTTGCTGTACTCCTCATGAAGCTTACCTTCCTTCTGTTCTTCTCTTTGACTCTAAAACACAGTTTCTTTTTTACAATCCTCAGACCTTCTTCCAGTCACTTGCACAAATGAAAGGAGAAATTTAGCTGAGCTTAACAAAGCTCCTGCTTACCTACCGGACCAGTCCAAAAAGGTGCCAAAGAATGGACATTTCTGAGGAGAATGCAGATGGACCGCCTAATTTTTCAATACATTATTACTTTTCATTTAACAATCATATTAAGGGAAATGGGTGTGTGGGTACACTCCCTAACCTAGAAAACAGAACATTTAATGATATGATAACCTGGGTCTTGGGGGCAGAATGACTGATTGCAATGCATTTATCTGTACCCTGTCATACTCATTCCTTTGTTTCCTTCTAACAACAGATTGGTGGAGAATTAAATGCTGCTGCTCATTGCCGAGATGAATGTTGTCCTTTTGTTGTAGTGTTCGTCTTTATCACGCCTTTCCCCAAATCCCCTTTCCCATCCATTCATCAAACCCCTATCCCTTTTACCCCGGGACGTGTAATTTATTGAGGTGAGGCCTAATTTACATCAATAATGGATCACACACTTGGTGGGGTGGATGTGGTGAACACAACGCCAACTTACTGTAGGATCTTCTAAGCAATAGCCCACAGTGGCCAATTTATGTTGTTTATCTAGGTTGTTGTGCACAATATAGGTAATCATGGTAACAATCCCCCTTATCGTTTAAGATGGTTAGAGAAGTATAACTCTATAACTAAGCGCTAAGTTACAAGCACATGAACAGGCTGCATAAAATGACTTGAAGGTAGCAGTGCAGAGTAAATTTAAAAGTACCACTTCAGGCATCAATTTAGATTAAATAGAATAGTTCCCCCTTTATTTATTTACGAAGAAACCCTCACTTTCCATCTAAAGAACATACCCACCTCTCTCCGAAAATAAAACTGACCCAGGTCCCAAAACTCAAAATGTCCAAGGAAAAAGTCACTGCAGTCCCAACTCCCTTCCCAACCGCTCCACCCAGCCCCAACAAACAATACCTCCCACCAAAACATTTTTTTAAAAGGGGCTAGAAGAGGATCTGGTCCAGGCTCTGTTCCACTGTGTTGAGCTGGCCATCAATGGTGTTCAGCCGCAGCAGGATGCAGCACAGCAATGACCTGTTGTCAGTTGGGTAGGGGGTGGCAACAGTTGATGGCGGCAGTGCTGTTGATGGGATGCCCGGAAGGCTGGAGGCTGAAGGGGACCGGCTGCACTGGGGCCCGGCTGTTGTGCATTAATTCCCTCCTCCTCTTCTTCCAGGACCACTAGCTGGATACAGTTCAGCCTCTGCTGCCTCAAATAAGACGCTATCTCCTGCCCCTTTTGTGGTCCGGCTGGACCAGCAGGAGCAGCTATATTGAGAAAAACAAAAAAGATACATGTGCAAACAATTGTTTTAAATTACTGGGTGGCACAGTAGCAGTAAATTGCTGGTCCTCTAGGGCCTCAGACGTTCAAGAGAGGGTAAAAGTTATGTTAGTCCAACCATGAAGTACCATGGGAACCAACCGTTAGATAGCCTTGATAAGCCTGAGAGCCAAGCGGACAACACATGTCTGGAAGCTGAGCTGGAAGCTCCGCTTGACTCTTAGGCTTATCAAGGTTGGTTGCCGTGGTGCTTCACGGTTAGACTAACATCACTTTTGCCCTCTCCTGAACGTCCGAGAACTATTTGCATTACTTTCATGCCTGGCGGAACAGGCACCCGAGGTCTACTTTGGTCCATTTACATTAATGCTTTTACTAGGTGACACAAATACATAGTGCTTGCCCTCTTGATATCCAGATGGACTTCCACAGTGACTTATGAGCACGTACAGGCGCATTTAGCCATTACTTCTGGGATCTAATTACTGTTTCGAGCATACTGTGCCAAAGAACATGTTCTTTGGGGCTACGCACAGGCAGATCATATGATCCCACGTCCGGCAAGGACATCCAGACTCTCCCTTCTCGCAATATTTACCAGTGTATTCTGTCCAGGCTTGTCGGTCTTTCTTTCATACCTTCTCAGCCTTGAAAAATTCCATAGGTCGAAACACGTGTCGGCTGCCAATGTTTTTTATATGAGATTGAGAAGAAAGGAATAAGAAAAGAAAGAGAAAAGAAAACGTGAAATGGACTTCCTGTGATTACTGATTTGGTCACTACCTTGGAAACAGGATGGACTGATTTTTGTGTGCCTCTGCTTTTGTGTATTTATTTGTATCTCTACAGAGACATTTATCTCTAGATTGTGTCTCTTCTTGGGTGGTAGGAGACTTTTTGCCTGGAGAGCACCATACCACATTACACAGATGTCCATACGATGCTCTGGTTGACTTAGTAAATAGATGTGCATGGGAAAGTGGGCATTGCCACCCCTTTGCGCTAGTGTGAAACAACCCTAAACTTTTACAGGAGAAGACATTTGCAAAGTAGAGCATATTATATCTAATGTTGTGGAAATTTCTCATAAGTTGCCTTTGCAAAATTACACCAGATTTTTGCAAATTTATGCAAAACTAAACTTAATTACATGATCTGCTTCTCTCTATATTGCAGTGTAAACTGCACCCACACATAACATCTAGATGTCATTTTCATTCACAAAATAGTGCAAAAAGAAGAGCACCATGAACAGCCTCTCACATATTCTTTTTCTGGTGCGTTTCACACGCAGTATATTTTCTACTAGGAATAGTGCATTTGCTGTATATTTTTACCAAGCTGCATAAATACATGAAGCAGCATCATTTTGGCAAATTTGCGTAACAAATGAAACGTGAAATTCCCAAAATTATGCCTGCATAATGTACATTTTTCTCATGCCTATTCATACCCCTAATATAAATAGGCATTGCAGCTCCAGTGTCCTATGCGTTGCCTAATTTCAATTATTTATGCACCTTAGGCTGATTAAAGTGAGGCATTTGGACAATTAGACATTCGTTTGTATATGGATGATTTAAACCTTTAATTATGTACAATTGCAGGCATTAGGGAACAAAATTGATCTCCAGCTAAGACTAAAGATGTTTAAGCCCAAGGGTAACTATACTCCCCAACCTGCATTCTAACGCTGACAACTTTGGCAGTCGGACACAAGTCACATATCTTTACGAACCAAGATACATGAATTATCAAGAAGAATCTCAAAGCTCTAACTGTCACCAATAGCCATTGGCTTTCAAAATGGACTTGGCTATGCAATCTCTTGAAAGCTTTGAAACTGCTTCAGGCCTGTTGGAAAATAGCCCTTTCTAAAGGGTCACCCCAAACTTGTTGCCTTCCTCTCCCACTTTTTTTATCTTCTTTTTGTTGGCTTCAGGACTCTGGGCACGTTGCCACTGGTGACCAGTGCTAAAGTGCATGTGCTCTCTCCACTAAACATGGTATAATTTAGTAACATCTAATTGGCATAATTGATTTACTTGTAAGGCTCTTGTAAAGTGGTATACCATACACCCAGGGCCTGTACATCAAATGCTACTAGTGGGCCTGTAGCACTGAGTTTGCCACCCACAGGAGAAGCCTTTCACACCTTTCTCAGGCCTATCACTGCAGGACCTGTGTGTACAGTTTACTGCCAATTTGACTTGGCATTTAAAACTACTTGCCTGGCCTCAAACCTCCCGTTTATTATATATATGTCACCCCTAAGGTAGGTCCTAGACAGCCCTAAGGGCAGGTTGCTATTTAAGTAAAAGGTAGGGCATGTACTTTTATATTTTGTATGTCCAGGTAGTGACAAACAGCCTATTTTGTTTTTCACTACTGTGAGGCATACTCCTCTCACAGGTTAGCATTGGGAATTCCTTAATACACTTTTAAGCTACAATTCCGGATCAGAGAAAAGTAGTGTTCTCATGTTTCACGTGTTTAGAATGGGAATGACAAATCCTCTTTACTGGTGAAGTTTGATTTAACATTAATGTTCTAGAAATGCCACTTTGATAAGTGGACATTTTTATAACTCTCTGTGCTCTGCTGTCTGTCTCTAATACATGTCTGGTTTGGGTGACAGCTAAACTTTGTGCATACCCTCAAAACAGTCCAAACACATGAAGAATAGAAGTGTCTCAGCACCCACCTACATTCATCTGCATCCTAATGGATCTTCCCTGGGCAGGGAGGAATGGGAGCAGCTGATACTTACACTTCAATAGGTAGTGTCCTGCCCACACACAAAGCACTGATTTACTCCCCACAGATAGCCTGGCAGACAGGACTGGGTTGAAAGGGATTATTTCAGAGAGCTTCTTTGAAACCACCCCCTACATAAAAGGCGCTTTTGGGTGTAAGTACTGGGTCTCTGCCCCGTAAAATCAGGCACTTCTGGATCGTGAATTGAACCTCTGTCAGAAGGACTGCCATGTTGATTAAAGGACTCAACAGGACTGCTTTTTGAGAAGGACTGCTTTTTTGCTTATTGCCCTGCTGCCTGTTGTTCCCTGACTCTGCTGAAGGAAAGCTGGATTCTGCCTTACCTACAAGTGATCTCTAAGGGCTTGTTGGCTTTGCCTCCTATAGCTTGAGACTCAGGGATGGCAAAGTCGCTACCCCTGATCCTGTGCCTGGCTCACTGGAAGGGGCCCAGATACTTGCAACACAGTCTTTGATGCATCGTCTGCCTGCGTGTAGTAGATCGGTGTATCAACCCTGTTCCAGGGATAAAATAGGTGCATTGCCTCGGAACCAGTGCTGTGCCTCCAGAGATTTACACATTGGACAGTGTATTGCTGCCACTGCAGCTTGGTGAGATCACTGAATCTCCTCAACTATGTGGCAGAATCTGGCATATCACTTGACACCTCTTGTCCCCTGTCTTCCGAATTAACGCATCACCTTCACTATGTGGAGAAGATTGACACATCCTGCGCCTGCAGCACATGACATCGACGCATCTCATTGTCTGTGACAGGAAAAGGCATTTTGTTTATCCGGGCCTGCGTGGATCCTGTTGCCAACCGGTTCTCCATCATCGTTGGCCCAAACTTTGACTTTGCCCTGGTCCTGCACAACCAAAAGTAACCTTTTAATGCAACTTGCTTTTAAGCACTGTTTTTGCATTTATTCTTTAAAAATTCCATATCTCAACTTCTACACATTGGATTTTTGTTGTTTTAGTCTTCATTCGTTCAGACTATTATAAGCTATTTTTCTAAACCTGTGTTGCATCTTTTTGTGGTATATTCCTTGTGTTACTGTGTGTGTGTGTGTTGCACAAATACTTTACACATTGCCACTTTACATGAGCCTGACTGCTCTGTACCAAGCCACCAAAGGGTGAGCACAGGTTATCTATTAATGTGTATTTTGCTCTCCCTGACTAGAGTGGTAGTTCCTGTCTGTCCTGGGTGCATACCTCAGCCAAGCAGGAATCCCATACCTAACACCTGTGCCCAAGAAGAGGGAAACACATGTTGGTTGTCTGGAATATTACAGATTGTGCATTCAATCAAATAAATTAGTGATAACATTATATGAATCTTTGGACTTGGTCCTCTCTGCGGGGTCACCTCCAAACATTTTGCCTTCACCCCACCTGTTTTCTGAATTTAGTTTGTGTTGACATATGGACTCTCTGCACTGTATGAGTGCTAAGCACTGCTAAAGTGCAGGTGCTCTCTTCTTACACCCAATCAGCACATTTAATTTACTTAAAAGTCCCTAGTAAAGTTGTACTAGATGTACCCATGGCATGAACATTGAATGCTGCTAATGGGCCTGGAGCACTTCCTGTGCCACTTACTTAAGTAGCCCTTAAAAAACATGTTTCAAGTCTGTCGTTTCAGCCTGTGTGCAATTTTAAAGTGCCACATCAACCAGGTAAGATAAACCTTTTGAGAGGCCTAAAGATAAAGATGCCTTTTTAACACATATAAGTCTCCCATTTGGGTAGATTGCATTGTATTTAAAAAGTTGGACATGTACCTTTTAAATGTCCTGGCGGTAAAAAACTGTGCTTTTCACTACTGTGAGGCCTACATCTCGCACAGGATAACATTGGGTTACGTTATTAAATTTAATAAGTGATAACTTTGTTTTGGAGTACATAGAAAGGTCATGTTCGGTGTCTAAAGAGTTGTAATTTGAAACCCTCTTTAATGGTAAAGTCAGATTTTAAGTCACAATTCTGAAATGCCACTTTTAGAATTTGGCAAGCCTCCTCCTGATTCTTGACTAGTATGTGGATGTACACTTTAATTGCCCAAACTTTTTTATATATCGATGTTATATGTTTGGGACAATCAGCAGTTAGTCCCCCTGGGCAAATCCCCTGCATTAAATGCAACTCACAGGGCAGAGGACTGTAATGTCATCCATAATCCGAGGGGGATAGAGGGTTTGTATTTGAGTGATAGGTAAAATGTGGTATGGCTATTTACTGCTGATTTAAGAGAGTAAGGCCACAGCCTTTACAAATAGAATCAAGTTTAAAAAGGCTTGAAAGAGGTTGCAGTGTAGGGTGTCTATAACAAATTGGAAGAGGGCTCTGGCATGCATTGGAGCTAGATTAGCCTAGGAAGGGACCTCATTTAAAGAGAAAATGATGGAACATATTTGTTCTTTGCGTAGGCCAGGTTTAACCTTCTGGCTATAGGTTGACAGACCTCCTTGGATTATCAAGGATGTTGTTGAGTCAACAGTAAACACTAAAGCAGACCACTAATCTAGTAAGAGAATATTAGTTTGGAAGCACAATTTATTGGAATATATCATAACTATTTGAGCTAACTGGGCTTAATGAATTTTGTGGTACTATTGGCATATGATAATTCCAGTAGCCCTGCTGTGTCCAACCTAACTCCTAAATCTCCACACACAAAACAATCTCCTCATAAGTCATAATCAGTACAGAAGATTTTGCACTTGGGTTAGAGAGACAGCCTTTGTTGCTGTGTTAGATAAGGTTGACGTTAGGCTAGGGCTAGATTTGAGTATGTACAGGTTATGTGGGGTAGAAGGTGTACCGGATGCAAAGGAAGAAACGTATAAAGAAGGCAAGACAGAAATGTGGCGCATGTCATGTTGGGATGGAAGTAATACGTATGTATTGACATTGACAGTACACTACTGATTACAGTAAATGGCTGAGATAGAAAAATACTAAATGGATGAAGGCAAAACGGGTTGGAGAGTGGCCACATGTAGGGACAAGAAAGGAACATCCTAACCATTTCACCAATTCCCATTAAGAAATGATCTTGACGTCCAGTAGCCCCTTGTTTGTGCCTCCCAACCTCCTAACCATGGTCCTCCTAGTAATCGTGGCCCTTAAGGCTGCTTTGGCAATCTCTAGAAGAAAACAAAATACACTTACTAATTGGACAAGTGAAAATACTAACATAATTTGAAATAATTGTTATCCAAACTATCATGTAAAACACTTACTTCCACATTTTAAAAATCAATGACTCTAAAATGTGACACACTAAAACGTTCAAAAATAGGCAAAATAGTGAAGCTGCGGTCTGGAAAACAAACCATAAGGGGAGGAGTAAAAAGAAAGATGGTGAAAATAAAATAAATGTAATGGAGTAGCTACTCTCAGAGTAGGAAATTGGGAAAATGAAAAGAAAAGGGGGAAAGGAGAAACTAGGCTTAAGAAATAGAAGTAAAAAATAGAAATTATGTAGGGTTAAGTTATCAGATAGAAATCTAAATTAAAGAGAAGGTTAAACAAATAGAAAAAGTAAAATATATAAGGCCATATTTTGTATGAAAGAGGTGTGATCAATTATTGTTAATCAAAAAAGAGTAAATTATGATAAGAAAGTCATGCTCTCAGTCGATAATATCAGCCCAGAGGTGTGTAACTGCCACTTGATGTAGGGCATCCTGATGTGGTAACATACACTGTGCTGCACTCACCCTCAGCAGAGTGTGCGTAGTGCAAGGCTGTACCCCTTGATGGTCCTACTACCTACCTGGTGCTGAGCTGGCACTACATGTAAGCTATAAGCACAATCACCTCCTCCTTAACAAACATATTGCAAGGAGTCATCCCTGCATGGCACCAACAGGAATGGGACACACTTCCTGCCAATACAATGACTGGGTGGTGAGGGATGAAAAAACACAGTCACTCATTTTTAAGGACCAGGAATTATTTTGATCCAGTCAACAGTCAGAAAACAGAAACAGGAGAAAGAAAACAAGAAGCAACACTAATTGTAGAACACTAGGATTATTAACAACCCAGAAGATTGAGAGAATAAGATCAGAAATGCAGAGTGATGGAAGAAAGACCAATGTGTTGGAATCAAGACTAGGGGGAGCATTGGAATTTGGTAACACCACGATTTTACAGTGCTGGTGATCAGTTGCTCAGATAAACTTTGGACCTATGCACTATTATTATTATTTTTTTTCAAATAAAGTACTGCCGGGTGAAATAATATGCAAAGTGAAAATGATGTTCACTAATAGTCCAAAGGCTTCTGTATTTTGGAATAGCTGAAAAGGATGTGCTTGATTTTTAGAGTTCCCACACGCTACCTCCTTTTACAGTAGTGTGAGATAGTCAGTCAGTCAAAATTCCAAAAATGCTGAATCATTTAGAGTGGAAGCTTTTATCTGTGAATTCTTTAAATGATGATCATGATAAAAAAAACATTGTTTTCACTATGTGGGTCAGCAAGAGACTCTCAGGTTTACAGACCTCAATGTCGTGATGCAAGTATCCAGGTCTCAGGGTAAAATATTATATTTCCACAGGTTCCTATGTTCTCTAACCACCACAACATCTGTCTTCTCTGAATTGAACTTCAGGAAGTAATTTTCCATCCAATTATTCATGTCTGTTAAGAATTCCCCAAAACAGACAGTGTTTATAGGCACATCTTCACTGTGTTACATTATGCAGATTTGTAGAGCATACTATCAACCAGGAGGGTATCCTTGTGCTGAGGAGGTTTACGTTTAGCCACACCTAGAGCCCGCTGAAACTACTTGAAAATCCAGGTCTTCAGGTTTTTGTGGAAATCAGGAAGTGAGAAAGAGGCTCTACTGTGTAGCAGCTGGTCGAGCCATGCTCTAAGAGTGATGTAGGAGAATGCTCAACAGTTGGAACTGGTTTTCCATATGCATGGGCTTTGTTTAAGAGTCCAGATGTATAGTGATGTCTGAAATGTTTGTGAAGGCAGATGCAATTGTTGATTTATGTTGGGCTAGTGGTATGTACTTTCTTGAAAGTATGGGTGAGGAGTTGGAATTGTGCCTATTTGTGAATGGGGAGCCACTGGAGCTTCTTCAGGTGTGGTGTGATGTGAGTGCAGTATGGAAGGTTGAGAGGGATTCTGATTGCCAAGTTATGAATGGCCTGCAGCCTTCTGGTACATATATTGTTAATCCCAGCATGGAGGGCCTTTCCGTAGTTCAGCTTTCTTGTGACCAGAGCGTTGCGTGATATTTCCAGGGTGATGATTGGGAGTCATTTGAAAATCTTCCTCAGCATCCTCAGGTTATGGAAGCTCGAGACGGTGATGGCATTGAATTGGACGGTCATGTTGAATTTGCTGTAGGTGGCGTGTTGCGTTGGTGATGGTGTTTGACGTTGGTCATAACTTTGTTGGCCACCAGGTTGAGTTCGATGGTGATGTGCTCTCCCTGAAGTACATGATTTCGGTCTTGTCTGTGCTGAGCTTTGAAGCCTGATTTAGATCTTGGCACATATGGTCCCGTTGTCACTTTCCCGTCAGATTCTAAATCTGCCTTCAAGGAGGTCCACCTGCTCTATTTAGATGCTGGCTGGTTGATGGACTTAAGTCAGTCCGAGTACCGCCATCTCTGCCAGGTTTCTCCACACGCGTCGATGGAGTCATAGGCAAAAGCGACGGAGGGAGTTCAGACAGTATTTCTGCTGGCCCAATCACTATGTGCCTTCCTGCCAATGTAACTGTGGTGGGGAAACCTCCACACCTGAGCTGGTGGTTTTGAAGGGATCTAATTCCATTTCAGTCATGGACCCAATTGCACAAGTCCTGCCTTTGCTGCAGCTACTTGACTATGAAGCAAATCGTCCCTGTTGTCACTGGAATCAAAGTTAGGCTACATTTTTTCCTTGTTACCTTTTGAATTGTCAGTTTACATTAGCTCTGGACTTGTGCATTTTTAAATCCCTCTTACAAGCAATTTGTTATTTATCTATAGTGCATATGTGTGTAATGTGGTTGTTTAAGAAATTTAAAGAAACACCTCTGTATAATGTTATTTTATATTTTAAATTTGATGCAAGCTGCCTTCATGATGATGGACACTTACACAAAAATGTACATCAATCCAAAAGTGTCCATTCAAGTGTGTTTAATTATTTTTCATAAACTGTCAAATTATAAACATATGCATTACACATTATTGGAATAATTAAAATGTTATATAATGTAGAAATTGCACTAGACAAGGTGAAAGTTTTTTTTTCTATAGCTGTATTATCAATGCTCGTTCTATACTCAAATCATATATTACATACTGTAACATTTCCCCTTGTCTAGTGTATTGTCTCTATTTGATTACATTTTAATTGTCTCTTTAATTTGTATGATAGGGGCCTCCAACCTGTTCTGTAGTGGGGACTACTTCTGATCAGTGAAAATCATTGGGAGCTACTAAAGGCAAAGCAACTCACACATTTTTATTTGACCACCCATACCCAGCTTCATTGACTTTCAGCCTAATTTCTTCAGAGCCCATACTGTGGTTTGAAAAAAATACTTAAAGTTCCATAGACACACTGTGCCGTGTTGCCAAATCCTGCTGCTGGTGCCTCAACCCGCACTTTGACACCACAGATGAAAGTGCCTACCTGGCACAGCACAAAGCACTGGCTGTGACTCTCAACAGTGCGACTGTTGCAACTTGCTTTATGTCTGGTGTAACTACTACATCTAGTATTTTTGCTCCTTTGCATTTTCTGGTACAAAGGCATTGAAGTAAGAATGTCTTGTAGCACACCAGTGATCATTGGTTGTGACATTCCATCAGATACTGAAACAATATATTGGAATTATCCTGTGGCCACAAAAGGGAATGCTGCCATTATTTTCACTAATGGTGTTATTGATGTGTGTTTCCTACTGTGAGGCAGAAGATCTGACTCCAGCTGATAAGAAACAAAAAGGGTGTGCAGTGGACCATCACCAATACTTAGAGCTAACGTGATCCATTACAACCACTTTAGCCTACACTTGTTTTTAATACAACCTAGGGTTCAAAACATTTAATACATTTTCTCTATGAATCCCCAGAGTTATTTTTAAGACACTTCACCACTCTACTCACACACTACACCCTCACTTCAGCATCCACGCTTCACAGACGCCAGCTCAAAAGACCTCAGGCAAAGAGCCCCCCTGCGGGACCCATTGAGCATCGCGGTGCTGGCCCAACAAGGAGCTGTCCAATGATAAAGCATGAAATCCCTTGGGGTGTGTGAGGGCTCTTGTTCCTGAAGGATCAGATCCCCCTGAAATTGATCAATTCAGGACTCCATCAACCTATCACCTATAGGAACTGCACAACCTTTTGTTTCTCAGTCTTACCCAGGGGCATGTGTGCTGGACCTTCATTAGTGCTTCATCCTGCCTTTTGTTTTTGGTATCCAGCTGATGAGATTCATCAAAAGGAGTTTGTCTGTTTCATCTGATTGATTTGAATTTCTCCCATTCTTCCATGGTGTCAAGGTCTGGAACTGTAAAACAAAATATGGCATGAATTGATTTGGATATGCATGGGTTATAATTCATTAGGAAAATATGAGAAACATGTATTTATTCCAATTGAATCATATCCTACTTTGTGATTTGTTTTTTGTTTTTTTGTTCATCTTTTTTAAAAAAGTGAAAACCATTATCTAAATAAATTTTAATAATGAATAAAAAATCTTTTATTTTAAATTTATGATGGAAGTATAAAAAAGCAACACATTGAGAAAATAAATATAACACCAGTCATTTTGTTATTCGATAAAACCAAATGAACTAAAACAGGATGGTAACAAAAAACAAACAAAAATAATTAGTCAGTCATGGTGTAAGAAGCTAATATTGAAGAGCCAACATTGTTTTAAATCCAATGTCCAAACAAAAACTGACATGAAAAAGGAAATTGTGTCCAGAAAATAGTCCACAAATTGAATGGTCGACTCACACTAGAGGGAATTATGTTCTGTGTCTCTTGCTGGTGGCAGTAGTGGTCTTGCCATCCTCTCCTGCTAGTCAGGCTAAATGTCCCCTCCTGAGGCAGTCTGGTGGATCCACATTTGCGTGGACTGAGGTTGGTGCAGCTGTTTCCTCTTGTGGAAGGGTCTCCCTTTCTTGGGCAAAATCAGCTGCAGTTGCCACAGATGTCATTGGACCACAGAAAGGTGGGTTGTTGGAAAAGTCCAGCACATATGGGTAAACATATTATGCAGCACCCAAGTCAGAGAGCCCAAAATGGAGTTCAGATTCTCCATCTGTATATTGTGCTCCCTCTACAACTTGTTCATCTACCAGATCTCTGTCAGGACCTGGCCAATCATGTCTTGGAACTAATGGAGGGATCCCATACTTGGTCAATGGTGGCCTGGGTGACAGTGAACTCAGTGGCCTCACATTTCTGGCCCGCAGATTCCCTCCCACTACCCATTGACCCAGTACCCTGTGCCCTTGATCCAGTGTGCCCCATCTCACTGAATTTCAGGGGTGGTGGTATAGAGTCAACAGCAGCCAGGACTGGGGGGGCACAAGATTGGGGTGATGGTTTGCAAACAGGAAGTGGAGGTATCCATAGGCTGAGGAGTGGTAACAGCTGAGGTAGGAGGTTTAGGCCAAGTAAGACTCACAGTAGCCAAGGCAGACCAGATGGACCAGGCAGCTCCTTGTCATATGGACTTGCAAGTGTGAGCCTTCACAATAGGCTTGTTCCTGGTCTGTTGTGGAGGTATCCTCAGTGGCAGATGTTTGTCCACGTGCTCTGGGTGTTGGACCTATTATGAATTTTAAAAAGTGAACATTGTACATGTCTGGATTATACATCAAATGAGTTTGAAGCTAAAAATTAAGCATCCTAAATTGAAAATAAAGTTAATATAATTATCAAAACTTTCAGTGGTATTATAATACCTTACACAAAAAGTTTAAATTACACACAAAATGACTTCAATGAAGCAGGTAAAAAGATGTCCTGAAATAATAATAGTAATTGCAAATTATGTATAACATATACCAAAGATTTAACAAAGTAGAGAGGAGAAATGTGACGGAAACCATTCCAAGGCCTAGGTGGCTAATAAACTGACAATTAAGTAGACTGATATGGTGCAATAGTCAACATATAAACATTGCAGAGTATATTTTTTAACTAAAACGCATATTCATTATAACATTTAAAAAAACATAAAATAAAGATTGATAAATACATAACACTTTCACATATGGGGAAATTATTATAGAAAATAGAGACTGAGCACATTAACATTGCAATATTATTTTCGCAAAACAAAAACTAGGCATCATGGTAGCTGTAGTCATTTCAATTAAACATTAACAAAACTTGCAAAATTGTAAGTCAAAAATACCTAGCGAAAATATGAAGTAAAAAAACCCAGACATTTACAATATACAACAGATGGGAGACATCCGTTGCATCGCGGTCTTCACACCGAAATACCTTCACAACGCAGGCATGCAACGCAAGTCATTACAACGGCTTGCGCTGGATGGCGCTCTAAGCTAAGGAATAGTATGATTTACTATTCCAACACCTTCCCTACTATAACGTAGGCTGGAGTTGGAATAGTAAATCATACTATTCCAAAATCCAGCACCCACCAGCGCAAGTTGTTGTAACAACTTGCGTTGTAATGCCTGCATTGTAAAGGTATTGTGGTGTGAAGACATCGATGTAACATCACATATTCAAATCAGATATATGAAATATGTAATTTTTCTAAAAACACTTACAAGCATCATTACATCATGTGAAATATAATGTAGATTGAAATCTGTAATCTTAAATACAACAAAATACATAGACACAATCAAGATAAAAAAAGATACACATATATATGGGTGTTTATATTTCCAAAAGGTGCAAAACACATTAGCAATAGCGAAATTAAAAGCAAAAACCAGTTTTAGGTTTAGTAACACATTCAAAAGTATACCTTACCAGTTTCAACTCAACCAGGGATTCTTTTCAAGCCTTCAAGATGTAGGATCTGCAAGACCTTCTTCTCCCATTTCAAAAGTTGTAAGGGGGTGGCTGGGAGAACCACAACCAGTCCTCTGGGCCTCCAAGTGATGCTTGGAGACCAGGGAACACACTCTTCCCTGCAGGTTGTTTCACATCTTCCTAATTTCCTCCTGTATATGTAGGTTGTTTGCTACAACATTCACTCTGACAACTATTCTGTTCCACATTTGCCTTTTCTGAGCTATGGTTGTATTTTGTTCTTGGGCTCCAAACAATTGTGGCTCTCTTCTAATAATTTCATTCACCGTGACTGACAATTCTTCCTCTCAGAATGAAGATTTCTCCTCCCTGCTATTATAAAAACAAAAGATTTTTTTAATACTTTTTAAGACCAACAAGAAAACAAATGAAAGAAGAATAAAGGTTTAAAGAAACAGAGAAAGCAAAAACACATCTGAATTTACTGACAAATGTTCAGCTTTACAATGTTGCACTGCAGTGGAATGTTATCAGTAATCAGTAATATATTTATTGTTTAGTTAATTAAAACCTTAATTTTTGCATAATTCAAAATAATACAATAAAATATCTTCATAGTTTGAAAAAACATTTCATAATTTAAAGCTGCATACCCTTTATCCTTGTGAACGCTAGTGTTCATGTTCATCCGTTAGTGTTCCTGACCTTAGGTGATACAATCTTATATTGCCAAAGGCAGGAGTCATGTTAAACTTTGTTCCTGGTGTGGGATAATCTAAAAATTGTTCAGTGGTTGATTTGATTATCCAAGTCGGCAAGGCTTTTTCTCCAGCAGGCTGACTTTCTTTTATACTTTACTTTAAAATAAAAAAAATCATAGCAAAATGGGTTATTGTGTAGGCTGGGTGAATTAAAAGATCATTTATTCCAGTGGCAAAGACGTGAGAGCACTAGCTTACAAAATTCAGTGCGTGGTATAATTTACATATTTCTTTTTGCATTTAAAGCCATTAAAGTCAACATAAACTGCCATTTCAGATAGAAGGATAAAGTTAGTGCTCCTATTGCGTTATGATTTTCAAAGCCTGATCGTAGAGATTGAGAACTTTTATCAGCTTGGGGATCTGTTGGATCTACCACTTGCACTATAAGAGCTCTACATGTCCCTATGTCTCTGGTGATAAGGGTTTTGCTTCATAAAGTGACACCTGCTGTATATTGTTTCGGGCATATACAGATTAAATGGATGAGGTCCTCTTTTTTGCTGCCACAAAATCGGCATAGTGTCGGCCCTATATGTACCCAGCATCTGCTTCATTTTTATTTAGTCTGTGTTACTTTAAGTTTTCTTTTCTGTGCCTGCTATTTCCAGCGCTTCCCCCGTTCCCGCCACTGCTGCCCCGGCCCCGGCCCCGCCCCTCTACCTGTGCCCATTCTCCCGCCTCCCAGCTGAGCCTCCCTCCACTCCCCTATATTATGCAGACGGTTGCGCGCAGCTGACACGTGCAACGGACACGCCGCTGGCGTGCCGCCGATGTGCTGAAGAGGCGCCTAAGGCAAGCCTGTCTGCGCCTGGACCACGCCCAGTGCCAGAACCCCTGGCCCCCGCGAGTACCACGACACCCGACGATGTTACGACGCCGGCTTCCTCCACTGACTCATCACCGGACGATCATCTAACTGATTTCAGGCCAGCCTGACTCTCACCCACCGACCCTTCACTTGCCGTGACTGCAGCTTCACCAGCTGCCGAGCACCCACACGCCCCACCCCACCCTTCAGAGCAGAACGCAACCACCTCAGATGTTAACTACTCAACACCCGCTCCATCCACAAGCACGTCATTGAACTCTGGGACCTACTCGACTCAGCCTCCCCGGACATTGCCTTCCTAACAGAGACCTGTATGAACCCCTCCTTGGCACCCTACATCGCCACTGCCATCCCAGATGGTTACAAGATCACCAGAAGGGACCGCACCAACAAACCAGGAGGAGGAATCACCATCATCTACAGAAATACCCTCAGAGTCTCGACCTGCAAAACAAACACCTCCAGCGCCGCCGAACAACTGCACTTCCAGTTCCACACCGACCCCAACACCACTCTCAGAGGAACACTTGTCTACAGACCCTCATCCCCTGGCCACAGTTCATCGACGACATCTCTGACATTGTCAGAACGAACGCCCTCGGTCACGGAAGACCAGCTCATCACCACCCTCGCTCAAGACCCACCGACAAGCACCACCGACACCGATACAGCCGCCGACAACCTCAGGCAATGGATTGACAGCTGCTCCAACATCCTCGCCCGATCAAAAAACCCTCAAACGGACGCAGTGACAGAAATGCCAGCTGGTTCAACACCGACCTCCAGGAAACCAAGCGGACCTGCCGAAGACTCAAGAAAAGGTGGCGCCACGAAAAGACACTGAAAAACCACACAGCCCTTAAGAGCACCATCCGCAAGCACCATCAACTCATCCGAGGCACCAAAAGGACCTCCTTCAAAGAACGCATCGACAACAACGCACACAACAGCAAAGAGCTCTTCAACATCGTGAAGGAGCTCTCCAACTCCAACGACATCCTGCTGTCACAAGACCTTTGCGACTCCCTAGCCAACTTCTTTCACCGCAAGATTGCAGACATCCACGACAGCTTCAACACCCAGACACCCCCAACAGCTGCCAACACTGCAGAACCACCGCCCCCCAGCCTTACCAACCACCTGCTCTCCTGGACCCACATCAATGACAACGACACCATCAAGACCATGAACACCATCCAATCCGGCTCACCAACCGACCCCTGCCCTCACCACATCTTCAACAAAGCAAACCGCATCATCGCTCCCCAACTTCGGAAGATCATCAACAGCTCCTTCGAGACCGCCACCTTCCCGGAAAGCTGGAAGCACGCCAAGATCAACGCCCTACTCAAGAAACCCACAGCGGAACCAAAGGACCTCAAGAAAATCCGGCCCATCTCCCTCCTCCCGTTCCCGGCGGAAGTCATCGAAAAGATCGCCAACAAGCAACTGACCCATTTCCTCGAGGAGAACAACGTCCTCGACCAGTCCTTATCCGATTTCTGTAGCAACCACAGCACCAAAACCGCCCTCATAGCTGCCACAGACGACATCAGGACCCTACTGGACAACGGCAAAACAGCGGCCCTCATCCTCCGAGACCTCTCGGCCACCTTTGACACCGTCTGCCACCACACGCACACGCCTACATGACGCAGGATTACACAACAAAACCCTGGATTGGATCACAAACTTCCTCTTCAACAGAACCCAGAGGGTCCACCTCCCGCCCTTCCGTTCTGAATCCACCAAGATCATCCGCGGCGTAACCCAAGGATCATCCCTCAGCCCTACCCTCTTCAACGTCTACATGGCTCCACTCGCCAACATCATCCGCTCGCACAACCTCAACACGACACTCAACTGATCCTCTTACTCACCAAAAACCCTGCCACTCCCAAAACCAACCTCCACGAAGGAATGAAGGCAGCCGGCAGCTGGATGCAGGCCAGCCGCCAGAAACTTAACTAAGACAAGACAGATGTCCTCATCCTTGGATCCACCCTCTCAGCCTGGGACGACTCTTGGTGGCCAGCTGCATTGGAAGCTGCACCCACACCCACTGACCACGCACGCAACCTGGGAGTCATCCTGGACTCATTGCTCTCAATGACCCTGCAAGTCAAGGCCGTCTCCTTCTCCTGCTTCAACACTCTTCGCATGCTCCGCAAGATCAACAGATGGATCCCCACCGAAACCAGAAAGACGATCACTCAGGCCCTCGTCAGCAGCAGGCTGGACTACGACAACACCCTCTATGCAGGAACCACAGCCAAACTCCAGAAGAGACACCAACGCATACAGAACGCCTCCTCATGCCTCATCCTCGACATACCCCACCACACCCACATCACTGCCCACCTGAAGGACCTGCACTGGCTCCCAGTCAAGGAGAGAATCACCTTCAAGCTCCTCAACCATGCCCACAAAGCACTACACAACACCGGACCAGCATACCTCAGCAAGTGTCTCACCTTCTACACACCGAATCGCCAGCTGTGCTCCGCCGACCTCGCCCGTGCCGCAGTCCCACGCATCCACAGGACCTCCACTAGCGGCAGCTCCTTCTCATACCTCGTGGCCAAGATGTGGAACACCCTCCCCACACAGCTGCGACAGACACAGGACATGCTGAACTTCAGGAGACGTCTCAAAACCTGGCTGTTCGAGCAGCAGCTGCACCCCCACCCCTCAGCTCCTTGAGACCCTCACGGGTGATTAGTACGCTCTACAAATTACTGACTGATTGATTGATTTGTTCCTAAGTTAAGCCTGTCTGTTCTGTGCCTTAGCTATCAAGGGGTGAGCCAAGGTATAAATCACTGAAACTGTCTGTTAACTGGATACGTTGGTGTTTTCATTACTTGTAGTGGACTCACTTCCACCCCAACTAATATCACATTTTCTTACATATGCCTAATGTGCAAGGGTTGATTTTACAAATAGTTCAAAAGACTCACATATACACACAGAGAAAAATACACTATCTATGTCAACCTCACACAGGGCCTGATTCTCAAAGTGTCTTCACAGTTGTGGCAGCGGTCCTGCAGTCATGGCGGAACCTCCGTACAACAGTTTTCTATTGCGGGGCTCTTGCCATGAGTACAGGCTCCCCCACCACAACTCCAGAGCCTCTGCCATGAGTTGTGGCCAGAGGCATGTCCATGATGGGGCCCATCTATCTGGCCTTCATGGATTTGTCTAGCTCCTTCGAATTTGTTAACCATTAAAAACTCTGGAACTTGATTTCAGAAATGGGGGTAGACAAATTCATAGTTACTCTTCTTAGGATGATTTGTAGAGGAACAACAACTAAGGTCAGATATGGAAAAAATGGGGAATGTTACCAGTTGTTTGACATATATGGGGTGTGAGGCATGGGTGTATGATTATGCCTTTCTGTTTCACCCTATATACTAGCAACTTAATGGAGGGTGTTGGTGGAATAATGTAAGGAATTGTCCCAAATCCATGATCGTCCAGTGCCACTTCTCCAGTATTCTGACAATACAGAGCCAATGTCCTGTACCCCGAATGCTCAGCAGGCCTTATTGAATGTGTTTATACAATTCATGACCAACTTAGACCTTAAAGTTAATATAGGAAAGTCATGTATAATGAAATGTGGCTACAATATCAGTAAGTCTAGATCTTTCAGAGTCAGTACTTTCTCCAGGTTGTTTTTTAGCGTGGAAATCATTTTTGTATTTTACTTTTTTTTCAACAGGAAGGAAGTGCCTTAGAGACTTCAACTTCCTCTTCCTGTCTAGAAGGTTCCTCTCAGTGCTGTACTCATTCTGGTCACTTGAATTTGGATTTCAAGGTGAAAAGATCACTCTCTTTGTCTGCAATTCCTGATTAATATATACTATTGGATATAACGGACTTTATTTGTGTGATACTAGAAGTAAATGAAAATAACCTTTTGGATAAGGGTTTTACTTGAGTGAGAGCATGCAGTAGTATATATTTGTACTTTTATTCCATTTTTTACTTTGATTGTGGTTGTGGTGGGTGGCCTGGAGTTGCAGTAGGGGGCCTAGAATTTTTTTTGCATTTCAGTTTTTAGCTGTAATAACGGAAAAGGTTGCACAGTTAATTACATTTTCTCCAGCTATGCTAAATTTGCACCAGTCTGCCCACAGGCTAGCCAGCCTGTACTAGTCGTTGGATATATGTAAAACAACTGTTTCTGTGGTATATGTTGTTTTAAAACATCTATGATTTAGACCAGGGATGGCATTGGATTGAATGCAAAATGCCATTTACCTGCATTCGTTCTTTGTTGTCCATGTATCCTTGCTTGTTGGTGTTTGAACATTTGGCTGGTGGCCATTTTGTGTAGCCAGCCAGTATGTTAAATATTTTTTTCCAGTTTGCAAAGCCTTTTTTGTACTTATTCCCTGCTATCAGTTTAATGTGTTTGAGGATCATTGTAATATGTATGTACAATGTTTATATATTATTATTTGCATTGTTTTCCATTTCCCCCCGCAACCCTTTGCCTTCCAAAAGATTCCTTTTAGTCCTTAGTGAGACATTAGCAATTGTTTTATATTATGTGATTTTCCTCTGCACCCACTACCTCCCAGATGTCTGATAGGGCATGGGTGCACACAAGCATTCACTTTTTTTCAAGGACTATTCAATTTCCCCCTGCACCCCAGACTGCCATAGGTCTCTTAGGCCACAGGTGCACAACAGCCTTGACTTTTTTTTAATGATTATTCAACTTTTCGCTGCACCGCTAGCTTGCCATAGGTCTGAGTCTTAAACCATAGGTGTATCACCTCAGAGGCACATAAAGCAAACTTTTATATCTTTATGTTGTTGGTATCCTAGTTGAAATATTATTGAAATATTGTTAAATATTTGGGATGACCTCTCTAATGTCTGAATAAATAATTCAAACTGCAAAAATGGGATGTTGTTGTCTGAATATTTTTCTTGTTTGTTTGCTTCGGTGTACAAGAGACATCACCTACAGGAATGCCAGAAAGAAGGTACAAAGTTACACCACACCACCTGAGGCCTTCTTTCGGCTGTGCAGCTAAGTGCCAACTAACAGGGCTTGAAGATGGCCCCAAAGACAGGTGTACTTGCCAAGAAAATGGGCAGTGAGATGAGACGAAGAAGCAGGTTGTCACCACTAAAGTGCCTTCCACGTCCTTTTTGAGGAAAATTGGTGTTCCTGCTGTACCGTTCTCCAACAGCAAATTGGGAGCAGCACTTCCGCATCAACAGCACCATCCCAACCTTAGCCCAAAGCCATGTCTCTCAGTGAGGCAGTCAATACAATCATGGTGACAAGCAGTAAGTGTAATTTGGATTAGTCTCAGCAGCACCCAAACGTTGCAGGAAATGAAGCACAGTGGACAACAGGAGCTGCAGTCAACAACAGTCCCTGAAGTAGAAGCAGAACAGGAGGTTGAGCTTCCTGCTGAGCAAGATGTTTTTCTTGCACCTTTGTTGTCCCGATCACCAGCAAGAAAACTAAAGGGTACGCAAACATCTTCTCCAAGACCCCTTCTGATGATCTGGAAATGGATTGGACCCCGGCTGAGTCTGAGAATTACCACGAGAGACAAGGGAAAATAAAATTTCCTGAAAGCATTGGAATTATGGAAAGTGACAGTGATGTGGATGAGCCAGTGATTGTCAGTTTTGAAGGAGGCTCAGGGGACACCGAGATTACCTCTCCTCTTCAAACTGCTCAGAATTATGCGTTACTGATTCCACCACCACCACCGCCTGCTTCCTTAATTGTAAAACCCCTGCTGAGATCTGCATCCACCACTACCTCCGTCAAAGTATGCACTACAGAGTGGCACTCAACACTCTCACCTTCCTCCAGTTCTTCAGGCATTGGCTGTGGCACACTAAAAAAGGTCTCCTCCACAGTTTGGGACTTCTTTACAATTAGGAAGCAGAAGGATACCATTGCAACATTGCCATATGCTCCATTTGCCACGCAGGTCAAATGCCTTATGTGAAAAAAACAACACACAATCAGGTGGAAAGTGCACCTTTAAAAAGTAGTTGGTGGTGGTGGTGAGAGAGGAGAATCCTCATTGATCACGGTGATAGAAGGTGATGAAAAAGCATAGGATGACAGCTTTACACAAAGCATTCCCGAACCCTTTAGGGTACCAGCATCACCTGCATCAGCACCCTCCAAATGGCACAAGACTCCGATGCAGACACCACTGCACTCAGTGATGATTACCCCAAAACGCACATTGAGTCTACCACCTCCTAGTTCTCTCCGAAAGTCATCAGCATCAGTGGCACCACACAACAAAACAATCCAAGCTATTATGCATATGCTTAGGCAGGAGAGGACCTATGAACGCAACCACCCAATGACATGTTTGTATAACAGGAAGCTGGCTAAAATGATAGCGCTGGACATCCTCCCTTCTTCTTCTATGGAAGGAGTGGAATTTTTAGACTTTGTGGTGGCCATCTGCCCAAATGGAAGGTTCCCATCCAGACCTCTTTTGCCAGAGTTTCTGTACCAGCACTTGCTCGTGATGTGCTGCAATTGGTTGGACACGTTTTGCAGCACAGCACTCTTCTCACTATCTGCCTGATGACAGACAAGTGGACTAGTTGTCAAACAACTGATCACATGTGTATCACTGTAAACCGAAGATCTTTTGTGGGGTTAGACAAAAGCTATCTGCATGTCTCAGCACTCAAGAAATATTTGAGGGCATTCTGCAGCATGCAACTGTAGCAATGCCTGTCATGGAGAAATCGCATAAAACGACAAACATCTTGGAAGACTTTAATTACAAGGTATTTGGATTTCTTGCAACGGACAATGGCAGTAATATTGTCAAGGCCATGGCAAATGATGGATATTTCAGACATATTGCTTGGTGCATTGCATCAACCTGATTTAGCAGGACTTTCTAAAAAAAAAGACAGTCACCAATGAACTGGCCACCTGCAGAAGAACCTGCATTCATTTCTGTAAATTTCTTTTAAGCCCGGAAGCAGTTGAGGATCATTCAGTATGCTAATAGAGAACAGGCTGAAGACATCATACAGGAGGTGCCAACATGTTACAATTCAACCGACTACATATTGCAATGGCTGTTTGAGCAGTAAAGACCGATCGCCTTCTATGTCCTTCAAAGAGGAGGGGATTCAACTAGGAAAAGCATGACGAGGGAAATGGACCAATGGGGCCCATTCCAATGCCTGACACAAATGCTACTTCCTTTTGAGGTTTTCACATGGGAAGTCAGCAGGGAGGACAGTACAATGAGCCAAGCAATCCTGTTGTTGCATCTGCTACAGGACCAGCTAAAAAGGTTGTCTAAAAGGTTCACAGGTGTTTCAAACCTAGATGACAGAAACATTTGATAATAACTTGGGTTTCTTGGGCTGAAGGTCTGTTTGCAATGCATTTAAGTGAAATGTGTCATTCCATCATTTCCTTCCACAACAGATTTGATGATGATGATGATGATGTGCTGCTCATCGACCTGATGAGTATCGGTGCTGTGAAGTGTTTGCTTTTGGTACCAACTCCCTTTTCCCATCAACTCATCAAACCCCTAAACCTCTTCCCCCAGGCTATATGATATATTGTGGTATAGCTTAGGAATTTACATTATAAATGGATCACACACTTGGTGGGGCAGATGTGCTGAAAGTGGCACCAACCCACTGCGGGATCTTCTCACCTGAACGATAGCACATGCCAGCCCCACTTACCCACCCAGGCATGAAAGGGATGTCATCATAGTGCAGCGTCAGAACAATTTCTGTTTGAGTGTTTCACGATAGGGAGTACTGGGGTGCACTATTATGCCTGATTCACAAAGGTACAATTGCACTTTTGCTGTAAGTTCAATCGTGCTGTTTAACTGATCTACCAGACCTTTACCACTGTGAGTAGTAACCTTATGAGTAGTAACTAACTAGCAGTAGTAAATGTTACTCCTTTTAAAATGATAGGGATTACTTACTAATTGCAAAATTCCTAACCATAAAGTTAAAGATGGAAATGTTACTAGTCATAACCTTACACTGCAATAGTAGTAAACTAAAAGCAAAAGTGTAACTTTAGCTTTCTGAATCAGGTCTTCCCTGTGTTACTTACAAAAACTATACAACCTGGAGTAACACAATCTTCTCCTCCTGAGTCCTGACTCGAGAATTGTGTCCATTTAATTGTATTCTTTCATATAAATGTTTGTGGTTTGACCTGTCTTTGATAGCCTTTTAATTCTGTGCTTTCTTTCTGTCTAGTTGCATGTGATGAATAACCAATCTGAATAATCCAACAGCTGGAGTTCACCTCATTTGGAATAGATGAGAGAGGGACCTCACTTTGTGATGTCTTCCCTATTAGCACAAGAAAACTAAAGCCACCACCATTAATAACAATGTCCTTTTGGGAAACCCTGCAGTAAGGTTTGGGAAGATACTATCACTTAATCTATTCAGGTAAGAACTTTAAGAACTAGTTAATAACTTAGCAGCAAAGCTGTCCTTTGGAAGCACGGATAATATTACATTGTTGTGTATGCTGGTAGACCCCTTACTGGACAAATAGTTACAGAGGGTAGGACAAGGGCACTAACTACAATAACTACTATAATGTACAGTATAATTGATTGGTGGCTGGGTGCTGCAAAACCTCATCAAGAGACATGAATCAAACTAGGCACTATTCTTTTCCTGGAAAGTGTCTCTCTGGTGGTAGGGCATAATTAATTACTGGACTGAAGGACGAGGTAAGTAACCTAATAAAGAATACATACATGGAAAGAAACCTAAGTTAGGGAATGTCTAAGGGGAAAACTCGATGTATAATGTGTGACAATTTCAGAGAGCAGCTCTTTGTCACAAGCTCATGTCGACACTCAACAATGTTATACTACACCAAGGAGCAATGGACGGACAGATACCAAAGGCAAAGAAAACCCATCCTCTCCAACCACAACAGGTCCACTCCCCTCCCAAAGCAAGAAAATTACCCAAAAGTCCAAAACCCTTTCCCCAATTTCCTCCCTTCCCACCCCTCCAACTGGAACTTGCCCTCCCAACAAAATAATAAATCAGTAAAAAACGGTGATCAGGGCAATAATTTCCTTGACCAATTTCTGCTGCCAATGCCAGGGCAGTGCCGACTTGCACCTCAGGTGGGACAGTTTGCATAGGACACAGTGGAGAAGACATGACGCTGAGTCTGAACAGGGTAGGCTAGTGGTGGTATGGGTGGCAATGGACCCCAGATACAGTTGGTGGTATCATGGATAAGTTGGAGGTGACCACGGCTGGTAGCCAAAGGAACTTGAGGCCTGCGCCTTCCTCATCTTCTTCCTTCAGGACAACCAGCCAGTGACACCATGCAACCACTGCCTCCAACTTCTGCTGCCAGCTTGTGATGCTCAGCTCAAACACTTGTTTACACTGTCTATAGCAGCAAAGTACAGTAGAATAACAATGCTGGTACCATAAGGCCATTGGTAATATTTTGGTTGTGATGATTGATGATATTGATTAGTCACAATGCCTGGGCCATATTTTTCCCATGTATGCATAACATCATATCTAGGTAACTAGTCATAACATTTCCTGCAAGGAATAATTATGCCAGAACACCAACATAATCAAAACATGATCTTTGTTTAAAATATTTCATGGTGAGGCTGAGCAGACACTTTGTGTTAAAAATTAATTACCTACAATTAATGAGCAAGGTGTATATAGATATGTATACATCTCATATACTGCACAATTAATACTTGACAATGCAACATCAACAGAGCCATGCTTGCCAGGTCTGCTCACTCTCCAGCATGTTTTGGGGAATGCAGTGGTAGCATGTTATATTATTAACATAATTCCAATGGCCCTGCTCTTTTCCAACTCCTTCCTCGATTCTTATATCCTAGGTCCGAGCTTAGGTTACAGTCTTAGGCTAATAAAGTCTTGCAGATGGAGAACATTTGCCAGATAATGGATATTGCAGTTGGCATTGCAGAGAAGAATTTAAATGATGAACTGAATGCAATATTTCTTTTTATTTGTCACATAGTATCCCAGCTGCCAAAAATCAAGACCTTACATCATGCAGTTCCTAGGAGTCCCCCAGGACCTGCACGTTTTGGATGACCTAAACTGAGGGCTTGGTGTCCCACCTGCTTCTGGACATGCCCACAGGATATGTCAGCCGTTAGACCAACTAGCTCTACAGTGTCACTACCACCCCCTTTAATCTACAGTGGTGTAGATAGATTCTGACACCCACTGAACATGACAACCCTGATTCCTCAGGGATCGTGGAAAACAGTACAGTACGTTCTGCCCAGACACAGGATGGCGATTAGGATGTTTCAATAAGTATTTATGGGTCCAGCGACAGCCTTGTGTAAAACATATGTGCTGGGAAAATCAGGAGACAGAAGAATACGAAAGAGATTGCTAGTACCAATATAGTAGCTATTTCTAACATAGAGCTAATAGGATGAGCAAAAGCAGTTCAGATACAAACAGTAGCACTTGCATATTTCTAAAATGCGCTCCCTAAGTAATTTGCCTATATGTACCTAGCCTAACCTGGATGTGTGGGTTTTTGTGCATATAGCTATGTGTATCTGTAGCCAAGACACCCCTAGGGAAGAACCAGCCCCCTCACCTGATAATAAAGGACCCCGTCTCTGCTTGGAGGATGACACCCCGCAAGGGATGTCAGACCGCTGTGTGTTGAAAGTTCAGCATGCAGGACCCCGTCTCAGCTTGGAAGGAATTCTCCACTAATTTTTTTGGGGGGAGTGATCGTCTTTTATACTAAAAGGGTCACTCCAGGGTTTTTTCTAGAATCAATGTGTTTTTAAAACAATCATGGATGTTTTGAAAACAATCATTAATGTTTTGAAAACAATCACTGTTGCTTTTCTAAACAAGTGTGATCAAACACAGCTGGTTGTTGGCCAAGGTTGAAAAAAAAAGGTGTTGACCCTGATACAGAATAATTCTGCTTTACCTGGGGACATGTTTTTGTACATAAGGTACAGGGATTATGATAAAATACTTAGAGCCTGGTTTTGAAGAGACAGGAGCAAGCTACTAGTAAAACGTCACCTGTTTAGAATCATTATGGTCATGTGGATGGGATAAATGTATGCAATAGAGGTATACATGACATGACATGACTATCCTAAAGGACATGACACTTAGTCCAGCATTACACCAATGTCTCCAATACAGATTATTCTCTAGAAATACCTTCACTTGGCAGTGGGGAAAATTAGTTCACAGGCAGGTAAGTTATAGGGATTGGACTATGTAGAAGTTGTAACTGATCATATACTACTATTTTGCTTCTTAGTCACATTGACTGATTAAAGGAAAAATAATGGAACTATCAATCTGTTATGGAAGACATGAAATATGGCTTTACTTGGGCAGAGAAATGTGGCACAGACATCACATGGGGTGATAGAATTTACTTTTTTAGGTAGGCGGGGACAGAGAGACAAGGAAGTGAAGTATTAGGCTACTGAGAGGGCACTTGAAAACACACCTTGTCTTTGGTTTGCAGACTTAGGGGCCGATTACGAATGCGGAAGGCCCATCACTGCCAGCCATGCGGTGGCGGTCCTTCCGCAATCAGACCTTGATTTTTCCCATGCCACATTAGGATGGCGGAGGGAATAGCGTTCGGACAGCACCGGATGCAAAGACCGTCCGCCACGCAACTGCCACAGGCAATTGTTGTGATTGCCTGGCGGAACGGTCTGCATTAATGAAATGGTGGTGGTGCCTATCAGGTACCGTCTGCCAGATCACGATGCTGTCTCCAGCCAGACTTTCCGTGGCAGGTAAACCGCCATTGAAAGGCTAATGGAGAAATGCTAAATGCAACCGCCATGGTGGCGGTCGCATCCTGATTTGGTGTGCGGGACCACCACATGTATTGCGGATGGTCCCGGTCTCCACCACGAAGCCTCTTAGTTCCTTCATGCCACTGTGCTGCAGTAGAAGCAAATGATTTCACTTTTTGCACTCACTGCATCACCCGACTTGAAGCAGAGCCCCACAAACAGAGCAAAAAAGAAAGAAAAGGGGAAGGTTAAGAATACCCTGAGCCCGCTACATATGGTGGGGCGTCCATCTCGGACACCACTGGGATTAAAAAGGATTTTTTTAAAGTTTTACTGCATACACGCGGGTGAATCAGCAAATCGGTGGCAACATTTAAAAAAAAGTATTTTTCTAAAGTCCTAGGGTGGGCCAAACCCCAGGACATTAAGGAGGCAGGCTCATGGGCCCCTCCTTTTAGGTTCATGCAAATCCCCTCCCTAAGATTGTAATCAATAAAAGTATGAGGCCCGCTCGGCCCCCCCACAGCCCCAGGGACCACCATCTCCCCGGGGCAATGAACACTCTAAATGAATTCAGAAAAAAAAGGAAGGGTAAAAGCAAATCGTTGCACAGAGGGCCAGGTGCAACACTCCCTTTTTAAAAAGGACTTTCTTCTCTATAATGTAATTTGAAGATCAATCACAACCTGCTTTTTAAATAAGAAATTGTTCATATTTTGCTACAGCGCAAATTAATTTAATTGTTCTGCAAATCAGTTCTTTTTTCAGAAAAAGTTTATATCTAAGTATAAAGTACCTATGTCAGACATTTCTTTACATCATGGTTCATTTTTGTATCAAAATGATTTCCTGCGAAATACAATTTTTTTCGGTTAAATGTACTATTTATTACGATTTCATAGGCTGTTTTGTTGTGATATGGGGTTACTTTACGATTCCACGTGGAGCAAACTTTAGGCCAATATCCACCCGATTTGAAATTCCCCATCCTTACTGATAAAATAAAAGATCATGTCAGATATCAATGCCCCTGACATTCACAACAGGAGTAGTATAAAGTCCCAAAATCTCTTAATAGTGCATTCAAATTTCCACAGACGATATTGCAGAGAAAATGGCTTGTTACATCAGGTAACAATATTTACAGTGTTAGTGATAAAAGAATATTTTAAAACACGCCTATGCAGATGCTGTGAATTTTAACTAATCCAAAAATAGGGCTAGAAAGTGCATACCGCAGCTGTCGAGGGAGTCTGAACATAAAGCAGGCTTTAACTTGAATACATTAGATTTTTTATAGCAACTGTCAGCATCTATTAGGACAAAAATACAATTAGCACAACTGCCATGGGAATCCAGTGTCAAAGTATAATTAAAAACTAGTTCTACTGACTGAGGCGACTTTCAGCCGCAACAACCCTATTGGAAGATGACATCTGCTCAGACTTGAATGCAAAGTACAACAAAGAGCACCTGCAAACTCTGGCAAAAATATAACAATAAAAGCACACGAGGCAGGAGTATCAACGTGAAAATACAGAACGTAACATTTTATCTAATCCAAAATGCGTACCAAAATTGACAAATGGTATCAGCAGTATGATTTTTTGGTGCAAGAAATCAAAAGTGAAACTATTCACCAAAGCCAGAGCTACTTGCAATACAAAATGAAAGTAGATGATATGCAGAGCTTGCAACATCCGGACAGAGGAATTGCATTGTCTTTGTATGTGAGGGGCTTACCTATCAAAGATTTTGTTTGCGAAGGCAGTATTCGTAAGTCAACAGAAAGTACTATTGGCTGTGATGCAAGAAGTGTTCCCTAGATCTGCCAGCTCCATTCTTGAGTGAGAGAGTGATAGAGTATTTATTGCAATGGCATTTCAATTCATGAAATGCCATTCACATTTTTTATTGGTGAACCTTTAAAAATAAATGCAGCCATGACAGATATCATTTGAATTAGGCGGGACATTGCCTATTCAGGGTTCAGACTCCTCTCCTTTTCACATTTCAGGAGAACACATTATGCATGGAATGGTTTGCGCCTTATTTGGATTGTAAACACTTGGAAAAATCTTACCCGATGCGATACAAGAGTTGGTCATCCAATGCTGGCTTTATAGACCTATAAATATGAATTCATTTATTTATCTATAAAGTTTGCATAGCGCGAACGTGACCCTAGTGGGAATCAGAACGCTTTACATCACGAGACGTAGTGTAACATTTGGCCTGGAAAACAGGAAACAGGAAACACATGCGTGAGAACCAAGTAAATCACAGAGTAAAATAGGATAACACGGATTGGTCTACAATAAAGACAGTAATAGGAGGGTCAATCCCCATAAGAGTTTGCTGGCCATACATGTTCAATGCGGCCGATATATTGTCTTAGGGTCAAAACTTAGTCAGTAGAAAAGATTTGGCTTGTTTTTTGAAGGAGGAGGTAGAGGAGATTGGGCGAACATCCGGTGGTAGAGAGTTCCATATCTTGGGTGCAATAACCGAGAATGCTCTGGCACCCGCATTCTTTCGGTGAGTTCGTTGGGGTTACAGAAGTTTGGTCTTTTCGTGTACTCCTATGGCATATCTCTATTCACGGATGTCAGTGCAAAAGAGATAATCCACTGGGAGGTCTAATGAGCTTTCCTGGATGGTCAGGTTGCATTATTTATCTAGTACGTCATACCTCTTCCTAAGTGTTGAAGCGCTCTGATTTGAAATCTAGGCCCTGCCCACCTCAAATAATCACACATATGCATTCTAAAGAAAGGATGAAAATGTCAGAAGGCAGTAGCTTATTCTACGATAATATTTATCATGTTATTCTTAAATTTGAAGTTTTTTTTTTCAACTTGGTAAATGCTTCAAGTTACAGAATACAAAGCAAAATACAGAATTTGACGGTTGGCTCCTGCCTGACATGCAAATATTTGGGTCCTCTCTGACATCATCCTGCACCCAGAAAACATTAACTTGTTCCTCACATTGTACATGCCAGTGTATCTACAGTACAGAACTGTAAGAAAATGGGTAATCAGCTGGGGAGAAAGGGAGTCCTATCCAAGTAATATGTCTCAAAATCATGTAACAACAAAAATTAAAACAAAACAACTAATATTAAAAACGGGGGGTCAGAGATGTGAATTTAAAAAATTTTAAGGTAAAAAAAAAGCCAAGAAAAAAAATAAAGTCCCATTCTGCAATCACTGTCCATGGTTGACTTGGACCTAGGCACAATTTCAGGCTGACTGTGCACATCCATTAGATGGACAAAGAAGGGTATCATGTTTAAACTTTTCACCTTCTGACTATGGGTCTGATTACAAGTTTAGTTGTGTAGCAGCAGGCCGCCATGCCAGCACCCCGCTGCTATAGCACCAAAACATGTACTGAGACAGCCTGCCAGATTCTTACTGGAATCCAGGTCGGTTGTTCTGCTTTAGCAGTCCCACGGCGGTGCCATGCTAAGTCTTATATGTGAGCCTTAGCAAGGCATTGCCCTGGGACCGCCAAAGCATGTTCCTACATGTCATGGCCTGTGATGTCCATGCCATGCAGATACTGGGGATGCATGAAGACAGGGGGACACAACATGTGCCCCCCTGCATGCATCCCCAGACTTGAGGCAACAGGGGGGCCTCTAGTACCCCTTTAGTTTCTTCACCACCACACGTTTCATGGCAGGCCTATCTGTGGAGGTGAGGAATCTTGTAATATGGTTGGCGGTGCAGCGTCGGCATCACCAGCATATTGTTGGCCTCAGACTGCTGCAAGACCGCCAGGGATCACGGATCCCTAGTGGATTACATATGAGCGAAAGGTTACCCCTAAGTGCTTTTAGCTCCAAGAGGAGGGGAAAACGACAAATGAAGAAACGGGACCTCTTATCTGACCTGTCTTATTCATATGGAATTAATCTCTTGTATACTACACAAACCCCCAAGAGTGCAAAGTTACTCAAAAAACATTTTCATTTCTTTATATAAGATATTTATTATTTACTTTTTTTAAAAAAAATGGAGACAAAGATATACATGACAGAATATTCATGATTATCAGGTAGACATCTGATTCATATGTTAAGCATACACTTTGTTTCATCATAAGTTAAATTAAGTGCTTATAAACATGAGTCAAAAATTGTATAGAAACAAACTTTTGTTTAGAGACCCCAAAAAAAAGAAAATCAGAAAAACCGTCACATCCACATTCTCACCTCTCATTCACTCCTACATACTAACAGACATTCTCCATAGGTCAATTTTCATTAAAAACCAACAAACCATCTCTAGAAAGAGATCCTACTTCAATTCTATTACAAACAAAACTAATGTCTATCCATAAGTTTTTGACAGTTCTTATTATGTCCTAGAATTCTGAAGTCATGACGTTTTAAATCAGATTCTTCTGAGGATCTCCCAGAGTGTGGTTGGTGTTTCTGGTCGACGTACGTTTCGGAGACTGACTATGAGTACCACGTCTCCTTCTTCAGGACCAATGTATTCTTCCAGATATCACTTAATATCTGAACGGTGAAAGATAGGGGTTCTCTGTGTATTGATCGACTTTGCCTCTGTTATCCCGACACCTGTTCCGGGCTCCCACTGATGTAATGGGTACGGAGGTATTCTAAAGGTCCTTTATGAGTATATTACGTCTATCTTAGCACGTGGGGCCATTGCTCATTCTTACATGCTGTATGTTCGAAAATACAACGCAAACGATTGATTCCACTGTGTCTGATGGTTTGTTTCAATTTCATCCAAATTGTTACGATGCATGAGACCTTAAACAGATATGCTGCGTGTCAGTCCTGTTTGCTTGCACAGTTTAGCTCGTTGTGTTCAGTAATTCAATCTCCTAGCTAGCGTCGCTTGTCGTATTCTTCATCCCCTAGTGGATTACAGCAGTCAGACCACCACCGTGGGTTTGGCGGTCCATCGGGCAGCTAAGCTCATAATCAGGCCCTTAAGTCTTTTTTGTGAAAGTTGAAATCCTGCCCTGAAGCAAGGCTGAAGGCTGTATCCAATGTTCCTTTACCCACTTGTCTAGCTGAAGCCATTGTTTTTGGTGGGAAGACTTCAGAACAGGAAATTCCAACTCTTTCAACTGCTGCAGTCTTTTTGTCTGACAGATACTTTTCACACATTCACTTGATCAAGATTTCTACCTTTTCACTTAGTCTCATTTTAGAGCTAAACATATACATAAGGGTCAATCCTGCCTCATGGAAACTCTGGGGGTCTTGAATTTTCAACATGTTTTGTAAGGCGCAACTTGTCAGAAAGTCTAGTGAAATTTTACGCACCTCTAACACTACCAGGACCACAAAAATGACCCACTCATGCAGAAATCCCCAGCAAGGGCCAGTCCTGTTCCAGTTGTAACAGGTCCACTAGTCACTACAGGAAAAAGGGCCCTTGTAGTGTAGTGTGTCTCTGTAGCCACAAAGGAAGTCAGCTAACTGACCCTTGAAGTCCACATCTTAGTTCAGGGTACAAGAGGGAGGAAATCCAGACCTTCATGCATCCACACAGGTTACATACAGCAGTTCTGTCCCTCTTTTGTTCTGCCACAGGTCCATAATTTGTTCTGAGGAGCTGGGCTGATGTGCTGCCTTTGTTCAATTTGCTAACCTGTGCATGGGAGTGACTCCTGGACACACCCTTACCTTTAGGCAAACTGATTGCAAGGACAAAACATCCACTTATGAAGTACATCCGGATGTCTCACTGCAAACTATCCCACAGTGTACCATTTTCAGTAACGTTCAACATGGCAACATTCTTTCTGGCCATGAAGGGAGTTAGTGAAAACTCTAGGAGTATGTTTAACGTAACAAGCAATCCATTTCCATTGAACCACTCCAAATTAGTTCTAGACCCATCTCCATCCTCCACTGGAACTAAAGCCAGGAGGCAAGAGTATGCTTTAGGATCAAAAGACCCCTCTTCTCCAGGCTTCTCTTATCACTAAACCATGTTATGTTATGTTACGCGTGTACCTAACCCTGCCTATGGTAGGTTGGTTAATAGAAAATCCAGGTCTTAATCTTCTTGTAGAATTCATCAAGAGGGGAGGAGCCCTGATGTGAAGTAGAGGTATGTTCCACTCTTTAGATGCAATGTAAAAGAACACTTGTTCCTCCTGATCTGGTTCTGTGTATGCATGGGATGAGTGCAAGTAGGAGTCCTGCGAAGTGGAGGTGACTGGGTGCTTGGTGGAGTAGATGCGACTGTTTAGATAAGTGAGACCCAAGTTGCGTTGTGCCTTTAATGTGTTTGTTAGGCATTTCAAATGAATACATTTGTGTATTGGGAGCCAGTAGAGCTCCCAGAGTTGTGTTCTGCATGTACGCTCTGTGTGGGAGGTGAGTGTGGCTGCTGAGTTCTGGATGGTTTGTTATCTTCTAGTGAGTTGTTTGGTGATTCCGGCAGAGAGGATGTTGCCATATTCCAAATTGCTTGTGACTAGAGTGTGAGTGACAGTTTTTCTAGGTTTTCTGTGGACAACATTTTCAGGGTGTGGAAGCACAATACAATGATGGTGTTGTCTTGTACAGTGATGTCCACTTTGGTTTTGATGATTATTCCAAGTGTCCTGGAATGGGTGCTGGGTGTGGGTCAAAGTTTGGCAGGCCACCAGTTGCAGTAATTGCAATTGGGAAAGTATAAGCCTAACCTCTGCTCTATCTTAAATTATTGAAGTACCTGAATTCTCGTAAACTGCCCTACTTAGGCTAAACTTGGTCACATTACGCCCACTCGCCAGCCATCTTGTGATGCCCACAGCCTTATTTCTGCTCTGTGAGCAGTATTTCACACCTCATCAAATGAGCGCTGACACAGCAGCTGTAAGCAGGACAATGCTAATTAGCATTTACTCTCTTTAGGCAGGGAAAGTATAACTTTTATTTAAAAGTTACTTTTCTATATATTTATCAAGAATCCAACTTCACCATTCAATGTAATTTTTAATAAATATTAAAAACTGTGATTGTATCAACTCTGTTGACTATTCCAAACTCAAGATAAGGAATTAATACATTATTCTTCATAGAACCAGCTACAGCCCTAACAGTGAAAATTACTTTTGGATGCTGGTCACTGAAGGAGCACGCAAACGTGACATTCTTACATGTTCTAATTAATATTTTATTTTTAATAAGCAACTTTATTAAAGATTTTTCAGCAAGACACATATCATCATATTTCAAGAAAGGTAGGGACATATGCATAATGATACAGCAAGCCCAAGATACAGCAAGCCCAGCCCAGTCATTCACATTGCAAAACATAACAGGATCAAATCAACAGACCGTAGTAGCTACACCATTTCCCCCATACTCTGCTATGATTTTGGGGGCAGCACCTAACCTCTAAAAAACAGTTTCTCCTGGTGGTCACACTGGTCCATCTCCATGCTCCAACATTTGACAGTCAGTGTTTTTTGTTGTTTCCACGCATGAGCTACGTCTAGTTAGGCAACCAAACAGGCCACCCATAAGAAGGTTTGCTCAGCACTAGGGCCTCCAGCCCCCTATATCAATCCCAACAGTACCATGTGGGGTGCACGCTCCAGAGCACAGCCCAGGACAGATGAGAGCACCCAACCCACCCGCTCCCAAAAGGGCCTCTGTGCTTGACACTCCCAGGCCGCATGGAATAAATCTCCTGCTGAAAATACGTAATGCGTGCATACGAACTGATTGTTGCGGAGTAAGTGCTGCAGGCACTGGTGAGTGAGATACGTCACCTACAAGTAATGGAATTAAATTATAAGGAGCCACAATGAAATTCCCAACTTTTGCAGCCCCATACAAGCCTCCCTCCACTCCTCTTCATCCAGTCACCCCACCCAGGCCTCCCACCTCTACCAACTCTGCTCAAGGCCATCAGGGGCATGGATGACTAATGAATGATAGCTCACAGTGTTTGCCCCCTTACCCAACTTCCCAAAGAATACCTATGCTTCCAGCAGACTGAACTCAGGTAGCGAGTCCACTGGGATATCCAGGGCCTGTAGGGTGTGGCATAATTGGAGGTAACGAAAGACCTGCAAGTTGAACAGGGTATATCTAGTCTTCAATTCCTGGAATGTCATAAGACTACCTCCTCTGTAGAAATTCCCCAAGTAGGAGATCCCAATATGGTTCCAGTGGACAAAGTCCTCTAGGGTTGGCTGTTGATTAAGCCAAGTTACCAGCCATAGAGGGGTCATCTCGGTGAGCCAGTGATCCCAGCCAGTTAGCACCATCCAGGCTGTGTGCAAGGGACAATGCCGCATGGACCCTCCTAATACAATGACTCATGCTGCGGCCCGGCATGAATCCACATTGACCTGAATGAAGTCGATAAGCTAATGCCCGATTCAACCGTGTTGTAGCGCTTTTACTGAAGTCTTGATGTTGATGTTAATTAGGGAAATCAGGTGATAACTTGAACATTGGTCTCTAGGTAGACCCTCCTAAGGCAAGACCACAATTGTGGTCCTGATTAGGTCAGGTTTAGGAATGTCACAAAAGCGTTTATGGTATTCAATAGGATACCCATTGGGGCCACCCATCGTTCTGGCTCATAGTCCCCATACCATGGAATTCACCTTCTCCAGCGTAAGATCTTGGTCCAATTCCTGGGCCTGAGCACTGGGTATGGAAGGCAGTGGTATGCTACACAGAAGAGGGTTAGTGACCTCTGTAGGTGGTGGGGGATGAATGAATGAATGAATGAATATTAGACTTCTAAAGCGCAATCTTAGCCCGGGGGCGTCAAGGCACTACAGGCGGGACAGTCATGCAGAGATAAAGTAGGGCTCAGACAGAAATCTCTGTAAAGAGAGAATTCTTCAGAGCCTAATGGAAGAGAGAATGGGACATCTGTCCAGAGAGATCGCCAGAAAGGGAGTTCCATACACAGGCGGCAACAATGGAGAATGCCCTACCTGCTGATCTAGACTTCTTGAACCTTGGAACTGTCAGCAGATTTTTGCTAGCTGATCTAAGCTGCTTGGTGGGAACATAGCGCTGGAACAGCCCTTTGATATCATCCGGGCCTAGACCATAAAAGGCCTTATGGGTGAGGCATAGGGCTTTAAACACAATCCTTTGCTTTGAGTAGTATTTTAGAAGATCCATCACCAGCCTGGCTGCTGCATTCTGCACCAGCTGCCGACGCCGGACAAGGCCCTTGTTAATGCCCAGATAAAGAGCATTAGAATACGCCAACCTGGACATCACTACCATGCGTACAACCCCTTGTAAAAATCCACAAATGCCTGTGCAATAGCTGAGAGTTCTTCCCAGAGACAGCCTGAGGGATCTCGAATTGCCAGGCTCATCCGGTAAGAGATACCACAAGTTGCTAGCCAATACAGTAATCAAACCAGATTTGTCACCATGTGCATACACCCTCTGCATAGAGGTCATCCAACAGTGTTTGGCTTCTTCAGGGAGAACCTGGTGCAGTTCTGCATGGGCTATATTCTCGAGTCGATGAGTGCCCTCAATATCCCGACAATGCAAGACAGCCTCTAGACACAGTATTGGACCTTTGAGGTCAGTCAGCCATGCCATATGGGGTGCCTCAGCCCGACTAACATAGCCTTTAAGGCAGCCTCTTTAGGAAGGCTTACTTGAGGGCCAGAGTGTGGCTGCCAAAGAAACTGAACCTATGTTTATCCTCAAGAACTCTTGCAGTTCTTCTTCAACATAAGCAACACACTCTGCACTTTGCAGGTGCCGTGCACTGAACCTCCGGGCAAGGCGCATGGCAGCGGGCTGGGTTCTCCAAGACAACGGAAGAGGGGCATGATCAGAAATTCCCCTTGAGAGAATTGGCACAGATTACATCAAGAACAGATCTGCTGTGGGCAACCACATCAAGTCTATTTAGGATTCTGCTGCATGTGCCGCCGAATGATGAGTATAGGCCTGCTGGGCAGGATGCGAGGAGCGCCGCAAATTGCAGAGGCCCAGTGAGTCAGCCCATGAAGACAGACAGATCGACTGAGAACACCTACCAGGGTATGGGGCAGTTGAGGCATCAAATTCAGGATAGGGAACTGTGTTAAAATCTCCCCCAACCACCGTAAAGCCCTGAGGGAGAGTCAGAAGGAAAGATTGCATTGATTGCATGGAGGGCTGTAATCGGGTAGGAGGGTCATAACAGGTTTCGAAGTTGTAATGCCTGACATCTAATTGACCCTCAAAACCCGCATAATATCCATGAGCTTCTGTATGTTGCACTGTGACTGCTAGCGGAGAGAGATTTGTGCAGCAGTATGGCAACTCCTCTGGAGCCACACATCAAGCCAGAGTGGTTAACCCTGTCATAGCCAAATTGGCCCAAGAAGGGACAGCTTGTGTCTAGCAAGGGGGTCTCCTGCAAGAAATCGACCACTGGCCTGTATCACTTGATATACCGTGATACTGCAGACTGATTAATCTTGTCTTCCAAGCGGTTCACATTCCAGGAGAGCACTGTCAGTTTAGGGGGGTTCTTGACATAGACAGTAGATATGAGGCGATCCCTGACAAAAAGCAGGGTTAGACATGGTAGCTTGAGAACCTACAGGGCTGTGTCAAGGTTGATGGGTTCCACTTAAGGAAGAAGCGTTCTTTATCAGTTCCTGGTTCGTTTGGGGGACTAGGTGTCAGACAGGTTCCCATGAGATGGAGGCAGTTAGTGGACAAAACATTCCGCAGTTCAGAGTCAGTTTGTTAGCAGCAGCGGAAATTCCAACATGGCGGCTAGGCTGAGAAGTTAGTATTCTAGTGTTTCACTCCTTTGAGGCAATTGCCGGTTATTGTGCTCGCGCACCTGAAGCGCCTCGCACTTCAACCATCATTCAACTGGAGAAGCCACGTTTTGCAGAGCTCCTAATTTTTTCCTGTCAAGAAAAATTGCGAGATATATTCCACTCGCTTTTTCCAAGAAAGAGAAAAGTATTAGAGAAATCCTGTGGTCAGTATGCGGTTCCCTTTGCCGCCGTCGAGGGATAACAAAGGTATTTTTTCCTTGGGACCTGAGAGAGTCCTGTTCCGTGGATTCTCAGCAGTCCGTCTTGTCACCTTATTTTTTCCTCTCGCTTGTTAGCTATAGCTTTAGTCAGGAATTATCAGAAATACTGTAAAGAAATGACATTTTCATTTTTGACTACATAGAGACATTCTATTAAATGTTTTTTCCTTGAGACAGAAAGGATTCAGTTGCTACATTCTTTAATCAACGTTAGACTTAGAGTCTTCGGGGCATATTATCAAGGGCCTATCGCCACTTTAACGGCACTTTTTTGCCGCTAAAGCGGCGATAATTTTATCTCACTATTAACAAGCTGCAGCAAATGGGCCTTAGCTTGAGTTTTTGGGTGATAGCGGCACTTTTTTTTTTATCTCAAAGCATGTTAGAGATATTTATCGCTAATTACATGCAAAGTAGGCGTTCCCGTGCAAAAAGGAATGCAAACACCACTACTCCATATTATCAAGGTGCTCCTTGAAATTCTGAAGAGCCAAAAAACTGGCTCTAACAGTAGTTAGAGCCAGATAATAGCTAGTCTTAAAAATGGTGATAAAACTTGGGCCCATATCTCTGCAGGTTTTGGCGCTGGCCAGTGCTGCAAGCAATGTTGCAGCGCTGCCCTGCGACAAAACTACAGTGCTGGAATGTGCACAATCAATAAGATAGTGTGCAAACCTGTGCCCCAGTCATGAAAATTGTTGCTGTGCTGCGACAAGACAGCGTTGCAACATTTCTCACTACGCCCTTCTTGCAACAGCATGGTTGCGATGTAACCACTGGACAGCGCTCCATGATGCAAGTAATGACAGATACGTCATGAATCTTGACGTATCTGCTGGCGCTAAAGTCAAGCATTGCTGCAGTCGTGTCACAACCATGACGCAGCTCCAGCAATGCATGGGCCAGTCTATCCCTGTGGCACTGCCTCACCCTCACGCCTGCCATTAGGCAGGTAGAAGGTACTGACGCAGAGCTGTTTAGGAGGGCTGCCATAATGCCGGCGCTGTTGGAGATCCATCAGTGGTGGTTGTGCGCTGCGGTGTTATCGTTTGGGAGCATTGGTAGAGTGTTGGTGTGGAGAAGTTGACGAGATGTTCTTCGCTGGCCTTGATCCAGCTGCGAGGGGGTGCGATGATGGTGGTGGCGTCTGGTGGGCAAGGTGAAGACGTGATATTACCAATGGTGGTCGGTCTAGGAGAGTCCGGTATTGTGGCTGTAGTTGAAGGAGGCTGGTGGAGTTGACGTGTTCGACCGTGTGTCCTGCTATGTGGCCTGTTGAGGTGACTTGCTGCTTGCATCTGATTTCGGTGACCCTACCCTGTAGGGGGTGGTGCTCTGGTCACTGGGGTTGTCCAGGTGGAACTTGAGTACACCGAGTCGAATGTCGTTGGTGGATGGGAGACCTTGGGGTGCAATAAGGTCTACAATGCAGACGGGCGCAAACAGCGTAGCCTATGGGTTACGACCATTACAACTCTAACAACGCAACTCTGACAACGCAGGTGCCTTAACATTAATCAATCAATCAATTAATCAATAAATCAATTTTCATCACAACGCATGGTGAGGTCACTAATGGGGTAAATTAAAGTTTCTCATGTGTGTATGGGTTTTGGGGTAAAATATGAAAATGTATGTTTTTTGGGCGGTAAAATATGAAAAATGGGGTGAATTTTGAGGAAAAATATGAAAAACTGGGTGTTTTTGGGGGTATTAGTTGAAAAATGGGGTGTTTATTAGGGTTAAATATGAAAAATGGGGTGAATTTTGGGGTAAAACATGAAGAATTGGGTGAATTTTGGGGTAAAATATGAAAAATGATGTGTGCATTTGTCTCAAATGTGATTTTTGTGTGTGTTTTGGAGACTCAAAAAAGGAATTCCAGGGTTCACGGTTGGGTTTGTGGTGCAAAGGTCAGTTTTGGGTTGCACTCACTGAAGTGGGAACAGTGATATTTATGTCTCCGCTATGCAACACTCACTCTACTGTTGCAATGTGCCTAGTATCAGTATGCATTGGAATGGAATGCGAGGTGATGGCATGTGTCGCAACAACGTATGTGCCTTTGGCACATGAGTGACACTCTTTCTGTGCATGGGCGCACAGCGGACAACATCGAGAAGTGTGGAGGGAGCTGGACAGCTGTGAGGTGGGAAACGCAGGAAATGACACTGGATGGTGCGTGGACGTGGGGATGTGTGTGTGAGTGCCTGTTGTTAAAAATGTATTGAGGTAAGTCTTACCTCGAAGCCGTGTCCCGTGTCTTTGGAGTTCCTGCTCTCCGGTGTCTGCTTCCAGGAAAAGAAAGTAGGCAGCCAGGTTCCCTCTCCTGAAACAATCACAACTCTGCGATGCAGCAGTGTGATTGGTAATCAGCAATGGTACAAGTCATGCAGCCATGCCCTGCTCTGTGTTTGGAGCAGTCCTACCCACCCTCCCTTCCCCTGAGGATACATAGCATGATCACATCAGTTGGTCATCCCTTGCTTTTAACTTTTGATGTTTTTTTGGGGGCTTTTTAGAGTCCGAACATCCCGCTTCCTGCCGCTGCTGCCCCTGTGGCCCGCACCCCTGTCCTTGCCCATTGCCGCCTCCCAGCTGATCGTTCCTCCCTCCTCCCCTACTAAATGGTAGACGCTGCGCAGTTGCGCAGAGGGTCTGCACCGCTGAGGTGCTGAAGGCGCGCCTAAGCCAAGCCCGTCTGTGCCCATCCACGACCCAACCTCAACCAGTGCCAGGAACCATGGATTTTTGGCCCCCCACTGATACAGCACAGCCACCCTCCATGCACTCACCCTCGGAAAAGTCAGAGACTGTCACCAGGCCTCACCAAACACAACCCACGGCCAGTTCTCCTGCCTCCACTGCCGCCTGACCTTAACCACCACCCCGGACTCCAACACAGCCGATGCCAGCACCGGCGACACCCTAAGATGCATCCTCCTCAACGTGCTCTCTGTGCACAAACACGCAGAGGAAATCTGTAACCTACTCTACTGGAATGGAATGGAATGGAATGGAAAGAATGGAATGGAATGGAAAGACATTTGTAGAGCGCATGGCTACCCAGAAGCATCCCAGCGCTGGTAACTGACACGGGGGAAACAGAGGACTACAGAGGGCTAAGGGAAAAGCATGGTCTTTAATTGATTCTGAAAAGCCAGATGGCTAGGCATTTAACGAAGGTGGAGAGGGAAGGAATTCCAAAGTTTAGAGGCATTATAGGAAAAAATCCTACCGCCACTCCTAGACCTCTTGATCCTAGGGATCATTGCCAGGTACAGATCGTCTGATCGAAGATTCCGGTTGGCTTTGTATGGACGAATCATCGTGGAAATAGTAGGGGGACCAGGTCCCAGCCTTGCCCTATGTACTAAGCACAAGTCCTTGAACCTTACCCGTTCCTGAACTGGAAGCCAGCGAAGGGGACAGAGGGCTGGTTTAGCTGGGAGTCTATTGGTGGTTCCCATCAAGAGTCTCGCAGCACTATTTTGTACTGATTGAAGTTTTGTGAATGCGGAAATGGGGGAGCCCAGATATAAAGTATTTCCATAGTCCAGTCTTGAGAGTATTAATGATTGGACCAGTACTTTCCTGGCCTCAAAGGGAAGGAGGGGCAGGACCTTTCGGGCCATTCTAAGAAGACCATAGCAGAGAGCTGCCGTTTTCCTGAGGCTCAGATCCTGGTCCAGCCATACACCAAGGCTCTTAATTTCTGCTTTCAGAACTGGGGCTGGGCCCATGCTAGGGGGCCACATCAAGCTGGGATTGAAACTGAGGGTGTTGCCCAAAATCATAATCTCAGTTTTTCCTCCGTTAAGCTTAAGCTGGGAGGCATCCATCCAGCTTAAGATGTCATTTAGGCAGGAGTAGAGGGCATGGGTTGTTAGATCTGCTTGATTGAGCCCAACCACCGATTGTGTGTCATCTATTCCCTCTCGCCCGACGACAACAACCCCAACCACCCGGGAGGGGACCTCACCATCGCCAACAAGAGCACCCCCACCTCAACACCTCCAGTGAAACCTTTCCCTCTGCCGTTCACCTGCACTTCCAGATCCAGACGAGCTACAACTCCACACTCCGAAGGAACCCTGACCTACAGACCCCCCGGCCCCCGGACACCCTTCGCCACCACCATCACCGACTTCATCGCACCCCATGCCATCACCTCAATGAACAACATACTCATTGGAGACCTGAACTTCCACCTCGACAACCCCAGCGATCCCAACTCCACAATCCTTTGTGACAACCTCACCAACATCGGACTCAAACAACTCGTCACCACACAGACCCACAGAGCAGGCAACACCCTCGACCCCATCTTTGCGGCAGGAAACAGCGTTAACTTCAGCCACACAATGCAAACGCCATGGACCGACTACCACTGCGTACACTTTGCTGTTGACAAACACAAGGAACCCAAACCTGCCCCATGCACACCGCGGAGCAACTGGAGCACGGTTACCAACAAGCAACTCAACTTCACCATCACCCAAGACAACCACACAGGGGCACCCGACACCAACGTCGCAGCCAGAGATTTCCACACTTGGATCTCCAACTGCCCCTACAAGCTTGCCACGCTACCCAACCCCAACAAACAGCACCCCAGGAAAGCCACCTGGTTCACCACGATCTCCAAGAAGCAAGACGCACCTGCATACACCTGGAGAATAACTGGAGAAACATCAAGACACCAGAAATCCACACTACCTACAAGGACGCCATGACGGACTACCACAACCAAAGCAGGACCACCAAGAGGGACTTCATCAACAATAAAATCCCTGACAACTCCAAGCAACTCTTCAGTGTCATTCATGTATTCAACAACCCACGCAGCGAAACCATAGACATCAACCTGTTCAAAGACCTCTGTGATAAGCATGGAACCTACTTCCTCCTCAAGATCAAAAAACTCTGCGACAACTTCACAGAACATACACCAGACGCCACAGCCGGCCTCCCGCCCCCCTGACAACCAGCCAGCCCACCATCTCCACCTGAACGCCAGTCACAGCCGAAGACACCACCTCGACCATGAAAGGCATCTACTCAGGGACCCCACCGACCCCTGGCCTCCTCACATCTACCACAGAGCCACGTCCGCCATCGCACACGAACTACAATGCACCATCAACACCACCTTCGTACACGAACTACAATGCACCATCAACACCACCTTCAAAACAGGCACCCACCTAATATGAAAACAGTGCCAATTTCATCCCTTATTCTTTTCGTGAAATGCACTCAGGCACTTTGCTCAAAGAAGGTTTATGTGTACTCAAAGCTAATCCAACTCTGATATCAAGCCCAGCAGCAACTGATGTACGTGGTCTGTTAAAACGCACTGCTCCTGCAGCACCACTACTGTTCTATACTGTAAGATGCTGGCAGTTAAATGATAGATATGTCATGTCAGTTGCAATCATTCAAAATAATTGCCGTCTTCGATGGCGTGCTTCGCTGACATCATTCATGAAGAATCTCGGGGGATATTATCAAGAAAAGGCGATAATTATCGCTAACCGCAGTTAGCGCGCCTTTTCTTATCACCGTCCCACTAATTTTATCGGTGGACTGTGTGCGGCGATTTGGTAATACGCCACTAACACGGCGATAGTTTCCGGCAGTAGACGGCGATAAGGAAAGGCGCGCTAACTACGGTTAGCGATAATTATCGCCTTTTCTTGATAATATCCCCCTTCCTTTTTTTCTTTACGAACACTGTTTAAAAACTGACTAATTGCAGAACTAATAGCGCAGAACTTTCCCGACAGTGTTACAAGAAAGGCACAGAGACTCACCATCTAATCAAGCCTCCTAACATTAACTCTCACTAACCAGCAGCGCACTTCCTACTTGTCTACAAGTAGGTATAAATATATATATATTTCTACTTACCAACTTTACTGGCACAGTTCCTTCATCTGCCTCCACTTAAAGAAGAAAAGAGTGTTAGTGACTCCGAGTTGATAATATATAACTCATAATAAGAGAGAGGCTAGTCCACAGAGTAACACAGGTACAGGGAAATCTAGTATACATTTAGAGAGAAATATTAAGTATATTTTATTGCCAGAGTAGTGTACAGAGTTATCTTGTGCTTGTAATTACAGGTGCTAGGAGACCAGATTGAGGCAGAGCTCCAGGTGGCACCGCTGTGGCAGACTCTCTTTTTTCCCATTCCCTTTTCCCCCTCTTCACTGCGGGCAGAGTTTACTATGGTGCGTAGCAGGGTTTGGGAGTTTGGAAATTATCACCCTTGCATTAATTCATCCCTTCTGCTCCTGTGGGGGCACAAGTTCAGGTTACACAATTCGACAGGCTGTGTCATACATGTGTGGTGATAGTTATATGTGTGCCTGCCATAACCAAGCTGAAATTAAAAACCATCGTTTAGACAAAACAGTAGAAAAAAAAACTAGACCTAGAACATATCCCGATCTTTAAAATTAAAGAGGGCAAACTGCACCCACTACCTGCAGGGGCACCACGCCGCTTCACTGCCCCTGCCACCTCAGGACTGGGCCTCCAGCAATCAGGGTGCTTCTGAAGTGCAGCCACCGTACTGGTCTGCCAAAGGGCACCGCCTGAGCCTGGGAGGGCAGGGCTCCCCCCAGACCAGCTCCCCACTTCTTTGTCTGCCAGTCACCGGAGTAGGTCGGAGGACTGCCTCACACTGCCAGGGGAGCCCAATTCTCCAACGAGTCCCCATGCTGCAGCCTACCCAACAGGAGGCACTTCAGCGGTCTGTAAATGACTCCTCCATCACTGCTTGGTACTGCAATGAATCCTGGTGCCCCAGCGAGCATAACGGGCAACCTTGTCAGGTAGGGTGGCTTCTGATAGGTATCGGGCAGCGGGAGCGAGTCTTAAGCTCAACCGCCATCTTAGCCACCTAGGCCACGACCCCCCACATGTTCCACTTTTAAATAGTAGGCACTGTACATTGCGGGCTATCTTAATTAATATTTAAAAGTAGTGGTTCCCTTCTGTAGTAGGTTTATTTTGACTGATCTTTCTGCAGGTTTAAAATCTGCAGGAGTAAGGCTACATAAGTAGTTATGTTTTCATTGACAGCCTAGTGAATGGTAATGGTACCAGATTTGCAGCAGTTCACAGGTGATATATAACTTTATGCCAATAGTGTATTCTCTTTCACTTTCTACTATGGCCTTAATGGAAATATAAATATGCCAATTGGGTACTAGCCAATTTTACCATGTTTTGATGGCCAGAATGCCTACACCGGGGGCTATAAAGCAGTCGGCTAGAGTGCAGAGTTCAAAACCCAGCAGCATCAGTCCACAAATTGGGGGTTGCCACGCAAAAAGAGACATCTTTTCATACTCACTCTGCACATCACTCTGGGTCCCATAATGCACATAGATTGAATACAAGCCAACTGATATTTATTGTGTCCAATAAAAATCCAGCATCAAAGTGTGTGAAATGTATCAGATGCAATAATTACCACCTCTGCCACAGCTGTGGTTGGTGAAAAGTAGCTTCCATAGGGCAGTGCTGAGGAATTTCACCACCATCCATATTATGAGTTGGCTTTACGATAAACTGACCATGGTGATAGGAGCGCCGTCATCAGGAAACTGGAAACAAAGGATTTGGGGTGCATACTCACTTCTTTCCTAGGCGTTACATCAGAGTTTGATGAGGATCCCTTTCTCCAGGTGCCCTTTCACAGCAGCATCTTTGCCCCGACGAATATGACAATATACAGGTAAGACCTTTTTGTGCCATATACACATTAACTGGACTGCCCATACAGACTCTGCCAATGGGTAGGTGATATATTTCCACATGCATCATGCATATGAGTGCATTTGAAACATATGTAGTCAAAATGCTCAGACAGGCATGGATATATATGGAGAGCCATTCACCACCCCCGCAAGACCTCTGCAGCCTGACCGTGGACTCTGCAGTCAACTCGTACCATGGAGGTCAGAAGACAGCCGGCACTGTGGTCTTCTAGAGGCCACAGCGGTTGGGCGGGCATACTGCCAAACTCATAATTAGGCCCAATGAGTTTAATTAATTTAAATTATTTTTTAATTTGTATGCACATTAGGTATGATTTTATTCCGCTGCATCTTTTTTCTTTCTTTGGGAGTGTGTTGCAGTACCTGTGGGTGGCCATGAGCGTGTTTGACTTCTTTCAATGCTGGGCTGGAGTGCAGTCATACCTGTTTTGACACCTTTAGGGCTGGACTACCATTAGAAGTGTAGTTAGGTCTAAGCCTTTTATGAGTTGGTGTAAACTCCTCTTCAAATGTTCCTAAATCCCTCTCCTTTAGTAGTAAAACTTGCTAATTTTCCTGCTACTCCCCCTTGCTCTTTCCACATTTTGGCCAAATTCACAAGCCTATGTGTGCAGAGATCTCCACCACTGTGGATCTCTTTACAGTAATGATAGAAAAGGTACAGACTAATGTCTCCACACATATGTTTATGAATATCAGTTTGTAGTACTTGGGTACTATTACTCTAGTAAGACATTAAACAACGTTCTGCTTATGAATAGCCATTTTTTTAATAGGCTTAGGAAATGAAACTAACCAATGTAACAGTAACAATATCCACAGTGCACCTGTTTGGGAATATGGCATGGTATAGTCGACGATCAAAGAACTTGTAAGGTAATTCTATGTGAGATGTGAAATTTTGCAGTGTTAGACCTGGGATCCTTGGCGTGGTTTCCCCTGTATTTTTGCCTCTGCCTCCAGTATTTGGACTGTGTGCTGGGCTTCAGTTTTGTTGTTTTGTTTATTTTGGGATCTCTATCACTACTGATCAGTACTAAAGTGCAAGTGCTCCCTGTATAAATTGTAGTGGTGATTGGTTTATGCATGATCGGCATATTTGATTTACAAGTAAGTCCCAAGTGAGGTGCACTGTGTGTGCCGAGGGTTCGTACATCAGATGCTACTAGTGGGCCTGCAGGACTGATTGTGCCACCCACAATATATATGTATATATACACATATACATATACATATGTATATATATATATCTTCACTGAAAAAACCATAGGTTTCAGGCACGTTATAGTTAGGAATTAGCATTTAAAAAACCTGGCAGTCGCCAGTAGATAGTTATAGTTAGGACCGAGTTCCCATAGGAAATCTGAAAATTCTATTTTGAATAACTTTGGCGTCGGTTGACTTATCTCCGTGAAATTTTCAAAACTAATGGGGCGCTCCACTCAGCTCCTACCCTGAAAGTCTCGGGGTGATTCGTCAAGCGGGGACTGTGAAAAAGGGGGTCCCAAAACGCGTTTTCCCCATGCATTTTCCCATAGGAACTTTAGTCGAAGGTACAGCCCGAACAGCTGAACAGAATTACTTGAAATTTGGAAAAGAGGTAGTCCTCAGGTCAGGCATGTGCCTTTTGCTTAAATGGTGTAAATCCGTTTAGTAGTTCCTGAGAAAATCAAAAGTAAAATCACATATATATCTGGGCGGAGCCTAACCACACATCTCTTCGTGGGATCTGATTGGCTGTCAGCACTTCATCCAAGAAGTGTTGGCAGCCATCTTTGGACCAATATACATGATAGCACCTCATTAAAAAGCATTGCAGTTAATAGAAGGTTTTAATACTTTAGTTACATTATAAATCATTTGTTGATGGTACCATACTCATTTTAGGAATTGTGGTGTGTTCTAAGGTGATTTTACCATGTGAAAAAGCCTTCTGCTGTGATATCATGAATCATGTTTGAGAGAAAACTATTTTCTCATGCTTTTCTCACAGAGGTTTGGAAGGTGATCTATAAGCTAACTGAGAGCATATTTTCTGTAAATTCACATTATCTTTCTCAGTCATGTGAGAATGAAGTCTGACTAAAAAGGAACAAAATGAGGGGGTTCATTTTGCCATAGAAAGTATGATTAGTGATGCAGAAAGAAAATTTAGGGCCCATTTTGAGTGCCTTCTCATATCCTCTTCTATTTCATTAAAAAATTCTGACATGCAGACTGGAACATGCACTTTCAATACCAGCAGCAGACTTCCCTAGTGAGCAGTACCTTTACTACAGCGATCTAATAAGCAACTAGAGTGCTAACATTCTGAATTTATGGCAAATTTGTGACACATCTGAATACCTTCTTGATGGAATCAAAGTAAAAAACTCAGGGGCAGATTTATGACGACTGGCGCATCCCTGCATATCAGCAGGGATGCGCCAGTTATTATGCGCCACACCTGCGCCACCATGGATGCGCCACATTTATAATGCGGCACACCATGGGGCAAAAACGGCACAGATGCGTGACGCATCTGTGCCGAAAAGTGGCGTATTGCTGGAGTTGCGTCGCAAGCGCGACGCAGCTCCAGCAATGATCTGGGGGGCCCTATCTTTACAATGCTGCGTCAATCCTTACGCCTGCTTCAAGCAGGCGCAGGGTTTTGACGCAGCATGGGCCTAAAAGTGACTGAGTGAAATCTTGTAGATTTCACTCAGCCACTTTTAGGAGGCGTTCCTGCGCCGGAACGCCCCCACCTGCCCTGGAACGCCTACATGTGGCGCAGGGCTTTACAACGTGACGCATCTCCCAGATGCGTCATGTTGTAAATACCCCGCACCATGGCGCAGGATTTGCGCCGCTGCTGCGTCACAAAAGTGATGCAACGGCGGCGCAAAAGTGGCGCAAGTGCAACATAAATCTGCCCCTGAAAGTATTTCCTACTGAGGAGACTGTAGTAAATGAGGAAATTAGGAAACATCATAACAAATAAGTCTCCCAAAATGGCAACCAGAGACAAAAGAGCCCAAATGTAGCCCAAATATCACCCAGATGTAGCCCAAGTATATCCCAATGACAGAATGTCCCAGAGTGTTCTAACGAACAACTAGAGCGCTAACAGTCTTACTTATGACAAAAGTATGGCACACCTGAAGCCATACTCTTGAATGGAATAAAGTGGTAACACTTAAAACATTTAATTTACAAAGGAACACAATGAGGGGATTCCTTGTGCCATAGAAATTATGATTAGTGCTGCAGAAAGAAAAATTAGGGCACATTTTGACTTCTCAAATCCTCTTCTATGTCATAAAAAATTCTGACATGCAGACTGAAACATGCACTTTGAATACCAGCAGCAGACTTCCCTTGTGAGCAGTAGCTTTACTACAGTGATCTAATGAGCAACTAGAGTGCTAACATTCAGAATTTATGGCAAATGTGTGACACATCTGAATGCCTTCTTGATGGAACCAAAATAAAAAAACTGAAAGTATTCCCACTGAGGAGACTGCAGTAAATGAGGAAATTAGGAAACTTCATAACAAACGAATCTCCCAAGATGGCCACCAGAGACAAAAGAGCCCAAATGTAGCACAAATATCACCCAGATGTAGCCCACATGTAGCCCAATGACAGAAGTGTGCAAAACACTTATTTGTTGTGTATTTGCAGTTTTATATAGTGCAGACTTGTAAGGTATTGGAATGCTTTACATGAGCATTGGTTACATCACACAAGATCAAATTCATTTTGGTTGTAGACATGGGGAGATTAATTGATTTGACCACAATCACAGAATGTTGAGCTGAAGCAGAAACTCCCACCTGGTTCCCCAGTTGCAAAGTCTGCAGCTCTGGAAGTGACATCACATCCTCTCGCCAAGGTGCAACATTTACTCAAGTGGTCAACTGGATAAAAAAACATAAAGATTACAAATAATTTAAAAGTTCTTTGTCGCTATTTGAAAACTCAGAAAATATGTCCTCATTTTAGTTTTTTAGAGCACTAACCATAATTTTGATGCAAATAAGACCCTCTCATATATGTCATTTCTAAAGGAAATACTCTAGGTATTACAGTTTTGATTACATCAAGATGACGTCAGGCGTTCCACACTTTTGTAATAAATATAGAATGTTAGCAATCTAGTTGTTCATTGGGATACTGTTGAGAGGCAGAGGCCGGGGGCACGGACTCTGAAAATTGAAGGCAGGTAGGAGAGTGCAGAGGCAACAATTTGACCACACTGGCAGGCAGGAAGGGCAGTGGCAGCACAACAGACTATGGAGGGCAGTGGAAAGGGGGGCAGGGGCAACAAACCAACAATACAGGACTGGCAAGAGAGGCTGTGGCAATATAATAGACCATTGTGGGTAGAAGGAAGAGGCAGTGGTAGTACAACCATACATGCCAACAGACCCGTTTCAGCCAGGAAACGTCCAATGTTTTTAAGCTCAAATGGGCTTTATTTGATCTGTCTCCTGTCTACAATCTCCTCTTTTTCAATGTAACTCAAAGGGGAAAATCAATACCCCAGTTTTTTTTCAAAATCTCCCTCTTACCAAGTTCAAAATGTTCGCAAGTATGGTACATTGAATCATGGTAGGCAGGAGGAATTGGGGTAGGGACATGGACTCGGATAACAGAGGACAGGAGGGACATGGAGAGGTGCACCAAACTGACCCTACAGGGCAGGCATCAGGGTTTGCAGCAGCACAATACACCCCACAGGGCATGCGGGATGGGAGTGCAGCACAACAATCCATAGAAAGCAATCGGGAGGGGATAGGACCATGCACATGGACAACAGAGAACAGATGGGAAAGAGGCAATGGTAGCTAGCTGACCATAATGGACAGACAGGAGAGAAAGCTGCAGCATAACAGACCATAAAGGGAAGGAGGGACGGGTCAGGGGCATTACAATGGAACAGACAAGCCAGGAGGGAGGGAATAGGGGGTCTGCACATGGAAACAGAGGGCTGGGGGCAAGGTGGCAGGGCAGGAGCAGCAAGATGACCATGGAGGTCAGGCAGGATGGGCACTAGAAACAAGACACACCATGGAGAGCAACAATGAGACTATGGTGGCATACACACAGACCATGGAGGGAAGGTGAGAGGGGGTCAGGGGCAGCTAGCTAACCACACAGGGAAGGTGGGAGGGGCCATGGCAGCACAGAAGACCATGCATGGCAAGCGGGAGGGTTAGTGGCAGCACAATGGCTATGATGGGCAAGAAGGAGGGTGCGGGGGCATGCACAAAGGACCATGGAGGATAGAAGGGAGGGTCAGGACCTGGGCACAGACAAGAGAGTTCAGGGGAAGGGGCCTCACAACAGACCGCGCGGGGCAGGCAGGAGGAGCAGTTGCAGCACAACAGATCAGGGAGGGCAGAAGGGTGTGGCAGTAAAATGGACCATGGAGGACAGGAGGAAAGGGATAGGGGCATGGCATGTGGACAGGCAGGGTGGAGGTGGCAGGGACAAGTTACAGTCATCTGACAATGCTAGGCAGGTGGGAGGGGAGTGGCAGCTCAACAGAACACTCAGAGTAGATAGGAGTGGCAGGTCCATGGAACATAGTGGGCAAAAAGGATGGAGCAGGGGCATGCACAAAGACATCGGAGGGCAGGGGGGAGGAGAATAGGGGCAGTAAGCTAAGCACAGAGGCTAAGCAGGAGGTCAATGATTGGCCATCGAATTGGGCAATGGAGGGCAGGAGGAGTGGACTGGTACATAATGCTAAATGGATGGCAGTGGCAGCACATCAGACCATGCATGGCAGGAGGGAGGAGGCTAGTCCATGGATTCAGACAACAGAGGATAGGGAGGAGGTGGATGGGGCAGCAAGCTAACTGTTCAGAGAAGGTGGGTATTAGGAACTTTATTGTTTTTAAAATGTGTGTCTGTGCGAACAACTTAAAATATGAACAAGTATGCAGCATAATCTCACTTTTATTCAGGAAGAAGAGGACGTTTGTGACTGTGACTCCGGGCTCACTTGGCAGAAACACCCCCTGACCCTCCACCCCCATCGCAAAATGTAATGCCCGTGAAAAGGGTAGGTGGACGCAGTGTTATATAGAACATAGTCCTGAGAGCACGATTGAAAGTGAAAACTAGATGTAGTAGATGATATAAACTATGCACCAAAAAGTGTGATATAAGATGAACCGGGGCGTGAAATGTAATATGCAATACAATGTGCGCAATGACAGATTCATTGGAGAGCGCGAGATAGCACAGACACTAGCGCGTGCTATGCGATATGCGCCTTGGAGTGTAATATGCACAGGGCAGTGTTGTGTAACATAACTAGTCTCTAAAGTTGTAATATAAAATATGTGCTAAGGAGTGTAACGTTGCATATGCACTGTGACAAAGATATAGATCCCAGATTGTAATATGTATGGCATAGCGCTGTGCGTTATAACATACAAATTGAGGAAGGCACGTTAGATGGGGCAATATAACCCATGCGAAGGCAAGTGTGGCATAACATATTCACGGGGTGGTGTTACAGTGCACATGGGCTAGAGAGTGTCATAGCATACGCACTAGCTGGTTGAATAAAACACAGAGGTGTGAGGCAATCGGCGGGCACTGGTGGGTGTAACACAGCATTGGGCTCAGCCAGGAAGAAAAAAAAGAAATGCAGAAAGAAGCAACAGAAGTCCTCAAAGACGAAGAAAAGTGCAGGAAGAAGGATAACGTGCAACAGATGAGCAGAAAGAAGCCTTGTTGCAAAATCATCCTATACCCTCAACTTTTTCAGACGGATACTGGTGGTAACTGAGTCTGACTAACCAGTCCCAGAGCCAGTGCTATGTTAAAAGACACTCAGAATACAGTGAAAACACCTACATACACTAGGGAACACTATGCGTTGTGATCAGCATGACCTCCTCTCTAAGCCCCTAGTAGATAATAGGGCAGGGGATTAAAACTACCTCTTAAAACGCGCCACAGGGCGTGTTTGCACACGTCACCTCAGGCCCCGTCCCCTCACTTCCTTACTGTGTAAACACGCCCTGTGGCCGTTTTAAGTTGGGAGATTAAGTCCCCTTGAATCCTGAGGGTCCCTAGGGTGCAACTAGACCACTAGGTACCTCCAGTAAGCGCCACAGAGCTGCGTTGCAGAGCGATGTAAAAAGGGGCACGACCTAGACCACCTCTCTGCAATGCAGCGGAGCGGTGCTTACTGGAAGCACCTGGTGGGCTAGTTAGCTCCCAGGGGCCCTCAGGATTGAAGGGGAATTATTTCCCCAACTTAAAATGCGCCACAGGGCTTGTTTGCACACGTTAACTCAGGCCCCGTCCCCTTCCTTTCACCACTGTGTAAACAAGCCCTGTGGCCGTTTTTAGTTGGCAGATTAAGTTAATTTGAATCCTGAGGGTCCCTAGGGTCCAACTAGCCCACCAGGTACCTCCAGTATGCGCCACAGAGTTGCGTTGCAGAGAGGTGTAAAAAGTGGCACGGCCTGGACCACCTCTCTGCAACGCAGCTCAGTGGCGCTTACTGGAAGCACCTGGTGGGCTAGTTAGCCCCCAGGGGCCCTCAGGATTGAAGGGGAATTATTTTGCCAACTTAAAATGCGCCATAGGGCGTGTTTGCAAACGTCACCTCAGGCCCCGTCCCCTTCCTTCCCCACTGTGTAAACATGCCCTGTGGCCTTTTTTTAAGTTGGGAGATTAAGTCCCCTTGAATCCTGAGGATCCCTAGGGGCAAAATAGCCCACTAGGTACATCCAGTAAGCGCCATTGCAGAGAGGTGTAAAAAGGGGCGCGGCCTGCACCACCTCTCTGCAACGCAGAGCAGTGGCACTTACTGGAAGCACCTGGTGGGCTAGTTTGCCCCCAGGGTCCCTCAGGATTGAAAGGGAATTATTTGCCCAACTTAAAACGCGCCATAGGGCGTGTTTGCAAACGTCACCTCAGGCCCCGTCCCCTCCCTTCACCACTGTGTAAATGCGCCCTGTGGCCGTTCTAAGTTGAGAGATTAAGTCCCCTTGATTCCTAAGGGTCCCTAGGGTCAAACTAGCCCACGAGGTACCCCCAGTAAGCGCCACAGAGCTGCTTTGCATAGAGGTGTAAAAAGGGGCGTGGCCTCAGAACACCTGTCTGCAACGCAGCTCCCTGGCGCACACTGGAGATACCTGTTGGGCTAGTTGGCCCTCAGGGTCCCTCAGTATTGAGGGGGAATTAATTCCCCAACTTACAACTGGCCAGGGGGCGCATTTGCAGAGTGCTGCAAGGAGGGGGCGTGGCCTCCAGCGCGATTCCGGTCCTTTATTTATTTTATTTTTTTAAGAAGGAGGGCTGTGTGGCCCCCCTTCTTTTTCTAATTTACTAGCCCTGGGGACCCCATCCCCCAGGGCCTGCACCCTAAATTTTTTTTGTTGAAAAAAATACATTTGGCCCTCCCAAGGCCTTAATCGGCCCTGGGGACCCCAACCCCCGGGTCATGGCCTTTTTTTTTATTTAAATTCTTTAGGAGGGGGCTGCGTTGCCCCCCTCCTCAGGCCACTTATGGCTCCGGGGACCTCATCCCCCGGGGCCGGCCTTTGTTTTTTAATATTTTAAAAAAATATTTATTTATAGAAACACCTAGGACATGCTGGAGAAACCGTATGTACCTATCACCATGACGATTTGCGTGATATTCATTAAAAGGCGACTATGCATAGAATGAATCCACATGGAATGTATATACACCGCTAGTGAAGCTCTGACGTGTCTGACGCCCTACTGTGCCTAATCCCGGCACCCCCACCGGTGGGTACTCTTCAAGTAGACACCCTTGTCGTTTATTTATACAAACATGGGTAGCTATTGACGGGCACATTTAATATACACGCACACCAAGCTATTCAAAGGGGCTTCGACAAAAATTCGACCAAACTATCCAATGCTGTGTTAAACCCACCAGTGCCCGCCGAGTGCCTCACACCTCTGTGTTGTATACCACCAGCTAGTGCGTATGCTATGACACTCTCTAGCCCATGTGCACTGTAACACCACCCTGTGAATATGTCGTGCCACACTTGTCTTCGCACGGGTTATATTGCCCCATCTAACGTGCCTTCCTCGATGCCTATGTTATAACGCACAGCGCTATGCCATACATATTACAATCTGGGATCCATATCTTTGTCACAGTGCATATGCAACGTTACACTCCCCAGCACATATTTTATATTACAATTTTAGAGACTAGTGAGGTTACACAGCACTGCCCTGTGCATATTACACTCCAAGGCGCATATCGCATAGCACGAGCTAGTGCCTGTGCTATCTCGCGCTCTCCAATGAATCTGTCATTGCACACAATGTATTGCATATTATATTTCACGCCCTGGTTCATCTTATATCACACTTTTTGGTGCATAGTTTATACCATATACTATATCTAGTTTTCATTTTCAATCGTGCTCTCAGGACTATGTTCTATATAACACTGCGTCCACCTACCCTTTTCACGGGCATTACATTTTGCGATGGTGTTGGAGGGTCAGGGGGTGTTTCTGCCAAGTGAGCCCGGAGTCACAGTCACAAACGTCCTCTTCTTCCTGAATAAAAGTGAGATTATGCTGCATACTTGTTCATATTTTAAGTAGTTCGCACAGACACACATTTTAAAAACAATAAAGTTCCTAATACCCACCTTCTCTGAACAGTTAGCTTGCTGCCCCATCCACCTCCTCCCTATCCTCTGTTGTCTGAATCCTTGGACTAGCCTCCTCCCTCCTGCTATGCATGGTCTGATGTGCTGCCACTGCCCTCCATTTAGCAGGATGTACCAGTCCACTCCTCCTGCCCTCCATTTCCCAGTTCTATGGCCCCTCATTGACCTCCTGCTTAGCCTCTGTGCTTAGCTTGCTGCCCCTATTCTCCTCCCCCCTGCCCTCCGATGTCTTTGTGCATGCCCCTGCTCCATCCTTTTTGCCCACTATGTTCCATGGACCCGCCACTCCTATCTACTCTGAGTGTTCTGTTGAGCCACTCCCCTCCCACCTGCCCAGCATTGTCAGATGACTGTAACCTGTCCCTGCCACCTCCACCCTTCCTGTCCACATGCCATGCCCCTATCCCCTTCCTCCTGTTCTCCATGGTCCATTTTACAGCCACATCCTTCTGCCCTCCCTGATCTGTTGTGCTGCAACTGCTCCTCCTGCTTGCCCCTCGCGGCCCCTTCCCCTGAACTCTCTTGTCTGTGCACAGGTCCTGACCCTCCCTTCTATCCTCCATGGTCCTTTGTGCATGCTCCTGCACCCTCCTTCTTGCCCATCATAGCCATTGTGCTGCCACTAACCTCCCGCTTGCCATGCATGGTCTTCTGTGCTGCCATGGCCCCTCCCACCTTCCCTGTGTGGTCAGCTAGCTGCCCCTGACCCCCTCCCACCTTCCCTCCATGGTCTGTGTGTATGCCACCATAGTCTCATTGTTGCTCTCCATGGTGTGTCTTGTTTCTAGTGCCCATCCTGCCTGACCTCCATGGTCATCTTGCTGCTCCTGCCCTGCCACCTTGCCCCAGCCCTCTGTTTCCATGTGCAGACCCCCTATTCCCTCCCTCATGGCTTGTCTGTTCCATTGAAATGCCCCTGATCCGTCCCTCCTGCCCTTTATGGTCTGTTATGCTGCAGCTTTCTCTCCTGTCTGTCCATTATGGTCAGCTAGCTACTATTGCCTCTTTCCCATCTGTTCTCTGTTGTCCATGTGCATGGTCCTGTCCCCTCTCTATTGCTTTCTACGGATTGTTGTGCTGCACTCCCATCCCGCATGCGCTGTGTGGTGTATTGTGCTGCTGCAAACCCTGATGCCTGCCCTGTAGGGTCAGTTTGGTGCACCTTTCCATGTCCCTCCTGTCCTCTGTTATCCGAGTCCATGTCCCTACCCCAATTCCTCCTGCCTACCATGATTCAATGTACCATACTTGCGAACATTTTGAACTTGGTAAGAGGGAGATTTTGAAAAAAAAATGAGGTATTGATTTTCCCCTTTGAGTTACAGTGAAAAAGAGGAGATTGTAGACAGGAGACAGATCAAATAAAGCCCATTTGAGCTTAAAAACATTGGACATTTCCTGGCTGAAACGGGTCTGTTGTAATGTATGGTTGTACCACCACTGCCTCTTCCTTCTACCCACAATGGTCTATTATATTGCCACAGCCTCTCTTGCCAGTCCTGTATTGTTGGATTATTGCCCCTGCCCCCCTTTCCACTGCCCTCCATAGTCTGCTGTGCTGCCACTGCCCTTCCTGCCTGCCCAGAGTGGTCAAATTGTTGCCTCTGCACTCTCCTACCTGCCTTCAATTTTCAGAGTCCGTGACCCTGGCCTCTGCCTCTCAACAGTATCCCAATGAACAACTAGATTGCTAACATTCTATATTTATTACAAAAGTGTGGAACGCCTGACGTCATCTTGATGTAATCAAAACTGTAATACCTAGAGTATTTCCTTTAGAAATGACATATATGAGAGGGTCTTATTTGCATCAAAATTATGGTTAGTGCTCTAAAAAACTAAAACGAGGACATATTTTCTGAGTTTTCAAATAGCGACATCTTGGGAGATTTATTTGTTATGAAGTTTCCTAATTTCCTCATTTACTGCAGTCTCCTCAGTAGGAAATGCTTTCAGTTTTTTACTTTGATTCCATCAAGAAGGTATTCAGATATGTCACACATTTGCCATAAATTCTGAATGTTAGCACTCTAGTTGCTCATTAGATCACTGTAGTAAAGCTACTGCTCACCACGGAAGTCTGCTGCTGGTATTAAAAGTGCATGTTTCAGTCTGCATATCAGAATTTTTTAATGAAATAGAAGAGGATTTGAGAAGTCACTCAAAATGTGCCCTAATTTTTCTTTCTGCAGCACTAATCATACTTTCTATGGCAAAATGAACCCCCTCATTTTGTTCCTTTTTAAATTAAATGTTTTAAGAATTACCACTGTATTCCAACCAAGATGGCTTCAGGTGTGCCATAAGTTTGTCATAAGTAGGACTGTTAGCGCTCTAGTTGTTCTTTGGGAAGCTGCAGTAGAACACAAAGGAATCAACTGACAGTCTCTGCCCTTGTTGGATGTACATGTTTTACTGAGAATGTCAGACTTCATTCTCACATGACTGAGAAAGATAATGTGAATTTACTGAAAATATGCTCTCAGTTAGCTTATAGATCACCTTCCAAACCTCTGTGGGAAAAGCATGAGAAAATAGTTTTCTCTCAAACATGATTCATGATATCACAGCAGAAGGCTTTTTCACATGGTAAAATCACCTTAGAACACACCACAATTCCTATAATGAGTATGGTACCATCAACAAATGATTTATAATGTAACTGAAGTCTTAAAACCTTCTATTAACTGCAATGCTTTTTAATGAGGTGCTATCATGTATATTGGTCCCAAGATGGCTGCCAACACTTCTTGGATGAAGTGCTGACAGCCAATCAGATCTCACAATGGGATGTGTGGTTAGGCTCCGCCCAGATATATATGTGATTTTACTTTTGATTTTCTCAGGAACTACTGAACGGATTTACACCATTTAAACAAAAGGCACATGCCTGACCTGAGGACTACCTCTTTGCCAAATTTCAAGTAATTCTGTTCAGCCGTTCGGGCTGTACCTTCGACTAAAGGTCCTATGGGAAAATACATGGGGAAATTGCGTTTTGGGACCCCCCTTTTTTCTCAGCCCCCGCTTGACGAATCACCCCGAGACTTTCAGGGTAGAAGCTGAGTGGAGCGTCCCATTAGTTTTGAAAATTTCCCGAAGATAAGTCAACCGGCACCAAAGTTTTTCAAAATAGAATTTTCAGATTTCCTATGGGAACTCGGTCCTAACTATAACTATCTACTGGCGACCGCCAGTAGATAATATATATATTTTCTCTGACAAAACCATAGGTTACAGGGACGTTATAGTTAGGAATTAGCATTCAAAAAAACCTTAGAAATTCACTGAGAAAACCATATGTTTCAGGGACGTTATAGTTAGTTGGACATTTGACTTATATAAAACCAGAGAAATATGCCTGTTATAGTTAATTGAGCTAACTATAACTTGCGCCTCTGCAATGCACTGCTGATGACATCACATATTACATCACTGATGACATGGTCAGTGACATCACTGATGACATCTCAAATGACATCACTGATGACATCATCCAGTGAATGTGTGTTTCTGTAAAGTTTAAATATGTTTTATATATATATATATATATATATATATGCCAAGGTGTATTGAAGAATGAATGAGTGTATAAGACTCAGGATGGATGATTAAGTAGGTGTGTTACCAACTGTATAAGTGACTAATTAATTGTGTCTTGCTTAATGCATGTGTTAGCGACTGATATAGACATTCACACAGTTAAGGTTGTTAGTTAGTGTGTAAGCAGTTCCATGGTTTGGTTAGCAACTAAAAGAGGATCTATATGAGCTATTCTTTGCTTGTCTAAGTACCTGTATGAGTACCTGAGTGTCTGCGTGGGTTTGTGGGGGTGTGTGACTCTCTGCGTAGATGTGTGAGTTGCTAATTCACTAGGTATATATGTTCAAGTCTGTATCTGTGAAGGTCTGTATGGCTGAGTGAGTGTGTGTATGAGTGTCTCGGTGAGTGAATGCATGCCTCAGTGGTACATGGGAGTACCTCCATATGTGAAAGGCAATATAAATGAGTGTTGGACAATATAAATGACTATATGTGAGAATGAGTGATTGTGATATTGCCTGTATGGATCAGTGTGTCCTTGTATTAGTTATTGTATTAGAGTGTAAGTATGTGTTAGTATATGTTTACATAAGTGACGTGGTATGTGTATAACTGTACAGATGAGTACATGAAAGTGTTATTGATTATTTCCATTACTGACTAGGTGTGTGAATAACTCTAAGAATGAGAGGCAGTGTGTGAGTGTCTGTATAGATATGTGGCTGGATATGATAATGCTGTATTGATGGCTGACTGTATGTATGAGTGAGTGTATAGGTGAATGAATGGACGTGAGTAGACCTACAAATTAGAGAGTGGATATGCACTAACTGGTATTGGTGTGTTCACGGTTTTGAAAATTATAGTCTGTATTTTAGACTGGGTGTATCAAGTGTTATATTAGGGTCTGATCAGGTGCATCTGATTTTCACGTGGATGATGTCATCAGTGATGTCATCAGTGATGTCACTGACCAAGTCATGAGTGATGTAATATGTGATGTCATCAGCAGTGCATTGCGGGGGTGCGAGTTATAGTTAGCTCAACTAACTATAACAGGCGAATTTCTCTGGTTTTATATAAGTCAAATGTCCAACCTATGTTTTTTTCAGTGAATTTCTAAGTTTAAATGCTAATTCCTAACTATAACGTCCCTGAAACTTATGGTTTTTTCAGTGAATTTCTAAGGTTTTTTAAATGCTAATTTCTAACTATAACATGCCTGAAACGTATGGTTTTTTCAGTGAATTTTGAAGGTTTTTTAAATGCTAATTTCTAAGTATAACGTCTCTGAAACCTATGGTTTTTTCAATGAATTTCAAAGGCTTTTTAAATATCGAACTACTATTGTGTATTTGTCATTAATACTATTTTTTCTAACTTTTCAGCTACATAAAATAAACTGCAAAAGTACTATGTAACGAAATACATTTCACAAATTATAATGAGTTTTTACATAACACAAAACAATTTAGCATTCAGATAACAATTTTTCTCCCTTTTTTGCTGTCATTAGCTACTACTTAACTTCACTATTCACAGTGATGCCAGTGTAGTTTCATCATAAACAGCAGGAAAAAAAAACAGTCAACTAGATTGTTAAAAAAAAAAAAACCCTAATTCTTTCAAATATAATACAAAATCAACACAAATAACACATCCAATAGTACATCAAATGTTCAAAGCTTACCTTTACTTCGGAGATTGTCTGCAAATTTACCCAATACGCGAGATAATGTATCAAAAATTTCGCTTTGAAAGCATCCAGTATGAATTCCTTCAAGATCTTACGTAGTTTCTCTACACATTTTCCCAATACTCCAGATAATATATCAAAAATTTCGTTTTGAATGCATCCAGTATGAATTTCTTAAAGATCTTACGTAGTTTCTCTGCAAAATTTTCCCAATACACCAGATAATGTATACAAAATCTCGCTTTGAAAGCATCCAGTATGAATTCCTCAAAGATCTTACGTAGTTTCTCTGTACATTTTCCCAATACGCCAGATAATGTATCAAAAATGTCACTTTGAAAGCATCCAGTATGAATTCATTAAATATCTATACACGTTCCCATTAAAGCTGAATAGTGTATCTAAAATCTTTGTTTCAGAAAAATTAAGTATGAGTTGGGTAATTCATAAGGCAATCTTGGTTTCATTTCCAAGTGTGTATCATTACAGTGACTCCAACCATTATTACACTTTAAATAAACTGTATAATGTCCACTTGTAGTAGTACTTCCAGCATGGAAAACAATAGCAACTGTTGCAAAAGTTCTTCCAGAAATAGATACTTGATTAGCAACAACATTTTTAATTTGGGTTTCCACTTTTCTTCCATTTGGTCGACAGCGTTGCAGCATTATAATCAAATATTTTCCATATCTTTGTAGGCATAATGCATATAGAATTCTTGATTTGCAACGAGAACGCATCATCTCATGATCAGCTTCTTTTACTAATTTGGAAAATGGTACAGATTTGCAGTCAGGTATTGTTAAATATAAAAATCGTTCTCTGTCAACTATAGTGCTTGAAGTTAACAAACACTCTTCACATTTATGTTCCCATGTGTAACTGAGTCCAAATAAACTCTCAATCTGAATTCCTTCATCTTCTAGTACTCCAAGCATAACCGTCAGCAATTCTTGTGCATCTTGCTGTATATTAGCACTGAACGTTAAAGATCCAGTACATGTATCCAACAGTTGGTGAATACGAGAAGCAGAATGAATCTTACTTCTGTCAGTTCTCACTTCTTGAAATAAAGTGTATAGTGCAGAACATAAAGTTTTTTCCTGACTTTCCATAATTTCACCACAATCATCTTCAAGATAAAATATAACATTTAGAATGACATTACCATAGCAGTTGACACCAGAAGCATTTTCTAATTGGTATCCAACAACATCATCACTTGTTTGTATTTTCTGCTTCTTTACATCTTTTCTTTTCTGTTGATTTTCTTTCTGCTTTTCAACCATAGTTAACTCTTCAACATATTTGTGTTTTGAACACACAACATGATTCACAAAAATAGGATATTCACCTAAATGGGGAGCATAAAGCCTTCTAAAACGATTATATTTTCTTACACAATTAACATCGGCACTAATCTTGTTCTCCTCAAAATCAATTAAATACAAGCCAGACAATGTTCTAACACGAGATAATGCAACATATACCATTCACTCTTTAAATACAGTTTTTCCAACATTTACAAACGCATTTCCAAACACTTAAACCTTGTGATTTGTGAATAGTTATTGCATATGCTAAACAGAAGGGAAACTGTTTTCTACGAACATACAAGACTTTTACAAGCAAAAAACACGCGGCAGAACGTGCAATCTGTCTTACCTCTGTAATCTGATCAAATTTAACTTTCAAAAATTAAATTCCATTTCTATTTTGATATTTCACAAAATCAACAACTTTCCCCATTGCTCCATTCACTAAACCTTCTTCTACAATCAGATTACGCTTCAAAATTACCCGATAGTTTAAACATACATCTACATTTTTTTCTAAGCCAGCAGTTTTTGATACAGACTTTTCCAAAGAATCCAATTTAATCTGTAGTTTTTCTGAAAGAACAATTGTTATTCCTTGATGCTCTATTTTATCAATAGCTTCAATGTGAACTACTTCTTGATTTTCCACTTTCATAAGCTCTCTATCAAATGTATAACACTCTTCCACTGTAGGCATTAAGCAAACTATAGACTTTTTTCTTTCATTTTCTTGTACATTACTTCTGCTGGTGTGTATTCATTTGTAAACAAGTTCTTTAGTAGATGACTTTGAAAAGCTTGTTTACCATGTTTGCTTAGAACCCAATTCTTACATCTTTTAGAATATTTCCATAATCCTCATCTCTTGCTTGTCGCATATTCTGAGTGAGTTCTTTATATTCAAAATGTAACCACAGATTCACAAAGATTTCTTCGTGTCTTCATGTAGAAGAGTTTTAAACACTGGTTCTCCTTTTACAGGGTTTAGTTGTAGCAGATCTCCAAATACAATTAAATGTTTTCCCCCAAAGAGAACATCGTAATCTGTTTTTAATACCTGTTGCATTCTTAAGTGTACAAAGCAAGCATTAAGTTTGAGACCATGCTCACCTCATCAATAATTAAAAGTTTCATTTTCTTCGGCACTCTTCACACGTCACAAGAAGCTTCTCCAGACAACTTCTGATATTGTAATTTATTATCATGCTCCACTGGTAACAACAATAATCTATGCAAAGTAACTCCTTTCACATTGTGTGCAGCTAATCCAGTTGGAGCTGTTACCACACAACATAAATGTGAACCAGTAGTTTTTTTAAGATAACTGGTCAATTAAAACTTTTACCTGTCCCAGCTTGACCACTGATGTACATCAGAAGAGGTTTAAAAGACATTCTTTTTTTCATGCAACAAACCATGTTCTTATCCGTTCTCTCACTTGCACATATATTTCTTTCTGTTCAACATTTACTTATTCTTCTAACTTTTCCAAAGTTATATTCTCCTCGTGTGCTTGTTGCATTGCAATTTCGACTTCATGCATAGCAATCGCTGCTTCATTTTCCAACATTGGTTGTCCAAGAGGATCTTGACTACACGGACCACTACTTTGACTATCTTGAGAACTTTCAAGAGCTAATTCAGCTATAATAGTCTTTTCCTGTTCAACTTCATTATTCAACATTTTTAAATATGAAGGGAAAATTGGACATCGAATGCTATCTTTACAAGCATTAAAAGAATCACTTTCACTACACCATGGTTTAAACAGCTGCAGAAGTGCTAAATAGTAAAATTCTCGCTTATCTGAAGTTCCACAACTAAGTTTCTTGTGGTTTATAAGATTACCCTTTGCATGTTTTACTAAACAACCATGACATCCAACTACTGCAAACTTTCCTTCTTTTAAATTCTCTTTACCATTTCTTTTGAAGCTGTAATGTTGAAGTACTTCATACAGACATAGCTGTTCAAGATGTTGACTCCTCTTCGGATAGTATGTGTCCAACATATTAGTTTTAAGAATGTCTGTACTATCTGGTTCATTTGCTGATAATTGTTCAATTTCTTCCAATGATTTCAACACTCTATTTCATTTGCAGGCAAGACCTAAACTTACCCATATGATTCCTCGTGACTTTGAATATAAACTTGAAGAACACAAGTGGTCTGAACATTCATACGATCCAATTTCTCAGTGGGAAAGCATTTTCAAACTAAAGCTGTACAATTGTTTGCTAAGATTATTCTCTTGTGCAATTTCTTCCCACATTTGTTTCATCTCTGTTTTTTCAGATTTTGTTATGTATGATGTAACAACACGTGCAACAGCAATTGAGCTATCCGCAACAAACTGGATGTCCATGTTCGCATTCCACATTTTTAAAATGACTGGATTGTAGCCATTGATATACTTTGACACTTCTGTTCTTTTTAAGTTGTAGGTATTCTTTGGAGATTTCCGAGTTATTGTGTGCCTCACAGAAGAAAAAAAGAATTTACTCTTCCTTTTCAAATGACTGGATGGGGAAAACCAAACCGACATTTGGTGTAAAATTTTCTTCTGCAGTACTTTCCACAACGGTGACTTTGGAAATGTAAAACTTGCTGTCTCAAGCTTCTATCTCCTCCTTCTCTTGGAATCTCACATGGCACATACTGTTCGATGACAGACAATACTGTTTCATTAGAATCAGTTCCAAATTTAGGTGCATTTTTGACCCATAGTAGCATATGCATATAAGGTGCACCTCTTGCTTGGTACTCCTTTCTCCAAAATAAATCAGTAACTTCTCCAAGAGGTGGATTCCTTTTATTACAGATAAAATACATCATACCTTGAAACTTATGATTAAAATATCTGCACACATTTACAGGATCCAATGAACACAGTTCACCAGGAGTCTTTATTTCAAGATTTTTTATATTAGAATTCGCTTCTCTTAAATACTCAAGCAAATCTTCCCATGCATACTCTGCATAGCTAAGTGTGACAAACCATGGGGCATATTAACAAGGTGGCAATAAAAAATTATCGCGCCTTTTGCGGCCGTTTTCGGCCGAAAAGCGGCAATTATTTTATCGCCTTATCAGCAAAGACATGCTATTGCGTGTTTTGCTGATTTATCGCCCCTTACAACAACGCCCACATTTGCATCTCTAATGAGATGCAAAGTGGGCGTTCCGTGCCACAATAACTGGAGAAATGTCGATAACCGACATTTCTCCAATTATCAAGCTGCACGCAAACAAGCAGAGTGATAAGAAAAGTAGCGATAACAACAGTTATCGCTACTTTCCTTATGCCTGCTTGTGATCTGACTTAGCCATGTAATCCAATGGGAGGTGGATAACATGGCTAAGACAACCCTGCCCTATCAGCAAGGTATCGCTGGTCGCAGTGTGATTATCTCTGGATTTCCAGCGATAATCACACTGTTTTCCAGCTAACGCATGGATTCCTATCACTTGGGAGATAAACGTTGCTGATAGCATGCTATCTCCACGATAGAATCCAGCGTTTGCCTGCGATAATTATCCTTGCGCTGAAAGCGCTGAGCAATAATTATTGCAGGCCTTTGCTGATATGCCCCCATGTTGGTGTACCTAAGTTCCGTAACGTACACTTGAGTTCTCCATGACAACGATACCAATACTCATTTGTTCCACGTTGACATGCAATCAAATTGATTAACTGTGCTTCTACATTTTCATCTGTTTCTTGAACTTTCTCCACAAATTCTTTTGCAGAGAGAAGTGATTCATGAACTCCAGTTTTAAGTATATTATTCACTGCATACAAGAGAGAAGACAGATCACTTTCAAACAAAAGGTGAAATATGTATGGAATGTACAGTCAAAATCTAGGATCTTCAGAATATAATCTTGTTGACCGATATTCTGAAGCTGGAATCCGTACAGATCGGTCATCATATCGTCCACCTTCTCCAGTAGGAAACAACTGTGGAAAACAACGAGCTTCCAAGCTTTTCTTACATACACTCATTGGAGTTCCCTGTGCTTTTTTAATTTGAAATAACTCAATGCTACTTCCTATCACTTCTTTTGAATGCAAAGGACATATTGTATAATGTTCATAAATCTCTTTAGTCCTTGACTTGTCCACTTTCTCTATTTGACCACTTGAAATTTCAAAATCATCTTCTAAACGTATTACCTGTTCATCCACATTTCCATTTTTGTAATAAATATCATTCTCTATAAGATATAAGGTAGCCTTTTCAACTTTATTAACATCCATTTATTCTTGCCATATTTTTCGACTCTTTGTGGGTACACCATTTACTAAAATAACTACTGCCTCATCTTCCTCTTTCTCTCCAGCAATAGTTTCAATGTTTTTCATAAAATTCAAAGGTAAGTACACCACTCTTCCTTTCAGGCTCTTTGCAAGTCTGTTGGTGGAAGTTTACCTGTTTTAGGCTCCATCCGAATTATAGTTTGAAAAGGATGAACAGATTGAATTAGAACCAACTCATATGTATTCAATTTGGCCAGCTCCTGCGGAATAGCTACTAACTCCAACTTATTATGCACTGCTCTAACAGGCATTTTGTTCTCTTCTAATTTGTTGTAACAATATTTACATATACGTTGATCACTACCTAACTCAAATCGACCTTCAACATACAAGTTACTTGCAAATTCTTCCCACTTACCATTGTTCTCCTTTTCCCTTTTCAAATACAAATCAACATTCCTGCTTTGACTTTTATAATATGTACGACGACAACAAGCACAAACATAGTTTGGTATTTCAGAGCACACCTCATTAAAATTTTCTTCTTCAAACCGATCAGTGCTAATCACTTTCTCATCACCTCCAACATCTGTAATTGTCAAACTTTCACTTTCTATGAACTGCTCTTCTGAACCAAAATATCGCATTTCAATATCATCACACTTTTTTTGAACATCTGATAAAGAACCATATAAAAGACTTCCATTCAGTTCACTTAAACCTAATGCAGGACTTTTTACATAGTACAGTTTCTTTACAAAGTTCCGCAATCATGAATTGTGTACTGCTAACATCATCAAATGATGAAAAACACTTTTACAAACTTTTCTTGAAAGACAAGCCAGAGAATGCCCATACTTCTCAGTATATTTTCTTACATTACATGAATCAAGTCCTTGTAACAACTTAATCTTCTGTTTTAAACTTTTCTGAGTATATTCTCGTAGCAAATTTCTCATTATATCAATGGATTCCTGCTGAATACTACAAATGCTACTACAACTCCACTTATACACAGGAGCTTGTGGACTTTTCCCTTGCACTTCTTCAGCTATTAACTCTTCTCCACTTTTACCAACCATTTCCTCCTTTGGAAGAGGAACACCATCCTGAACTTCGTGGCAACGACCTCCAGTATCAACTGCAAATGATAAACTATTTTCCTGGAAGTAACTTTCCTCATTAGAAAAAAGGCTCACTACTAAAAGTATGTCTCCAATGTCCACTAAAGATTTTACAAAAGTTGGTTCTGTCCACAAGTCTTTTTATTCTACTTTTTCTTTCAATACTTTCAATATTTTATCCAATACTTTCAATCAAAATGAACAACTTCTGTTTCAAATTGAAAGCATTATCCACTATACTTTCAATACACTGCTTCTCTTTGAATTGGAACATTCTTCTTTTATATTTGCAGCATGTTTTCAATAAATTCTGAATCACTCTAGGTCGAAAAAGTCTCTGACGAATTTCTTGAAATTGTTTCTGTCTCCGAGTACCAGATACTATTTCTTTATCATCTTTCCTTTTCCTCGTATTTGAAATTGAACTCTGCTTCACCTTACTTGCAAAATTCTTCTTTTTGCTTTGTGTGATGTTTTTCTCATTAAATGTTCGTAATATTTTTCTCAAAAATTGTCTTTTGCTTTTACTCAAACAAACAGTTTCTCTACTACTCACATTTTTTTCTACTTCAAGATCTTTCCTTTTCGTCAAATATATATTTTTCTTCTCTTTTCTTTTTTTTTCACTCCTTCTAGGCATTTCCAAATTTCAATCCAAACAAAATAATGTTCTGAAAAACAAAAAATAGATTCAATTATTTCTCATATTTCTTCACTATGTTAAAATAACAACATACACTTGCAAAACTTCCACTAACAACTTCCAGACCCAGTGCTGCAAAGTGATGGAGCATGACAGATGAGCACTAGGATGACAAGTAGTGCCATAGAACATACAGCAAGTACGTATTTAATTATTTACATACTGGTTTACAATTTATATATAACTGCACTACCTCATACTTTTCACCTCTCCGCCACACCCCACCACCCCACACCACTTTCTCTGCAACCCACCGCACACAACTTTATAAATCGTATTTTAAAAATTTGTAATCTATGTACTTAGAATGATGTTATCAACCAAACAGCACACATAAAAATTTCCATTATTACCTAACAATTTTATCAACAACTTCGCAAACATAACACTGCACCCAGGGCTTTAACTGGAGGGGGTATCTGTGGGGATGTGACCACCAGCACTTTATTTTTGGGAGCCTCGAAACGGGTCTTCATAGGGCTCTATTTTCCGACCTCACAAACGTAATCCTTTGTTTTTTCTTTATTGCACTGCAGTGACACTGTGAGAGCATGCACATTGCTCACTACTTAGAAGTGCAGACATCATGCCAAGTGACTCACATTGTAGGAGCAGGGAAATCCTTTAAAGAGAGCCATTTTCTCTCAGTATTTCCCTTCTCTTTTTGCAACGCACCAGCAACATCATCGTGGGGTGATTAGCAGACAGACCACCATGCGTGTAACGCCCATTGCCCCGGACTCTCTGACACAGCTTCCCGGGCGCACGCACAGAGCCTCACCTGAGTACTTCACCGATCTTCAAAACATCTTTTTTTTGTAAAGAAGACTCTTTTCTTTTTCACCCCTTTTTACAACCCCTACTTGCCCACTCTGTCTATTGCTGAAAGACTTAGGCTCCCCCGAAATTTCCCTCTGGTTGCGCCTCTGCAGCCGACCACAAAAAGGCAACTCCAGCACGAACCTGCTCTCACCTTACACACGGTCTTGTTTTAGAGCTATGAAAACACACACTTTGCCTGCCTCACTAAGTTCTCACACCCCCTCTTTAATAAGAACATAAAAGCTTTCCAATTACTTTTATATTCCTATACTGTACTTCGCATGGAAATATAGAACTCAAGGTTCTCACCACCCCAAATTAGCTCTCTGGTATACTTTCTCAAATGTAAGAAGTACAGGTAATCAGTATCTGTCAGTCACGGCCACTTTAAAACAGTGTACCTATAAACAACTTGACAAAATGTAATGTTTCTAAATTAACGTATTACACTTAAAAGCTCCTTTACATTTCTTTAGCTAGATGTACCTTTGTTTAAAACGCACCAGAGAAGGGTGCTGAAGTATGCTCCACAAAGAGTACCTCAAACCTTTGTTATTCTTTATTAAAAAATCTGCCTGTCAATGCTTTTCGCGATCCTTTTCAATGCCTTAAGAGGGTAGCTGGATTAGTATAATACGTTGTATGTAAGATCGGGGGCGGACGATGCACGGAAATAAGAACATATAGTTGAATAAAGGGCAAGTGGATGCATGGCCAGATGCATCAATGGATAGATACATAGATCAATGTATCAATGTATGGATGGATGGAAGGATGAATGAATGCAAAAACCAGTACTTAAGATAGAAGGGTGGGCTGATAAATGCTTAGGATTGATTCTAGGACAGATATATCTATGCATATATAGGCGTATCGCTGCATGAATGGCACAGTACTTACTGTAGGCGAGTGCGCTCATAGATGCTTAAGATAAGCGGACTAACAGATTTATGTATAAATATAAGTAGGATTATATCCATCAATTAAAAGATGGCTGAATGATGCATTGCTTAGGATGCATGGATACTGCGCTTTAATTGGGCCGGGTCTGGAGACCGGCACTTATTTTCAGGCAGCCTCCAAATGACTCTCTACCAAGCTCTATTTTCGTCCCTCTCAAAGATAGTCAATTTTTTTTTATTACACTGCAATGACAGCATGCACATCGATGTACGCATGCTTATTTTGCTCACTGCTGAGAACTGGAGACATCGCACTAGATTACCCACGTTGTAGAAGAAAGGGAAATCCTTTAAACAATGTTTTTTTCCGAACCTATGATAATTGGAGAGGATTTTCTAAAGCACACAATGATACTTATCTTGATTTAGACCACGCCCCAACTTGCATAGCCCATACCCCTTTAAGATTTCCCCTCCTTTAGAGCACCCCCACTTTTTTTCTCCCACTTAGAACCCTATCTACACCATAGTAACAAACAAACAATGTAACCTTCCATTAAAATCTACAATGGCACCAAGTTTCATAATCTTCCATCAACGCTATCAGCCTTCTACCACAGTACAAGAGTGTCTATCAGCACGAAGATGTCTTATCCACAGAAATGTTGTGTAATTTCGTTACCTGTCTGCTGGAACACTCATCACCAAAATGTATTAAAACATGGGAATTTGCCAGAAAAACATATACCATACCATAAAGCGATTCCTAAATGGGCACACTGCCACTGCAACACCCTCTTCCCCATCCTTCCTTAACTTCACAATATTAAAGAAAGAGCCACACCAAACCTATTAAACACACTATACCAATACATGAACTTAATTTCAACAACCGTCTACCGGAACGCTCATGAGCAAAGCGTATTAAAACATACAAATTTGCGGGTAAAACATATACCATGCCATAGGGCACTTTATAAGTGCCCCCAGTGGTACTACATCACCTTCAGTAGCTCGATATCTGCACGTTACTACATTCTGTGTTTTAATCAGAAACATACCCACCTCCCCCACACCCACCACGGCATCTTCCTTAACCGTACGAAATCAAACAGAAACCCCCACCATTCCTATTAGCGCCACTATACCCATACACAGGCTTAATTTTAACAGGTGTGTGCCGGAACACTTATCAACAATAAGTATTCAAACATGCAAATCTGCGGGAAAAACATAAACAATACCATAGCACGGTTAATAAATAGGCCCACTCAAGCTACATTACCTTTACTAACTACACATGCCCACGTTACAAATGTCCATCTTATAATCAGCAACATACGCACATCCCCCACTGCACCCATACCCCTGCTTAACCTTACAAAATCAAACAACAAGCCCCTGCACTCCCGTTACAGCCACTATAGCCATAGATAGACTTGATGTCAACAGGTGTCTGTCAGAACGCTTATCAGCAAAAGCTATTAAAACTTACAATTTTGCAACTCAAACATACACCATACAATAAGATGGTTTATAAAGTCACAGTACCACTATACCACCTCAACACCCGCCCTTGCTTAACTTTACGCAATAAAAGAAAGAGCCCAAGCAAACGTAGAGGCGCCACTATAGCCATACACAGCCTTAACTTCAAGAGATGTCTCCTGAACAGCTCATCAGCAAACCATATTAAAACATGCAAATTTGTGAGTTAAATATATGCTATGCCATAGTGCGCTTTATAAGTGCTCCCAGTGGTACTACATCACCTTTAGTAGCTCCACATCTCCACGTTACTATATTCTGTATTGCAAACAGCACCATAACTACCTCCCCCACACCCACCCCCACCCTTGGTTAACAGTACAAAATCAAACAGAAACCCCCCATTCCTACTACCACCACTATACCCATACACAGGCTTAATTTTAACATGTGTCTACTGGAACACTTATCAGCAAAAAGTATTCAAACATGCAAATTGGTGAATAAAACATAAACCACCCATAGCACGGTTTATAAATGGGCCCAGTCGAACTACACCACCTTTACTAGATAGACATCTGTATGTTACGAAAGTGTTTTAAACACTAGAGTGTATAGCAGGGCATGGGGAGAGTAATCAAAGTTCTAATTCCCAAACGTTGATATATAGTCCCTTTACTGTATCTATATTAAAGATATTAAATGGAATGAATAAATTGACGAGTGTCTCAAAAGGGATAGTGAAGCATGTAGTTCTCTAATGTCAACAAACTCATACAGAAAACATACCGCACATTTACATTTTTTATCTCTCACACATTTATAAAATATCTCCTCTAAAGAAGCACTCCCCAACTACTTCTATTCCATAAGAACAGACAATAATTAATACGTTTACTACCATATATTTTAGTATATCTACCTTTTTATTATTCACTAGTCAGAAACTACAAAAACTATTCACTATACCCAAATGCAAACCAGAAACCATATTCATATTGATTTCAACTTAGGATCACATGATTCAAACTATGTGTACATATAAAAGGAACGTATCACTTTTCCTTTCTCCATCTCCTCTCCATGTAATCTCCAAACACTGTACACGGCCCCACTGTAAAACAACCTACCCTGACTTACATTCAAACCTACCTCTCAGTGTCAAAAATATGACCATTACCTGCCCACATAACATTTCTGCATTTCGTTTTATCGCTTTTAACTTAATAACACATACGTCTCCTACCACCACACCCCCACCCCACTATTTCCACAAAAAGTATCAGTTGCAAACGTGCAACATTTTCTTTATCTTCCCAAATGCATTACAAACTCAAATTAACGCTGTACCTCATTTTCAAAACAATACAGTCCTATAAAGATGACAAACTACACTTCTTCTCTGTGAAAAATTAATAAACATATAAAATACTTACATAACAACAGCTCAAATGTTATGCATACATCATAACCAATATCAAACACCACACTTTACTAACACTATATTACTTTGAAATAAAAAATACTTTCAAAATTAAAAACATCACCTCAAATACTTAATCAACACTATAAAACACATAACACACCTTGTTCATTTCTAACTCACCTTTGTAGTTGTTATCCAGATTTCAAATGACACACGCATACAATTCTCTCTTTCTCTCATAGTACATGTAAAGCTCCAACTTCATCAAGAATGAAACCAGGAATAGCACAATTTCTCTGTCGCTCCACACATAAATACATGTAAAGAACAAATCAGAATACTTCATTCCTTCAATGACATTCCAAAACTGACCTCCATTGGGTAATTTTGAATTTTCCTTCCTAAAAGCTACTTATTATTCCGAGCCACATACAGGTCACAAGTTCAACCTATTTTATCACCACACTTTCTGGACACCTGCAGGTTAAAAGTTCATCATTTTTTTTTAACCTAACGATATACTTCTGCAACATTTTATCGAGCATTCAATGGCACATGCATGTTAAAACTTCACAATAGGGGTCAGTAGTTCATCAACTTCATTCCCAACTCCAGCAGCACCTCACCTTACGTCCCCAGTGCCATCAGACCCGTAGGAGTCAGTGCTTTTCACTTTCCACTTTCCAAATACCAAATTCATTTAATACACATGAATTTACCTTCACACTCCCTATATAACACCCCTAAGCACCAAACACAAGTTACAATGTTCGAATCAAAAGTTCCTACAAGTGGCTATAACTACTTGCTGACACTACTTGCAGAGATGTGGCACAGCGGCCAGAGCACATGACTTCACAGCATATGACACAGAGTTTGGGCTCACGCTTTCATCCCCGAGTCCGGCAGCACCTCAGCTTAGCACCATGAGACTCTAGACAATACCTCACATATTTTCCGTGCTCCAGGACTTTCAGACCAGTACGGGTCAGTAGTTCATCCTAGTAGTTATAACCACATGCTGACACTACTTCCACAGCTGTACTGCAGTGGCTAAGGCACATGACTTCACAGCATAAGACACACAATTTAGACTCATGCTCTAATCCCCGAGTCCCGCACCACCTCACCTTAGCATCATCACACTCTAGGCAATACCTCACTTAATTTTCGTAGCCTAGCACTTTCACACCGGTAGTTATGATTAGTTCACTTCGCACCCCCTCTATAGCACACCCTAAACACCCCACAGAGGTTACAGTGCTCCTACCCTCCTATTTCCCACTTTTTTTGCCCTTTTTTCCCCTTACTTACTTCAACGGAATCACAAAATGGCAGCCAACACTTCCTCCTTCCATGAGACTTTAGACAATACCTCACATATTTTCCGTACCCAGGACTTTCACAACACTACGGTCAGTAATTCATCCTAGTAGGTATAAATAGATGCTGACACTACTTCCACAACTGTACTGCAGCGGCCAGGGCACATGACTTCACAGCATAAGACACACAGTGTAGGCTCACGCTTTAGTCCTCGAGTCGCGCACAAGCTCACCTTAGAAACATCACACACTAGCCAATACCTCACTTAATTTTCGTAGCCTAGAACTTTCACACAGGTAGGTATGATTAGTTCACTTCGCACCCCCTCTATAGCACACCCGAAACACCCCACAAAGGTTACAGTGCTCCTACCCTCCTCTTTCCCACATTTGTTTCCCTTTTTCCCCCTTACTTGCTTCAGCGGAATCACAAAATGGCAGCCAACACTTCCAAGTTGCAAATGCTCGCAGCCAATCAGCAGCAAGCTTGTGCTCGTAACACCTCAGCCAATCAGATGGCAGAATTCACAAATATCGATATCTGTAAATTTCGATATTTCTCAAAAACTACTGAATGGATTTACACCACACAAACAAAAGCGTGCTTCTAGACCAAGACCCTTCTCCCTGCCAAATTTGGGGTAATTCCGTTCACCCGTTCGACCTGTAGCCTTGTCTAAAGTTTCCTATGGAAATTAACATTGAAAAAACAAGTTTTGGGACCCCCCTTTTTTCTAAGCCCCCCTTGACGAATCACCCCCAAACTTTCAACATAGGAGCTGATCTCAACAAAGAATTAGTTTTAAAAATGTCACGAACATTCATCAGTGGGTGCCAAAGTTACTGCGAATAGAATGTTGCCATTTTCTCATAGTAACTAGGTCCTAACTATAACTACCTACTGGCGACCGCCAGTAGGTAATGTGTATATATATATATATATATTCACTGAAAAAACCATGGGTTTCACACACGTTATAGTTAGGAATTAGCATTTAAAAAACCTTAGAAATTCAATGAAAAAACCAAAGGTTTCACACATGTTATAGTTAGCTGGACATTTCACTCGTAAAAAACCAATGAAATTTCCCCGTTATAGTTAGTTCAGCTAACTATAACTCGTGCGCCCGCAATGCACTGCTGATGACATCACATATTACATCACTCATGACATGGTCACTGATATCACTCATGACATCACTGATGACATCTCAAATGACATCACTGATGACATCACTGATGCCATCATCCTTGTGATAGAGTGGCAGACCTCCTCTCACCCTAATATAACCTTTGATACACACATACAAAAATAGAAACTAAAATTTTCAAAAAAATGGACATACCAATATCAGTTACAACAACCTATTCAGTAATTCTTAGAACCACATACACATCTACTCATTCACCAACAGTCCTATACAGTCATTCATACATGCACTCACTCTTCATATGTACTCATACACCTATACATCCTGTGACACAATGCCACTCATCCATAGAGTTACTCACACATAGTCACTCATGCTAATAAAGAAACAAACATACATTTATTAGCTTATACAGTTATACACACACCACCACACTTACTTCTACGGAAACTTACACATAGTTAGTCTAAAAAACAAACACTTATAGAAACACATACTTATTCATACAGGAACTCTTTCAATCTCTCACTCTCACATATACTCACTTATATACATCAATAGTCACATATACTAGTTTAAAACATATGTAGTTACTCATAAAGACACTATTGAGACAGTCATTCACTCACTAACACACCCATACACACACTCATCCACCCATACAGTCCTGCACACATGTTGTCTTCAACACATACAAAGAGTGAATCACTCATTCATGCACCAATGCACTACATAATACCCCCCACCGAACCATACAGACACTCAGACTGATACTTAAAAAAAGAACTATTTACCTATATAGATACCCATGAAGCTACTCACCAACCCATGCAGCCACTTATACACAAAGTGAGAGACTGATACAGATATTTTCATATTTAAACATTACTCAGTAAGTCAAGTATTCACTATAATACCCTTAATCAGTCAGTTACACAAATTTTTTTTCAAAAAAGCATCCATTTAAACAATTATATACCCATTTATTCTTCCATTAACCTTGAGATATACATAAATATAAAACATATTTAATTTTCAGAAAAACACACATTCACTGGATGATGGCATCAGTGATGTCATCAGTGATGTCATTTGAGATGTCATCAGTGATGTCATGAGTGATGTCAGTGACCATGTCATGAGTGATGTAATATGTGACGTCATCAGCAGTGCATTGCGGGCGCGCAAGTTATAGTTAGCTGAACTAACTATAACGGGGAAATTTCATTGGTTTTTTACGAGTGGAATGTCCAGCTAACTATAACATGTGTGAAACCTTTGGTTTTTTCATTGAATTTCTAAGGTTTTTTAAATGCTAATTCCTAACTATAACGTGTGTGAAACCCATGGTTTTTTCAGTGAATTTGCAAGGTTTTTTAAATGCTAATTCTTATATTTACCTTTTTTTTTTTTTTTCAATTTTTTTTACATATTTTTATTTTAATTTTCTATCCTTTTTTAAAGACTATGGTTAAATTTTAAAAATTCTACAATATATTTTTTATTTTTTCCATTTTTTTAAACTAAACAGGTAAGATTTATTAGTATAACATGGTGGTTTTATTTTTCCCCTTTTTTTTTTTTTATTATTTTTTTAACTTGCGCCTACGGTAAGCGCACGTCTTGCTTTCATAACGTTAGATTTCTACGCTGTTTGCGTTCATTTACGCAATTTGCGTAGACGTACGTCACGCGCGCGCAGCGCGTAACGCGTACGCTGCACGCGCATGTTACGCGGAAGTGAAGGGGCGTGCCTGTTTTGCGCATGCGCGCGTGCGCGTCTTTTTTACGCGCATGCGTACTTTTGCCGTAAGCGCTCCGTAAGCGCACCGTAAGCGTAACGTACGCGCACGTTGGGTCATGTGATCAAGAAACAAGACTTTTGATTGGTTTTTACTACTTTCAGTTCTAGAACTCTCCTACACCACACCCATTCCCCTCATTTCTGCTTGTGATCCCTTAGGAGAAGGAGCTGGGTTGTCTTTGTGATACGATGGCAGAACAGCAGAGCTCTTCTGAGAGTGAGGCTAGCAGCACTACCTTGAGGCAGAGAAGGAGGAAACAAAAGAGCTCTTTCATATGGGAGTATTTTTCTTTTCCAGAGGACACGAAAAAGGTAAATGCACCCTTAGTGACTTGTAAGCTTTGTGGCCGTGTACTTTCAAGAGGGAATCCCAACAAGAAGTATTCCTTCGGGAATCACACCATGTTGAGACACCTTCAAGATGTACACGGTAGGACATTTGCTCGACATACTGAAGGTAACCCTTCAGTAAGTCAACCAAGCACATCCACAGCAGCTCAGCCTGGTCCATCATCTGCAGTGCCGAGTCCATCTTCGGCAGGTCAGCTGAGCCCTTCATCTGTGGGGGGAGCATCTCCTTTTTCTCGTCCTCTGGAAATCAACCATCGGTTTTCGAGGGTTTTAGTTTGTTGCGCCACTTGTCATGATCTAATTGCTCATAGGGAGACCAGTGTTGCCCTAGTGAACAATTTAATAGATCAGCACATTTGTCGTGAGAGACTAATATTCCCACTCTTTCTTTCCTCTGTCCCTGCATGAACACAACGGCTCTTTTAAGAGCCAACCTTACCTTTTAACTTTTTTTTATATATTTTTTAAAACTTTTTTTTATTTTTTTTGACCGTACGCGTACGGTACGCGTAATTTTTTTTTTTTTTTTTAAAAAACACTAAAAATCAATTATCACATTACAAGGTCCTTGAGAGACTACAATGATAAACTGAAAATGTGATTGTGGAGAAGTGGAAAAAAGGGAACATGAAATTGTTGACTTACCATACCCACTCAAAAAATTATTTATTAATTAAAATTTAATTTTTATTGCTTTAAAAATGGTTCAAGTTTTCGAAAATTTTCTATCTCAATCTGAAAAAAAAGAAAAAAGTATTAATATTTAATAAAACATTTTATAATACAGTACACATATTTACATATTTTCCCCAAAAATATTTTTGCCTTTTTTTTGCTGTTTTCAGAATATATTGCATTTCACTATAAATTGTGAAAGCAATTGCATTCATCATTGAACAGCGGGCAAAAAAAAAATAACAATCTCAAAGATTGTTTTAAAAAAGCCCAGAATCTCTTTTAACTTAAACATAACATTATATAAATGCATAATATTCTTAAAAAATATCATCTAATATCTATACTTATTTCTTTAAAATACCGTCTGACATTTTTGTTTCAGAAGTATAATCCCAAAAATATTATATCTCAAATAACTCCACAATACATCTGGTTCCATTTCCTTTAGGACAAATAGTAATTTTAAAATTCTTTTTTGATTAAATTTCCAATGGTAATCCAATAAAATTCTAAAGTTTAAATTGTACAGATCTCACCGATTCTCTGTAACATTTTGGTTTCCGAAAGATTAAATAATAATTAAATAAGTCCACAATACAATTGTTTACTTTTCCTCATGGCCAAATAGTAATTTTAAAAATCTTTTTTGAATAAATTTCCAATGGCAATCCAATAACATTCCAAAATTTAAATTGTGCAGATGTTACCGATTTTGACGAAATTTTTGGTTTTCCAATGTTTCATTAAAAATTTAAAAAGTCCACATTACAATTGGTTACCTTTCCATTAGGCCAAATGATAATTTGAAAAATCATGTTTTTTAAAATTCCAATGGTAATCCAATAAAATGGTAAAATTGTTTTGTACACATCTTGCCAAGTCTCTCTAAAATGTAGGTTTCAGGAAGATTAGATAGGAATTTGCTAAATCAAAAGGCAAACGTTGCTTGAAAATCAATTGGGAATCATTACACAGTGTCCAGCCTTTTTCACATTTAAGATAAACTATGTAATGTCCAGAAGTAACAGTAGGTCCTTCATGGAAAATTATTGCAACTGTTACAAAAGTTTTTCCTGAAATTGATAATTGCTGTCCTGTAAACTTCTTTATTAAAGTATCTAATTTTGAACCATCAGCTTTACATCGTTGCATCATTAAAATTACATATTGTCTGTATTCCTTTAAAATTAACGTTGAAAACATTTCACATTTACACTCACTGCATTCCATGCTATGATTAGCATCTTTAACTAATTTAGCAAAAGTGACTGTTTTACTTTCTGGCAATGTTAAATAAATAAACCTTTCAGAATCAACATTAGAGCCACATATATTGTAACAGTTTTCACAACTATGTTCCCATTTATAAGAGAGACCAAACAAATTATCAATGGCAACCCCTTCTTCTTCCAGTACCTGAAGAAAAAACATCAAGAATTCCTGTGCGTCTTGCTGTACATTTTGAGAAAACTGTGTTCGTCCTGAACATACATCTAAAAGCTTTCTAATTTCAGTAGCACTTTCTATTTGAGTTTTATCATTACTCAGCTTTTGAAAAAGGAGACTCAACTCAGAACAGAATCTTTTTCCCTGATTTACTATTATCTGCTCTTGCACACTTTCCAGATAAAAAGCAACATTCAGCACTACATTAGCGTAGCAGTTGACACCAGAGCTATTTTCAAAATGACATCCTACAACCTGTTCTTCATTTTCCTTTTTCTTTTTGCTTGCAATTACATCACTCCTCTTTTTTTTCCTCCTCTCTACATCTTCATTACAGATATTCTCATTTCTCCTTTTATGAGAAACTACACGTTTCTCCAACACAGGATACTGACCTAAATGAGGAGCATAGCTTCTTCTTAATCTATTATACTCCTTTACACAATTTGTATCAGCACTAACTTTTGAGTCATCAAAGTCTATCATGAATAAACCAGATAATGTTTTCACTCGTGACAAAGCTACATAAGCCATACCTTCTTTGAACACAGTTGAACCAATGTTCACAAAAGCACAATCTACAGTCAATCCTTGAGACTTGTGAATAGTTACAGCATATGCTAGAGAAAACGGAAACTGCTTCCTACGTACATATAAGTCTTTCACAAGCATGAAACGAACTGAACAACGACAAATATCTTTAACTTCTTCTATCTGATCAAATTTTATTTTTAAACATTCAATTCCATCTTTTTTCTGATAATTAATAAAACCCACAACTCTTCCCATAGCTCCATTAACTAAACCCTTTTCAACATCCAAATTTCTCCTTAAAAATACTCTACAGTTCATGCAAACATATAGATTTTTTTCTAATCCAGCTGTTTTGGAAATGTTCTTCTCTAGTGAATCCAATTTATTTTTCAGTGTGCCTGTTAATGTGATAGTAATTCTTCCATCTTCAATTTTGTCCACTGCTTCCAATTTCCTGATATCTTCCTTTTCCAATTTTAAAAGCTCCTCATTGAATATTGAGCATTCACGTAGAGTTGGCATTAAGCAGATGGCACTTTTCTTTTCTGCAATGTTCTTGTATATCTTCTCTGCAACTATTTCTTCTTTTGGAAATAAATTATGTAGCAGCCGACTCTGTAATGCTTTTTTGCCAACTTCTGTGAGTAGTCCAATCCTGATATCTTTCAGAATACTTCCATATTCTTCATCGTTTGCTTGCCTCATATTAGTAGTAAGTTCCTTGTACTCAAAGAAGGACCAAATATTTGCATTACCAATGCTTCCCAATGACTTCTTTGTGTCTTCATGTGTCACAGTATTAAACACTGGCTGTCCTTTAACTGGAGTAAGCTGTAGAAGATCCCCAAATACAATGACATGTTTTCCACCAATAACACGTCATAGTCTGTCCTTAGAATTTGCTGCATTCTTAAATGCACAAAGGCAAGCATTAAGTTTGATACCATGCTCACCTCATCAATAATGAGAACTTGCATCTTCTTCAATACTCTTGAAACTTCCAAGCATGCTTCTCCAGTTAGCTTGTTGTATTGTATTTTGTTCTCATGCTCCACTGGTAACATTAGCAAACGATGTAAGGTGATTCCTTTTATGTTATATGCTGCTAACCCAGTTGGAGCAGTAACCACACAAGACAAAGTAGAATCCGTTTTTTGCTGTAGGTAGCTTCTGATGACTTTTATTAGGAAACTTTTTCCAGTTCCAGCTTGTCCGCTTACATACATCCTGATTGGATGAAATGATGTGCATGAGCACTCTTTTTTTTCATGTAGAAATCCGTGATCAATTTTGTTTCTGATCTCTTCATAAATTTGTTGCTGCTCTTCGTTCAGTTGTCTTTCCAAATTTTGTAAGTCTATAAATTCTTCTTGAGCTTGATTCATAGCCGTTTCCACTTCATTCATGGCTATTGATGCTTCATTTTCAACGATTGGTTGTCCTAGGGGATCTTGACTGAGTGTTCCTGAACTGTGGCTGTCCTGAGAACTGTCTCTAGCTACTTCTGCTGCAATTGTAGTTTCCTGTTCAATTTCTTCATTTAACATTTGCAGATAAGTTGTGAATGTATTGCATTGTATGCTGTCTTTGCAAGCATTAAATGAATCTTCATAGCTTTGAAATTCTCCCAGTAGTTCATCCTCTGTACGCCATGGTTTAAACAGCTGTAAAAGAGCCAAGTAGTAAAATTCCTTTTTGTCAGTAGTATCGCAACTCAGCTTCCGGTGATTTATCAAACTTCCTTTTGTTTGGTTCACCAAACATCCTTCCTCACCAATGACTTTATATTTTCCATTTTTGATGTCTTCTGCGGCTTTCCGTGAATAAATGTAGTTCTGCAGCACTTCATAGAGACACATGTTCTCCAGATGTTGACTTCTCTTGGGATAATATGTGTCCAACATGTTGGATTTCAAAATATCTGTACTTTCTGGGTCATTCTCGGCCAAATATTCAATTTCTCCAACAGATTTCAGTACCCGATTTCTCATTGCTGCAAGGCCTAAACTTGCCCAAATTATTCTTCTTGATTTCGAGTAGAGACTTGCAGAAGATAACCTATGTGAACATTCGTAGGATCCAATTTCTCGATGCGATAACATCTTTAAACTGAAACTGTACAGCTTCCTACTGACAGTCTTCTCATGAGAAATCTCTTCCCACATTTCCTTCAATTCTGTTTTCTCAGATTTAGTAATGTAAGACGTTACATATCGAGCAACAGCAATGGAATTGTCAGCTACATACTGTATATCCATGTTAGCATTCCACATGGATAAAATGACTGGGTTGTAGTCATTTATATTTTTTGATTCTTCTTTTCTTTTTAGGTTGTAGGTATTCTTAGGTGATTTTCTTGTAATAGTATGTCTCACAGATGACATAAAACTGTTTACTCTTCCATTTGAAAGAACAGGTCTAGGAAATCCAAATCGACATTTAGTGTAGTATTTTTCTTTGCTCTTGTATTTCCGTCGACAGTATTTTCCACACCGATGACTTTGGAAACTTAAAACTTGCTCCTTTAACTTTTTCTCTTCTGTGCTTTTTGGTATAGCACATGTTGCATATTCTTCAATGTAAGATATCACTGCTTCATCAGTATCTGTTCCAAACTTTGGGGCATCCTTGATCCACAACAGCATATGAATATGAGGAGCACCTCTTGCCTGGTACTCTTTTCTCCAAAATAAATCCACTACTTCTCCAAGAGGTGGATTTTTTTTATTGCAGATGAAGGACATCATAGCCTCAAATCTATGATTGAAATATCTGCAAACATTAACCGGATCCAATGAGCACAGTTCTCCTGCTGTCTTGTATTCGATGTTTTTAATGTTTGAATTTGCCTCTCGTAGAAAATCCAGTAAATCATCCCAAGCGTACTCGGCACAGCTTAGGGTAAGGAACCATGTTGGTGTTCCTAAATTCCGTAACATGCATTTTAATTCACCATGGCGTTGGTACCAATATTCATTTGTCCCACGCTGACAAGCCATCAGATTGATCAGTTGTGTTTCCAAATGATCATCTCGGTGCTGCACTTTCTCCATAAAATCCTTAGCAGACACATTTTGTAAATGTACTCCACTTTTTAAAATGTGATTTACTGCATATGATAATGCAGACAAGTCGCTTTCAAATAAAAGATGGAACAAATAAGGAATACTTTGTTGAAATCTGGGATCTTCTGCATATAGTCTTGTAGTCCGATACTCAGAAGCTGGAATCTGTTCTGGACGTTCATCGTATCGTCCTCCTTTTCCTTTAGGAAACAGCTGGGGAAAACATCGAGCTTCCAAGCTCTCCTCCCATACACTCACGGGAGTTCCTTTTGCTTTCTTCATCTGAAACAGATCAATATTGTCTCCCATAGCTTCTTTTGAATGTAGAGGATGTATGCTAAAATGTTCATAAATTTCTTCTTCCTTTGACTTGTCCACTTTTTCAATTTGTCCAGTTGGTGTTTCTGTGTCTTCTTGTAAATCTTCTTCTTCTTCTTCTATATAAATTGATTCATACCATTTGTTATTCCTTTTCAAATACAAATTTGCTCTTTGTACTTTCCGTACATCTACCAGCTCCTGCCAAATCTTCTTATTCTTTGTAGGTACACCATTAACCAGAATAACTAATGGTTCAGTTTCCAAAGTATCTGCATCAATAGTTTCCATATTTTTTTTCAAATCCAAGGGCAAATACACCACTCTACCTTTTAAACCTCTCAGTAAATCTGAAGGAGGTAATTTACCAGTTTTGGGCTCCATACGTACTATGGTCTGGAACGGATGAACACATTGAATAAGTATAGACTCATATGTATTTAATTCAGAAAGTTCGGCAGGAATAACATCCAATTCAAATTATTATGTACAGCTCTGGTCGGCATTCTATTTTCCTCTAACTTGTTGTAACAGTATTTACAAATACGCTGATCTTCACCCAATTCAAAACAATTTTCTAGAAATATATATGTGACAAAATCTTTCCACTTATAATTATCTTCATTTTCACTCTTTCTGTAGAGATCAACATTCCTAGTTTGTTTTCTATAATGAGTTCTGCGGCAACAAATACAAGTAATATTTGGCCTTTCATTAGAGATGTTTTCAAATTTTGTTATGTGATCATTAAATGTCTTACTTACAGAGGGTTCTACATACTCTTCCACTTCTTCCTCATTTACTGTGTCCTTTTCTGCACTGTTTTGTTCAGGACCAAAGTAACAAAACTGAATTTCATCAACAACCTTCTCTACATCTGATACCGATCCACGGAACAGAGCCCTATTCCATTCATCTAACTTTATTGCTGGACTTTTTGCAAAATACAACCGTCTCACAAACTTTCTCATTTCAGTATGATGAACAGCCAGCATCCTAAAATGATGGAAAACACTATTACACACTTTTCTAGATAGACAAGCCAGAGAATGACCCTGCAAACCAGTATTCTCTCTCACTCTGCATGGATCTAGACTTTGAAGCACCTTAATCTTCTGTTTTACACTTTTTTTTACTATATTCTCTTAGAAACTCACGAAATTTATCAATAGATTCCTGACGCACAGTGCAAATACTACTACAATTCCAAGTGTACACTGGGGCTTTAGGACGTCTCCCCATAGCCTCACCCGCCATCACTTGTACCTCATCTCTTGGAACCATTATCTCCTTCTCCATTATGCAACCATTTTTCACTTCATAAGCACGAACTCTGGTGTCAACTGCATGCAGCAAACTATTACTTTGAAAATAACTCTCTTCATTAAAAAAAGGTTCACTACTTGAACTATGCATCCATTTTCCTAAAAACACTTTACAAAAGTTTGTTCTGTTCACTACTCTTTTCCTTTTGCTTTGTGATTTCAGTACATTAACCATTTTTTCTAATGTACGCATCCTATTCAAAATTAAAATGAATAGTTTCCTTTTTAATTCTAATGCCTTTGCTGCAATGGCTTCAATTTCTTTTTTTCTCTTGTAATATTTTGCCTTTTGCTTATATTTCTTCACATCCTTTATCAAATTGGACATAACTCTTCTCTGAAACATTTTTCTACGTATCTCTTTAAACGCTGTTTTTCTGTTTAAGTTAATCTTTGTTGTTGCAGAAGGTATATTTGCATTAACTAAATTCTCAATTTTTTCCTGTTTTTTTCTATTGAAAACATTCTTTCCAGTACAGACATTTTGTACATTTTTCCTTTTTTTGAAGATGTTCTTTAAAAAATCTTTTTTCTGCTTACCAGAAGACTTGTTCTTTTTCCCAACATGAGCATCTCCAACTAACTTAGGTCCTCCAGTTGTCTTCAAATATAGGTTTTTTTTGTGGTCTTTCTTAAGTCTGGATTTTGTAGGCATCTTAAATTTTGTTCACTGCTCTTCAGCAATACCTGAAAAAAACTAAAAAAAAATTCCTTTATTTTATTTAAATATATTACTACATTTTTTATGATCTTTTCAAATCTTAAAATACTATGTACCCCTTTCCTACAAGTGAAAATCACAATAACACCATCACAAATTAAATACCTAAAAACAATTCCTGTGTGCACACAGAGTCATGGTTTGAAATTAGGCAGAAAACGAAATTTCTTTGCCAATTGCAAAGCATACTTTCTACTACTTTTTTGGCAAGTGATAATTACTTTTACAGTCTGACACATTTTAAATCCACTTTTCAGATTCTTAAAACATCACATGTCCAAACTGCTTTTTTCAGACCAGCACCATGTGTAACCTGGGTGACTGACTACACTCCAGCAAGGGCAACCAGCCTTAGTGTTGCTGAATGTATTTGCATTACTGACTGAAACCTCAAACCCCACTTGGTTGTAAATACTATGCATGATTCCACAGGATAAGCAGCTGGCTGTGTGCTAAGAGTCTGCTTCTGCATACAAAAAAATGGCTCCCCCTTTCCATCTAATGCAAATGTAAAATCACCAGAGCAATACGCAATAAATCTCTGCCTGTAATTCCTATTTGCACACAGAGTCATGTTTTCACAATAGTCACAAAACGAAATTTCTTTGCCAATTTGAAAGCACACTTACTACTCTTTTTTTTGGCAAGTGATAAAAACTTTTACAGACTGACACATTATGAATCCACTTTTCAGATTCTGATAAAAGCACATGTCCAAACTGCTTTTTTCAGACCAGCACCATGTGTAACCTCACATTTAAATTTCTCCCAAAACAGAAAATAATAAACACAACTTCAACAAAAGGAATTCCAATTCTATTATTCATTTCTTAATTTACCATATACATCCCCTCTCAAACTCTAAACTCACCTTTACAATTAGTTAGTTGTGAAAGAAATGTGGCACTCAAACAGCAGATTATCAGAGCCAGGATCTCTCTTCTGTACACCTCTCTCCTCTAAGCAGAACCAGATAATGGCAAACTTTCCCTCTCTTTTTCCACACATATACATGTTAATTTCAAATCTCAGTGCTTCCCCCTTTTTTCAAATGTAATCACACATTTCTATTGGTTGAAAACCAACCCTTTTCCAAAAGTACCCTTCCCCCAACTTGACTTCTGCCTAGTACCCTTCCCCCAACTTGACTTCTGCCTGCTACCATAGCAACAGCTCTTGAAACACTGCTGTGCAGAGTTAGGTCAGAAGTTCACCAAACAATGTTTCAATTCCAAAGAGCAGGAGTGCTTGACTTTTCAAACCTAACAGCAAATCCATAGTACTGTTCTTTAGTAACACATTTTTCTGTACCAATACAAAACATGCTTCTATAAATTTACACATACAGCCTAGTTTTTATTCTAGAATGGTATGAAACAGCCAATCAGTTCTTTTTTTTATAAAAAAAAAATATGTATGCCTCCATTTCCAAACTGTCTTTCATTTCTTTTTACCAGTCTACTGAATTACACCTCCTGAGTGCATCCAGTTCTCCTTTGAAGATGTTCACAGTGTGGATTGTAGGGCACAGCTATGTCTTCTGGAGTGAAAAGTATGCAGAGAAAACAGATATGGTGAGAGACCTTGCTTTGCCAAATGTAGACATTAAATGGATTGGTCAGAGAGGGTTAAAGTGGCACCAATTGATGCCATTGGTGAAATCCTTCATGCAAATCCAACACCCTGACCTCATAATAGTGCACTGTGGTGGCAATGACCTAGGCACTTTGACTGGGGTAGGTCTGGAAATGCTTATGAAAGACACCTTTGCACAACTGTTTTCACTTTTCCCTAAAACTGCCTTTGTGTTTTCTAACATATGCCAAAGGCAAAAATGGAACTGGTCCAATCATTTTTGTCTGCAGATTGACAAAGCAAGAAAGCACGTCAACAAATCTGTTTCTGCTTTCCTCCGTGACTATGGTATGGGTTCCATTTACCACAACAACTTGCGTTACGACATGCAAGACATTTATAGAGGAGATGGTGTACACTTCACTGATGAAGGGAACAGAGTCTTCCTCTTGAACCTTAGACTCTGCATCGGTACTTACTTGTAGGTACCAATAAAAAATCACTTCATAAACACAACGGCTCTTTTTAGAGCCCCCTAATATCTAAACACTTAAATCTGCATTTCATTTCTTTTTTTTCTTTTTTGTTACCGTACGCGTACGGTGAGCTTACCGTACGCGTACCCCGCGATTTTTTTTAAAATCAATAAATGTTTTCTTTGTACTTTTCTGTCCTTCTTTGACCCCCTTACAAATGTTAGGGGGTCTGTAACTCTCTTCCTTGCCCCCTTTTCAAGATATCACCCTTTTTTACCGGAGTGAAATACACAAAATTGCGGCCGCCGCTTCCTGGTTTCGACCGATTCGAATATTTACTAAGATCTAAGAGCCAATCAGAATCGCGCTCGCGCAAGTCACCGTACGCGTACGGTAAGCGCACCGTAAGCGCACCGTAAGCTGGCTCAGATATATATATTTATTTAAAGGCTATTTTCTCAGAATCTACTGAACAGATTTACACCTAACCTACAAAAGGCACTTCCTTGACCTGAGGACTACCTCTCTGCCAAATTTCATTAAATTCTGTTCAGCCGTTCTGGCTGTAGCTGTGTCTAAAGGTCCTATGGAAAAATGCATGGGAAAAACGCGTTTTGGGACCCCCCTTTTATCTCAGCCCCCGCTTGACGAATCCCCCCGAGACTTTCAGGGTAGGAGCGGAGCGTAGCGCCCCACCTATTTTGAAAAATTTGCGAGGATTCGTCGACCGAAGTTATTCAAAATAGAATGTTGCGAATTTCCTATGGAAACGTGGTTCTAACTATAACTACCTACTGGCAACCGCCAGTAGGTAATATATATATATATATATATATATATATATATATATATATATATATATATATATATATATATATATATATATATATATATATATATATATATATATATATATATATATATATTTATACATATTACCTACTGGCGGTCGCCAGTAGGTAGTTATAGTTAGGACCCCTTTTCCATAGGAAATCCGCAACATTCTATTTGGAATAACTTTGGCGCCGGTCGACGAATGTTCGCGAATTTCTCAAAATAGGTGGGGCGCTACGCTCCGCTCCTACCCTGAAAGTCTCGGGGGGATTCGTCAAGCGGGGGCCGAGATAAAAGGGGGGTCCCAAAACGCGTTTTTCCCATGCATTTTTCCATAGGACCTTTAGACAGGGCTACAGCCCGAACGGCTGAACAGAATTACTAGAAATTTGGCAGAGAGGTAGTCCCCAGGTCAAGGAAGTGCCTTTTGTAGGTTTGGTGTAAATCTGTTCAGTAGATTCTGAGAAAATAGCCTTTAAATCAATATATATATATATAAGCGCGCTCCGTGCGCGCTGGGTGCGCGCACCTCGCCGTGCGCGAGCGCAATTCTGATTGGTTGTTAGATTTTAGTAAACATTCGAATCTGTGGAAATCAGGAAGCGGCGGCCGCCATTTTGTCAATCGCATAAAGAGGGGGTGATAAACTAAGGGGGAGAACTTGAAAAGGGGGCAGAGTGGGTAGAAATAGACCCAGTAGGCATTGTAAGGGGGTTAAAGTAGGACCTTGTAGGGCAAAAAAAAAGGTTAATATTTTGTAAAAAAATATCGCCGAGTGCGCGCACCCAGCGCGCACCCAAAAAAAAACTTCATAAAACAAAAAAAAAAAACGCATTTAAGTGTTTAGATATAAGGTGGCTCTAAAAAGAGCCCTTGTGTTTATTGTATGTTTTTTGGTACCTACAAGTAAGTACCGATGCAGAGTCTGAGGTTCAAGAGGAAGACTCTGTTGCCTTCATCAGTGAAGTGCACTCCATCTCTTCTATAAATGTCTTGCATGTCGTAACGCAAGTTGTTGTGGTAAATGGAACCCATACCATAGTCTCTGAGGAAAGCAGAAATAGATTTGTTGACGTGCTTCCTTGCTTTGTCAATCTGCGGACAAAATTGGTTGGACCAGTTCCACTTTTGCCTTTGGCATATGTTAGAATATACAAAGGCAGTTTGTGGAAAAAGCGCCATCAATTGCACAAAGGTGTCCTTCATAAGCATTTCCAGACCTACCCCAGTTAAAGTGCCTAGGTCATTACCACCACAGTGCACAATAATAAGGTTAGGCTGTGGGAGATGTAGAAAGGTTTTCACCAAAGGCATTAATTGGTGGCACTTTAACCCTCTCTGACCAATCCATTTAATGTCTACATTTGGCAAAGCAAGGTCTCTCACCATACCTCTTTTCTCTGCAAATTTTTCACTCCAGAAGACATAGCTGTGTCCTACAATCCACACTGTGAACATCTTCAAAGGAGATCTGGATGCACTCAGGAGGTGTAATTCAGTAGAATGGTAAAAAGAAATGAAAGACAGTTTGGAAATGGAGGCATACATATTTTTTTAGAAAAAAAAAGAACTGATTGGCTGTTTCATACCATTCTACACTAAAAACTAGGCTGTATGTGTAAAATAATAGAAGCATGTTTTGTATTGGTACAGAAAAATGTGTTACCAAAGAACAGTACTATGGATTTGCTGTAAGGTTTGAAAAGTCAAGCACTCTTGCTCTGTGGAATTGAAACATTGTGTGGCGAACTTCTGACCTAACTCCACACAGCAGTGTACCATGAGCTGTTGCTATGGTAGCAGGCAGAAGTCAAGTTGGGGGAAGGGTACTAGGCAGAAGTCAAGTAGGGGGAAGGGTACTTTTGGAAAAGGGTTGGTTTTCAACCAATAGAAATGTGTGATTACATTTGAAAAAAAGGGGGAAGCAGTGAGATTTGAAATTAACATGTATATGTGTGGAAAAAGAGAGGGAAAGTTTGCCATTATCTGGTTCTGCTGAGAGGAGAGAGGTGTAGAGAACAGAGGTCCTGGCTCTGATAATCTGCTGTTTGAGTGCCACATTTCTATCACAACTAACTAATTTTAAAGGTGAGGTTAGAGTTTGAGAGGAGATGTATATGGTAAATTAAGAAATGAATAATAGAAATGTAATTCTTTTTGTTGAAGTTGTGTTTATTATTTTCTGTTTTGGGAGAAATTTAAATGTGAGGAACATGTAAAATAATATGGACTATGTTTTCACGATAAATTAAGGTGTATTGGTCTGGACATGGGCTTTTAAAAAAATCTGAAAAGTGGATTCATAATGTGTCAGTCTGTAAAAGTGATTTTCACTTGCCAACAAAAAAGAGCAGTAAGCGTGCATTCAAATTGGCAAAGAAATTTCGTTTTGTGACTAATGTGAAAACATGACTCTGTGTGGAAATAGGAATTACAGGCAGAGATTTGTTGCGTTTTTCTCTGGTGATTTCACAGTTGCATTAGTAGGAAAAAGGGGGAGCGATTTTTTTGGTGCAGAAGCAGACTCTTAGCACACACCCACCTCCTTTCCATGTATAATCATGCACAGTATTTACAAGCGAGTGGGGTTTTGAGGTTTCAGTCTGTAATGCAAATACATTCAGCATCACTAAGGCTGGTTGCCCTTGCTGGAGTGTAGGCAGTCACCCAGCATACACATGGTGGTGGTCTGAAAAAGCAGTCTGGACATGTGCATTTCAAAAAATCTGAAAAGTGGATTCATAATGTGTCAGTCTGTAAAAGTGATTTTCACTTGCCAACAAAAAAGAGCAGTAAGTGTGCATTCAAATTGGCAAAGAAATTTTGTTTTGTGACTAATGTGAAAACATGACTCTGTGTGGAAATAGGAATTACAGGCAGAGATTTGTTGCGTTTTTCTCTGGTGATTTCACAGTTGCATTAGTAGGAAAAAGGGGGAGCGATTTTTTTGGTGCAGAAGCAGACTCTTAGCACACACCCACCTCCTTTCCATGTATAATCATGCACAGTATTTACAAGCGAGTGGGGTTTTGAGGTTTGTACTTCTGTACAATCACATTTTCAATTTTTAATTGTAGTCTCTCAAAAAAAAAAAAAAATTTTAAAAAAACATGGGTGCGCGCAGGGTGCGCGCACCTCAAAAAAATTTCAAAAAAAAATTCTAAAAACAAAATTTGTTTGATTAAGTTTATAAGTGGCTCTTAAAAGAGCCCTTGAGTTAATGGAGGGAAACAGGAAGAGAAAAACGCAAAAAAAGAAAAAACATCTATGGCCTAGTGCACGTATGCGCATCAAATTTTCTCTGAAGGAGATCAAGACTGGTCTCCCCCACAGAAATAAGAGAACCGCAATCAGTGCACCGTGTAGACAACCTCGCCAAACAAGGTGGACCAACAAGAGGTAAAGAAACAGGTGAAGGCACCATCGCAGCTGAAGTGCTCCCCTGAGCTGCCGAAGATGTGCTCGGCTGAGCTGCTGCTGATGTCGTCGGCTGAGCAGGTGGAGGGTTTTCTCCAGAAGCTCGACGATAAGATACTGGATGCATTTTGTAAACATGTCTCAACATAGTGTGAATGCTAAAAGAATATTTCTTGTTAGGATTCCCACGAGATAAGACTTTTTTACAAAGTACACATGTAACTTTTGGTGCATTTACCTTTTTCTCATTCTCTGGAAAAGTGAAAAACTGCCATATAAAGCTGTCTTTCTGCTTCCTGTTCCTCTGCCTCTCAAGAGTGTCCTGGTCACTGTCTGAAGTAGGTTGCTGTTCAGCCATTGTCTCTCAACAACAGAATAGCTCCTTCTCCAAAGGAATCAGAACTAATAATGAGGGGAGTAGGTGTGGTTTGGGAAGAATCTGGAACAGAAAGTACTTCAAACCAATCAAAAGTGAAGATTCTTGATCACATGACTTGCCATGAGGGGATTGGGTGTGGTATTGAAACAATTAGAAACTGAAAGTAATGATAACCAATAAGAAATATTGTTTTATTATGTATAAACCCGAGGTGCGCGCACTGCGCAAGCTCCGTGCGCGCACCCCGTGATGACGTATGCACGAACGCGTAAACGCGAAGGTGCATACGTCATATACGCGTACCTAGCGCGCATACGTTTAACACGCGTATACGCGACCGTTATTGCGCATAATTTTAGCGTATGCGGAAGTAAACCGCGTCGAGGGCGTAGGACGCATGCGTACGTACGTACGCATACGTACTGGGTGCGCGCTCCCAGCGCGCACCATTAAGTATATTTGCGTACGTAAATAACGTACGCCGGAATTCATAAAAAACTTACGAAATAGTACTAGGTGCGCGCTCAGAGTGCGCACCCCGAAAATTTATAAAAAAAAAAAAAAAGTGGACATAAAATAATTTAAAAAATTAAATAAAAAAAAATATCCAAATTGAATTTTAAAAAAAAATAATTTATAAAAAAATACAGATAATATATAAATGAATATAAAGTAATTTTATTTAAATAAAAAAAAATATCTTTAATTAAAAATACATAACTTAGCATATAAAAAACCATACAAATTCTCTGAAAAAACCAAAGGTTTCAAAAACGATATAGTTAGGGATTAGCATTTAAAAAACCTTGCAAATTCACTGAAAAAACCATAGGTTTCACACACGTTATAGTTAGGAATTAGCAGTTAAAAAACCTTGCAAATTCACTGAAAAAACCATGGGTTTCACACACGTTATAGTTAGGAATTAGCATTTAATAAACCTTAGAAATTCAGTGAAAAAACCATAGGTTTAACACATGTTATAGTTAGCTGGACATTTTACTCGTAAAAAACCAATGAAATTCCCCCGTTATAGTTAGTTCAGCTAACTATAACTCGCGCGCCCGCAATGCACTGCTGATGACGTCACATATTACATCACTCATGACATGGTCAGTGACATCACTCATGACATCACTGATGACATCTCAAATGACATCACTGATGACATCACTGATGACATCATCCTTGAGATAGAGTGGCAGAGCTCCTCTTCCCCTAATATAACCTTTGATACACACACTCAAAAATACAAACTAACATTTTCAAAACAATGGACATACCAATACCAATTACAACAACCTCTTCAGTAATTCTAAGATTCACATACACATCCACTCATTCACCAACAGTCCTATACAGTCACTCATACATGTACTCACTCATCATATGTACTCATACACCTATACACCCTGTTACACAATGCCACTCATCCATGGAGTTACTCACACACATAGTCACTCATGCTAATAAAGAATCAAACATCCATTTACTTGCATATACAGTTATACACACACCACCACACTTACTTTTACGGAAACTTACACATACTTACTCTTTTAAACAATCACTTATAGACCCACATACTTATTCATTCAGGAACTCTTTCAATCTCTCACTCTCACATATACTCACTTATATACACCAATAGTCACATATACTAGTATAAAACATATGTAGTTACTCATAAAGACACTATAGAGACAGTCAATCACTCACTAACACACCCATACACACACTCATGCACCCATAGAGTCCTGCACACATGCTGACTTCAACACATACAAAGACTGAGTCATTCATTCATGCACCTATGCACTACGTAATACCCCCCACCAAACCATACAGACATCAGACACTGATACTCAAAAAACCAACAAATAACCTATATAGACACTCATGTAGCTACTCACCAACCCATGCAGCCACTTATACACAAAGAGAGAGACTGATACAGATATTTAAATATTTAAACATTACTCACTAAGCCATGTATTCACTATGATACACTTAATCAGTCAGTTACACAATCAATTTTTCAAATAAAAATCAACCATTTAGACACTTATATACCCATTTATTCTTCCATCGACCTTGAGATATACATATATAAAACATATTTAATTTTCAGAAAAACACACATTCACTGGATGATGTCATCAGTGATGTCATTTGAGATGTCATCAGTGATGTCATGAGTGATGTCACTGACCATGTCATGAGTGATGTAATATGTGACGTCATCAGCAGTGCATTGCGGGCGCGCGAGTTATAGTTAGCTGAACTAACTATAACGGGGGAATTTCATTGGTTTTTTACGAGTAAAATGTCCAGCTAACTATAACATGTGTTAAACCTATGGTTTTTTCACTGAATATATATATATATATTTATACATATGTACATATAAGAGTGTTTTACTACAATGTATAATGACCACATCAAAGTACATTGGTTTATGCATTTTTGTAGACATAATTCATGAATTACGTAATTTATGAAACATAATTATGAATTTTAGGATTTTAAATCTTGATATGATTTATAAAAGGTAAACGACAATGCCTTTATCCTAATTTAATTGACTCTATTGAAGTTTTAATACATGATTTAAAAATATATATTTATAAATTTTTTAGGATGTGCTTTGATATGATTCTCAGATGCACTATATACTCAATGAATTGTTTTTTGACTTAATTGCGTTGTAATGTGAGATTATGCTTACAAACCCATGAGTCAGAAAAGTTCAAATAGGCTGTTTACTATATCTATGATATGATGTCTCAGCCGGGAGGTGGTATTTATGTCAAGCAGAAATGCATTTGAATCATGTGATCAAGGCAACGGCTGTTACCGAAACGCGTAATGACAGCATGATCATGTAAAACAATCAAGGAATTTTTGCGACCATGAAAGTGGAGTTCGTGGCCTTCTGTTCTGATTGCGGTGAGGAGAAGGCGAAGGAAGGCAAACATTGGTGCTGTGTGTGAGTGTATATATTTATATATATATACTATATATATACATGTGATCAAGGCCTCCTGTAGGCCGAAACGCGTCATGGCGGCTGTGTAAAGTTTTTGTCCGATTAAAGAAATTTTCAGCACTTATCTTGGGTCCGTGTTCGTCTTTGCGCATTGAAGCTGCGTAACCTACAAGGCGATTCCTGGTGGCATATATATATATATATATATATATATATATATATATATATATATAATTCACTGAAAAAACCATAGGTTTCAGGGGCGTTATAGTTAGGAATTGGCATTTAAAAAACCTAAGAGATTCACTGAAAAAACCATAGGTTTCAGGGGCATTATAGTTAGCTGGACATTTCCCTTATACAAAACCCTAGATATTCCCCTGTTATAGTTAGTTCAGCTAACTATAACTCGCGCCCCCGCAATGCACTGCTGATGACGTCACATATTACATCACTCATGACATGGTCAGTGACGTCACTGATGACATCTCAAATGACATCACTGATTACATCACTGATGATGTCATCCAGTGAGTCTGTGTCCGCGAGTTATAGTTAGCTGAACTACCTATAACGGGGGAATTTCTAGGGTTTTGTACGAGGGAAATGTCCAGCTAACTATAAAGCCCCTGAAACCTATGGTTTTTTGAGTGAATATATATATATATATATTAATTAACTACTGGCTGTTGGTCTCCCGCGCTTCGGTTTCTAGAAGCCCCCGGGTGAGCCAGGTCCCGGGAGCAATGCTGAATTATTATGTGGGGACCCACAGTGGACCCTGCAGCCCCAGATATGGCCACCTCCCCGGGACATGACTAATAAGGTGGAGGGGCTCACAGCCCCCTAACAGCCCCAGGACCGCCACCTCCATGGGGCTTTTTAGAAAACTGCGTGGGGGCCAAACCCACCTCCCCAGGCTGCCCCGGGGACTACCACCTCCCAGGGGCATTGGTTTAATATGAGTGGGTGGCCTTGCAGAACCCCCAAGCCCCGGGGAATGCTGCTATATAATAGATGAAGTGTTTGGGGCACCTGCCCCCTCACACTGCCCCGGGGATCACCACCTCCCCGGGGCATGGAGTAAATTAAATATGGGAGTCTGTAGCCAACCCCCGGCCCCAGGGATCACAATCTTCCTGTGGCTTCAAACTTCATAGGAGGGCGGCCACCCTCCTGGAGCCCTCCAAGGCCCTGGGGACCGCCACCTGCAGGGCCATCTCCAGCAATGTCCTGGGGTGCCTACCCCTGGGACATTGCAGTTTGCAATGGCAGGGCGGAAGCGCTGCTCCAGCTCTGACATTGCAAACTTCTGCTTCACCAGGAGGCACGTTTTCAGAATGGTGTAAAAAGGGGGCATGGCCTCAGACCACTCCCAGCAATCCAGCTGTGCAGGGCTTACTAGAGATAACAGGAGGGTTAGTTGGCCCCCAGGGACCCTCTGTAGGCAAGGGGACTTCATGCCCCAACCAAGAGCACACCCGGAGGCACATTTGCAGAGTGGTGAAGGTAAGGGGGCGTGGCCTGTGTCTATCTCTCAGCAATCCCAATTTTTGGGGCTTGCTGGAGGAATCAGGTAGGCTAGTTGGCCCCTAAGGACCACCAGCAGTGAATGGGACTTTTATCACCTTCCAAGAGCATGCCAGGGAGCGCGTTTGCAGAGTGCTGGGCAAAGGGAGTGTGGCCTTCTATAAGAACTTGCTAATCTTGCTGTATGGGACGTACTGGTGGTAATAGGAGGGGTAGTTGGCCCCCAAGGTTGTCCTTGGGGGCCAACTACCCCTACTGATACCTCTAGTAAATGCCAGACAGTGGTATTGCTAAGAGATCTTTGGAGGCCATTCTCCCTTTTCTCCACCACTCTGCAAACACGCCCCCTGGCAAAGTACTGGTTGAGGGATGAAGTCTTTGGGGGCCAAGAAGCCCTCTTGGTGCCTCCTGGAAGTCCTACACAGTGGAATTCCTGAGCCCCCTTTCTCCACCACTATGCAAATGCAACTACTAGTTAAAGAAGCATTTTCAATGTAATAGGTCTAGCATTTGCGAGATTTAAAGCTATTGGCATTGTAAATGTAAACTTTTTTACACTTTTTTTGGGAGTGGAGTAGATGTATGTTATGTGTATGAAACTATGTGGTATGTGGATATAAAGTATGTGGTATTTAGTGTATAGGAATTATGTAGAGTGGGATTATGTGTTTTTGAGAGTAATTATGTGGTATGGGAGTCTGTGTTATGGAGTGGTAACCTCAGGTTTATGCTTCCTCCTTTCCACAGAAGCTAAACTATAAACTCCATGAGACTAAAAAAGAAGGAACCACTAAGTAACACTTCTGGACCTAGTCAAAGGTATGAGCAGGGCCTCTCGAATTATGCAACTGTTTCACTTCACCAACTTTTGCACCATTATACATTTTCCGCATTTGCCACATAATCCATCATCTGCTGCATAATCTGCAGATTTGAACAAAAATAATTGTTTCTAGCTCAAACGGCTAAAGTGTTACATAAAATGCAGCGAAGTGTTATAGAGTGGTGGAAGGTTCTTTGCAAACCTAGAAAGGTCACCTCTTACTTTTTACTACATTTGGGTGTTAGATTGGTACTAATGGTGTGCAAATCACTCCTGCTTGTTTCTGCACCTCTCTGGCCTCTTTCTGCATTTCTCCTGTTTCTTTCTGCACCTTTTGTCCTTTCCTGCACTTCTCTTGCCTCTTTCTGCACACCTCTTCCGTTTTCTGCACCTTCCTTCTTTCTGCACCTCTCTTGCCACTTTCTGTACCTTTGTTGTTTCTTCCTGCACTTCTCTTGCCTCTTTGTGCACTTCTGTTGCCTCTTTCTGCTCCTCACTTGCTTCTTTCTGCACTTCTCTTGCCTGTTTCTGCACCTCTCTTGCCTCTTTCTCCAGTTCTCTTGCCTCTTTCTGTACCTCTTTTGCTTCTTTCAGACCTTTTCTTGCCTCTTTCTGCACCCCTCTTCCTTCTTTCTGCACTCTGGCCACTTCCTGTACCCCTCTTGCCTCTGTCTGCACCTCTTTTGGTTGTTTCTGCACTGCTCTTCTTTCTCTATGCACCTGTCTTGCAAATGGCTGCACCCCTCTTGCCTCTTTCTGTACCCCTCTTCCCTCTTTCTGCACCTCTTGCCTTTGTCTGCACACCTCTTCCCTCTTTCTGCACCTCTGTTGCTTCTTTCAGCACTTCTCTTGCTTCTTTCTGTGCCTCTCTTGCTTCTTTATAAACTTCTCTTGCCTTTTTCTGCACTTCTCTTGCCTATTTATGTACCTCTCTTACCTCTTTCTGCACCTCTTTTGCTTTTTCTGCACATCTCTTGCCTCTTAATGCACCTCTGTTGGTTCTTTCTGCACTGCTCTTGCTACTGTCTGCTACTCTCTTGCATACTTTTGTAACCCTCTTGACTCTTTCTGCACCTTTGTTGGTTCTTTCTGCACCTCTCTTGCCTCTGTCTACACCCCTATTTCCTCTTCCTATACCTCGTTTGCCTGTTTCCGCAACACTCTTGCCTGTTTCTGTACTTTTCTTGCCTCTTTCTGCACCTCTGTTGCTTCCTTCAGCACCTCTCTTACCTCTTTCTGCATCTCTCATACCTCTTTCTGTACCTCTGTTGCTTCTTTCTGCACTTCTCTTGCTTCTTTCTACACCTGTGTTACTTCTTTCTGTACCCCTCTTCGCTCTTTGTGCACCTCTCTTGCATCCTTCTGTACCTCTGTGGCCCCTTTCTGTACCCCTCCTGTCTCTTTCTGTACCTCTTTTGCTTTTTTCTGCACTTCTTTTGCCTCTTTCTGTACTCCTCTTGCCTTCCTCTGCACCTCTGTTGTTTCTTTCTGCACTGCTCTTGCTTCTTTCTGTACCTCTCTTGTAAATTTGTGCACCCCTCTTGCCTCTTTCTGCACTTCTCTTGCCTCCTTCTGCACCTCTGTTGCTTCTTTCTGCAATTCTCTTGGATATTTCTGCACCCCATTTGCCTCTTTCTATACCTCTGCTGCTTCTTTCTGTACTTCTCTTGCTTCTTTCTGCACCCTTCTTGCACCCCTCTTGCCTCTTTCTGTACCTCTCTTGCCTCTTTTTGCACCCCTGTTTCCTTTTTCTAAACCTCTCTTGCCTGTTTCTGCAACTCTCCTGTGTGTTTCTGCACCTCCGTTGGTCCATTCTGCACTGCTCCGGCTTCTCCCTGGACCTCTCTTGCCTTTTTCGGCATCCCTATTGCCTCCTTCTGCACCTCTGTTGGTTCTGTCTGCACTGCTCTTGCTTTCACCTCTTATGCCTGTTTCCATAACTCTCTTGCCTCTTTCTGCATTTCTCCTGCCTCCTTCTGTACCTCTGTTGCTTCTTTCTACACTTCTCTTGCCTTTTTCTGTACACCTCTTGCCTCTTTCTGCACCTCTGTTGCTTCTTTCTGCATCCCTCTTGTCTCTTTCGCCACCCTTCTTCCCTCTTTATGTACCTCTCTTGCCTCTTTATGCACCCTTGTCCCCTTTTCTGCTCCTCTCTTGCCTGTTTCTGCAACTCCCTTGCCTGTCTGCACCCCTCTTGCTTCTTTATGCACCTCTCTTTTTAATTTGTACACCCCTCTTGCCTCTTTCTGCATCCCTCTTTCTGTACCTCTCTTGCCTCTGTTTGTACCCCTCTTTCTCCACCTCTTTTGCTTCTTTATGCACTTCTCTTGCCTCTTTCTACACCCCTCTTACCTCTTTCTGCACCTCTGTTGGTTCTTTCTGCACTGCTCTAGCTTCTTTCTGCACATTTCTTGCAGATTTATGCACCCCTCTTGCCTCTTTCTGAACATTTCTTGCCAATGCCTGCACCCCTGTTCCCTCTGTCTGCACCTCATTTGCTAGTTTCTGCAACTCTCTTGCTTCTTCCTGAACTTTTCTTGCCTCTTTTTATACTCAAATGGGAAGTGCAAGCTCTCAAGTTTAAAGGTCTGCATGCTCTTGTGATTGAGGTATATGTCTACTTGTACATGTATTCTTACATGTGTTATGTATCTGAAAATGGTAGCTTAAAATGCGGTTAACTTCTCCTACAGGTGGTCAAATCTTCTCAGTTCTGCTCTGTCATTCGGTTGCACAGGCAGATATGTCTTATGTATGTATGTGTTATGCACCCACTTTACGCAGTTAGGGCCCGATTCACAGAACTAACTTAAGACAAAATCCTAAACTTACTACCATTTTGGTATTCACAGAAGGCACTTACTCATTTTGGTATTCACAGAAGGCACTTACTCATTTCGGTATTCACAGAAGTTAGGAGTCCTAACTTTAGGACTCCTAAATGCCTTCTGTGAATACCGAAAGTCTTAAAATTAGGATTTTTCTCAGTTTAGTAGTAGTATAGTTAGGACTCCTAACTTTAGGACTCCTAAATGCCTTCTGTGAATACCGAAAGTCTTAAAATTAGGATTTTTCTCAATTTAGTAGTCCTAAGTCTAAACTTAGGACTACTAAGGGGGTGGGGTCAATGGGGATAGTGTTTTTTTTATTTCGATTTTATAATTTCATGTTGCCAAAATATAGTTTTTTTACTGATGTAATAAGCCCTGTACATTTGGTGGCCTACGGCCACCAAAAGCACAGGGGGTGGGGTAAGTCTGGATAGTGTTTTTTTTATTTCTATTTTTTACCGTACGCTTACGGTAAGCGTACGGTAAGCGTACTCGGCGAAATTACCGAAAAAAAAATAAAACCGTTTTTGCTCTTGGGGGATGTTTGGGGACTCCCTCAACATGACTATGTGGGAGGGAGTTGTCAAAACAGCCCCGTAGCATGTTTTTGGGCATCATGTTTGATAAATAACACTCAGTGCGAGAGACAAAATGGCGGACGCCGCTTCCTGGTTTCGGCCGATTCGAATGTTTACTAAGATCTAAGAGCCAATCAGAATCGCGCTCGCGCACGCCACCGTACGCGTACGGTAAGCGTACCGTAAGCGTACCGTAAGCGGGCTCAGATATATATATTGATTTAAAGGCTATTTTCTCAGAATCTACTGAACAGATTTACACCAAACCTACAAAAGGCACTTCCTTGACCTACGGACTACCTCTCTGCCAAATTTCTAGTAATTCTGTTCAGCCGTTCGGGCTGTAGCTCGTTCTAAAGGTCCTATGGAAAAATGCATGGGAAAAACACGTTTTGGGACCCCCCTTTTATCTCAGCCCCCGCTTGACGAATCCCCCCGAGACTTTCAGGGTAGGAGCGGAGCGTAGCGCCCCACCTATTTTGAGAAATTCGCGAGGATTCATCGACCGGCGCCAAAGTTATTCAAAATAGAATGTTGCGGATTTCCTATGGAAAAGGGGTCCTAACTATAACTACCTACTGGCGACCGCCAGTAGGTAATATATATATATATATATATATATATATATATATATATATATATATATATATATATATATATATATATATTTTTTTTTATATTTATATCAAAGCTCCAAGGTTCCCACCTGTGGAGATGCAATCTGACATCCACTGCAGCAACCTTCATGAGTCAGGCGTGACTCGACAGGCATGCTGTAAACTGGATCCGCCCGCCGATCCGGCTTTTACCACATGAAGGTTTCTGCAGTGGATGTCAGAGTGCATCTCCACAGGTGGGAACCTTGGAGCTTTGATTTACACACGGCCTCCCAGCTGCGGGAGATGCACCACCCGGAAATTTGGGGCCACGGAGCTCTGTATCACGGAGTCTCAATTTGGCGGCATCCAGGGAGCATTGACTAGCCGGATGTGCGAGTGGAGGCTCATTGGTGGGCTTGAAATGTCTCAGACAGTGGCACATAACTGAGGCACACACCACTAGACCCACAAACCAACGCAGACTCATTCGAGTCACCCATTGGAGGGCTCATATTTCAAATTGGGAGGTGTGGCCTCTATGCCAAAATGACTGTCGCGCCTCTGAAGAGTGCAATGAGCACGAAACGCATCAGGCCTGAATCGACAGGCATGCTGTAAACTGGATCCGCCCGCCGATCTGGCTTTTACCTCATGAAGGTTTTTGCAATGGATGTCAGAGTATATCTCCACAGGTGGGAACCTTGGAGCTTTGAGATATATATATATATACATATATATCAGTTAACTCCTTAACGAAAAGGATGACGATGCCGTGTGTGGTTTCCAGATTTTATTGTTGGCCACTATCAAACACGTTTCAACTGCACAGCAGTCTTGCTCACTGATACCGAGATATCAAGCGCGGACATTTTGTAAACGTAATTTTTAAATCACGCGTGTCACATGACAACTACAAATCCAGTGATAGTGAAAACAGACTTGTAGTTTCTTTCACCTCGGTAAATGGTAATGCAAAAAACCTTAATGCTTACAATACAATATTTCAGTTGGTATCAATATTATACTTATACAAGTTCATTGCATTGACTGTCAACAGTAAATAATCAAACATTCAATTGCTGATATTTACAATATTTATAACATAGCACATTCAAATATATTTGCATGCGACTGTGCTGACTGCTTACTTGCCACATTCTACTATGCTTGTATGTACAGTGAAATCAATGTACCTTACTTTGTCATGTAAACCTTTATAAATCCATGTTTTACTAGATACATAAGATCTTATGGCATCCTGTATTTCTACACCATTCAGCCCAAGTGGGCCTATATCTAAACCAACATGAAAAAACATTTTTCTTAATTAATTTAAGTTGAATCGAGCCCATGTGGGCAATATACTGTGCACCTACTTAATGTTATTACAATTTTATCCTACAGGTCTGTGATAAAAATTACATATTTACACTTAAAACAATATAGCATTTCTGCTCCTCAAATCTTTTTCTACACCTTTTACACATGCGTGTGAAGATCTTCTTCAACATTCAGGCCACCTGGCTGCTTAAAATCGAACTCTGTGATATAGCACAACTCTAATCTCCTTGATGTTTTTCCTTGTTCCCACCTCTGATATTTTCTGCCACAGAATGAATTACAAAATATGTTAATCCCCTAACATCTTTATTATGGAATTTCTCAAAATGGCGTGCAACTGGATAGGACCGATTCCCATTTTTTATTGCCCTTAGATTAGGGGTGGGCGGAATTTGCAAAAGCGACTTTCGGAAATTATCGCGAAAATGTTACAAATCTCTGCAAACACGCGGAAATATCGCGAAGATGCGGACGTTTTTTTCCCGCCCGTTCGCGGTATTTTCTGCTTGGTCGCGGCTCGCCAACTTACCCATGCGGTTGCTCGCGGACGCGGCGATCTTGTTTTCACTCTTCTCGCGGGGCATGATCGCGAGAAGAAAGACGTGATCGCGCGACGCATGACGTTAATGCGGGCGCGAACTGTCGCGAGACAGCGCAAATGGCTACCAACAATCCAACATCTCGTGGAGAACGCAACCGGATCGGGAAAACTTGTCGGCGAATGCGGGCATTCAGGTAAGGCGATCGCGCGCGTGCGACAATGTATTATTTTACAGCGTGAGCAAGAAATAAAATATCGTTAAGCTGCGGAATGTGGAAATTTTGACATTTTCACGCTCTCCGCGGAACGCGAAAATGTCAAATTATCGCAATTTCCGCGAGCGGAACGGAAATTTAGCCCAGGCCTACCTTAGATGCTGTAGGATCTTTTTGTGAGCTTCTAACATTGTGCTGGCAATGTACCGCAAGCAACATGGGCATAGCAGCTCGTAGACAGCATAGCTTGTCTTGCAGGTATATTTTCCCCTAATTTTCCTTATATTTGTAGACAGACCTGGTGTACTGTTCTGTGTTTATGCATTGTGTACAAAGTTTCCATCCAAGTAACTTGAAGTGAAGCATTCTCTATGGAGAATGTCTTGGAACTAAACGAAATTGCTGTCAAGAGATGGAAACAAGCAAAGAACTCAGTCTTCTAAAAAGAAGGTTTAAAACCAGAGGTTATCCTGATGAATAGATTGACACTGCCATCAATAGGGCATCAAAAAGAAAGAGAGAGGAAATTCTGTTTCAGAAAGATAAGAAAATATCAAAGAAAATCAATGTAGATTTATTACAACCTTTAGCAAACAGCAGGAGAAACTCAGAAGCATCCTGAATAGGCACTGTAATATCATTATGATCCACTCTTAGGGAAAGTTGTTCCCCAGAGACCACAGATCACATTTCGCAGGGCAAAATCCTTTAACCAGGCACTGGTCAGCAACAACTTAAGAAAACCCCAACTAAAAACAACATGATTGAATAAACGCCAAGATTTTACAAAATGTGTAAAATGTATGGCAGTGTCAATCTATTCATCAGGATAACCTCTGGTTTTAAACCTTCTTTTTAGAAGACTGAGTTCTTTGCTTGTTTCCATCTCTTCGCTGCAATTTCGTTTAGTTTGAAGACATTCTCCATAGAGAATGCTTCACTTCAAGTTACTTGGAAACTTTGTGCATGCAGCAATGTATTCCCTTATCTGGGCTTTCTGTAAAGTTTTGTTTCCACCCTACCTTTGTTAACATATGTAGTAAGGTCTAGAAAATTTACACTGGATTTGCTAATTTCACTTGTAAAACTCAAATTAAGATTATTCTTTTGAATTTTATTGATGAAACTTTTTACTTCTTCTTCCGTACCTTTCCACACAAGTAATAAATTATCAATATAGCGATACCAGTGCATTATGTGGCCCTCTCATTCATTTTGATACTGTGTTCGGATCACCTGCTCCTCCCACAAGCCCATATGCTAATTCGCATAGCTGGGGGCGAAGCATGTGCCCATGGCAGTGCCACACACCTGGTGGAACAGTTCGCCGTTAAACAAAAAATAATTGCTTGTTCAGCAATTCTGACAATCATTTCTGTATGTGACCACAAGCTTATCGGTCTTGTCCCCAAAAAATATCTGGCCGCTCTCAGATCATCATTGTGTCTAATGCTGGTATACAATGTTGATACATCAATAGTAACCAGCAAATAGTCTTCCTCCCAAGGAAGATCATAAATCCTCCTGAGGAAGTCCCCGTGTCCTGAACGTAGGAGGGCAACGTTTTAACTAAAGGATTTAAAAATGAATCTACATATTTGGATGTGTGTTCCAAGGCGCTTCCTATTGCTGAAATTCTAGGGTGCCCTAGCGGATTTACCACATCGTTTGGTTTCTTTGGGATTAGTTAAAACACTGTGGTGACTGGCTGATACATTTTCATAAATATATACTCATCATGGCTTAAGAGGCATCGATCGTACCATTGTTTAAGCTTAATGTTAAAGCTTTCATTACTAGTAATCATCACATTTTCATTGATTTTTAAATAGCAGTTCTTATTATGCAATTGCTTATATGCCGCTGCTAAATATTTCTGTCTTGGTAAGTTTGTTGTTTTGAAATGTTTGATTTATTAATTTTTTTCTTACTGATCTGGGTTTTTAAATTTTTCAATTCATTGATTACCAGGTCATTAAACACATCAGTCACATCCCTTGATGTCATGGGGATAAAACGGGAGTTAGGTCTAAAGTTTGTTGGTGCATCTTCAGAGAAATTAATACCTTCTTCCCGAGCCACTGTGTCGGCATCATTTCTAGTTCTTTCTATGAAACTTTCCCCATCCATATCTCTCAATTCCAACATAACATTCATGTAATTAACTGCCAGTCCTTGTTCGTGAACTGCGGGCATATTCTCTCTTTCCAATGATCTAGCTATTGGATTCGCAAGGACATGTTTTTTCAATTTTAGCATCCTGATGAATTTAAAAAAGTCAATTCTCATTTGGACATAATCCAAAATAACTTCTGAACAAAATGATAATCCCAATTGTAGGGTATCATTTTCTTGATCCGTAAGGGTGACATTTGTGACATTTGTTAAATTAATTATAGAGGTTCCATTGCCAGCCTCTATTTCTTGATCACCCTTCTTCTTCTCCTGTGCGCCTATGACAGGCTGCCCCCTTCCGCCTCTTTGTCCTCTGCCTCTTTGCGGTTTTTGGATCTGTGCTGGTGGCCTTGGTCTCAAATTCAACCTCCATTCTTCGTGTACAAAATCAAATTCTTGAATAACTGTTGGTACTTGTCCTGCAGAATTCTGTTCTTCCTCCAGATCCTTATCCACCTCTGAACTTTGAAGGCTGCTTTGTTCAGAGTACCTCTTGAACAGGTCTAATGGCTTTTGTTATTTTCTGCCTTCCTATTGTTTCAAATTTCTCGGCAAAAGTATAGATTCGTCCCCTGTCATAATCTTGTTTGTATCTTATGAACTTTTGGGCTTTCCTCTCCTTTATTGTAATCTCCAATTTCCTCTCTTTCATGTCATTTTTTAATTGAATAATTACATCTTGTTTCACTTCCTTACTCAAACTTTCAGAGAGTGTCTCTAATTCTGCCAGAATGTTCTGCCTGTCAATGTCCACATATTTAATGAGGATGGGAAACACCCTGCGTGAGGCATCATTGTTGTTCATTGCCGACTCACGCAGCATGTCCGGATCTGGCTCCTCGTAGCTCGTTGCGACCAATTGAATGTTTGATTATTTACTGTTGATAGTCAAGGCAATGAACTTGCATAACTATAATATTGATACCAACTGAAATATGGTATTTCAAGCATTAAGGTTTTTTGCATTACCGTTTCCCGAAGTGAAAGAAACTACAAGTCTGTTTTCACTATCACTGGAGTTGTAGTTGTCATGTGACACATGTGATTCACGAATTATGTTTAAAAAATGTCCGCGCTCGATGCCTCCGTATCAGTGAGCAAGACTGCTGTGCAGTTGAAACACATTTGATAGTGTCCGACAATAAAATCTGGAAACCACGCACGGCGTCGTCATCCTTTTCGTTAAGGAGTTAATTGGATTTGGTGGGACCTACTCTCGTGGGGCCCTTGCGATGACGCAACCTTCGTTCTGGTGGTGGCTTTGACTGTACAAGGGAGAGTACGGAGGAATATATGTATATATATATATATTCTCTGAAAAAAACATAGGTTTCAGGGACGTTATAGTTACAAATTAGCATTTAAAAAACCTTTGAAATTCACTGAAAAATCCATAGGTTACAGGGACGTTATAGTTAGTTGTAGAGTTTGCTCCTACAAAACCATAGAAATTCCGCCATTATAGTTATTTGACCTAACTATAACACGCGCCCCCGCAATGCACTGCTGACGACGTCACATATTACATCATTCATGACATGATCAGTAACATCACTGATGACATCATCCAGTGAATGTGTTTTTCTTTTAAATTTAAATATGTATTATATAAATACCAAGCTGTATTGAAGAATGAGTAGATGTATAAGTGTCTGGATAAGGGATTTAGTAGGTGTGTGACTCACTTTTTAAGTGAGTGATTAAATGTGTCTTACTGAATACATGGGTTAGTGACTGAACTGTGTGAATGTCTGTATCAGTCTGTCTGTTATTGTATAACCTGCTACATCAGTTGGTCATTAGCTCCATGGGTGTCTATATAGGTTATTGATTAGTTGTCTGAGTAAGTTTATGGAAGACTGAGTGTGTGTGTAGTGGGGTGGGGGTGTGTGACTCTGTGCATAGATGTGTGAGTTGTTGATTGACTGGTTGTAAGAGTGCATGTGGAAACAGTTCTATGGGTGAGTGAGTGTGTGTATTGATGTGTTGGTGAGTGACTGGATGTCTCAGTGGTAGATGTTCAAGTAAGTACAAAAGTAAAAGGCAGTGTATGTGAGAGTTGGAGTATATAAATGACAATATGTGAGAGTCAGTGATTGTGGGAGTGGCTGTATGGATGAGTGTATACTTGTATTAGTGATTATATAAGAGAGTAAGTATGCGTTAGTATATGTATGAATAAATGAGGTGGTGTGCGTATAACTGTGTAGGTGAGTAAATGGAACTGTGATTGATTTGTTGCATGACTGACTAGGATAACTGCATGACTGACTAGGATGAGTGGTGGTGTGTGAGTGTCTGTATAGGTGTATGAGCGCATATGATAGTGTTGTATTGATCAATGACTACATTTTTAAATGGTTGTATGGATGAATGAGTGCATGTTTCTGTAGACCTAGGAATTAGTGAGTGCGTTTGTAGTAACTGGTATTGGTGTGTCGATGGTTTTGAAAATGGTAGTCTGTATTTTACAGGGGGTATATCAAAGGTTATATTAGGGTTTGAGGAGGTGCCTCAGATTGTCATGTGGATGATGTCATCAGTGATGTCATCAGTGATGTCATTTGAGATGTCATCAGGGATGTCACTGACCATGTCATAAATGATGTAATATGTGACGTCATCAGCAGTGCATTGCGGGGGCACGAGTTATAGTTAGCACAACTAACTATAACGGCGGAATTTCTATGGTGTTGTATGAATGAAATGTCCAACTAACTATAACATAACTGAAAACTATGGTTTTTTCAGTGAATTTCATAGGTTTTTTAAATGCTAATTTGTAACTATAACGTCCCTGAAACCTATGGTTTTTTCAGTGAATTTCAAAGGTTTTTAAATGCTAATTTGTAACTATAACGTACCTGAAACGTATGGTTTTTTCAGTGAATTTCAAAGGTTTTTTAAATGCTAATTTCTAATTATTTTCTTCTTTAAACCTATAGTTTTTTCAGTGATGTTAAATTATCACTTCATTGTCAACCTAGTGAAAACAGGCACTATCCCTAGTTTTCCAGCAATAGCGTCCACAAAAAGAAAAATTGGCACAAATGAGAACAACAACTAACGGTAATAAAGTAGACGTCCCCGTGCAAAAATTAACACAAAAGCACCAGTTCCCGATATTTTCAATGAGCAGCCAAATCTGGGGTGAGATCCAAAAACAGGGAAAAAGCCACGTTTGCAGTAGGTATCTAACATCAGGATTTTACTGGTGTAAACCAGGAAGACTAACTACAATGTGAAAGGGATTGCAGCCCAGAATCATATCTGAAGCACAACATATGTCATAGAGTTAGTGATCACGCAGCTCAAACCCCCATGAAGTCCACAACACTCCCTGCCACCAGCCTCAGGACGTCCCCCCCGGACCACCCCCTCCCTACTACCACCGAGGCAGTACAGAACAGGACAGTGGACTTTCCAAAAATGGCATGGTCCCTCAGCCACACAATACTTGAATGTTGGCAGATATGGCAAGCAAATATGTGTGAAGGACGCAACTCATCCATCAATAATAACGCACACACTAACTAGTGCAGTGGTGATGTGCTGGACAGACCTCACTATACAGATCATAATCCTCTCCATCTGTTCATATACTGCTGGTGCTTGTAGTGTTGTGCACAATAGACGCAACCATATTACCTCAGGCAGTGGGGAAGATCTCGGACATGTAGCTGTGTTTTCCTCCCCTGGAAATGGAAGCACAGTGGGCTGGTCCAAGATACGCCACTCCAGCATAGGAGTATGAATCAATAAGCCGGGACTCTGCGTGTGGTTCACTTGTGAACTGTGAAGACCAACGAGTCTGCCAGAGCATCAGGCCTCACCCTGCCACGTGGTTGCCAACATGACCACGGATCTCCTTGACACAGGCCCCCTGCTAACCCAGCCTCACAGAACCGCAGACATGTCTGTACAGACTACTGCCTTCGATCTACACTGCGGAGAGCAAGCATCACAATTCAGATGGAGTAGCGATTGCAGATGACGCAGTCCAGTACGCAAGATACATTGCTCCCAGTGTGGCGCTTTCGGACCACGCATCATCGCAGGGTGCACACACGCTGAGTGCTTCAGGTGCCACTAACTCAGTGCACCACAAGTCATTGGCACGTGGCTTTATTAAGGCAGAATTCAAAAGACATTGGTCCGAGTGCAGCCCCCCAGACCGCGCATCATTGCAGAATACGTACACACTGAGCGCCAAAGGTACTACTAACTCAGTACACCATAAGTCATCACCATGTGGCCTTATTGAGGCAGAATTCAATAGACAAAAGACATTGCTCCAAGTGCGGCCCCCCTGGACCACACATCATCGCAGGGTACGAACACACTGAGTGCCAAAGTTACTACTAACTCAGTGCACCATAAGTCATCGCCACGTGGCCTTATTAAGGCAGAATTCAAATAGACAAAAGACATTAGTCCGAGTGTGGCCCTCCCGGACCACGCATCATCGCAGTATACGTACACGCTCAGTGCCAAAGGTACTACTAACTCAGTGCACCATAAGTCATCGCCACGTGGCCTTATTGAGGCAGAATTCAATAGACAAAAGACATTGCTCCAAGTGCGGCCCCCCTGGATCACGCTTCATCGCAGGGTACATACATGCTGAGCCCCAAAGGTACTACGAACTCAGTGCACGGTAAGTCATCGCCACGTGGCCTTATTGAGGCAGAATTCCATAGACAAAAGACAGTGGTACGAGTGCTGAACCTGGACCACGCATCATCGCAGGGTACGTACACGCTGAGCGCCAAAGGTACTACTTACTCAGTGCACCATAAGTCATCGCCATGTGGCCTTATTGAGGCAGAATTCAATAGACAAAAGACATTGGTCCGAGTGCTGCCTTCCCGGACCACGCATCATCGCAGGGTACATACACGCTGAGCGCCAAAGGTACTACTAACTCAGTGCACCATAAGTCATCGCAACGTGGCCTTATTGAGGCAGAATTCAATAGACAAAAGACATTGGTCCGAGTGCGGCCCTCCCGGACCATGCATCATTGCAGGGTACGTACACGCTGAGCGCCAAAGGTACTACTAACTCCGTGCACCATAAGTCATCGCAAGGAAGAGTGAACAGTTTTATGTCAGCAGTGAGGCATACTATCACTCGAAAAGAACAGAAGAATCAAAGTAAATTAATGATTGCAATCCGGTGATTTTGAAGATGTGGAATGCAAATATGGACATATAGTATGTTGCAGATAACTCAATTGCTGTTTCTCGCTATGTCACGTCATATATTACCAAGTCTGAGAAGACAGAATTGGAAGAAATGTGGGAAGAAATTTCACAGGAGAAGACGCTTAGCAAAAAAATGTACAGCTTCAGCTTGAAGATGCTTTCACATTGAGAAATTGGATCCTATGAATGTTCGGATTGATAGACATCTGCAAGTTAATATTCAAAGTCAACAGGAATCATCGGGATAAGTCTAGGTCTTGCTGCGACACCAAATCGAGTTTTAAAATAAATGGTATAAAACAAGTTGGTGATGATATAAAGTTAAGTTTCTTTGCTAGTCAAGAGAAGTGTACAGAAAATAACAGTTTGATTGAAGAAGAGATGGGAGATAATACTGATGTGAAGACTGAAAAACAAATAACAAAGTTTAAAGTAGTTTCTGCTGAAAATCCCAACTATATTTATATTTGTTCTCAAAGTACTCATTATAAAATTCAAACTAGGACTGTAGATGTGTTTTTAAAAAGTGAAATGCATTTGCTTATCTGTTTGTGGAAGCTCGTTTTAAGTTACGTACTGTACAATGTATTTGTAAATATTGCTACAATAAATTAGAACAAAACAAAATGCCAGCTAGAGATGTCCATAATGACTTAGAATTAGTTGCTATACCTCCTAAACTTACAGATTTAGATACATATAAGGTCATCCTTATACAATCTGTGCACCCTTTTCAGGCTATAATTCGTATGCAGCCTAAAACAGGTAAGCTGCCTTCAACAGATTTATAAAGAGGTTTAAAAGGAAGAGTTTTGTATTTACCTTTAGATTTTAAGAAAAATGTAGAAACTGTTAGTGTAGAAAGAGATGATACTGAACCTGTAGTCATTCTTGTTAATGGTGCACCCACAAAGAGTCGGAAAAAATGGCAAAAGTTAGTACATGTCACGAAATTCCAAAAGGCTACATTATATCTGGTGCAAAACAATATTAACTATAAAATTGTAAATGTAGAAGGAGAAGAAACTACTTTAGAAGATGAAACACATATTTCAAGTGGACAATTCAAGGAAAGAAGAAATTTATGAACATTATGCTATACATTCTCTACATTCAAAAGAACTGATAGGACATACTATTGAATTGTTCCAGCTGAAAAAAACAAAACGAACCCCCATGAGTGTGTGCAAAACAACTTTGCAAGCTCGTTGTTTTCCACAGCTCCTCCCTACTGAAAAAGGTAGACGATATGATGAACGACCAGTTCAGATTCTAACGTCAGAATACCGTACTTTACATTTGTACTCAGAACAACCAAGATTTCCTCAGTGTATTCCATAAATGTTTCATCTTTTGTTCCATACACCTACACTGCGGTCAGCAGAGCTCACTATTTAAATTGAAACATAATTTATTTATTAGAGAGAATTGTACTCTATGTCCTCGAACTTTGTCAAGAGGAAGTGACTAAAAACATACCTCGATGTCTGTGCTGACTACTGCCTTCGATGTACACTAGCGATAGCAGGGATCAGAATTCACATTGAGTTGCGATTCAGTGGCTCGCCCGCACCACGGATCATCGCTGGCTGCGCAGACGCTAAATGCTTCTGATGCCCCTAATTCAGTGCAGCACAACTCATACACCCTTTCTGATACAATATTTTGTGTATCATTTCACATCTGCTGTCCTACCTCAGTGTATCACAAGTCATGAACCCTTTACGATAGAATATTTTCTGTATGATTTCATATCTGGTAACCGTACCTTAGTGCAGCAAAAGTCATTGACCCTTTATGATTGGATCTCTGTGTCTGATCCAATGATTACTGTAGTACTTGTTGCCAGCACCAACCATTCCCGGAGGGTTGGCTTACAATCACCCTACATGCATCCACCACAGATGTCACTGGACATGTGACCCTGGTAATAAAAAGGAGTCAAGCGCACATGCCCGTACCCATTTCCACCATCTATCTGTGTCCACGTGTTCTCTAATTGGCTGCCCTCCATGTGCCAAAAACTGAAACTTCAACTTTCCATGGCCCTGTATTGCTACAGCTGCAACACTCTACTGAATGTGCAATAAACATTCATATCCACAAAGATGTCTCATGCCCACCGTCTTTCTTGTGTGGAACTATGGATGAATATAGGGTCAGTAATTCCTCGTACCTTCCATGTTAGCCATATTTTTGGACTTGGCTCACAGAGTGACACTTTGGCTTTTGCAACCCGGGTAACGGTAGCACTCCAACACGGTTACCCACATCTAGTGTTGTCAGATTTTTTAAGCTTTCTATAGCCCAAAGCCAACCAAAAAGTAGCCCAAAGTATACCACTATTGCTACTTTAGTCAAGGAGGGGCAGGGACAGCGTCAAGCAGGCAGTGAATGCATTGGAATTGATATTGCAGCAGGATGCCAAGTAAATATTTGTCTAAGAAAGCGCTTTAACATACTACTTTGCTGGAGCGCTGAATATATATTCATAATCTGGCAACTAGCACCAACCAAAATTTTACCACACAACCAGCAAAATATAGCCCAATTGTGCGTGATCTATCCCAATATGGCAACACTCAATCCGCAGCCACTCCCTCACGGCTGGTATACACCCACACCACACCCATCCAGCACAGGCATCACAGGACAAGTGACCCTACTAATAAAAAAGACCGTACGCATGTGCTCTACGCCATTTTAGAGTTGCTCTTAACGCATGCACCGCGGCTGGCACAGTCACACAGCCACGGTGATGGCCCGTCCCGGTGGTCCGGACACTTGATATTTTGTGTGCTCTGCTGCATCGCAGTGTAGGCCTGAGCCCAACAGTGAGGGCCTACCGCCACGTGCGTGGCCTCACTTCTCACTGAGTTAGTAGCACCGCAAGCACTGAGGGGGTGTACAACCTGCGGTGATGATAGGTGCACTAGTATGTCCTCTGCCATGGCGATATCAAGACTCAGTACCAAACGTGAGACCTATTAGCTTGCAGAACTGAGCTGCATGATGTGGAGGGTGCAGTGTCCGTGAAAAGGTGAGCAGTGAAGCCTTGGTGCACAGCGTCGGGCAGATACCTTTGGGCGGCGGGAGTGGATACGGTACAGCAGCATGAATGCAGAAAGATGGCAGAGCGGTTTAGGCGTACGCATTCGTATATACTCTGCGTTGGATTGGTAACGTGGGCACTGGTGCAATGCCCGAGGAGCCGGAGCCGAGTTCCAACTGTGGGCTGCTTTTTTGGAGCAGTGTGGGGGACAGATTTGGGCAGTGTCGCTGTTGTTTGGATATAGCTAGCGGCCCAGTGGGTGTCTGAATGACCTTTCTGGAGGCAGATGGGCGTCATTACCTCACGTTTCGCAACAGGAAGAGGTGTCACTTTCTTTCTCTCGCAGGGCCGCCCATTAATGTATGCATACCTAGCAGGGCAGTGGGCCTGAGCAGAAGTGGCCTCGCTTGTTTTTAAGTCACCAGTGTAAACGAATCAGTGCATTTTTTTGTATCTCCCCCACCCCCCTTTTTTAAATAAAATTTCACCGAAGCAGAGTTTTGAGGAAAGGCAATATGCAAATGTGGTCACTTTTTTTTTAGCGTGCTCGGGTGATTTTGAATCCTAATGCAACCGTGCTGTGCCATTACTAATTCTGTACTATCTTTCAGATGTGGGAGCTTGAGAGTTCCACTAGGTCACGGCACGTGATTTGAGACAGAGCTGTGGCGTAAAGGTAAGCTGTGATGGTTTTGTACACAGTGTGGGCACCTAGTGTCCCTCCACATCTCTTCCTTTCTCTCCCTCACACTCTTTCTATCTCCCTCTTCCTATTACACTGTTTGTCTCTTTCTCTCTCTGTCTCTTCCTCTCTCTGTTTCTCTCTCACTCTTCCTCTGTTTCTCTGTTCCTCTTTCTCACACTCTTTCTCTGTCTCTTCCTCTCTCTCACTATTTCTCTCTCTCTCTTCGTCTTTCTCACTCTCACTGTTTCTCTCTTTCTCTCTGTCTTCTGCTCACTCTTTCTTTCTTTCTCTCTCTCTTCCTCTCTCCTTTGCTGGACGCATGACACACAATCTTATCTTGCTTTTTATCTAACAGGCTGTGAATCACGAATCGACGTTCACCCCCCCCCCCCCGACACCACCAAAGCTGAAAGTGCGAAAAATCTGCGATGATGTGTGGCCATCCTGAATGCATGACAAAGTTGCTTCGGCACGTGGTGGACCCTTTTACACACACGCCGGTGGCAGAAGGTCAGCAGAGAGACTTCTTCCCACAGCAGCGGCCAGTCACCTCTGGGCGGTGGGAGTGGATAGTGTGCAGCAGTCTGGGCGCACAAGAGCGCACAGACACCTCCGAGCAGTGGGAGTGGATGGGGTGCACCAGCCTCATTGCGCCTTAGCGAAACAGAGAATTATGCATGTGCAGTTGTATGTACTCTGCAATTACTAATTCTATACTATCTTTCAGATCACTAAACTTGAGGGCTGCACTATCTCCCGGCACGTGGTTGGAGACACACTGGTGCCACAAAGGTGAGCTGCGAAGATTTTCTCCAGTGTCAACACTCCCTCTCCATCTCTTCCTTTCTCTCACTCACACTTTTTCTCTTTCTCTGTCTCCTACTCTCTCTCATTCTTTCTTTCTCTCTTCCTCTCTCTCACTCTTTCTCTCTCTCTCCCTCTCTCTCTCTCACACTTTGTCTCACTCTTTATCTCTCTCTCTTCCTCTCTCACAGTGTTTCTCTCTTTCTATCTTCCTTGTATCTTACTCTTTCTCTCTTTTTCTCTCACTCTTTCTCCTCCTCTCTCTCTCACTCTTTCTCTCTTTGTCTGTCTTCCTCTCTCTCACTCGTTCTCTCTTCCTCTCTCACTTTCTCTCTCTCTCTTCCTCACTCTCAATCTTGCTCTCTCTCTCTTCCTCTCTCTCACACTGTTTCTCTCTTCCTTGAAACAGAGAATTACGTATGTGCAGTTGTATGTACTCTGCAATAACTAAATCTATACCATCTTTCAGATCACTAATGTTGATGGTGCACTATGTCCCAGCATGTGTTTGGAGACACACCGGTGGCACAAAGGTGAGCTGTGAAGATTTTCTCCAGTGTCAACACTCCCTCTCCATCTCTTCCTTTCACTCTCTCACACTTTCTCTCTTTCTCTGTCTCTTCCTCTCTCTCTCATTCTTTCTCTCGTCCTCTCTCTCACTCTTTCTCTCTCTGCCTCTCTCACTTTCTCTCACTCTTCCTCTTTCTCTCTTTATCTCTCTCTCTTCATCTCTATCACACTGTTTCTCTCGTTGTCTTCCTCTCTGTCTTACTCTCTTTGTCTGGCTTCCTCTCTCTCACTCTTTCTCTCTTCTTCTCTCACTCTTATTCTCTCCCTCTTTCTCTCTCTCACTCTTTCTCTCTCTCTCTTCCTCTCTCTCACACTGATTCTCTCTTTCTCTCATCCTTGTATCTCACTCTTTCTCTTTCTTTCTCTGCCTTCCTCTCTCTCACACTGTTTCTCTCTTCCTTGTAGCTCACTCTTTCTCTCTTCCTCTCTCTCACTCTTTCTCTCTCTCTCTTTCTTTTTCTCTCTCTCACTCTTTCTCTATGTCTTCCTCTCTCTCACACTGTTTCTCTTTCTCTCTTCCTTGTATCTTACTCTTTCTCTCGATTACTCTATCTCTCTTTCTCTGTATTCCTCTCTCTCTCACTCTTTCTCTGTCTTCCTTTCTCTCTCACTCTTTCTCTCTTCCTCTCTCTCTCTTCCTCTCTCTCACTCTTTCTCTTTCTCTATCTCCTTTGCTGGATGCATGACGCACCATCTTATCTTTCTTTTTGTCTTGCAGGCTGTGAATCACAAATGGACCAGCGATGACACGCCACGGCTGTACATAGTTTTATGTGTTGTTGTTTTGTTTTAATAAAATGTTTTATATGTACATCTATACATGACTAAGATTCTTATTTCTCCAACCTCACAAGCATCTTTTTATTAATAGTTCATAGAGGGACACTTCCGGGCCCAAGAATGGTATTGGGGGTATGCTGGTGATGTGGGAAGAGGGTACGTTACCTGCTAATATAGGGAGACACAGCGTGAAAGGGGTATCTCTCATAGAAAGAGCTCCGGTATGTTTTCAGAAATGCCTCGTACAGAGGTCAGCTGATGGACTGAATCACAAAATGGCTTTTCAATGCTTATATAGTGTGACTTATGAACACTTCGTACCCAGGCTCGCAGAGGGACAACTGCGGCCCATCCACTCGACTCACAGAGGTAGAACTACGAGCCGTGTGCTCCCAAAGGAACAGCAGCGTAGTAGCTCACAGAGGTAGAGGCACAGCAGTGTACTAGCTCTCAAAGGTAGACAGCTGCGAGCCGACAGACTGGCTTCTAAAGGCATAGCTGCAAAGTGGTGATGTTGGGCACAGGGAGAGTGAAAGGGTTATCTTCGTACTGGTTCCCTGGAGTGGAAGTCGTGCTACCTGGTGCTCACCTGTTTCTCCTTTATTGTTAATAAATCTTAAACCTTCACTGCATCCAAATCATCATTACACAGAGCTCCACTATATTAAATTGCCCCTGGAACCTTTCTTTTATATTTTCACTTGATGCGAGGCACAAGATGGCTGCTAACAGTTCCTGGTTTGAAGTGTTAGCAGCCAATCAGGAGACACTTCCTGCTTTGAAGTGTTAGCAGCCAATCAGAGGCAAGCTCATGCTTGGGAGTTAGGCACCGACCAGATATATATATATATTTTTAATATCTCAAAAACTACTGAATGGATTTACGCAAAACCGCGCTTTCTGGACCAAGACCTTTCTCCCTGCCAAATTTGGCGTAATTCCGTTCAGCAGTTTGACCTGTAGCCTTGTCTAAAGGTTCCTATGGAAAATGCATTGAGAAAACACGGTTTGACACCCCCCTTTTTTCTCAGCCCCCCCTTGAACAATCACCCCTAAACTGTCCAGATAGGAGCTGATCAAAAAAGAGAAACTGTTGGGAAAATTTCATAAAGAATCGTCAAACGAAGCCAAAGTTATAAGCAGATGGAGGGCTCCAGGAGGGGGGCCACGCAACCCCCCTCCCAAAATGAGTGAAGCCCAGAGGCTGCGGGGAGCCCAGAGAGCCCCCGCCGCTCAAGCGAGCCACCGCTATTATTTTTTTTTAAATGCCCCCGGAACCTAGCCCACCCCGAGGTCTCATTAAAATAAAACATGGGAACCCTCGACCCCAGCGCGAATTGCGCCATTTTAAAAAAATATATATATTTTGCCCTGGGGGTCCTTCTGGGACTCCCTGAGCAGGCCAAGGGGTGTTTCTACCCTACCCCCTTCTCTTGTTTTCTACCTTTGTTTCTCTGTTTTATAGCGACTCGCTTCTACCGAGCCACAAGATGGCTCCCAACAGTTCCCGGTTTGGAGTGTTGGCAGCCAATCACAGTGAAGCTCGTGCACGGGACTTAGGCTCCGCCCAGATATTGAAACTTTTATTTTTCTAATTTCTCAGCAACTACTGAACGGATTTACACCATTTTAAAAACAGGTCGCTTTCTGACCCACGCACTACCTTTTTGCCAAATTCGAGGTAATTCCGATCAGTAGTTTCAGCTGTAGCCTTGCACAAAGTTTTGAATGGAAAATTTATTTTTTGACTAATTTTTTGAATTTCTCAAAAACTACAGAACAGATTTACACCATTTAAAAAAAGGTCACTTTCTGAACCAAGCTCTACCTTTCTGCCAAATTTGGGGTAATTCCATTCAGCATTTCGGGCTGTAGTTCGTCGCACAACTTCCTATGGAAAATAACATGGGGAAAATGTATTTTGGGACACACTTTTTTTCTCAGCCCCCCCTTGACGAATCAGCCCCAAACGTTCAGAATTCAAACAACGCCAAAGTTATTAGCAAATCAAAAAATGCTTTTCCAATGGAAACTAGGTTGTAACTATAACTACCTACTGGAGACCGCCAGTAGGTAATATTTATATATATATATCGAGAGAGAGAGAGAGAGAGAGAGAGAGAGACAGATTACATTAATTATTTATATGTGTGTGGTTTCCCTGGGGGCTGATCGCAGCCCTCCAGGGAAACTTCCTATTTATAAAGAATGAAATTCAGGTTCTGCTGTGATCAAAAGGGCTGACCCCCCTGACAATTTTACATACTTTTAAAAAATGTTTTATTTGAATATAACCCCCTGGGGGGCAAATGAGCTCCACCATGGCAAAAAAACACCTTTACCCCGCCTATTACCAGAGATCTCCCTAGTGAGTTTCCTGGCAGTGGATCACAGTGCACCCTGATCGATTACAAGGGAAACAATTTCAAAGAGACCTCATTGGAAAGGGGAGAGTCCTGAAACTTGGGGAGGCTTTTTTGGGTCTGTTTTCTCACCGGAGTTCAGAGAGTGGTTACCTGCTGCATTCTCCTGCTCCGATGGGGGAAACGTTGATGTCAGTGTAGTTTACTGAATGGCGGGAAGGGGAGACAGAGATGGATGGGAAGCGATTATGCATCTCCCCCAGCTTCTCATTTTTAAAAGGAATTCTCAAGAGCTAGCACTAGAGAATCCTTTTAAGCCCTCCCAGGTGTCGGCCAATGGGTAAATGACACACTAGGGAGGGTGTGCATGTATCCGCCATTGGCGACACACGCACTTAAGGGGTAAAAAAAGTGGCATGAGACTTTTCTACTGCTATAGCTGACGTCTTGTGCAATTTTTCTAGCAGTTTTTTTTTTGTGCCAGAAAATTTGGACCAGGTACTTCCACATGCTGTAAATTGGGGTGAAAAAATTGAACACTAATAATCTGATGGAGCAAAACTAACACATGTAAGCATGCTTTAATTTTGCAATGCCTTGCTTGTAATCAGACACCAGGGCATATTCTCAAGAACGTGTGATAACTACCGCAAAATTAGCTTAACGCAACTCTTCACATCGCAGTCTATCGCGGGAAAATAACACTGTGTTAACGTGGTATTCCCAACATGGCGGTACCATGCGATAGTCTAACGATAACACATCAAATGAATGCTTTAAAATCAACCCGACGCCGCAAAAACGTGAAACACAAACGTGAAAATAGTAGCGATGACGCCAATTTGCTTACAAAAATCCGCAAAAAACAGCCACAGGCCTGCAATTCCCACGCGTCATGCGGGAAAATGCACCATAAAAGTGGTAATAAACCATACAAACAAAAGCCAAAAAACAGCGAAGCACAATGGAGGTAATCGGAGCAAGTACAGAGGACAACCAGAACCCCACAAGCCCCCCAGAGGACCAGCCTGGCACCTCGGGGAAGGCCAAGGACAAGAAAAGCAGGAAGAAGCGGTTCAGTCCGCAGGAAAACAGGATCCTGATAATGGAGGTGGTGGAACACTATCAACTACTGTTTGTCACATCCACTGTGTCACTGGCAACTAAAAATGGAAAATGGCAGACCGTAGTGAACAAGATGAATGCAGTTGGAGTGCTGAAGAGGACAATGGAAGAGGTCAAGAGGCGCTGCTATGATGTGAAGCGCAAAACCAAGCAGAAACTCTCAAACAACCGGAAGGCAGCAATGCAGACTGGAGGCGCCACAGGAGTAGCTGGACGAGATGGAGGAAATGGTGTCCACAGTCATCAGTGGGGAGACGGTGGCAGGAGTTGGGGGCACGGACACTGCTCAACATGATCGGACACAACAGCAACAGTGGGAATTACGACCAGGGACTGGGGTACGGGGGAGATGGGCACAAAGGGACACATGCACAATTAAGCATAACACATCTGTGGACAAACCATGCCCTAGACCCCCAACTCCTACCAAGACACCATTGCACCCAAGTATGCAACATCTCTGTACTGCATAAGCACAGAAGCCAGAGGCACACCGCATGTAAGGGATAAGGGGCAGCTAAATCAGAGCTGCAGGGGCAACTCCGTCAAAATGCGGCACACACACATTACATGCAGAGCACATCAACATTGACACGATGTGGTACAAACCGCAACACGTCCACAACAGAACAGAGGACACCACTGGTGCCGCATGTGCTTTGAAACTGGCCAATCACGTTTGGCATTGCAGGAAAATGTGAGTTGACAATGTACAAGTACAAACACACATCTGTGATGTTGTCAGAATGTCCACTGTCCCGCATCAAATAGGCAGCTCCCCCCAAACAGTCAAAATGTACACTGTAATGCAGTCTGAATGTAAACATGTACAATGCGTCAACATACATGTGAACACAATGTTAAACTGCATCTCCCCTTCACATTGCAGGGGGAAATACAACACCTCCTGCAGAGCAGGCTGAACCTCTCTTCTCTGATGATGAAGAGGACCACCACACCTTCGACTCCTGCGTCCTCCAACAGCTTGTGGAGAGCCTCTGCAGCCCACTTCCAGGAGCAGGGCAGCCCAACTGCTACGAGGAGAACCCTACCCCTGCACAGAACACACAGCAGGCACCACCCACCACCACGGCTGCCTCCCAGGACCCCCATGAAGAACACATGGCCTTCAACACCATGTTTTGGGGTGCCAGTAGAAGCTGGCTGAACAGGTGCAGGTGGGGTTTGACCGCATGGCAGCCAAACTAGACGCCATACGTAGGTGTCTAAGTCCCATCAGGGACCACTCACAGTCCCTAATGGACACCCACAGTCTTCTCCATGCTCTCCAATGAACCATGGCTGACATCTCCAGAGTCCTGACTCTGCGACAGGAACAACTGTCTAGTCAGAGTGCCTCCCAAGAGTTGGGATACATGCGGAGTATCATGGAGAACATGGAGTGGACGCAGGCAGAAAGTGCTGGAGACAGAACACCACCACCCACATGTGAGGCACATGCAACAGCAGAGGACGAAAATGTGGATGAATCTGCCTTCGTGGTCAGAAGGAGGCAGTAGCATTAATCTCTGCCATGTGGCCTGTTTCTGCTTGGTTCTGCCCTCTGCATCATCACCTTCCACTGTCCCCCTATGCACTCTGTGACACTCACCTTGGACCTCGACATGGACTGCCATACTCTGTTGGTTCACCAATGACACAGCTTTCAGACTGCGGACTGAACTCTTCCTCTTCTGATGTACTTGTCATTCCCTGAAGGACTCTGGCTGGCCCTCCACGGGCCAACAATGTAAAGTGGGGTTTGCATTGCCCTGTACTGCTCCAGCTGCAACACTCCACTGAATGTGCAATGAGCATTCATATTCACACAGATGTGTCATGTCTATGATCTTTTAAGTGTGGAAGTATGGATGAATGTAGGGTCAATGATTCCCCCTTACGTCCATGTTGCTCATGTTGTGGGACTTGGGTCACAGGGTGACACATTGCCGATTGTGGTCCGGGTGGTGCCGACACTACAATGGAGAACAATCCATTAGTTACTTTCTTGTCCAGCCGAGGACGGATCCACACCCAGAGCCCTGGGGTCATTGTTCACACCCTTAAGCTGGACTGGCATATGCCAGGACAGTCCACTCTGCTTACGCTCACAGGGGGGGATGACAACGCTACATGTCCCAGGTCTTCCCTGTAGGGATCTGCTGCTCACAGGTCTAGTTGTCAGCATGCCACAGCGACTCCCTCACAGCTGGTTTACACCCCCCCACACCCATCCAGCACCGGCGTCACAGGACATTTGACCCTGCCAATAAAAAGGGCCTGGCGCACGTGCTGGATGCCATTTCCACTCCCTAAATGGGTGTCTCTGTGTGGTTATCATTTGTGCATGAGGGCCTAGGGCCCTGCCACCTGCACCACGGGACTCAATCATAAAGGGTCCATGGCGAGCGGTGTACAGACTTGGTGGCACCGCATACACTGCAGCAGGCACAGGCAAACCGCCACGGGACATGTCTTGCAGTGCACTGAGGTAGGGGCACCTAAAGTGCTGAGCGGATGTGCAGCCTGTGATGATGTGCCATCCTTGTGGTCTGGACCGTTAAGGATTAGTGTGAGCCCTGCTGGACCACAGTGTAGGCCTGAGCCAGTGGGCAGTGCGGGCCTCCAGCCACGTGGTGTTGCCTTGCGGTTCACAGAGTTAGTGGCACCTCAAGAGCTGAGCGAGTATGCAGCCTGCGAGAATGCCATGTGCATTGATATGGTCTCTGCCATTGTGAAATCTAGACCCAGAATCAAGTGTGTGACCTGGTGACCTGGGGTGCGGGGCTGCATGATGGGGAGGGTGCCATGGTCGCAGGCCCTGTGTTTGGAGCTCCCACCATCACGTGATGGGCCCTCTTGGGGACACACTGGTGGCGGAAGGTGAGCAGTGAGGCCTGGTTGCGCAGGGGTGGGCAATCACCGCTGGAGGGCAGGAGGGGCTGGGGTGAAGCAGCCTGTGTGCGCAGGGGTAAGCAAGCGATGATGGCGTGTGCGACTGTATGGACTCTGCCATTCATGACTCTGGAAACTGTTTCAGATACGGGACCTGGGGGACTGCAGTATATACTGGCACATGGTTAAAGACACACCGGTGGCAGCAGGTGAGCAGTGAGGCCTGGGTCCGCAGTGTTGGCACTCTCTCTCCCCCTCTTTCTCTCTCCCTCTCTCTTTTTCTCCCTCTCTCTTTCTCTCTCACTCTCTTCCTCTCTTTCTCTCTCACTCTCTCCCTCCTATCTCTCTCTCTTTCTCTCCTTATCTCTATCTCTCTCTCTCTCTCTTTCGCACTCTCTCTCTCTGTACTGTGATGAGCGCATGACACACCTTCTTATCTAGATTTCTGTCTTGCTGGCTGTGACTTACAGAAGGTCCTGAGAAGAACCAGCCATGACTCTTCACAATTGTTGTTTTGGGTTTATTCTGTAATAAACGTATTATTTGGATATTATGAGATGGATGTATGATTTCCCTTTTTCTGACCACGCATGTATGTTAGGTGTTGTGATTGTGCGACTTCAGGCGAATTGTTTGGTTCATGATTTCGTAGACTTGATGTGCAATATATTTGTCCAAAGAGGTGGTGGGGTGAGGGGTGCCCGGGGAAGGGCCCCGGGGTGGGAGGGTCCTGGGGGTGGTAGCAGTGGGTGTTGTTGCCCTATTGGGGCACCGGTCTGCATGATCAGTTGCTCCAGGGCATCTGTTGTTCTTCATGTGTGGCTATGGGCTGTGCTCCCTTGTCTGGTGCAGTTTGTCATCTGAATTTACAACAGGTAAGAGCAGGTGTTAAAATCCTGCTGCTAACACACCTTATCGCATGTTTGGTGATCTTATCGCCGATGTGGCTGGTCGTTGAGAATGTTGTGGAGTGGTGTTGTCGCTGCTTTTTGCACAGGAACGCCTACTCTGCATCTCGTTAGCGTTAGTTGCCGGGGTCATCTGTGGCAATGTTTTTTGCGACTGCTATCGCAGGTAAACTGGTGATATGGGCTGTTAGCACCAGCTTGTGAATGGGGCGATACATTTATCGCGACTTTGGCTGCAATAAAGTGCTGATAACTAGTCAATAGATCCTTGAGAATATGCTCCCTAAAGTGTTGTATATGGGCAGTGTATAGCCGAGATGGGTTGGTAGTGTGTTCTGAGGTCCCTGACAGCGCTTCAGGTGCTTACCCTATATGCACATGATTTAAGTAGACATGCACAACTGTTCCCTCAGCCTGTCACACATTGAACACTGATTCTGGCATTCATCAGTTTCATTTCATAGGCCGGAGGCCACACCTCCTACACTAAAGGCGGCTCTGATTTGTGAAAGCTGTTAGTAATGAGCCACCGCCTTACTTCTCTTCCTTTTCGTCCTGCCTAATGGGAGAAGGGAAGGAGAGGGTGCTGGGGGATATGAAAATGAAAATAGAAGCACTTCAGCCTCAGCGTGTCTCTCTGATCATAATCATCAAGTATTCAATAATCCAGCAGCCATTGCTCTTCAGTCAGGTAGCCTAAATATGCAGAGCCTTAGGGAAGAAAGGATGATGCTGGGTTATTAAATATTTAATCAGCTAGACCTGAGCGAAGATGAGAGGCTTTAAACCCTCTCATTTTATATTAAATCATTACCCTCAGATCTACGCTGCACCTCCACTTCTTGCAGCAAAATAAACTCCATGACTCCATCCTCACATTTATATGACTAGCACTAAATCTGTTGTGTTTACAATAATTATTTCATCTAATCAAATAGTGAGTCTGTATTTATATGAATAAATTGGTATGTACACAAAAGACAGCCCACGTAAAACTCCACATCCAAAGTTTCAACCAAACAAATCTCACCTTTGTGACAGTTTTTATTCTAATTTCCAGATAAACTTCTATCGCAATGTAATACCAATAAGTAAACCTTTTATCATACCAAGTGGTATTTTGTTTTAAAGATTATGAAAAGCACATTTTCTCTTTGTTTATTTTGAAACCACGATGTAAAACACGCAAAGAAAAAATTACATTTTTTTTCCTCACATTTCTGCAGTAGATAATAATTGAAAGATAATTCATAGTGCTGTCGCTGATTTCTAACTGTTTAACTGTGCTTGAAATTACTAAAACTAAGACCAAACAGGGTTGAAATTCTTCATTTATATTTCTCTACTCCACATTAGGGATTTCCAATCTTCATTTAAGAACTATTTCGCCGAAACTCAATTACCTATTGAGATTATAGGTAAAACGCAGTTGCAGCTTTCTATTCAATTTCTTTTTTTAACAGAGTTTGCATTTAAAAAAAATGATTTTTACTTGGCCTGCATGAAAAATATTGAATACACAATAATATTGAAGATAGAATGTTTCTTCGTTTTTATTTGAGAAAAGTAATAAATGAAATCATGACACCTTAAGTGGTTATGTATCTGAAGCAGGGCTCCTAAGTTGTCTCACAGCCACAATCTCTCCCGTGAACACATTGCCCATATGCCCAAGCCAGAACTCTGGGTGCAGGTGCCCCTCTGATCCTCTAAACCTTATTTACATTTTCATCCCACGCAATTTAGTCAACAGGTTTAGACATTTTTGTCAAGAGGGGGTCCTTACGCCTCAAAATGTTGACAGGGGGGTCTCGGCATCCAAAAGTTTGAAGACCTCTGCTCTAAGGGGATCCTGAAGGACACGGCAAGGGTGGGTGTAGTTGCAACACAGTCACCCATGTGTGTGTCAACCTCAGGCCATCATGTCCCCTCTGAAGCCCTCTCTATAGGGTATACCTGTGCATATACTGACATCGCAGTGCCTGCTACATTGTTAGTGGCTGTACTGGGGCACCTTGTTCTTGTTTTGAATGCATGCAGCTCATGAAGCTCCCCACCAGGGTGTAGTATGTGATCTCACCAATTAGGGATGGAAGCATCTCCAGTGCTTTTTGTATAATGCTGCCACTTCCTCCTTTGATATCACAGTTGAGTCTTCAGCATTACACTGGAATGGCTACACTAGAATATTCAATCACATGTTGCATTGTATTCGTATGTGAAGATAGGTTGGCCTGGCCACCCCATGGTCATTATAGTGACACTGAACGGTTCAAACATGATCACATGTTCTACCAGACTTAATTGTTAACAGCCCTGTGTGGCGAATAGGGAAATTTATTATGTGGAGGTAGACAAGGCTCCCTGGAGGTGACAGAGCAGAGCACGGGGCAGAAACATTTAAATAAATTGACAGTTCGAGATTTGAGAAAATATGTGAAACACAGTCCTGCTTTCAAAGCTCAAGAAGAGGGTACGATTAATTGTTATGTACAGAATGACCTCTCATGGGCAGATACCTATGTAGTCCCCAAAAAAGGGCATCTAACAGGTACACACCTTATAGATGAAGGAAAGCAAGTATTTTAAAGAGGACCACGCATATGGAAGCAAATTTGAGGACATGAGAAATGAAGCTCAAAGTGTTGTTAAAAACAATACTTAGATTTTAGAAAGAGCACCTCGATTTTCTCAGGGTACCATTTAAGAAAGTGCTGAAGCATCAACTCTATTACCTTGTTGAGGCAGGAACATAGAATGTTTGAAGAGTTATCGTGGCACTCGTCCAGCCTGAGCAGAGACTGTGATTCATCTGCGTAGTCATAGAATAAGAGGCTGAAATAAGTAATCGGAGATACCAAGGAGCCTGAATAGGCATTGGAATGTGTGGGTAACTTAGTGAGGAGCCCTGAAGCACCACTAGAGAGAGCCTTATAGTTCCCTGGTATTACATCTTGTGTCTATGCCACGCACAGTGTTCAAGTAGAAAGATGAGACAATTATATTAGTTGGGCAGCATCTGATTTCTTCAGCAGATCGTAGTGATGTTTCCGTGAGCAGATGAGAATAATGTGTCACTTGTGATACTTGTGACTGTGCAGTTCTAAGAGCAAAGCAGACATCTGCTAAGATGTGCTAAGCCCACGAACATGTTTTACTAGGGTCATGGGAGAGGGTGAAGCAGATGCAACACAAATCTGCCTCTTCTCTTTGGTACATCAACAACATGATAACAAAGCATGTATCCAATTAAAACTACAGAGCAGTATGGTACTTGAATTAAGGGTAAATGATGTTTCCAATTCTATGGGCCAATTCATTTAATAACATTTCAAATTATTTTGCATTTTCAAATCCAAAAAGAGCTTGATATTTCTATAAATGTTTATTTTCTCTCCAATTAGGAGCAAGGAGAAAGCTGAATTGGCTTGGGAAAAGGACTTAGCAGATTGTTGGCCTATTTCTCTCTGGGATAAATGGCTAAAGATTCACAAGACATCGAGATCTGCTAACACCTCACAATCCCTATATTTTATTTACAAACGTATTCTATTCACTCCTGCAAAGCTGGCTTCTATTTCTCATGATTCTCCTCCTGCCTGCTAGTCTTGTCCTTGTGTAGCTGCTGACCTAAAATATATGCTTTTTGAGTGTCCTCCGATCTCTCGTTTTTGGCATTTGGTCTGGTGTCAAATTAATAAAATCTTTCAAACGCACATCCCTTTTTCACATACTAACATCTTTTTAGGCTCTCTATCATTTTCCTGGCCTACTCCTTCCCACAATCCTACACTACTTGATTTATTATTAGTAATAGCTTTCCATTTGATAACTTCCAATTGGAAACAGGCGGACAAAGTCACTTTCAAATCATGGTGGAATGCAGTTTATTTTCATCATAGGCTGGACACTAATTATGTCAATCCCATAACTCTGTGTATTAAAAGAGATCTTTTATGGCTCCCATTATCCTCCTTTTTAACCTGCGTTGTATCTACAAACATGACATTAGCTAATTCTTCCGATGAAGTCCGGAAACCTCCTTGATATATTTGTCGTCTGTTTACTTCAATATCTTTTATCGGTATGATTACCCCTTTTGTTGTATGGTTTCAATTATAGTTAATATCAGCAATTTCAGAACCTGTTTTTCTATGCATATAAAGTTTTAAACTCAGGTGTTATTTCTAATTTTGATGATGTAATATTTTATCCTCTTTACTCCCCTTGTTTCTTTTTCCCTCCCTGATTCCCCCCCCCGTTTCCTGTTTCCCTCTTCTCTTTTTCCTTTTTCTATAAATTGTTATTACTGATGTTTATAAGCATATTGTGTTATATCTCTTTATATATTCAATTCTTCTTTCAATAAAGTTAAACTTAAAAAAAAAGCGAAAGAAAAACAAAACATTATCTGACAATCAGTTAGTGGCCAACCTACAAACGTAAATAGGTTCACAAAGGAATAACCTGTAATAAAGTTCTTTAGAAAAGCAATGGGAGGGCCGTCCTAAATTCTGGTCTGTAGTCCAGTATGTTGACAATGGATGAGGGGAAAAAAAAGGAGATGAAGATTGCTTCACTATTGTAACCTCCTTTTATATACAGGGTCTACGCGACCCATGCATTAAGACTCACAGGGGGATATGTACAATGAAGTGGCGGAGCGTTTCGTTAGCCTCCTGAACTTAACGACACGCTCCGCCAATAACAAGAATATGGTGCATTCTTGCGTTTCCCCCACCGCAGGCACCCTTGCACCAGAGTGCAAGGGTGTCTGTGTGCAGGGGAGGATTGGTTAAGTGTAGGAAGGTGTCCATTCCTGCACATAAACAATTCTTAAATGATATTTTGTAATTTTCATGTTTGCATAATGCATTTCCCCTCGTTTTGCCAATTTAAGACCAGGATTTTGCTTGTCTTAATTTTGGCGCTGCCTCCTATGTACACCACCGTTTTACATGATGACAGTGTTTTTTATACAATACTCACTGCAATGAAAAAAATCTCTAAAAATAAAAAGACATTGGGTGTGTAATGTCTTTTCCTCACTGCTGTTAGACAAAAGATAGGAATTGTTATATTCTGCTCTGAATCTCTTAAATTAGACAATTTATTGAATGAATTATGGTAGATGAATTCTTGTTGATATTCTGATTGGAACAATTTGTTTATGTTCTTAAATATTTATGGACCGGTTAAAAAAAAATCCTGTGTTTTGGGCAAATGTGAAACAAAAACTATTCTTGGTGGTAACTTTAATGATATGTGAGATCCTTTCTTGGCCAGAAAATCAAAAAATGGATCGGTGCCTAATGAATTTCAGACTTAAAATCGACCATTGACTCTAAGGGCATTTTTATGATGCAAGTAGGACTGACCATCAAAATGCCGCAGTTCTGATCTGATTCTGACCACCGAGGGCAGGAAAGTCCCCCCTGACATATTACGATTCAACTGCTTCTCCCACGGAGGTCTCCTCTACGGCGGTGTACATACCCACAAATATGTTGCTGCAAGTTTGTACAAAATTACAGGAAATGTGATAGGTACACACATGCATGACATATATGGGGATATGCTTGTGCATAATGTACCCCATTGCTGGAGCGTGGCATTCTGCGCACAGTTAACTCAACAGGGATACATGCCACCTACAGACTTACCTACATTCCAGCGCCCACAGGGTTTTAGCCTTCGGTGTTCAGCTGCCACAGTATAGGGGGACCTGGAGAAAGGGATCCATGCCAGAGACTGTTTGTGACAAGCTAATTTGGGTGAATATGCACCCCAAATCAATTTTTTCTGATGACTCGAGGCAGGCAGTTGGACTGCCATGGTCAGATCATCAAAAACACACATTGTAATCTGGACGGTGGTCGAACATCCCTGTACTGCTCTATGGATGCTATTATTTTCCTATCACCATTTCAGCAGTCGGAGAAAGGCTGTCGGCAGTCTTTCAGCAGGCAGTTGGAGTACAGGATGCATGCATGGTAATCCGGCAGTCTGACTGGCCTCTTAAAAAGTGACCACATCAGTCAGACTGCCTCTGACAGGACCATGGAAGCTGGTCCGAATGCCATTGTGTAAATCTTGAAAAATACGGGGCCCCTGTAAACAAGATAGATGCCTAATCCAGGGAATATATCTATTGGGAAAACAAGGACTAGGCATGGCAATATTGCTTAGTGTTAAAAAGCCAAAAGGAAAAATATAACGGATGTATGACGTTACAACGCATACTATTACAACGCATACCATTACAACGCATTTTTTACAACGCAAACACTATTATAACGCATTATTTTACAACGAATACTGTTACAACGCAAAACTGTGTAAAATACTTAAAAGTGCTTTTACAACGAAAACAATTACAACGCATACCATTACAACGCCAATTTTTTTTTTATTTTTAATAAAAGTACAATAAAATCTGGCACGGGATGCAGGGAAAATAGGGGTTTTAGGGTGGGGAAGTGTATTAAAATGTGGAGCAAAACTGAACGTAAATTAAGTGAAATGCATTACAAAATGAATACGCGAGTATTAAAATTATTACTTGAGTATTAAAATTAATACTCGAGTATTAAAATTAATACTCCTATTTCCCCCAAAAATCCGTTTTATCAAATTTCAAAGTTTTAAACAAATAACGAATAATTAAACAACAGTTCATATACATGCAAATCATGATTATATCAGAAAATAAGTAAACGGATTAAAACACAAAACACATACACATAGTCGCCATTTTAACCATCCCACTTCTAAAACTTCTCCTACAACACTTTTAATGAAAACAATAGCAAAATACATGTTCCAAAATGGATGCCAAAACGGAGCAAATAAGTGAAAACAACACATCTTTTAATGCTTTTTTAAATTATCATTTTCCACAGCAAATAAAAGTATACTAAAAAACACAACGAACGCTGTTTTTTAAAAAAATATTAATGACACTGACTAAAACTTATAAATACCAGCAAGACACCATTTTACAATCAGTTGATTATCAACTACCAGAGAGACCAGATGCAAAAACCTGACCCTCTGACACCTAGACTGAGAGAACACTGCAATCCATTGGAGAAACATTCTTTCTTTCCTACTAAAAGTAAGTTAATATTATATTTTTAAGCCATGTTTTCTCCTAAATCATGTTTTATTTCCATCCAAACAGTGCTGCAAAAATAATTTAAATATTTTATAAAATGTACTCTAACAATTTTTTTTCACTGAAGTAACTTTAATATATACGAACATATAACATCTTATTTTTTTTCCTAAAACAGAAATTTGCTTTTCTATCAAAAGCAACATATCGTTTGCCAAATTTTTATTCATCTCAACCTACTCGACTCACCTTTCTTAATCTGAAGGTAAACTAATTATTACTTTTAATTTTTTTAATTTTGTTAATAAAAACATTAACTTTGCCATTAGCAAAAGTGTTGGATGGTGTAGGGGTAAAAAATAATTTTTTTACTCAATGAAGGTGCATCATTTAGGAAAGTGTGGGATGGTGCAGGTGTAAAAATTAGTAATGTAACTCCAGGCAGGTTCAGCAGTAGGGAAAGTGTGGGATGGTGTATGGGTTATAATTATTATTTTTATTACCGGTAAGTGCAGCAGTGGTGAAATTGTTGGATGGTGTATGTGTAACAATTACTATTCTAACTCCAGGAAGGTGCAGCAGCAGGGAAAGTGTGGGAAGGTAAAGATGTTTTCAAAATTTGCATTTGTCACCAACGTTGTCAAAGTTGAACATTTCTTTTTTTTTTTTTATTTCATTTTCACAGACAATTGTTTGCAACTTTGTGGTAAAGATCGGAAAAACCAATAACCAAAAACAACAGCCAGCAGGCCAAAACCATAGCAGAAGCCAAACCAAGAAAGAGACACCAAAAACAAAAGGTATTTTAAATGAACTCTGTTATAATTCCAACAATATGGATGGTGTAGGGGTAACAATTACTATTCTAACTCCAGGAAGGTGCAGCAGTAGGGAAAGTGTTGGATGGTGTATAGGTAACAATTGCTATTCTAACTCTAGGAAGGTGCAGCAGTAGGGTAAGTGTGGGATGGTGTAGGGGTAACAATTACTATTCTAACTCCAGGAAGGTGCAGCAGTAGGGAAAGTGTTGGATGGTGTAGGGGTAACAATTACTATTCTTACTCCAGGAAGGTGCAGCAGTAGGGTAAGTGTGGGATCGTGTATGGGTAAAATTTACTATTCTAACTCCAGGAAGGTGCAGCAGTAGGGAAAGTGTTGGATGGTGTAGGGGTAATAATTACTATTCTTACTCCAGGAAGGTGCAGCAGTAGGGTAAGTGTGGGATGGTGTATGGGTAAAATTTACTATTCTAACTCCATGAAGGTGCAGCAGTAGGGAAAGTGTTGGATGGTGTAGATGTATAAATTACTATTCTAACTCCAGGAAGGTGCAGCATTAGGGAAAGTCTTGTATGTTGTAGGGGTTACAATTAGTAATCTAACTCCGGGAAGGTGCTGCAGTAGAGAAAGTGTGGCATGGTGTAGGGGTAACATTTGAGCTAGTGTATTTACTTGTACATCCTAATTTTTTTTTATTCTCTTCTCTTCACAGATAATGTCTACTCTTGAAGCAGCTAAATATATAAAATCTAGGAAAGGGAAAAATTTATTGAACCATGCAGGATACATATATAGTAAGGAAAGAATAGGTTTTCCTAGAAATCATTGGAGGTGTGTGCAATACTACTCTACCCATTGCAGTGGCAGAGCGGTTACACTTGATAATTTAGTTGTCAAAACAACAGAACATAACCACTCTGCCTCTGCAATGGAGGTAGAAATAAGAGAAACTGTAAATGAAATGAAAGCTATGGCAAGCACCTCCAATGATTCTACAGGATCCATTTTAAGAGAGGTTGCACAGCATGTCCCCAGTCATGTTGCTTGTAATATGCCTATAATTCCTAATTTGAGAAGAATTATTCAAAGACAAAAGCAGGCAAGTAACATCCAATTATCTACACCACATACTTTTTCTGATATTAGAATTCCACATGATCTTTCTATTTCTTTTGCTGATGAACCTTTCCTTCTGCATGATAACGAAAACCCTCAGAAACATATTCTTATTTTTAGTACCCCACATAACCTAGCAAAGTTAGAAAATAGTGAAATTTGGATGATGGATGGGACGTTTAAAAGTACACCCCATCCTTTCACTCAAATTTACACTATACATGCAAAAATTTACAATAATGTAATCCCCTTAGTATATAGTTTGCTACCTGATAAGACTTCTGCAACATACTCTGAACTTTTATCAGTTATTAAAAGTAAAACTTCTCAAAGTCCTAGGAAAATAATAATAGATTTTGAATTGAGCATGATCAATGTGATCACTAAAACGTACATGGATACCCAAATTCAGGGATGTTTTTTCCATTTTTCCCAGGCATTTTGGAGTAAATAACAAAAAACATCCCTAGTTGCAGAATACTGTCGAGATAGCAAACTACAGTTTGAGTTAAAAAAATTAACAGCACTTTGTTTTGTTCCTCCCGATAGTGTGGACGAGTACTACACTGCTATTACAGAATCTGATTTTTTTACAAGTAATGAAGAAAAATTGGCACCCATTCTAAATTATTTCGAGGACACATGGATTGAGCACCTAAGCAGATCGGGTCGCAGGAGGAAGCCACGATTCCATGTGGAGTGGTGGAACTGTTACACGAGCTGTTTAGAGGGAGAGGCAAAAACAAATAATGCCATTGAGGGATGGCATAACTCCTTCAACCATACAATTGGCAAACCTCATCCTAATTTCTACTCTTTCTTGGAAACTTTGAAGAAGGAGCAAAGTTTTCAAGAAATGAGACTTTCCCAAACACTTGCTGGTAGTCTAAACCCACGAGTAACTCTTAAAACAAAGGAAATGTCTGAGAGACTATTGGCTATATTACAACAATTGTCGTTGTGTGTGGCTCTAGACTACCTGGAAAATCTTGCTAACATTCTTTCTTTTTAAAAATACTTTTCTACTTACTTTCCTGCTTTGCTAAAAAATTAAATAACCTTTAATTACAATTGGCATACAAAATTTTCTCAAACATTATTTCTAAATTACGAGTCGGGTCTACTATTTTTTCTATTTTTTTTTTCCAATCTTCATTTTTTTCTGAACAACTAAAGTATCCAAAAAGACTTTCCTATAATAATTTTCCAACTTTCCAATAATCAATAGCAAGATATTTATTTGTATTATACTTCCAAAATGAGTACCACCCAAAAAATCCAAAATATCTCTACCTATTCCAATTTTCAAATGTCAATCAATTTTTCGAAATGCACATTGCTGCATAAACAACAATTAAAAATCAAACTTTTTTTCACAAATTATGAACACGCAAAAAATTTTTTTTTTAAACGAAGATATAAATCATTTATATTCGTACCGAAATGTTGAAATGAACATTTTTTGTAGAAACTTTAATTAATGTTACAGCTAAATATATATTTTTTTTGTTACAATTAACTTTCCTCGACCCGACATAGGCATACACTAATGACATGAACGTGGACATGCTTTTTTACATTTTAAACATCAATTAGTTATTCCGCAACCTCTCCTTATTCTTTATTTACTATATATGTATCTATTTTTAACTTTATATCTGTAAATAAATGTGAAAAAGTTTCCTACCTGGACGCAGATCAGCTTCCTGCTGCTTCCTCCTCCGATGCTCTCCAAAATGGCGCCTTACATTTACGTTCACGTCATGACGTCATCGCGTGCATCAATGTTAAAAAAGGACTACTTTATTTACTATTTCAATAAATATATGTTTATTAATAATTAAAAATAATGTATATTTTTTAATAAATATGTACATTATGTTATAAATAAGAATAAATCAAAAATGTTTTTTCAAAGTTTTTTTAAATAAAGAATTATTTATAACACCTTTTTTGTCTACTGTTGTTTATTATTAAATTGTTATTTAAACATGTTTAATATATTTTATAAATGCTAAAATTACTAAATGTGTTCCTTACCTCCACTCTAATTTCATTTTCCTTTCATACTTGCGTTTTCTTCTCTTTTCACTCCTTCCTTTCTTGTTCCGCGGCTTGTATCTTCTTAAGCTGCCGAAATAAATGTAGGACAATTTATCACATAGACTTCAATACAAAAGCGTGGGAACTTTTTTTTAAGTAAGTAATAATTTCTTATTTCTTTTCTTTTTTGCTAATATTTAAAGTTAAATAATTTGTAAATAACTCATTAAATTATTATATTAATTATTTATTTATTTTTTAAAATTTTAAAAATACTTTTTTTTAAAATTTTAAATATATTTATTTTTTAAAATAAACTTTTATGTATTAATGTCTTGTTTCATTTTAACTTTTATTTAATTTAATAATTTTACTGTAAAAATTTAAATATATATATTATTTAATTTCATAATTATTACTTAATACTCATGTATTTTATTTTTTCAAATTATATTATTTTTTATTTTTCTTAAAATACTCCATGTTATTTTTTTTTTTTATAATTAAATTATTATTAATTACTCTATTAATACTTAAGTATTTTTCTATAATTTAAAATCGCTATTATTTTACATTTTCTTATTTAAAATTTTAATACTCCATATTTACTATTTATTTTTTAAAATAATAAAAAATTTTAATTACATTTTAATTAGAAAGCTAAAAATACTCAAGTATTAATCTTTTATAATACTACTCATATATTTTACTTTTTCTTTTTTTTTTAATTTTTTAATACTCAAAAATTACTCTTTCATATTTTTTAAATTTTTCTAATGTTTAATAAATACTCAAATATTAAATAATTTTCTTTTCAAACAACTTTTTACAATAATTTAAAAAAATATTAAAAAATGCGTTGTAAAGGTATATGCGTTGTAAAAGTACTTACCATATAAAAGCATGCGTTGTAAATGCATGCGTTGTAAAAGCTTTTGCTTTGTAAAAAATGCGTTGTAATAGCATTGCATTGTAAAGGTTGTTCCCCAATATAACAGAGGCTCTGTGTTCAAACATGCACAAATGCGATCAGATTTTTTGTGTTATTTATTATATAGAGAAATATATTTTATACTCTTTTGTTAAAAAATACATGAAGTTACCATGAGATGATAGTTATTCATTTAGAGTTATAAATACTTCACAGATCCAAATTAATATTGCCGATTCACTCAGAGAAATTATTTTCATCAATCAATTTGTAGTACATATTACAGGTGCATGTTTTGTTTCAGAATATTAGATTTGGATACTAGACATATAATTATATCAAGAACACATCTGATTAATCTTTGAAAACATGTTACAATACAGTATATATAGAGAGAACTGGTGGTATAATTAAACAACGCACTTTTCGGTGAAGCCTTCTTCAGGGTTCCATCTCAGTAAATACTGAAAGAAAAAATCACAACAGAACCTATGTTAAATTGCCAATGCATCTAAAAATTATTATTGAAGAATAAGGATGAAAGAATGGGTAAAGGATGGGGGAGACAGCTGAAGTCCACCAGTAGTGTGCCAGATGACAAGGCCACAAAATATGAAAAAAGAGAAAAAGACCCACTTTCCAAGAACTCATTCATGAGTATGGATCTACAAGTTTGCAGGAGAATAGTGTGTTGCTATTACAATAAAAAGTAAACACTTTCAGAAAAATAGAGAGAGTGATCCTAATGTATGAAGTATAAGGAGTATAAGTTGACAGGAGGCATGGCCGGATCGCAATGGCCGCTGACACCAAAACGCATGGAAATAATGCTTAATCCCCCAACACTGCCGAAATTCCGGGATCGGAAGGTTCACGGAACCTGAGGGTCTGCAGAATATGCCGGAAAAACATCAAATGAGGCTGAATTAAACACCAATATATCGGAGAGCAGGCCAGCCAGATGGCGGCCACCAGCACCGAATAGTGGAACAAAGAAAACACCCCGTGCATCTTCAAGCGCTCCTGAAGAGAGGCAGCATCCAGCGCCCTCACCGGAAAGTGTTTCGCCGCTCAACAGGAGGGACTGAGCACAACAGCCCCACACACAAATTGGACTCAAGTCTGTGTTCGGCGCTGGGCGAGGCGGCAGACCCGGACGCACTGAGCTGTGGAGGTCTCGATGAAGGTGAGAGACATACAGAGCGTTTATCTGGCTGGGGCTCTTGAGAGCGCAGCGTGGGTATGAAGAATCAAGCTGCTGCCACTGCAACTGCCGGAGCCTGGGTGCCGTTCGGCCATGTGAATGGGGTGCTGTAAGGGACAGTGGGTGCACCGCGGACTCACCCGCACTCCTCTGGGCAGAGTCATAATTCACTAATTTTGCTGCACTACAAGAATTGAGGTCACTCACTCCATAACTTGCAGCAAATGTTGAGCAGGCTGCCTTGAGGGCCGCAAATGCCCATAACGTGACACTGAGCTGGAGTACAGCCCGGGGCTTACAGACACTGGCACATTGCACTGGGGCGTCACTTACCTGGATTAATATCCCTTTTTTTTTTAGGTAAGCGGAATACGTGTGTGTTGTGATTTAAGTTGTGGGGCTATCGGTGTATTTGAGCCGATCTTGGGCTTTTGAGTTGGGTCGCTTAATATGGTTAAAAGTCTCCTGAGAGTGTGTTTTCTTTTTTCTTTCAGGACTTTGTTCACATTCTTAATTCCAGTCTGTGTACCTACGAGGCTGATTGTGTAATAATCTGTATCTTGGCTTGACGTATTAAACGTATATCTTTCTTGTGGTGGATGATTTCCTGTTCTTTTGGTAAGATGTTTTTAGTATGAATGTTTGTTTTCACATGGTAGTTTTGTTTGTTCGTTTTTTTATCTGCATTTTGGGATTGGTGTTGGCATTAATCTGTGTTGGAACTTTTGTGCTAACCAGGTGTTTTTTCACGTTAACACATGTAACGGAGTGGTATTGGGTTCTTTCATTTCTGTCTACACGAGTGTGGGATTTACGGTTGCTTTTTCTCTCCCTTTCTTTCCTTTTCTTCCCTTTTAATTATGGGAAGGTTGTTTTTATTAATTTGAGAGCAGAGTATATATTGTTTTTTGCTCAAATTATGTGTTTGTATTATTTCCAGCCCTGAAGAGTCAGAGTTTGACATTTACTCTGACAAAACACATGTCGGCTGGCTGTTTTGTGTTCTTGCCTGATGACCTACTAAAGGAAATACAAAGATTGCCACGCTGCAGTATCTTCATGTCATACCAAAGACACACATACCTTGTGTAATTGATTATTGTATGAGTGCATGGGACTTGTCTTATTCGTTCAAGTGTTGGGATTTTCCCTCGCTGATTGAGGGGTTTCAGGGTCTTCCCCTCCCTGTCAGCACCGTACTATCTAATTATTAATGTTGCATTGGTAATACTATTGCGTATATTTGGTTTGTGCGCCATTTCTTCCTGTTCATAAAACCCTTTCCTTGTATTTAACATTGCACTGGGGCGCCCATCCCCCCTGGTGATAAGACAGAGCGCCCCAAATCAACCCAAGGGGCAACGCCAGAGAAACTCAGGGGCAAGGAGTCTTTTGACCAGCAGGACCAGTCGCTGGAGGAGCCAGAAAGGAGATCTACATGCCTGCTACAAAATAAGCGCACACTAGTCTACGCTTTGAGCCATCTATTGCATCACTAAGAGCCACCCGACCAGAACTTACTATGCCTGGTGGGAATGGTGCGTAAAGATCCCAAGCAAAAAACAACTCAACTTCGACCCCATTCCAAAGACGACCGCCCCCCAACCCACCTCAATGGCTGCGGAATCAGCAGCTGGCACAACCAGCGGCACTGTACCTCTGAACAACTCAGCCCTGCTGTTGGAACTACGCTCCGGATTCAAGGTGCTCGACACCAGATTTGACTCCATTGACAAGCGTCTTGATTGAATGGGAGAGCGCATCGACCACCACGACAAGAGACTGGACAATGTGGAGCGCAGCACTTCAGACTTGGAAGACCGAGCAGCACAAACGATACCACTTTCCCTGGGATCACAGCTTACCGGACCTTAGACGAGGTTTTTACCCGTTTACCGGTTTGTGCCCCCTTCACCCTCCCCTCCTTTCATGCTCTCTCTCACCCTCCCCTACCGCTTTCCCTCTTTCATTCTTTGTCTACTTCCTCTGCCCAAATCCCCTCTCCCCTTAATCTCTCCCCTTGCCTGCTAAGCCACTTAGCCCCCTGTCCCTTGTGCCCTTTAACTAAGCACTCCTTCTCCCCTTGTTGGGGAAAGATCCAATTACTTATACTCTGGAGTCTCAGTGATCCCCTTGAGAGAGTCCACAGCACCAAGGGAGCCACTCACAGTTGAAGTATGGCGCCCCTTGCCAAAGCACTCTGTTGTGATGTGCTTATTATCTATACACTCTCCCTACTCTGGCTCTCTGCCTGCCTGCTCAGCCTTTGATGAGGTATGTTAGAATGTTGAGGGTGGTTGGGATTCTAGTGGGATCAGTTGGTGAGAAGGGGCTGAGCAGGGAGGACGCTGCTCCTGGTGGGGCATTAAGAAGGAATAGAACATCTCCTGTTAACCTGTAACATATGATTTGGACTTGAAGAATAAAGCATCAATCATCAATACAAGACCTATGCGTGCGCCCATTCATTCATTTTAACACTGGCGACGAGTTAAAGAACCTGCGTGTACCTTCAAAGGATTTTGGACTTGTGAAACTGAAGGGCCTACCTTGGATGAATTTGGGAACTGAAGAAGCGCATAAAAGAAAAAAAAAGAAGTAACCTTGCACTCCACAAGCCCCACCAGTGACCATAAGACCGGTCAGCCCTGTCGTGGATGTGCCAGATGATGGACTTGGGTGAGTGTTTCCCCAAAGGACAATTCTGACCAAAAAGGGAACGGTCAGTCTTGGCCTGGGCCTGCCAATGCCTGCTGTCTTGGGAGTGTGTCTCCATCAAGTGGAGTTTCCCTGAGGACCAACAAGAATGTGTCACTCGCAAGTTTTCCCAGAGCCTCAGAAGGGAAGTGCTGTCAAGTTTCCCCAGTGACTTTAGAGAAATAATTTTAAAAAGACTTTGAGACTGATATCTGGGGTTAGCGCTTCAGTCTCTGTTTGTCATTTGAGGAGCTTTTTATTCACGTCTTGGGAAAGAGCGTCGTGTCAGGAGCCTGCAACGTGAGTTATGGAAAAGACTTCATGCACTTGAGCAGCTGCTGTGAATAGCCCGGGAGTTCGTGGCATTGGCGATTTATGACGAGGAATTTCTGCCTACCGATGTGTGCCTTTCTTAAAGCTGGCTCGCATGGTTTTGATGTATTTTTTTTATTATGTTTTGAGTGTTTTCTGGGGCATATGTGACCGTTTCATCTGGATGTCTTTTGAAATTTTCGAAGCAGATGGTCACTCACCAGTAACTGCCACTCGTCCGTTGTTTCCAGCGCGAGTCCTGCTTTTGGCTCGCGCAGCAATTTGCGGCTTCATCATTTTGATGCACGCGCGTGCCTCGAGCCACCCGGTGCGGCGTGCGCTGCGTGCCGCCATTTTGGATTGGATTGATTTCAGCACACGTTTGCCAACCACGCGTTTACGCGTTTGCCTATCACGTTTTGACCGTAAGATGTCATTGTATTTGGGGCTGCGCGTTTTTAGTCATTTGCTGTTGGCAGTTTTGGTGAAGTAATTTGAGCTGCAACATGGCAAGTTTTAGAAGGGATTTCAGGACGCTATCCTGCATGATGTCACTGGATTGAAAGTTATCAGCTGGGGGAGTCCTTGGTGAGAATCTCGGGTGAGAGATCGCTCACCGGAGCCAGAGACTTTTCTCTTCTTTATTTTTCAGCAATGTGACACTGTTATTGTTTTTATGTTCTGAATGGTGGGGTTTATTTCCCTAGGATGTGGTGGTTGGTTGGGTTACAGTTTATTTTTGGGGGTTTTGTGCATTTGAGTTTAAATTCCTTATTGTGACCAATATATTTTGGGGTTCAAGGACATACTTGTTTTGATATGTTGCCTTGAACTGTAGGGGGTTGAAGTTTACCCTGTGTTTGTATAGGGTTAAAGGATACCCTAAATGGTCTAGTCACCCACGTGTGGGTGTGTTTTGGGTTAAAGTTTACCCTAAATTTTTGTCTTGGGTTATAATTACCCATAGTGTTTTGCGTGTGTGTGTTTTAGGGTTAAGGGATACCCTAAATTTTGACATGGGTTATAAATTCCCATAGTGTATATTGAGTGTGTGTTTTAGGGTTAAGGGATACCCTAAAATTTGTCGTGGGGTATAATTACCCATAGTCTTTTGCGAGTGTGTTTTTGGGTTAAAGGATACCCTAAATGGTCTAGAGTCACCCACGTGAGGGTGTGTCTTGGGTTAAAAAGGTTACCCTAAATTTGCTTGGGTTATAAATACCCATACTGTTTTGCAAGTGTGCCTTAGGGTTAAGGGATACCCTAGTTCTGTCAGTTTTAGTTACCTTTAAAGCATTTTGAGTTTTAAGGTACCCTATGTTTGGTTAGGGTTATGGGATTTAGTTTTGGATCTGTCTTATTGGTGGATCTGTCTTGTCTTAGGTTGTGCAGCTTAGGGTTGTAGATCCCTTTTCTGCCGCAGTCTTGTGTCTTTTTATGAGGCACAATGGGTACGTGGTGGGGTGTAGTGTAGTGTCTTGTACCCATAGTTATAGTCTGAGTTTTTATGCCAGTTTTGCAATTTTGTTTTGATCATTATCTGGGGAAGGATGGTGTTTAATGTTTTGGTTATTCATCTTCCTTTCCTACTAAATGTGTGTTAGATTTTTCTTCATGCATTTTACTGTATATGATCATTATCGCTGGGGGGGTGATGTTTAATTAGTTGTTATTAATGCATCCTCCTATACTCAGTGAGTGTTGTATCATCTTAACACATGTTGATTGTTTTCAAATATTATAAGGGGGGAGATGTGTTGTGATGTGCTTATTATCTATACACTCTCCCTACTCTGGCTCTCTGCCTGCCTGCTCAGCCTTTGATGAGGTATGTTAGAATGTTGAGGGTGGTTGGGATTCTAGTGGGATCAGTTGGTGAGAAGGGGCTGAGCAGGGAGGACGCTGCTCCTGGTGGGGCATTAAGAAGGAATAGAACATCTCCTGTTAACCTGTAACATATGATTTGGACTTGAAGAATAAAGCATCAATCATCAATACAAGACCTATGCGTGCGCCCATTCATTCATTTTAACACACTCCCTCTCCCCTTTTTGGGGAAGGACCCAGTATGTAGGCCTTGGAGTCTCAGAGACCCCTCTGAGAGAGTCAACTGCATAAAGGGAGCCTCTCGCAACGGAGTTGGGGGAATGATACCACTTCCCCTGGGATCACAGCTTACTGGATTTTGGACTGCAGCTATTACTCGTCTATTGGTTTGTGCCCCCGTCACCCTCCCCCTCTTCGTTCATGCTGTGTCTCTCACTCTTCCCCTCCCCTTTCCCTCCTGCATTCACTGTCTACTTCCCCTGCTCCTACCCCCTACCCCTGAACTTCTCCCCTTGCCTGCTTTTTCCCTTATGCATATTGTCCTTGTTGTTTTTCTCAACCTAACATGTAACTATGTAGATATGCTCTAATAACTGTGTAACCTTTGTAACGATGTAACCTGTAACTATGGTCTGATACTCATGTAAAGTGCTCTGATACCTCCCGGTCTAGCCAGCGCTATATAAAACATTTAAAATAGATAAATACAATAAATAAGGAGGGTTACCTATATCAAAGGATGAAAACCTTATTGTTGCATGTAGGGTAAACATGAAGAGATTCCCAAGAAATTGGAAATGCAATATTCTGAAAAGATTCATAAAACCAACAGGTCAAGACACAAGATCTACAGAACTACGAAGATAAGGACTCTGTATAGATACCTTATGTGGTATGAGGTTACTGCATCATAAATGTCAGTTCAGAGTTGCTGCTTAACAAGGAATTATTTGCTGTGCTAAGCTTGATAAAGATCCTCATGGAGAAAAATGTGACCGGAGAGAACACTAGAGCACTATGACTAGAATAGAAAAAGTATGTTTTGAAAGGCTATACAATGAGCTTAAAGAAACACACATCCATATATGCGGTCACACGTTTAAGGGTAACGGTAGCATACTTAAAAGGCAAGAAGCACTTACCATCCGGTGCTATCAAATAGTTAATTGTTGCTAAGTTGAATAGATACTTGACTGAGGGAGGATTCAGAGGTCAAGTCCTTATGTATAGGGAAGCATATATAGTATGAAGGGTCAGATACACCTTGTCAAAACAATCGGCAATTAAGTATGTGCGGAGGTGCTAAGTTGCTATTATAGATACGATAATGTAGCAATAATGTCATGAAAATATTACCTACTGGCGGTCGCCAGTAGGTAGTTATAGTTAGAACCTAGTTTCCATTGGAAAAACGTTTTTTGATTTGCTCATAACTTTGTCGTCATTTGACGAATCTTCGCGATATTCTCCCCCAAAAACATCTCTCCAGCTCAGCTCCTATCCTGAAAGTGTTGGGGGTGATTCGTCAAGCGGGGGCTGGGAAAAAAGGGGGGTCCCAAAACGCATTTTTCGTGTGTTAATTTCCTAGGGAAATTTTGAGACAGGCTACAGCCTGAACTGCTCAACGGAATTACCCCAAATCTGGCAAAAATGTAGTGCTTGATTCAGAAAGTGAACTTTATTTTAAATGGTGTAAATCCATTCAGTAGTAGCTAAGAAATTTAAAAAAATAAAGTTTCGATATCTATGGCCGCGGTGGATTCGCGAACTCTCCCGACCACAAGCTTTATTCTAATTGCCTGTCAACACTCCAAACCAGGAAGTGTTGGCAGCCATCTTGTGACTGGGTAGAACCGAGTCACAAGAAAACAGTGAACAAAAATGTTTATGAACAAGAAAAGGGGGCAGGGTATAAACACCCTGACCCCCTAGGCCTGCTCAGGAGGTCCCACAAGGACCCCCAGGGTAAAAAAAAGCATTTTTATTTTAAACGGCGAAAATTCCCGCTGGGGTCGCGAATCCCGCTGAATTTTTTTTTCAAAATTAAGCACGAGCTCCCGCGCTTCATTTCATTGAGGCCCCGGGGGCATTGCCAAGAAATATATGTGGGGGCCCGTGGGGGCCCTGCGGCCCTGGGGAACGCCACCTCCCGGGGCCTGCTTAAAATTATGTGCGGGAGGGCAATCGGCCCTCCCGCAGCCCCAGAGACCGCCACCTCCGGGGCTTCCTTTTTAATGTGTGGTGGGCCTCCAAGGCCCCCCCAAGCCCCAGGGACCACCACCCCAGGGGTTTTTATTAATTATTCGCAGGGGCACACAGCCCCCTGCTGCTCCAGGGACCGCCACCCCCGGGGTTTTTAAAAAACAAAAAAAACCTGTGTGGGGGGCTCGAGCCCCCCCCACATGCCCCGGGGACCCCACCTCCCCAGTGCACTAATATGCAAATGCGGGGATCCGTTACGGACCCCTGAGTCCCAGGGACCACCACCTCCCCGGGGCTGTGCACTAGTTGGGAGGGGGGCCACGTGGCCCCCCTTCTAGAGTCCTTCATGGCCCTATGGACAGCCACCCCCCAGGGCCAGCTCCTGCAGTGTTCCGGGGTGCCAACCCCCGGGACACTGCTGTTTGCTATGGCAGGGCTGGAGCCGTGCAGCTCCAGCCCTGTCATAGCAAACACTGGTTTGAATTTGGAAACCTGCTCTCGCTTACAAAATGCAAACCAGATTGCTTTTCCACAAGGGAGGCTGCATGTTAGCAGCTCCCCTTGTAAAAAAGCAATACTGGCTTCCGCAGGAGGCAGGGAGCTGGCGGGACTGTGGGGGATTTGTGGTCGCCAACAGATAGGGCCGGCCCCGGGGATGGGGTCCCCGGGGCCACACTTTGCCTGGGAGGGGGGCCACGCAGCCCCCCACTATAAAAAAAGAAATAAATGTGGCCATGTCCCAGGGGATGGGGTCCCCGGGGCCCAAAAAAAGCAAAAAGAAGGGGGGCCACATAGCCCCGTTCTACAAAAAAGAAATTAAGAAAAAGACCAGCATTGTGCCGGAGGCCCGCCCCCTCTCAGCAACACTCTGCAAACGCAAATTCCCCATCAATACTGGGGGTCCCTGGGGACCAACTAGCCCACCAGGTACCTCCAGTATGTGCCACAGGGCTGCCTTGAAGAGAGGTGGTCCAAGGCCATGCCCCTTTTACACCTCTCTGCAACGCAGCTCTGTGGCGCTTACTGGAGGTACCTGGTGGGCTAGTTGGACCCCAGGGACCCTCAGGACTCAAGAGGATTTAATCCCCAAATTTATAACACACCACGGGGTGCATTTGCCCAGTGGTGCTGGGAGGGAGCGTGGCCTGATTTGACAATTGTTCAAACTCACCCTGTGGCGCGTTTTAAGTTGGAGGATTAAGACCCCTTCAATCCTAAGGGTCCTTGGGGGCCAACTAGCCCACCAGGTACCTCCAGTAAGTACCAGGGAACTGCGTTGCAGAGTGGGAGTCCAAGGCCATGCCCCCTTTTTACACCACTCTGCAACACAGCTCTGTGGAGCTTACTGGAGGTAGCTGGTGGGCTAGTTTGCCCTCAGGGACCCTCAGGATACAAGGAGACTTAATTATCCAACTTAAAACGTGCCACAGGGCGCATTTGCACACTTGTCACATCATGCCCCACCCCCTCTCTGTACCACAGTGCAAACGCACCCTGTGGCACATTTTAAGTTGGGGGATTAATTCCCCTTCAGTCCTGAGGGTCCCGCGGAGCCAACTAGTCCACCAGGTACCTCTTGTAAATGCCACAGGGGCGCGTTGCAGAGAGGTGCTCCGAGGCCATGCCCCTTTTTACACCACTCTGCAAACACGGCTTCTGGTGCACTACTGGTAGGGTGATGATGTCCTCTTGTGTCCTGAAGACCTCAAGACACAAGTGGACTTCATCCTCTGAGCAGCAGTGTGCCAGAAGCCGCGTTTGCAGCGTGGTGTAAGAAGGGGTGTGGCCTCAGAACACCTCTATGAAACGCAGGTCTGTGGCGCTTACTGAATGTACCTGGTGGGCTACTTGGCCACCAGGAAACTTCAGGATTCAAGGGGACTTAATAGGGATGTCATAGTTAGAAATTAGCATTTAAAAAACCATTGAAATTCACAGAAAAAAACATAGGTTTCAGGTATGTGATAGTAGAAATTAGCATTTGAAAAACCTTTGAAATTCACTGAAAAAACCATAGGTTTCAGGGATGTTATAGTTAGCTGGACATTTCACTATTGCAAAACCATAGAAATTCCACTGTTATAGTTAGTTCAGCTAACTATAACTTGCGCCCCCGCAAAGCACTGCTGATGACGTCACATATTACATCATCCATGACATAGTCAGTGACATCACTGATGACATCTCATATGACATCACTGATGACATCACTGATGACATCATCCGCATGATAATCTGAAGCACCTCCTCACACCCTAATAACCTTTCATGCACCTACTCTACAATACAGACTACCATTTTCGAAACCATAGACACACCAATACCAGTTACTACATACCCACTCACGGATTCCTAGGTCTTCACACACATCCACTCATTCACCCATACAGTCACTCATACATGCAGTCATTCATTAATACAGCACTATCACATGTACTCATACACCTATACAGACACTCACACACCGCCACTCATCTAGTCAGTCATGCAAAAGATCAATCACACTTCCATTCACACACCTATACAGTTATTCAAAAACAAGCTCACTTTCAGACACAAACAGATACTTACTCTCTTATACAATCACTGATACAATCACACACTCATCCATACAGCCACTCTTACAATCACTCACTCTCACATATAGTTCATTTATATACCCCGTCACTCACATATACTGCTTTTCAGATATGTAGTTACTCACACATGTACCACTGAGATATCCATTCACTCACAAACACAACGATTCACACACTCACCCATCCATACCGCTCTTCACAGATGTACTCTTTACCCCACACAGCCACTGAATCACCCACTTATATATCCATGCACGGAGTCACACACCTCCCACCCACCCACATAGATACTGTGGCACCCATACAGATACTCAGACAACCAATCAATAACCCACATGGACACTCATTTAGCTACTCACCAACCCATGCAACTGCTTACACACCAACTGACAGACTGATACAGACATTTACATAGTTTAGTGACTAACTCATTCATTCACTAAGACACGTTTAATTACTCACTTATACAAACAGTCATGCACTTACTAAATCATCCATTCAAACACTTATACATCCACTCATTCTCATTCTTCAATACACCTTGGCATATATATAAATATAAATATAAAACATATGTTAAACTTTACATAGGTTTTACGGATGTTATAGTTAGGAATTAGCATTTAAAAAACCTTTGAAATTCACTAAAAAAACATAGGTTTCAGGGACGTTATAGTTAGTTGGACATTTGACTCATATAAAACCAGAGAAATTTGCCTGTTACATTTAGTTGAGCTAACTATAACTCGCACGCCCGCAATGCACTGCTGATGATGTCACATATTACATCACTCATGACATGGTCAGTGACATCACTGATGACATCACTGATGACATCTCAAATGATGTCACTGATGACATCACTGATGACATCATCCAGTGAATGTGTGTTTCTGTAAAGTTTAAATATTTTTCATATATATCTATGCCAATGTGTATTGAAGAATTAATGCAGTTACAAGTGCCTGAAGGAATTATTTAGTAGGTGCGTGACTGACTGTATAAGTGAGTGATTGAACATGTCTTACTGAATGTATGGGTTAGTGACTACACTGTGTGAAAGTCTGTATTAGTCTCTCAGTCGGTGTGTAAGGAACTGCATGATTTGCTGAATAGCTACATGAGTATGTATATGGGTTATTGATTTGTTGTCTGAGTATCTGTATGCATCCCTGAGTGTCTGTATGGGTGGGTGGGGGTGTGTATGACTCTGTGCATAGATGTCTGAGTGGGTGATTCACTGGTTGTATGGATTCAAAAGCGCATCTGGGAAGGGCTGTATGGATGAGTTACTGTGTGTATGGGTGTATTGGTGAGTGAATGAATGTCTCAGTGGTATATGTGTGACTAACTACATATGTTTTAAGGCACTATATGTGAGTGTTGGAGTATATAAAAGTTATTTGAAGAGTTTGTGTATAAATGAGTGTCTGATTGTATCAGTAATTGTATAAGACAGTAAATATGTGTTAGTATCTCTATAAATAAGTGATATGGTGTGTCTATAAATAACTGACTTGGTGTGTATAACTGTATACATGAGTAAATGGATATGTGATTGATTCTTTGCATTACTGACTAGGTGTGTGAGTAACTCTATGGATGAGTGGCGGAGTGTGACTGCATGTATAGATTTATGAGTGCATATTATACTACTGTATTGATGAGTAACTACAGGTATAAGTGACTGGATGTGTGTGTAGACCTAGGAAACAGTGAGTGGTATGTAGTATATGGCATTGTTGTGTGTATAGTTTCAAAAATTGTAGTCTGCATTTTAGAATGGGTGTATCAAAGTTTATATCAGGGCATCACTATGTGCATCAGATTATCACGTGGATGATGTCATCAGTGATGTCATTTGAGATGTCATCAGTGATGTCACTGACCATGTCACGATTGATGCAATATGTGACATCATCAGCAGTGCATTTCGAATTCCGACTGATTCATGGCACTGCGTCCCACGTAACATCATATGCGTATGAGTTCACGCCAGCTGCTAGATAGGTATCCGACAGGTATGCAGTACCAAGCCACGCGTTACGTCATGTACGTATGGGGTCGCGCCCACTGCGCATTGCGTATACGATGAGTGTACGCTGCCGATCCCTGTGTAACGTCATAGACATATGGTGTTGTGCCGGGTACGCCAGTCCCTCATTTTTTTTTATGTTTCAAAACTATATCTAAATAACTTTAAACTGTATATGAGAGCAAGCAAAAATCTAAAATATTTTAAACATTTATATATTTCTAATTGTAATAAACTTATATTATGATCTGGTCAGGTGCAGCCTCCTTGTGCCCTCAATGCGCGATTGCCATGTGACCTTAAAAAAAAGTATTTGATTAGTTTATAACATTTCCCATTGTAAGCGTTGGAGGACCCCACCCATTTCAATCATTCTCTCTACAGCGTTTGATGAGACACACCCCTTCTGGTTAGAGGTCCTTTTTTGAAAAGTTTTTTTGCTATGTACACATATCTTCTACTACACACAACATGCTACGATCATCTTGATCAATATTCATGGTCTGTACGTTAGCATTCCACGTGTGATGGCCATGCATCGCAAATGTTACATCAAAAATCAAATGAGTGTTACACGATGCCCCTGGTGTGTGTGTGTGCACATTAATGTGCTGCCTTTCGGCCTGGGTATTGCTGGCCCGAAGGGGCATCATCAGCCATGGGCAGAGTGCACATCCTAGATCACATGTGACAAACAGTAAACAGTAATGTGTACATTTGTATTGCTATATTCTCTGTTGTCAGGCTTTACCAGTATTGTATGTGTGTCATATGTGAGACTTTCAGATTCACGTTTGGCATGCATTGCTTGACTATAATGAACGTTATCACTATTTATGACGTAGCCTCACTGCTGATCCTCCATCCGAGCACATTCACATGTGTGCGCTTCGCGATAGCAACACTTTCAATAATACCGCACACCATTGACATGAGTGTCTGCGCATATCCACAACCTTGACAACGACATGTGATGTTGGCCATTCAATGTTTCCAAACAGCATCTCATTAGCGATAGTTGCCGCCCTCCCGGTACATGCTACATTAATGTAAATTACGCATTCTGCGACGTCAAAACTGCAACAGAGACACACAGAAGTACACTTCCTGGCAAGGCAGGAACTGAACAACGCCCAGGTCCCCACTATTATTCAAACCCCTACACTCGCCTGGCGTACGCAAGCCCAGCCCACTTTGTGTACGTATAAATAGGATAACGACAATGCCACATGTCCCAGTTCTTCTACACTGCCTCAGGTGATATGGCCGCATCCACCACGCATATCACAATGCGCAATAAAAAAAAGGGATCCATAAGGCGTACACCATCGTCGCAATCAACACTGCACCTGAATTGTGAACACTGCTGCCCGTCGTGTTTGGACACACAACAATGACAGCAGGTGAGCAGTGGGGCCTGGGTGCACAGGGGCTGCAATTGAGCGTGATGCTGCAGGAGGGGTGGGGTGCATCAGCCTGGGTGCGCAGGTACAAACAAGCGATATTGCCCTGCTTTATAATGTTCTCTGACCTCATTCAGTCACATGTCTGTCTCATTTTAAGGACCTGCTGGACCGTACTGTAGGCCAGAGCCAGCGGGCAGTGCTGCCCTACAGACACGTGTTGAGTGCAGTGCTGCAGGAGGAGTGTGGTGCATCAGCCTGTGTGCAAAGGTGTGAACAATTGATGTTACCCTGCGTACCGATGTGATCTCTGACCTCATTCAGTCACATCTCTGTCTCATTTTAAGGACCTGCTGGACACCGTACTGTAGGCCTGAGCCAGTGGACAGCGCTGCCCTACACACACGTGGCGTTGGCTTTTGGTGCACCGTAGTGATCTAATTACTAAGTATACATGCACAAAGGCTTGTGCCACTGCATTACACCCGCACAATATGCTTCTACCATGCGCTCTGTTCCTTTGTATGTGAACGCTGGCATAACATATTATTATTTAACCTTGTGTATTCTCGTGCTCTCCAACTCCTCTTTGAACCTCGATTACCACTAACAGTTCAAAGATCGTACTTCAAGAAGGAAGAACGCACTCAACTAGTGTTCTCTACTAACGTTGAAAGAAGCCTTCATTTACCTCAAGACGTTTCCAACATTATATTTTTCTCCCTTTTCAGACACTGGGTTAGTAGAGCCAAAATGGGCGGAGCGGGTGCTGATGCCCTGGGCATTCTGACACCTTCCACCGTTGTATCAAGACACCGTCTCCGACCGGAGACCTGCTGGGCCACCCTGCTAGCAGCACCCCAGAGTTGGAGCTCGCACCGGCACGTCCTTGGACACACCGGTTGTGGCAGGTGAGCAGTCAAGCCTCGGCATGCAGGAGCTGCAATTGAGCACAGAGCAGAGAAAGGGGCTGGGGTGCAGAAGCCTGGGTGCACAGGTACAGGCAAACGATGTTGCCATAGATAATAATGTAATCTTCTGCCTCATTCATATCTCTGTTTCATTTTAAGGACTTGCTGGACCGCACTCTTTCCCGCGGACCCCAGCGTCCCAGACCCACGGGTGATGGGAGGTGAACAGTGAGGGCTGGGTGCAGTAGGCCGGCACTCTGTCTCCTCTTCCCTCTGTTCTTTTCACTCTCCCTCCCTTCTCCCTTCCACCCACTCGCTCTCTGTCTCATTCTCACTTTCCTCCGTTCATTCTCACTACCTTTCTTTTTCTCTTAGACATGGCACACATACTTATGTTTCTTTTTTATCTTGCAGGTTTTATACACTGCTTCCGGAGGAGTCCCACCCACTTCTTTCACGTTTTACTGTTCGAATAAAGTTACATTTCCATTCATGTGTGTTGTGTTAATATCAGTTATTTTTTTTACCAATAAATAACTGAGTGTATGGGTCTTCTTTCTCTGACAACACTAGTCTGTAGTTTATTGTGAAAACTGGCGGTTGATAGTAGGTTATAAGGGACATTTTGTTTAATTTTCCGGTTCACCTACCAACTATAAACCAACAGACTATTACATAAATGAAGCCTGGGTAATTGTACAACGGCAAGAGTTCTATGAGTTTATCACTTTAAAAAACGATGAGTACTGCCTGTGTGATTTCTGAACCATTAAGGCACTGCCTAGGGCCACGAGGCTTCAAGGACTGGCGAGGCCCAACCTGCATATTTAAATAAAGCCCCGGAGGTTGCCGATCCCCGGTCTTGAGTTGGCCTCGAAGCCCCCCAAACAATTCGTAAACAATACCCGGGGAGATGTCGATCCCCTAGTCCGCGAAATGTCTCTGTGCCCTCCCGCACCTAATTTACATGTGAGATTAAGATCCCCAGTGCTGCAGAGACCCCGCAATGTAATAATAGGATTGGCCCCGGAACATTACCCACCAGTGGGCTCATTTAAATGAACGGGTGAGACCCGGCTTCATTTTTTTTTCTCCATTTTTACCATCCGGTTCCGCTTTATTGAAATGATACAAGGTTTTCCTCCTCAACGAGGCAAACAAGAATTTAATGTCACAGGGTGCAAGCAATGCCTCCGCCCTGTAATAGCAAACATAAATGTCCCGCGCTTGCACACCCCAGGACATTGTATGAACTGTGCCTGGGAGGTGGCGCTCCATGGGACCATGATGCTTTGTTTTATGTATAACTAGAGAATTACTATAAACACATACAATACAACTTGCACACGTGTGGTACAGCAACCAGAGTGTGGTGAAGAGGCAGAGGAAGCTCAAAATCAAAAAATATAAATCCTACCAAAGGTAGTATCACATAGTTCGATCAGCAGACGACCCTGGGATGAGGAGAAACAGATTCACCAATAAAACGGGTCTTCAGCACAATGCAAGCAAGCGCAAAATCTTGGTGAGTGCTGCCTTTTTTTCACCTTCTCCCACTCGTCGCCAAATTTATGTAGTGAACAGGAAGACAATAGTGGATCCGATAAGTAGATTTATTGCAGGAAAAGAAGACAGCTTAAACAGCCACCAACAGGACCAGACACCAAGGCATCTGTCTTCTCCAGCACCGTGTACAAACTTCCCAAGATTCCCCTCATGACAGCCCTACATTCTAACATTACATACTTACATTATAGTATCATTACATACTAACATTGTACTATGACTTACATTGAAATAGTACACAGAGCACATCACTTTACAGCAATGAGCTCACGGTTTAATACCCAAGTCTTCAGACCAGTAGGGGTGAGTACAGGTGAAACGTGTCTGACATTAACAGCTGACATTAAAGGCAATTTTTTACGCAAAGACACAGTGTCGACATTCCTGTTCTGGGAGTGTGGCAGTTTTATTCGGGATGTGCTTGGGAGGTCCGTAACGTCAAGGCACCCTCTGCTTTGGAGGTGGTGGGTGTTCCCGAGCAAACGTGGGTCATATATTACCTACTGGCGGTTGCCAGTAGGTAGTTATAGTTAGGAATTATTTTCCATAGGAAATTCGTAACATTCTATTCCCAATAACTTTAGCTCTGATTGATGAATCTTCGCGAAATTTTCAAAACTTATGGCCTGCTCTGGTCCGCTCCTATCTTTAAAGTTTTGGGGTAATTCGTCAAGTGGGGGATGAGAAAAAGGGGGGTCCCCATGCAATTTCCCATAGGAAACTTTAGACACGGCTTCAGCCCAAACTGCTGAACGGAATTACACCAAATTTGTCAAAAAGTTAGATCTTGGTTCAGAAAGAACCCTTTTTGCTTAATGATGTAAATCCGTTCAGTAGTTCCTGAGAAATTCAAAATGAAAAAAGTTTCGACATCTATGGCCGCGCAGGATCTGCGCACCCTCCTGATCACGAGCTTTATGCTAATTGGCTTTCAACACTCCAAACCAGAAAGTGTTGGCAGCCATCTTGTGCCTCGGTAGAACCGAGGCACAAGAAATCAGTGAAACAAGTGCGCAAAACGCAAAAAGGGGGCAGGGTAGAAACAGCCTGACCCCTTAGGCCTGCTTAGGGGGTCCCTAAGCAGCAAAATCTGCACATGGTGCGTGGATCCAGCCGAGAAAAAAAAAAATGAAGCGCGGACTCCCGCGCTTTGTTAATATTCAGCCCCCGGGTGGGCCAAATCCCAGGGGCAATATTATTATTGGGAGGGGGGCCCAAAGGGTCCCCCCAGCCCCGGGGACCGCCACCCCTGGGGCTTATCTAACATAATTGTGGTGGGGCTCACAGCCCCCCCCATCCCCGGGGACCACCACCCCCAGGGGCTTATCTATAATATTTGCGGGGGGGCTCATGGCCCCCCCGCAGCCCCGGGTACTGCCACCCCCGAGGCTTGATTTTCGTTTAAAAAAATAAAAAATAACCGCGCCCTCCATGCATCACTCTGCAAATGCTCCCCCTGGCGTGTTTGGAGATGGGGAACTAATTCCCCTTGAATACTGGGGGTCCCTGAGGGCCAACTAGCCCATCAGGAACCTCCAGTATGCGCCACAGAGCTGCGTTTTTACACTTCTCTGCAACGCAGCTCTGTGGCACTTAATGGAGGTACCTGGTGGACTAGATGCACCCCAAGGACCCTCAGGATTCAAGGGGAGTTAATCCCCCAACTTAAAACGCGCCCCAGCGCGCGTTTGCACAGTGGTGAAGGAAGGGGGCGGGGCTTGAGGTGACATCTGAACACCTCTCTGCAACGCAGCTTGCTGGCGCATACTGGAGGTGCCTGGTGGGCTAGTTTGACCCTAGGTACTCTTATGATTCAAGGGGACTTTATTTCCAAAATTGAAATGGCCACAGGGTGTGTTTACACACAAGTCACCTCAGGCCCCCCCTCCCTTCACCAGTGTGCAAACGCGCACTGTGGTATATTTTAAGAGGTAGTTTTAATCCCCCTGCCCTATTATGTACTAGGGTCTTACAGAGGAGGGCGTGGTAATCACAGGGGTACCGCAATGCATAGTGTTCCCTAGTGCATGTAGGTGTTTTCACTGTATTCTCAGTGTCTTTTAACATAGCACTGGCTGTAGGACTAGTTAGTCAGACTCAGTTACCACCAGTACCCGTCTGAAAAAGTTGATGGTACAGGATGATTTTGCAACAAGGCTTCTTTCTGACACTCTGTTTGTTCTTTCTTCACGTTTTCCTTCTTCCTGCACTTTTCTTAGTCTTTGAGGACTTCTGTTGCTTCTTTCTGCATTTCTTTTTTTTCTATCTGTGCGTTTTTTCTTCTTTCTTCACATGTCCTACCTCTGTAGGCATAGTTAGAAACTAGCATTTAAAAAACCTTTGAAATTCACTGAAAAAAACATAGGTTTTAGGCACGTTATAGTTAGGAATTAGCATTTAAAAAACCTTAGAAATTCACTGAAAAAAACATAGGTTTCAGGGGCATTATAGTTAGCTGGACATTTGATGAGTGATGTAATATGTGACGGCATCAGCAGTTGCTGAACTAACTATAGCAGGGGAATTTCTAGGGTTTTGTATGAGTGAAATGTCCAGCTAACTATAACGCCCCTGAAACCTATGGTTTTTTCAGTGAATAATATATATAAAATAAAGGATGGAAATTCCTAAACATGAGGCATGGTGACTAGTGCAGGAGTTAACATGTGCGCAACGAAGATCTAAACTTCGAATAAACTTAATTGCTCAGGGATAGGCGCCTTGGGTTACTGAAAATCCTCATATGATTACATGTTAATCCGCTATGTTATGTGCTTCATAAAATGAAATAAATACATCAAGATTTACAGCTAGGGATCAGGGTATTGTGCAAGATAATAACGGGTGTACTGAACGCTGGTTATAATCTGTGGGGCTAGGTGTTTAATAATTGAATTTTATGGCTTGTTGCCATGGAATTTCCATGTTGAGTCCCTGTTTGGCAGTGCCTAACAGAAAAATCCCAAAAACTTCTCTACGCTTTCTTATAGCTTCATTATTGAGACCTGGTTTGTTACGTACTTTTTCCAGGATAAACCGGCGTATGTCCTCTGGAGTATGGTTGTTATCTAAATAATGCTGCACTATAGGGGCTGCGGTTTTCTTGGTCCTTACTGCAGATCTGTGTTCGGTAAGATTTGTAGTCATAGTTCTTGACCTCTCCCCCACATGGCCTAGATTGCAGGGACATAGTAGCAGGTAGATTATGTCTTTCGTTTTGCAATTAGTCAAGCATGTAGATTTGATGTCATGGTTATTAAATCGCAATTCAGAAGTTTCTATTGCTTGAGGACATGATTTACATGTATTGCAACGAAAATTGCCGATAACAGGTCTAAGTCTGTCTACTGATGTTTGAATTTCCACAGGGGTGTTTTTCATTCTGGAGTGCACAACATGATCTTTCAAACTGCTGTTGCGCCGATAGGCAAATAGAGGTTTAGGGAGTTTCTCGGAAGATGATCTATTAATGTGCCAACTCGAGCAAACAGCTTGTCTGATCCTTTCATTTAACATACAGTGTCTGGTTACAAGTTTTAGTCGTGCACTCTTTCAAAAGATGCCGTCTATCGTAAAATATTGCTCTTTTCATTGAGCCCCTTATGAGTTTTTTGGGGTAACCTCGAGACAAGAACTTCTCTTTCATAATAACAGCTTTGGAGTCAAAATCTGTGATACATGTACAATTCCGTCGAAGACGGAGGAACTGCCAGAAAGGTATGCTAGTTTTTTTGGGCAGGAGCATGGAAACTGGTATAGTGAAGCAGTGTGTTACGTGCTGTGGGCTTTGTATAAAGATCTACACCTAATGAACCTTCAACGTCTTTGATGGTAATGTCTAGGAATTCAACATGAGTATTACTGGAATTCCCAGTAAAGCAGATGTTGCTGTCACATAGATTGAGCCATTCAATGAAGTTGGCCAGATTGTCTGACGTGTCAATCCATATGAAAAAAATGTCATCTATATAACGTGACGATTTAAATAGAGACTCAGAAAATGGTGCTATTTCATTAAAGATGAATCTTTGTTCGAATTTGGCCATGTAAATATTCGCTACCGTGGGGGCACAAGAGGCCCCCATGCTGACACCTTTGATCTGTTTGTAAAGGTTGCCTTCAAATTCAAAAACATTATCTTCCAGTACTATTTGGAGGCATTCAAGAATAAAAATCCCAGAGCATTGAATATTTTGGTCCATCATGAACCAATTCACTGCTTCTAATGCTCTTTGTATTGGGATATTACTATAAAGCGCTTCAATATCCAAGGTGACCAAGGTGTGTGCACTGGCATAGAAGGTGGTATTTTCAATATGGTTTATGATGTCTCTCGAATTTTGGACATACAATGGTGTGGTAGGGACATGTGGACAAAGAATGGCATCAATGTATTTCGATATTGGTTCTGTAACAGAGCCAATAGTGGTGACAATGGGTCTATACGGTTGGTCAGTTTCATTTTTGTGTATTTTAGATACACCGTAAATGCTGGCTATTTTTGGACTCTGTACATTTAAATATTTCATCTCTTTTTGACATATATGATTATCTTTAAAGGCAGACTGTGTCAAAGCTAGTATCTTTTTACTAGTAGTTTCAGTGGGGTCACGTGTGATCCTTTGGTAGAACATGGCATCAGCCAACATTTGTTCCATATTGGACACATAAGTGGAGATGTCAAGCACTACTATGCCCCCTCCTTTATCGCAATTTTTGATAGTAATAGAAGGGGTCGTTTTTAGTTCAATCATGGCTTGCTGTTCATCTTTGTTTAGGTTGTATGGAGTTTTAGGTATATGTTTAGTGGCAGAAATGATTTTTTGATATACCACTTGTACAAAGACAGCTATTTCTGGGGGCACTTGATCCAAAGCTGGGGTGAAAGATGATGCAAGGGCTAAGCCCAACCTATTGTTATGTGTTGCTGTATTATCCCCTTTAGAAAAGAAAGCTTCAAGTCCTACTTTACTTAGAAAAGCCATCAGATCACTGAATAATTCAAATTTGGGGAACATAAGAGAGGCCTTTGGCAAGTAGGGAATGAGTGGCTGGTGAGAGCTTAGATATACTAAGATTGAAGATGGGTATCTTATTTATTCTCTCCAGTACTGTGCATTTCTTGTCACAAGGTACTGATTATCCCTGTATCGCAGCTGGTATTGAGGTCGCCAATTGCCACTCCTGGTAAAGCGCCTTCTTAAAAAAGGTTGAGGTGCCTGTTGTGGTCGTGAATTGTAGTGATTACCACGTTGATCAAACTGGTAATTTGAATACTCATTGTCGGAATCCGAAGTGTCGGGAAAAAGTTGTGACTTTTCGATTGTATTGTCGACATGCAGATTGTTCATTGGTGGGTGATTCAGATTGAACATAATAGTTATCACTCAGATACGGATAGGTGTTCTCTACTGAAAAAGCGTATATCTTTTTTTAGTTTGTCCATTTTTCTTTTTGTGAGATATTCCGTATAAAAATGAAGATCTCTATCTATGTCTTCTAATTTCTTTTTGGCGTCTTCTACTACTAAAGTGCCTTTCATTTTGCTTTCTAATTCAGAAATTTCTAAGGCTAGTTGTTGTATTATCTATTTGGCTGTCTCTACGATCAACATCATGAGATCACGAGAACAGCGATTAGCAATTAGTGACCACCTTTCAAGGAATTGTTTGATCTGCACAAATAGTCCTGGTATGTTCTTTACTCTTAATCCTTGGGGGATCACGCCTGCTTTGAGGTATTCTTGCATGAAGTGGCCGTGCAATTCTATATGTTTTATCTTCTTTTTTAGGGCTAAGAAATGTGTGATGTCTTCATTTTTATCTAGATTAGTAGCTGGTGATTGGCCAAACATGTTTAACTGCTCAGATTTTAAATGGTACTAACAAAAAATAAATACTTTGTTATTTAGATCTAATATTGAAAAAACAGGCTGATTGCATCTACTTTCTGAAAGATCCACTAAGTATACCTATTGATACTTGGACTCCAATCTTTCGACCTAGCGCATAAAAGATGATTGTCCCTAATATCCCCAATGTGCTATCCATGCAGCCCTTAGAAATCCCAACACATACTTTTAAGGAACTAGGGGGCATATGTACAAGAACTTAATGCCGTCGTATCGTAAATTTTTTGACATTACGGCTGTTTTTTTATCGCCGTAATTACAATTTGAAGCTAACTGCAGTTAACAGCACTTTTCCGGCCTAAACGTAAATGTTTAAGATTGCCACTTCCGTTAGTGGGACTTAATGAAAATGAGATGCAAGGTGGGCATTTCCGTGCAACAAAAACTGCAGCTAAACCCACTTTGCGATTTTTACAATGAAATTCCCATATGGCGATAATCCCCCAAAACTGCCACTTAGTCCAGTTAGAGGCAGTTTCTTAACACCAGAAAATAGCTGGTCTTAAAATTGGTGCATGCACTTGGTGTAGGAGAGTAGGATCTGCACTTATGTTGCCCCCACTTTTTTTCTGATGTATACACTGGTTTCTGACTATAATCTGGCTGGGTCCCTGCTACTCAGGGCCCCAGTCTCACTGATCTCTCTAAAAAACTTGGTTTGCATATTAGATGCACTAGTGATTGGATACTGTGGTACCTTATGAGCCCCTAGTATATGGTACCTTAGGTACCTAGGGCATTGGTACTTCACAGGCCTACCAGGGGCTGCAGCATGTATTATGCCACCCCTGGGAAGCATTCACAATCTGACACCACAGGCTTGCTACTGCAGCCTGTGTGGGGTAGTGTTAGCACTCCTCACTGAGGTATAGGATCCTATATCTCACCATACACACACATATAAACCTATCAGTCACCCCTCTTGCAGGCCCTAACAATCCTGAGGGCAAGGTGCTTGGTGTACTATGTGAGGGGGTGCTTCTGCATGAGCAGGACCCCTCTGCAGCTGGCAGAGTCTATTCTCTGCTGCTGTTTGTGGATGCGGTTAAACCATATACTCTTCAGTGCATTATAACCTTGCGGTAAATGCTAACTTTGGAATGACTGCATCATAACATGTCGTGTTTGGTGTCAAACAACTTGGAATCATACCCCCACACAAATAACTGGTGTGGGAGTATGATCCCACCCTTCTAGAGGGGACGACATGTACCAATTGTACTAAACTGTAGAAATCTTCTAGAGCCCCTGCATCACAAAATGGATGCCACCAGCACAGACACTGGGCTGCCCTCCTGCTGCTGACCGAAACTCGCAGTGGAGGAAGCCCAACAATGGGTATCCTGTCGCAGGGAGGTGTCACCACCTCCCAGACAGGATTTAGTGTATTGGCGCTGGGTGGGTGCACTCTTAGAGTGTTTTGAAGTCCTGCACTGGGGGAGCAGTAGGCTCCTCTGTGCATATGCCAGCTCAAACCAGTTCAGGGGCTACCTGCCCCTGCTCTGGCGCGAAACTGGACAAAGGGAAGTGGGTGTAACCACCCACTACCCTGACCCTCCTAGAGGAGTTGTCATAGAGCTAGTCCCTCCCCTATCTTCACTATAAGATACCAAGCATTGCCAATGCAATTTAGATTAACCCTGGATGATGCTTTACAAAGAAGAATCCTGGCCCTTTGACGTTCCACTATCTCTGGAAGACTGAAGAATCTCCCTTGGAGTCAAGGAGTGACTCCCCTGCTTGGCAGGCACCAGTAACTTTGATCAATGGTTGCAAACTTCACCGCTCCCGCCGGAGTCCGAAGTCCCTATGTCCCCTAAAGCGGATTTCCTGACCTCTCGACGGCCATTTTGAGTCCCCAGCAAAGCTGTGGCATCTGGACCCCACGAGTGATGAGGAACAGCAATACCAGGGAACCGTGCACTGATTTTGAGTGCAAACCCTAAACAACGTTCTACGAACTTGTGCTTTGGACTATCTATTGTCCAAGTCCCTAGCAGGCCTGGTACCAAAAATCAGCAGCCTACCCTGTCCCGAGTGACCGTGGGCTCCTATGGAACTTTTCCTGCAAAGGCGTCTTTGCAGTTGCTTGCCCATAGGCTAGTGACTCACCCGAAGACTTTCGAATCAACTTCAAGAGCTCTCCTAGTTGCTCCAGGCCTGTCCTCACTTACCCTTGCTGGGTAAGTCCATCAAACCTTGCTGGTCTGCATCATCGTCAATCTTCATTCCACACAAGACTTGCAGTTGTCAAGGCTTGTTGGCTCCAATCCGGTTGCCAACACAGTCATCAGCTGCAGACGTTGAGGGACCCTCAGAATCCAGCTGCTGGTCATCGTCAATCTCTCCTGGACCTCGTGAGCAAAGAGACAAATCACCATCGATGACCTAAAACGACGCAACATCAGTGGTCATCCATCCTGCTGGCCACCGGTCACTGGCAAGTGACTTTGAACACATGTCCCCTCAATTTTCAGGTCCAGTTCAACTTCAATCCATCTTCAGATTCCAGCGGGCACCTCTCCAGTCGTCACAAGCAGCAAGTCTTCAGTGATCTCCATTGAAAACAGCATCGCGACCCGACACCAAAAGACACCTATGCACCCGGCTTCCCTGGGGGAGGTAACTCGTGCACTCCGGTGCCCAAGTGTGTGTTGGCCCTTAAAATACTTACCCTGTAAGTGGCTTGCTTGTTGACTTCTCCGAAGTGCCCTAAAACTTTAAAATACAAACCGTGACTTACGTCATTTAAACCAATAGGAAACCCGCGGCTGTGTTTAGACACTGCACGCGTCTCCCGTGGGCTGATTACTTACCTGCTAACACTGCAGAAGTGAAGCCCCAGCGTTTCCCAAGGCCCTAGGCCTTTTCATTTTGCAAGTCGAGTTTGTTAACCATTTTCTTAGTATATGGTCTGGTACGCCCCTAGGGCTCCAGCCATATTTGTGCTTAATTTATTGAGAAGTGTTGACATTTGAATGTGTATCTGGGTTCTAATCTCATAAAGAGATTAGTAGAGTGTATCTAGATATAAATACATATATATTTGATATATATACCTGTGTGGTGTCCTTTTCATTTGGTAATTCAAGAGATTATAAGGTAAAACAAGCTGCTTTACATTCCTCAGAGGCTTAGCCTGAAGGCTGCTCTCCACAGCTACCACTAGGATAGCTTTCTTTAAAAGGTTGTCTTAAACCTATCTACCATAAGAGTCGAATTGGACTGGTGCAAGGTGGCCACTATAACTAGTGACCAGCATATGCCAGGCCAACTTCTCACATTGGTGGGCAGCGTGTGGGATTCCAGCTTGCCATTGTTTTACCAGAAAATCTCTATTTGAATTACTAACTGAAAACCACTAAAGGTACTCAAGGTACATATAAAGTCAAGCTAGTATCAATAAGTTCTACTGAACTTAGAGCTGTTTGTGAAGGGATAAGCACACCCTTGCTACAGCTCAAGCTAGGTCCAGTAGGCCTCAACTAGTGTAGGTAGTACAACACTGCACAACACTAGTATGTCTCACCAAGGTGGAGCCAGTGGGTCCACCCCATCTCAGTACAAAGACATAGCCTACACTGAACTGAAGGCCTTATGCTTTGAAAGACAACTGAGGGTGGGCAGGAGTCCCTCATCACAACACCTGATAGATCTGTTAGTAGCAGATGACCTGAAACAATCTCTAGGAGCTAGTGGGTCTGCATCGGGGAGTGGGTCAGCCATAGGCTCTGGGTCTGATGATGAAAATCAAGATGACCTGGAGTCTGTGATTGAAGGGCCAGACCCAGAAGGGTCTGAAAGGAACAGAGGAATTCTCCTTAAGAGAGCTGACAAAGTGGGAGAAAGGCCTAGGTCCCCCTCAAGGGACTCTGACCATTCATACCACTCTGGAAGAGAATCTGTTCACCAGAGGAACTCCACCTATCCGAGGGAGTCCTCCTCTGACAGAAGGTTCAAGATGCTCCAGTATGAGGAAGCTAGGCTTGCCCTCAGAACCAAGCAATTGGCCTTAGATAGGGAAGCCTTCGAGCTCCAAAGAGCTTTTAAGAAGGAGGGGTTAGATACCCCTGGTGGCAGCAACAGTGTCCCTAGAGGCAGAGATTACATTCCAGACCATGGGAACCTGTCCAAGGTTGTTCCTCCCTACCAGAGTGAGGATGATATCCACAAATGGATAACTGCTATGGAGAGGGCCTCTAAAGTTCAACAGGTCCCCCAGACACAGTGGGCAGCAATCTTGTGGCTCTCCTTTTCAGATAAAGGTAGAGACAAGCTCCTCACTGTTAGAGAAGAGGATGCTAATGATTATGAAGCACTGAAGAGTGCTTTGATAGATGGGTTTGCCTTAACCACTGAACAGTACAGGTTGAAGTTCAGAGACACCCAGAAAGCACAGACTCAGGATTGGACTGACTTTGTTGATTGTGCAACCAAGGCTCTAGAAGGTTGGCTGGTTAGTAGTAGAGTAACTGACTTTAAGGGAATGTATACTCTTATAATGAGAGAACAGATCCTTAATAATTGCCAGAACCAGTTGTTGCATCAGTACCTGGTGGACTCTGATCTGACCTCTCCCCAAGAATTGGGAAAGAAGGAAGACAAATGGGTCAGAACCAGGGTGAGGCAGAAAAACCAGAACCAAGGTGGTGACACTAAGAAGCAAGCTCCTAAAGGCTCAGATAAAGGTGGGGATAAATCTAAAGACCAGAAGTCTTCACAAGGGCCCCGAAAATCTGCATCTGGTGGGGAGTCACAATCTACAAAGGGAAAAGGCCAAAAGAATCCCTGGTGCAAATTCTGTAAACAGAAAGGGCACTGGACTTCTGACTGTACAAAGTCCAAAGACCAAACCACCACCACTCCAGCCCCTAAGGCAACTGTTCCCCTAGTGCAGTCATTGGTGGAGGTAATACTCAGAATAAGGGTGTAGTAGGGTTGACCCTGGGTTCTGATGTGGACTCTGGCCTAGTCAGAGTACCAACACAGGCATTGCTAGTTTGTGAGGGAGACCTTGATATGTCCTTCCTAGTGAGCCCCAGTAATCTGGGCAAATACAAACAGCAGCCTATTATAAATGGCAAATAGGCTTTGCCATTTAGGGACACAGGTGCTAGTGTCACCATGGTGGCAGAGGACCTAGTGGACCCTACACAGATCATCCTGGGTGAAATGTACCAGGTAACCAATGCAAGCAACACCAGGACCAACCATAGCCTGGCAGTTGTGAATTTCTCCTGGGGAGGGGTAACTGGCCTCAAAAAGGTAGTAGTCAGTGCAGACCTCCCTGTCGAATGTTTGTTGGGCAATGATCTGGAGACTTCAGCCTGGTCTGAAGTAGAATTATGGACTCATGCTGAGATGTTGGGCATACCTGCAGAGGTATTTGCTGTGACCAGGTCACAAGCCAAAATGCATAAAGCTGAACCAGCTCTGGATCCTGAAACTATGGACCAGATGCTACCCAAGAGGAGGAGCAGTAGGGTTAAGGCTGGGCCTTCCCCTCTGTCTCAGATCTCAGATTCCCCTCCTGAGGGAGGAGAAGCAGAGCCTGAAGAAGGAACTGCCCCAGATGAACTTGAGCCTGGTCAGGTTGAGTTCTTGGGGGCAGGGGGACCTTCCAGGGAAGATCTGAGCAAAGAGCAACAGTGCTGCCCCACTCTTGAACCCCTCAGACAGCTGGCTGCTGCTGAGGCTGCTGGGAATGCAAGTGGGTCCCATAAGGTTTATTGGGATGAGGGGCTCCTATATTCTGAGGCTAGAGATCCTACCCCTGGAGCCACCAGGATGTTGGTAATTCCTCAGAAGTGTAGGGGGTTCCTATTGACCCTAGCACATGACATCCCATTGGCAGGACACTTGGGCCAAAACAAGACCTGGGACAGGCTTGTACCACATTTTCATTGCCCACACATGTCTGAAGACACCAAGGAGTTTTGTCGCTCCTGTGTCACTTGTCAAGCCAGTGGCAAGACAGGTGGCACCACCAAGGCCCCCTTGATACCACTACCTGTGGTGGGGGTTCCCTTTGAAAGGGTAGGGATTGACATTGTTGGTCCCCTTGACCCACCAACTGCATCTGGGCACAGATTTATACTGGTGGTAGTGGATCATGCCACCAGGTATCCAGAAGCTATACCCCTAAGGACTACCACAGCTCCTGTGGTAGCAAGAGCCCTCATTGGAGTTTTCTCCAGAGTGGGTTTCCCTAAGGAGGTCATCTCTGACAGAGGTTCTAACTTTATATCAGGATATCTAACTGCAATGTGGAAGGAGTGTGGTGTAAACTACAAATTCACTACTCCCTATCACCCACAATGCAATGGGTTAGGTGAGAGGTTCAACTAAACCCTAAAGGGAATGATTAAAGGACTCCCAGAAAAGCTTACGTGCAAATGGGACCTTTTACTTCCCTGCCTTCTGTTTGCATACAGGGAGGTTCCACAGAAGGGGGTTGGCTATAGCCCATTTGAACTTCTCTTTGGGCACCCTGTTAGAGGACCATTATGTCTGGTGAAGGAGGGATGGAAGTTACCTCTCAAACCTCCCAAACAGGATGTGATGGACTATGTACTTGGTCTCCGCTCCAGGATGGCAGAGTATATAAAGAAGGCCAATAAAAACCTTGAGGCAAGCCAAGAACTCCAAAAAGCTTGGCATGACCAAAAGGCTGTCCTGACTGTTTACCAGCCAGGCCAGAATGTATGGGTGTGGGAGCCTGTGGCCCCAGCAGCTCTCCAGGACAAATGGAGTGGCCCCCATACAATTGTTGAAAAGAAGGGAGAGGTCACCTACTTGGAAGATCTTGGCACTCCCAGGAGCCCCCTTAGGGTGATCCATGTCAACAGACTTAAGGCATATGTGGACAGGGCTGACATGAGCTTGCTCATGGCAACTGATGAGGACCAGGAGGAGGAGAGGGACCCTTTTCCTGACCTGCTCTCATAGAACCCTGATGATAGGTCAGTTGATGGTGTTGCTTTGGCAAGCAGCCTCACTGAACATCAACAAACTGAATGTAGACAAGTGCTACATCAGTTTAGACATATGTTTAGCCTGACCCCCAAGTCAGACTTCCTGGTGCACCCATGAGGTGGACACTGGAGACAGTCTGCCTGTAAAGAGTAAAATCTACAGGCAACCTAACCATGTCAGGGATTGTATCAGGACTGAAGTCCAGAAAATGTTGGAGCTAGGTGTTATTGAGCCCTCAGATAGCCCTTGGGCTAGCCCAGTAGTCCTTGTCCCAAAACCTCACACCCAGGGTGGTAAGAAAGAGATGAGGTTTTGTGTTGACTACAGGGGCCTCAATGCAGTCACCAGGACTGATGCCTACCCAATACCAAGGGCAGATGAACTAATAGACACTTTGGCCTCAGCCAAGTATCTCAGTACATTTGACCTTACAGCTGGCTATTGGCAAATCACGTTAGCTGATGATGCCAAGGCTAAAACAGCATTTTCGACCCCTGGTGGGCACTATCACTTTGTGGTAATGCCCTTTGGTTTGAAGAATGCACCTGCCACATTTCAGAGGGTGGTGAATAAAGTTCTGACTGGTATGGAAACCTATTGCTCAGCTTATCTTGTTGATATTGCTGTCTTTAGTTCCACCTGGCAGGATCACCTGGTCCACCTCAGGAATGTACTGGAGGCCCTGCAGAAAGCAGGCCTCACTATCAAGGCCACTAAGTGCCAGATAGGGCAGAGTCAGGTTGTGTACCTGGGCCACCTTGTGGGTGGAGGCCAGGTTCAACCATTGCAGAGCAAGATCCAGACCATAATAAAACGGGTAGCTCCAACGACCCAGACACAGGTGAGAGCCTTCTTGGGCCTGACTGGGTATTACAGGAGGTTTGTTAAGGGATATGGATCTATAGTGACCCCCTTAAATGATCTGACCTCCAAGAAAATGCCAAAAAAGGTTCAGTGGACAGCTAGCTGTCAAAAGGCATTTGATGACCTCAAGCAGGCAATGTGCACTGCCCCCATCTTACAGAGTCCAGATTACAAAAATAAGTTCATTGTTCAAACAGATGCTTCAGAGCTGGGTGTGGGAGCTGTACTGTCTCAACTTAATGATGAAGGTCAAGACCAGCCAGTAGCTTTAATAAGCAGAAGGCTGACCCCTAGAGAGACACGTTGGTCAGCTATTGAGAGGGAGACCTTTGCTGTGGTGTGGGCCCTGAATAATCTGAGGCCATAATTGTCTGGCACTCACTTCATAGTTCAGACTGACCATAATCCCCTCCTATGGCTCAAACAGATGAAAGGTGAAAATCCTTAACTGCTCAGGTGGTCCATTTTCCTACAGGGGATGGACTATACAGTGGAACATAGACCTAGGACCCAACATGCCAATGCAGATGGACTCTCAAGGTATTTCCACTTAGAACATGAAGACTCAACTGGTCAAGGTTAGTTTAATGTCCCTGCGTTTGGGGGGGGGGTGTAGGAGAGTAGGATCTGCACTTATGTTGCCCCCACTTTTTTCTGATGTATACACTGGTTTCTGGCCTAGTCTGGCTGGGTCCCTGCTAATCAGGGCCCCAGTCTCTCTGTTCTCTCTAAACAACTTGGTGTGCATATTAGATGCACTAGTGATTGGATACTGTGGTACCTTATGAGCCCCTAGTATATGGTACCTTAGGTACCTAGGGCATTGGTACTTCACAGGCCTACCAGGGGCTGCAGCATGTATTATTCCACCCCTGGGAAGCATTCACAATCTGACACCACAGGCCTGCTACTGCAACCTGTGTGAGGTAGTGTTAGCACTCCTCACTGAGTTATAGGTTCCTATATCTCACCATACACACAGATATAAACCTACCAGCCACCCCTCTTGCAGGCCCTAACAATTCTGAGGGCAGAATGCTTGGTTTACTATGTGAGGGGGTGCTTCTGCATGAGCAGGACCCCTCTGCAGCTGGCAGAGTCTATTCTCTGCTGCTGTTTGTGGATGCGGTTAAACCATATACTCTTAAGTGCTTTGTAACCTCACGGTAAATGCTAACTTTGTAATGACTGCATCAAAACATGTCGTGTTTGGTGTCAAACAACTTGGAATCATACCCCCACACCAGTAACTGGTGTGGGAGTATGATCCCACCCTTCTAGAGGGGACGACATGTACCAACTGTACTAAACAATAGAAATCTTCTAGAGCCCTGGCATCACAAAATGGATATTTTAAACCAACGAAGGACACTGTTCCTACAGTAGGATGCAATAAGTCACCCATACTTAAGGGTGCAAAAAGTCACCCGTGCATTTTACAAGAAAAATGTGAGCAAGAAAACAAAGAACAAAACAAAAGAACCTTAGGTGTGATGGGCCCACAAATGAGGGGAAAAAAGATTTTTTGTCCTCAAATGCCCTCACACACCCCAAGGGGTGTCATGCTTCATCATCGGGCGGTTGCTCCTCGTAGGGCCGGCACTGCAATTCCCTACGGGTCCCCCGAAGGGTCGCTTTGTCGGAGATCTTTTAGGACTGCCGGATGGTGCATGAGGGTGTGTGGGGAGTGGGTTCATAAGAGGGTAAATCAAAGGAAAATTGTGCGTGCAAAATAGTCAGTGAATTAAAAAGGGTCAACATGCAGCGACAGTGTAACTGTTGTACCCTTTGCAGTCCGAAAACCGCTCAATAAAAAACATTGCCCCAAAGGCTCACTATGCCTGGGTGTCAAAGGTCATAGGTCGACATGTTTCGCGCTACTCTTGCCCAACCAGGGTCATTTGCGCTTCTTCAGGACCATAAAACAATTCAGTGGAGTGCACGTGAACAGTGTCAATAAGTTGAGAATACCCTCTATCTCAATCAGGGCGGAACAGTAACTTGTATGCCCTCAGTATGGCAACAGCTGTATGATGGATGCCGCTCATGATTAATGCCTAGGAAAGAAAAACAAAAAAATATAAACCGAACATATGGACTTCAGTACAACTTGATGCCTCATAATGTGCCACAGCTGTGTGCACATAGGTTCTAGTTAAATAAAAAGGGAATAGCAGACACACGAGACACCCATCACCGAAACAGAGTCCCATCTCTATGTGGCGTCCAAGATAGTAACATGTTGCCTAATAAAGGTCCCACCAGGAAAAAGGCTGGTGACCCACATGATTAATAGTGCCCATTGTTAGCTTACCTGGCCCTGTTGAGACAGTCCCTCTAAAGGCAAAAGCAATGGGCTCCCACACAAAGCCGGGCTGAAAAAATAACCAATTAAATAAATGGTAAAGTTCCCGGGTACTCGAGCAGCTGAGCTCATAGGTTCAGGAAGGTCAATAAATTAGTACATCCACTTACGCGTTAAAGCGCGGGCTACTTCCTCCACACCTACCCCTCCATTGCGTTCACCGGTAATGACCTTAGACTCAATAAAGGGGGTGACATCTTGGTCGTCACAAGTGAGTCAAAAAGGATTGTACAAACTACTCCCAGTGTCAAGGCAATGGGTACTTGTGTCTGAGAAAGGAAAAGACATACAAAGATAGTAAGGTCCCTCGGCTGAACCGCCGTGCCATACATATTAAACAAAAAGAGGGGGGGACCTAGGAGCTATTAAAGGTCCAGTGTCCATGTTCCTGATACATATATTTTTTGACTCACTTGTGACGACCAAGATGTCACCCCCTTTATTGAGTCTAAGGTCCCATAGGTATTTCAGAGGTTGCCACCCAGGTCTGTCTCAGGTTCATTTAATATTATTATTATTATTGGGCCTCAGGTACTTCCCATTCACATGCAGCTCTCCTGTGTTTTTTTGCAATTACGGTAATTACCATTGCCCTAATGCTTGTTCCTTTTCATTAAAATTTGGAGCTCACACCTCCTTCTCACCAGCCCCTTAAATAGTATATCGGTATACGCGATGTAAGGGGAGGTGTTTGAGGAACAATGCCTTTAGCAGCGATATGACATTTTGCGCGCATGAACTGGATAGTAGTCCCCCGTGCTGTGCACATGCGCACCTGTCTCTGCCGCAACGCATGCGCTGTGTGTCATCTTTCCAAGGGCCGATCCGGCCATGAAGGTCTCCGAGATTCCCGCATTTTACTTACACTAGATCTGTTTCTGCTATAGCGCATGCGCTTAGAGTCAGAATTCCGGAGGTGTAGCCGGAACAGAAAACCACCCAGACCTTTCTCCATTATATTAACAAACAGTCCCGGCACCTCATTACCGGTGAACGCAATGGAGGGGTAGGTGTGGAGGAAGTAGCCCGCGCTTTAACGCGTAAGTGGATGTAATAATTTATTAACCTTCCTGAACCTATGAGCTCAGCTGCTCGAGTACCCGGGAACTTTACCATTTATTTAATTGGTTATTTTTTCAGCCCGGCTTTGTGTGGGAGCCCATTGCTTTTGCCTTTAGAGGGATTGTCTCAACAGGGCCAGGTAAGCTAACAATGGGCACTATTAATCATGTGGGTCACCAGCCTTTTTCCTGGTGGGACCTTTATTAGGCAACATGTTACTATCTTGGACGCCACATAGAGATGGGACTCTGTTTCGGTGATGGGTGTCTCGTGTGTCTGCTATTCCCTTTTTATTTAACTAGAACCTATGTGCACACAGCTGTGGCACATTATGAGGCATCAAGTTGTACTGAAGTCCATATGTTCGGTTTATATTTTTTTGTTTTTCTTTCCTAGGCATTAATCATGAGCGGCATCCATCATACAGCTGTTGCCATACTGAGGGCATACAAGTTACTGTTCCGCCCTGATTGAGATAGAGGGTATTCTCAACTTATTAACACTGTTCACGTGCACTCCACTGAATTGTTTTATGGTCCTGAAGAAGCGCAAATGACCCTGGTTGGGCAAGAGTAGCGCGAAACATGTCGACCTATGACCTTTGACACCCAGGCATAGTGAGCCTTTGGGGCAATGTTTTTTATTGAGCGGTTTTCGGACTGCAAAGGGTACAACAGTTACACTGTCGCTGCATGTTGACCCTTTTTAATTCAGTGACTATTTTGCACGCACAATTTTCCTTTGATTTACCCTCTTTTGAACCCACTCCCCACACACCCTCATGCACCATCCGGCAGTCCTAAAAGATCTCCGACAAAGCGACCCTTCGGGGGACCCGTAGGGAATTGCAGCGCCGGCCCTACGAGGAGCAACCGCCCGATGATGAAGCATGACACCCCTTGGGGTGTGTGAGGGCATTTGAGGACAAAAAATCTTTTTTCCCCTCATTTGTGGGCCCGTCACACCTAAGGTTCTTTTGTTTTGTTCTTTGTTTTCTTGCTCACATTTTTCTTGCAAAATGCACGGGTGACTTTTTGCACCCTTAAGTATGGGTGACTTATTGCATCCTACTGTAGGAACAGTGTCCTTCGTTGGTTTAAAATATATGTATCAGGAGCATGGACACTGGACCTTTAATAGCTCCTAGGTCCCCCCCTCTTTTTGTTTAATATGTATGGCACAGCGGTTCAGCCGAGGGACCTTACTATCTTTGTATGTCTTTTCCTTTCTCAGACACACGAGTACCCATTACCTTGACACTGGGAGTAGTTTGTACAATCCTTTTTGACTCACTTGTGACGACCAAGATGTCCCCCCCTTTATTGAGTCTAAGGTCCCATAGGTATTTCAGAGGTTGCCACCCAGGTCTGTCTCAGGATCATTTAATATTATTATTATTATTGGGCCTCAGGTACTTCCCATTCACATGCAGCTCTCCTGTGTTTTTTTGCAATTACGGTAATTACCATTGCCCTAATGCTTGTTCCTTTTCATTAAAATTTGGAGCTCACACCTCCTTCTCACCAGCCCCTTTAATAGTATATCGGTATACGCGATGTAAGGGGAGGTGTTTGAGGAACAATGCCTTTAGCAGCGATATGTCATTTTGCGCGCATGAACTGGGTAGTAGTCCCCCGTGCTGTGCACATGTGCACCTGTCTCTGCCGCAACGCATGTGCTGTGTGTCATCTTTCCGAGGGCCGATCCGGCCATGAAGGTCTCCGAGATTCCCGCATTTTACTTACACTAGATCTGTTTCTGCTATAGCGCATGCGCTTAGAGTCAGAATTCCGGAGGCGTAGCCGGAACAGAAAACCACCCAGACCTTTCTCCATTATATTAACAACCAGTCCCGGCACCTCATTACCGGTGAACGCAATGGAGGGGTAGGTGTGGAGGAAGTAGCCCGCGCTTTAACGCGTAAGTGGATGTACTAATTTATTGACCTTCCTGAACCTATGAGCTCAGCTGCTCGAGTACCCGGGAACTTTACCATTTATTTAATTGGTTATTTTTTCAGCCCGGCTTTGTGTGGGAGCCCATTGCTTTTGCCTTTAGAGGGACTGTCTCAACAGGGCCAGGTAAGCTAACAATGGGCACTATTAATCATGTGGGTCACCAGCCTTTTTCCTGGTGGGACCTTTATTAGGCAACATGTTACTATCTTGGACGCCACATAGAGATGGGACTCTGTTTCGGTGATGGGTGTCTCGTGTGTCTGCTATTCCCTTTTTATTTAACTAGAACCTATGTGCACACAGCTGTGGCACATTATGAGGCATCAAGTTGTACTGAAGTCCATATGTTCGGTTTATATTTTTTTGTTTTTCTTTCCTAGGCATTAATCATGAGCGGCATCCATCATACAGCTGTTGCCTTACTGAGGGCATACAAGTTACTGTTCCGCCCTGATTGAGATAGAGGGTATTCTCAACTTATTGACACTGTTCACGTGCACTCCACTGAATTGTTTTATGGTCCTGAAGAAGCGCAAATGACCCTGGTTGGGCAAGAGTAGCGCGAAACATGTCGACCTATGACCTTTGACACCCAGGCATAGTGAGCCTTTGGGGCAATGTTTTTTATTGAGCGGTTTTCGGACTGCAAAGGGTACAACAGTTACACTGTCGCTGCATGTTGACCCTTTTTAATTCACTGACTATTTTGCACGCACAATTTTCCTTTGATTTACCCTCTTTTGAACCCACTCCCCACACACCCTCATGCACCATCCGGCAGTCCTAAAAGATCTCCGACAAAGCGACCCTTCGGGGGACCCGTAGGGAATTGCAGCGCCGGCCCTACGAGGAGCAACCGCCCGATGATGAAGCATGACACCCCTTGGGGTGTGTGAGGGCATTTGAGGACAAAAAATCTTTTTTCCCCTCATTTGTGGGCCCGTCACACCTAAGGTTCTTTTGTTTTGTTCTTTGTTTTCTTGCTCACATTTTTCTTGTAAAATGCACGGGTGACTTTTTGCACCCTTAAGTATGGGTGACTTATTGCATCGTACTGTAGGAACAGTGTCCTTTGTTGGTTTAAAATATATGTATCAGGAGCATGGACACTGGACCTTTAATAGCTCCTAGGTCCATCACAAAATGGATGCCACCAGCACAGACACTGGGCTGCCCTCCTGCTGCTGACTGAAAGTCGCAGTGGAGGAAGCCCAACAAAGGGTATCCTGTCGCAGGGAGGTGTCACCACCTCCCAGACAGGATTTAGTGTAGTGGAGCTGGGTGGGTGCACTCTTAGAGTGCTTTGAAGTCCTGCACTGGGGGAGCAGTAGGCTCCTCTGTGCATATGCCAGATCAAACCGGTTCAGGGGCTACCTGCCCCTGCTCTGGTGCGAAACTGGACAAAGGGAAGTGGGTGTAACCACCCACTACCCTGACCCTCCTAGAGGAGTGGTCATAGAGCTAGTCCATCCCCTATCTTCAATATAAGATACCAAGCTTTGCCAATGCAATTCAGATTAACCCTGGACGACGCTCTACAAAGAAGAATCCTGGCCCTTCGACGTTCCACTAGACTGAAGAATCTCCCTTGGAGTCAAGGAGTGACTCCCCTGCTTGGCAGGCACCAGTAACTTTGATCAACGGTTGCAAACTTCACCGCTCCCGCCGTAGTCCGAAGTCCCTACATCCCCTGAAGTGGATTTCCTGACCTCTTGGTGGCCATTTTGAGTCCCCAGCGAAGCTGTGGCATCTGGACCCCACGAGTGACGAGGAACAGCAATACCAGGTAACCATGCACTGATTTCAAGTGCAAACCCTAAACAATATTATACGAACTTGTGCTTTGGACCATCTGTAGTCCAAGTCCCTAGCAGGTCTGGTACCGAAAATCAGCAGCCTACCCAATCCCGAGTGACCGTGGGCTCTCGTGGAACTTTTCCTGCAAAGGCGTGTTTGCGGTTGCTTGCCTGTTGGCTAGTGACTCACCTGAAGACTTTCTCATCAACTTCAAGGGCTCTCCTAGTTGCTCCGGGCCTGCCCTCACTTACCCTTGCTGAGTAAGTCCATCAGACCTTGCTGGTCTGCATCATCACAAATCTTCATTCCACATGAGACTTGCAGTTGCCAAGGCTTGTTGGCTTCAATCAGGTGACCAACACCGTCATCAGCTGCAGACGTTGTGGGACCCTCCGAATCCAGCTGCTGGTCATCATTGATCTCTCCTGGACCTTGTGAGCGAAGAGACAAATCACCATTGATGAACTGAAATGACACAACATCAGTGGTCATCCATCCTGCTGGCCACCGGTCACTGGCAAGTGACTTTGAACACTGTCCCCTCAATTTTCAGGTCCTCTTCAACTTCAATCCATCTTCGGATTCCAGCGGGCACCTCTCCAGTCGTCACAAGCAGCAAGTCTTCAGTGATCTCCATTGAAAACAGCATCGCGACCCGACACCAAAAGACACCTATGCACCCGGCTTCCCTGGGTGAGGTAACTCGTGCACTCCGGTGCCCAAGTGTGTGTTGGCCCTCAAAATACTTACCCTGTAAGTGGCTTGCTTGTTGACTTCTCCAAAGTGCCCTAAAACTTTAAAATACAAACCGTGACTTACGCCATTGAAACCAATAGGAAACACGCGTCTCCCGTGGGCTGATTACTTACCTGCTAACACTGCAGAAGTGAAGCCCCAGCGATTCCCAAGGCCCTAGGCCATTTCATTTTGCAAGTCGAGTTTGTTAAACCATTTTCTTAGTATATGGTCTGGTACGCCCCTAGGGCTCCAGCCATATTTGTGCTTAATTTATTGAGAAGTGTTGACATTTGAATGTGTATCTGGGTTCTAATCTCATAAAGAGATTAGTAGAGTGTATCTAGAAATAAATACATATATATTTGATATATATACCTGTGTGGTGTCCTTTTCATTTGGTAATTCAAGAGATTATAAGGTAAAACAAGCTGCTTTACATTCCTCAGAGACTTAGCCTGAAGGCTGCTCTCCACAGCTACCACTAGGATAGCTTTCTTTAAAAGGTTGTCTTAAAGTTATCTACCATAAGAGTCGAATTGGATTGGTGCAAGGTGGCCACTATAACTAGTGACCAGCATATGCCAGGCCAACTTCTCACACTTATGTCCACAAAACAGATGTTTGGGTGCTGGGCAGCGCTGCAAGGAACATTTCTGCACTGCCCTGCACCAAAACAAAAGGTCAGGGATGTGCCCACTCAATAAAATAGTATGCATTCCTGGGCCTCATTCTTAAAAAGTATTGCATCTCTGCGACAAAACAGTGTTGCAGCAATTTTTACTGCCCCCTCCTTATGACACCATGGATGCGCTGCATTAAATTCCTGGCACTCCATGTCGCAATCAATGACAGATACGACTGGTCACTGTTGGGTCATTCGAGTGCATGGTCATTCGAAGTGATCTATTGTAGACAATGACAATGCCTCCTCCTGGGCAGTCGGGGTGGTCCTTGCAGGTGATGTTGTAGCCTTCGGGGATGGCGATGCCCATTCCGGAGAAGAGGTTGGTCCAGGTTTTCGTGAAAAAGGCGATATCTGAAGAGTTGGAATTGTGGAGGTCCCAGATTTCTGTTGTGTGTTTGTGGTGAGGGCCACACACTGAGGAGGATGCAGTTGAGATGGCGTGGTGTGCCGTTGGTTGGCTGGGGGCGAGAGGCACTGGTGTGTTGATGTGGCAGAAGGTGCGTTTGCAGTTTCAGCAAGCAAAGGGTGCAACGGTGTTCTTTGGTGATGCTAGACGGCAGGTGGCATGGTGTCCAGGGTTGAGGGCGAGGAGGGTGCTGGCGTCAAAGTGGTGGAGTGTCCGGGAGGCAGAGTCCCTGGCACTGGGCTCGGTCCATGCGCTGATGACACAGACAAGCTTGCCTTTGCGTGCATTTGGTGCATCAGAGGCACATCGCTGAGCTTGGCCTCACAGCGGCGGCGATTAAGAGGTGTTGTAGGGCACCTGGACAGCTGGAAGGTGGGAAACACAGGAAAGGACACTGGAGGGGAAGGGCTGCGGGGGATCGCAGCATCAACGTGGGAGAGGACAGGAAAAAAGGAACTGTACAAAAGCACATCAATGACAAAGCCAAACAAAGCAAAGAAAATAATCAAAGCCAAACGTAGAAAGCAATGGAGAAGAGAAGAGGTACAGGAGCAGCGGAAAGAGAAACAGGAGGGCAATCAAGCAGCAGAGCAGTGAAGCTCTATCAGTGGACCACCACCAATGAGGCACAGACAGGAGCCTGTGGGGGAGGAGGGCCTCAAACACCTCACCTTCGGGACAGAGGAACCAGCAGCAGCAGATGAGAACAGCAGCATCAGCTACCAGATGGTGCTGTGGGAAGAACAAGTCCACTAGGGGAAATTCCCCTGTGCACCCAAAAGCTCACTACCACAGTGTGAGGAAAGGCAGCACCACCCAGTTGCCTTTTCCGATGGAACAGTGGCGACCTGATTCTGTGTTCCCCGGTTTCCTAGCGAGTAACGACGGATCAAGCTGCATACTCAAGGGCCTAGGCCCGAACAGGCCCGTCCCCCTGGCACCCGCTGCCAACAATGACCAATCTCAGAAACTTGAGTCAGTAAGTTGAGTCCCCCACCAGTCTTGTGCGGTGTCCTTGGCAATGTGCGTCCTCCGCAGCGCAGGGATTGCTCACAGCATAGTGTGCGCCACCCAAAGGTGCTAGATCTGAGCCAGACAAGACCCCCAGGCCTCCTCTGCTCCCCCTCCCACCTTCTCCTTACCTGGACATGGACACCAGTGCCTAATCCGCCACGCTCTCTCTGAATCTGTGACTCGGCCAGCAGGAGCCTCAGCCAGGTGGGATTTCACAAGCCTGGGTACATTAGTCGAGGCCAAGTCTGCTGGGGAACCTCTCTATGCAGGTGATGCAACAGGGCCCGCTTAAGCAGGAAGTTGCAGCACTCCTGCCACACAAATTTGGCACAGCTCGGGGGCCTCACCCTCCACAGTGTCTGGGCAGCGCCACATCCTCCGTCCTCTGGTGGAGAATGTCTGGCCCACCATTGGCAATCTCCTCTGTGCACCCCTGGTGTATTGGTGGCATGTGTTATGCTATGCAAACCTCCCTACATTAATGCACAGGAGTGCCACTACTGATCACAGCTCCAAGGGGCACCAGGCAGTCTTCTCACACAGGTCAGCAACGTGTCTCCGTGCGATGTATCAGACTTCACCACCAGGTAAGGGCGTCGCTGAAGCCTCAATGTCTACCGCCGCTGGCCAGTATCTCCATAGCACCTACGCGTCTAACTCCGGGTCACACACGCAGGCCCAGTGAGGCCTCCGGGCCCTGGGGACTGTCTGCACTTTCAATTTTTTGGCTGTCATGGTGGTGAAAGGAGGGCGCTGTGAAAAGTGATGCATCACTGGTTTTTCCCAGCGAAGAGCCTCTTTTCATAAATGTATCCATGAATCTGCATTTCCTCTTCCCCTTGCTGGTCATCCTGGCTGTTGTGGGGATGTAGGGGGTTGTTGATCTGTGCTGCACTTAGCCCTGGCTGCTCCATTCTACATTCCATTGTTTTTTATTTTATTTTTTTCATTGGAGGTGGACTTATGGGCTATATTTGCCTCTAGATATTTTTGCCTCTAGAGACAAAAAAAGTGACGTTGGGCTGACTAATGTAATTTGTTTTGCCGCTAATTGGCCTTTTGTCACTTTTCTGTCACTGACGGCAAAATTTGTACCGCCTTGATGCTAGTGTTAGTGGCAGTTTTCACAGCGACTAGCTGATACTATCGTCATGTAGCGACGTATTGTAAATAGATCAAAAAAAGGGCGTTTGTTTTTGGTGATAGGCTAAGTGAAGAAAACCGCCGCTAACTAACTCTACTGCTAACGGTAGTTATAGGCAGTTCTTATAAATATACCCCTAGGGTGCATATTTACAAGCTGCTATCACTTTCACAATGTCACTTTCAGTGACGTTGTAATGGCGATAGGGGCCTCGCCTTATTTACAAGGCAGCGTTAAGCCACTTAACGTGGCTTAACGCTGTTCTTTAAATAAGGGCCCCTTTCAAGCTATGCTTAGCGTGAAAGGGGAGGGCAATGGGTGTTGCTGTGGGCGTTCCCCCACAACACCTATTGATTCTGACCCTGCCACCTATTTACAAGGTAGATGTAAATTGGAGGAAGCTCCAGAATTAAGACAGGGAACACCTGGTCTTACCCTGGCGTAACGAGGATAATGTTTCATTTCTCCTCGTTTTTGCTGTTTTCATGTGTGCTGTGTTGTGCAGCACACATGAAAACAGCAAAAGGCCAATGATTGTTTATGTACAGGAAGGTCCCCCTTCCTTCACATAAACAATAATTTTTTTAAAATGCTGTTTTGCAACAGCATAGAAGTTACCAAGCGGCATTTAAAGATTGTTTATGTGCAGGAAGGGGGACCTTGCTGTACATAAACAATCTTCGCCAATATTCAGACACACTTGCACTATGGTGCAAGGGTGCCTGCATTGGGGCGAGGCTGTAAAGTGTAGCCCCAGCACAGGGGGAAATGCAGGGCTGCACCATATTTTTGTAAATATGGTGCAGCCCTGTGTTTCAGAAGTAGCTGAGTGTGTTGTTAAGCCAAGGAGGCTAACTACATGCTCCGCCACTTCCTTGTGAATGCCGCCCTGGATTCCTCATGCACTAAATTTCTATCTATGGAAAAAAAATCTGTTCTTTTGTGTGGCTTCCATTATTTTTTGCTGACTAGGATTGCTGTTTTTTAGAATTTGCACACAAGGCACTACTGACCAGTCCCCAGGGAACACTGGCTAATCCCCAAATGGACTATTCAACTTGCTAGTAAGGCGATAATATGTGGTGCAGGAAAATAGGCCAATGGGATGAGGAGCTTAATGTCACCTGTGGACTGCAGCACATGTTTCATCCTCCACTAGGTTGACAAGGAAAAACATGTTTCAGGCCTAAATGAGTTGCCTAAATAAGGACACTTTTTAACCTGCAGGCAAATCTCTCAAAATAACCAATGTTCTTTTTTTTTTAAACAGAAATTGATTAATTTTGAAGCCTATAGCAACACGTGACATGCCCCAGGCACAGCAATACAATGACGCAAGGGCATATGAAATATATCTTTACATCCAACACATGCATATACATTATAATAGTCTGCAGTACTCCAATCATTTACCCCATACCTTTGAATGTTTTCTGTGGCAATGTGCACCAGTTCATCCCTTGTCTCCATTGTTCTACCTGGGGCAGAGAAGGCAGCGGCCATCCTTCAGTAATATCCCTTTTTGCTAGTACCACTCTGATCCCCCCATTGTCTTATCGTCCCCCAGCAGCACACTCACTCCCAGGACTCCCAACAGAATAGGCAGGTATAAATGAGCCTGCCCAACACTCTGGCTAGGACAGCAGTGACATTGCCCTAGTGACTAATGATCACTGGATAGTCCCACACCATATGATAAAAATGAGGGGGGGGGGGGCTAAAGCACTCCCAACATGCTGGTAACTGCAGTTTTCACATGTGCTATAGAATTTCAGTGTCTTGTAGGTCATGTGTAAGTAGTTGAGCAGTATAAGCCAAAGCCTGTGTTCTGAGTGTCATGCATGCGTTTCTCCACTTGGAGTCCTCTAGAGGCCCCATCCACTGTCCCCACTGGGCTCTATGGGGGACAAACAGATCAGAACACACAACTTCAACGACCTGACAACTGACTCTGAAACCACTTTTGGAGAAGTGTGGCTCAATGGTTAGAGCGGCAGACCCTGATGCAGAGGTCTGGCCCGGGACCAGGGTTCAATTCCCGCCTCGTCGGCTCTTTCAATTTCCCCGTACCTGATAATTCTCACCTCGGTGCCTATTCTAATCATGGGTCCTACTCTGAAACTCTGGGCAATAGCTTGCTTAATCTCCACAATGGCCCCCACAGCGCTAGGATGCCTGGCTTCACCTTGGGGGTGCCCAGGAGTGGACATCTCACAGAAAAACCAGGAAGGGTTCCACAGCGGTATGAATACAGCGCTACGAGACCCCTTGGTAGAAGTGCGCTATATAAGTACAAACACATTTACATTTACATTTACTTCATCCTCCAGCAACACCAGCCAGCCCACTATCGCCGCCTGGACCCCAGTCACCACCAAAGACACTGCATTGACCATGAAAAGCATCCACTCAGGAGCCCCCACAAACCCCTGCACATCTTCCAGAGAGCCACCGCCACAATCGCTCCTGAGCTACGAAGCACAATCAACACAACCTTCGAAACTAGCATCTTTCCCATTGACTAGAAATGCGCAGAAGTGAGACCCCAACTCATGAAGCCATCAGCACTGAGACCGCTCTACTTGCCGCCACAGACGACATGCACACCCTACTCAATGAAGGACTCACCACAGCCCTGATTCTACTCGAACTCTCTGCAGCCTTTGACACTTTCTCCCACCGCACACTTAACGCTAGACTCCATGAAGCCAGCATTCAGGGATCCGCCCTCGACTGGCTCCGCTCCTTCCTCGCATGCAAAACCCAAAGAATCAGACTTCCACCCATCCTCTCCGAACCCACAGAAATCAACTGCAAAGTACCACAAGGATCGTCGTTCAGCCCCAAGCTCTTCAGCATCTACATGGCCCCCCTCACCGCAATTGTCATACAGCACGGACTCTGTATAGTATCCTACGCCGATGACACCCAACTAATCCTCTCCCTCACCAAGGACCCCATCACCACCAGACTCAACTTCCAGGAAGAAATGAAAGAAGTTGCATCCTGGATGAGCAGCAGCTGCCTCAAGCTCAACTTGAATGAGACAGAGGTCCTCGTCCTCAGAACTTCCACTTCCGCATAGGACAACTCCTGGTGGCCGACCGCCCTCTGCAGCCCTCCCTTCCCCACAGACCACTCCCGAAACCTCGGCATCATACTCAACTCCTCCCTCTCCATGATTTGACTGGTCAACATCATCGCCTACACCTGCTTAAACACCCTCTGCATCCTCAAAGACCTTCAAATGGATATTCCCCGAATGAAGGAGACCGTCACCCACACACTCATAACCGGCAGACTGGACTACAGAAACACCCTCTATGCCGGGATCAACAAATCTCTGCTACGTAAACTCCAGACTGTTAGAAATTGGATTTCTGGTTGGCTAAGGCTTGCGCCAAAGCCAGGCAGAAACCACCACTCTAGTCAGGGCAAGGGAGTTACACGCTGAAGACAACCCCTTGGTAGCTTGGCACAAGCAGTCAGGCTTATCCCAGAGTCAGTGTGTAAAGGGTTTGCGCAACGAACTCACACAGCAGCAACAAACTAGGCACACCACAAAAGGAACTCCACACAAGGTTATATAAAAAGATAACCTTTGTATTATCATAACCACATTAGAATAGTAATCACACAATATACACTGTGCCAACTGGCACTGGGAAATCTTTACAGGGGATTATATACAGGACCAGGCCAATCGGGCCCTTGTCAGAAACATCAGAACAGGTAAGTAAAACACAAGTAATGAAACAACCAGTAACTACTGGTATAATAATGACCTCTGCATTATCACTAACATAAACACATTATGCATAAATCACATTTGTCCTAGGCATCACATAAATGACATGGGGCACTAAATCACCTTAGACCCCAAACCTCATTAGCGTAAACGCGTTATGCCTAACATCCCAAGCATCATTAGGGATTACATTAGGGCCTTGCACCCTACCACATAAAACGGACCCCACCAGGCCAACTGGCCTTCTCCATGGCTCAAATGCCCTATGTCCAGAAATGTCAGGGCTCTACAGGACCGTCTACTGGCCCTCTGGTTACCAACGTAGCAAACCAAAAAGTGCACATTTGCGCTGGCACAGGGCAGAAGTGTACCTTACTCCATCTTAGAAGTGCCCCCAAAGGAAAAGAAGGTTGTTGGCCGTACTGTGCCTGGTGAGCCCCCTTGGGCTCTTTAACAAATAGGCTCTTGTTGCAGCTGCCCACTGTCCAGCAGGGCAGCTGGGAAATCAGCATGGGCAATCGCGGTGCCCTGAGCACTAATCCAGGGGGCAGGCACCGGCAATGTGCCCCGACACACACCCCAACCAGTGTACAACTGATCCCCACTCACCGGGCTCGCTGTGGGTGACTCCACAGGCTCTGGACACTGGAAATGTGCCCCGACAGGTCTTGCTGCTGGAGTGAAGTCCCCGCTCTCTCCTCCGCTTCTGGGCAGGACTCTGTAGTTCACCCGGTCCCTCTCCTGGGACTGGGACTTCGGCAAGGAGCCTACTAGGCTCCGGACGTCCTGGGCTGCCCGTGGTGCTCCTAACTAGAATTGTCCCACACAACATACATCAAAGAGCTCTCGGGTCCAGGCTGCATGCGGGGCTCTCCCTGGCCCACGGGAGCCCTGCCTTTCTCCCGGGACAACCTGCTTCCTGCCGGTCGTGCTGCGTTAGGCTTCCCTCTTTTGGTGCTGCGGAGGCAGGCGCCAATAGTGTGCCTCGGGCCCCCTCCGCCTCACTTGCTGATGGCAGCTGCACTGGCGGGGCTCTCTCAACTCACGGGAGCCCCGTGCCGCGATCAGGACGCACTTCACCCGGTCCCCCTTCTTGGGACCGGGACTTCGTTCTGGAGCCCGTGAGGCTCCTGCACCGCTTCCCCCTCGGTCACGCAGCCCGGCCCACAACCAGACAAGGCCACCTGGCGTTTGGGTCGCGTCTGCAGCGGGCCGGCAACTTCTTTAACTTGAATCGGGCCGGCGGCGGTGATCTCCTTTGAAGCGGGCAATACGGGGTAGGTTCCCGTCAATCAAATAAGTCACATGCGGGGTGGGCACCGGCGCCAGTCAAATACGCAAAAGCGGGGTGGGCTCCCGCTAGAAGGTACCAATGTGGGGTGGGCTCCCGCCCAGTTTCTAGCACAAATTAGCAGCAATAACGCGGGATGGGCTCCCGCAAGTACTCAGAAATGCGGGGGAATCTCTATGTCGGGATTCCCTCAAAATCGATCGCAGCTCAGTGCTGCAGGCCCAAAAACGGAGCACTCCTCAAGACAGAAATAAAGCGCTCTTCCAAATAAGCAAGGCGCTTCTCCAAATAAAAGCTAAGCACCGGAGTCCAAAAGTCAGGGATGAATGGGCAAAACTGGGCTCAGGCATGCCAGCACACAGGGCCCTCCAGCAGGGAGGCAGTCCCTTGTGGCTGTTCCTCCTAAAGCCCAGCAGCAGCAGCCTCCCCCCAAAGTCAGGAACAGCACAAATACAGGACATTTTCATGGGGTCACAGCCCCGATGTTTATATCAACATTTCCCTTTGTGTAATAGCGCAGGGCTTGGGGAACCAGCACAATCTGGTTCAGGGGGGAATTGGAGCACTTTGTTTACAAGGCTCCTCTTCCCCTTTATTAGGTGGGGCCTTGCCATCAGACACACCACAGGGGGGCGGAGCCAGCATTCACTAGGAAAGCACCCTCCTATTCAGAGTTAGGAGATTACCCCTCCCACCACTATTATTCCAGGTGTCCCATTCAGCCTGGGGCCACCCACACCCCGCACCCCTCAGCTCCTGTCAATCACAAGCCAGACATGCAATTCACATCAGGCAGGTAGACACATAGCACACAGAAATTCCAACTTCTAAAAGTGGCATTTCTCCACCAGTCACCATAAATCTGCGCACACCATTGCACAGCATTTATCCTTCTGAGTTCATACAGACTAAACTCGACCCTGCACTCCTCTCATACCAGGAATTACCATGGACACACTTATCCCCCATGCATTCCTATGGGAGGGCAGGCCAACCTTTCAAATGTAACACAGAGAGGACACACACTTTACACTGGACCACAGTGCTAAAGTGCCTAGAGGCCTAAACCCCCCAACACTACACAGGGAAAAGGCTAGGAGACAGGCAAACATTTCAGGGGTGAACCTTCCAAAAAGGGCCAAGTCCAACACAGACCATACAGAACACCTCAGCCATACCCGTCCTCGGCATCCCCCGACACAAACACATCATCCAGCACCTGCGTAACCTCCACTGGCACCCCGTTGATAAAAGATTAACATTCAAGATACTAACCCACACCTACAAATTCCTCCACAACACCGGCCCCCAATATCTCAATGACAGAATCTCCTTCCACATACCCAAGAGGAACCTTGGATCTGCAAACCTCGCCCTCGCCAAACCCGTGCAGCCACAGAGCAAGAAAAGGTGGAAGAACCTTCTTCTACATCGCAACCAAGAGTTGGAACATGCTGCCGATCAACATCAGGCGCACCCCCCCTGCACATCTTCAGGTAGACCTTCAAGATCTGGCTCTTTGACTGACCGGAGCTGCCTCCTCCTAGCGCCTTGAGACCGATGCTTATAATCTCCATGATTGATTGATTGATTGATTGGAGTGAGTCATGAGGGATTTGTAAATCCCAGAAATCCCTTTATCTACAATAGGTCCCATGAGGTTCTGGGGCTCAAGAAGTCCACTGTCAGGAACATTCCCCATTGATGCACGGAGTTGGTTTAAAGTGTGTTGCAACTGTAGCTACCTATGAAATTGAGACATTTGAAAAACAAACTCTTCCTGCAGTGCTTGATATAATTTAATGTGATCACCCTGCCAGATATCAAATATTCTGAAGAGTCCGATCTTGTCCCACCCCTCAACCCTCCCGGAGATGAGGTCTGCACCAGCCACATTTCTCCCCATAGGGACTTACATGTGTAATCTTCAGCCCCATCCCATCCATCGCAGTGCAGTATGCCAAGTCCCAAACACCACCTGGTGGGCTCATGGAGGGAAGAAAGAATAGAACCACCAAATAGTAGCTCCTCAGTCTTGTATAAACCCATCCTGGCCACCTCTAGCCAAAATGCTGGTTCCCCCATCCTCCACTCAGCCACTTATTGATCACCAGCAGACGTACTGCCCACAAATACAGATGTACAACCACTGTAGGTGCATTTCTAAGGGTGGGCGTAGTTCGCGAAGTAGCACTTCGCGAAGCTACGCAAAGTGAAGTTCGCACTACGCGAGCTACGCGTAGCACTTCGCGAACTGCGTAGTAACATGTTCGCACTGTGCAAGATGTTGTTTTCAATGATTGCACAGTGCGGACAAGCAACCGGCACTGTGCAATCATTGAAAATGGCATCTTGCACAGTGAGAGCTGTAGTTTTCTGCTGATCGAGTAGATTTTTACTCGAGCTTCAGCTTTCTCAACGCAAACTGGTAGTTTCTCATCGCGAGCGGTCGCGAGCATACGCGACCACTCGCAATGAGAAACCTGACCTCCTCGCGTTGGGAATCTCGCCGGGAGGTTTAGTTTCCATGCTCGCGATCGCCAACTTGCAGTTGCTGATCGCGAACAAGGAAAAAGTCTCGCCGGGATGTCATTTTGCTTGCTCGCGGTCGCCAACTTGACGTTGAGGACCGCGAGCAAGCAAAAAATGACCGCAGCACTACGCAACACTACACTACGCGTGTTCGCACTGTGCTACGTGCAGTTCGCGTAGTGCGAAGTAGCGCGAACTTCGCAAACTACGCGAGCGTAGCGTAGTGCTTCGCCCAGGCCTATACATTTCCCAAGCATTATACGGGGCAGTTGAACCTGCCACAAAAAAGCTCGGATTTTGGCTTGCAGCTGGCACCACCAAAGGTGTGGTAAGCACAAAGGATTGTTTTATAAGACATAGAGCAGACAGGGGAAGATGATCATTTTAAATAATGTGGTGTGGCCCAAGATATTAAGCTGGAATTTCATTCAACTATTGATATTTGACGTAAAGCAGGACAACAAAGGGTGAACTTTCAAGCTCCATGGGAGACCTGGCTCCAAGGCCACGTACATGCCTAAGTATCAGAAGCTCAATTTATGCACTGCTGGCTGTACCCCCCATTCTGCCTCTATCTGTGGCCCACTCATTGGGGACCAAAACCAATCTGGGCCAGTTACTAATAATCTGCAACACCCTAAGAATTGTGAGTGATGGGTGTGTGCTGTGAAGGAGCACATCATCCATGTAGAGTGCGATACAGTCTTGATTTGATTTGATATGTATAGAGAATAAACAATTACCCGGGTGTGTCTCGTGCTAAAAAGTAGAAGAACAAAGAGTATAAAGTTAGATTTTAATGGAAAAAACAGGTTTTTAAAAGCTTGCAGAAACTCCAGAGAGAGGGGGCTGATTTAATTGCCAAAGAAAGATTGTTCCAGTTTTGAGTTGTACAGACTAGAATGCTCCTACCTCCTCAAGAAAAGAACTTGGGGGCACCATCAAATGAATCACTGATCTAGACCTAAGGGTCATGTTAGGCAACGTACCTTCTACATTTTCCTCATAAGAAGGTTGGGCCTTATCCCTAAAGTGCTTTATAGCTTACACAAAGCACTTTGAAACAAATTCTTTGCTGAACAGGCAGCCAATGTAGTCTTGCCAAGGCTTAAGAGGCCCCCGGAATCTCGGGATTTTCATCAGCAGTTTTCCTGCTGTGTTTTGAAGAATCTGCCATTTTTTTGAATGGACATTGGTTAGGTTAACATAAAGACTATTACAAGAGTCAATCCTGGAGATTGCAAGGCAGAGGACCGCAGTATTCAGTAAATTAGGGGGAAGAAACTGTGCTATTTTCCTAATCATGCGCAGCATAAGGAGGGATGTACAAATTACCTTATAACCTTGTTCTCTTGTTCTTTGTAAGTAAGTTTGATATCAACCAAGATACCTAGGTTTTTTTTACCCTGTTTGCAGGAACCGGAAAATAACCAAATTCTTCGGGCCACCAGGAGGGATTCCAAAAGGAGGTGTTATTATCAAAGAGAATAACCTCCATCTTTGCAGAGTTCAACTTGAGGCAGTTCACATCCATCCAGGCACCGACCTCTCGCATACACACCCAGAATGACACACTCATGTTTGGGCCATTTCTGGAAAGGGGCACGACAATCTGGGTGCCATCTGCATATGCAATGGTAGAAAATCCAAATGATTTCACCATGGCAGCCAGCAATGTTACATAGATATTAAAAAGAGTTCAACTCATCGATGAGCCCAGGGGCACACTATGCATCAGAGAAAATGATTTTGAGGTGAAGCCACCCATGGTTACTGCCTGGGTTCGTTCTGGCAGAAATGATCTGAAAAGGGCTAAACCTACCCCATTTACATCCAAATTTACCAACATATGTATCAGTAGGTCATGATTGACTGTATCAAAAGCTGCCATCAAATCAAGAAGGATGAGGGCAGCACTGCCCCCACCATCAACTGTAGCCCTGACCATTGCCCCCACCATTCTGTTGCCACCCCTCAATCAAAGTACCACACCTGGGCATTACTGTAAATCCACAAAGCCAATGACTCAATCACCAGTGCAAACAAGACAGGGGGCATCCCTGACAGATGCCCCAATCAATCAAAATTGGGGCAGATAAAGCACAGTTGACTCACACTTGAGCCCTAGGGATTGTGTACAGTACTCGCACACATACATGGAATCGAAGACCCAGTCCCACCTGGATCAGCATCTCTTCCAGGAAGGCACAATTCACTGAACCAAAAGCCTTCATAAGTCCAACAGAAGAAGGTTTGTGGGTTCCCCTGGTAGAGAAAGCAGTGTCAGGGCCAAGGTGACTCTAGGCAGACAGTGCCGTGTACCCCTGCAAGGCATAAACTCACACTCCTCTGGATGCACCAGTTGTAGGAAGATTGTAAGCAACCAGTTTGCTCACACCTTCAAGAATATTTTAACCTTGGAGTTAATAAGTTAAATATGGTGATATGATGCACATAGGTCCAGCAGGCTGACCCGACTTAGAGAGTACCACTATGGTCACTAGATCAAGTTCAGGGGGGAAAGGTGACTTGTCAATTGCCTCCTAGTGGAGTTCAAGAAAAACTAATGCTGTGGGATAGTCAAAGAAGCTGTGCTCATGGGTCCTCAAAGGTCTTACGAATTAATGTGGGTGGAACATAAACACTGATGAAGTAGTACAAGTATCCCTGAAATGTACTTGCCATTAGAACAAACCTTCTCAGGGGATCCACGTCCAACTGAGACTACTATTAGGAACATTTAATAGAGAATCACCAATGTGCCTCTGGAACCCCTGGTGTGCCCCACGTGTAAGACCCTGTTGAACCCATATTGAGCCAGGAAATGTATTACCATGTAAGTCGGACTTCTGTAGGAGAAGGACTTCAGGGCTGTGTCGTTTTGCGAAGTGGAGCATCACTCTTTTTTTAATACGGTCATTTAGACCATTGATGTCCCAAGTCATCAATGTGTAGAGAGCCACTGCATACAAGTGAAGCCATCACAGCTCGTATGGCCCCACTGGAGCCCGTGGCTGTTGTCACGCCAGGATGATTTAAACATGCAGTGTGCCTGAGGAATCCCCTCTGTCACCAAACATAACACAAACAACCCAAAACAAGAACAACAAAGTTAATATCACCTAGTTTCCCCTCCACCCTTATCCCTGCACTCCTCCTAGAAGCATCTGTTGCATACCCTTCCAACAGGCATTTGCAATGCAATAGGTCTCGCATTTGCAAAACGTTCAGCTACTGGCATTGTAAATGACAAAGCTTTTATCTATGTGTTGATTTTAAAAACAGATAAATAAAAGCCATTGTCATTTACAATGCCAATAGCTTAAAATTTCGCAAATGCGAGACCTATTGCATTGCAAATGCTTGTTCTCTTTGTTTGTACTTTGCCTTTCCATTTGCCACTATGAACCTTGTTTTTTCTTTTCAATTTTAATCATTTCAGTGTCACTTTGTTTGATTCCTTTGCCAGGCTTGGGTTTCCAACTCACATCTCTGTCATCCAGTGATATTTATTAGCCCGCGTCTGGAGGTCTGGATGTCACAGCACATGTGGTCCATAAATAATAATTGGTTTGATCCAGTAAAATCCACATCCGTAAAGTAGAGACTTCTAGACAAACTTATTTGTATATCACAACTATGATCTCCTGGCACTGCTGCTAATTTCTCTGCGGCCTTCCGCATGGTTAACCGCCAGACACATATAAGCATCCTCCAACTTGTGTGGGATTTTATGGCATTCTACTTCATTGGTTATCCTACCTGTCTACTTACCACTCATTTACAGAAACCAAGGTTTCAAGGTGGACATTACCAAAAACATCCATATAGCTAGATACAAGATATCACTCATGCAGAACATAGAAGCCTGCTTATTGTAGAATAATTTCCGAACTATCCAGAGCTCAAGCCTTGTCCTTTTCTCACCTGCATGGTGTCAACATCCTAGTTGTTAAAGTCCAGTTTCTTGTGTGGATCCCCAGAAAGACGTTGGCTATGAAATAGCTTTCCTCATCAGTGGACTAAAGAAATTTGACTATCACAACAATCCCAATGTATCCCATTTGCAGTACAGCAGCATGGAAAAAAAGCATACAGTCAGCTTCAGTACCTAAAAGGAAAGAGAAGTAACTTTGCCTCCTCCAAAATCAGCTAATAATCCTAGGAACAAAGGTGTTGTTTCATCATTTAGAGTCTGTTTAGTTTCCAACTCAATGCTTTGTAACTGAAGAATGTATGTTTCGGCCATGCCTCATAAGCACTTTGTTATAATCATTTCTGTAGACCAAAGGCACAGGTGACATGTGTACAAGGACCCCATTATGTGAACTCAGTAGTTGCAAGAGAATAACAAAAATGCAATATTTCAACTCTGCGGGGCAATGGCTTGGCATGATAATTATATAGGTGGCCGTTATATGGTCCACCAGACTGTGACAAAATATTTTAAATTAGCAGTGATTTCCTGTCTACATTTTTGTGCTGCATGACATTAACCATTATAAAGCAGTTGGTCTGGCAAATATTTTGACTCAGATGAGCATTGTTTGTCTAGTGTCAGCCATGTACTGTTCGGCATGTTATGCTCGTAAGGAATATATAATGTACCAGGTGGCAGATGCATGTACTTCCTGTTTTGATGGAATGCTACTTCCTCTGTAGTGGGGAATCCTTAACTCCTGTACAGTACATCTGAAAAAAGCATACAACTCAGCATTTGCTGCATCTTAAAAATGTTATTTGTGGCTCTGCTCAAACTGGGTCGCTCGGCAACATGGCAACTCCCTTTTCTCACTCTTCGTGGTGTTGGTGACATGTCCATGGCTACCAATTTATTTATTTATTTTTAATGAAAAATGGCCTGCACTAGGGGTCTGCATAGAAAGACAGGGTGCTGACGAGTTTGGGGCTCACTGCTCAGAGAACGGGCTCAGCATTATTTATCATGTCTTACAAAGGAGTCCCAAAAACATGGGAAGGGGCTGAACGTCATGCAGCCAGAGAAATGCTGGGAAAATATCTGTTTATTTAAGGAGAAGTGGGTCATTTCCCAGCATGCTCTTCTCTTTTGCTGCGACATTTGCTGGACACTGGAGTGCGAGCAATGCAATCCTGTCATTTTACAGATGGGAAGTCGACGTAAAAACAGAGCTATGCAGCCCCTGTGTTTTTGAACTGCATACTCTGGATGGTTATAATTTATAAACAATAACTCTCTCCCAGGGCAAGTTACAATTTCCAGAAGCATGGTCTGCTTTGCTTAACAAGCGCCAGAATCTAGAAAAACGGTCGGCATGAGAGGATTGTAACAGCGCACGACTTACTTATGACGGGAAACCGAAACCTGGACATTTCAAATCATCATATCCCACGATGAACATCAGTTTACTTTTGGCACTGAAAAACCAGCTATCTACCCACTAGATTATAGCGCATCTCCTGCGATATCCCTATCCTGGTGTTTTGGGAGACTCGCCTACAAGAGAAACAAGGGGAAAGGGCTGCAACGGAGAGCGCGAGCTGCTATAAATAGAGCATGCATCAAAGATTTGGGGGGAGGGGGTTGGAGAAATGCCATGCAGGGATGGGAGTCGGAAATGCTGCCCGCATAACATCCACAGTGGTGCGCGCGCACCACAGAGTAGCAGGGCCGGGAATGGAAACTAGTGGTGCACGCGCACCACAGAGGAGCGGGGGAAGGGAGCGAGGCAGCGAGGTGAACGCGTGCTGCTGCGCGTGCTAGACACCAACGGGAATGGGCGTTGCAAAGGTGGGACATGCGCCCGCCTTTGCCCAATCACGTGCTTTTAAAAATAAAAAAACACGTGAAAGCCAATGCCTGCCGGCAAAAGCTTGATCACACGCACAAGCGTGTGGTCAGCTTTCAAACCCCCTTACAAGAGGTCTTGCGCTGCGTGAGCAGGGCTGCGCCCTGCAACGCTAGGTGCGAGACCTAAAAAGGAACATAGACGAAAGTTCAAAATGCACTCCCACACAAGGACCTGTTCCAACCTATCACAGTGGGAGGAGACCATGGTGCTTTCAGAATTTTAGAAATAAACAAGAGAGAGTTGGGAAAACCCTAGGCGTGGTCCAGTCACTCTACTGACAGGTCTTGGGTAGATACCTGGGAGAGTTGTCATTGTGAGGACACCAATCATTGGGAGCCAGCTGTCCCCAAAACCAAGTCTCGTCCTCCCCGTTCAGAGTCAGAGTCTGTGCCCAGTCCTCGCCGACCCCCCCATTCTTATTTCCCCCTGCGGGCAAGAAGTTCCCCCTTTTCACCACCCAAGATGTGGCCGCACAGCCCGCTGCTCTATTGCCCAGTCCAACGTGGCCTCCGGTGTATCAAAAAACTGTTTCAGCATTGTGTATCACCCGGAGGCACACAACGAACATCAGCATGTATTTCAAGTCCAAGGAGAAAGGTTTTGCCTTTACTTGTCATAGCATTTCTGGGCTAATTGCACCTGCTGAGGGTTGTCTGGAAAAATCATGATTAGTTGTACCTCATGAATAGAGTTCCCAGCTTGACAAGCCTCCTGCAGTATGCAATTCCATTCTCTATAGTAGAGTATCTTGGCAATTTTCAGGCAAGGCAGGGCCTATGAGGGCAGCCTAGGTGCCAGAGATCTATATGTCCATTCAATAACATAGCAAGAAGACCGTTGGTCCGAGGGCACCCATGATGAAATCCATTCCTCAAGGTAGCGTTCTGGTGTTGCTCCCTCCACTCCCTCTGCAAAATGCAGGTCACAATGCCGGGCATGATGCTCTGCTCATCCACCCTTTTCTCCATCCATCCTATTGCATCCATCCACATCTTGATCTTGTCCTACAACTCCCCAACACGTCCTCCACCATGAACACTCGCCCCTCTGTCTCTGTCACCCTGTCCACCACCCCACAAGGGTCCTGTTGCAGGAGGTATAATTACACACCAGCTTCCCCAACCTTGGTCTCCAGCACCAACTTAAAGTCATCTGCAGAGGAAGGGGGCCCGCACCAGCGACCAGTCCCTGAGCTTCCCTTGGGTGGGATGTAGGGGCTCTAAATCTGTCAGTCTTGGACTAGCCCTGTGTACCAGCAGGTTTGCCATGCCTCCTTGATGAAGGCTACTCCACTGTGTCCTGGAAAAACCACTGAGCCCTAGCAGTTCCCTCCACTCCACTGTACTCCTGGGTGCCACTCCCAGACCCAATTATACTACGCAGCTCTGGTGGGCAGCATGTGCAGATGGAACACAGTCCATCAAAAAGAGTGGGACAAAGATAACCACAAAGTACGGTCTCATGTTTCACCTGGTCGGCCACACCCCCACTGCAAGGCATGCCTCCCCTTAATTTCCTGCTTACTTGTTGGGCTCTCAGGGGCAGGCACCAGCCAATATTGTCTAAACTGCAACTTCTCCCGGTGGAAACCGCCAGGAACCTGGGCACACCAGCACATAGTGCAGCCTGGCAAACACTGATGTCCAATGGGGGGTACAGGCATTTGGTCCCCTATCAGACCACCGGGGTCATCCCCATTCATAGTCTACTGTCCTGGGGAAAGAGAGAGAGGAGCCAAGTACACCAATGGGAGACTGGGTCTGCTGGCAACACACGCAGCTGGCTCTGCTGTCCCGCAGGCTATCCACTTTTTATCCCCGGCCCGGGGCCCACCAGTGAGACATGTGGCCTTACACAGATCCTGCTTAACCTTTACTGCCTTCTGTGGTGTCAACCAAACCAGATTCAGGGCCCACGCTGCTTCAACTATTGTCCCTAGATGGCAAAGGGAGGAAAAGGGGAAGGAGGAGAGAGGGAGAGAAGGAGAAGGAGAAAGAAGAAGGGGGCCTCCAACATACAGGAGGCCGCACGGCTGGACTCACAGGCCGCCAGCCGCTTGCTAGGCTGCCACCACCCTGACGCACTTGCTACCAGAGCGCACAATAGATTCCCAGGTCCAATCAGCTCTTCTGATGCTGACGTACTCCCGCTGGCAGGCTCAGGTCAGCTTATTTAAACTGTCAGCACCAGGATATTTATGGCTTCAGCACAACCGGCGGAAGCTCTAGCAGAGAACAACTGTCATCTTGGCCCATCAGGCCATTCCCCACAAAATAACCAATTGTCAACAAGACAGAACAGTACTTCTAAATATTAAGTGAGACACTCATGAGTTGTAAAAACATCCACAGAGATAAAGTATGCTGACAGAAATGAAACAATGGCTTGGGCTTTGGGAGGAAGACATGGGTGTGAGGTATGTGAAATCCTCTCCCGGGAAAGGCAGTACACTTCAATAAATCTTCACTATACCAATTTAAATGAAACCATATGCACCAATAGATACCATTTATATAACATAAAATTAATTAATGAGTCATAGTTAAACGTTTGCTGGCAAACTTTTGTTAGTTAGCCTTATAAATCGGCAACCATGAACATGTTATACACTTAATATCTCTGTTTGATTGCCCATTGAAACTTAAATTGAATGTTGCTTTGATAGTAATTATCACATTTAGGCAGACAATTGGTTTTAAGTGCATCCTTCTTATTTCTGGTATATTGAGGCATAGCCAAAATATCTGTTCAATTGTTTCTGTGTTAAGGTGGCAAAGACACAGACCAATTTTACCTTATTAGTAGCTTGCCTTACAACTTCAAACCCACTATAGCTCTAAACAACAGTGGAGGTTGACAGCCTCAGTCTCTGCAATCGGTGCAGAGAACTTCACGCTTAAATAGATAGGGCAGGTCTATATTTTTAATTGTGGAGTCCTGGCAGTTGTAAAATTACTATTAGTAAGATTTTTGTCTTGGTATGAGAACACCAAAAAAATAGTAACCCTACAAAAAAGTGTAACACAAGAGTGTAAGAATATCTTTATGACCAGGGCACTCTGTATTTACCCTCAGAGGATTTAAGACACTTATCCTACTCAACTAAGAATCCATTTTCTTACAGTATGGAAAAATAAAAGTACTAGAATTGCCTTATTGAAAATTAAAAATATTAAACCTAATGGTGGAGTTTCTAGATTTCAAAGCCTACCATCTCTTCATTATCATAAGACAAGCCTGTGAACTTCCAAGATTATACACCAAGGGACATATTTATAAGCCCATTGCACCACCGGTGCATCCCTTTTTGTGTCCCACTGGTGGGTTGTGTTTTATGCCATATTTACAAAGTGATGCATCTAGGGCGATGTGCCAAGTACAAGAGCCCTGCATTGGAACGGATCTCTGTCAGATCCTGCTGCACAATGTAAGTTTAAATATATGCAAAGTGAGCATTTCAACGCAACGTTTACCGCAATACTGACGCAGGGATATTTGTAAGTATCCGAGGAGCAGACACATCCTCGAGCTGCATCACACAGATTGAAAATTGCATCAGAATCCCTGCACCTCACTAAACTATGTGTAGGAAATTACACTTGTGGTGTAGCAATACAATAGAAGCCTGGCAGAATAGTCTGACATCAAATCTGAAAACATGGACCTCCTAATCTTGCAGCTGGTAGATGGACAGAGAAGACCACAACCACCTCAAGCCCAAAAAACACATCCACCTCTACTTCCACCACTGGAAAGGCAGTGCATCTATCGCGAGAGGACAACCCTCATTGGGCTCAGGGTGAAAGATGGCAGAAGATATTCCCACCTCAGGAGCTTGTCCATTATGAGCTTGCTACATCAGATCTCACCATGGCTGCAGCCATCAACTGCCACGTTCTGCAACATCCCACCACGGTCCAAGCTCCTGCCCGTCATACACATGTTGGCCTCAGGCTCATTCCATACCACAGCTGCACAAGTGACAGGTGTCTCCTAGGCATCATTTTCACCCTTCCCACCATCTGTCCTGGATGCCATAATTCACCTCACACCGCAATACCTCCAGTTTACCAACATACAACATCAGCAGATGGAGATGGAGATGAAACAAGATTTTCATGGCATCGCAGTCTTTCCACATGTTCCTGGTGAAATGGACTGGTCCCTCCTGCTGCAACTGCCCATCTACATTGTTAAAGGATGCACACTCTTTCAATAAATGTTCTGGCCATTGTGGACCATCGGGGACTCTTCACTAATGTACTGGCCACATTTCCTGGTAATGTGCATGATGGATATATCTTCCACAACAGCATCATCAATAAGAGCTTCTGAAATGGGCAATATGGCAATGGTCTACTTGTAAATAAGTAACATTTAAAATTTCACATACCAATAATCTGTAACAATTGCTGGACATCTGGCACATCTCAGGGCCACATCTAATACTGACCAAAGAAGTAATTGTGCAAAGGATAACACAAATATCCACTCTGAGCGCACAGCATATAACAGAAATGTACATACATCATTGGCATTATAACAGAAAGTGCCCTGGGTGTGCTACAGGACTTTATGCCCTCTTTGTGTGCCCCCAGGGCACTTAGTGATTACAGATAGAGCCACAGATGCATGCACCTCACCTTCTTTAATGCCGATAGCACTGGTGCTCATAAAGAAACAGTGCCATCTTAAGATTACAGCTAGGCCAATGATGATGTGCCTTTACAGTGAGGAAACTGTGGCAGGGATAACTCCTACTTTGAGTTTGCAGAATCAAAGTAAATGAGGTAGAAACTTAAATTTGTTTCTGTGTCCCAATTCTGTTTCTGTTTCTCCCATTGTCTAGGTCCTCCCTTTGCTGCTACTACATGACCACAACACTTATCAACTCCGTTGTCTCTTGGATCTAAGGTAAGCTTCTTTTACACTTGTCTTACTATGAATAGTGTGTTGACATCTGCTTTAATCTTGTGCATTTTTACATTGTTCTTACATGCATTTTGTATGCATAAAGACAAGAACACAGGCTCCCATTGACAAACGGGGTGTTTGGAGAAAACCATGCACCCTGTGGCGGGCAACCCATGGGGCCTGCCACACTGTGCTTTCATGGGTAGGGTGGACCCATGGGTACCCCCACGAGCCCGATTCAGAGGGCCCCGGGTGAAGGGGGTCGTGTTACAGGCCCCCAAAGTCAGATCCCAACAGCAGATCTGTTTTTGAACAACTGATTCAGAAAGGCTGTCCGAATCTGGCATCCTAATCGCTCGGCTAGGGTGAGTTAAACAGACTGGAAAACTGCCCAAACAACTGGTGACAGTTAACCTGCTGCTCTGAAGGTCAGTGTAGGGGAGAAGATTACACCTTCCACTGACCCATCATGCTCCTTGGTAGACAGGAGGTCAGGGTGCGGTTCACTCTTCTCTTCCACCACATCATCTGTCGCCAAGAGCAAGCTTACTTCATACCTCTCAAAGCTACGTTTGAGGTGGTTCACATGGAGGACCCTCAGATGATTCCTTAGAGTCTGCTAGTTCACCAGAGAGGTGACATAATTCTAGCGCTCCTCCACCTCAAAAGGCTCAGTCCATTTGTCCTGAAGAGCGTACGACTCTATTGGGGCCATGACCCTCACTTTTTGTCCAGGTTGAAACTCAACCAAAGTTGCATTCTGATCATACCAGCGTTTCATCTCTTCCAGGCTTTCTTCCAGGCTGGCTTCCAGGTTCGTCTGAGGGATCTTCTTGAAGTGCACAGTCTGGTTACTAAAGGCCAGCATGAAACTAAGCACATCCTAGGGAGGTTTCCCAGGGGCTGATATCCAGCCTTCCTTCACCAGACTGTTCGGTACTCTCATAGGGTGCCCATACAGCCACTCAAAGGGACTGACATCCTAGTCGCTCAGCTAGAAACGCGGTCTGCAGGCCGCTTTGATTCAGCTCTAACCGACTCGGTTACCTCCAATGCCTTTCGAAACCAAGTCAGACAGTTCGAACGTTTCCCTGCCATTGTAACACCTCGTTGGGAAACATGTCCGAATCGTTTGGAAAAGCGAGTTCAGAATCAGATTCAGACTAATTGAATGCCATTCGGAGCCTTTCCAGACGACATCGTAATTGACCCTTTAGTATTTTATCTGTGCAGCCACTCACATAACTGCTAACTCAATCATGCAGGTACTCACACAATCATTCACTCACCCATACACCAGTCACATTAGCTATCACTCACTCATACAGGCACGCACACACCTAGTCACTTACCCATATAGTCACATACACCCAGTCACTCACCTAGACAGTCACTCACACAACCACTCACACAATTACACACCCAGTGACACACCCCCTCGCTCACTTATATATACACTCAAACAATCAGTCACTTAGTCATCCAACAACTCACACATCCAGTCACTTACTCATTATCCATTCACACAGTGGATCACTCACTCATTTACCAACTCACATTCTCACTATTTCACTCATACAGCAGCTATTACCCCACTTGTGGACTCAAACAGCTACTGACAAAGGCAGAGACTCAGTCATGCAGCCACTCATACATACACCCAAAGAGCCACTCACAGACAGTCACTCATCCCTACAGCCACAAACATACCTAGTTGGTCACTTATGCACTAACCCAACTCATCACTAAATCATACAAGCACTCAGACAGCAACTCACCCACCCATAGAAACATTCATCTATTCATTCATTCACCCATACATCCTCTGGTGCACTCTCTCACGCACTCATATATGCACTCACTCACTCACTCACTCACTCACTCACTCACTCACTCACTCACTCACTCACTCACTCTCTCACTCACTCACTCACTCACTCACTCACTCACACTGCCACTTACATACCCAATATCGTACTCATACAGCATCTCATACACCCACTTCCTAATTCATTCATACAGTAACTCAAAATCTAATCCAGGTACTCACCTACCTAGTTATTCACTCACACAGTCATTCACACACACAGTCACTCAGTAATACAGACACCCAACCAGTCAGTCATTCATACAGGCATTAACACATACAGTAACTTACCTATACAGCCCCTAACAAAATAATTCACTCAATTATCCAGGCACTTACACATTGTTTCAAATACCCATACAGGCACTTACAAAGGTAGTCACTCAATCATGCAGCCACTCACGTACCCAATCACTCACCCATGCTGCCACTAACACACTCAGGGCCATATTCACAATGAGCTATCGCCAAATTAACATCACTTTATCGCAGCCAAAGTCGTGATAAATTTACCTCCCCATTCACAAGCTGGTGCTCACAGCCCACAGCACCAGTTTACCCATGATAGCAGCCGCAAAAAACATCGCCACAGAGGACTCCCACAACTATCGCTAATGAGATGCTGAGTGGGCGTTCCCGTGCTAAAAGCCGCAACCACTCCTCACCATTCTTAACGACCAGACAGATCGCCGATAAAAACACAACACAGGCGATAAGGTACGTTAGCACCAGGAAATCTACACCTGCTCTGACCTGGTGTTAAGTCGGACAGCAGCCAGCACCACAAAAGGGAGACCAGCCCAGGGCCACATTGAAAGTGCAACAGATGCAATGGAGCCACACATCATGCAGCCCGGACACCCAAGAGGGCCACAACACCCACTGACACCAACCCCCGGAACACCCCTCCCTGGCATCCCCCCAAAAAAGACATGCCACATCAACTACACAAAAACATGTACAAAATATTCTGCATGATGTTGCACAATCACAACAGTTAAAATGCATGTGTCATCACAGAAATGAGCATCACACATTCACTTTTGAAGCAACAAATAAAACTTTATTAAAATGAACACCGAAATTAAATGAAGACACATGGCAGCTCCCCGCCGGACTGTCCATAGTTCACAGCCTGCAAGACAAAAAACATGATGAGAAGGTGTGTCCTGCACACATCAAAGGACAGAGACAGTGCAAAGAAGAAAGAGAGAGGAAGAGAGGGAGAGAGAGATAAGAAGAGGGAAAGAGGGAGAGAGAGAGAAGAAGAGAGGGAGAGAGAGAGAAGAAGAAGAGAGAGAGAGAGAAGAAGAAGAGAGGGAGAGAGAGAGAGAGAGAGAGAGAGAGAGAGAGAGAGAGAGAGAGAGAGACGCCTCTGTGCACCCAGGCCACACTGCTCACCTGCTGCCACCGGTGTGTCTCCAACCACGTGCCGGCATGTATAGGAGTACACCAGGACACACATCTGAGTCAGAGCCGACATCTGAAACAGAGTCCAGATACATGACTGGCACAGTACACACACTTGCACAAGACAACACCGCCTGCCCGCCCATGTACACCCAGGCAGAGGCATCACAAATGCACCCGCCAACCAAGGAGCATGCCCGCCCATGCAAACCGAGGCCTCACTGCTCACCTTCTGCCACCGGCATATAGACAGGATGTCCCACCACGTGCCGCTGCAAGCCACAAGCCCAGGGCCAGCAGACATGGCACCCTACACACCATGCAGCCATGCCCTGCAGGCCACCAGGTCTCACGTTTGTTGCTGGGTCTTGAATACTCCTTGGCAGAGGACATACCAGTGCACCCGGCCACATCGCAGGCTGCACACCGGCTCAGTTTTGATTTATTCAGCATTACGTACATCAATTGTGTGTATTTTGCACACCCGATCAGCTCAATGGGTGCCACTAAGTCTTAGACCCAGAAGCGAGGCCAAGTGGCGGTAGGCCCGCATTGCCCACTGGCTCTGTCCTACACTGTGGTCCAGCAGGGCACACGAAACCTGAGTTGACCGGACTGCTCAGCAGCTTAAGGTGCCACTGACTCAGTGCACCCGAAGTCACTGTCCCGTAGCGGGGCGTGTGTGCCTGCCGCAATGCGCTGGGTGCGACTAACCCTGTGCAACCCTAGTCAGCACCACGTGGTGGTCGGCCCATGCCATATGCAGGCCTGGGTTGCCACTAACCCTGTGCAACCCCAGACAGCGCCACATGGTAGTCGGCCCGTGTCATACGCAGGCCTGGGTTGCCACTAACCCTGTGCGCAACAAAACTCTTGTGCCCTTTATGATTGGGAACCGAGGCATCCGTCATCCAGTCAACAGGAGCATAGGAGAATGTGAACTCATCGGCACCTTATGTTGGCAGGGTCACATGGCCAGTGACGCCTGTGCCGGATGGGTGTGGTGTGCATGCAAACCTGCCCTCAGGGAGTGGCTGTGACATGCTGACAACCAGACCAGTGAGCTGCACACCATCAGCGAGTTTGTCTGCGATGGTGAGCAATAAGCGGCCCCCCTCTGAGCATAAGTGGAGTGGTCTGGCCTGCCGTATGCCCAACCAGTGCAGGCGCTTGCTACAATGACACGTGGACTCTGGGCGTGGTCCAGCCCATGTACGGACAAGGAAGTGAGTGATGCATGTGTCCCTGTTGTACTGTCCATGGCACCCGGTACACAAGATGCAATGTAGCACCCTCTGACTGGCATACCACAGGATGAGCATTCATTGATTCAAGGGACATCACTGTCCCTACATTCATCCACACATGCATACATGACTGATGAAAGACATGACACAGCAGTGCGACAATGTACTTTTATTGCACATCTAGTGCAGTTATGCAGCTGGAGCTGTTCAGGGCAATGGCCAGCACACTACACAATATGGGCCCATGGAGGGCCAGCCAGAGTCCATCCGGGGATTACAAGTCCTGCTGAAGGGAAGGGTACAGTCCTCAGCCTTGTTGCCGTGTCATTGGTCATCAATCCGGAAGTGGCAGTCCATGTCGCTGTCCAAGGTGAGTGCATCGGTGTGCATCGTGGCTCAGTGGAAGGTCATGAGGCCATGTGCGGGACCAAGCAGAAACAGGCCATGTGGCGTTAATGAATGCTAGTGCCTGGTCCTTCTGACCACAGTCCCATCTACGTCCTCATCTCTGGGCGTGTGCCCTGCCCCACATGTGGGTGTTGCAGAACCGGCTGCCGCACTGTGTGCCACTGACACATCAGGGGCCTGAATGGATCCGGCTGCCGCACTGTGTGCCACTGACACATCAGGGGCCCGAGTGGATCCGGCTGCCGAACTGTGAAGCACTAACACACCAGGGGGAGAGGAAGTGGATGGTGTGGGGGCAGCAGCATTCATCCGCCCCATGCCTTGTGGCGGCAATGCCATGGTGGAGGTCTGTATGGGCATGATAGCTCCCAGCTACATTTCAATGATGTGCAGCGGGGCTGCCATCCTTTCCACCTCCATCCACACCATGTCCTCCCTGAGCCTCTGTATGTGTGCCAGCTCAGGGCTGGCATCACTGGAGCCACTCTGAGTGGACAGCTGTTCTTCTCTCCATGTCATGACTCCAGGGATGTCAGTCAGGGCTCATTGGAAACCATGGAGCGGACATAGACACCCAAGGATTGCGTCCAGTTTGGCAGCCATGATGCCGAAGCCCACCTGCACCTGTTCAGCCGTCTCCATCTGGCACTCCAGCACACGGCGTTGGAAGGCCATGTGGGGTCTAATCGATGTAGCTGGGCTGCCCTGAGCCTGGAGGTGAGTGGCGGATGAGGTCAATGATGTCTTGGATGGTTTGGGTGTCAATGCTGGTGTTGTTCTGGTCATCATCCGTGAAGAGTGGCTGGGACTGCTCTGCAGGAGGTGTTGATGGTGCCCCTGCAATGTCAAGAGGAGATGGTGTATTACAATGAGTCTACATGTTTGTAGATGCATGGTACAGGTTGACATTCAGACAGCATGGCATTGTACATTGTGACAGTCTGTAGATCTGGGTGATGACCCAGAGTCATTGTGGGTGTGCACTGTGCTCTGCTTGATAGTGCATGTGTGCCATTGTGCCCATCTCCTTCCGTCCCCCCAGTACCTGGTGGTCACTCACCCTGTTGCGGTTGTGTTGTGTTCTGTCGAGCAGTGTCCAGTCCCCCGACTCTGGCCACAGTATCCACACTTTATGACTGTTGACACCAGCTCCTCCATGTCATCCAGCTCGAGATGTGGCGCTGGGCCCCCACCTCCGGTCTGTATTGCTGCCTTCTGGTTGGCAGAGAGTTTCTCCTAGGTATTCCGCTTGAAGTCATTCCATCGCCTTTTGACCTCGTCCATTGTCCGCTTTTGCTCTCCGATGGCATTCACCTCGTCGACTATGTCCCCCCATATTGCAGTTTTGGTGCCCAGTGACACGTTGGAGGTGACAAAGAGTTGTTGATGGTGTTCCATCACCTCCGTAACGATGATTCTGTTCGCCTGCGGACTGAACTTTGTCTTCTTCGTCTTCTTGTCCTTGCCCTTCCCTGTCCCCGAGGCCCCAGGCTGGTCGTCCGGGGTGTTTGTTGGGTTGCGCTCGTCCTCTGCGCCTGCTCCGGCTGCTCCCATGGTGATTGGGTGTTGGTTAGTGTGTGAGGGTGTTTTTTCTGCTTTTATGGAAATTTTTCGCACCTGCCAGGTGTGTGTTGCAGACCTGGGGCTGCTTATCGCTGATTTCCTCATCGCGCTTTGGCCCATCCCAGGTTTTTTGGTGTTGTGGTTTGTGTGTTTATCTCCATCGAGGTGATTTTATCACGACATTGTCCGCGGTTTTGGCAGACTATCGCATGCTACCGCCTTGTTGTGAATCCCACGCTGTCACGGGGTTATTTTCCCACGATGGGCTGCAATATTGAAAGTTGCGTTATGCTACTCTTGCAGTAGTAATCACACGTTCTTGTGAATATACGCCTCAGTCTCTCACTTATACACCCACTCCTCTATACACACAGACATACACTTTATCTTTTTTAACCATGAAAGGCAGTTCTTTAGTTTGTTTTTTTTCTAATATTTTGTACTTTATTGCATTTTTTTCTGAAATAAAATGGCGATGAGAAAAAAAAGACAATCTATCCACAGTGAAAAAACTGGTTTACATTATAAAAAAAAAATAACCAATATTTTCTTCCTGTTATCAAAATAATGTCAACTCATTGCTCACCAGGAGTGAGTGTGGTGTTGCAGTCAGGACAAAAGGCACAAACCCTCTTTCGTCCAGGAGATATTTGTGGTAGCTGCCTCTTTACTTCATCAGGTACTCTGTTTCAGGGAGCAGGTGGTACAGCCCTATAGGTTGATGGCCCCTCACCAGCTCTCTCCTTCTGTGCCCTTTTGAGTAAGTTCTTGTGGTACATTTTAAGAGGGTACAACATGTTTGTTGTCCCACAAGAATATTTTTGGGCAGTGCCCCTTGATGGCCCTCGGGACTGCCACCCAGTCAAATGCTGTTATTCTTGTGTGATTCAGCTTCCCATTTTCACGGATTACATTATAGGATCTTATTTTGGTTCGGTAGGAGAATTTTGTGTATGCTAGAGACCAGGTGACCTACTTTGGGTAGGCGGCTCAAAAGGGTAGTGAGAGAAGGGTTGGTACCCACGAGATTCTTTTTACCAATCTTACCTTAAGCTGCAGGAATTTAGAAAAATCTAGATCTGCGTGATTGAACCGCTTTTGCAAAGATGAGAATGATAGAGGAGGAGTATCTTTGAATATGTCTTGCACTAGATTAATGCCTATACATGACCAGTCTGACCAGAAAAATGGAGAGCCCTCAATTTTGAGTGTGGGGTTATTCCATAGAGAGGACAGGTAGGATGTTGTATCTTGACCTCCAGACATGAGTCAAGGGTCAGGAGGGCTCTTTTGGTGTTCTGTGTAATAGTGCGGTAGGTGAGTTGTGTCCATTGTGGCTAGTGCAGCAAGAGGAGTGTTCAGCATGAGGGATTTTTCTATCGCCACACAGTGAGGTTCATAAGATGGGTTATCAATGAACCAGTTGGAACCCTACTTGCATAGAAAAGCTGTTTGATAATGTTTGAAGATGGGTAGGGATAGGCCCCTTTATCCTTGGCCAGTTTGAGCTTTTTCATAGAGATTCTGGGCTTTTTGTCCTAGCACAGGAATTTACTATAAGTCTTGTCAATCTCTTTTTTAAATTTTTCTATTAGGGTCATGGGCAGCATGCTAATAAGATAGTTAATAAGGGGGTGTTCATCATCTTTAGTGTCTCGGACCTGCCCCACCATGATACAAAGTTAGGAGACCAGTTATCTAGAAGGGAGTCTATTTTTTGGACAGTATTTTCTCATTAGTGTGTAAAGTGCTGATTACTTTGTTTGTGAACTCTAGACCTAGATATTTGATAGAGTCCTGTTGCCAGGAGAGGCCTGCAGAGTATAGGATGCTTTTATCACCACAAAGGCTGAGGAGTTTTACCTCAGATTTGTCCTCTTTAAGTGAGTACCCTGACACTTCTGAGTATTGTTATATGATATATGGGCACTAGACCCTCAAGAGGATCGGAGGATTTTCTACTGAAACCAGCATTATTCCGTAAGCAAAAGACTTATGATAGAGCGTTCATGGGAGCTGTACCAAGGATTTTGAATTTGCTCCCACCGATTATCAGAAGAATTACATATGCTCCACGATTCAAAAAGGAGACTAAGTCATTTCTGATGGGTACATTTCTCCCATAACAAACAATGTGTTTTAATATGACAATGCATTAAACAGCTTGGATATAGAAGAACTCAGGAATGGTATTACCTTAAATTTAAGTATGCCATGACAATCTTGATTGTAATCTAATGATCTCTATTATTCCGCATTATATCTGTCTTGTGTATGGATAAATATATGCTAATGTAAGTGAATACATAGACTTGTTTTTGATGTGAAAGAATTGGATATCTGCTGATATCAAAGATGGTTGAAATGTAAAGCGCTCTGACACCCAATCTCTTGGTCTGGTTCACACTATAGAAAACAATGAATAAAATAAAATAAAATAAATTAGGGCTGGAATGGCGTTGGAGGCATCTTCAGTGACAATTAGCATATCGTCTGCGTATGCAACAAGCTTGATGGTTGTTTTACCAAAAGAGACACCGGAATTGTTTTTATTTTCTCTGATATGTTGGAGGAAGGGCTCTAGTGCAAGAAGAAAAAGGGGGCGCAGAGAGGACAGCCCGTCTTCGTCCCTTGGTTCAGTTTAAATGCAGAGGAAATTATGCTTCCAGCTCTGAGTTTTGGCGATGGTTTGTGGTAGAGAGCCATTATCATTTTGATCAGATTATCACAGAGGTTAAACTTCTCTAGAAGAGCATTAAGGTATCTCTAATCAACCTTATCAAAGGCTTTGTCTGCATCCAATGTAATGGCTACCGCGGGAGAGTTAAGGAGTGTGTTGTCCCTGGACAGCCTGTATTTTAAAAATCCCACCTGAGATGGATGTATTAGTTTAGAAATGTGTTGTTGAACCCTATTGGAAAGAATTGCAGCATAGATCTTGCGAGGTTTATTAACAATATCGGTCTGTAGTTTTTAGGTAAGAGGGGGGTCTTTACCTTCTTTGGTCAAGACAGTTATGATTGCTTCAGCTGGCATGCCAGATACATGACCAGTTTCTGAGAAGTGATCAAATAGTTTTAGTAGTGGTGGCAGTAGAGACAAGGCGTAGGTTTTAGAGAATTTTGCATTAAACCCATCGGGTCCTGGGGATTTACCAGGTTTCAACTTATTGATCGCCATTAATACTTCATTTTCTGAGATCATGCCATTTATTGAGGCTTTTTCTAGGTCTGTGAGGCTAGGGAGAGTGATCCCACTTAGATAATCTTGACACTTTGAGTGATTTAATTAGTAGTTACCTGGTATAAGTCTTTGTAAAAGTCCTTGAAGATATCAGCTATCTTTTGAGGATTAGAAAGCTCAGAAAGCTATCTCTCCAAAATCATCCAGATTCAAAAATCAGTACAGTCTTTACACAACAAACTTGACACGATTAGCATGATCCCTTTGCCTCTGTCAAATAGGATTCTTCGTCCTAGCAAAATCCTGAGTTATCTGATGGTGTCCTAAACTCAATCCTTATTGCAATTGTACGAGTTGTCATCCAGTCCCCCCCCCCGAAGAGAAATGATCAACAAATTAGAGCGGTCCCGATCAATGTAAACAGAACAACACAGGTGAATCCCAGAAAGCTAAATGTTAACAACCTGAAAGAAATATCATTAATCACTGTAGGGCAAGACTCTATTCAAAACACCACTACGAAATCACTTTAATGCTTACTACTGAATTGCCGTTCAGCAATGAGACATGCCACGGACATTGCCGAACTAATCCTGAAAAGGGGTATCGACGTAGCTATTCTAACGGAAACGTGGCTCAATATTGCATCATCCAGGTGCCTAGGCCCACTGGTTCCACCAAACTACAATATTGTGAGACTAGATAGGCTAAATAAAACAGGTGGAGGAGTGGCCTGTATCCACAAATCAAATATATCCATCTTTGAAGTTCACTCTGACCCTCTTGAGTCTTGTGAATACCTGGGGCTCTCTCTATGTCTCTCAAATAATCAATACTTTAAACTACACATGTTCTACCAACTCCCAGGTAAGAATGCATTGTTTATAGACCAACTGATGGAAATGATTACAGCAATTTTCTGATCCACATTCCATTGATATGTTTCTAGGGCACTTCAATCTACATTGGAATGACCTTTTAGATAATCAGGTCAATATTTTTAAAAACTTCCTTGCAGACCATTCTCTAGTGCAGGCTTGTTGTCTTCCAACTCACTCTAAAGGTGCTACTGTAGACTGGATCATCTCCAAAGAAAACGTGGTATACTCAATCGCCATTGTTCCTTGCGACTGGTCAGATCACCACATCATCACCTTCCAATTTACACCCTTAACGAAGAAAAGAGCCACACAAGCAGTCAAGCCTAAGCAGTGGTTTGAGATACTAAAGGCCTGAACATGGAGTCGGTAACAGCAAGTTGCGAGAACGAACATCAACCTCCTCCTTAAATGGTGAACGTCAGTGAGCTGACGGATCATTACAACAGTACAATGACTAAAATTATCAATAGCATAGCCCCTTCAAAACGCAAAAGAATTCAAGCTAAAGATAAAAACCCTTGGTTCAATGGCTCTCTGAATGAAGAAAAATGGAAACTCAGACTATCAGAAAGGAAATGGGCACTGCCCCCATAATCCCCAGATCTTAATCAGCTAAGAAAGATCAGCAAAGCCTATGATAAATTTGTACTGCAGTCAAAAAAAGACTTTTTTAGAAATGTACTTGATAACGCTAAGAACAGACTGAGAACACTTTTTGATCTACTGAAGGATCAGTCGAACGTATTAGCCAAATCCTCTCAACTAACGGCTCTGAGCTGTGAAGACTTTTCAGCATTTTTTACTTCCAAAGCTAGCTCCCTAGAAAGAGAACTTAAGGTTACTGCTGATAATCTCATGACTCATAAGAGTACTCAAGCGAAGCAGCCAGCCTAGCCTGCACAAACAGTGCCCAAAAATAATGCCCATTTGTCAACCTTCAAACTTTATGATCATGAAGACATTGCTAAAACCTTATTGTCCTTAAAACCGAACAACCATTACAATGATCCGTATCCCGCAAAATGTTGGCCTACGGTCAACCTCATGGTCATCCCCAGTTGGACTAAAATAATAAATGCCCTGCTTTCCCAAGGTTCCTTCCCTGACTGCCTAAAATCAAGCCAGGTCATCCCTCTACTGAAAAAACCTACTGACAATCCTTTGTACCAAACAACTTTATGCCAGTAAAAACATTCCTTTACTGGCCAAGGTTTTGGAAAAATGTGCTCAACAACAACTGAATGGGCACATCACATAATGTAAGCTTCTAAACAACTGTCAATCAGGGTTTACACCAGACCACATCATGGAAACAGCAGTTATGCAAATAGTTGTTGGTGCTCTACTGGCTCTAGACCAAAGCAAAACCTTGCGGTCTAGACCTATCTTCAGCATTTGATACAGTAAATCATGTAAATCATGGCAAATTATTAGACCGACTGGAGAATCAGATGTGTTTTTTTGGTACAGTCCTAAAATTGTTTCTTTCCTTCTAAGAGAATAGATCGCAAAGATTCTTGTTGAACCACATCCTATCCCTTCCATCCCGGAGTCATATTGGAGTTCCTCAAGGTTCAACTCTATCCTCATCCCTATTCAACATGCACATTGAGCCACTCACTGAAGTACTGCAGCAGGCCAACATCTACTTCCACATGTATGCAGATGACACTCAGCTGTATATAAAGATCACTTCGCTTGAAGAGATCAACATATTAAACTTTCCAGAAATCATCTTATATTCAACTCACAGAAAACCTTCTGATCTCTCCCCCTAAATCCTCCACAATGATCAAGGGATGAACCAAATTGATCACAGTGCTAAACTGTACTCTGATTCTAGTTGATTCTACCAAGTCATTTTGAATTACGCCGGATTAGGAGTTAAACATGAAAGCTCACATCAACACTATGGCAAAAAATGCCCGATTCCATCTGAGCTATCTCAGAAAATTGAAACCGTTCATCGACACTGCTGATCTAAAAAACGGCTGTCTAAGCTTTGGTTATCTAAAGGATTGAGTATAGATGCATATCTCTAGCAGGGATCCCTAAGATTTCAACATCTCCACTAAAAGCCTGCCTGAATGCTGCAGCGAGACTCGTAACGGGTACAAGAAAATTTGCCCACATCACTCCACATCTGAAAGTGCTCAAAGGGCTACCATACGAGGCAAGAATTTAGCTAAAGATGGCATGTATTCCATACAAAGCTCTACACTACAAAACACCACTTTAACTTGCCCAGAAAACTACATTTTCTTTAGGGATGTCATTACATTTTATATGCAAGTATGTCATGTCATGTGCTACTATAACCTAAGTGGTCACCTAGTAAGACTTAATCTGTATATTATTTTAAATTTGTAAACGATGAATGAAACTGATTGCTGGTGATTTGTAAAGCGATCCGACACCCAAGATTGGGTCATGTTTGTGCTATAGAAAACACTAAATAAATACATTAATATATAATGTTCTCTTCCTTGTCCTTCATAGCATATATGGCATATTTCTGTAGTTTAAATTTGAGATATAATGCTATGGATTTGCCTGCCCTGTTCGATTCACATAATTTGATGCTTTTTTGTTTGTTGACCCATATCCCCGCCCTGCTACTGATGATTTTGTTATATTCATATTTCTTGTTAGGGATTTTGTTGAGAGGTTAATTGTCTTTGTTAGTAAATTTCTAGTTCAGAGATTTCTTTCTCTAATTTAATTAAGTTAGAATTGGCTGCTTTATTCGTTTTTGATCTAATCCTGATTAATTCCCCTCTTACGGTTGCATTTAGGGCCTCCCATCTTGTCAGGTGGGATGTCACACCGGCTTTGTTTTGATCAAGAAAGTTAATAATCGTATCTTTAATAGCCTGGAGATTACCTTTTTCAGTTAGTATCTCGTCATTGAAGCCCCAGCTTGTTTGTTTTTATGTGGTGCAGGGTCAGAGATGGATAGAGTAATACAGGATTAATCTGAGATCACTCTAGGTTCAATTGTTGTTTGATCTACATTATGTACTGCATTGTTGGAGACCAAGATATAATCCATCCGTGAATACGTCTTGTGGGAAAAGAGTAAAATGTATATTCTCTTTCTGCTGGATTCTGGATTCTGCAGGCATCTACTAAGTTTCATTTCAAACAGATTTTCTTCAGGGCTTTATGTGACTTATTTGGATGGAATGGGAATCTGGATTTTTGTCCAGGTGTGGGTCAAGAGGTAAGTCGAAGTCACATGCTAGAATAATGGTAGCTGTATCAGGGATTTTACCTAATTGTGAGTATAGGTCATCCCAGAAAGACAGATCGTCCTTAGTAGGAGTATAGATGACAGCAACGTAGAACTCTACCTTATCTTTGGTAAGATTTGAGATAACACATCTACCTTGGAAGTCAGAGGAGTTTGAGATTCAGTTGATTCTGGAATTTCTTGTAATTAGTGTAAGTACCCAATTTCTTTTTCCCACCAGAGCTGAGTAGGCACTATCTGAGAAGTGAGAGTTAGCAAAGTTCTGGGCTAGTGTTCGATCCAGCTTGGTTTCTTGGAGAAGAATTAAGTCACCTTTTAGTCTGTTCAAATAATCCCCTAACTTTCTCCTCTTTACTGGGTGATTCATGCCTTTCACATTTAATGAGACTAGTTTAATACATTGATTTACACCCGCCATTTAGTATGTGAGAGAGATATTCTGTAGTCCAGCGTCACCCTTCTATGAGGGGGTGTTGTCAAAAGCCACGTCTTGTTGTGAAACTTCCCTTTGTGTGTGACAGTTTGACATGAGACATAGGGAACACAAATCAATAGGCAAGGGAGCCATTAAAGAATACATCAATACAAACGGAAAACCCAACCCATCTCAACCCCCCTTCCCAATTACTCCCCACATTCGCCAATGGGGGTAGCGATAAGAGGAGAAAGCTTCTCGAGGAACAAGTTTTGAGAACGTCACAAATACTGAAATGATCTAACATCATGGAAGAGATCCACTTTAACAATGCATATAAGTGTGTATGTATATTCAAACCATCCTATTTGTGTGGCATTGGAGATTGGAAAGTATGTAGGAGTGCGGAATACTCATCGTTACATACAAAATGTGTGTAATAGATGTATAGGTTGGACTTTTTTGCATTTTTTAAAGTGCCATGTGACTCACATGCATGCCCTTATGTGCTTCACATGTGCACACATGCACATTTCAGGGGTGCAACAGGGTGTCCTTTTGGAACCCTTGCATCCTTGAAATTGCATGCGCAATTTGCGAGTACCTATTGGGTACTCGCAAATTGGACATGCAATTTTCATTCATTCCTATGGGCCTCTTGGCCCATAGAAATGAATGGGAAGCCACTCCTTATTTGCGACTCGCAATTTGCGAGTTGCAAATAAGGAATGTGCAGGAATCACAAAATATTAGCAGATTCCTTCATACATTGCATTTTGCGAGTCTATAATAGCGAATCGATAAAATTCGCTATTATATACTCGCAAAATGTGATCTTGATACATCTGGCCCTTAGTGTGATCTTAAATGTGTACTGAGGAGTCAGTAATGGTCTATGGAACAGGTGTGCAGGAGCGAGTGATATATAGAAATTTGCAATTTTCCTATAGGAGCGGCAAATCACTTTGTATCCAAGTTTGTATTGAGAGTTACAGTTGGTGATAGAGCACCATATGTACGCATAAGCTGTTTTCTGGGCCAAACTGAAAAAAGTTCTTCGTAAGAGTGTAAGTGTCAAAGGACAGATTTTGGAGACTCTTTGAGGCCTCTTTATAGGCAAACCTTAGATTTGAGCACTATGTGTAGTGGGGTGTGCAGTATGTGTAGTCAGGTTATCTGCCCAACTGTAACAAATGCATATAGATTAGTTAGTAGTAGTTGTGAATAGACAAGCAACACCTTACCGGTTTGAGATAGCCATATGTTTGGGATAAGAGGTATAAGAAACATAGTCTTACATATTATGAGGTAACATACTTTCTGTTTGATACAGGTTCATGAATAATCATCAAAATCAAGAGATAGAGCGATCAAGACCGTTAGTAGGATTCCAGTGCTTGGGAACCGAAGTATCCATTTGTGGTTCACCTTTCTCGCCTAAGAACTTGTTGAGCAATGCTGGATCCGAGAGCACTTAAGGGATGCCTTGTGAGATAACCCTGAACTTTGCAGGAGGAAAGAATGAACCTTGTAGTCCAGCTGTTTTCATTTTAGGGCGTAGGTTTAAAAAACTTTTAAGTGTTCCAACAGTCAGCTTCGAATAGTCCTGAGAGATGAAGATTTTTGTGCCTTTCAATAATATGTGGTTGTGCTTTCTCCTTTGGTTCAGCATAAGATCTACATGCTGGTATCTTAGTGCACACTATGGGTTGAGGTGTTTTGTGATTAGGAGATAACGTGTTGGGACCCTGTGGGCCCTATCAAACTCCAGATCCTTGTCGAATTTTAAGTTGGTTGCATGGGTGAACCATTTCTCTAGAAAGGCAATGCAGTAAATGGGCTGAATCTTCCTCACCTTCTGGCATGCCAAAAATGCATAAGTTAGTACTCTTGTCCCTTTCTTCTAATTCTGATAATTCATTAGCAAAAGAACAGGATGCGTTGCTGAGTTATTGAACGGTCTTTTTCATTCTATTCCCATTGTCCTCCAGGTAGCTGATCCTGCTTTCCACCTCTGCAGTCGTCAGTATTTGTTTTTGTCGATTTAGCCAGATTGTGAACGTCCACAAGTTTTTTAAGGATCATTTCCATTGTGGAGTTGATATCTTGTTTTCCTTTTGCTGGAGAATCTGGGTGCAGTGGATCCGCTTTCACTCTCTTTAGTGATTGTCTAGTGTCTTTTTCTGTCATTTTCATGGATGATTATAGCGGAATATTTTCTGAATTCGGACCTTGTGAGCAGACGAGCAGTGTTTGCCTTGCTTTAGATGAATCAGTTGGATCAGGCAGTTGTTTCTGGTTATAGAAGCTTTGCTGATGATTTTACAGGCTTTAGTAAATTAGTTTAGTGAATTGCGAGTGTGCGCAGACAAAGATGGACAGCTAATATCTTTTGAGATGTGTTTGAAGCGAGCAAGTACAGTAGTTGCACTGTAATTGCACTGCAGTTGCTCCACCGTTGCACTGTTACGATTGTATTGTAGATGCATTGAGGTTGCACTGTATTGCACTGTATTCACTCAACCCCAATGAGGCACAGGATGAGACAGATCGGTATGCTCTTTTAATGCAATATTAATGAAACATTAGTTAATATACAATATTAGATAGCAGACTTGTTACCTGACTTGTTACCTGATTAGCTGGAAACTGGTAGACTGATAGACTGATGGACTGATAGACTGGTAGACTGGTAATCTCAGGTGGCCATTTTATGAAGCTGTTTGTTGCATTTCACCATTCTGGTGATGATTGGTGATGGCTGAACTTGCTGAGCAGACCGGTGAGGTATAAATTTGTGGTTACTGATACTTTCACCTATCTCGACGTTATAATAGTGCTTGCTCCCAATTATGTCCAGATTAACTGTGCTCATAGGTAATTACATGCTCCGACTAGCACAATCAAGGACACCATCTCAGGGTCAGACAACATGATCAGGCAGCCGGTTAATTTGTCTAGATATGCAGGCAGTTATACAGATCTAAGGTACAGTCCACATTTATCACCACAGTTTAAGGTAAGTCCATACAGAAACCATGAAATGGCATGCCTGTAAATTGGTGGTGAATTGGTGGTGATCTGTTCTTCTCTAGAGGAGTTAGACAGCCGTCATATTGGAGTCAGGCAGCCGGGTCGAGTTGGCCAGGAGAACCACCTATTACACTATTTAGTGCATCAAGATAGGCGCAGTGGATGCAAACCGCTCTGTTGTGTTGCCAGGTTAAAGTACTTGATTCTATAAGGCAGTATTTTCAAGCGTTTTTAAGTGTACTGACAATTACATGGCTGCCATATCAGGGTCAGGCATACAGCTACGCAGGCTGATAATCAAATCGATGGGCACTGGTGGCTAAATTGAAGTAATCAGACTTTTGTTTAAGTGGCGATTTTGGTAATCAGAGGGTGAATGTATATGTTGTCACTTGTCCATGCCTCTCTACCTTACCAGATGTTGGTGATTCTGTGCACACATCCACCATCCCCATCTTAGGGTCCAACTGACTAAATTAATTTGATCTAATGAGGGTCTGAGGTTTGATAAGGGTGAATGCTGGGTTGGCTTGCTTAATGATTGTGGAGGCTGTTAAACGGGCGCCATGTTGAGGATCGGTATCAAGGGCAGGCCAGCCGGTAAGATCAGAATGATCTATGTGCGCATTATTGCTTATAAACGCTTACTTAGGATTGCTAGATCTTATTTGTCATGTCGAGAGGAACAGTTCTGTTTTATGACATTCTGCAGATTGCCGCTTCGGGCAGTCGTGCAGTCTCCGGGCTCAGCTAGGGACCCGTTCATCTGCCTCTTATTTTGCTCGTCGGGCTTATCAGCCACTCGTCTGCCGTTATTCTCCCCCCTTTTGTCATGATAGCCTGAGGTTGTCTGCTTTCAGTCGGTGTGCCATGGTGAGTGAAGCTCTCTGATGCTTTGAGTGAAGTTGGTCACAGGTAGGGTCATACTGGTTTTGTTTTGCTTCTGTCTGCCACGTGGCTGCTTTTCTAACAGCCATGCTCCTTCCGCATTCTGCCTGAGTCTGGGTATTGGGGTGATTTCTTCGGGAATTCTTTGGGATTTCTTCAGATCTGAAGAGACTCCTGGTATTTTCCGTTCAGGATCCGTCTTTGTTTTGTCCAAATACTCCAAATGCAGGACTGGTATGTGGATTAATCTGGTCCTCTGAGCGGAGCCCTGAGCTCACGCCGCCATCTTCCTCACACCCCTTTTCTCCTCAGCTTCTTGATGGAGTTTCTGCTCTTCATCTCTTCCTGTTACCTTTTTATTTTAGAATACATGACAAAAAAACAGAAACTAGAGTTTTGTACTTTGAGTACAGCACACCTCCTACAATGATCCAAATAGCAAGTGGAAGCTTCAACAAGGAGGAAATAGATGCAAACTTCATTTAAAGGTTAAGGAAAAGTGTCTTCTCCAATCATATCTCTTTTTTACCAAGTGACATGATATTTGTAAATGCCAACATCATCCAGAAAACCGGTGTTATCTCGATGATGTGAAATACAATTAAAAAGTGATTCACATAAATAGTAATTACAGAAATGCAAGTTTAAACACTCTTTTAGTAAAAAGCTGTTGTCACACATTCATTACAACATGCGTATATACTTTTTCAAAACTATACGCACTTTTTCAAAAACACGCTATCTATGCAACCTACATGTCTCAATACTTCACAATCACATTACGACGAATTTGCGACAAGTAAAATATTTTGAGAAAAAAATACACAACTATTAACCCACTAAAACTAATGTCAAGGGGAGACACATACAAATCTGTAAATGGGTGGTCCATTACTCAGCTGCTGTGTACCATATGCAGTAGAAATTTACCCAATGAGATATCACTTACTAACTCATCAGTAGAAAGTACTGCAGTTGGGGAGATATTGTTAGCAAACGAGTAAACTCCTATAGACTAAAAGGAGGTTTCATCCTTTCCTTGATGCTCATTTCACATAAATGAAACCTAACAGGAAGCATTTACAAACATACTCATACCAGGTGTCCCAGCTGGAGCTCCACTTGACTAAAGTGCAAGCAATCCTAACTTCTTGGGTTTGCTAATGCAAAGCAAAAATGTTTCCTTTTGTATATCATGTTGAAAAATGACCTGAAATGTTTACTGGAAGTGAATGCATTGTTTAACTACTGGACCACAATCTAAACTTGGGTCACTATATCGATTGGTTTCTTTCTTGTCTTATCGTGGTAAAAGCAGAGTCCATAGTTCTCCAATTTTAATACCCTAAGCATTCAAATGCCCAAAACCTACAGCACCACTCGTATACCCACTTACAGACCCACACAGCTACTGAGAAGCTCTGTCTCCGACTTTAAGACCCAAACAGACTCTCATACACCCACTTACAGAACCACAGACAGCCACTATCAAAGGTTACAGGTTACAGTTATGAAAAACATTTAAAAAAACTTAGGAAATCACAATAGAAACCAAAGTTACAAGGACGTTATAGTTAGGAAATAGAATTAAACAAAACAGGCGCTGGGGTTCTTTGAGCCTCAGTCGGGTAGCCCTGGTGGTTGAAGAACAAGGTCTTGAGTTTCTTCCTGAAGACTTCCAGAGAAGGGGAGGTGCAGAGGTGGTGGTCATTCTATGACTTGGTGGTGAGGGAGAAGGAATGACCACTTCAGCAGCTTCACCAGATGTTGGAGATGTGGGCCCAGGTAAGGGTGGAAGAGCAAAGCTTCCTGGTCAGTTGGTAGATTGTGAGATAGCTGTTGATGTATACAGGTTTGGTTTTGTAGAGGGCAGTGTAGGTGTGAGTGATGAGATGAAGAGGCATCTTTCTTGGATGGGGAGCCAGTGCAGGGCTCTGAGGTGAGGAGCTATGCTGGTTCTTCTTGGGAGTTTGGGAACCAGTCTTGCTGCTGAGTTCTGGATCATATGAAGGCAGTTGTGGAGTTGTTTGATGTTCCAAAGAAGGGTGCATTGACGTAGTCCAGTTGGCTGGAGCCGAGGGCCTGGGTGACTGTCCTTCTATTGAGATGGTGATCCAGTGGACAATCTCGTGGAACATGTGGAGGATATGGAAGCAGCAAGAGAAGAAGCTGTTGATCTGATTCTTTATGGACAGTTGGCTGTCTGGGATGATTTTGAAGTTGGGTGCAAAGTTGGTGGGGGTGGGTTGATTCGGTGGGCCACAATGTGTTGTTGTCCTTGAGGTAGTCCATGAGCTGGTGGTTGAAAGCTTTTTCCATGACCTTAGGTGGGAAGGGCAGAAGCGGGTTGGGATGGTAGTTCTTGAGTTTATTGGGGTTGGCAGAGGGTTTCTTCTTGAGAGGCTTTGCTTCTGCGTGCTTCCAGGTGTCTGGGATGGTGTCTGTAGAGATGGAGGTGTTGAGGATTTCTGTGAGGTGTGTGCCAATTACATCCACTCCAAGGTTGTAGTTGTGATGTGGACAGGAGTTGGAGGGAGCTCCAGAGTGGATGGAGTTCATGTTGGAGATGGTGTCTTCGGTTGTGAGATGTTTCCATTCGGAGATCCGGTGGAGTGGGTGGCGTCAGTTTGTGTCCGGTGGTGGTTGGGGATGGAGAGTTGGGGGTTGAAGCTGCTAAAGATGTTGGTGATTTTGTGGTGGAAGTAGTCTCCCAGAGAGTCACAGAGGACTTGGAAGGGGTGGATCATGTTCTCAGTGGTGGAAGGGCAAGATAATTCTAAGATGATGCTGAAGAGCTTTATTGTGTGGTTGGAGCTCGCTTCGAGGCGGTTGATGAGGGCTTCTCTGGGATGGTGGTGGTAGTTGTTGAGGGTGGATCTGAAGGTGTTGCGGTTGGTGGGATGTTTTGTTAGAGTGCAAGAGTCTTCCTAGTTTCTTGCAGTGGTGTTTGAGGGTCAGCAGCTCAGGGTTGAACCTGTTTGGCAGGTTTGTTGATGGAAGGTATTCCTCAAGGGGGTGATGATGTCAGTGGATGTGGAGATCCAGTTTGATAAGTTCTGGACATTAAGTTCAAAAGTAGCTGATGGATTCTTTGAAGGTGGGTGGGTTGCATGATTGTGCTCCAATTCCAGGGAGGGGGGTTATGAGATCTTATTGGAGCTTGTAGTGGGTGGTCGATGGTTAAGTGGACGATGCTGTGATCTTTGTAGCTCAGCTTGGTAGTACGGGAGAACTCGACTCTCTCGCAAGTGGAAAAGATGGGGTTGAGGGTGTGTCCTGCACTCTGCATGGGGGTGGTGTAGACCTGTGAGAGGCTGATGTTGTTCATGTTCTCTAGGAGGGAGGAGGAGTTGGTGTAATTCTGGTCTGCTAGGTGGTTGTTCAGGTCTCCCAGGATGATGTAGTGGTTGGAGGTCAATAGTGAGGGAGGTGATGAGGCCTTGGATGAGGTTGAAGGAGTAGGGGCATGGACTCGGGGTCTGTAGTTGAGGGTTCCTATGATGTTGGCTTTGGTATCTAGCTTGATCTGGACATTGAGGTGTTCCATGATCTGTATTGTGTAATTTTCCGATGCTGTGCATAGGAAGGAGTCCTTGTGGATGATGGTGATATCTCTGCCACCTTTTACGAGGCAGTTGTGGTAGATCATCTTGTAGGCATGGGGGTCGCAGTGGTCATGTCGGGTGCTGAGGTGGGGGTCGCCATATTTCTGTGATGAGCATCACATCGGGGCAAGGGTGGTGATAGTGTCCCATGTTTCCATGGCGTGCTTGCAGATGGACAGGTCATTGAGCAGCATGCAGTGGTTTCTGGGAGGGTCGTTATGTTACAAGTAAGATGGCAGTGGTTGAGGGTGAGTTGCCTTTTGCTTATGGTGTGGTGAGGCGATACAGCAGTTGGTGTTCCTGGTTCTGCAGTCAAGGGTTTGGATTTTGTCGTAGGAGTATCGGAGGTGGGTGGTTGGTCAAGGGGGTCTGGTGCTGGGTGCTGTCCAGGCATGGATGGGTGCAGGCAAACTTACCTTTTGAGCACTTTTGGTGTGCCAGCGGCACACCCACTGCACGTACCCACAGCCCTGGGAGGTGGGTGGGCAGTTTGGGAGGTGGGAGGACGAGGGGCAGGGCACGAAGGACAGTATGGTAACCAAAGCGATCTGGCCATGGTGGCATGGGATGAAAAGAATTAAGGACAATGAAAAAAACACAGTGAAACAAGAGTAGAGAGAAAAAAAATAGTAAAGCACAATCACTTACAGGGGGAGAAAAACTAATCCAGATAAAGCAGGCAAAACATTCCAATATGAGAGTATCAAAAAAGCAGAGCGATGTGGCCTTTTGGGTAGAACCAATGCAACAATTAGAGAATTACCAATACAATTAGAGAACTACTAATACAACTAAGCCGGGAGGTGGCGAGGCAGCAGTCACAGGGGAGACCGAGCCTCGAATTTCAGTGCATGGGGTCTGGAGGAATGGGGCGGTGCCTCTATGCCAACTGGGAGTACAAAGTGGGTGATGCAGACCATAGGTTGTAGGCTAGTTAAGAATTTACTTGGAAAAACATAGAAATGTACTGAAACAACTTTACTTGGATTACTGGGACGTTATAGTTAGGTTCACTTTTCACTTGTACAAAACCACAGAATTTCAGCAGGTAAAGTTACTTGAACACCCACATAACCACTTACATACCCCTTCAAACATCCATACAAACACTCATACAGCCGCTCACCAACCCATACAGCCACATAAAGACTCCCTCTCTAATACAGTCACTCACACACCAACTCACCTAACCAAATACTCAACCAAACAGCCACTCACTCATCCTTGCAGTCAATTACACACCCAGTCACTAACTCAAACAACTAGTCACACAACCACTTAGTCACCCATACAGCCACTCACACAGCCAGTTGCATACCCATAAAGCCACACATACCCTCACTCACACCCTCACACAATCACTCATATTCCCATTCACACACCCACACAACTATTCACACAACCACCCACAAACCCATATAGCCATTCAGGCCACCAGTCGCACAGGGATACACACAGTCACTCACATAATATATGTAAGAAGTTGTAATTTAACTTTGTAGTAGCTTAGTATATATCTTTAAGTCTCAGAAACTGTCACAAAAAACTAACACTCACTGGTTGATGTCATCAATGATGTCATCAGTGATATAATTCAAGGGGGTTATTAGTGATGTTACTGAAGATGCCATTAGTGAAGCAATATCTGAGGTCATAAATATTGTCTTGTAGGGGAGTAGGTTATAGTTAGCCCAGGTAACTATAACTGCTCAATTTCTATGGTTTTAACCTTTGGATTTTTCAGTGAATTTCTAAAGTTACAGGGACGTTATATTCAGGCTCAGATTTCACATGTACAAAACCATTGAAATTTAGCAGTTATAGTTACCTGAATTAATTGTACTTCACACACACAATGCACTGCTCAGGTCCTCACATATTACATCACTCATGACATCACACATTACATCACTGATGACATCATTGATGGAATGGAATGTCCTCAAGATTAGGTAGGAGCTTGTCCATAACCGAATTCACAATCACCAGACTAATACCAAGTCCTGCTGCTTGCTGAGTCTGAGCAGGTGTGCTAGCTCTATCTGGACCTGCCAAAAACGCACAGGAAACAAATTGTATCAAACATCTATACAAACAAACAACCTGGTCATATAATGCATGGTTTTCAGCTAAATGTAGAGCAGCTACATTTGGATAAGGTGTAAAGCCAGCAAGAGGAGGCCAGGGAGCCCCATCAATACTTAAGGAGCCCATATAAATAATGGCGGGGACAGGGGGAATAGCACCATTAAACCGTAAGAGGAATTTCAAGAAGTGCATAAGTACGATAAGCGATTGTCACTGCAGCAGCAGAATAAGTATGAGACGTATTATCATTGGCATTGACAACCAGAAAGGTAATCCAAATCGGACACACTACAGGGGCCTCCGCATTAGGGACACCATGCTGAAGTGTTGAGTAACTGCCAGGCGGCCATTTGCCTCAATGACTACAGCCATAAGTTATAAGCAAAGGATTTAAAAAGGCAGCACCAAAGTTGGGTATAAACCTTTAAATGTTCAAGCTTGAAAATCCAACAAAATTAGCTGGTCCCTAAAAACTATAGATTCAAAATCCCAACCAGCGCAGAAATCTCCGCAGGACGGTCCAATGGTATTGAAAACTTGAGAGCAAGTGCTACTCAGGTTTCCGCAAGTACCAGACCAAAAGTTGGCACGCCATGTTGCAGGGATTTTGCTCAGAAACAGAACTATGCTTGGGACCACAGAACATCAGTAGATAGGGACTGAGTCACTATACCACCTCAGTACTATGAGCCCGAGTCCAACTATCTATAGTGCCACACTTGCCCTCCCACTCATTACCAGAGGAACAAGTGAATTGACACCCCAGAGCACAATACTCTCAACCCTCTCAGGGATCGCAGTGACAGGACACACCCTTTTGCTCACACACTCCTACTTGTCCACGATAAGATTTGAAAGAGAAAAAAAGGAAATTTGAAATGTTTATTTAAACTATCATGCTTTAAAATGCAGTACACATGCCACAATCAAACAACAACTGCCTAGCAAAAATACCATCAGCATTGTCAATAAATCGTATATTAGGAAAAGCCCTTTCATATTATAAGATAAAATACCCTAACCCCTCTTATCTTCTATAGAAGCAAACTGATTTTACAGCAAAGATCTCTGGGTTTAACAGCAGACCCGGGATCTTAGCATACAAAGATGACCATTCTACATCTCTGATACAGCCGTGATCATCTCTCAGAAAATATCTGTGTCTCTTTCTCTCTCTGTTACATTGATGTGTATACCTATATGACAAGGATCACATATTCATAAACAACAGCTGCATTTTGGTGTTGTGTCTAGGCGCAAGTGCCTGAACAGACCAAAATAACAAGTTAAATTGTTGTTAGAACTTTTTTGCTGTTAACAACATGTGTATTTGTAAAGCACACTAATCACCCAAGGCGCTGAATAACAAACCCAACGATACTCATTTCATCAACCTCAGATGGATGAAAGGCTCAGTGGAGCTACTGGGATTTGAACCTGTGACCATGAGGTCAAACACAGACCTCTGCAGTGGATGCATTACTTCACTAAGCCACCAGACCCGACTGCTAACACTAAATCCCAGAAAAGAACAAAATGAGAAAACAACGGTAGGTTCTATGTGAAAATATAATGTAGCACAGAAGCAAACATGTTCATATAGTAACTAGTGCAAAACTAATGCGACCTGTGTTGTGCACAGTCAAGCTAACATAGGGAAATCTACAATTGCCCCAAATATAATATATGACTGATCACTACATATAAGGGATACTATGTTATTCACTCACTACAATTAATTAATTAGTGGCTTTTTCTACACTTACTACAGTAATTGAGAACACCTACGTTAAAAACATTTCTCATATTATTATAGCTGGTACTATACGAATGAATGGTTTAAATGACATTTATAGAGCACGAGGCCTCCCAGTGCTCTATAAATGTCTAGATAAACGCTAGATGGGTGGGAGTAGCACCTGGGTCTGAATAGGGCTGTGCCTACCTTCCACCATGCAGGCTCCACCTCCTGTGGAATGTCTGATGACCCTGGCCTACACTGACAAAGGAAGAAGGTGCACACTGGAAGAATGCACCCAGAACTGGATTGAACTAGGTACAAGACCCTCTGCATTCAGTGGACAAATGATTTGCTAGTATAAATATTGGGGCCCGAACCCCAAGACTTAAGAACTCTTTTGGATCAAGAAGACTGCCAAGAAGAAGAGCTGGAGAAGCTGTGAGAAGGAACTACCACTTTGCTGTGTGCTTTGCTGTGTTGGCCTGCAGTGGCTGCTTCTGTCTTGGGCAGTGAAAGGACTGGACTGAACTTTCTGCAATCTACTTTTGTGAGTTTCTCCAAGGGCTTGAGGTAGAGCTTGCCCCCTGTTCAAGAAGTCTCAGGAACAGCAAAGACTGCAAGATCAACGCCGTCTATGACACCGCTGCCGACTCCGTGTCATGAAGGCACCACAGAGGGCACCACCGCAACGCCACACCGTGACCCTGGTCTCACCAACGATGCCTGCTGATGCCGCCACCGAGCCGCTGCTCACACCGCGACCTGTTGCCACAGCACTCGGCACTGCCTCGCTTCACGACGACGCCTTGGTGTTCCAGACGCTGCCGCTCCATGCCAGAATCGACGCGGCTGCTTGCACTGTGGTTCAAGGGCACCGCTTGTAAAGTTACACGATGCCCCGCCCTCCTCCCACACCTCAGCCTTGGCCTACCGATGCCGGTGCCGACGACAGCGCTTTAGCAAAGACGACGACGCTACTTGCACTGAGACCTGCCAGTACCGTGACGAGCACCGCCATCATCTCACACCGCAACCCTGGTCTCACCGACAACGCCACTGAGCTGCTGCTCACACTGCGGCCTGAGGGCACCGCACGCCGCACCACTGCACTTCGCACTGCAGCACCCGACACCTGTGGACGCTAGAGCTCCTGACTCCAGCAAAGAGGACTTCGAGGGCCCCGACGACTCCTGCACTGACCTCCGGAACCAACACCTGCAGACGCTGTGTGTTCGGAAGCTCAACAAGAGGTCATCGACACCCTGCATTTCTGAAAGGTACTGTTTGCGGGTCTTCCTGACGCCGTAGCTGACCCGCAACACTGCGGTCAGCCAGAACTGTTTGCATTTGTTTGCTCACGGCGCCTTGATAGCGCCGGATGGAGCTCTCAACATCAAGGAACTGTTTTACAAGTTTATTTTGATAACTGAAGATTTTTTTAAGTACTGCATGGTGGAATTTTATCGTTTTCGTCTTGTCTTAAGTATATAAAAATATTGGATATTTTTCTAAACAGGTGTGGTGTTTATTTGTAGTGCTTACACTGTATTACTGTTGGTTATGTGCAAATCCTTTAAACACTGCCTCTAAGATAAGCCTGACTGCTCGTGCCAAGCTATCAAGGGGGTGAGCAGAGGTTATTTTAGGAGTTTAACTCCCTTACCCTGACTAGGAAGAAGGGTCCCTATTTGGAGAAAGGTGCAAGCCCTTGCCAACTAGAGACCCCCATTTCTATCAATGGTGTTGATGTGTTTCTCAAGAATCTTACTCACCCAGGGAAGGAGAGAGATGGGGCGATAACTGACAAAGTCATCCTGATTGAGACTGTTTTTTTAGAAGGGCTTTGACCATAGCGCATTTCCAGGCCAGAGGTACTATGCCAGACGAGATGAAGGAATTCACGAGGTCCAGGATAACGGGACAGATGATATCCGTGGCTATTGTGAGGATCTGAGGGGGCAGACTCTGTTGGAGAGCCGGATTTAAGTTTAGTAATAATTGAGCCCAGTGAAACAGTGTCTAGGGGGGAAATTACTATAGTGAAGTTTGAGATCCATTATGTGGGTCTGGCATAGGTGACGTAATATGATGATTCTGTGCGGTTGGGAAGAACCTATAGATGTTTTGAATTTTCTGTAGAAAGAATTCTGCCAGGTTATTGCAGCGTGCAAGAGCGCCGTCAGGCGAAGGCTGTTTCGAAGGCAGTTTGGTGAGGGTCTTAGCGATACTAAAGGTATCTTTAGGGGAGTTTGCGCATAAATTAACCTTATCTTCATAAAAAGTGGCTTGGACAGCTTTTATTTCAAGTTTGTAGGACCTAATTGCTTCCCTATATTCTAATTTGCTAAAGTCCGAATAATCCCGTCTCCAATTCCTTTCAAGCCTTCTGCAGGATTGTTTTAGTTCTCTTAACTTGGGTGAGAACCAGGGAGCGGTATTCTTCCTGTTGATTTTGTGGGTGGGTTTCTTGGGGAGTACTGTATCCAGTGAGCCTTGATTTCATAGATTAAAGTTCTAGATGGCCAGGTTAAGATTTGGGTCAGTAACTGGTCTAGTGGTTTGCAAGACGTGTTTCCACAGATCTGTGGGAAATCTAGACCAATTCCGTTCCTGCACTGAGATTATATTGGGGGAAGAGAGGGTCTGGGCATTTCCCAGGTTAAGGGGATCAGGAAGTGATCGGACCTAGTGAGTGGGACAGGAGTTCCTACATTAAGTTCATCTCAGTTGCTAAAAATAGGGTCCAATAGATGACCCTTACAATGAGTAGGTTTCGAAACATTCTCATTATGCTGGAGTGCCAGGAGATTCCCAGTCAGCTCGTTGGCCATCTTGTCCGATGGGTCGTCTAGATGGAAGTTAAGATCACCTAGCACAGTAAAGTTGGATGGAGCAAAGGCTAGGTTGGCAATAGTGGTGGGAAGAGCATCAAGGAATTGTCTGGGGTTGCCTGGGGGTGGTAGATCAGGAGGCCAGAAAAGGTGCTAGTCAAGGAGATGTCTACAGAAAAACAAGACTTTCGCAGTCCGACAGGGGTTATGCTATAATGCGGCAATTTATTGTTAACAACAATAGCTATACCTCCACCTCTACCACTCTTGCGGTCCACCCAATATATCAGGTAGTCGGGAGGGAGGGTTTGAGTGAGGATTGGGTCAGACTCGTTATGGAGCCACGTCTTTGTCAGGAAAAGGGCATCAGGCTTTAAATCTTGCAGTAAAAATGCAAGTTCTGTAGAGTGCTTTGAAAAAGATCTGCAGTTTAGTAGGAACATCCTTAGTGGAGGTAGATTGCCAGAAGGGTTTGACACTTTGATAGGAGGCCAGAGGGAAAAACCACAGTGGGGGCAGTGAGAATCGCCATTAATGACATTAGAGAGAGTGCAGATATGTATCATTAATGTCGGTTCTGAGTGCATGAAGTGAATGGGTGCTTTAGGATGTAACATTTTCCTGGGAATGGACGTGGCGCAGACGGGCTTGCCTTTGACGCTAACCAACGGCTCCGCCCCTAACAACCTCCAGCTGCCTGGTATCGTGAATAGGAAATGTCGGGACCCTCCACAACAATCGGGGAAACCCTGTGCTGGCGTTAGACCCCGAGGACGAGCAAGTGCAAAAATACAAGGTAAAGAGCAGCGATCTCGGTGCCAGTAGTACAATTTAAGAGCAAAAGCTAAACACAGTTTTAAAACCCAATTTTTAAAAGCACAAGCTATAATGAGTATTTCAGCTTAGTAATCAAGTGAAGGACTCGTTTTTTGGGCAGTAGTAACTGGCATGTGTCTGTGCGCCTCCTTCGCGATGAGTAAGGCATGCCAATATATATAGTCTGGGAGAGCTAGAACCCTAACCAATGGCTCCGCCACTAACAACCCCCAGCTGCCTCGTATCGTGAGTTGGAAACGCCAGCACCCTCCACAACAAGTGGGGAAACCCCATGGTGGACCGGGATGCAGGCGTTAGACCCCGAGGAGGAGCAAGTGCAAAATACAAGGTAAAGAGCAGCGATCTCAGTGCCAGTAGTACAGTTTAAGAGCAAAAGCAAAAAACTGTTTTAAAATCCAATTTTTAAAAGTACAAGCTAGAATCAGTATATCGGCTTAGTAATCAAGCAAAGGACTCATTTTTTAGCAGGAGTAACTGGCATGTGTTTTCGCGCGTCCAATTTTGGAGATCCTTTTAAAAACATCACCCCTGGTAGGCCAAATTGCTTTTAAACTGCTGATGATCTATGTAGACAAAATCCCATACAACATTTTTTTTCCACAAATAGGACATAGAAGTTTGGTTGGAGCAGCTAAAGAGGACATTCTTTTACTTTTGAATGCAATGTTTTGTTTCATTCTAAGGCTGCAGTAATTAGAATATGTCTATCCAGTTTCACAATTTAATTAGAGTGTTGTGTTTAATTGCTATAGTAACTCCTTCCTCCAAAATAAAAAGACTCTTGATTTTCAAAGATCTTTTTGAAAACATTACAGCTTGGTAGGCAAAATTATTGCACATAGTAGTATGTAGAAGTTGTTGTTGGAGAAGCAAAAGGGGTCATTTTTTAGTTTTGAAGACAGTTTTTAGTAATGTAGTGCTTAGAATGTGCATAAGCACCTCTGTGGAATATAAAAGGAAACTTGCATTAAGAACAACTTTTTAAAGACATTAATTCCAATAGGATGAATAATGTCTAATAAACAGATAACACAATATAAAACACTGTATACCACTTTTTTATCCACAAAATGCCCTTTGAAATTTGGTTGAAGAAAGAAGAAATATGAGTTTGGTAGGCTACTAGGTGCTCTTGGTTTTGATTTTAGATTAATGGCATTGCATTCTGTCCATCCAGATTGGCATCTGATCTGCGGTTTGGCAGGCCATATTTTGGTTGGCCTTTTTCAACTATTTCTCAAAAGGCACGGTTTTAGAATCTGGTGATGTCAAGTAGTGGAATCATTCAGAAATAATCAATCACAGTGCTGTAGATGAATACACAATCTTCTGAGTCACGATTCCATTTGTAACTCAATCCAAATAACTCATTAATATATCCTTATTCTTGCGCTAACACCCCTGGCATCACCATAATACATTCTTGTGTGTCTTGCTTGAATATTTAGAGAAAACAGTACTTATCTAGTACATATATCTATAAAATCTCAGATTCCTGAAGCATAATGTATTACACTTTTGTCATTCAGCAAGCGTTCGAACAAACCATAGAGTGCAGAACAGATTAATTTGGTTTACTACATGTGGCATATGGAACAGTACATTGAGAACACCATTTGCATAGCAGTTGACCACTGAACTGTTTTCAAACTGTAACCTACAACTTCTCCATAATTTAGCAGTTTTCTCTTCTTTGAACCTTTGGTCTTGTTCTTTTGTACTTCCTTTTATTAGCATCCATACACTGTTTTTTAATTTGCCACTTTGGACAGATTAACCGTTTCTTACAAAAAGGTTACTGGCTTAAACAAGGAGCATATAGACTTCTTAACCGATTGCATTCCCTTACACAGCTTTCATCAGCACAAACTTTCTTCTCATTAAAGTAATTTCAAAGCAAACCAGACAATTTTCTAATTTGTGACAATGCTACATATGTCGTTCCTTCTTTGAATACAGCAGTTCCAATATTAACAAAATCTGTATCTACTCTTTAACCTTGCAATTGCAATGGATGGTCACATCATATGCTAGAGACAGTGGGAACTGCTTTCGCTGGACGTATAAGTCTTTTACTAACAGAAAACGTAAAATGCATCGACCAATCTGCTCGACGCTATCAGCCTCATCAAATTTTATGACTGAGTATTCCACCTCATCTCTTTTTGGGTAATTAATGAAATGTATAACTTTATCCATTGCAACATTCTCATAACCCCAGATGCCTGCCCCATAGGTGGCTATTGTGATGCATTTCACCTTGTATATCTCTAATAGGACCTCTGGAGCCCGTTTCCCCAGCTTCTTACTAAAATTAAAGAGTGCGGCTACTGCTTTAGAAAACATTAGCCTCCTAGTCCTTTTTTTTTTTTTTTTATTTCTTTATTGATTTTTTCTATCATCAGACAGTCAAGACATAAAAAAAAAAAAATGAATACATCACGGCAAAAGTATACCATCATCCATAGAAAACCATCACTGGTGCATTCAGTAGTTTAACTGCAAACGAAGCAAAAAACAAAAAGTAGAATTATATTTATAGCCAATTAGAGAGTGGAGTCCATAATTTCTGGCCAATTAATCTCCTGCTCTTGCCCTTTGTTTTATAAACGGCCATTTCCAGGTGATAAACAGATAATAATCTAGTTTGCCAGTTACTAAATACAGGTGGTTCGATATCCAGCCATTGTGTTGTAATACAGCATCGAGCAATTGACATACATATAAAAAGAAATCTATCTTCCATATCTGTTCTAATGCTATCACTACTGGTTTGTGCGCCCAAAATAATTAATTCAGCAGTAATTTGTGTTTGAACACCTAATGAAATAGACAAAAAATACTCTATGTCTCTAATAAATTGAGTTAAATTTGGGCACAAAAAGAACATATGAATGGTATCTGCAGCAATAAGTCCACATCAGTTACATTTATTCACTCTGTCATGTGCCCATTTAGCTAATTTAGCGGGTGTATAATATAAATCGTAAATGGACATAAAGTGTTGACTTATTAACGAACCACTGTATAGCGTTTTAGTGGATATTTCTATGATCCTATTCATATCGATACCTTCCAAACCGAGTTTTAATTGCCATTTGTCTTCTATCTCTAATAAATCATCCTGATATTTCGCCAACATTAATTGATAAATATGACCAATTCTCGATCTTTTCCGTAATACTTCAATAAGCTTAACCTTTTGAAACAAGATCTGATTGTCAGCCCTTTTTCTATCTAAATAACTGCGAACCTGTAAAAACTTAAAAAATTCCAACCGAGAGATATCATATTTTTGTTGCAGAAGTGTAAAGGAGATTATCTGTTGACCATCAAATAAATCTCCCAATTGACTTATACCAGCCCGATACCATCTAAGCATGGTTACATCTTTAAAAATGTCCGGTAATGTAGGGCAATTTATTATTGGAGTATAATAACTTAAATTAGAACTAAGTCCAATTCTTTTTTTGATTTTCCTCCAAATCTCAAAGGCAGTTATAATGATTTTAAACTTAGTTTTTTTATAATAGAGGCAAGATGGCGGCCGCGATGTGGGCTGTGTAAGCAGCTCCGCTCCTTGCTCCGATGATTGAGGAGGAGGACAGGATTTAATCATTTTTTCCTCTGACTCAGTAGTCTGATTTGATGGAAGAATCCTAAAAGGAGGCTTCACTGGAGCTGAAATATTTATATTTGCTGGCTTTTAACATCAGGGGTTCCTTTAAATGCTGAGCGACATCTCCCTTCCCGCTTTTGCTACCAGTGTGTATAACGGCTGGAAGGCGCTTACCGGTTGGAGCTGGAAAGAAGTCTTGGCTCACTCATCGGTTATTCGTGCCTTTTCTGTCAGGCATGCCCGTTGGAGGGTCGGCGGAGAGATACGGCAGATCTGTATACCGCAAAATGCCGCCTAAACCTGCAACACGGAGCGCCAAAGCTCAACCGGCTGCGACAGCCATGACGGAGGAATCTTCAACTGGAATAATCAGCGAAGCGGCAGTTGACACGGCCAGCGCTGGGTTAAATCAAGAGCCAAGCATTATGCTTCAGAAGAGGGGCGAGCGAGAGCGAGGCGGGAAGGAGAGAACTCGCACAGGGAAGCAGGGCACGAAGACGCTCCCAGAGCTATTTGCGAAGCAGTCTGTGAAGAAGGATACTGTGTTGCGGTCTGAGCAGGTAGGGGAGTTGGGGCTTGATCTATCTGGGATAAGCAACAATGTTTCCAGTAGTTTTTCTCCCCTCCCAGAGTGTGCCACACTGTCTTCTGATAATCTTTTAAAAGTAGCAACCGAACAGTCACTGAAAGAAATCCAGTCTGCATCTAATGTTGATAGTGGTATTCTGGGAGATGTAGTACTGGAAGCGCCTGATGAACCAACTGACAGACCTACTGATTTGACACTACAAGTGAGCTTATTTGGTTCCAACAAAGAACTTCCATTACAAGATACATTACAAGATAGTGCTGGCTTTCTAGAGACTCCTGATAATTTCTATTCTTTATCTGATTTTTCGTCAGATGAAAGCAGCAAAGAGTGGTCTGAAAATGAAAGTACGGAAGACGAACCTGATGTGAGCAAAGACTTCACTAGTGATCCGATAATTACTATAAAGAAAAAAGCTAAGAAACGAAAAGAGCGACCTGATAACTGCAATGGGCAGCCTTCTAGTAGTGTTACACCTAGAGGTTTGGTACCCTTAGAATGTATGAAGGTTGGGATGTTGTCAGACGCTATTCCGAGACCTGATATGCAGAATGACTCCGTTATACAGCCACTGAGTCAGGAGATTACGCTATCAACGATTTATAACACTATGCTGGAACATAGAGCCGAGATCAAATCAGAGAATGTTCGCATGCAAGCTACCTGTCGGTAGGTGCAGAATTCTGTGCGGCGGGTAATTAAGATCTGCTCTGATACGGCTCTCAGGATGAATGAAGCAGAATCAAGAATTTCTACACTGGAAGATACTGTGGCGGCCCAGAAAGCGGAATTAAGCTCCATCAGAGAGCATAAGGATGATACAGCTTTTAAACTGGCAGAAATGGAAAATCAAGCTCGAAGGAAGAACCTCCGTATTTTAGGCATCCCGGAGAAAAAAGAGGAAGCTGATGTGCGGAAATTTGTATGTGACCTGTTTACAGATGCTTTTCCGGAGCTGACTTCATGGAACTGGTCGACAGAGATTCAGAGGGCTCACAGAATTCCTTTCACTGTCAGAAAGACTAGTCTGGGGGAAGAGGAGAGACTGCGTGCAATTTTGGTCCGATTTGGTAATTTTTTAGCTAGAGAAGCTGTGTTTGGCCTTGCTAGACCTGATAAGAGGAGAGTGGCAAAAGATTGTAACTTTTTTGTTAGACCTGATTTCTGTAAAGAAACAGTCTCAAGGCGCTGGCATTTGCGTCAACTAATATCTGGATTTCAAGGGAAAGGCGCCACGGCATATTTGCAAAATCCTGCTAAGCTTAAGGTCATGTTTAAGGGTCAGACAAGATTCTTCTTTTCTGAAATTGTTGCGAGGAATTCTTACACTCTCTGTAATTGTAGACTGAATTTATAAGGGCAAAGTCTAAAGAGGGCCTAGTCTAATTGCTTTAATATGTCCTCTCTCTTCGTGCAATCGGGGGAAGGAGGGTGGTAGCCTATCTATATTAGGGCTTGTTTGTCCCTATGCCTCATATGGTTGATTGGGTGGGATGGGTGGTTTGGGTGGGGGGGGTGTTTGGTTTGGGGCACAAGGGAGGGTGTGAGGGGGGGTGATGGGTAAGGGGAAAAAAGCATCGACAGCCGGGATATATAATTTCTTTGGTATGGCAAGTATTAGAAGTTATGTTAGAATTATACAAGTATCTGAACAGTATATTATATTAGCCTTAAATCTGAGTGATTTACGAAAATTTATTTTTGCAAAATGGCTAGGAAATTAAAGATCTGTACGCTCAATATTTGTGGGCTAAATGACTTGAAAAAGAGAGATGTATTGGCTAAATTTATTCAGATCATAAATGTTGATATACTTTGTCTACAAGAAACTCATGTCGCTTGGGATAAAAGGGGATGTTTGAGCAAACTTGGAATGGAAGTTGTTGCTTGTTCTAAACAAACTGGGGTGAAGAGAGGAGTAGCAATTCTTAAGCGACGAGGTTTGGGTGTATGTGTAAAATCGGCAGGAGATAAATGTGGACGTTGGGTGATTAGCTTATTGCAGATTGAACAATTTAGATTTACGATAGGTAATGTATATGGGTCCAATCTGGATGATGCGGAATTTATACATTTTCTTAATCTAGAACTAGCTCAATGGCCACAACCTCTAGTCGTATGTGGAGACATGAATATCCACTTGGATGCGAATTTAAATATACGGACGACTTCTTTATATAGTGGGAGGAAGCCACGTGTATTCGCAGCACTAAGGGACTTAATTATAGATCATGGTCTTTCTGATGTTTGGAATACAATTCATGGAGATAATCCAGGGTATACCTTTTACTCTGTTCCTCATAATAAATTTGTGAGATTAGATTATTTTTTTGTTTCGCTGCAACTTTTAGGAAAACTTGAGCTAGAGACTTTACCTAAAATTGTATCAGACCATAATCCCTTAGTTCTTGATTTACTCATTAAACCACAATTAGAGGTAGGAAACCAAACATGGTCTTTTGAACGGAGTCTGCTTTTGGATGAGGAATACTGTCAATTTATGCTCAAAGTGATACAGGAATTTTTTTTCTTTAACAAAGGAACGGCATCTAATAATATCACTTGGGATGCATTTAAAGCGGTAGTTCGGGGGGAAACCCTCAGCTTTTCCTTGTCACGACGTAAAAAGTCAATTACTAAGCATAAAAACGATTTTGAGATGGTTATGCGGGCTGAGCATAAATTGGCTGAAGCAATTAGGCTTGGTGGGGATTCAGAATTGGCTCAAAGAGAATTGACTGTTAATAGAGCTAAAGTTTATTCTCATATAGTAGATAAAATTGCTTTAAAATTTAAATTATATAAGGAACAAGTATATGAATTTGGTGAAAAAACTGGAAAGGTACTGGCCAAAAGACTAAGACAAAAAGCTGTTTATAATGATATAGTTAAAATCATGGATACTAACGGGGTCATTCAAGATACAAGAGAACGGATCTTGGCGGCCTTTCAGGAATTTTATCAATCTCTTCATAGTGCTCCTATAAGTGAGGCATCTGCATATAACGGGGGAGATTATTTGAAGGGAGATGCAATCACAGGGCTTACGGAGTCACAAAAAATATCTCTATCTGCCTCAATAACGCTGGAGGAAGTGGAAAAAGCCATATTAGCATTAGCTCAAGGTAAGGCAATGGGTCCGGATCAGATTCCCTTAGAGTTTTATCGCACCTTTAGAAATGTATTGAAAAAAGAACTGCTGGCTGTATGCCAACAATCCTTTCTTGGTAACCCTCCGGACTCATGGTCAGAAGCCACTATAGTAATTTTTCTTAAAAAAGGAAAGCAAGAAACTGATATGGGATCCTATAGACCCATCTCTCTCCTTAATGCGGATAGTAAAATCTACTTAAAAATTATTGCGAACAGGCTAAATAACCTTATGCCTCTGCTAGTATCCAAGAGACAACATGGCTTTATTATGCGGCGCGACACGACAGATCATGTTAAAAGGATTATCTCTTTGCTTGATTGGGCACAGGCCTCCAAGTCTCCGGTCGCAGTGGCTCTATTAGACGCCGAAAAAGCGTTTGACCGGGTCTGTTGGAAGTTTTTATGGTCAACTTTAGCTTGGAAGGGTTTTCCGGTTGAATTTATTAATGCAATTCAGGCTCTTCATAAAAACTCTAAAGCGGTGGTGCGTATTGCTGGCCGGCTTTCCGGCGATATAACAATCACTAGGGGAACAAGACAAGGCTGTCCTACCTCACCCCTGCTATTTGCTCTGTATATTGAGCCATTTTTAAACAGCTTGGACAATAATGCTGGAATTAAACCGGTTCAGATACACGATATAGCTTACAAAGTATTTGCGTACGCAGACGATATCGCCATAGTCACTACAGATATAAAGACTGCTTTAAAGTTGATAGAGGCATCAGAAGAATTTGGTAGATATTCTGGATATAAGCTAAATGTCTCTAAGACTCAATTTCTTCATTCAGAATCGGGACGACCACAGGACATGCATTTTGAAACCGAGGCTACATATTTAGGTAGTAGAATAACAGCTGATATTGATAAGATAGTCTGCTTAAATACGGATTCGGTAATTGCGTCTGCGAATAAAACTTTAGAAAGGCTGGATAATCTTCATTTATCTCTTTATGGTCGCAGCAATGTGCTGAAAATGCTCATTTTTCCTAAATTTTTATATTTATTTCGCACTATCCCCTTACTTTTTCCTACTTCTATATTTAATCGAATTGAAAGAATGTCTTCTAGGTTTCTTTGGAGTTATCACAGATCTAGAAGAGCTTTGAAAAAATGCACTTTACCAAGAAATAGAGGGGGGTGGGCAATTCCTAACTTTCAGCTATATTTTTGGTCTATTTTTTTACAGAACATGGGTGTTTTACTTGTTAGCGAAGTAAATTTGGATGAATCAATAAGACCATCAATATATGAGATGGTATTAGGAGAAGAGGCTCGTCAGTGCCTGGTTCGCATTATTGAGCCTAGTTATTATAGCCTCCTAGTCCTAATGGCCTGGGTCCATGTCCCCCTCTTATCAAAGAGTATACACAGATAAGAGAAGGTTTTGCAGCAATCAATCGGTTTCTTACCTATTAAAATGCGTCTGAAATGTGTATCCCCTGCCCCACATTTCATCACAAAGGTTTTAGGAATATTCACTTCTAATCCCAGTTTAGCCATATAATCAGCGAAACAATCAACTGACCTCTACATCCCTACTGGGGTACGTGACATCAAAACTGCATCATCGGCGTACATTAATGTGGGAATAGGTCTCTTCCCCCCCTTGTGGGAGGTCCTGGCACTCTTTCCCTAGCTTACTTCCCAAGTCATTAATATATAATATAAATAGGAAGGGTGCCAGGACGCATCCCTGTCTCACACCTCTTCTTACCCTAAAGTGCTTAGTGCATTCCCCTCCCATCCCATAACGAATCCTAGCATTTGCTCCCGCATATAATTGTCTCAAAAATAAAACTATCGAACTTGCCACCCCCATATTAGTTAAGATTCTCCAGAGTTCCTCATGGATTACGGAATCAAACGCAGCAGTCAAGTCTACGAACGTTAAATACAACCTACCCCTTTTGGCTTTAGTGTATTTGCCGATCATCATGTTCAAATTTACCTCCTGGTCAATTGTACCCATGCCTTTGCGGAAACCATACTGAAGGTCACTAAGTATCGAATGGTCTTCCGCCCAATCTTGTGACCTTAATAACAAAACTCTGCCGATAATCTTAATTGTTGAATCGAGTAGAGATATCGGCCTATAGCAGGCAGGGTCCAACCTGTTCCCTTTTATGAAAATGGGGACCACGGTCGATTCATACCAGGAAGAAAGAGGGCCGATTGTGCTACAAGCATTTAAAAGTTGAGTTAAAAGAGAACCCCACAAAAAATATGATGTTTAAAAAGATCTACCGTGATGCCATCTGGTCCGGGTGCCTTACCTCCCAGGCTCGATTCAATGGCTAAGTTAACCTCACTCAGCTCCAGTTTCAGATTCATATCCTCTGTACCTTGACTAAGAACCAAATTGGCTACAGGCTCCATCTCTACCTTTGTAGTATGAGCTGTATTGCTATATAATTTTTCAAAATGCTCCAAGCACTCAGCCTCACCAATAGATATCTCAATCATGGCCCTGTCTTTCTCCAGCAAAAAGGGCGCATTGACCGCCTTCCAAAATGCAGAGTGGTCTTTTAGCTTTGAAGCTGTCTGCAAGTCCCGCCACGCTTCATTTTTAATAGTGGTTTTCCTTAACTTTAAGGCCGAATTATACTCCCTGCGTGCCAGCATGACATCCTCCACAACTCTAGGCTCTGAATGCAGTGCTCTCTTTAACTTGGCATGTGCCTTAGAACATGTTGCATCAATCCAACCATGCTTAGGTTTATTAGATTTATTGAGTTTAACAGACATTTCCTGTTTGATGTATTTTGAAATTCTCTGGAACCCACTAATAATGTCTTTAGTCATAGTATTTACATCTAAACATGACTTGACCTCCTCTCTGCAATTGGTAATAACCTTCCTTGTGAAAGTATCAGGGTTCAGCTTATCCCATTTTAAGGCATATCCATTTTGCCTAGATATACTGAGGTTCCCCATAAATGCAGATGTATGATCCATTATATTTCTCTTACACCTAATGGAGATGCTCAAAGGGAAATGGTCACTCACCGATATGTCATGTGTGACAAAATCTTTGACTCTAGTAGCATACCTGCTGGACATCAAAATAAAATCTATTGTTGATGATTTCCCCTGCCCATTATAGGTGGGATTAAAAGGCACAAGGTTGGGACATAACATATTGGCAAAGCCCAAATCTGTATCAAACATAATTTCATTTAGAATGTCCCCAGATTTATTATGTGCGAAGTGCTGAAAGGGATGGTCCTTATCCCACGATAAACCACAGCATCCATTATCTACATGACCACAAATATTACAATTAAAATCAACCCCCCATAGGATGCACACTTCTCTGGTTGATGCAGCCTGAATGTTCTGTACAATGGTGTTAATAGATCTCACTACCTCCTCAAATCTACTGGTAGGAATATTGTTGTAAAAGTTAACCACCAGCAGACAAAGTATCCTGTCTATGTGAAGCCACATGACCTGATAGTAAACATCGCTACCAATTAGAACAGATTTTTCCAAGTTCAGGAGATTCGACACATAAAGACATAATCCCCCCTTAGCTCTCCCATAAACGGATGGAGTAGCAGGGGTATGAAAACTTCTAAAACCATTTAAATGTATAGGTTCGCAAATCCAGGTCTCTTGGACAGCTAATACATCGAACTCCTTAACAAAATCAATCCAGGTATGATCTATCACCTTAGCATTAAGCCCGGCCACATTCCAAAAACATAGCTTATGACAATTACCCCTGTCGTCTCTCTCTGAGATTATAGGTGCTCCAACAGTGGGATGTGGGGACTGTTCATGCGATGGATTAGCAAATATTTTTCTGTTGGTGGGACTAAAAGTTCCCACTCCCTCCACCGCATCCTCCTTATTACCATGAATCAGTCCAGTGCTAGCCCTATTTAAGTCTTCTATGTTGTTATTGAACTGGGGTTCAAGAGACCTTTCAGGGCTAAAACTGATGGGAACAGGCAGAGAGGCATGGTTCCTAGGTATATGTGTGGTTAGTCAATCTACCTCTTCTAAATTATGAAGAGCCTCAAATCTATTATGAAATCTGAACGTTAAACTGTTGTTTGTGGTTTGCTGGATAGGGGGCTGAATATACCATTGGATGGATACCAAATTTTGGTTGATAAAAGTAGCCCAAGGGGAGGATGTTTATGCTGGCTTGTGTTATAGCCTGCTTGCTACCACTAGACAGAATCATTTGCACAAACCGAGGATTGGCGAATGTAAGAACCACACAGTCACCACTTAACCTTTTTTGTCCACATCCTACCCAGCTTATCCTTTTCACCATCTTAAATTCTGCGAATAATTTCTCGGAGTGGCCTAGCTTTGTGTCTAGCCAACCTAAAATTGTATATCTCAATGACATCCAGGATTCTTCAGTCCCCTGTGGGAGTGTCGGTACATTAGCTAAAATCACAGTGTAAGGGAAAGCTGTCGTTGGGAAGTCCAGTATGCTAGCCTTATGGGGAGTTGCCTGGTTAGCCCGATTAAGATGCACTCCAGAGTTGCCCTTGTCCGCAGCTACCAGAGGATGTGGGCCGTGGCCAAATCTTTTTAATGGTGAATACCTTTGATAGGGATTTGGCACGCCAGAGCTCTGACAATTAAAACTGGGTGGTGATACAAGCGTATGGGGTATTGGCAAGGGATCGGACTGTGCGGGGCTATCGCTTGTCATGCCATTACCTACAGAAGCCCTCTTAGCCGTAGTCCGCCTGATACGGCAGAGCTCTTTAAGGGGCCCGCATCATCAGGGGACTCCGTTCGCTTAGACATTGAAGATACTAAGACGTCTAGCTTAGTGGTAATGGTAGATTTAAATTCTCTAATAAACTTATCTAGAGACTCCAGTTTGAGTTTCACAGATTCTAATTCCCGGTTCAAGGAATTTCCACTTTCCATTTCCGAAATACCCCTGGTCCTAAGATTAGTTTTTGATTGAATCTCTACTTTCTTAGCTGATTTTGTAGAAGATTTATGACTAGGATTTGATGCCCCAGGGACAGAATTCTTAGAAGGGACAACAATAGCTTTTGCATTCATTGGACGTTTATCTGGGGGCTGAGTCGCACTATCCTGCTCACAACCCGAGATATGAACAGAAATATCCAGAATGCACCCATTTACTTTACCTTCATTTCTTATTGGGCTTGTGAGAGGGGACGGTACAGTGGGTAGACATAATAGCGGGCCTACTACTGTGGCTTGCCACACTTTCTCACTCTCTGTACTTAGTTTTTCTAAATTAATAACTTCCTCCACTGAGCTAATTTGCTTTTCTATAGCCCCCTTTGCTCCAATTTAACAGGGTCTGCCTGGGGCCTTCCACCCTACTAGTTTTAGATATACCCTGAGCGTTACTTTTTCCCATTTCAAGAAAATTACTGGGGCACAGAGGTGCAGAAGTCATTAAAATGCAAATATACACATCACGCCTCCCTCCCAGACAAAACAGCTCAGTGCTTACAACTTCCAAACTTTGCTACAGCTGGGATTCACCGGGCTAATGTCCATGAAAATAGTCTTGGCTGCCCCACATGCATAAACCAAATATACGTAAAGTTTTGATAGTTTCTGCACCGAAAGGCCAAGAAATATGGCCCGGCACTGCCTCTTCTGGTCTATGACAGGCGTTACGTGACTGGGTTTGTCTAAAATAGAATACTGCAGGGACCGGGCAGCAAATGTAGCGTGCCGGTAGCCCAGGAAGGGGCTCTCAGTAAAGTGCAGGGTGCAAAGCAGCAGAATGGGTTTGTTACGGAGCGGTCTCCCACCTTCCTTGACCGGCTCCACCTCAAGTAGAATACTGCTGGGACCGGGCAGAAAGTGCGGCGTGCCGGTAGCCCAGGCAGGGGCTCTCAGTAAAGTGCAGGGTGCCAAGCTGCAGAATAGGTCCGTAATTCCGTCCAGCAGTTTGAGCTGTAGGCATGTCTAAAGTCTCAATGGGAATTAACAGGGAAAATACACTTTTTTGACACCCCCACTTCTCTCAGGCCCCACTTGAAGGATTGCCCCAAAACTTTCCATGAACAACTAGGATCACAGTGCACTTTTCTATTGGAAAATTCTGTGAAGATTGGTCAAACAGCACCAAAGACATAGGCAAGTCATAAAAAGGCTTTTCCTATGGAATCTAAGTCTGAACTATAAATGCCTACTGGCAACCGCCAGTAAGTAACATACATATATATATATATATATATATATATATATATATATATATATATATATATATATATATATATATATATATATATATATATATATTCACTGAAAAAAATAGGTTACAGGGATGTTATAGTTAGGATAAGATTCCAATCATACAAAACCAGTGTAATTCAGCAGTTATTTTTAGTGAGATAACTATAACTTACACCCTGCAATGTACTGCTTATGACCTCACATTATCATTACATGGTCAGTGACATCACTCAAGACATCTCAAATGACATTACTGATGACATCACTGATGACTTCCTCTAGTGTGAGTGTTTCGTAAAGGTTTATGAGTGTTAAACATATATACTAAGGTACTACAAAAGTTAAATTCATATACTTTGTGTACTAGTGATGAGTGATACTATTTCTAACATATATTAGGTGGGTATGTTACTGTGTGTATCACTGTGTGCGTGGGTGTGTGAGCGATTTGATGTGTGAATGGTTGTGTGAGTGGTTGTATGGGTGAATAAGTGGATGTTTCATTAGATGTATGGGTGACTAAGTAGCTGTATGGGTGAGTGGCTGTGTGAGTAGCCATATGAGTGAATGAATAGATGTGTGAGTGTTTGTATGGATGTGTTAATGGGTATGTAACTGGTTGTGTGGATGCATGAGTGGCTCTGTTGACAGACTGTATGGGTGAATGACTGGGTGGGTGAATAAGTGGGAATGGTAATAGGGGTATAGGTGAGTGAATGGCTATTTGAGTTAAAGTATCGATGAGAGGGTGGCTATATTAGGTGTATAATTATGTGAGTGGCTGTGTGTGTGAGTCACTAGGTGTGTGAGTTGCTCTGTGGATGAGTAAGTAGGTATGCGAGTGGTTGCATGGACAGGACAGTGGGTGTGTGAGAGGTTGTGTGGGATATCAGCTGGTGTGTGAGTAGATTTGTAGATGATGTCATCAGTGATATAATTTGAGCTGTCATCAGTGATGTCATCAGTAATGTCACTGACCATGTCATGAATGATGCAGTATGTGAGGTTATATGCAGTGCACTGCGGGGACATAATTTAAATTTAGATCAGCTAAATATAACTGCTGAATTTCACTGGTTTTGTATGAGAGAAATCTGAGCCTAACTACAATGTCTCTATAACCTTTGTATTTTTCAGTGAATTTCCAATGTTTTAAAAAAATTCTATTTCCTAATTATAATTTCCCTGTTTTTTTATTAAATTTCTGAGGTTTTTTAATGTTGTTTCCTAATTATTATGTCCCTGTGATTTTTCCAGTGAATTTCGAAGGCTTTTTGAACTTTATTTCCTAACTGTAACCTTTAACCTTTGAGAGTGGGTGTGTGGGTTAGTGTGTGAGTATCTCAATGGGTGTATCAGTGGGTATGTGAGCGTTTGTATGGGTCTGAGAATGGCTGCATAAGTGTCTGACTAGGTATGTGAGTGAGTGTGCGAGTGTCTGTGTGGGTGTGTGAGTGCCTGAGTGGGTCTGAGTTGGTGCATGAGTGTCTGAGTGAGTGTTTCACTGGGTTTGTGAGTAGGTGGGAGAGTGTCTGAGTAGGTTTGTGAATCAGTCAGTGTGTTAGTGCATGAGTGTCTAAGTGGGTCTGTGAGTGGCTGTGTGAGCGGCTATATGGATCTGTGAGTGGGTGAATTAGTGTCTGAGTGAGTGTCTGAGGGCATATGTGAGTGGATGTGTGAGTGTCTGAGTAGGTCTGTCAGTGGGTGTGTGAGTGGCTGAGTATGTGACCGGGTGTCTAAGTGCCTATGTGGTATGTTATTGACAGTGTGGGTGCCTCAGCCACAAATGAATCACAGCTACCCTTTTATCTAACTTGAGTTCACACTTTTGCACAAAATATCTACCCAAGTGTAGTTTTTTCTACTGGATAATTGCTAAGTGCTACCTCCTTTGGTAAATGTCCAGGAAGTATTCTACTCTACGGCTCTGTAATGGAGCACAGGGAAATCATCACAAGTGACCTTCTGTGCATTTTGGCAATGTGATTGTACCTGCTGCGTCTTTATCCAGAAATATGTGCTAACAGGAATCCTCCTATAGAGCAGATGACAATACTACAAAGCGGTATACCTCCACCAAACAAGGGTCCTTCCTCTTAACTATATGAAATAATAGCTTCTTTATTTGGGGGAGATGTCCTCATATTCTTCGGCATCTAGAACTCCTCACCAAAATTGGCAGAAAACACGCTGGAGTCCATTTGTTAAGCTGTCCATCAAGGTGCTCACAGTCCCAGCCAGCTCCCCAATTCCTACGGGAGACGGAGTTGCTCTTGCACACAGGGAGCTGCTGGAAATGCTGCTCCCAGCATGCAAGAGCAATACTTTCATCTCTTTCCCTGTCCGCAGCTCCCGCTTGCTGGAAGTGGAATGTTTGCTTTTGCTTGGTGCCAAGCAAAAGCAAACAGCTATCTCCCAAGGTCGGGCACATCAGGAAATATCAGGAGCTGGCCCAGGGATGACTGTGGGGTTAAATAGGCAGGTTTATTTTGTATGTAAAACAGTATTTTGAATAGCTTTGTATGCTAACAGTTGACTTCTCCCATCTGGAAAAAAAAGTATGTGGGGCACCAAGAGTTAAATAATTATTTAGTGTGGATAATGATTTAATTACACATTCATCCCTGAAAATTCTTGGAATTTAAGCCTCTAAATGTTAGGTAAATTTCCTTATTTCCCTTTGCCTATGCAATGTGTGGTAAAACTTGTCTCAGCTACCCATCGCTGAATCTCCCTGTGTGCCATGGAATGGTGAGGTATATCTGCCAGCATGCCCACTTTGTTAATACCCAGTAATAGAGATGAATGGGTGTGCCCTCTCCCCAACTACCATATAGCTCACATTGAGAATTGGTGAGCCACATCCTCTTATGAAATTTGCACAGATAGGTACCAAGTAGGGGATCTTAGGCAGTGCATACTGTGGGGACCTGATATTCTACATGCTGACATGAGTTTGGTAAGCAATGATGGTGTAGGGTGATCATGCCAGGCGGGCTACACTGTGTATTGGCAGGACAGAGAAGAGACATATCTTTTGGTGGATTTTGTGGGGGTGGCATACGCCTCCATTGTCTGCATTGGACAGTTGCTGAATGGCGTTAGTCCTCTGTTGAGCAGAGCCTATCACAATTTATTAAAACTACGGCAATTGTTCTTTTCATGTGTCCGTAAGAAAACTAGAAATAGTTGCATGTTGAGGGACAATGCACGTTTGTACATCCACGTGCCTTTTACAGTTGATGTACTTTATTTAGAAAATCATAACCTGATGCCTTTGACTATCGATACAGAGAGTCATTACAGCTAACAGCTGATATATGGTTGAATATTCAAAGATTATTTTGGTGATGTTGGCTGATTGTATTGATGCTACGTTAAAACTATGCCTACACTTGCACTGTGTCAGAAATACTTTCAGTGAAAACCCCTTTGGGAAATCTTTTAATATGCCAGGACGATCATAATGGGGCCTGCAAAAGTGGGCATCCATTTCAGTAGCAACAGTGACTAAATGAGGTCTTATTAAAAATATAATTCATAATCATTTGCTCTGGCACCTGATCAATGCATACATAAATGTTGTACTTCTAGAATATTCACACTTTATTTGGACTTCATATTAAAAGATGGTAATACACATAGATACTTAAAATATCCTCTAGGTTTTATGAAGGCTGAATTCATTTTCCTCAATACTATTGCCAATAATTGCAGACCATCTGTGAATGCTTCTTAAGCCTGCTGCATTTGTCGAATTGAAACAATTTAAACTACATGACTATCACGTCACTTATGGCTAAATCAAATGAGGGAGTAGAGAAGCAGTTTTGTACATGGGTGGAATCAGCTTTGCAGTTTCATCATAGTATCAAGAGAGAGTCAACCCACTAGTTTTCACACTTAGGGGCATATTATCAAGACAGGCGATGAAATTATCGCCGCTTTAGCGTCAGAAAACTGCCGCTAAAACTGCGATAATGGGCTTGATAATATGCTCTATGGAATTCCAATTGAAGCTCATGTTAGGTGTCCTTCATATCTAACATGGGCTTCAATTGGAATTCCATAGAGCATATTATCAAGCCAATTATCGCTGTAGGCGATAATTGTATCTCCAGTCTTGATAATATGCCCCTAAGAACTCTATAAATCTGCTTATAGAAAATAAAAAAAAACTTTTCTTTTGTGTATAAGATCCCTCATCCACTGATCAATACAGTGCCTTGCTTCATCATAGAGTTCTCCCTGATACTAACTGCAATGGGGCATGCTTAAAAACTCGACCCTTGAGGGAGCACTAAGTTTATTGGGAGGGATCTTGAAAAATAGAATTGTCTAAACATTACCCTAGTCTTAGATTTTTATGTGGATCAGTATGTTCAGATTAAAAATAGGAGGTGATGCCTACGAGGTTCTATAACTCGAACATCTATAGTGGTATACATGTGTCAGTCACCTTTTTTGCTAACCTATGGTCATGTGGCTTTTCTAACTACCAGTTCAGAAATCTAGATTTCACAGAATCATTTAGTAATCACCTATTCTAGATGGAAATTCTGCCCATGCACATTTACTCCAAAGATTCATATAAACTGATCTGAGAGGGCTACTCCATTTTCTGTAAGTAGAGGACAATGAAAAAGAAATGTTTTGAGTGGCATATCCATTCTTGTTCTATAGTTTTTATTTAATGATTTTTGAGGCTTTATGTCACATTCACATTATGTGGTGCTCCAGTGTCAGGCAATAATGCATGTCCAACGGAAATAGTGTGCACCCAACCCTCACCCTTCATTGTACCTCAATTATATGATTCATGAACTTCTGAGGTGTTTGTGCATATATCTGTGCATTTTCACAGAGACCAATATTGACAATTATTAAGATTATTGGAGTCAATCAAACCCGTATCAACTGCTCACTCTCCCTTAAACAAAAAATAGACATAATTATTTGAAGTGAAAGAAGGATGCAGTATATCTTGAATATCTTTAATGGCAGTAAATTAAGTATAAATGATGAAATAAGCGAGCACCAGGAAATACAGCTAACAGTCCCAAGGCACAGCTACCAACTGACCTGGTGTACTGGAATCTCAATACCTAACAAACATTCTGAAGCTCGCTCAGTCACAAGTCTTAAAGGTATAACATAATACATCATAATAAATATAAACTAACAGTAAATCGAAATGTAACACATCCCCCCTCCTATGAACAAAAAAAAAAAAGACATTAAAAAAATAATAATAAATAATAATAAAAAAATATAAGACATAGATTAAAAACAAGAACGTACATAACACAAGGTAAGTTACATCACATATTCCTTAAGCCAATTTGGCAAAACTCTTTTTCTCTTAATACAAACAGCATCACCAACATTAGAATTAATACTCTCATGAAATGGTTCACCATCAGAAGAATAATCAACATCAGAAGAATTATTAACAAACCCTTCCCCCTTCGTAAAGGAAGAAGAGGAAACGTCTGTTTCTCCTGAACGAGCACAGGGTTTTGAGAATTTTCAGAGGCTAACTGAGATTGTAAGTTACTATTTTCAAAGTAATCTTCAATCCATTCAAAATCTTTGATGTGATCATGTTCTTGGTTGCTCTCAACATAATTTTGATTAATATCAATGGCAATATTTTTGAGATTCCAAACTCTCCCATGTTTAAGTCTGAATTCCGTAAGACTTCTACAACTTGTTTAGGTGTCTCAATTCTACTTTCACCCTTAGTAACTCTAAAACTCTTTAACTGAAACATCCTTAGTGCCATGGTGCCTGTCATAGTACTTCTAGGTGTCCTGCCCCTCATCATCTAATCTGAGACGTGACTCTGTAAAACCATACTGCTCTCTGTACCTGCACTTTCCAATCTAAGTTCTTGTTCATTGACGCTTGTATAACACCTTTGATCACTCTATTGAAACGTTCTACGGTGCCGTTCCCGCTAGGATTATATAGTGCCGTGGTTTTTTGATTCACTCCACACCTCTCAAAATAATCCTTAGCCATGTTGGACAAAAATTGCACTCCATTGTCCGTCAATAGACAAACAGGTAAACCTTCCATTACAAAAACTTTATCCAAAAATGTAAGGACAGTATGTGTGTCTACCTTCTCCACAAATGTAACCATGGGCCATTTAGTAAAAAGGTCAATGGCTACCAAACCAAATTCCTTCAAATCACCAACAGGTCCAAAAATATCAACCACAACGGTGTCCCAAGGAAGATTAGGAATTAACCCTTCACTCATTCCAGGTTTCAAAGTCTTTAATGATTTGTCTGCAGAGCAGCAAACAGGACATCCTTTAACAAAATTCTCAATATCCTTATCAATCCCCGGCCACCAAAACACCCCTTTCACAACCAATTTGGTCCTGACAATACCAAAATGTCCTTCATGACATAACTGCAATACCCTTTTCCGTAATGTTTTACGGGGAACTATTCTGTCACCTCTCAATAACAAATCTTTGTCAAGAGACAATTCCATTCGTACCTCCCAGTAAGCTTTCAAACCTCCTGTGATTTTACTTTTCTTTGGCCATCCTTTACAAATGTAACCAGACACTTTCTCCAAATCCTCGTCTTTACGCTGTTTTTCCGCCCATATATTCTTACTAATGGCAGGTGCACCTGAATCCTGTATGAACGCTACACTGAAATTTCCCCAAGGATCATCTACACATTCCTCTAGTGGAATGGGTAACCTCGATAAACAATCCGCCATTACATTGTCTCTGCCCGGTACATAAACCATCTTATAAATGTACTCCTTCATCCTCATAGGTATCCTGGCTAATCTGGCAGAGGCAACTGCAGTTCCCTCACTTGACAGAATATGAAGTAGAGGTCGGCAATCCGTGTGAATGATTACAGGCTTTCCCCAAACAAAGGCACGAAAATGTTCCGAAGCCCATGTGCAAGCCAACGCTTTATAATTGAGTATTTGCTTTCTGCAGGGGATAGCGCTCTAGAGGCAAACAAAATTATTTTCTCTTTACCCTCTTTTCCTTTTTGTGAAAGGACAGCACCCAAACCCTTGTCACTCGCATCCGTGGTTAATAAACATTCTAAATTAGGGTCAAAGCTAGCTAAAGCATTCACACCTTGTAAGTCCACTTTAATCCATGAAAACTCTCTCTCACACTCTTTAGACCACTCAAATGTTGCATTCTTCTTTAGCAGAGACCGAATATTGTAAAGTTTGGATGCAAAATTATTTATAAATTTTGCGCAATATTCTGCCATTCCCAGAAACGATCTTATTTCCTCCTAAGAAGTTGGGGCAGGTGACCTCATGATGTTCTCTACAAGCAAAGGCTTTGGCTTAACCCCTCCATGCTTATAATGTGGCCTAAGTACGAGACACTCCTTTGAACAAACTTACATTTTGTCAGTTCAACGGTTAAGCCTGCAGACTGTAATGTTCCAAGTACCTGGTATAACCTGGACTCATGTTCATCGTTGTTAGCAGTACCAATCAAGATATCATCCTGGAAAAAACAAACCCCCTTCATTTCCCCAAACAATCTGTGTATGAGTCACTGAAAAACAGCTGCGGCTGACGCAAGCCCAAACGGCATACGCCTAAACTGGTAGCACCCGAAAGGCGTAATAAAAGCCAAAAGACTTCTCGATTCTGGCTCCAACACCACTTGATGATAAGCGGCGTAGAGGTCAATGGTAGAAAACCATGTCGCCCCTCTCAAAGAAGACACCATCTCATTTATTTTAGGTAATGGGAACTTCTCAATCACAATATTGTTATTGAAATGGCGCAAATCGATGCACAAAAAAATGTTTCCGTTGGGTTTACGGGCAACCACGACCAGAGAAATCCATTCAGATGTTTCAACCTCTTCAATGACCCCCTTTGATAACAAACCTTGTATTTCCTTTTTGACCTCATCCCTAATTAACATAGGAATAGGTCTAACTTTGTGTACTTTTGGTTCAGCACTACCTTTAAGGACGATTCTGTGTTGAAATCCTTTAAGTCCTCCCAATTCTTCCACAAACACTTTAGGAAATTTTTTACTCAACACATCTCCCAACTTACTGCTTTCATCCATGATAAGTACTTTTTCCTCACTATTGGGATCCAGTATTATGTGTACATTTTTCTGGTCGAACCAGCCCAGAACAGATGGCCCCGCCTTAGCCACATACAATTTTCCTATGGTAGATCTTCCTTTAAAAAGATAAGTTAGCGATCTGAATCCCAACATGTCAATCTTCTCTCCATTATAACTTACTGGATTCACATCGGACACATTCAACTGATCTCCAATCTTATCAACGAATTTCCTCTTCCATACATCTCCGTTTATAATAGTGTAAGGAGACCCTGAATCTGCGTAAACATTTACGGTCACCCCACCTATAGACAACTCACATATGGGTTTACTTTCCATAGAATCATCCTTAATATTCAAGATAAAATTACCTCTCACATTCTTCACAAAACTTTCATCCCCATCAAAATCTTCATTGTTAGACTTCTCTTCATTCCAAATACATTTTACATTGCTGCGCCTACGGCACATTTTGCTAAAATGGCCTAAAAGACCACAAATGCCACATTTCTTTCTTGAAGCCGGGCACAGTTTGCTAAAAGCTAAATGTTCTTTACTATCACATCAATAGCATCTTCTATCGTCAGCTTTCATATCTCTTCCCTGGTTACATAACGGTTGGTTTATCCATCTTCCTTGAGTTTGTTGAGAATTGTTTTTAACTGTGTTCTGTATTTTAAACACTGCTCCAGGTGTTTTATTTACTCTTTCTTTCTTTTTTTAATTACAGTCGTGCATCTACCAGACATTTCAGATTTTTCATTATTGCCAAAACATCATCGAGTGGTGCATCCCCATTCACCCATAAACGGTCCTGTATAAGTGAATTATTATTATGCATGACCAATTGGTCCCGTATCAAATCATCATGAAGATTAACAAATTTGCAGTCAATAGCCAATTTTTTAAAGTCATCAAGCCACTCATCTACTGTTTCATCCTTAGTTTGTTTTCTTTGAAAGAATCTGTGCCTTATTACTCCTATGCACACTTTCGGAGCAAAATACCTGTCCATATCCTTGAGAGTGTTTTCAAAAGCATCTAGATTAGCATCAGAAATCTTAGGCATCCTAGAATTAATTTTTAATCATACTGGTTCTAAAGAATGGAGGAGTATCCTTTTCTTCTGTTCTGGTTTCATTTTCCCTGCCTCATTAATTACGCATATGTAATTTACGAAATATTCTTTCCACTCCACCCACTTAATGCTAGGCTCTGGCCCAGTAGCCCAGAAAGCGTGTGGAGCACTAATAGAGAAATGTTGTTGTGCCATACTTTCTTCTACAATGTCAATATTATGATGCCCTTCTTCCATAAATAGTTATAGCATTTCCACAATGCACAAAGAGTAACAGAATTATGGTGTTTTTTTAAAATAATATTAAAATTGCTCCATAAAGATGTAGTTGTGTCCCGACAGTCTCACCTGTTTCTTTTTCCCGTATAAATGAAGAAACAAGCGAGCGCCAGGAAACACAGCTAACAGTCCCAAGGCACAGCTACCAACTGACCCGGTGGACTGGAATCTCAATACCTAACAAACATTCTAAAGCTCGCTCAGTCACGAGTCTTAAAGGTATAACGTAATTCATCATAATAAATATAAACTAACAGTAAATCACAATGTAACAATATTGTAGGTAATTGGGAACTTGGTTGAGGGGGGTGAAACCCTATTTGAGCTGCAATCACAATCCTTGTCAGTGTGAAGTCACAGGCAAACCCCAAATTAACCTGTGCTCAGTTTGTATACTGCACAGCAGAGAAGATGGGTTGGTTCTGCTGGATCCACAGGTGGACTGGCAGAGCACCTTCAAACACTCTTTCAAGGGTCATCGACTGGGGTGGCATTACCTGGCAGGGTAGGGCTCATAGATGGCAGAGTCCAGGAGCTGGGGTCAAGGTTGTTGGAGCCTTCTGTCCTTGGGGCTCTTGTCAGGAGGCTAGTCAAATGCTCCTTGGAGTCACTCTGGGGTCCTGCATTCAACAGATTTAGATCCAGTACTTCTAACCCTGGCAAGAGGGTAGCAGGAAGCAGGTCAGGACAGCAAGGCAGCAATTCTTTGGAGCAGCAGTCCAGCAGATTGGGAGTGGTTAAGCAGCACAACATTCATCCTTCCTGGCCACAGGTCCTGATGTGTATTGAATAGTGAGAGCATGAGGTCATGTATTTATGACTGGTGCCCATTTCCAAGTGGAGAAACCTTCTGGAGGTTTCTGTCACTAGAGGTTTCAGGTGACCCCTTCCTCCATGTCTGTGCTCCAGCTTGTCTGGGGTCAATATAGAATAGTGATAATCCCTTTGTGAGAGTGCTCAGAGTTTGCCTTTGTGATGTGCAAGTATGACAACTCCTCCCCGTTAATTCAGAGTGGCCCATCCTGAAAACATCTAGTAACCCTTTGTCTCACTGTCTGGGAGCAATACACAAAAAACAACTTACAACTATACCTAGTCATGTGACCCAAGCATAGTCTGCAGGCACCAAATCCAAATTGTTGGCACAAGAAAATGGAAAGTTTCTAAAAGTGCTATTTTCAGAATTGTGATTAAAAGTATGTCTTTACAAAACAGTAAACTCAACCTGTCTACCTGCTCACAATTGAAAGTTATCACTTAAATGTAATAAGGCAACTCAATATTATCCTTTGGAGAAGGTACGTCTTGCAGTGGTGGTTTTAACTACCAGGACATGTAAAACATAAAAGTACATGTCCAGCATTTTAAATACACTGCACCCTGCCCTCAGGGCCGTGTAGGGCATACCCGGGGGTGATTCATATCTATTAAAAACAAAGGTTGAGGCTGGCAGTAGGTTTATCTTGCCAGATCAAAATATAAATTTAAAATTGCACACAATGACTGTGATGGTAGGCCTGAGACATGTGTAAAGGCCTAGTTAACTAGATGGTACAACTATTGCTGCAGGCCCCACTGGTATCATTAAATTTACAGGCTCTGGGCACATATAGTACCGCTTTACCAGGGACTTACAAGTAAATTAAAAAGGCCAGTTGAGTATAAGGCAAATCTTCCATGTTTTAAGCAGAGACCACGTGCACTATAGCACTGGTTACCAGTGGTAAAGAGCTTAGAGTTGGGTTCAGAAAACAGGAGGGTGGAGGCAAAAAGTGTGGGCATGATCCTGCAGAAAGGGCCTAGCCAACAGTAATCCGACATTATCGATATCACTTTGTCACCCCTCAGGGTACCAGAGGGGGCGTGCTTTGTAGTCACACACTATAGAGTAATCAGAAAAAAGATCAACATAATCCAATGAGTGAGGATAAGGACAAAAGGGGGAAATTATGATAACAGCAATAAAATATGAGTTTGTCTTTTACCCAGTTTATCAAAAGATCACGTCCTCTAGTTCACCTGGTTTCCTCCTCCAGCCGATGAAAGGTAAGTGTGTTGTGTGTCAAAACGGTCTCTTTTCAAATGGCTGGGTGCTTCCAACCACGTGACCAGTTCAGTGCAGTGATTTTATACATCACGGCTGGCCAGTAATTTTTCTTATCCCTAGTGGCCCATGTTTTGAGATTGGTTCTTGTGTCCAAATTTCCTCATAATAGTCATCTCTTAAAGTACATATAGTTAACATAAAAAAGACCTATTCTTGCTTCTGAGGTTCAGCAGCTACATGTTTTTTTTGTTTGTGGAGTTGTATATATCGCAAACTAGACCTGAAGGTATCAGAGCGCTTTACATGAGCACTAGTTATGTTACAGACAGACAGATTCATTTTTGTTTGATTAAGTGATTTGCCCAGAATCTGTTGAGCATCCCTGCCGAGACTCGAGCCCGATTCCTCATCTCTGAGGTCAACCGCACTAGCCGTTAGCCCACATTCTCACCCCTGTTTCAAATTAATTTGTGAATTCATCCAAATTCTTCAGCTGCTCATCAATGGAGTTGGTACGGATTAGTCTGTTTTTTTTTAAAGTATATGATTCAAGAAAGAAATAGTGGGTACTATGTTAACATTGTCAAAGATATGTTAAATAGAAAGTAGTCAATTCACTGATGTTAATGGATGTCTGTGTTATTTCTAAGAAAAAGTGTGACATCTAAGTTCCTATGTTTAAAGGGTCTCTTGTCAATTGTAAAAATGGCCCTAAGGGATCTTGTCATTTAGTCCAGTCTTGTCTTTGGCTAACCTGCAAAACCACCATTGTTCCTTCTCATATAGGGTTTATTCCAAATTCTTTCTCAAATTGTCAACCCAAATAATCTAATGTAGGTCATTCACACTGTTCCCTATTGTGATGTAATGATTTGACATTTACTTTGTGTTCTTCCTACATCACAAATTACTGAAGTGCTCATATATCCATGTTCTTACTTTTCTGCAGTTCATTCAACTGTATCTCAGATCACAGGGGCAGGTTTTATACATATAACCTGTGCTGAGTTACAATTTGTTTGCTTACGTAGGGTCCAAGGCTTACCTAAGCTCAGGTCCATGTCTTAGTTTGATCTTTAAGGAGACATACACTGCAGTTGCCGCAATGGAAATGGACCAGTATAATCATATGTTGGGTCTTTGCAGATTTTGTATGAACCAAAATGTCTATTACAATCCTGCCTCTTTTCTGAGAGAACATTTTTTTTCTAGATTGAGTTTCCATGTATTTAGCATTGTCCAATTTCTATTAATTATTTTCTTGATGCGGTCAGATGTCGTATTTTATGAAGTCACGCATATTAGTCTAGCATACGTTTTTTCTCCTACTTTGTTTTCCAGGAGGGTTTTCCTGTTGTAATTTATTGCCCTCTTCTAACTTTTTGTATGACCTTCTCAGAATACTTTCTATCTCTCAATTTGTCAGTTAGGGTCAATGCTTGGTTTTTAAAGTTGTTTAATTTAGTACAGTGTTTCTTAGTTTGTAGGAACTGGCCATATGGCAAGTTTTCTCTAAGACGCCTTGGATGGAAGCTGTAAAAGCTCATCTAATGACTTGTTGCAATGGCCTTTTCATGTGTCACCATACTCAATCTACCTTGCGCTGGGAAAAACTTGATATCTAAAACCAGAGTCCTTTGTTGTCGACAGTGTTTGTGAATTGCAGCTGTTCATCTAAGGAGTTCAACAAAATGAAAAAGGCATCAATTGTGTCTCCATTCCCACACCAGATCCCCACCTTGTCATTAATGCATTGTTTCCATACTCTCATCTGCTTCTGAACGGGTATCTTTTTCTTTTCAAGGTTATATACATAAAGACCTGCTATACTAGAAGCATAGGTGCGCTCCACTAATGTTTCATGGGTCGAAATTAGACAGTACTTTAGATTCAAAGACATTTTTTGTTAGTTTCATTTTCGCACATTTTAAGATGAAATGCTCTATTGTGTGTCAAAAAGGACCTCCTCACTTATCTCCACGGTCTTTCCGTGGGCTAAGTTTGCATGCAGGCTTTCAATATCTAGGCCTATCTGAAGTTGTTTCTCCAGGTCAAATTCAAAATTTCAAAGGAGACATAGAAGATCTTTTGTGTCTCTCACATACGGCGGTGAACCCTGGACTATCAAGCATAGAAAGAAGTCGCAAAATTGTGAGAGGTGTTCCAAATTGGAACCTATGCCAGAAACAATTGGATGTCCTGGTGGGGTAATTTTATTCATTTGAATTTTTGGGAGAGTCACTGGTTCTTTATTAGAAACTCAACCTCTCTCTCTGAAATACAGCCACAAGCTAGTGATTCTTCAATCATAAAATATACATCTCTTTTCATTGAAGGAGCAGGGTTCTGATCTAGAATACTGTAATTGTTTCACCCTATTAGTCATTGTCATTCATGTCTATATTCTGTAGTTGCCTATTTCACCATCCCTCCACCTCTCGATGCAGGTTTTATCATTAGTGATTTAGCTGATCTCAGATCCTCTAGTCCCTTTCTCTTTGCTCATGATGTTTTATAGAGGGTCTAAGTTCAGTTCTGTCAAGTTCATCAATCTCCTTAAAGATTGCTTTTTCTTCAGCTTGTATATCAACTTGTAACAAGCTTATTGAGCGTGTAAAGGTAAGTTTTCTTCTAAGTATCATGCCACCTGCTATGTCATTTTGTCAATCTTAATCTTTGGAGAAGGCTCTGAGGTTTTGTTTTTTGCAGAAATCTGCTAATTCACATTTGACTTTGAATCTGTCAAATGTGGTGGGGGGCAAAGCCTAGGCCCTTACACACAACCTTAATATCTAGGTCCATGACTGTTCTGGTTGTAAGGTCGATGGTATTGAGTCAAAATATCAAAACAAAAATATCATGCTACCAAAATATTGTGTCCAAAATATCGTGATATGGAAATATCATCAGCAAAAATATAATTATCAGGAATATCGATTTAAGGTAAGTAATATGCATTTTGAAAATATCAATATCAATAATATATTTTATAGATGGTCTAAGTTCAGTTCTGTCAAGTTCATCAATCTCCTTAAAGATTGCTTTTTCTTAAGCTTGTATCTCAACTTGTAACAAGCTTATTGAGCGTGTAAAGGTAAGTTTTCTTCTAAGTATCATGCCACCTGCTATATCATTTTGTCAATCTTAATCTTTGGAGAAGGCTCTGAGGTTTTTTTTTTTGCAGAACTCTGCTAATTCACATTTGACTTTGAATCTGTCAAATGTGGTGGGGGGCAAAGCCTAGGCCCTTACACACAACCTTAATATCTAGGTCCATGACTGTTCTGGTTGTAAGGTCGATGGTATTGAGACAAAATATCAAAACAAAAATATCATGCTACCAAAATATTGTGTCCAAAATATCGTGATATGGAAATATCATCAGCAAAAATATAATTATCAGGAATATCGATTTAAGGTAAGTAATATGCATTTTGAAAATATCAATGTCATTAATATATTTTACAAAAATATAGTCGCTATTAACATCTTTTTATTATTGTTATGCATTTTTTGTATATAATTTAAATGTCAATGTTGTACATTTTTTCCATAAGTTTTTAATATTGTTGTACATTTTTTAGTAGTTAAAATTAAAACATTTGTTGTGATTTGTGGTACCGTAGCAGGTTGTGGGCTTATATGGGGTATAGGGTGGATTATAGTTAATTAAAAATTAATTTTACATTTAATATTAATTAACTAATTGCTAATTATTTATGTTAATTACGCAATTATTTTTTCAGTTACATTTTAGGTGTGGATTGTGTGTTTTGTAGGGGTATAAAATGGGAAGTAAATACATTTTAACTAAGAAATAATACATTTTTAATTGATAATAATTATTTAGTGAACAATTGATTATGGTAATTTTGTAAATATTTTTTTTGTTATACTAAATTATAGGAGCCGTTTTGGGGCTTTGTAGGGCTATTGGGAGGTACATAACTAAATTAGAATTATTTAATGATTAATTTTTTTAATAATTAATTTTTCATAATAATATTTCTTTAAAGGAAACTTATGCAAATTGTGTAATATATTTAATGTTTTTTTTTTTTAGTGTGAGTTGTTTTGTATGGGTAAAGGGTGTATTGGATATTCATTTTACTAAATAATAAATGATGTACTTCTTATTTTAATTGTTGACTATGTTTTCAAAAATATTGTATTGTTTTGAAGTAAATTAGTTAATGTTGCACTGAGTGGAATGGCACTAGAACATTTGACCTCTCCACAATCCAATATTTTCCCTACTGTTGCACTGACTGGAGTGGGAACAGCAACTTTTACCCCTTCAGTATCCAACACTTTCCTACTGTTTCACTGACTGGAGTGGGACTTGTTAATGTTACCCCTCCTGTGTGCAACACTTTCCCTACTGTTGCATTGACTGGAGTGGGAATTGTACATTTTAACCCCTCCGCAATACAATATGTTCCCTACTGTTGCAGTGACTGGAGTGGGAATGGTACATTTTACCCCTTCACAATCCACCTATTTCCCTACTTTTGCACTGACTGGAGTGGGAATAGTAAGTTTTACCCCTCCACAAGCCAACATTTTCCCTCTTATTACAGTGACTAGAGTGGGAATAGTAAATTGTACACCTCCGCAATCCAAAACTTTCCCTACTGTTGTAGATACTGGCAGGTGAATAGTAGGTTTTATCCCTCTGCAATCTAACACTTTTCCTACTGTTGCAGTGACATGAGTGGTAATAGAAAATTGTACTCCTTCCCAATCCAACAGTTTCCCTTCTGTTGCAGTGACTGGAGTGGGAATAGTACATTTTACTCGTCCACAATCCAGCACTTTCCTTACTGTTTCACTGACTGGAGTGGAAATAGTTAATGTTACCCCTCCTGACTGCAACACTTTCCCTACTCTTGCATCAGCTGGAGTTGGTATAGAAAATTCTAACTCCTTCGCAATCCAACATTTTCCCTACTGTTGCAGTTACTGAGGTGGGAATATTACATTTTACACCTCCACAATCCAACATTTTCCCTACTGTTGCAGTGAGTAGAGTGGGAATAGTAAATTGTACGCCTCCCCAATCCAAAAGTTTCCCTACTGTTACAGTGGCTGGAGTGTGAATAGTACATTTTACTCATCCACAATTCAGTACTTTCCCTATTGTTGCACTTAGTGGAGTGGAAATAGTAAATTTTACCCCTCTGCAATCCAACATTTTCATTACTGTGGTAGTGACTGCCATGGGAATAGTGTTTTACACCCTCTGCAACCTAACACATTTCCTACTGTTGCAGTGTCTGGAGTGGGAAAAGCAAATTATACTCCACCCAATAAAACACTTTCCCTCCTGTTACACAGGCTGGAGCAGGAATAGTAAATTACACCGCTCCGCTATCCAAGACTTTCACTACTATTGCATTTACTGGAGTGGGAATAGTATATTTTCCCCTTTCGCAATCCAACACTTTCTGTATTGTTGCACTGACTGTAGTAGAAATAGTGAAATGTACCCCTCTGCAATTTAAGAATTACCCTGCTGTTACATTGAATAGAGTGGGAATGGTAAATTGTACTCCTGTGTAATGTAACAGTTCTCCTAAAGTCGCATTGCAAGAAGGGGCAGTAGTACATTTTAGCCCTACTCAGTCCAACACTTTGCCTACTTTTCTCTAAATTGTAGTGTGAATAGAATATGTATTAAATGTAAAATGTTATAGTTACTTTTATATTATTATGTTCTTGTTTATTTGACAATATAATGTTTACAATTATTGTTTGGAATTTATTGAACATTTTTAGTAAATTATAATTTTTTTGTTGTTTACTTTTTTATTTGTAATTAAAATGGTATGTTTTTTAATTATATATATATATATATATATATATATATATATATATATATATATATATATATATATATATATATATTACCTACTGGCGGTCGCCAGTAGGTAGTTATAGTTAGGACCCTGTTTCCATAGGAAATCCGCAACATTCTATTTTGAATAACTTTGGCGCCGGTCGACGAATCCTCGCGAATTTCTCAAAATAGGTGGGGCGCTATGCTGCGCTCCTTCCCTGAAAGTCTCGGGGGGATTCGTCAAGCGGGGGCTGAGATAAAAGGGGGGTCCCAAAACGCGTTTTTCCCATGCATTTTTCCATAGGACCTTTAGACAGGGCTACAGCCCGAACGGCTGAACAGAATTACTAGAAATTTGGCAGAGAGGTAGTCCTCAGGTCAAGGAAGTGCCTTTTGTAGGTTTGGTGTAAATCTGTTCAGTAGATTCTGAGAAAATAGCCTTTAAATCAATATATATATCTGAGCCAGCTTACGGTACGCTTACCGTAAGCTTACCGTACGCGTACGGTGGCGTGCGCGAGCGCGATTTTGATTGGCTGTTAGATCTTAGTAAACATTCGAATCGGCCGAAACCAGGAAGCGGCGGCCGCCATTTTGTGTATTTCACTCCGGTAAAAAAGAGTGATATCTTGAAAAGGGGGCAAGGGAGAGAGTTACAGACCCCCTAACATTTGTAAGGGGGGTCAAAGAAGGACAGAAAAGTACAAAGAAAACATTTATTGATTTTTTAAAAAAATCACGGGGTACGCGTACGGTAAGCTTACGGTAAGCGTACGGTAAAAAAAAAAAAAAAAAAAGAAATGAAATTCAGATTTAAGTGTTTAGATATTAGGGGGCTCTAAAAAGAGCCGTTGTGTTTATTAAGTGATTTTTTAGTGGTACCTACAAGTAAGTACCGATGCAGAGTCTAAGGTTCAAGAGGAAGACTCTGTTTCCTTCATCATTGAAGTGCACACCATCTCCTCTATAAATGTCTTGCATGTCGTAACGCAAGTTGTTGTGGTAAATGGAACCCATACCATAGTCACGGAGGAAAGCAGAAACAGATTGTGTTGACGTGCTTTCTTGCTTTGTCAATCTGCGGACAGAAATGATTGGACCAGTTCCATTTTTGCCTTTGGCATATGTTAGAAAACACAAAGGCAGTTTTAGGGAAAAGTGAAAACAGTTGTGCAAAGGTGTCCTTCATAAGCATTTCCAGACCTACCCCAGTCAAAGTGCCTAGGTCATTGCCACCACAGTGCACTATTATGAGGTCAGGGTGTTGGATTTGCATGAAGGATTTCACCAATGGCATCAATTGGTGCCACTTTAACCCTCTCTGACCAATCCATTTAATGTCTACATTTGGCAAAGCAAGGTCTCTCACCATACCTGTTTTCTCTGCAAACTTTTCACTCCAGAAGACATAGCTGTGCCCTACAATCCACACTGTGAACATCTTCAAAGGAGAACTGGATGCACTCAGGAGGTGTCTTTCAGTAGAATGGCAATATGAAAAGAAAGACAGTTTGGAAATGGAGGCATACATATTTTTTTTAAAAAAAAAAGAACAGATTGGCTGTTTCATACCATTCTAGAATAAAAACTAGGCTGTATGTGTAAATTAATAGAAGCATGTTTTGTATTGGTACAGAAAAATGTGTTACCAAAGAACAGTACTATGGATTTGCTGTTAGGTTTGAAAAGTCAAGCACTCTTGCTCTGTGGAATTGAAACATTGTTTGGCGAACTTCTGACCTGACTCCACACAGCAGTGTCCCATGAGCTGTTGCTATGGTAGCAGGCAGAATTCAAGTTGGGGGAAGGGTACTAGGCAGAAGTCAAGTTGGGGGCAGGGTACTTTTGGGAAAGGGTTGGTTTTCAACCAATAGAAATGTGTGATTACATTTGAAAAAAAGGGGGAAGCACTGAGATTTGAAACTTACATGTATATGTGTGGAAAAATAGAGGGAAACTTTGCCATTATCTGGTTCTGCTGAGAGGAGAGAGGTGTAGAGAACAGAGATCCTGGCTCTGATAATCTGCTGTTTGAGTGCCACATTTCTTTCACAACTAACTAATTTTAAAGGTGAGGTTAGAGTTTGAGAGGGGATGTATATGGTAAATTAAGAAATGAATAATAGAAATGTAATTCTTTTTGTTGAAGTTGCGTTTATTATTTTCTGTTTTGGGAGAAATTTAAATGTGAGGAACATGTAAAATAATATGGACTATGTTTTCACGATAAATTAAGGTGTATTGGTATAAAAAATGAATAGTTTAAGGGTTTGAGGTTGGACTCAGTAATGCAAATACATTCAGCATCACTAAGGCTGGTTGCCCTTGGTGGAATGTAGGCAGTCACCCAGGTTACACATGTTGGGAAATATAGGCAGAGATTTATTGTGTACAACTCTGGTAATTTTATATTTGCATTAGTAGGAAAAAGGGGGAGCGATTTTTTGGTGCAGAAGCAGACTCTTAGCACACACCCAGCTCCTTTCCATGTATAATCATGCACAGTATTTACAAGCGAGTGGGATTTGAGGTTTCAGTCTGTAATGCAAATACATTCAGCATCACTAAGGCTGGTTGCCCTTGCTGGAGTGTAGGCAGTCACCCAGGATACACATGGTGGTGGTCTGAAAAAGCAGTTTGGACATGTGCATTTAAAAAAATCTGAAAAGTGGATTCATAATGTGTCAGTCTGTAAAAGTGATTATCACTTGCCAAAAAAAAAGAGCAGTAAGTGTGCATTCAAATTGGCAAAGAAATTTCGTTTTGTGACTAATGTGAAAACATGACTCCGTGTGCAAATAGGAATTACAGGCAGAGATTTATTGTGTTTTGCTCTGGTGATTTCACAGTTGCATTAGTAGGAAAAAGGGGGAGCGATTTTTTGGTGCAGAAGCAGACTCTTAGCACACACCCAGCTCCTTTCCATGTATAATTATGCACAGTATTTACAAGCGAGTGGGGTTTGAGGTTTCAGTCTGTAATGCAAATACATTCAGCATCACTAAGGCTGGTTGCCCTTGCTGGAGTGTAGGCAGTCACCCAGGATACACATGGTGGTGGTCTGAAAAAGCAGTTTGGACATGTGCATTTAAAAAAATCTGAAAAGTGGATTCATAATGTGTCAGTCTGTAAAAGTGATTATCACTTGCCAAAAAAAAAGAGCAGTAAGTGTGCATTCAAATTGGCAAAGAAATTTCGTTTTGTGACTAATGTGAAAACATGACTCTGTGTGCAAATAGGAATTACAGGCAGAGATTTATTGCGTTTTGCTCTGGTGATTTCACAGTTGCATTAGTAGGAAAAAGGGGGAGCGATTTTTTGGTGCAGAAGCAGACTCTTAGCACACACCCAGCTCCTTTCCATGTATAATCATGCACAGTATTTACAAGCGAGTGGGGTTTGAGGTTTCAGTCTGTAATGCAAATACATTCAGCATCACTAAGGCTGGTTGCCCTTGCTGGAGTGTAGGCAGTCACCCAGGATACACATGGTGGTGGTCTGAAAAAGCAGTTTGGACATGTGCATTTAAAAAAATCTGATAAGTGGATTCATAATGTGTCAGTCTGTAAAAGTGATTATCACTTGCCAAAAAAAAAGAGCAGTAAGTGTGCATTCAAATTGGCAAAGAAATTTCGTTTTGTGACTAATGTGAAAACATGACTCTGTGTGCAAATAGGAATTACAGGCAGAGATTTATTGCGTTTTGCTCTGGTGATTTCACAGTTGCATTAGTAGGAAAAAGGGGGAGCGATTTTTTGGTGCAGAAGCAGACTCTTAGCACACACCCAGCTCCTTTCCATGTATAATCATGCACAGTATTTACAAGCGAGTGGGGTTTGAGGTTTCAGTCTGTAATGCAAAGACATTCAGCATCACTAAGGCTGGTTGCCCTTGCTGGAGTGTAGGCAGTCACCCAGGATACACATGGTGGTGGTCTGAAAAAGCAGTTTGGACATGTGCATTTAAAAAAATCTGAAAAGTGGATTCATAATGTGTCAGTCTGTAAAAGTGATTATCACTTGCCAAAAAAAAAGAGCAGTAAGTGTGCATTCAAATTGGCAAAGAAATTTCGTTTTGTGACTAATGTGAAAACATGACTCTGTGTGCAAATAGGAATTACAGGCAGAGATTTATTGCGTTTTGCTCTGGTGATTTCACAGTTGCATTAGTAGGAAAAAGGGGGAGCGATTTTTTGGTGCAGAAGCAGACTCTTAGCACACACCCAGCTCCTTTCCATGTATAATCATGCACAGTATTTACAAGCGAGTGGGGTTTGAGGTTTCAGTCTGTAATGCAAATACATTCAGCATCACTAAGGCTGGTTGCCCTTGCTGGAGTGTAGGCAGTCACCCAGGATACACATGGTGGTGGTCTGAAAAAGCAGTCTGGACATGGGCATTTAAAAAAATCTGAAAAGTGGATTCATAATGTGTCAGTCTGTAAAAGTGATTATCACTTGCCAAAAAAAAAGAGCAGTAAGTGTGCATTCAAATTGGCAAAGAAATTTCGTTTTGTGACTAATGTGAAAACATGACTCTGTGTGCAAATAGGAATTACAGGCAGAGATTTATTGCGTTTTGCTCTGGTGATTTCACAGTTGCATTAGTAGGAAAAAGGAGGAGCGATTTTTTGGTGCAGAAGCAGACTCTTAGCACACACCCAGCTCCTTTCCATGTATAATCATGCACAGTATTTACAAGCGAGTGGGGTTTGAGGTTTCAGTCTGTAATGCAAATACATTCAGCATCACTAAGGCTGGTTGCCCTTGCTGGAGTGTAGGCAGTCACCCAGGATACACATGGTGGTGGTCTGAAAAAGCAGTCTGGACATGTGCATTTAAAAAAATCTGAAAAGTGGATTTATAATGTGTCAGTCTGTAAAAGTGATTATCACTTGCCAAAAAAAAAGAGCAGTAAGTGTGCATTCAAATTGGCAAAGAAATTTCGTTTTGTGACTATTGTGAAAAGAAATGTAGTAATATATTTAAATAAAATAAAGGATTTTTTTTTTAGTTTTTTTCAGGTATTGCTGAAGAGCAGTGAACAAAATTTAAGATGCCTACAAAATCCAGAGTTCAAAAAACTCACAAAAAAAACCTATATTTGAAGACAACTGGAGGACCAAAGTTAGTAGAAGATGCTCATGTTGGGAAAAAGAAAAACTCTTCTGGTAAGCAGAAAAAACAATTTCTAAAAAATATATTCAAAAGAATGAAAAATGTACAAAATGTCTGTACTGGAAAGAATGTTTTGAAAAGAAAAGGACAGGAAAAAATTGAGCATTTAGTTAATGCAAATATACCTTCTGCAACTGAAAAGATTTACATAAATAGAAAAACAGCGTTTAAAGAGATACGTAGAAAAATGTTTCAGAGAAGAGTTATGTCCAATTTGATAAAGGATGTGAAGAAATATAAGCAAAAGAGTAAGTTTTTTAAAAGAAAAAAAGAAATTGAAGCCATTGCAGCAAAGGCATTAGAATTAAAAAGGAAACTATTCATTTTAATTTTGAATAGGATGCGTACATTAGACAAAATGGTTAATGTACTGAAATCACATAGCAAAAGGAAAAGAGTAGTGAACAGAACAAACTTTTGTAAAGTGTTTTTAGGAAAGTGGATGCATAGTTCAAGTAGTGAACCTTTTTTTAATGAAGAGAGCTATTTTCAAAGTAATAGTTTGCTGCATGCAGTTGACACCAGAGGTCGTGCTTACGAAGTAAAACATGGTTGCATAATGGAGAAGGAGATAATGGTTCCAAGAGATGAGGTACAAGTGATGGCAGATGAGGCTATGGGGAGACGTCCTAAAGCCCCAGTGTACACTTGGAATTGTAGTAGTATTTGCACTGTGCGTCAGGAATCTATTGACAAATTTCGTGAGTTTCTAAGAGAATATAGTAAAAAAAGTATAAAACAGAAGATTAAGGTGCTTCAAAGTCTGGATCCATGCAGAGTGAGAGAGAATACTGGTTTGCAGGGTCATTCTCTGGCTTGTCTATCTAGAAAAGTGTGTAATAGTGTTTTCCATCATTTTAGGATGCTGGCTGTTCATCATACTGAAATGAGAAAGTTTGTGAGACGGTTGTATTTTGCCAAAAGTCCAGCAATAAAGTTAAATGAATTGAATAGGGCTCTGTTCCGAGGAACGGTATCAGATGTAGAGAAGGTTGTTGATGAAATTCAGTTTTGTTAATTGGTCCTGAACAAAACAGTGCAGAGAAGGACACAGTAAATGAGGAAGAAGTGGAAGAGAATGTAGAACCCTCTGTAAGTAACACATTTAATGATCACATAACAAAATTTGCAATAATCTCTAATGAAAGACCAAATTTTACTTGTATTTGTTGCCGCAGAACTCATTATAGAAAACAAACTAGGAATGTTGATCTTTACAGAAAGAGTGAAAATGAAGATAATTATAAGTGGAAGGATTTTGCCACATATATATTTCTTGAAAATTGTTTTGATTTGGGTGAAGATCAGCGTATTTGTAAATACTGTTACAACAAGTTAGAGGAAAATAGAATGCCGACCAGAGCTGTACATAATAATTTAGAATTGGATGCTATTCCTGCTGAACTTTCTGAATTAAATACATATGAGTCTATACTCATTCAATGTGTTCATCCGTTCCAGACCATAGTATGTATGGAGCCCAAAACTGGTAAATTACCTCCTTCCGATTTACTGAGAGGTTTAAAAGGTAGAGTGGGGTATTTGCCCTTGGATTTGAAAAAAAATATGGAAACTATTGATGCGGATACTTTGGAAATTGAACCATTAATTATTCTGGTTAATGGTGTACCTACAAAGAATAAGAAGATTTGGCAGGAGCTGGTAGATGTGCGGAAAGTACAAAGAGCAAATTTGTATTTGAAAAGGAATAACAAATGGTATGAATCAATTTATATAGAAGAAGAAGAAGAAGAAGATTTACAAGAAGACACAGAAACACCAACTGGACAAATTGAAAAAGTGGACAAGTCAAAGGAAGAAGAAATTTATGAACATTTTAGCATACATCCTCTTCATTCAAAAGAAGTTATGGGAGACAATATTGATCTCTTTCAGATGAAGAAAGCAAAAGGAAGTCCCGTGAGTGTATGGGAGGAGAGCTTGGAAGCTCGATGTTTTCGCCAGCTGTTTCCTAAAGGAAAAGGAGGACGATACGATGAACGTCCGGAACAGATTCCAGCTTCTGAGTATCGGACTACAAGACTATATGCTGAAGATCCCAGATTTCGACAAAGTATTCCTTATTTGTTCCATCTTTTATTTGAAAGCGACTTGTCTGCACTGTCTTATGCAGTAAATCACATTTTAAAAAGTGGAGTACATTTACAAAATGTGTCTGCTAAGGATTTTATGGAGAAAGTGCAGCACCGAGATGATCATTTGGAAACACAACTGATCAATCTGATGGCTTGTCAGCGTGGGACAAATGAATATTGGTACCGACGCCATGGTGAATTAAAATGCATGTTACGGAATTTAGGAACACCAACATGGTTCGTTACACTAAGCTGTGCCGAGTACTCTTGGGATGATTTACTGGATTTTCTTCGAGAGGCAAATTCAAACATTAAAAACATCGAATACAAGACAGCAGGAGAACTGTGCTCATTGGATCCGGTTAATGTTTGCAGATATTTCAATCATAGATTTGAGGCTATGATGTCCTTGATCTGCAATAAAAAAAATCCACCTCTTGGAGAAGTAGTAGATTTCTTTTGGAGAAAAGAGTACCAGGCAAGAGGTGCTCCTCATATTCATATGCTGTTGTGGATCAAGGATGCCCCAAAGTTTGGAACAGATACTGATGAAGCAGTGTTATCTTACATTGAAGAATATGCAACATGTGCTATACCAAAAAGCACAGAAGAGAAAAAGTTAAAGGAGCAAGTTTTACGTTTCCAAAGTCATCGGTGTGGAAAATACTGTCGACGGAAATACAAGAGCAAAGATAAATACTACACTAAATGTCGATTTGGATTTCCTAGACCTGTTCTTTCAAATGGAAGAGTAAACCGTTTTATGTCAGCTGTGAGACATACTATCACAAGAAAATCACCTAAGAATACCTACAACCTTAAAAGAAAAGAAGAATCAAAAAATATAAATGACTACAACCCAGTCATTTTATCCATGTGGAACGCTAACATGGATATACAGTATGTAGCTGACAATTCCATTGCTGTTGCTCGATATGTAACGTCTTACATTACGAAATCAGAAAAAACAGAATTGAAGGAAATGTGGGAAGAGATTTCTCACGAGAAGACTGTCAGTAAGAAGCTGTACAGTTTCAGTTTGAAGATGTTATCGCATCGAGAAATTGGATCCTACGAATGTTCAGATAGGTTATCTTCTGCAAGTCTCTACTCGAAGTCAAGAAGAATAATTTGGGAAAGTTTAGGCCTTGCAGCAATAAGAAATCGGGTACTAAAATCTGTTGGAGAAATTGAATATTTGGCCGAGAATGACCCAGAAAGTACAGATATTTTGAAATCAAACATGTTGGACACATATTATCCCAAGAGAAGTCAACATCTGGAGAACATGTGTCTCTATGAAGTGCTGCAGAACTACATTTATTCACGGAAAGCCGCAGAAGACATCAACAATGGATAATATAAAGTCATTGGTGAGGAAGGATGTTTGGTGAAGCAAACAAAAGGAAGTTTGATAAATCACAGGAAGCTGAGTTGCGACACTACTGACAAGAAGGAATTTTACTACTTGGCTCTTTTACAGTTGTTTAAACCATGGCGTACAGAGGATGAACTACTGGGAGAATTTCAAAGCTATGATGTCATCAGTGATGTCATGAGTGATGTCACTGACCATGTCATGAGTGATGTAATATGTGACGTCATCAGCAGTGCATTGCGGGCGCGCGAGTTATAGTTAGCTGAACTAACTATAACGGGGGAATTTCATTGGTTTTTTACGAGTGAAATGTCCAGCTAACTATAACATGTGTGAAACCTTTGGTTTTTTCATTGAATTTCTAAGGTTTTTTAAATGCTAATTCCTAACTATAACGTGTGTGAAACCCATGGTTTTTTCAGTGAATTTGCAAGGTTTTTTAAATGCTAATTCCTAACTATAACGTGTGTGAAACCCATGGTTTTTTCAGTGAATATATATATATATATATATATATATTATCTACTGGCGGTCGCCAGTAGATAGTTATAGTTAGGACCGTGTTTCCATAGGAAATCCGCAACATTCTATTTGGAATAACTTTGGCGCCGGTTGACGAATCTTTTAGGTGGGGCGCTCCGCTCCGCTCCTACCCTGAAAGTCTCGGGGGGATTCGTCAAGCGGGGGCTGAGAAAAAAGGGGGGTCCCAAAACGCGTTTTCCCCATGCAATTTTCCATAGGGACCTTTAGTCCAAGGTACAGCCCGAACAGCTGAACAGAATTAATTGAAATTTGAGAGGTAGTCCTCAGCTCAGGGAAGTGCCTTTTGCAGGTCTGGTGTCAATCTGTTCAGTAGTTCCCGAGAAAATCAAAAGTAAAATCATATATATATGTGGGCGGAGCCTAACCACACATCTCATCCTGAGATCTGATTGGCTGTCAGCACTTCATCCAAGAAGTGTTGGCAGCCATCTTGGGACCAATATACATGATAGCACCTCATTAAAAAGCATTGCAGTTAATAGAAGGTTTTCAGACTTTAGTCACATTATAAATCATTTGTTGATGGTACCATACTCATTTTAGGAATTGTGGTATGTTCTAAGGTGATTTCACCATGTGAAAAAGCCTTCTGCTGGGATATCATGATTGAGAGAAACATATTTTCTCATGCTTTTCCCACAGAGGTTTGGAAGGTGATCTATAAGCTAAACTGAGAGCTTATTTTCTGTAAATTCACATTATCTTTCTCAGTCATGTGAGAATGAAGTCTGACATTCTCAGTAAAACATGTACATCCAACAAGGGCAGAGACTGTCAGTTGATTCCTTTATGTTCTACTGCAGCTTCCCAGAGTGTTCCAAAGAACAACTAGAGCGCTAACAGTCCTACTTATGATAAACGTATGGCACACCTGAAGCCATCTTGCTTGGATTAAAGTGGTAACTCTTAAAACATTTAATTTAAAAAGGAACAAAATGAGGGGGTTTATTTTGCCATAGAAATTATGATTAATGCTGAAGAAAGAAAATGAGGGCACATTTTGAGTGACTTCTCAAATCCTCTTCTATTTCATTAAAAAATTCTGACATGCAGACTGAAACATGCACTTTCAATACCAGCAGCAGTTTTCCATGGTGAACAGTAGTTTTACTACAGTGATCTAATGAGCAACTAGAGTACTAACTTTCAGAATTTATGGCAAATGTGTGACATATCTGAATACCTTCATGATGGAATCAAAGTAAAAAACTGAAAGCATTTCCTACTGATGAGACTGCAGTACATGAGGAAATAAGGAAACTTCATAACAAATAAATCTCCCAAGATGGCCACCGGAGACAAAAGAGCCCAAATGTAGCCCAAAATCACCCAGATGTAGCCCAAATATAGCCCAATGACAGAAGTGTGCAAAACACTTATTATTTTGTGTTTTTGCAGTGTTATATAGTGCAGACTTGTCAGGTATTGGAGTGCTTTACATGAGCATTGGTTACATCACACAAGAACAAATTCATTTTGGTTGTAGACATGGGCAGACTAAGTGATTTGACCAGAATCACAGAATGTCGAGCTGAAGCAGAAACTCCAACCTGGTTCCCCAGTTGCAAAGTCTGCAGTTCTGGAAGTAACACCACATCCTAAGTGCAACATTTAATCAAGTGGTCAACTGGATAAAAAAACATAAAGATAACAAATAATTTAAAAGTGCTTTGTCGCTATTTGAAAACTCAGAAAATATGTCCTTATTTTAGTCTTTTAGAGCACTAACCATAATTTTGATTCCAATAAGACCCTCTCATATATGTAATTTCTAAAGGAAATGCTCTCGGTATTACAGTTTTGATTACATCAAGATGACGTCAGGCGTTCCACACTTTTGTAATAAATATAGAATGTTAGCAATCTAGTTGTTCATTAGGTTACTGTTGAGAGGCAGAGGCCAGGGGCACGGACTCTGAAAATTGAAGGCAGGTAGGAGGGTGCAAAGGCAACAATTGAACCACACTGAGCAGGCAGGAAGGGCCGTGGCAGCACAACAGACTATGGAGGGCAGTGGAAAGGGGGGCAGGGGCAACAAACCAACAACACAGGACTTGCAAGAGAGGCTGTGGCAATGTAATAGACCATTGTGGGCAGAAGGACGAGGCAATGGTAGTACAACCATACATGCCAACAGACCCGATTCAGCCAGGAAACGTCCAATGTTTTTAAGCTGAAATGGGCTTTATTTGATCTGTCTCCTGTCTACAATCTCCTCTTTTTCAATGTAACTCAAAGGGGAAAATCAATACCCCAGTTTCTTTTCAAAATCTCCCTCTTGCCAAGTTCAAAATGTTCGCAAGTATGGTACATTGGATCATGGAATGGGGTAGGGACATGGACTTGGATAACAGAGGACAGGAGGGACATGGAGAGGTGCACCAAACTTAACCTGCAGGGCAGGTATCAGGGTTTGCAGCAGCACAATACACCACACAGGGCATGCGGGACGGGAGTGCAGCACAACAATCCATAGAAAGCAAGAGGGAGGGGACAGGACCATGCACATGGACAACAGAGAACAGAGGGGCAAGAGGCAATGGTAGCTAGCTGACCATAATGGACAGACAGGAGAGAAAGCTGCAGCATAACAGATCATAAAGGGCAGGAGGGACGGATCAGGGGCATTACAATGGAACAGACAAGCCAGGAGGGAGGGAGTAGGGGTCTGCACATGTAAACAGAGGGCTGGGGCCAAGGGGGCAGGGCAGGAGCAGCAAGATAGCCATGGAGGTCAGGCAGGATGGGCACTAGAAGCAAGACACACCATGAAGAGCAACAGTGAGACTGTGATGGCATACACACAGACCATAGCGGGAAGGTGGGAGGGGTTCAGGGGCAGCTAACTGACCACACAGGGAAGGTGGGAGGGGCCATGGCAGCACAGAAGACCATGCATGGCAAGTGGGAGGGTTAGTGGCAGCACAATGGCTATGATGAGCAAGAAGGAGGGTGCAGGGGCATGCACAAAGGATGATGGAGGATAGAAGGGAGGGTCAGGGCCTGTGCACAGACAAGAAAGTTCAGGGGAAGGGGCCTCACAACAGACCACACGGGGCAGGCAGGAGGAGCAGTTGCAGCACAACAGACCAGGGAGGGTAGAAGGGTGTGGCAGTACAATAGACCATGTAGGACAGGAGGAAGAGGATAGGGGCATGGCATGTGGACAGGCAGGGTGGAGGTGGCAGGGACAGGTTACAGTCATCTGACAATGCTAGGCAGGTGGGAGGGGAGTGGCAGCTCAACAGAACACTCAGAGTAGATAGGAGTGGCAGGTCCATGGAACATGGTGGGCAAAAAGAATGGAGCAGGGGCATGCACAAAGACATCGGAGGGCAGGGGGAAGGAGAATAGGGGCAGCAAGCTAAGCACAGAGTTTAAGCAGGAGGTCAATGATGGGGCATAGAATTGGGCACTGGAGGGCAGGAGGAGGGGACTGGTACATCATACTAAATTGAGGGCAGTGGCAGCACATCAGACCATGCATGGCAGGAGGGAGGAGGCTAGTCCATGGATTCACACAATAGAGAATAGGGAGGAGGGGGATGGGGCAGCAAGCTAACTGTTCAGAGAAGGCGGGTATTAGGAACTTTATTGTTTTTAAAACGTGTGTCTGTGCGAACTACTTAAAATATGAACAAGTATGCAGCATAATCTCACTTTTATTCAGGAAGAAGAGGACGTTTGTGACTGTGACTCCAGGCTCACTTGGCAGAAACACCCCCTGACCCTCCACCCCCTATCGCAAAATGTAATGCCCGTGAAAAGGGTAGGTGAACACAGTGTTATATAGAACATAGTCCTGAGAGCACGATTGAAAATGAAAACTAGATATAGTGTATGGTATGAACTATGCACCAAAAAGTGTGATATAAGATGAACCGGGCGTGAAATATAATATGCAATAAATTGTGCGCAATGACAGATTCATTGGAGAGCGCGAGATAGCACAGGCACTAGCGCGTGCTATGCGATGTGCGCCTTGGAGTGTAATATGCACAGGGCAGTGTTGTGTAACATAAATAGTCTCTAAAGTTGTAATATAAAATATGTGCTGGGGAGTGTAACGTTGCATATGCACTGTGACAAAGATATGGATCCCAGATTGTAATATGTATGGCATAGCACTGTGCGTTATAACATAGGCATCAAGGAAAGCACGTTAGATGGGGCAATATAACCCGTGCGAAGACAAGTGTGGCATGACATATTCACGGGGTGGCGTTACAGTGCACATGGGCTAGAGAGTGTCATAGCATATGCACTAGCTGGTGGAATACAACACAGAGGTGTGTGGCACTCGGCAGGCAATGGTGGGTGTAACACAGCATTGGGCTCTGCCAGGAGCGCGCTGTGACTCTCAAGTGATGTTCGTCCCCTTTCCAGAGAGTAAAATAAAAAGTATTACACATCCGGCAGTGGATGTGTGTTTTATTAACCGTGAGGGGGGTTTCTTACATAGTTTTGGTCGAATTTTTGTCGAATCCCCTTTGAATGGCTTGGTGTGCATGTGTATTAAATGTGCCCGTCGATAGCTACCCATGTTTGTATAAATAAACGACATGGGTGTCTACCGGGATTAGGCACGGTAGGGCATCAGACATGTCAGAGCTTCACTAGTGGTGTAAATACATTCCACGTGGATTCATTGTATGCATAGTCGCCTTTTAATGAATATCACTCAAATTGTCATGGTGAAAGATACGTACGGTTTGTCCAGCATGTCCTAGGTGTGTCTATAAATATATATTTTTTTTAAATAATAAAAAACAGTGGCCGGCCCTGGGGATTGGGGTCAAAAAAATATAATTAGGAGACAGGCCCTGGGGGATGGGGCCATCAGGGCCAATAAATTAGAATAAGAAGGGGAACCACACAGCCCCCCTTCTTATAAAATTAAAATAAATAAAAGACTGGCATCGTGCCAGAGGCCATGCCCCCTCCTTGCAGCACTCTGAAAACGCGCCCCCTGGCGAGTTGTAAGTTGGGGAATTAATTCCTCTTCAATACTGAGGGTCCCTGAGGGCCAACTAGCCCAACAGGCATCTCCAGTATGCGCCAGGGAGCTGCGCTGCAGACAGGTGTTCTGAGGCCAAGCCCCTTTTTACACCTCTCTGCAACGCAGCTCTGTGGCACTTACTGGAGGTACCTAGTGGGCTAGTTGGACCCTAGGGACCCTCAGGATTCAAATGAACTTAATCTCCCAACTAAAAACGGACACAGGGCATGTTTACACAGTGGTGAAGGGAGGGGACGGGGCCTGAGTTAACGTGTGCAAAAACGCCCTGTGGCCTGTTTTAAGAGGTAGTTTTAATCCCCCTGCCCTATTATATACACTAGGGGCTTACAGAGGAGGTCATGCTAATCACAGGGGGACCCCAACGCATAATGTTCCCTAGTGTATGTAGGTGTTTTCACTGTATTCTAAGTGTCTTTTAACATAGCACTAGCTCTAGGACTGATTAGTCAGACTCAGTTACCAGCAGTATCCGTCTGAAAAAGTTGAGGGTACAGGATGATTTTGCAACAAGGATTCTTTCTGCTCTTCTTTTTGTTCTTTCTGCACGTTATCCTTCTTCCTGCACTTTTCTTCGTCTTTGAGGACTTCTGTTGCTTCTTCTTTTTTTTCTTTCTGTGCATTTTTTCTTCTTTCTTCACATGTCCTATCTCTGTAGGCATAGTTAGAAATTAGCATTTAAAAAACCTTTGAAATTCACAGGAAAAAACCATAGGTTTCAGGCACGTTATAGTTAGGAATTAGCATTTAAAAAACCTCAGAAATTCACTGAAAAAACCATAGGTTTCAGGGGTGTTATAGTTAGCTGGACTTTTCACTTGTACAAAACCATTGAAATTCCCCCGTTATAGTTAGTTCAGCTAACTATAACTCGCGCGCCCGCAATGCACTGCTGATGACATCACATATTACATCACTCATGACATGGTCAGTGACATCACTGATGACATCACTGATGACATCATCCTTGTGATAGAGTGGCAGACCTCCTATCACCCTAATATAACCTTTGATACACACATTCAAAAATAGAGACTAAAATTTTCAAAACAATGGACATACCAATACCAGTTACAACAACCTCTTCAGTAATTCTAAGATCCACATACACATCCACTCATTCACCAACAGTCCTATACAGTCACTCATACATGTACTCACTCATCATATGTACTCATACACCTATACATCCTGTTACACAATGCCTCTCATCCATAGAGTTACTCACACACATAGTCACTCATGCTAATAAAGAATCAAACATACATTTACTTGCATATACAGTTATACACACACCACCACACTTACTTCTACGGAAACTTACACATACTTAGTCTTTTAAACAATCACTTATAGAAACACATACTTATTCATACAGGAACTCTTTCAATCTGTCACTCTCACATATACTCATTATATACACCAATAGTCACATATACTAGTTTAAAAGATATGTAGTTACTCATAAAGACACTATTGAGACAGTCATTCACTCACTAACACACCCATACACACACTCATCCGCCCATACAGTCCTGCACACATGCTGTCTTCAACACATACAAACAGTGAGTCACTCATTCATGCACCTATGCACTACGTAATACCCCCCACCGAACCATGCAGACACTCAGACTGATACTCAAAAAACCAACTAATAACCTATATAGACACCCATGTAGCTACTCACCAACCCATGCAGCCACTTATACACAAAGTGAGAGACTGATACAGATATTTACATATTTAAACATTACTCACTATGCCATGTATTCACTATGATACACTTAATCAGTCAGTTACACAATCAATTATTCAAAAACAAATCATCCATTTAGACACTTATATACCCATTTATTCTTCCATCGACCTTGAGATATACATATATAAAACATATTTAATTTTCAGAAAAACAGACATTCACTGGATGACGTCATCAGTGATGTCATCAGTGATGTCATTTGAGATGTCATCAGTGATGTCATGAGTGATGTCACTGACCATGTCATGAGTGATGTAATATGTGACATCAGCAGTGCATTGCGGGCGCGCGAGTTATAGTTAGCTGAACTAACTATAACGGGGGAATTTCAATGGTTTTGTACAAGTGAAAAGTCCAGCTAACTATAACACCCCTGAAACCTATGGTTTTTTCAGTAAATATATATGTAATCCCAAATGCCCTGAAGCAACGGGAGGGCACTCGACGGTACTCAGCTCACTAGCTTTCAAGATGCAGCCTGTCTTTCTCCTCCACCTTGCAATGTACAAGCCGACGCGTTTCAGGGACTTGCATCCCCTTCTTCTTGGCATACAATAACCAACACCTGAAGCTCACATTTAGTTTTTCACTTCCTTTATGTAGATTAGTATCACTGCCCCCAGTGGGCGTAGGCTTCGTGCAAACAGTGTTCAATTCATGATGGGACACGGAGTCCCAACGTGAGCAGAGTGTATCACTTCAAGTAGGTTCAGATGTCGTTATATAATTAAAAAATCCTTATTTCCTATAGTAGGTAGTGGTGAACAAAAACAGGCCTCATTTGCATATAGAGCACCGTGCTGATATTGTCCCGATAGTTCCAAGGACTCCAGCCTCACCTCGCTGGTTCACATTTCGCTCCCAGTAGGTGATGTTGCTCCTCCCCACGGCCAGGCTGCTGTGTATAATGTTTGTAATCCCAAATGCCCTGAAGCAACGGGAGGGTACTCGACGGTACTCAGCTCACCAGCTTTCAAGATGCAGCCTGTCTTTCTCCTCCACCTTGCAATGTACAAGCCGACGCGTTTCAGGGACTTGCATCCCCTTCTTCTTTGGCTACAATAACCAACACCTGAAGCTCACATTTAGTTTTTCACTTCCTTTATGTAGATAAGTATCACTGCCCCCAGTGGGCGTAGGCTTCGTGCAAACACTGTTCAATGCATGATGGGACATGGAGTCCTAATGTGAGCAGAGTGTATCACTTCAAGTAAGTTCAGATGTCGTTATATAATTAAAAAATCCTTATTTCCTATAGTAGGTAGTGGTGAACAAAAACAGGCCTCATTTGCATATAGAGCGCCGTGCTGATATTGTCCCGATAGTTCCAAGGACTCCAGCCTCACCTCGCTGGTTCACATTTCGCTCCCAGTAGGTGATGTTGCTCCTCCCCACGGCCAGGCTGCGGTGTATAATGTTTGTAATCCCAAATGCCCTGAAGCAACTGGAGGGCACTCGATGGTACTCAGCTCACCAGCTTTCAAGATGCAGCCTGTCTTTCTCCTCCACCTTGCAATGTACAAGCCGACGCGTTTCAGGGACTTGCATCCCCTTCTTCTTGGGCTACAATAACCAACACCTGAAGCTCACATTTAGTTTTTCACTTCCTTTATGTAGATTAGTATCACTGCCCCCAGTGGGTGTAGGCTTCGTGCAAACACTGTTCAATGCATGATGGGACACGGAGTCCCAATGTGAGCAGAGTGTATCACTTCAAGTAAGTTCAGATGTCGTTATATAATTAAAAAATCCTTATTTCCTATAGTAGGTAGTGGTGAACAAAAACAGGCCTCATTTGCATATAGAGCGCCGTGCTGATATTGTCCCGATAGTTCCAAGGACTCCAGCCTCACCTCGCTGGTTCACATTTCGCTCCCAGTAGGTGATGTTGCTCCTCCCCACGGCCAGGCTGCGGTGTATAATGTTTGTAATCCCAAATGCCCTGAAGCAACGGGAGGGCACTCGACGGTACTCAGCTCACCAGCTTTCAAGATGCAGCCTGTCTTTCTCCTCCACCTTGCTATGTACAAGCCGACGCGTTTCAGGGACTTGCATCCCCTTCTTCTTGGGCTACAATAACCAACACCTGAAGCTCACATTTAGTTTGTACATTGTAAGGTGGAGGAGAGAGACAGGCTGCATCTTGAAAGCTGGTGAGCGGAGTACCGTCGAGTGCCCTCCCGTTGCTTCAGGGCATTTGAGATTACATATATATATATATATATATATATATATATATATATATATATATATATACCAGTTTCAAGAAACGAAAACGCACTCTCAAAGGTCAATCTTTTTAATCACAAATCGCTACGCGTTTCGACACAACCTGTGTCTTTGGTGTGACCAAGACACAGGTTGTGTCGAAACGCGTAGCGATTTGTGATTAAAAAGACTGACCTTTGAGAGTGCGTTTTCGTTTCTTGAAACTGGTAATTGGATTATCCGGCAGTGGGTTCGCCGGACAACGCACCACCTGACGAGGGCTTGGATCCCGGAAGGACCCGACTGTTATTGAATATATATATATATATATATATATATATATATATATATATATTGTTTATACTATCCCATTATTTAAAATATTATCAAATTATAATATAATTTGCAATTATTTTGTTTAATAATACTTTTTTCTACTAGATACATGTAAATATATATATATATATATTTGTGTGTTTAACTTTTTTTAAATATGTTTAATTTTCAGATTTGCTAAAATAAACATTAAAACAATTACATTGTTATTATAATAATGTTATTATTCAATATATGTAATATTTATTATTTAAATGTATATATATTTAAAAAATGATATTTCATACAAAGATATTAGTGACAATGATTTTTTGTTTTCTACATTTTTGTACTTGTAAGTACACTTTATGGCATAATTTAAAAAAAAAAAACCTTTGCAAGTTACAAAAGATAAAAGTAGACGCATTAAAAGAAAATAGAGCCCCAGTTCTTTGTAGTAAAAGACCCCCGGGCCCCCTGATTTTCAGAGTACGCTTGTGGTTGCCCTGCCGCCGATACATTAATAAGAAATACTTTGGAGCATTTGTGGTAGTGTCCAAGATTTGAAAATTGAGTCCCGGAGTAAGCCAACCTGTGCCCTAAGCCCCGTTAGTCAGTTAGATTGGTGACTGCCAATTATTTTTTCCTTTGTCTGGGTGCCTGCGAGGAGGATCTGCCAGTTGTTTTACTGGTGGAGGTTACTGTTAATGGATCCCCTCCCTAGTATTTTTGCAGTGCGATCCATAAATCTTACTAGAGCACAGTTTAAATTGGTGTTCCGTGGGTTAAAGCAGGACAGTACTGCGGCTCTGCACGATCTGACCTCATTGATGTTCCAGCCTCTCCGTAAAAGGGACCTTCTTTTCTTCAGCAGACTTGGACACAGGCATAGGATGTGTATTATGGCTTCCCTATGGTTTCCACAAAGCCGACAGTGTTGCTGGGCATGATCTCTTCTCCATTTGGGAAAATGGCAGGACAAGTTGATCACTCCCAATCTTAGTTTTAGGAAACAAAGTTTAGTGCATGTGGTAAACGGCAGGATTAGGTACCTCTGCTGGTCGTAAGGCATGCCTAAGGCAAGCCCGTCTGCACCCGTCCGTGCCTGGACCGCACCCAGCGCCAGAACCCCTGGACCCCGCACCCCCCACAACGCCAGACTGCACTACGACGCAAGCACCCTCCACGCTCTCAACACCAGACAAGACCACCCCTGCTACCGGATCACCCCGAAAAGCACCCAGGGACCTTTCAACTGCTGGAACTGCAGATTCACCAGCATCCAACCCTCCACACCACCAGCCAGAGAACCCAACCACCTCCGCTACATCCTCCTCAACACCCGCTCCGCTCGCAAGCACGCCATCGAAGTCTGGGACCTCCTAGACTCCACCGCCCCCGACGTCACCTTCCTGACGGAGACCTGGCTGAACGCCACCTCAGCACCAGACATCGCCATAGCCATCCCACGGGGCTACAAGATCTCCCGCAGAGACCGCACCAACGGAGTGGGAGGAGGAATCGCCATCATCCACAAAGACTCCATCAAAATCTCAACGAACACCGATGACACCCTCACCACCGCCGAGCACATGCACTTCCAGATCCACACCAACCCCAACACCACCCTCAGAGGAACTCTCATCTACAGACCTCCTGGACCCCGCCCACAGTTCAGTGACACCATCGCTGACCTCATCAGCACCCACGCCCCCGCTTCCACGGAATACATGCTCCTCGGGGACCTGAACTTCCACCTTGAGAACAACAACGACGCCAACTCCACCGCCCTGATTGACAACCTCGCCAACCTCGAACTCAAACAGCTCGTAACAACACCTACTCATGCTGCTGGACACACGCTCAACCCCCATCTTCTCCGCAAGCCCCCACGTCTCCTTCAACCACACCACCGAACCACACTGGACCGACCACAGATGCGTCCACTTCACCTTCAGAAAACCCACCACACACCACCGCACCCAACAGCTACCACGCCGCTGCTGGGGCAAGGTCACCGAGGACCAACTGACTACCGCCCTTATCCTGAGACCACCCACCGACCCCACTGACCCAGACACCGCCGCGACCAAACTCACACAGTGGATCAACGACTGCGCCAACACCCTCGCCCCTCTCAAGACCTCTACAACCAAACACACCAACAAGAAAGCCGCCTGGTTCACCGAGGACCTCCGGATCTCCAAGCACACCTGTCGGAAGCTGGAGAAGAAATGGCTCCATGACCGAACACCAGACAACCACACAGCCCTCAAGAGCACCACCCGCAGACACCACCAACTCATCAGGACCACCAAGAAGACCGCCTTCAAGGACCGCCTAGACAACAACACCAAAGAGTTTTTCAGCATCGTGAAAGAACTCTCCAACCCCAGCTCCAACGACATCCCGCCATCTCAAGACCTGTGCGACTCCCTCGCCACCTTCTTCCACTGCAAGATCACTGACATCCACGACAGCTTCCACTCTGACCCCCCCGCACCCACCACCGAGTCCACCACCCCTGGGACTACCACTCGCACCAGTCACCTGACCATCTGGTCCAGCGACAAAGACACCATCAAAACCATGAACTCCATCCACTCCGGATCCCCATCGGACCCCTGCCCTCACCACGTCTTCAACAAAGCCAGCGCAACCATCGTGCCCCACCTCCGGAAAACAATCAACTGTTCCTTGTTATTTTGGGTTGATTGCTAAATGGGTTTTGGCTAGGCCTGGGCGAAAATTTCGTTCCGAGAGCGCGAAAATGTCAAAATTTCTGCTTTCCGCAGCTTGGCGATAATTTGTTTCTTGCTCGCGCTGTAAAATAATACATTCTCGCGCGATCGCCTTACCTGAATCCCTGCGTTCGCCGATCCGGTCGCGTTCTCCATGAGATGTTGTATTGTTTTTAGCCATTTGCGCTGTCTCGCGACAGTTCGGGCCCGCAGTGACGTCATGTGTCGCGCGATCACGTCTTTCTTCTCGCGATCATGCACCGCGAGACAACTCAAAACAAGATGGCCGCGCCCGCGAGCAACCACATGGGTAAGTTGGCGACCCGCAACCATGCAGAAAATCTCGCGAACATGCTGGAAAAAAACTTCCGCATCTTCGCGATATTTCCACGTGTTTGCAATAATTTTAAACATTTTCGCGATAATTTGCAGAAGTGGATTTTGCAAATTTCGCCCACCCCTAGTTTTGGCACACCGAGCCTGCTTCCTTCGAGTGCAGATGGAACATACTGACTGTAGTTCTTCCAGAAGCACTTGGCGGCAGGTTTAGTATCCGGTCTGTGTCTACGGTTGATATCTCTAGTTTTTCTCTCTGTTTCCTTTTCTTTTGTGGGGCTGTAGACCTCGGCTTGCCTGATCTCATCCTTTGCTTTGCCTGGAGAAGGGAAAGAAAGAGCTAGGTGACCTGTCTTGGCCGTTCAAGATGACCGTGTGGGCAGCATGAGAGCAGCGTGGAAATTGCAGGTGGACCAAACTCGCAGTGGAGCGAGGGAGCAGAAAAGCAGGAGGAGTGAGATCGAGATGGAATTTGCTACTTGCTGTGCCCAACCCACACGAAGCCTTTGAGGTGACATCACTCTCTTTCTCTTTGCTTGTTAAAGAATCTTTTCTATCTTTGCTTGTCACTTCATTATCGTTTCATTGCCACTTTCACTTTTCGCTTATCGTCCCAAGCCCTGGCGTCCCAAACACTGGCACAAGTCTGCCCCAAATCAGCCACTACCTGTCACGGTTCAACGCTGAAGGCGTGCAGCCGTGCACCCGCAGGACATGCCATGTAGCTGCATGAAGGTAGTTACGGCAGACGGGATTTTATGTCCCACAACCCCCAGGAATAGGAGACTGAAGCCTCTCCGGAGGAAGGCTATAAATGTCCCGCCTTCCACTGATCAGGTGCTTGTCAATTATGATCAGCTCCTGTTTCTGCCAGACCGGAAGACTGCTGATGCTCACGCACACTGTGTGCCGCGTCGGAAACACTGCCCAGCTGTACGCAACAAACCCACCGTAATCCTTCGTAGAGCGCGCTGGAAGGCGCGTTCGGAAGTTCTGGAACTCCGTCACCGCCCGAGGATAGAACCGCAGCATCCTGCCTCTTTCGTATTGTCGCGCTGGGGTGCTGGGTTAGACCAGTAAAACCTTCATGACGAACTCGACGGAACTGCACTGAAGTAAGTGGCAGGGCCGACGGGAAGCACGACGAGACTCCCCTTGGTTTTTTCCTTTGTTTGGAGCATGCTGAAGTAGCTTTAACGCTATCCTGGAAGGCTCCCTCTGAGCCAGAACCCTTGTATTTCACAAAACGCTTGGAGCCGACTGAAAGACTCGGAGAGCGGATGTAGTCGGTCCTCAGCGCGCCTGGAGCCGATTGAAAGGCTTAGAGAGCGGCGCTGACAGTTAGTGGGCACAGTGGCTGATTCCCCCTTAAGTTCGACGTGGTGACTCACCGAAAGGGCAACCACGGTACTAAGTGCTCTAGGGGGGAACTACATAAAATCCCCTGGGCTGCCATTCAGTGAGAGCCTGGTATTTACAACGTGAGTGTTCGCACTATTTGTAGCGCTGTCTTTCTTAAATGCGTATGCCTTGAGTGAGCGTAAGAGGCTACTCAGTGTGTGTTTTTCTCTTACAGGGTACATGGGGTGACACATCTAGAGTGAGGTTCCCAACTCTAGGCCAGCCTTTCCAAGCGGGTTCCGCCGCCACACCATTATTGATTAATTTGATTCCCTTTTCTTTTTCCCCTTCCCCTGTAGTGGTGGTACCTGCTGAGCAGAGTTGGTAGCTCTCAGGTGCTTCCATTGTGGGGAAAGGGTGACTCAGCCACCCACATCGCTCCTGCTGTATCCGGCACCTAAGGTTAGTGTTTAACCTATCTGTACTTGACAATACCCAAGCGGACTGGTAACAGAGGCAGCAGGGCAGCTGGGGGCAGAAGAGGCAGCTGGAGCGACTGGGTTAAGGCGGGCTGGGGTGGACTGTCGGGGGCCAGGAGGAAGCGTGGTAAAGCAGTGCGTAATATTGCAGTGTGAAGCCAAGCAGCCAAGCAGCCAGGCAGATAGAGCGGACTGAGCGGGCGAACTTTAAACTGCACTCACCCACGAGCAGGTTCTGCCCTAGCTCCAAGTTCAACTCCTGCGCTCCGGGTTGCTTCAAGGTTGATTCCCGGCTCGACACCCGGCTCAGCACCCGGGATGTAAAAGGATGTGAGGGACGGACAGGAGATGTGGAGGTGCCGGTTCCACCGGTGCAATCTTTGGCCGCTACAGAAAACGCCACAGAAGACCACTGCGAGTCCGGGCAGCAGTAAAGCCTCAAGCCACAAGCCTCTACTGCCAACTTGCAAAAGTCGGACCGGACCGGAGTGTACCGGAGTAGAGGCCCGCGCCGCCTCCCATGGCAGATCTCCCTGCCACTCCGGTATGATCTCTAATCTCTGATGCAATCGGTAGAGTCCGGTACAGTCTGTGCAATCTCCGACCGCCGGCTACCCCAAATAGGCTCCTGTCCCGGCTCCGAGGTAGCAAGTGGCGAGCAGCAGATGCACAGCGCAAAGACTCAGGGCACAAAACCGAGGATTAGCTCCTCCTTCCGTCACCACCAGTAATCTTGTTCTGCATCAGCAAGTAACACTTGAGATCAATAAAATGAATTTTTGTACTTACCATTAGAATTATAGGATGATGATATTTTTGACTTTGATATTTATGTCCCGATATTCTTGTAGCATGATATTTTAGAAGGCGATATTATGTCAGTAAACCAACTTCAAGTACAAGGGTTTGCCCCTGATCATGTGCCATGTATGTACTCACCGTTGGTTGCTGTTGTCCTCTTATTGAACATGTGTATCCTTCCTTTTTCCCCTTCAATGGCCCCTGACCACACCATAAAAAAGGTCAAAGTTCGTAGTGTGTGTGGGGGTTTTGATATTGATTACACTGATGTGACCAGCCAAAACATGGTTACATGTGGTGTAGGGGTGTTGATGGTGGTGGTGGTGGTGGAGGTGGGTGTGGAAAAGGGTAATTCAGAGGTAGAGGATTGAAGCTACCCCAAGGATGCCCTCTGCATGAGCCCCTAAATTGTGTTTGATAATTTCATGTTGATTCCTCCCAAATACAGTTGCTCTATGCATCTGACTCCAAAGACCAATCATTTGAAAACTGATTGTTAGTTTTTTTGATTTGGTGTTATGGATCTTGGGTTGTGTGATCTTGCTCTTGAATCGGGATACACTTTCTCATAAGAGAAGTATTTCATATTTTTCTGTAGTTTCTGTTCTTTGCATGAAAAAGTCTTTATAGTCAGTCATCACCATGTTAACCTCATCTAGATTATTTTTTAAAGAAGACATCACCACTGTGGTCTTTAACTCATTCTCCCACAATTGTATCAGGCATTTGTTTGACAGTCTTTTTGCAGTCTTTATAAACAGGATTAGCCAGTCACATGTGCAATACAATGCTATGTGTGTTCAATCCTTTCTGAATGTCAATCCTTCCAGGACTATTCACAGTAGAGAAAAAAAAAATGATAGACTAATATGCATTACTACATGCAATATAGCTTCTAACCACATTGAAAAATTATTAATAGAAATTGGAGAATAGTTACTATAGTTCAACTCAATCTAGAAAAACCCATGTTTTCTCACAAAGGTGGTATTTGTGTATAAGACATTTTGGTTCATGCTAGACAGGGCAAGACTGAACCAAAACCACCCACTTTGACTGATATGTGCGGTCTCTTGAATATAGTGTGCCATTTCACTTGTGGCAACTGCATTGTGTGTCCCCTCATAGAGCAAAGTAAGATATTGCACCTAGGTTTAGGTAAGCCTTGGAACTTTTGTAAGCATAACAACTGTAATTCGTCACAGGGTATATGTATGATAACTCCCCTGTGGACTGAGAGACATTGGAATGACCTTCAGAAAAGTAAGAATGTAGAGATGTGGGCAGCTAATTTGTGATATAGGAAGAACACAACAGTTTGAATGTCAAATCATAACATCACAATGGGACACAGTTTGAATGACTCACTTTGGGCTATTTTGAAAAATACTGACAATTTGACAAATAATGTGGAAGGTACACTATATGAGAAGGAACAGCAGTGGATTTACAGGTTAGCCATGAACAAGACTTTTTCCCAGAAATAACACTGACATATATTAACTTACAAATTGACCACTTTCTCCTTAATGTACCTTTAGCAATGTTGACATAACACCCACTGATTTTTTCTTGAATCACTTACTGATTTTTTAAAAAAAATAGACTAATCCATCTCCACTGCATTGATGAAAAATTCGGAGGAATTCAGATTTAATTTAAAACAACATTCAGCCGCAGAACCTCAGACGCAAGAATAGATCTTTTTATGCTGCCCATATGTAATTTAGAAGATAATAATTGACTATTATAAACAAATTTGGGCATGAGAACTGATCTCAGAAAATTTACCAAATGCCACAAAAGAAGAGCACTATTCAAACACAAATTGCTGGCCTGCCTTCATGTAGGATGTCACCACACTGATATTATCGTGTGACATGAAAACAGTGTGTGACTTCAAGGTGTGCCCCTATCTGGAACCCTTATGGGCAAAAAAGTGATATGAACCATGTAGTATTACTATGTCTCTTTCTTGTTTAGGGGAGAGTGTGTAGTTGATACAGGTTTGCCTGACTCTAATTATCATAATAAATGTAAATAATGGACTCTGAAAATGTACCAATATATCCACAAACACCCTAGAGGTTAATGAGAAGCGTGAATGATTGAAGAACAAAAAGGGGTATACGCTGGGTGCACACTACATCCTTTGCATGTGCATTATTGCCAGACACTGGAATGATTGCTCACATTTTGAATGTGGGAAAAAGCACAATAAGAACAAAAAACCATGACGGAAGGACCCTTGACCCTGTCACCAGGCAGGTCGCTCCCCTCGTCACCACACAGCCCTCCTGTGTGCCCTGAGCCCGCTGCTGCCGCCCAATTTTCTTCTCACTGCCAGATTAATCTCTCTGTGCTGTTTTCATAATTACTGTACTGCATCATTCTGTTCTTCTCATCCCTGCGTGTTAGCATTATTGTATTTTTTTATATTTTTGTGCCCCTCTGTGCCCCCCACATGGCCTTCTGTATCCCCCGCCTGCTCTCACTCTCGTTTTTTCCCGCTGCTGCGTCCCCTGTGGCCCCGCCCCCCTGAGCTCCCATTTGCCGCCCTGCTCCCGCCTCCCATCTGCTCCTCTCTCCCACATCCCCTCATATGAAGGCCGCGCAGTGGTGAAGAGAGCGACCCTTGACCCTGTCACCAGGCAGGTCGCCCCCCTTGCCATTACGCAACCCTCCTGTGTGCCCTGAGCCCGCTGCTGCCGCTCAAATTGGTTTGTGCCCATTTTTCCTCTCACTGCCAGATTACTCTCTCTGTGCTGTCTTCGTAATTACTGTACTGCATTATTGTGTTCTTCTCATCCCTGTGTGTTAGCATTATTGTATTTTATGTCATTTTTTGTCCCCCCCACTTTGCCTTCTGTATCCCCCGCCCACTCCCACCTCATTTTTTCCCACCGCTGCGTCCCCTGCGGACCCGCCCCCCTGAGCTCCCATTCGCCGCCCGCCTCCCAGCTGCTCCTCCCTCCCACATCCCCTCATATGGAGGGCGCGCGCACCGCACCGCTGGCGCGCCAAAGGCATGCCTAAGGTAAGCCCCTCTGCGCCCGTCCGCGCCTGGCCCCTGCGAACTCCACGAAGCAGGCCTCCGCTACGACTCCAGCACCCTCCATGCACTCATCACGCAAAATACTGACAATTTGACAAATAACGTGGAAGGTACACTATATGAGAAGGAACAGCAGTGGGTTTACAGGTTAGCCATGAAGAAGACTTTTTCCTAGAAGTAACACAGACATATATTAACATAAAAATTGACCACTTTCTCCTTAATGTACCTTTAGCAATCCGAAGCCACCGAGATCATCTGTGGCGTACCCCAAGGCTCATCCCTCAGCCTAACGTTGTTCAACGTCTACATGGCACCGCTCGCCCACGTCGCACGACGGCACAACCTCAACATCATCTCCTATGCCAACAACACCCAGTTGATCCTCTCCCTCACCAAAGACCCCCACATCGCCAAAACCAACCTCCACGAGGGAATGAAGGCCGTCGCTGACTGGATGAGAAACAGCCGACTGAAGCTGAACTCGGACAAGAAGGAGGTCCTCATCCTTGGACCCACCCCCTCAGCCTGGGACGACTCCTGGTGGCTGACTGCACTAGGAGCACCCCCTACACCCACTGACCACGCACGCAACCTAGGGGTCATCCTCGACTCCAACCTCTCCATGACGAAGCAGGTCAACGCCGTCTCCTCCTCCTGCTCCAACACCCTCTGCATGTTTCGCAGGATATTCAAGTGGATCCCAAACGAAACTAGAAGAACGGTCACCCAGGCCCTCGTCAGCAGTAGACTGGACTACGGCAACGCACTCTACGCAGGAGCCCCGGCCAAACTCCTGAAACGGCTCCAACGCATCCAGAACGCCTCCGCACGCCTGATCCTGAACATCCCTCGCTGCAGCCACATCACACCCCACCTGAGAGACCTGCACTGGCTCCCCATCAACAAGAGGATAACCTTCAAGCTCCTCACCCACGCACACAAGGCACTCCACGACAAGGGACCAGCGTACCTCAACAGCCAACTCAGCCTCTACACCCCGACCCGCCAGCTCCGATCTCCAGACCGCGCCCTCGCCACCGTCCCCCGCATCCGAACACTGACCGCCAGCAGCAGGTCCTTCTCCCACCTCGCCGCCAAGACATGGAACACCCTCCCCATCCACCTGCGGCAGACCGAAGACCTCCTAACCCTCAGGAGACTCCTCAAGACCTGGCTCTTCGAACAGTATCAGCGTCCCCCCCTAGCGCCTTGAGACCCTCACGGGTATGTAGTGCGCTTTATAAATGCTATGATTGATTGATTGATTGAGAACAAGAATGTATATGCCACTCAAATAATATTCCTCTACCTTTAAAGAACCCGGAGAAGTCCTTCCGTATTGGTCTGTATGAATGCTTAGAGTGAATGTGACTAGTTAGAATTTGCTTGACAGAATAAGCAATTACATAAGGGTTCTGGGGAATCTAGTGATATGAACTGGTTCTGAGGAAAGCCACATGTCCAGAAATTGGAGAAAAGGGTGGTTGAAGCATGTAGACCAAAGTAGATGTTCAAGTGATAGAATCTCATATACATCATGCCCTGGTTTTAGTCTTACCACACAGACCCACATTATAAACTAAGACTAGGTTACCATGTAGACAATTTTATTTTTGAAGACCTCTCCCAATACATTTAATGTCCCTTGAGGGTCAAGTGTGTAACTTCACCCTGATACATGTAGAGTCAAGGAGAAATGTATGATAAAGGATGCCACTGTATTGATCAGTGGGTGAGAGATATTGCACACAAAATAAATATTGTATTTTCCTTGGTAGATTTAGGGAGTTCTAGTATAAAACCTAGTGGGTGGATGCTCTCTCTTGATTGCTATCATGCCACCTATACCTAAGCACCTTTTTTGTGGGTGATATTATACTCATGTGTATTTGTTGAAATCCATGCGTACATTTGACCTACTTTAGCTTTAGCAAAGGTTTTTTGATAATTTTAATATTGGGACATAGGGAAATCTTTCCAAATCACTCCACTGTTCTTTAAACTTCCAAATTTCATGGCTGAGCATCTCTCAGGGGCATTTTACGGAAAATCCTCTTGAACAAAAACTAATATTCCACTTAAATGTGTTCATGGCTTGCTAAAGTGTTTTATTCACACATCCTATTTCGTGACACACAAGCAATTTCTTGCATACTTTCTCACAGTTCCTATTTTACAAACGAGCACTGACATTAAAGTTTTAAAAGGATTATGTTTAAAATATATTGCCACTTCTAGATATGTGGCCCCATAAACTTCATTTGTGATACTGGGAAACATGTTGCTATTTATGTATTCATCCTGCTATATTATTTCCAAAGGATGGCTGACATGTAGAAGGTTCAATGTGTGCTCTGAAAAATAAATTAAAGAGTGAAAAATGGGAAGGACCTCCTATATTTTATTTATAAATATACATTCAAAGGTGAGCTAAGCCTTAATAATCAACATTTATTTATCTGCAAATGCTCCCGAATATTCTTATCTGTACAGTAATGTCACACTTTTTGCTGGACGTTAATAATTACAGGAAGCAGTTGTAAATAGTAAACATATGATTGTGCTGCGATTACAGTTTTTTTAACCCTTTTAATATTCTTGTTTTTATACAGAAGAATGTTGTACCTTGTTTTTAAATTTGTAATTTGGATATTTTAAAGTATTGCCATGGATGTTTTTTGTAGCTTTTATGATTCACTTTGTGATTTTGAAAAAAGCTAATTTTGATTGGTTGATAATAATCAATACAACAATAACATAATTTAAATATGCAGTATTATGGAAATACTTTAAAATTAGATAAGTAAACTTGAATTTAATATGTATTCTTTCCTATGAAAATTACTTTTCTTTGTTCTGGGAAACAATGCATTTCCCTGCCATTGTTTAAATGTTGATTGCATGTATCAATTTAGAAACTTGCTAATATATTTAAGTGAAAATGTATGCACATGTGAGGGTTGGTCTGTGATTTAAGGGACAGCGTTGGCTAATCTGCATGGAGCATGGTTCACATTTGAAAACCTCCTCTAGACCTACAAAGGCAATAATTTGACCATTTTCTAATACTGACAATTTTATATTAATGTTATATTTATACTAATGTTGCCAGGAAACCAAGAAAAAGCAGCCAATTTTTTACAAGAATAGATGCAACAGCTGCTGTCCAAAGAAAATATACATACATAATATAATGGATCCTACACAATACTATTTAGCTCAGCTTTACATTTTCTACCTGCCTATAACTCTGGCATATCAGAAGACACATTGTATGCTAATAGAACATGTCACATTGTGTTTTCTGCATTGAAATGGAAAGTACTGCATTTGCATGAACAATGAGATCTCTCCATGGAAATTTGAGGATTATAATGCTATTTGTATCAGGGTCACAGAAATGTTAACTAATACAATAATATAAAAAAAAAAGCATTATAATGAAATGAATAAAATTAATATAGAAGTGTACTCTAAAATATTCAAGAGCTAGTGTGCTTCTTATTGCATATTTTTCTGCATGGTCTTTCAAATAACCCTTTTGCAGTTGCTTTCACCATCTTCTTTTAGTGTGTGCTAGTTATACCATATGAAATTATGTTATTCATTAGCATATTTATTTGAAAAAAATTATATAATGTTTGTGAGTTAAGAAAACTGAAGCTTTTTGTTCATTGCCAAAGTAAGCTTTGTGGGAGTGGCTGAATTTTGCAGAGTTTCATTTGTTTCCCTCAGGATGGGCCTGGAGATACTGTGTGTTTCGGCTCACCATGGACTTCATTGTAGTTTAGTGTCGGGCAGTTAATTTGGATAACACATGTGCTAACAAGGACTTTTCCATTTGACTGCCACTGTCACAGCCTGTATGCCAGACACTGGAAATGCTGAAATATCAATGATTCTGCTCAAGGCCCAAACAACAACTTGGATCAGTCAACCTCTCGGTGTTAATATAATCATTAACAACAACAAACCCAACACAGCCCCAGTCTGGGGCACCTGCTTAGCACAGAGTCGCTGTATCTTTACCTTCCCTCCGTTTCTCTGGCCTCATACTTTAAAGTGGATTGAGTGGGTTGTATATTGTTAATATTCTGCTTTCTCCTCCATCAAGAAAATGTTCCCTTTTTGGGTAAGAAGTTTCATATGGCACAAACTTGACCCAAACTTATTTAAACTAACAATTCAATTCAACTCTCATGTTTCCACTTCAAACCACATACATCCACTACACTACAAGCAAAAACACATAGATAAAAAACATTAATTAAAATCCCAATAGCTATAACTCTCGCAAATGCCACACCAATTGCATTGTAAATACTGGTTGCATTTGTTTTTTCCAGAGCAAAGGATTCAACAACATGTTGATTTGGTGCCCACCCACCAGATGATTCCCTCAATTAAAACTCAAGATACTCTCAGTTGTTTGTTGCCAGTCTTGAAGCCAATGTCTATTATGCATATCAGTAGGCATTTCAAACTGTAAGATTGTCAAGGTTAAAAGATGTTCGCTTTTCAAAATGGCAGTTTTACCCTTGAGTTCCTCATTCCATATGATATTATGGGTTTACTATAATCATATAATCATTGGTTACAATTGTAATGGTTGTACACTGATCAAATTTAAGATTAAATATCATCTTCTGTGGGTCGTAATCACTTTCAGTTCATTTTGTAATCTAAACATTCTTTACAACTGCGTACATAGAATTAAAGTGGTATCATATGTAGTTTGAACAATAGGGCCCAGAAATGTTGTTTTTGAGGTTGATCGTCTACCAGTCTGCTTTTAATGGACCTATGCCCTGAGTCAAATGTAAGGTTGTAGGTATGTCTATTTAAAGGAGTGCATAACCTGTTTTGAACCAGCAGTGTAACATGTGAATGTGGAATATTGTTGACTGTATTGGGGTCTTCTAAAAACTATGATGTCAGTGGAAAGAGGTTTAGTTGAAAGTCCCAGTTATAATAATGAGTTGCTGGCTATACTTCCATAAAAGTGAATTGAGTTCTGCAATATTTAAATGGTAATTGTGTTTGCCTTTTACCAAATCTTGCAGGAAGTAAACATTTATAATTATGAGTTTCAACCCATTACACTGTCTTATCAGGACTGCTAATATATAATTGGTTATTGAATAAATTCTGACACACTTCACATTAGGTTTGTTGCTCATCAAAGTCAACAGCCTCCCGAAGAGCCTCTCCAGAACATTCTTCCTTGCTAAACTTTCGTTAAGTGGAGAAATTTAGGAACGAACATTTTGAAGACTTAAAGTTTCCTGAATTCAGGCAACATGATGTTTTTTGAAGAATCCCATCAGTTTCCCCCCGTTCTGTTTAAATGTCTACATAGGTCTCCGTGATTGCCATTGGTGTTTATGGCACCATCACGAGTACTGTGCAGCAGCTCGGATTATCAGTGGGTTTTCTTTTTCTTCATTAAGATTTCCTGGTAGCTTTGCTGATCACTCTTGTACAGGTAAAGCATTAATTGTAATCCTTAAAGTTGCAAACGATATATGAGACTTTGGGGGGTTACAAATTTTGAAAAACTTATAATGGTATATGGAAATTTCCTAAAGATTTTGTTCTATTCCTAAGTAAGCACAGTGGCGGCTGCCCCACTGCTTTTTGCAGGTTAAAAAATGAAAAAATTAATTGATAAAAACTCGAAGTTATTATAATTTCATTTGTTCCTGCTGCGTTGTCTTGACAGGGCTGATCTGTTCTGCTCTCTGTGAGTGCGCAATCACTGATTAGCCGTCCCTCTTGGGCTGGCCAAACAGTCTTGTGTATTTTGCTTGTTTTCCAGCCAGGCTTCATTACAGCCTGGGTGGAGAACATGCCCAAGCTCCCATTCCCTGGCTGAGCACCCAATGAACTACGGCGCTCAGACCAATCACAACACTGCAATGCAGCATTGTGATTGGCCATGGGGTGTCTTGAAGCCTGGGTGCTTCCTGCTTCCTGTTTCCACAGGACACCTGACAGGTCCAGCAGGTAAGTGAATTTTTCTAACCCCCGCCTCCTCCCCAGCCCACTGCTGCTTCTCCGTAACAGTCGCCCATTTTTGCTGCTACCGTTGCATCTGCCTTTGCTTGGGGAGTATTTGGGACTCACTGTCCCAGGAAGTCATGCTGAGGAGGAGGGGTTAGACTCCTTTACCGTGTACACAAAAGTGTTCACCATATCCCCCTGTGTCGAATGCCTGTTTTTTCCGCTACCGTTGCCTCTTCCAGGGAGTGTTTAGGACTCCCTGTCCCAGGACGCTGTGCTGAGAAGGAGAGGTTAGATTCCCACGCCTTCTCCCAAGGCGCGGGATGCCCATTTTTGCTGCTACCGTTGCATCTGTCTTTGCCTGGGGAGTGTTTGGGACTCCCTGTCCCAGGAAGCCGTGCTAAGGAGTAGGGACTAGACTCCTGTGCCACACACACAAATGTGTGCGCCATCTCCTGTGGCCGTCCTGCACATGTCGGTGACAGGAGGAGGTGGGGTGGGGCCACCCCCCCTTGGCTTTGGCACATGATGTTTGATTTGGCCCCAGCTGGATCACTATAACCACGGGGGAGGTATTGACTTTGGGGGGAGGATAGTCCCTCCCTCATGCTCAGCAACCAGTGGTGAGGGCAGCTGGAACAGCTCACTTGTGTTGGCCTAAGACTGTAGGAAACAAAGGACGGGTTATCCCATTGACACCAGTACCGCCAAGTAACGTCAGGAGTACGGTACTTTCTATATTCTTCCTATTCTTCCCCTATGATTCTTTTTGATATGCTCTTGAGCCTTCTTGTGGGGGGCCAACGACACCTGCATCTCAGAGCCGTACACCTCCGGCCAGAGAACAATTTGTTAGAGGAAAGGAGACTCTGAAGAATGAGACGTGATAACAATAAATGATCCTCTGATTCTCTGACTCTCTAAGAGAGGAAACTATATTGTGATTACTGACTACTGCTGATTATAGTAAATCACAAAATGGTAGGGTGCTAAAGAGAATGGGGAAGGTACAGAGGAGATTCTAGAGACTCTAGTTAAAGTCAGTGGACTCCTATTGTGAACAGTATGGGGTCGTTCAGAGCAGGGAGACCCTCCTTAATGAAAGTGGATGCCTCGCACACATATAAAAATGTCATGCTTCATCATCGGCATCCTCTCCCCACCTTGGTAAGATCGTACTACCAAGGTGGACTCAACCTCCATAAAGACTTAGCGGTAGGAGGGAGTTCTCATATAAAACTACTTGGCAAAAAACAGGGATCCAGACAAACTAAAACTACCTTAGACTTCCTCAGTAATCATAAATATTAGTGAGGACTCTAGGTATATTAAAAACAATTCTTTGGGATGAGTGTCACAGAGCACAATGACCTAATCCCATCTGTTATTTCACCAACATAAAGTCTAGGGGTAGGGTTTTTAGTATAATCAGGAAGATTGGCGCTCAAACTAATACGTGTTGTGTGGATTGTGTACAGATTATGCACGGTGCTGCCAGGTCGGGGGAGTTACCCAATAACCCCATAAGTGTGTGAGTCAAGGAACCCACACTGGACATATAAGCACAGTCCAGGGCACACGTGGTGGGGGTATAACAATGGTATTAAAGTCCCTGTAGGATCAAAGTTGCTGCATTTAATGAAATAACAACAGAATAGAATCATACAGGATGGTGATCTCGACGGAACACACTGGCATCTGAACTCTCTGCCAATGCACAGCCATCTAGCTATCTCCTCAGGCACTGGATGATCCCTTCAACACTGTACCTAGGCTTATTTATGTCCACTCACAACGCAGCATACCAGCCCCAGCGAAACTGCATCACTTAATCTGACCATACTTCCGCGCCAACATTTCAGCCTCAACACGTAACACCAGTAACGTGTCCACGACTCACCAGAGTGCCTCCTGCACTCTATACCTTCAGTCAAAAACGACGTTCTACAGGTTGGAATTATCACCGGCTCTTTGAGACCTTCTACTCTTCATTCACAAATGCCATACAGCCCTGAAGAGTCACAGGTCAATTTCCTTGTGACGAAACACGCGTCGGCTGGTTGTTTGATTCTATTCTGTTACTTCATTAAATTATTCTGAACATTATATTGGTGTCGACCGCAGCAACTTTGATCCTAAAAGTACTTCAATACCATTGTTATATCCCACCACGTGTGCCCGGGACTGTGCTTATATTTCACCAACATGTTTCTGCCCTCAATGATTAGAGTACTAGATCTGGGGCATTCTTCAGGGCTAGTGGAACCCTAATGTGTTAGCCTAGGGGTCAGACGGACCCTAGCTTGTGATGTGAGTGCTACCCAGAAAGCTTATAACAAGGTGAGTCCTACCTTGACTTTTAAATTTCTGATTCAACAGACAACCTATTTAGGGAAAGGTTAAACAGTCCTTATACGTGTGATGCAGACAGGTACGTAGCAAGGGAGCCTCTCATGTAATAATTATCAAAGTGGAGGGAATTACTCTAAACAATCCCCCTTCTTCTTGAATTCAAAACAAAGAAAAAGAGAGAAGGAGAGATCCTACGGTCCCAACAACCATGACTCTGTAACGACCCCAGCAACTCTGACTCATGCCTCCTCTAATGATCCAGAGAATCTCATAGAGAACATCACCAGCAGCAACGAATGTAGGGGCTTAAGAAAGGATAATGCTGTGAATGGAGCTAATGGGTGTATTCAATTAATTTCCACATTAATTTCGCCATCTGAACCTAATTCACTACCACTACCCCAAAACATCCTGAAAGAACCTGCCCTAGCAAGAAGCCAACACAGAACTAGTGAGTAAATGCTCAAAATAAGGGCCCTCAGCAAACAGAAACAGCCCCAGCAGAGATTAATTTGGCCCCTATTATTCTAATTAATAGTAAACTGGACACCTTAGATGAGGCACTCAAGCTTCTTGAGCAAAACTTTAACAACACACTGGGGACTATAGATTCTCGCTTAACGAAAGTAGAAACTAAAACGAATTCCTGTTTGGACCTGTTAAAGTCCCTTGGAAATGGGCATACGTCAAATGCAACACACACTTTGATGTATCCACATCCTAAAGATGCCCAACCAAGATCATAACTAATAACAAAACGTATGTTAGTTCTATTCTGTACCCCCTTACCCATGCAAGTACCTATGTAAGTACTTAAAATGGCAGAATGAGTGATGGTGCATGTGTGCTGTATTGTATAGCATGCATTTGCACTTGGTAAGGTTTTTGAACTATGTCTAAACATATCATTTTGCAGTGAAAGGGTACCCTCCCAGTACAAAGTCTATGCTACACATTATGCATAACCTTTCATGCGCTATCATCCACTTTCCGGCAAGGTTGTCATTATGGTGAAGCCCAAGGCGGCTTAAAGAGTGCCAGTGTAGAGGGAATGAGCAACAGCACCATAACTTAGTAAATGTAGCATTGACCTGTTCTCACCATTTCAGATAATGCAGTACAGTACCTTTGGCTGCTGTGGTGTTTTTAGAAAATCTGTACCTAGGTATTTTGTACCACATGCAGCACAAGCTGCACAGCTTGTAAGAACTTCCATGTACACTAGGATTAAATTGTCAGTGATGCAATCATCTGAGAAGTTAAAATTCAGTCACTATTTACCACTCAACAAATCAATAATAAACATTAATTTCACCTTCATTGCAATAACATGATAACACCCAAATGCCAAAGTATATATCTGATAGTGTTAATATAGTGGCAACTGTATGTCTTTTCATGAAGATACTATAATATATGCAGACTATTTCATTGTAAATGTTCTTAATGGTGAGTATAACAAATCATTATATAATATGGGTATTAAAACAAATCAAGCCTCCTACACATGCATGAATACCCAAGGCTTCTGAAGACCTATCACTTTTCTACAGATAATGCTATTTCAGAGAATTATTTTAAATCAAGTTGACAGTTAAATAGAGATGTTCTAATTCGGTAAAATCAATCTTCATGAATGGCATAGGTCATATTGAATGTTAGTGAAAGCCTTTCCACTGTAAGGTGTTAACCTGATGAGACTATGCCTGATTCTCCAACACATCTGCTTCTCTATCTATGGATCTTTTTAGGTAAATCTTAGGTTTGTGTGTAAATCATAATACCACACTGTTTCATAAATTCACTAAAATCACTAGATTTGTGTACATTTGTCACCAACCATTGCTCTGTTTCATGCATTCTCTGCAGTCTAAATGCATTAATGAAACAGTTTTGTGTCTTTGTTATTACTTTCCACATAAGAATATGCACACAATACTTTGGGGAATGAATGAGCCTTTAGCTGGTATGGATGAGTAATAGAAATATTCTAACCAACTTTCAAAACAGAAGAAGAAAACTACTATTAATTCCTCAGGATTTCCTGAAGGCACTACTTTGGTGATGAGGTAAGGTAATCAGTAATAGGAAGTACTTAATTTGAAGGTTAAATCTATTATATAAACATTTCTCACTGAGAAAATGCTTCCAAACGTAGGCTACAATTGGAATAACCAATAATAATAATGACCTAGAACACTTCACACAGATTCTTGCCAATGGAGGTTCAAGATTCGGTTCATGAGGCAATGTGACAAAACCACCCACATCTTACAACAGTTAGAGACGTGTGCCTCAACATGCAAAGGCTTTAGAAGTTCATTGTGAAGTGAATGTCTCAAGATGCATGAATGTTTGTATGCATGCACTGGTTCTATATCTCAAAATTACCTGTGAAGCAATGGATGACTAGTGTATAATTTCAGAATTATTGATGAGCGGCAGGAACAAGTGGGTTTCTCTTCGGTGGGAAGGTGTTGTTTTTTAAGAGACTGTTTTTCGATTTCTTTGTAAATTGCAAAAGAGTCTGAGCAGTTGTCATGTACCCATCAACCTGTGCAAAAATGAAATGTGAAATGTCCAACAGAGAAAACTTTACTTTTTTGGACCAGCCAGTCACTGAATGTTCTATTTTGCCACTATTTGGTTTGTGAACTTGTTAGTGCAATATATTAAGGATTACTACCCCTCACTTATCACTTAGTGGAAGGTACTTCATGGATAACTCCTTTCAGTTTAATTTATCAAAGTTGGCTTAAGGGGTCACCTAATATCTCTTGGCTGCGTGTATCAGGCAAGGAAACGTTTAATTTCTCCTGTTATGTTCCCCTTTAGTTGGCAATAAATAGTTTATCCATTGTTGATCTCACATCATTGATTTGTTCTGTGTAGTCCAGCATTTTACTTGGAGATGGAACTTTGACAATATTTAATTTGATATAGTAGCCACAGAGACTGGAATGAACTCTGATAATTCTCAAGAGGACAGTATGCTGATTCAGCAACATACAAAAAAAGCTCGATGTGTCTCGACCTTTTCATCGGAGATGTCATTCTTAGCCAAAAATACTGACCTGCTATCTCCACCACTAAAAAGAGTAATGAACATAACAAATCAATAGCAACTGAACTTACCATGCAGAGAAAGAAGGCAAAACCCAAACAATTATTATCTGGAGTAGGGGATGTTCCAATACCAAATTATTCACAACATTTGGAAACCCTATTTAAAAGATTTCATGGAGAAATTGACACCATCGAAATGAGACTGAGGGATACAAAGTAGATTTCCTGCATTTAAGGAGTATCGGACCTATATTATGTTAGCATGATGCATCTATACGTATACTCCCTGTTTGATATATATGCTTTTGCTTGGAGGAAACTCATTTATTTCCTCCCTGTATATCTATTGCTAAAAGAGTAGGCCGAGAACCATACAGACGCCATCTACTGAACATATGCTCGAGCACGGGCCGTGATCACGCGTTGATCACGTGCAGTTGTCAGGCCCCAGTTCATTTGAGTTACTGGTAGCAGCTGAAGGTAGGCTGTTTACTCAACTGTTCTAAGACTCAAGGTCGCATCTGCCTTTGGGGGGCGATAAGCGCATTCCTGGAGGCGCCATGTCTGCACTCCCAGGCACCAAGACGAAAGGAAGTCACCCCTCCTGACCTCATCAGTAATAGTCAAGCCTTTGTACTAGTCTGATGTGTGCCATATATGGTCCTTTCCTGGAGCTCGAGGGCCAACTGGTGTTTTTCCTTTCAAATGATTGTATGTATTGAACCGAAAAGTATATAACCTCATGTTTGAAAACGAGCCAATAGTCTTCTCGGCGCACCTGATGGGTGAGGTTCGGAGAGGCTCCTCTATAGAGTATTTTGTTTAATAAACGATTGAACCTTCTTCATTGGCAACTGACTGATTATTTGGTAATGGTGTTGGGACTATTGGTAGGTATAGTCCTTTTGTTTATTTTTATGACACATCAAGACTATTGGCCAAAATTAAAATGGTCAATCTCTTTTAGATAAAACTTTTAGTGCAACCCGTTGTAAATACCCAAATAGCAGGATTGCTGCTGGACATCGCCCACATGTTGTGACCAATACCACTCAATTGGATTTAGTGACCTCATGTCAAGTGAAACAGAATATAACCATACATACTAGGTCTTATGATCCTCCCAATATTGATGCAGATAGAACAACAACTAATAGCAATGGGGAAGGATGTGCTACAATTTTTAGGTAAAAAAGGAATCACCAGGACTCTACATTTACCACCTCTGGCAACACCTTATATAAGTGTGTTGAAAAATGTCCCGAAGCTGACAGACAAGGCTGTAGAGACATGGGTGGACCTGAAGCCCAAGGTTGTATATTGGTTTACCAAGAATAGCAATTGCAGTACTAACCTTCTCTTTCAAAATATCATCATGATAAGAAGAGCAAATTGGGTTGGTAACCCAATAAAACACTGCCAAGGGGACTGTGCTGTTGTAACTTTTCATTGTCCAGAGATGGTAAAAGCAGCACCAGTAAATATCCTTAAAGACATACAATGACACCGAAACATCAAGATATTATTGCAGTCTCACTGGGGTATTTTTAGAAACCTAGTGTTTAAACATTTCTTTACGCTAGTAACAGGCCCTCCCCTCTAGATCAGTACAATCCTCTCGCAATGAAAAATAGATTTTTACCTCTTAGAAGACATAGTGAACTTAATTGAGTACAAGAGGATGTAGATTAAATGACTGTCATTAATCAAGGCATCCAAAGTAATGGCAAGCTCACCTGCTGTAATTCCAACCAAAATGAGCCTCTATCATATGCAAATCTTATTGTTACTACATGGAACATAGCTGGAAGAAGAAATAAGAGGACAGATGAAGAGTGGCTCGAATCCATTAAAAATTGTACTATACAAGAAACCTGTTATACTGATGTTTTTCACATTGGTGGCTTTTTAACGGTTGTTACCCCAGCAACCCCTTCCCGGAATGGAAGGGCTAAAGGAAGATTAATGCAAAAACAACAGTTGATGGACAGAATGCAGAACAATGTCATAAATTCACCCCAGTACAGATATCTGGGCCTAAATCCATTGTTTTTTGCTCTCCATGCCATTTCAGTTTGAACCTAGCCATATGCAAATCAGTCTTGGCCCTGTGCCTCTTGGGAACAGTCTAGCCCAAAATGCAAAGCCAGCTCCTCCCTGGACTGGAAACAAGCATTGTAGGAGCAGTTTCAGGGTTTCACCCCTCGACAGCCAGGATAGCTTGATTCCAGTGGCATGGAGAGCACAGGACCCACGTCTGGGCATACCCGTCCGCCTCGGGGTGACAAATGCAAAAACAACAGTTGAGGGGTGAAACCCCGAAACTAGCCCTAGGATGCTTGTTTCCGGTCGGGGGAGGACCTGGCTTGGCAGTTAGGGCTGGACTGTTCCCATGAGGCATAGGGTCAAGACTGATTTGCATATGGCCAGGTCTAAACCGGGGTGACATGGGGAGCAAAATAATGATGGATTTAACCCAGATCTCTTGACTGGGGTGAATGTTTTGATTTGTTCTGCATTCCGTCCATCAATTGTCTGTCTTCTGCTTTCTTGCCCTAATTGCACCAGGAATGCCCAGACGTGGGTCCTGGGTGCGCTGTGCCAAAGGAATCAAGCTATCCTGGCTGAAGAGGGGTGAAACCCCGAAACCGGTTCGAGGATGCTTGTTTCCGGTCCAGGGAGGACCTGGCTTGGTAGTTCGGGCTGGACTGTTCCCATGAGGCACAGGGTAAAGACTGATTTGTATTTTGCCAGGTCTAAACTGGGGTGGCATGGTGAGCAAAAGAATGATGGACTTAACCCAGATCTCTTGACTTTGGGTGAATGTTTTGAGTTTTTCTGCATTCCGTCCATCAATTGTATGTCTTTTGTTTTCTCGCCCCAAGTGCGGCAGGTATGCCAGGCGTGGGTCCTGGGCTCCTTGTGCCACTGGAATCAAGCTATCCTGGCTGAAGAGGGGTGAAACTCTGAAACCGGCACTAGGATGCTTGTTTCTGGTCCAGGGAGGACCTGACTTGGCAGTTCAGGTTGAACTGTTCCCATGAGGCCCAGGGTCAAGCCTGATTTGCAGATGGCCAGGTCCAAACTGGGGTGGCATGGTGAGCAGAAGAATGATGGATTTAACCCAGGTCTCTTGACTGGGGTGAATGTTTTGATTTGTTCTGCATTTCGTCCATCAATTATGTGTCTTTTGCTTTCTTGCCCTAAGTGCACCAGGTAAGCCCAGACGTGGGTCCTGGGCTCACTGTGCCAAAGGAATCAAGCTATCCTGGCTGAGGAGGGGTGAAACCCCGAAACCCGTCCTAGGATGCTTGTTTCCGGTCCAGGGAGGACCTGGCTTGGCAGTTCGGGCTGGACTGTTCCCATGAGGCATAGGGTCAAGACTGATTTGTATATGGCCAGGTCTAAACTGGGGTGGCATGGTGAGCAATAGAATGATGCATTTAACCCAGGTCTCTTGACTGGGGTGAATGTTTTGATTTGTTCTGCATTTAGTCTATCAATTGTGTGTCTAAAGGAGGATTATCCACACTGGTCTCTGTTACCTCCCCGCTGATTTGAAAAGAATTTATATGCCAATTTTGCAGTTCTTTCAATTTTTGTGGTTCCAAACTACTGGAAATCAGTGTTTATTAATGATACATTTTTTGTAAATGAAATGAAGGGACACTTTTAAAGCGCATGTCTACCCAGAGGCCTCCCAGCACTAGGCATGCCTAGTAATCAGAGACGGAGAGATTAGGGAAACAGGAAAGTTTTCAAGTTGTTTTCGGAAAACAAGGTGGCTAGGTTCCCTGCGGACATGGAGCGGCAGTGCGTTCCAGAGCTTTGCAGCGTTTAGGGAGAAACGTCTGGCCATCTTAATTTTTGGGGTTTCAACTAAGTGAAGTTCGTCCGAGCGGAGTTTGCTACTTGCTTTGTAGGGGCGGATCATGGCCGAAATTAATGGTGGCCCCTTCCCCTGCAAGGACTTATGGACGATGCAGAGGGCTTTAAAGCTAACCCTTTTTTTCACTGGCAGCCAGTGAAGGGAGCGAAGAGCCGGCTGAAAGGCGCTTTGACATTCCCAACAGTAGTCTTGCCGTGCAGTTTTGGACGGTTTACAGTTTATTGATTACTGCGATCGGGCCCCTAGGTAAGGTGCATTTCCATAGTCTATCCTTGGGAGTATCGGTGATTGGAGTAGGATTTTCTTGGCTTGGAGGGGGGAGAAGAGGAAGCACCTTTCTGGCCATTCTGAGCAGGCCAAAGCATGTTGCAACCGTCTTCCTAGCTTGAGCCTTGAATGTCAGGTTCTGGTCTAACCAGATGCCTAGACTCTTTATTTCGGTCTTGGGGGCCGGGGCTGGGACCATGCATGCTGGCCACATGGTAGCTAGTGTCGCATTTAGGGGGTTGCCCAGGATCATGATCTCGGTCTTTTCTCCATTGAGCTTCAGGTGGGATGCCCCCATCCACTTAGAGACTTCAGGCATGCATTCAGGGCCTCAGGATGTTGTGTAGCTTGGTTCAGTGCTACGACCAATTGAGTGTCGTCTGCGTAGGTCACAATATGGATCCCGAAAAGGGGCCACAAATGTTGCCAGAGGGGCCATATATACATTAAAAAGGGTTGGGCTCATCGATGATCCCTGCGGGACAGCACACAGTGCAGTTGCAGCTACTCCTATGTTTCTGAGACTGTGAATCAGGACACAATGGTTCACCGTATCGAATGCTGCACTCAGGTCAAGGAGCATGATCGCTGCTGAGCCTCCTGAATCCAGGATCTTTCTGCTTTCTTCTACCAACGCTAGCTGGGCAGTCTCCGTGCTTTGTCATGGGCGAAATCCTGTCTGGGAGTGGTGAAGCAAACTAAGGGATTCCATAAAGTTTGAGAGAGTGTGGTTGACATATTTTTCAGCAATTCTGGCAATCCCCGGGAGAAGGGAGATGGGGCGGTAGTTGCCTAGATCCGCAGGATCCAGATTAGGTTTCTTCAGGAGTGTCTTAACCATTGCCCCTTTCCGGTTAGGAGGGAAAACTCCTGTGATTTAATGAGGCATTGATTACGTCCGCGATGGTAGGGGCAATTATGAGTGCTACCTTTTTCAGGACATTCATAGGTGCGGGGTCCCTAGGCGAGCCACTTTTTCCTGAGGAAATCAATGTCAGGAGCGTTTCCTGGGTGAGAGGAGGAATAGACTCCAACAGGTGTCTAGTGAGGGAAGGACCTTGACCAGCATGTGCGTTTGCGGGGTCGTGTTTTTTATCAATTAGGGGCAGCAATTTGAGAATATCTTAAATTTTCATGCTAAAGAACTCTGCCTGTTTATCGCATCGTTGGCCTGAGGTATCGGGGCAACATGTGGAACTGGGCTTTTGAGGAGTTTTTTTATGATGAGGAAAGACTCTCTGGGGGAGTTGGTGGCTTGCAGGAATATTTCTGCGTAGAAAGAAGCCTGAGCCTTTTGAATTTCCGCTCTATACTTGTCAAAGGCTCTTCTATATTCGCACTACTTGCTGGGATAGAAGTCTTTCCTCCAGCTTCTTTCTTGTCCTTTACAACACTGAACAACAAAGAAACAAGGTAGTACTTGCTTTAGAGGAGGAATTAGACATATTTTTAAAACACATTAGGGGTGACTGCCTATTCATTTGCGCTGGTGACTTTAATTGTAGGGAAAGTGATGTTAGAAACGCAGTCGTTACACCGCAGTACGTTACATCGCAGTTATTACAATGCAAGTAGTTACAACGACATGCTCTGGAGGGTGCTGAACTTAGGAATAGTATGATTTACTATTCCAACTCCAGCCTACGTAACAGTAGGGAAGGTGTTGGAATAGTAAATGATACTATTCCTTAGTGTATAGCGCCATCCAGCGCAAGTCGTTGTAAAGACTTGCATTGTAATGACCGCGATGTAAACGTACTTCGGTGTAACAACCAGGTTGTAAAGGTCGTTCTCCAGTTAAGCCTATCTCCATTTTCCTTCTAACTCATAAGGAGATACAATTAATGGCGTAATGCACAAATATAACCTTTTACTCCTAGAGCAGTTAAGTGCAGAAGGACAAATGACTGTACCAACTTACGAACGTGATAGATACTCCTTGACCATTGATCATAACCTGATTTCGGGATATGGCCGAGGACAAATTGAAAAATTCAAAGTGATAGAAATTCCCTTTAGCGATCATCATCCACTCTTCCTGACGCTTAGATTTAGCACGATACATGAGGAGAGGGTAAGTTAGCTACCAACATTGAAGCACAGGGAGAGAAGGGTATTAGTATTACATAGTCAAGTCTTAGTCCTTCCTCATTTCTAGATAAAATAGTATACAATAGGCAACAAGATTTTGATATCGGTCTAAAGGGAGATTCCACAGATCTACATATTATTATGGCATACTGTAATATTACCTCCACAATTTCAGGAGATTTAAAATGTAAAAATAAAAAGACTGTACACCAAAGACCCAGAAGGTTTGCCCAACAATGCTCCAAAGTAAATCAGGCCTTAAAAAAGGATTAAAGGCTAAGCCTAGAGACAGTGAATGGATAATAACATTAAGGAACTCCTACAAACAGACTTTAAATAAAAGGAGTGCAAACATTAAAGAACTAGCTTGGGGAAAATTAGTACAAGTGGCAGACACACAGGATGTAACTCTATTTTGGAAAACAATAAATCATCCCTTTTTTAAAGATGTATTTTGGACACATTTTGTATCCAAATAAGTATTACCTTTTTAAAATAGGAATTTTATAATTATAGACTCCCCAAACTTGATTCTGATTACTCTAGTTGAGATTAAAGCCACTCTAGATAGATATGCAAATAAGAAGGCGCCCGTTCCCAATGGCGTACCTATTGATATTGTAAAGGCAGATACGGATTTTTGGGCCCCTATTTTATTAAGTGTCTGCAATGCTGCAGCGGAATGCCTACTGCCTATAACTTGGATGGAAAGTGTTATCATTTCAATCTTCAAGAAGGGACATAGGGATGATGCAAAATGCTATCATCCAATATCCCTTCTCGATTCAACGTCAAAATTGATAGGTAGAGTTCTCTTGGAAAGACTAGAAATTTAGGGAAAATAACAATCTAGTCCTTACAGAATACCAAATGGATTCAGAAGAGATATAGGGGCTATTAAGCAGTGTGTTAATCGCCACGTAATAATTGGTAAACATGCACTCTCCAAAAAGGGCCACCTACATCTATGCTTTGTAGATTTAGTCAATCACGTAACATTATGGCAGACCTTGGCTGGGATGGGTGCCCCCACCGACATTATTATTTACTCATCACAAATATGTGAATTACTACAAGAGTCCCATATGGCTCCAAAGGCAAATGTACCCCCCGTTTTATAGTAATGTGCGGGATAAGGCAAGGTTGCGTCCTTGCTCCACTTTTGTTTCTCTTTTTTCATAAATGATGTTGAAAAAGGCCTGCAACAGTTGAATGGTGATGTGCCTAAAGTCGGTAATCACATTACCGTCGTTCTCCTGTATGTGGATGACGTGGTTTTTCTTATCTAGAACCGCAAACTGGCTTCAGTGTCTAATTGAAAATGATGCCAATTTTTGGGTGAAAAGGATCTAAAACTTAATTTAAAAAAATACATTCATGATAATCTGTGGAAAAGGTAACCCAAAAACCAGGAAACATCATGTAGAGGGTGTGCCAATAGCAGAAACAAATTCTTTTTTGTATTTGGGTCTACCTTTTACATATCATCATTTCATTTTAAAATCTTTATTCGGCTATTGAAGAATAAAAAAGGCGTAAAAGTACACGCAATAAAATACATCTAAGGGAAATAAACACATACTTTACAATACCAATTATTAAGAACAATTCATTCATATATTATAACAAAATACTTTTCCTTATATTAATCGATTTCAGGGTGAACAGGGCGACATTATGACATGTTAGCTTATCCTCTAATGTCACCAAAATTTTCATAGCTATTTTATGGGACCTAATATTATGGTCAACAAGCAGGGGCTTAAGATAAAAACCTCAAAAATTACGATAAAAATGACAGAATAATAAAAAGTGCAAAGTGCTTGTTTTACTCTTGTTGTCACACGGACATGGTACAAAATCTGGTGGTCGTTATTTCATTTTGGGAAAAGCAACAAAATAATGGGCAATACCACATCTCAATCTCAATAGCACAAACCGGTGCTGTACATAAGTCACATGTGACAAATAGTTATTGGCTCCCTCTTTCAGCATAAAGGATTTATATAAGGCGACGCTCGGTTTATTTTGCTCCGACTTTGCTCTAAGATGCCACCTTTGTAGCAGGAAGGAGTCTTTGATATCTTTCTTGGTAAAGGGTCCAAACATACTGATAATTTAAACACATTTCCTAATGTGGCAATAATATAAGGTAACCACGGAATTTGTAAAACATCATTCAGATTTAAACAATGTAAAATAATTGACCTGGTAAAAGCGGTCTCTTTCCGTCTCCAAATTGATGCCCATAATATCAATGGCCCAGCCATTAAGGAATACACAAAAAACTGAAGCCCCACCTCATGATGTACAATGGTATTTGATACGGAGGATGGTAAGTATAATAGGCATTTTAAAAAAAAATTCTTCTCTTTGTAGGTTTGAGGTATTGGTATAACCCCAAAGACCTGCCCCATAAAGGGCTGTGCTTACTCCTTTAGCTTTGTAGATGCTTACGATTTCATTGGTTGGTCGATATCCTACTTTGGAAGAGAATTTAAAGATCCCTTGATTGGCCCTGCTCATTTTTGCTTTCGTATTTAAAATATGTTGGGTCCATGTACCATTTCCTGAAAATGAAATGCCAAGGTAGCAAAAGGAGTTTTCTGAATGTATTGGAGTGCTGTCAATAAAAAAGGTTTTTCAAGGTTTCTGTTTAGTCCCTCAAATCATGGTAAAGATTTTCGATTTGTTAATTACCATTCTCATTTGTGTCAAAATCTGAGAAACAATCCATCAATCTTTGGAGACCTTTCGGGGTCCGTGCTAATAGTACTATGTCATCCGCATATAACAATACGGGTATCGGACGACCAGCCACCGTATTTTTATGGGCATCAGCCTGTATAGATTGCAAATGATTCAACCCTGTTAATGAAAAGGGAGAATAGAATTGATGCTAACACGCATCTTTGCTGTATACCATTCCCTACTTTAAAATTAGATGAACATTCGAAGTGGGAACCAAAGTGAACTTGACTAGTTAAGTTCTCATATAGGCGGGTAAGCAAGCCAATGATTGCCCTTGGTACTCCCATGGAGGTCAGAGTTTTCCAGAGTAAATTATGGTCAACTAAATCAAATGCACTACTCAAATCAGCAAAGCATACATAAAAGGTGCCTGCCTTTGCCCTGGTGTACTTGCCAATAAGTAGCTCTAAGTTAATGCATTGATCAATTGTCCCAAGATGTTTCCTAAACCCATACTGCACAACGGTTAGGATTGAGTACTCCTGGACCTATTCCTCGAATCTCATTAGTAGGACCCTACTCATAACTTTAAAAGCAGTATCCAGAAGTGAAATTAGGTGGTAGATTTTAGGATCGGTTTTGTCCTCTTTCTTGTATATGGGGACAATGATGGGTTCATGTCAGAGGTATTGTGTCTATTGCAGCTGAGTTGAACACTCTAGTTAACATAGGTCCCCATAATTTTAGTACAGATTTAAAAACATCTACTGGGACACCATCAGGGCCTGGTGCCCATCCCCCAGCACTCTCCTGGCTCACCTGGAGAGCTTCTTCAGGAGTAATGTTCAGGGGGGCGCTCCCTTCACAGGGCTCCTGGGAAAATCCCCCCAAGGTCTCCCCATTATTACTAAAAATCCTAGTGAAATGTGTCACCCATTTATCTGAGGGAATAAGAGAACAAAACTCTGGGATTTCATCATTCTTTAAAAAAGGTGCATTTACTATATCCCAGAAGAGGTTATCATTCTTAGTTTTTGCTGAGATAGTCAGATTTTCCCACGCTTCTTCCTGTAATTTCTTTTTCCGGGCAGCTATGGCTAATTTGTACTCATGTCGTGGGGATTTAATAATCAGTATATCTTACAGTATTTTAGACAGGGCATACTTTAACATTGTAGTGCTTTAGTGCAAGTACCGTCGAACCATCCCTTTTTAATATTACCTGGTGTACCAATCTGCCTGATTAGAAGTGAGTTAATAGATATTGTAATACAGTGGAAGTTTATGATTACTGTATTTAGGGAAATCTCATTCTGAAGACAATAGGCTATTTCTCGCTGGTCAGACATTATTATTTGCTGCAATATCAGGCATGGGTCGACACCTGTCCTCTTTATTCTAATACAATTTCTCCTAAAAGGGTTGATCTAATTAGCTAAATCATACACTTCACTCCTTGAACCCCAAAAGAAAAAATATAGGGTGAGTAAATTATGGTCACTAAATGAAGAGGGACCTACTCTAGGGTTGCCACAACTGCATATAGCAGGGGCAGAAACTAGTATATGATCAATGATAGCATACATATTTCTCCCTATAAAAGTTAGAAGTAGATTCCCTTTGGGTCTATAGCCCCCCCTAAGTAGATGAAAGTCATATTTTAAGATCATCAAATTTAGGGCTTCTCCACATTCATTATGGCGGAAATGATCATCTCCATCACCCCATCCACATAAGTGTGGCTGCATACCTGATTATTAGGCATATCACATGCCTGTATGTTGAAGTCTCCTGCCTCTAACAGTACGTAATCAGTGCAATTTTGGGCTAAAAATGTTTCAAGGGCCTGATCAAGGGCTGTTACCACTTTGGTACATGTGGACATTATTAAAAACATTATTATAAAATTGTACTGCTATCAGGTCTTTCCCTCCTTTTTTACTAAGCCATAATAATATCTGTACATGGGGTCCTACTGATGTAACTTTTTTTACCCTGACTCGCCCTGCTTGTGACCCGATGGTTGCTAAAAATATGAGGAATATCCTTCTATGTGTACAGGGTTTATACACCAGGTTTCCTGTAAGCATATGAAATCATACCTAGATATGGCGTTGACCCAGTCGATATTCCCAGCATTGTTTATTAACCCATTCATGTTCCACAATATTTATTTTTTTATGTCATTTATAAAGCGCTTGAATCACCCCGGATAGGGTATCTCCGCGCTGAGGACGAGAAAGGTGAGAGCTAGAAGGAATTAGAAGAGTGTTGTTTTAAGTTTTTTCCTAAAGGACAGGTAGTTGTTACAGAGCCGAATGTCCAAAGGAAGCTGATTCCAGAATTGGGGGGCCAGGTAAGAAAAGGATTTGCCTCCCAATCTGGTTTGTTTTATCCTAGGGATGGTCAGGAGACCTTTCCCTTGGGAGCGTAGGGTACGTGAAGGTAAGTACCTAACGAGTTTGTCCGCCAGGTAAGTAGGTCCCATGTGATTGAGACCTTTGAACACCAGGCAGCAGATTTTGAACTGGATCCTCTTACGTATAGGTAGCCAGTGAAGTTTACGGAGTAGAGGAAGAGACGAGGTGCGGTAAGGAGCACTAGTCGTCAGACGTGCTGCCGTATTCTGGACTACCTGCAAGCTATTTAGGGAGGATTCCTTTGCGGCTATAAATAGGGCATTGCTAAAGTCCAGACGGCTGAGTACTAGGGCATGTATCAGTGTTTTCCGAGTGGACATAGGAAGGTAGTGGAAGACTCTGCGGAGTAGGCCAAGGGCATGGAAGCATGCACGTTTAGTTGATTTTATGTGTTCGTCCAGATTAAGTTTACTGTCAATTAGAACTCCTAAGTTTTTAATCACTGGTTTCGGGGAGGGGGACGGGCCTAGTTCTTCGGGCCACCAGCTCGGTGCCCAGCTAGTAATTGCATCCTTGAATAACATTATTTCTGTTTTTTCCGCATTGAGCTGTAGGAAGTTGTTACTCATCCAGGATGTTATGGCTTTCATGCCTTCTGAAAAGATATTTTTGGTATTGGGAGAGTCTTTATCGAAGGAGAGAAGAAGCTGAGTATCGTCAGCGTAGGAGATTGGAGTGAATCCAAGGTTTCTCAGAAGAGTAGCTAAAGGAGTGACATACACGTTAAAAAGTGAGGGGCTGAGGCAGGAGCCCTGAGGAACTCCCTTTGTGACCAACGTGGTCTTGGAGCTAAAAGGACCTAGGTTAACTGTTTGTGTTCTTCCTTTAAGGAAGCTCCTTAGCCAGTCTAGAGCCATGTCCTGTATTCCTATATTTTGTAGTCTTTCCAGAAGGATCTGGTGCGAAATGGTGTCGAATGCAGCGGATAGGTCGAGCAGTATAAGGATTACTGCTCGGCCAGCATCCGTCTGCATTCGAATGTCATCAATGACATTGACCAAAGCAGATTCTGTGCTGTGCCGGGGGCGAAAACCTGATTGAGAGGGGTCTAGGCAGCCGGAGGATTCAATGAATGAGGACAGGTGGGCTTTGATATGTTTTTCTAACAGTTTGCTGTGTAAGGGGAGTAATGATATTGGACGATAGTTAGAAATCACGTCTGGAGCTAATTTAGTGTTCTTTCTTATAGGCATAATCTGTGCTGCTTTCCAGTCATTGGGTAGCTTGCCTTCCTCGATAGATTTGTTGAGGATTTGACAGAGTGGTAAGGCAAGTTCCCCTGATAAAATTTTCGAGATTTTGGCTGGAATAAGGTCCCTGGGAGAGCCTGATTTGGCAGATCTCAATAGTGATTCAGTTTCTTGAGGCGAGAGCAGAGGAAAAGTATGAAGGCTGAGTGCAGTAAGAGGAGGGGAGACTGCTGTGCTATGTACAATCCGGGGCGAAGTGGTGGCAGTTATTTTAGTGTATATGTCATTTATTTTCTGCGTGAAGTGATTAGCTATATTGTCACAGAGTGCCTGAGTGGGATCATCTTCCGGATTACAGGCTTTGGGGCTGATGAGAGAATTGAGTAATTGGAAAAGGACTTTAGGTGTATTGTCTGTAGCCTCTAAAAGATTGGCTATATGGCTTTTCCGGGCAGCTTTAATGTTTTTATGATAGGAGTCCAGGGCTAGTTTATATTTGCTTTTATCTGCAGGGTCCTTTGTTCTCCGCCATGAACGTTCTATTTTTTTGCAATAGCTTTTTTCCGCACGGAGGTTTTCGGAGTACCATGGGGCCTGAGTGCGTTTAGTGGTGGCTGAAGAATATTTCAGAGGGATTAAGGCATCTATGGAGGATTTGATTGAGTTATGGAGAGTGGCTATACAATTATCTAAAGAATCAGCGGCAGAGAATTGAGGAGGGATGAATGTGTCGTGGAATAGTGTGGGGGTTAGTTTGTGCCATTGTCTGTATTCTCGTGAGACTGGTTTATTTATGGTAATTTGATCTGCAGGGCCTAATAAATTAAATTCTATAGAGGAGTGGTCAGACCAAGTCAAAGGACTAGTAGACAGGTATTTAATGTGTGATGTATTAGAGAGGACTAAATCCAAAATATGGCCTCCGCTATGTGTTGGAGCAGTATTAATTTTGGTAAATCCTAAAGTTGATAATTCAGCCAAAAAGGTAGATGCCTCTGGGTCATTAAGGATTTCGCTATGGACATTGAAATCACCCAGAAGCAGATATTTATTGGAAGATATCACATGTGAGGCAATATTATTGAGGAGTTGGTGAATTGAGTCGGCTATAGGTCCGGGAGGACGGTATACCAATGCTCCTTTCCAACTTAGCTGTGAGTGGATATCAATTCTAAATGAGAGAATTTCAATTTTTTCACTAATGTACTGATCAAGAATGGTTGCTTTTATCGGATCCTTATATATGATGGCTATACCACCCCCTATCTTATGAGGTCTGTCTACTTTGAGCAGATGGTATCCGTCAGGTATAGCGATGGCAATGGCGGGGGTGGAGGAGGGTTTCAGCCATGTTTCGGTAATGAATCCTATGTCGGGACAGGTGGAGGAAATCAGATCCCAGATATTAATTGCGTGCTTTGGCAATGAACGTACATTGGCTAAAAAGCAGTTCCAGCTAGTTTTGACTTCCCTGGTATTGTCGGGGTTGATCATTGATGTCGGGTCAATGGACGGAGAAGGTGGAGTACTTTGAAAGCCGCAGCTTATGCAAGCAATGGGGCCTTCAATGGCCGCAGCAAATTTTTGAGTACATAAAAGTGTCCGAGGGTGACAGGAGTGAGGGGATATGCACTCTTTTAGAAATTTGAGCTCCGCGCTTGAGTAAATAATACGCTTGGTGGGATGAGTGTTCATCTGGGCGGTGGATGGGCCAGGGTTTATGGCTCCTGGCGACGGTCTGGCGCGGACGGGTGCAGACGGGCTTGCCTTTGGCGCGCCTTCGGCGCGCCCGCTGCGCGCGTTCGCCAGAGCATAACTTTTATCCTCGATGCCCCGGAAGTGAGGGGAGAGGGGGAGGAGTCACGCCCAAGGTCCACCCTCCGTACGATCGGCACTAGCCGCCACGGACCACGGTGCAGGGCAGCTCAGGTGTAGCAGGTCGGTATGTGGCGTCACAGAGTAAAAACACAGTATACACATTAAAAGCAAAGTTGCTAGAGGCAGTGAAACTTGTGCAAAATACTTGTGCAAAATAGCGATTAAAAGTTTACTTTAACAGCGATCTTCGCAGCTAGCAGCATCATCTACGTCCGCTGCGCGTTCGCCAGAGCATAACTTTTATCCTCGATGCCCCGGAAGTGAGGGGAGAGGGGGAGGAGTCACGCCCAAGGTCCACCCTCCGTACGATCGGCACTAGCCGCGACGGACCGGGGTGCAGGGCAGCTCAGGTGTAGCATGTCGGTATGTGGCGTCACAGAGTAAAAACACAGTATACACATTAAAAGCAAAGTTGCTAGAGGCAGTGAAACTTGTGCAAAATACTTGTGCAAAATAGCGATTAAAAGTTTACTTTAACAGCGATCTTCGCAGCTAGCAGCATCATCTACGTCCGCTGCGCGTTCGCCAGAGCATAACTTTTATCCTCGATGCCCCGGAAGTGAGGGGAGAGGGGGAGGAGTCACGCCCAAGGTCCACCCTCCGTACGATCGGCACTAGCCGCGACGGACCGGGGTGCAGGGCAGCTCAGGTGTAGCAGGTCGGTATGTGGCGTCACAGAGTAAAAACACAGTATACACATTAAAAGCAAAGTTGCTAGAGGCAGTGAAACTTGTGCAAAATACTTGTGCAAAATAGTGATTAAAAGTTTACTTTAACAGCGATCTTCGCAGCTAGCAGCATCATCTACGTCCGCTGCGCGTTCACCAGAGCATAACTTTTATCCTCGATGCCCCGGAAGTGAGGGGAGAGGGGGAGGAGTCACGCCCAAGGTCCACCCTCCGTACGATCGGCACTAGCCGCGACGGACCGGGGTGCAGGGCAGCTCAGGTGTAGCAGGTCGGTATGTGGCGTCACAGAGTAAAAACACAGTATACACATTAAAAGCAAAGTTGCTAGAGGCAGTGAAACTTGTGCAAAATACTTGTGCAAAATAGCGATTAAAAGTTTACTTTAACAGCGATCTTCGCAGCTAGCAGCATCATCTACGTCCGCTGCGCGTTCGCCAGAGCATAACTTTTATCCTCGATGCCCCGGAAGTGAGGGGAGAGGGGGAGGAGTCACGCCCAAGGTCCACCCTCCGTACGATCAGCACTCAAACTCAAACCCTTCCACAGGGGGTTGTTCTGCAGACTCAATATCTACTACACTTGTGGATATAATGTTAGCACTAAGAGGGTCTTTACCGGGTACCTCAAATACCTCAGCTACCTCGGCTCCCCCAGCTTCAGCTAATCCACCAATAAGAAGTGCCTTCCATGTACATGGGCTATCACTTGGCCATGGCTGGCTTATCTGTCTAGCTATATGAGACGTTGTGGGTATCCCTTTCTGATAACTCTTGGGATCCCCGGCATGACCTTGGTCAAAATTAAGTCAGTCAATTTCATTTAATCTGCTCAGCGTCTCATATCTATTGGGCACTGTAAAATCCTGAACAATTTGTGGGAGCAAGCTTGTGGTATCCCTCTGTCTCTGGGGGTTCAATACGCCCCTTAGGCATTGCTCCAGTCCCTTCAAATGGTGGTAAAAGAACCCTAGTGGAAGTATACCCATGGCTTGTCTGTCTACTTTTTACATCTAAGGGACATTGGGGAGCGCATATTGATTTATGTAAATCAAAATTCTTAAGGTCATCAGAAACCTTCTATAGATTCTCAAAATAAAAATGGGTAATAAGCCAATAAGGGGCATTTTGACTTTGTACAGGAGTAAGTGCCTCACAGGATCCTGTTAAGGTGCTGCATTATGGGGAATGGCTAACCATATGCACTCCAGCTTCAGGAAAATATATTTTTAAGGAGGCTATTGGCAGTTCCTGACTTAACTCCTTCATATATTGTACATAAATACCTAGCAGTTCCTTACATTAATGACTATATTAGTGTAGCAGGTTCAAAACCGAGAGAGTGGAGAGCAGTATTAATTAATGCACGATCAATGATTCGTCACAATACCGAATTGGCAGATTTGATAGAAAGCCAGAAACTTGATCTGGCCTTCATCACAGAAACGTGGGCGGATGCCACATCAAATATGGAACTAAATGCAGCACTTCCTCCAGGTTACTCTATGATTAGAGCAGATAGAGTACATAAGCGAGGCGGAGGGCCCGCTATTATTTTCAGAGAAGAAATTAGAGTGTCGGGTTGTGCCAGAGGCAGTTTGCCAGAGTGCGAAACCCTACCTTTCCAGATAAGCCTCCACGACAACTACACTCTAAATGGCCTCCTCATTTACCGTCCGCCAAAAGCTCATAATACCTTGATGGAGAAGATAAGTCCCTTTCTAGAATCCAGTATAAAGCACTCTGGTGCACATGCATCAAGCAAACCAAAAGCGATTCCTTAATAGCGAGAAATAAGGATTCGTTATTAAGGAATCGCTTTTGGGCATGCATCAACAGATTCGGTAAATTTTAGCGATTCCTTAAAAATTGCTATTTTTACCGATTATTCAATAGCGGGGCATGCAAACTCCGATTAGCTAATTGCGAGTTCGGTAATACCGAATTAGCAAATAGCGAATTCGGTATTAGCGAAATCGCAAATGACCGCGTCGCACCGGGAACGTGCAGATGACATCACCAACCAGGAAATACTGCAGCCCCACCCTCATTGCCTCGACAGAGGAGCATACAGGAGCTCTGACTGCAGACTGCCTGTGCAGACTGAAGCCACACAGACTGTGCCATCTGGAAAAAGAGACCATCCATGGAGAAGGAAGCACCATCCAGCGCTGAGGCTGCACGCAAGCGCAAGCGCAAGTTCTCCGACAGGGAGCTGGAGCACCTAATAGAGGGAGTCTCTAGCAAGCACAATTGCCTCTTCGGCAAGCTGTCCCTCAAGGTGCCTGAGGCGGAGAAGCGCCGCATATGGCCGCGCATCCGCGAGAGGGTGAATGCTGTAGGTGTGACGCCCCACAGCATCGACGACCTCAAGAAAAGGTGGTACGACCTGCGGAAGCGTGCGAAGGAGAGGATAGCAGAGAGGCTCCGGGACGCAAGCAGAACGGGAGGCGGCCCTTCCACGGTCCAGGCTAACACTGCCCTGGAGGAGCTGGTGGAAGGAACAATCGAGCGGGAAGCCGTCGTGGGAGTGACCCAGTTGGACACGTCCGGCGCAGCCACAAGTGCCCAAGGTAAGATGCATGCCTGTGGCCATACCCAGCATAGCGTTAATCCAATTCCATGCCCCCAGCAGGATCTGAGTGTGAATGCAGCTTTGCAACACACAGCTTTACTCCTAACATTAGTGCATCATGGGAGTTGTAGTCTAGTCAGCCCAGTGTGCATGTACAGAGGTAAATGCAATAACCATTCGCCACATCAGTAGAAGCTGGGTATAGACAGTATATTTAGTGGATCACAGAGGGACATGTATGTGTACAACACTACGTAGGTGTAACCATCCCACTAACCATACACTGTTTCACACACAGATGCATCTTCTGGGGATTCGGATGACAGCGGCCAGCTCATAATCTCCGAAACACCTGTTGATTCAGACCTGGAGACAGCGCAGGATGCGCCTACAGCACCTCCTCTTGCCGCCCCACTAGCACCACCAGCACCAGCACCAGCACCAGCCACACCAGCACCAGCACCAGCCACACCAGCTGCAGCTACGACAGCCACCAAAGCGCCCAGGCGCAGGTCCCAAGTTGCGCCCTTGCCGGTGATGGAAACACCCACCACACAATTGGGACACGGTCAGCGTGCCATCACACCACCTGATGCACCACCTGAACGCGCCAGACTTAGACAGCGGCGCAGGGCTTGGCAACGCTCGGTCTCCTCAGGCAACCAGGATGTCCCACACATCTCTGCCATCGTGGAGAGGATGCTGTCTGTACAGCGCGTGCAGAGCCGCCACATGGCAACCATTAGCAGCAATATCGTGACCCTTGCTCGTGAAATGCGAGCCATGACTGCCGCGGTAACGGACATGGGCACGGCGGTTAGGGACATGAGCACTGTGGTGGCAGAGGGCAATGCTCACCTCAGGGAAGATATCCAAGAGCTCACCCGTGCCATGAGGGAGGGCCATGAGTGCCAGAAGAGGAGGCACCGACAGCAATTGTTGCGTTCCGCTGCCTCTACAAAGGCCATCACGCGGCACAGCAACAGTACCGCTGTGTTGGCACGCCGCACTGTGTCCTTGCAGGCAGACCTTGGGCACTTCTGCGGGGATGTTACAAAGGAACTAGGGCAGATGACCACTGCTGTTGAACACTTACAGAGCAGCACATGCAGTGCTGCTGCTTTGGGAGGGGATGTCGCCAGTGAGGCTGCCTCCAGTGGCAGCAGCGTGTCACTGGCAGAGGCCAGCACCAGGCGCCGCAGTTCGCGGGCATCCACGGGGACAGGCCATGGTGAGGCAATGGAGACACCTGAGCGGAGGCTTGGGGGACGTGGCAAGCGCCACTAGACACTTGAACATGCATACCGGCCCATGGTGGGGCAACCATGGACCTCCCCTTTCTGAGTATGCACAGGCGTGACTTTAACGTACATTTAATTTTCCATTATTCATTTGGAGCATTATTGCCATTGCCAGTTTTGTTGCACATACCTCAGTGCTACTGCGCATTAAACAGTTGCACCCCAAACAAACTTGTAGTGTTTCATTCTCACCTGATTCAAAAATGATGTTGCATGATGTATGTCCGCCTCCTATGGCCCTCTGCTGTGTTAGGGACGTGTGCCTGTTGGTGTTGTGAGGGTGGTTGGTCACCCCGGTGGTCATAATTCATGTCAACCTCTATGGGTATCCCCCTTCTGGTCGCAATGTTGTGCAGCATTGCACATACAGCAATAATCCGGCAGCATGTTTCAGGTTTGTATAGCAAGGCGCCGTCAGTCTTATGTAGGATTCTAAAGCGACTCTTCAGAATCCCAAATGTCCTCTCTATGACATTCCTAGTGCTTATGTGTGCTGCGTTGTAGCGATGTTCCTGTGGGGTTGCTGGATTGATGTATGGGGTGAGTATATATTCATGCAGGGCATAAGCACTGTCACCTAGAAGATAGAAGCAAAGACTTGGCATTGGTGATGTTCATACATGTGTGGTGTTGGTGTGGGGAAGCGTAATTTGTACGTACCAAGCAGGAGTCCCTCTCCGAATTCTCCGTTGATTAGACGCCTGTGGATTCCACTGTGGCGGAATATGTAGGAGTCGTGTGTGCTCCCCGGGAATTGTGCCACAAGGTCCGTTATGATGTGCTTGGCATCGCACACAACCTGCACGTTGATTGAGTGGTATGACTTGCGGTTCCGGAATATGTACTCTTTTGCTGCGGGTGGACATATGGGGATATGCGTACAGTCGATGCATCCAATTACATGGGGGAATTGTGCCACCTGGTAGAATGCCTGTTTGTTGCGTTCCAACTGCTGTGGGGTTGTGGGGAAGCTGATGTGGGTGTGTAGCATTGTCAGCATGGCATCTAGGAATTTCTTGAAGAAGCGTGAGAGTGCGCTTTGCAATACGCCTCCCGCCACCGCAATTACCCCCTGGAAACTCCCTGAGGCCAGTATGTGCAGGCTGCATAGGACCTGGACGTGCACAGGGATAGCATTGGTCCGGTGTGTCTGGTGCTGCAGCAATGGTTCCAGGTCTGCAATGAGGCGTATGATCATTGCACGATTGAGTCGATACTTCTCGTACACCTCGTCCTCATTCTGGCCGAGCAAGGTGATGCGCAGTATGAAAACTCTCTCCTGGACCCTTCTCCTGCGCTGTCCTGCCGCATTGATACGCATCCTCCTTGCAAGCACATAGAGGGCAGCCATTTTGTGGTAGCCAACAGGGTCTCCTGGGCCACATTTAAGGGTTTGGTGATTGCCACAATCAGTTGCACATGTGGAATCTTTTTTTTGTATTCAAATTTTTTTTTTTTTAACTTTACCTCCAGGTTCTGATTCCCCTTATTTAGCTCAAGCAAAATAGCGAATTTTGGCATTTTCGGTATTACCGACTGTTGTTGCATTGGGGTGCGATTCGTTATTTGCCATTAGCACTTTCCGGGAGCTAATTGTGATTTCGGTATCTGCTAATTCGGTATTTTGCGATTCGGTAATTTTGCTTTTTGGTTAATTGCGAATCGGTATTTTACCGCTTTTTTTTAGCGATTCGTTATTTGCTCACATTTTGGGTTCATGCATTGGAAATGGGTATTTTTAATTTGCTAACGGGTGTTTTTAGCGAATCGGTATTTTACCGACTGGATTTTGGCTTGATGCATGAGGCTGTCTGACTTCACTGTTTTAGGAGACTTTAACTTCCATCTAGAAAAAGAAGATGATAAAAACACGGCAGCACTTACTGATTCAATGGCAAGTTTCTCTTTAAAACAAATCGTCAGTCAAGAAACCCATTACGCAGGACACACTTTAGATGGCATGTTTACATCCAATCCCACATTAAAAATTGTGGAACTCATACCAGTTATATGGTCAGACCATAAAGCCATAGTATTTACTATACAGGGTAAAGGGCAATCAAGAACACCTACTGTTAATCGGGATAAAACGGTTTACCAAGACTGGACAAATACTGATATTTCCAGGCTACAAGATGTACTAAGAACATCAAAGTCAAACTTGGAAACTGACTCAAACGGCATGGCCAATAGACTATACCTGTGGACCAAATCAGCGATAGAGATAGTAGTTCCTAAGAAAACCTTCCGGTCTAACAGGAAAAAACCCTCCCAACCTTGGTTCTCGGCCACACTAAGAGAACACAAAAAAGCATGCAGAAGGTCAGAAAGAAGGTGGAGAGAAAATTATGAGGATGTGAGAAGAAAAGAGTATGCACAGACGTTACATGATTATAAAAAAACTATTAAAGAGGAAAAGTCCAAATATTTCACCAACAAGATCCTAGAATCAAAAAACTCCTGCAGTAAATTGTTTGACACAGTGAAAAAACTTACTAGTCCTCCAAATAGTTATCAGAAGAAGGCTGACTTAGAGTTCTGCAATACCCCGGGAACATTTTTCATTGACAAAGTGGAGACACTATATAAATCACTAAATGACAGCTCACAGCTAGACTCTGAGGACAGTACGGCAGGAAATTGCTTCACAGTACCAAGTACGAGGTTTTTCTTCCGTCCACCTTCAGAGGAGCAGATCAGACAAACAGTTATGTCAACTAAGTCTGGAGCTCCCTCGGACCCTTGCCCCCCTAAAATCTTTCACATGCTTACAGATATGATTAGTGAACAGCTTACAACAGTGTTCTCGGAAATAATCAGGTCTGGAATTTTCCCCGAATCCTGGAAAATAGCATCTGTCCGACAGCTATTGAAAAAGAGTGATCTAGATCCTAATGAGCCAAGTAGCTACCGACCAATCTCAAGAATTCCCTTTTTCTCTAAGGTACTGGAAAAATTAATTAACACGCAAATTTCAACCTTTATCATGGAACAAGAGCTTCTAGATCACTCACAATATGGCTTCAGAGAAGGACATGGAACCGGGACAGCGTTGGTAATGGCAGTAGAAGAACTCAGAACTACACTGGATGAGGGAAAGAAGGCCGCCTTAATTTTATTAGATTTGTCGGCGGCCTTCGACACAGTCAATCATGGAATCCTAATTGAAAGACTAACAAAGTTAGGGCTCCATGATACTGCCACCAAACTGCTTTCATCTTATTTAACAAACAGATCGTTCGCTGTAGAAATGGATGGGCTGGTCTCCAAATCTTTCAATCTATCATGTGGAGTGCCTCAGGGTTCTTTCCTCAGCCCCACTCTCTTTAATATATATGTAGCCCCGTTAGCGGCCATAATCAGGAAAGCTGGCTTCTCTGTAGTTTCATACGCCGATGATACACAGATAGTGGTCTCGTTGTCTGACAACGTAGAGGAGACAGCTGACCGATTTAATATCTGCATGGTACAAATACCTGGATGCAAAGAAATTACCTCAAACTGAATGGAGGAAAAACGGAGGTTTTGCTTTTTGGAGCTAAAATACCCTTTTGGTCTCCAAGATGGTGGCTGACTTAGAGGAATGTCCAGCCCCAGTCACAAAAGTGAGGAACCTAGGAGTCATAATAGACGAAAAGTTAACATTTGAATGGCAAATTAAGAAATTGGCCTCTACCTTTTGGGGTATATTAAAAATGATTAATAAAATTCGTCATTTTATTCCACTGGACTCCCTTGAAACTGTGGTTGTTGCTCTAGCCTTATCACGACTGGACTATGCCAATGCCCTTTATATGGGTCTTCAAACACAGTTTTTAACTAGACTTCAAAGGCTGCAAAATGCTGCGGCTAGAATGATTTTCAACATTCCAAAGTATGAGTCTGTCCCCCTCAAACTGAAAGAACTTCACTGGCTACCTGTGGCCAAAAGAATCATCTTTAAGTCACAATGCCTTGCATTCAAGGCACTGCAAGGGAATGGATCACACTATTTCAAAACACACATAAAAAAATACATCCCATCCAGGAATCTGAGGTCCTCACAAGCACTCCTTCTATCAGTACCTAGATACAAGCAGGTGCGATGGGGGGGGGGGGGGCAGAAGTTTCTTCCTGGGAACAGCAAAAATTTGGAACAGCCTACCTATGTCATTAAAGAATAGCAACTCACTAATGACTTTTAGAGGTTTGCTTAAAACATGGCTATTTAAGAACTAATTATCTAAGTATCTGGTGTTCTAAGCAAAATTGCACAGAATCCTTATATGTCGCTCATAGCGCCAAGACGCCTCTGGGCATTCGTGCGCTCTACAAATCCATAAATCAAATCAATCAAATCAAATCACTGTTTGGCATGGGATCTGGAGTAAGGATGGAACCAAATGTACTCAGGAAATCATAATGAATTGCCTTGCTCTCGAACATAGTAAAACAAATCCCATGGCTGCTGTATAGTGATAAACGTTTAAATGAATGTGTTGAGAATGTTGATTTTAATGATCCCATGAATATCCTATGTTGTAGTAAAAACTATTTAAAATCAGGGCTCATAGGAGCACGAGAATCGTTAAGAGTAACAGAGGCAAGCAGACGATTAAGACATATTGTGAAGGGCCAATTGCAATAGGTACACAACAATACTTACTGAGGGTAACAAACCTACAGCATCGGTTTTATCTTACAAGGTTAATAATGGGTACCCTTCATTATCTAATAGCATTTCCTGTTATGGGCAAATGTAACCAAAATCTTCCAAATTGCCCTTTTGACAGAAAGTCACACCAGTCAAAACAACATTTTATTCTTTCTTGTAATTTTTATAGAAATATTAGGAAGAGTATATTAAGACATCTATTTCTTAACAGAAAATTGTATTTTTATTAATCTGCTTTTAATTTTATCTATAGCTTAGAAAATGACAAAGTATGTAACCAAGTAGTCATTTTTAAACAGCTCGCAATTACATCTTGAGGCCCTAGTTTATGAAGGAACATATGATTTATTGTAGATCGGTGTCTCTTATAATAAACATTACTCTTAGAATTTATGGGAAAAGATTAAATGCTGTCTTTATATTAACATTTTCACAGCTATATAGTAATCGCTATTGTCTTAATAATTAAATTCCTACAAGTTATCTGCCTGTAAATCAACCCATGTACTGTATAATTGATGTTAATTCATTTTTAGAATATTTTTTTAATTTATATCATGATTTATGTGTTTTATTATATTAGTTATTTATCTATTGTGAGGTGTTTATTTTTAGAATGCTTTTATGGTTGTACTTTTTTAACCAAACAAAGCTGAATTGAATTGAGTTGAATTGAATATTTAATTCTTTCCACAGAGAATGAGCCTTTCACTATTTATCAATAAGCAATGTCAATAATCGGAATACACCCTGCTGCCCGGTGTCGATCACTGCCTTTTCTCCCAAGAGAGAAAAGTCTGACTGCAAATTACAAAGATTGCATGCATTTGCATAAAGTAATAGGCTAAGAAGAGTGTGATTAATTAAATGAGTTCATTCTTTTGTTCAAAAGCTCCTTTTCATTGTTATGTTAGTATTTCACATTCCATTTGATAGGTCACAGATGACATATGTTTCGTCCTGTTTGTTCAAAGCTGAAAACATAAGATATAGACACTGAGTTATTCTGATGTACTATATTATTTATGTTTACTGCTTTACCTTTCATAAAATTATTTAAAAATTAACCTTGAAAACTAAGAGAAATCTGACATAATTGTTTGTGAACCGAAACTATTGCTTTAATAGTATATTTTTGCCACTCCTGTGGTCATATTGAACCTTTCACTTAAAATTCATTGTAAGAGATTGACCCAGCTATAGTCACTTATATCAGCTTTATGTTATTCTCCACATAAATCTTCATAATGTATCTAGCGTGTTAATTAATATGAGTAGTCATGAGGACTAACTGCTTTTTACAAATTGGCCACAGATTGGTTGCTTACCAGTCTATCGCCTGCGTGCTTTGGGCTAGCAAAGAGGGCATAATATTTGGATATCCTTCAACTCTCCATCACTAGTGATTTTTGCTATGGCAGACATCTCGTCTGGATCATAAACAAACATTAGATTGAGATGGAGGATTATAGCTTGGTCAATAGCCAAGCAACATTATTACAGTAAGGAGCTGAGGGAGTTAATCCTCCACTGGCTTACTTTGCATGTGGGCTCCTGCTCATTCATATTATGATACTTCACTATAAAGTCACTAAATCCTTAATTATCAGTGAGGCATAGCAGAATTTCCTTATAGAATTCTGCTCCACCTGATATCAATTGCCCTGGTCTTGCTGCACCTGGCATTTCCTGGTGCGGGAACACCAGTCCTGGTTTAATCAAACAGTAAAATTGCCTGAGGATTTGGCTGTCACAGCAGTCAAGCCTAATCTCTGACCATCCATGCTCTTTTCTCTGGCAAAGAGGGAGCATACATTGGGGCCGATTCCAATCCTGGAAAAAGGCTGTACAAATCGTTGTATGGAGCGTTTTTCCCGTACAACTCGTACCCGGTACAACCTAGGAAGTACGATTCGTACAGAAAGCCTCTTTCCATACAAATCGTACAAAAGACCATACAGCTAAAATAACCCAACGATTCTGATCTGGAACAGCTTGCACGCGACGTCTGTATGTATTTAAGCAGTGGTTTCCAGCCCAGCAAGTACGATTCGTCCCTACGGCGCTCCGTACGTCTCTTTTCTTACGGAAGCCAAAAACAGCTGTAAATGCAGAGTCCCCAGGGGTACGAGTCGTACAGGCATACACCCCCATGTGTTGTGTATGTACTGTGCATACCCCAACATCGCGTACCCCAACATCGCGTATGTACGTGCCGTACATACGCGATGTTGGGGTACGCGATGTTGGGGTATGCGATGTTGGGGTACGCACTGTAGATACACAACGCATGGGGTGTATGCCTGTACGACTCGTACCCCTGTACGACTCGCACCCTGGGAACAACTTGTCCCGGGATATGAGTCGTACAAAGTTTGCTTCGTAGCGGGTAATGGCATTCCCTGTGTACGGGACATTTTCCGTACAAATCGTAAATTGGAAAGCGGGTCCGGATCGTACTAGTACGGTTGGACTACATTTTTCCAATTTGTACGGAAAAGTGTCTGGGTCCGTCTGGTACAACTTTTCCCGGGCCGATCCGTACAAATCGGATCAGGAAAAGTTCTATTTTTCCCGTACGAATCGTACTTCACGGGTCAGACAGGACTTGTACGATTTGTATGGAAAAATTTACCGATACGAGTCGGACAGGAAAAAAAAATACAGGATTGGAATCGGCCCCATTGCATCTCCCTGCCAGAACCTATCTCCGCTTTCTTTCCCCTACTCTCTCTAACCTTGTCCCCCTCCATTTCCACTCCAGATTGATGCACTTCACACATTTAGCATCTGGTCAGAGCAGGAGGTAAATGTGCAAGTTATTCTCTTTAGAAAAGAGAGTAGCATGCCGAATACTGCATGGTAATTCCATGCCTGCACAGTCATTCTGAGGTCTTTACTCTACAGTTACAGAATGCTGGCATATTGCAACGGTCTGGAGGCAAGGAAACTTCAAGGCTAAAATAATTTTCCCCGTCCCCCATTGTTAGTTTTTATGGATTAGCATCAAGAGCCATGGGTGGCTGAATGAGAATGCCCTTGCCTTTGGTACAATCCCTTGACAGAAAGTAGCTGTAAAGAAGTGCATGGCACAACTCTGCTTTACTTTAGGGCTAAATCCTAATACAACACTTTGCAATAGGAACTCACCAATGCACACAACCTTCCAAACAGAGCTAGGATTTGCATGATATCAAGCATAGATTTTGTACTGGAAGTGTGCCCTTCCTGTCCAAAATACCATCCTTTGCTCTATAGTACAGTGCACATGCAAAGTTAAAAAGGGTTGGAGAAAAGAAAATATGTCTTCAATATTATGGCTGCCTCTCTGAGCCATAATGTTTTTTCGCCAGTGCACATACCCACAGTGCAACCATGAGTATGAATTGAGGTCAATGTTTGTAATGAAACCATGTCACCAAATTTCAATTTAGGGTTGAGATCAAATACTGATTCAGGACGTGTTTTGGGCATTCCTTTCCAAATACCAAATTGAAATGGTATAGAATATTGTTTTCCAACCAAAATCCAATCCCCAATATTAATAATTCACCACCTACTAACATGTAATGATAACCGGTTCACAAACGGGAATGGGGTGGTCTTTGTGAATGTTAACAAACAAAATGTATTTAAGAGTAGGTAGTAGTCCTATGGACCACAGTCTACTTTTAAAAATGTTACTGAAACTTTTCCTTTTTTAAAAAAAATGCATCCCATTTTCTTTTAAAGGAAACAGGTTGCATTTAAAAAAAAATGATTTTGTTTAAAAGTTAACACAGTTATGGGGATCTGCTGACGTCAGTAGGCCACCATCCCTGTGATTGCTGCGATTTAAAGTGGGTTGCAACTTGTGACCTACCTCATTTATATTCATGAGGTAGGTTGAATTGAGACCCAATGAAAATTGGCTGTTTGTAAACTAACTTATTAGTATAGAGTTTGGTTTGCAAAACCAGAAATGGATTTGGTAAAAATTGGTGCACAATTAGTAACCCCTTTCAGCAAATCCATACATGTGGACCCAAACTCCTATTTACTGACCTCTCAACTATTCATCACGGTATTGATGCATCCAACAAGCGTACTGACAAATTGGATGGACCAATTAGTTTGCAATTGGAGTACACCTTGGAAATTGGGCAGCTACAATAAACAATTACGTATTTATGGGAATGGTCCTGCCGGAATGACATCTGATTCTATGAAGTGCCAGAGGAGAATGAGGGAGGAAGCATGATTGTGTTTCTGGCTACCTTTTTGCCACACCTCCTTCACCTTACATATATGGATATCTAGGAATTACAGAGGCCACATGGGCATTGATCCAGACACTCATGGCTCCCAATAAATCTTGGGTGTGCCTCTTGAGATATCTCCAAACTTAAGCTTATCCTTCAGACAGAAAAACGGAATGTGGGGCCATTCAAACATAAAAGCTTCCTTGTGAATATCACAGTTGACGTCTCCCATAATACTGCCTTTTTTGTTTTGCTTATAGCTTTGGCACCATTACCAAATCTTCACCAATCTTTCCACCAAGGTGCTCCTTTTTATCTAGTGTGTGCATGGAAGGTTCCAGGGTTATCCATAAAGCAAGGGCTGAGAAAAAGACGAGTCCTTAAATTCACAATCATCATGCATTTACTAATACACTTCCTTAAGAAGCCCTTTGGCAAATATTGCTGAACAGCATTACATCATATTTGGCAGGAAGCTAGATAGATCCTGGTTCACAGATTGTAGTTTTTGTGATTTAGTGTAAGTTTGTTCAGTAGTATTTGAGAAATTAAAGTTTTAAAAACATTTGTCTATCTGGATGGTTGTGTCCAAGGGACTCCTGCAAAAGCATTTTGATTGGCCCAGGGAGCTTTTTTTCGCTAAGGCCAATTTTCTCCTGCGGGAGTCATACTCCTGTGGGAGTTAGCGCTCTTATTGGCTACCATCAATATGAGGAAAATGTTGGGGAACCCATGCAAGCCATACCTCATTGGACTCCCCAGGGTGTCTAGTTTTGTGTGGGTTTGGTAGGTTTCCTTAGATGGCTGCAAGCCTGGGGACAAAAAAACAGGTGCTTCCCCCCTGCAAGCCAGGTAGTTTTGGGATAGGTAATTTTGGAGTCTCCACAGTATGATTTCGGCCATGTCCTATTGCAGCCACTATGCCTACCCACACGAGTGAGGTACCATTTTTATCGAGAGAACTGGGTAAATGCTAGGTGGTAGAAAATGTATGTCGGCCCAGTAATCCTACAACTTTCCCACACAGAAATTCAGGGTAGGGAAACATTGGGGGATCCACGCAAGCCATACCTCCGTGGACTTCCTTGGGTCTGTAGTTTGTGACCAAACTTCCTCCCAACGAGGCAGAGCCAGGGGTAGGTTCCCGGCACTTGTTTTCCAGGGAAACTCAAGACATTAACTTTTCTAACGATTGTTGCCCTGCCTAACTATTGATAAGGCGTGCCTTGAACCCAAGTTATGTTGCTCACATGATTTGTATTACTAAGGTACCTCATTGAAAGGTCATCAGAGTTATTGGTTCATTTTCCATACCCAACCACCCATATATATGGTGCCTCAAGATAGGTCCTGAAGAATTTCTTAGTGATTTACTCACATAGGGCAAGAAACATGTTGACCATGACTACAAACATATAGACACCTCGGACCATTATAATCAGCGGTATCCCTGTTCTGGTTTTATTGAGACAACTGGCCCGCAGATTGAAATTCATTTTGGAGCACCACCTCGCCTTATTTTATTTCTCCTCACATCTACACAACTAAGCCCCTAACACGCACCTCACCTATATGGCTTGGGAAAAAGATCTCCGACAAAGAGCCCCTCATAGGGTGCCCATCAGTCATTGCAGCGCCGGCCTGACGAGGAGCAAGCCCTCTGATGAAGCATGACACCCAAATGGGTGTGTGAGGGCCCCACTTCCCAAATTGGGAGACACCCACACTCCACTACTGAGTAAGGGTATTGACCAACCTAGCCTCCTACTCTTCTTTCCCCACTCTACAGGAACTGCATACTCCTTCGGTGCCACATTGTATTTATTGGGGCCTGTATGCTGGACCTATATGTGCTCCTTCTCCCCCATTTGTATTGAGAACCTGGTGAGAGCCAGACAAGTCACCCCATCCTAGATTCCCACGGGTGTCTAGTTTTCAAAAATGTATAGGTTTTCTAGGTCTCCCAGGTGCCGGCAGAGCTAGGGTTTAAAATCTACAGCCAGGCACTTTGCAAAAAAAGGGTCAGTTTTCACTTTCGCGGCACTAGGCCTACCCACACAAGTGAGGAAACATTTTTCTCTGAATACTTTGGGGAATGCGCGGTGGGTGTAATTTTGTAGATTCACACAGATTGCAGAACTTGCCACCACAGACATGTGAGGAAAATATGTTTTTTTGGCCAAAGTTTGAGGTGTGCAAGGGATTCTGGGTAACAGAACCCAGTGAGATCCAGACAAGTCAACCCATCCTGGATTCCCCTTTGTGTTTAGTTTGCAAAAATGTATAGGTTTGCTAGGTTTCCCTAGGTGCCAGCAGAGCTAGGGTTCAATATCTACAGCTAGGCACTTTGCAAAAAAAGGGTCAGTTTTCACTGTGAAAGTGTGGTATGTCAAAGTAGCGCTTTGGGCCATTTAATGTCATGGTCATTAGGTCTACCCACACAAGTGAGGTACCCTTTTCTTGGAAGACTTTGGGGAATGCGGGGTGGGTGCAATTTTGTGGATCCACACAGATTCCAGAACTTTCCACCACAGAAATGTGAGAAAAATGTGTTTTTTTGGACAAAGTTTGAGGTTTACAAGGGATTCTGGGTAACAAAACCTTGTGGGAACCAGACAAGTCACCCCATCCTGTATTCCCCTGGGTTTCTAGTTTTTAAAAATTTATAGGTTTGCTAGGTTTCCCTAGGTGCCAGCAGAGCTAGGGTTCAAAATCTACAGCTAGGCACTTTGCAAAAAAAAGGGTCAGTTTTCACTGTGAAAATGTGGTGTGTCCAGGTTGCATTTTGGGCCGTTTCCTGTCACGGGCACTAGGCCTACCCACACAAGTGAGGTACCATTTTTCTCTGAAGACTTTGGGGAATGCAGGGTGGGTGGAATTGTGTGGATCCACGCACATTCCAGAACTTTCTGCCACAGAAATGTGAGGTAAATGTTTTTTTTTTTACAAAGTTTGAGATTTGCAAGGGATTCTGGGTAACATAATCTGGTGAGAGCCAGACAAGTCAACCTATCCTGGATTCCCATGTGTGTCTTGTTTCAAAAATGTATAGTTTTGCTAGGTTTACCTAGGTGCCGGCAGAGCTAGGGTTCAAAATCTACAGCTAGGCACTTTGCAAGAAAAGGGTCAGTTTTCACTGTAAAAATGTGGTGTGTCCACGTTGCATTTTGAGCCACTTCCTGTTGCGGGCACTACACCTACCCACACAAGTGAGGTACCATTTTTATTGGTAGACTTAGGGGAACACAGAATTGTAGAGCAACTTTTATTACCTATTAACTTTCAATGCATTTCTGCCTTCCAAATGTAAGACAATGTGTAAAAAAGAAGTAACTTTGAAAAATGGAATATAATTCAAATGCTAGTATGGGTACCCACAATTTCGGAGATGTGCAAATAGCTACTGTTTCTAAACTCTATATTTTTTTCCCATTTCAGAAATACATAGGTGTCTTTCATACCGATTTTTCCCTGTTTATTCCCAAATGAATTGCTCTATACCCGGTACACAATCAAAAACCATTGCAAGACGGTTCTCTGTTATTGGGTCCCTTGGGTTCTTGGTGAACCTACAAGTCCTATATATCCCCAGAACCAGAAGGGTCCAATGGATGTAACAGTATTTTACTTTCAAACATCTATCATTCTTACTAAAAGTTACAGGTTGAAAACGTTGGCACTAATGGCTGTTTTATTAAACTCATTTTCAATTTTTCCTATTTTCGACTGTTAGCTTCTATAAGAAAACCTTAAAGAATCGACACAAATGACCCCTTGCTGAATTCAAAATTCTGTCTACTTCTAAGAAATATACAGCCTTACAGGATCCATAATTTGTTTCATAGCCATTTTTACCATTAACTGGAAGGAGGTTGAAAGCACAAAAATAGGCTATGCCCCACTAAAATGCCAAAACTGTAAAAATGTTGGTTTTCTGACAAAAGTCTGCTTGTCTGTGAAATCTGGGAAGATGGTGATTTCAGCACCACAACCCCTTTGTTGATACCATTTGTAGGTGAAAAAACAAACTTTTTCATCTGTAGCCCTTTTTTCCCATTTTTCCAAACAAAACTAAATTTAGCTGTATTTTGGCTAATTTCTGGGTCCTCTCCAGAGGAATCAACAAAGCCTGGCTACCTTTGAAATCCCCATGATGTTGGAATAAAAGGATGCATATTTGGCGTGGATACCTTATGTGGTCAAAACGTTACAGGGGCCTACGCACACACTACCTCAAATAGCCAAAAAAAAGGCTTAGCACTGAGGCTAAAAGTCCCTTGGACACACTCCAGAAGAGGGACTCTAGCTGGAGAAGGGTATGTTAAGCTCTGTTAACCTTTAGCTGCAGGGGGTCCACTTCTTGCTCCTTCTTGAAGTAAGGCAAAGTCCTCAGGGCTGTAGCACCAGATAGTGCAGCAGGGCCCTGCCTCCTACGCGGTCCCCTGTCTATCCCGGTATTAGCGAACCGCAAATGGTTAAATCGGTATGTTTGTAAACTAACTTATTAGTATAGAGTTTGGTTTGCAAAACCAGAAATGGATTTGGTAAAAATTGGTGCACAATTAGTAACCCCTTTCAGCAAATCCATACATGTGGACCCAAACTCCTATTTACTGACCTCTCAACTATTCATCACGGTATTGATGCATCCAACAAGCGTACTGACAAATTGGATGGACCAATTAGTTTGCAATTGGAGTACACCTTGGAAATTGGGCAGCTACAATAAACAATTACGTATTTATGGGAATGGTCCTGCCGGAATGACATCTGATTCTATGAAGTGCCAGAGGAGAATGAGGGAGGAAGCATGATTGTGTTTCTGGCTACCTTTTTGCCACACCTCCTTCACCTTACATATGCCACTCACAAAATCCAATTTACTGCCTGTTGAGGGACGCCTGGGAAGCGGATTTGCGCCAAACTTGCCTGCAGAAACTTTTCGAGGTCGCGCTGCTGGTGGGAGCTCCTCCTTGATCGACGGAGTGTCCAATAGCTCCCAGCGTGCGCTAGACCCCACTCTAGTTGGCTGCCTGCACCGGGGGACTGCGAGGACCAGAAGCCTTTGCTTCCATCACCTGGTGCCTCTTCCCCCGGCGGTAACGCCCATCACCTGCTGTTCTCTATTTATCCTTCGTGACACCCGCTTCGCGGGTGCCACTCACAAAATCCAATTTACTGCCTGTTGAGGGACGCCTGGGAAGCGGATTTGCGCCAAACTTGCCTGCAGAAACTTTTCGAGGTCGCGCTGCTGGTGGGAGCTCCTCCTTGATCGACGGAGTGTCCAATAGCTCCCAGCGTGCGCTAGACCCCACTCTAGTTGGCTGCCTGCACCGGGGGACTGCGAGGACCAGAAGCCTTTGCTTCCATCACCTGGTGCCTCTTCCCCCGGCGGTAACGCCCATCACCTGCTGTTCTCTATTTATCCTTCGTGACACCCGCTTCGCGGGTGCCACTCACAAAATCCAATTTACTGCCTGTTGAGGGACGCCTGGGAAGCGGATTTGCGCCAAACTTGCCTGCAGAAACTTTTCGAGGTCGCGCTGCTGGTGGGAGCTCCTCCTTGATCGACGGAGTGTCCAATAGCTCCCAGCGTGCGCTAGACCCCACTCTAGTTGGCTGCCTGCACCGGGGGACTGCGAGGACCAGAAGCCTTTGCTTCCATCACCTGGTGCCTCTTCCCCCGGCGGTAACGCCCATCACCTGCTGTTCTCTATTTATCCTTCGTGACACCCGCTTCGCGGGTGCCACTCACAAAATCCAATTTACTGCCTGTTGAGGGACGCCTGGGAAGCGGATTTGCGCCAAACTTGCCTGCAGAAACTTTTCGAGGTCGCGCTGCTGGTGGGAGCTCCTCCTTGATCGACGGAGTGTCCAATAGCTCCCAGCGTGCGCTAGACCCCACTCTAGTTGGCTGCCTGCACCGGGGGACTGCGAGGACCAGAAGCCTTTGCTTCCATCACCTGGTGCCTCTTCCCCCGGCGGTAACGCCCTTTTACTCCCCCTTTAAATCAAACCATACTTCACGCAACGCGGGACGCGCGCGAGGAGAAGCGCGAGGCGAAGCCCGGGCCAAGGGCGGGCCCGTTTCAGCCCGTTACAGACTGTGCAGGACTGGACTGGGCCACGGTATTTCTATTTCTGTCTTCATGTCTATATTTTTCTCCGTTTTCCTGCTGTCCTGTGTGGTCATAAATTAGTGGGAACTCATATTCTAGTTGTAACAGTGACACCAGTTCTGCTTGCGACCCACAAGTTATTGCCCCTGTGACGCAGAGTGCTTAATCATAATCATGTCCAGAGTCACTAGAAGCAAAAAAACAGACAAAACCACCGATATAACGGGTCCACTTGACCTATTTCTACACAAGGCCAATGCAGCCATTGACAACACTATCCAACTGATAGATCGACGGGTGTCTCACGAATTAGAGATGGCCAGAAAAAGATCGTCTATGGGCCCGCTGGCCTCAGCACAAACCCCTATACAAAAGGGGTCGATTATACCCCTGCTGAATCAAACACGTGCACTAGTTCACACAGTCTCAAACACTGTGGATTTGTCAGCAACACAGTTGTCACTAGGTTCCGATTCTGATTCTAGGGAGGATCTGGAAAAAACACCAGATTTACAATCCCTACATAATTATGAAACGGCCACAGAACTAAACATCACGGGGGCTAGGGAGGGCGCCATACATAAGAGGTTAAATAAGGGGGCGAACCCACATGTGCATCTATTAGTTCCACCAAATGGTGGGATTCCTAGCAACCTGAATATAGACAGCAACAACACCGTACTGTTGCAAACACCATCACCAACCAATAGTGTGATTCTAAATACGCCCCCACGGAACATCACGCCACTGGAGAACCTTGATACACTAGGCGCAGTAGGGGGCATACAAAAACCTTGTACCTCATGTGTGACACTACACGACTTTCTCACAAACAGCATGGGGGAACTGTTAAAATACCATCTGAAACCCCTGGAGAAAAGCTTAAGGGTAATTGAAAAACAACTCGCCAAACTAAATACTCCTGCATTTATGCAGAAGTCACTTAGTACCTTAGACATGGGCGAGGGGAAGATCAAACAACCAAGTAAATTGGCCAAATCGGCTAAACCAATTCAACCATCTACAACACCAGCCGCTTGCCCAAAGTCCTGTGGACCAGATAAAGTAGGGAACATCCTGACCACCAAAAACGTCAAACAGAATCCACAAAATATTCCTAAACCCCAAACTGCAGAGGGAATGGGCCAACTCGTCACCACTAGCGATAACGCACAACCCACCCCAGCTCTAGTAGCCCTAAATACTCAGCTAGCAAACGTAAAGGAGAATACACAAAAACTCCAGAAATCTCAGCCCTCTCAAGCACAGGGGAAACAGAGGACGGGATTTAGACCTAGACGGCCATTCCATCTCCCACCTGAGGCCACCCCGTTCACTGTTGTCCTAACAGGGGTCTCAGAACTAATAGAGGGAGCGGATGAGTCCCAGTGGTCACTGAGAAACAAAGTTCTGCAATGGCTTAGCCAAAATAGACCTATACAGCCATCGCATTATAACAGAATTAACTCAGTTAGAAGAGTGTTTTGGATCGGGGAAACCAAAAAAAGCTTACAGGGTGACTGCGTTATAGTCAACTGTGACGATCCTGCTATGGTTGACTATATCTCTTCCTGGCCAGCACTTGAAAAAAGGGGGGGGGTGGATGTACAGCGCCTTTCCTATTTTTATCCTCCGTTAAATACCCCGAATTATGAAAATAAAACTGGATGGGAGGATGTTCAGGACTGGCCTTGGACACAGGTGGGGTACACTAATAGAAACAGAAATAGGAATAACAATAATAATGGATGGAATAGAGGCTGGAATTCCCGCCCCTGGTACCATAGTAGAGGCAACTCAAATTTCGACTACTGGGAGGGGGTTCCCATGAGGAACAGATTTGACTGTCTAGACATGGTCGATTGACCAATAAAGGTCACCACAGGGGTTTTAGAAGTCACTGCTCCCCTACATAAGATCCATGACGTCCCTTCCCTTTTAGAAGTCACTGCTCCCCTACATAAGATCCATGACGTCCCTTCCCTAGTAGAAAATACTAACCCCGTGATGCCAGAGATTACACTAGTGCAAGACTCGTCTGGAGGTAACCGATTAAGCCAGCAGTTAACAGAAAATTCCAGCAGGTTACGGACTGAGAACGGAACTGGGACAATAACTGAAATTATTAACATAAAACCATATCTGAGTACAGTAGATAGGACCAAGACCCAACTCGATAATGAGATCGAAGCCTTGCAAGAGGGCATGGTCTCACAACTTAGGCAGGAAGAACCCTGCCTCATCACTGAGGGGTTTCATCTGCTTAAGATATCTTCCTGGAATATTGCTGGGCTTGCGAAAAAAGCGCGTGACCAGCTATTTTTAACTTTCATGGAAAAGCAGGATATAGTCTGCCTACAGGAGTGTTGGGACCCATATGAGACATCAGTAGAGGGTTTTAGTACTTTCTACGTTCCCCCGATCCAGGGTAACCGAGGCAGGGGTTCGGGGGGACTTTGTATTTTTACCTCTAACCTCTGTAACATAGAACAGAACATGTACGAGGCAAATGGGCCAAAAGCAGGTGTAGGGAGTTCACTACTAGGATTGTCTTTTAAATTAAATGGGCGCTCCTTTTTTCTGATAAACCTTTATAATAATATGCCAAAAGTAGAGGTAAAAACTCTAATAGCGGAACTGGATTCATTGCTAACCAAAGGCGGTCAGGTGGCAGACTGCTTAATCATAGCAGGGGATTTTAATTGTCATTTATGTCCCTATAGCCAAACAAAAAAATGTGGCATTTTTGACTCACAAGGGGATCCCACCACACATTTTGAACATTCCCTAGCGGGAAATCTGCTAAATCAATTCATGCATGAATGGGATTTGGCTTTTGCAAATGAACTTTGCCAGCCACCCGTAGTGTTTCAAACAACCTTTTTTGGTCATGGGGCAGGTACTGTAATAGACTTCATCCTGGTCTCAAATAGGAACCAAGGTTGGGTGGGTGGGTTTGAAACGGAGGGCCTAGCAATAAGTGACCATTTTCCCATTAGCACTTCCCTTAAATTAGGGAAACGGGGCACGCAAAAAATAACCACCACGGATATATTGCATGGCCGTTCAGTGGCACTGGCCAGGAAAAATGGCTATGCCATTAAATGGGCAAAAATTGAACCCACGAATTTTCTGAAAGATCTACTACTGAAAGAAACTAGTCAATTTAACACCTGCTTGGAACCAAGCATTAACCCAGAACAAATAATACAGGCATTTGATGAGATTAAAGCAGAAATAAACGCCAAGCTAACTAAAAAATTAAAGGCAAGGGAGGAAACGAGAACATATGGCTGGTTTAACCGAGCCTGCACAAGTGCCCACAAAACACTTTTACAGGCTTTAAAGACTATACCCAGGGATAGCAGACAAGTCAAGGAGGCTAGACAAGCTTATAAGCTGACTCTCCTGACAAGAAAGAAAGAACTCAAAAATGCAGCTTGGGAAGCCTTGATAAAGGCAAGTGCACTAAGGGATAATACGTCCTTCTGGAAAGAGGTAAATGCTCCCTTTTTTCTAGATAGGAAGGTAGATTCCATGGAAATTGGCATAGCTGAAGATGTCTGGGTCAAGCATTTTACTGCTCTTTATAAGAAAGACTTACTTATGTCGACCTCACAAGAGGAGTTGGCTGAGGGGAGGGAGATCCTTTTACAACCACAGGGAAATTTCCCACTAAAAGTAATGTTCACCCCTGCAGACCTGGAACAAGCGATTTCCCAGAGTGCAAGCCTAAAAGCTCCAGGGCCTGACGGTGTACCCATTGACCTATTTAAAGGGAATGTAGATCTCTGGGCTCCCTTACTGGCAAATGTTCTAAATGCTTATACTAATTTGGGTTTCCCTAAAACATGGAAGGAAGCGATAGTCATTCCAATATTTAAAAAAGGAGATAGACAAGACCCAAAATGTTATCGCCCAATTTCTCTGTTAGATAATTTAATGAAGGTTGCTGGCAGGGTGTTACTAACCAAACTACAAACCTGGTCCAAGACTAACGGGATACTTTCAAAATTCCAATATGGTTTTAAGTCGGGGGTGGGAACCATAGAGCAGGGTTTAAACCTGTCCCTTATAATAAACAAATATATTGGATCAAAAAAAGGGAACTTGTTCCTGACATTTGTCGATTTAACTTCGGCTTTCGATTGTCTGGATCATGGAACCCTGTGGAAAACCCTGACCAATATGGGGATAGATAAAAACATCCTAACTTTTATCCAGGAACTTTACAGAGATGCAGGAGCTACGGTGAGATATGGCAAAAATGGCGAACAAACCAGAAAATTCCCAATTGCAAAGGGCGTTCGCCAGGGTTGCATCCTTGCACCGTTTTTATTTAATTTGTATATAAACGAGGTAGCAGACTCGATGAATGACCTGGAGGTGGATTACCCCAAGATAAACGGACTCGCAGTCCCGTTATTGCTATACGCTGATGATGCGGTGATTATGGCCCGCACTCAGCGGGGACTCCAAAAGGCACTAACAGGCTTTGCAACTTTCATGAGCTCTAGAGGCCTTATAATAAATGTGGGGAAAACTTTCACGATGTCATGTACAACGAGAAAAAAAGTACCAGACTGCAAAACCTTTGTTAATAATTCAAAGATAGCGATGTCGAAAACTTTTTCCTATTTGGGTATCATTTTTAATAATAGGGGGACATGGTCTGCCGCGGTTACCTCCCGAAACCTGGCTTTTGCCCGCGCAATAGGGGCGGTTAAGCAATTTGCTAAAAAACTGGGCGGGAAACCGGTAGACACACTACTTAAGATCTATGCAGCTAAATGTGTGTCCACAGCTGTTTATGGGGCGGGGATTTGGGGACTTGCAGATAGTTCCGAAATTCAAAGGGTGGAGAATGCCTTCCTGAGGTACCTCTTAGGAGTCCCGCGTTCCTCATCTACTACTATCTGCCACAACGAACTGGATAGACTTCACATTAGTGACATTATAAAGATAGCGCCAGTGATGTTGTGGCATAAGATCTGGACATGCGAGGACACAACCTTTAATAGGGAGGTAATTCAGGATTGCCTGCAGCAAGGAAATGGCGCTAAACAACCTTGGCTAGCCTACGTTAAAAAACTCTTGAACTCCATCGGCAACCCAGAACTCTTTTCAGACCCAATATCATGCGCCCAAATCCCCAAAAAAGCACTAAAAGAGACGTGTCTTGGCCTATTGGAGGAGAGGAGATACTATTTAGATGGGAATAAATCTACCATTATAGCCCACCGCCAGATTTTGCACGAACATGGTTTACATCCTTATCTAGCGCCAAATATCTCCCCTTACCATAGAATGCTGTTGGCTCGTCTGAGGACAGACTGTTTTTTCAGGTTAATAACGTTCCCTACACCGAATGATTGGTCAGTGAAAATGATTAATTGCCCGTGTGACGGAATAGCCACCCAGTCTAACATACATTGCATATTGTTCTGCAAGTACTATCAATGGGGTAGGAAAAAACATCTATTGCCTCTGTTAAAACTGTGGGGCCTGAGAAGCTGTAAAGCAGCTCTCCACAGATTGTATCTGCTTCAAGACGAATGTGCTATTGGAGTGATGATAAAATTTCTGTCGTTTATTATAAAATGTAGAGGGTCTATGAGAAGTGATTAGAAGGTTGAGGGTTTGTAGAAGTATTATTTTGTGCCTAATAACATCATATAATACATAAATATGTCATATTTACCTCGACCCTTCTATCACCTTTTAGTATGTAAATAACACTGTTTTAACCGCATTTTTGTAATGTTTGCTTATATGGTGTTTTGTCAAATACCGAATAAAGCTATCTTTGAATTTGAATTTGAATTTACATATATGGATATCTAGGAATTACAGAGGCCACATGGGCATTGATCCAGACACTCATGGCTCCCAATAAATCTTGGGTGTGCCTCTTGAGATATCTCCAAACTTAAGCTTATCCTTCAGACAGAAAAACGGAATGTGGGGCCATTCAAACATAAAAGCTTCCTTGTGAATATCACAGTTGACGTCTCCCATAATACTGCCTTTTTTGTTTTGCTTATAGCTTTGGCACCATTACCAAATCGTCACCAATCTTTCCACCAAGGTGCTCCTTTTTATCTAGTGTGTGCATGGAAGGTTCCAGGGTTATCCATAAAGCAAGGGCTGAGAAAAAGACGAGTCCTTAAATTCACAATCATCATGCATTTACTAATACACTTCCTTAAGAAGCCCTTTGGCAAATATTGCTGAACAGCATTACATCATATTTGGCAGGAAGCTAGATAGATCCTGGTTCACAGATTGTAGTTTTTGTGATTTAGTGTAAGTTTGTTCAGTAGTATTTGAGAAATTAAAGTTTTAAAAACATTTGTCTATCTGGATGGTTGTGTCCAAGGGACTCCTGCAAAAGCATTTTGATTGGCCCAGGGAGCTTTTTTTCGCTAAGGCCAATTTTCTCCTGCGGGAGTCATACTCCTGTGGGAGTTAGCGCTCTTATTGGCTACCATCAATATGAGGAAAATGTTGGGGAACCCATGCAAGCCATACCTCATTGGACTCCCCAGGGTGTCTAGTTTTGTGTGGGTTTGGTAGGTTTCCTTAGATGGCTGCAAGCCTGGGGACAAAAAAACAGGTGCTTCCCCCCTGCAAGCCAGGTAGTTTTGGGATAGGTAATTTTGGAGTCTCCACAGTATGATTTCGGCCATGTCCTATTGCAGCCACTATGCCTACCAACACGAGTGAGGTACCATTTTTATCGAGAGAACTGGGTAAATGCTAGGTGGTAGAAAATGTATGTCGGCCCAGTAATCCTACAACTTTCCCACACAGAAATTCAGGGTAGGGAAACATTGGGGGATCCACGCAAGCCATACCTCCGTGGACTTCCTTGGGTCTGTAGTTTGTGACCAAACTTCCTCCCAACGAGGCAGAGTCAGGGGTAGGTTCCCGGCACTTGTTTTCCAGGGAAACTCAAGACATTAACTTTTCTAACGATTGTTGCCCTGCCTAACTATTGATAAGGCGTGCCTTGAACCCAAGTTATGTTGCTCACATGATTTGTATTACTAAGGTACCTCATTGAAAGGTCATCAGAGTTATTGGTTCATTTTCCATACCCAACCACCCATATATATGGTGCCTCAAGATAGGTCCTGAAGACTTTCTTAGTGATTTACTCACATAGGGCAAGAAACATGTTGACCATGACTACAAACATATAGACACCTCGGACCATTATAATCAGCGGTATCCCTGTTCTGGTTTTATTGAGACAACTGGCCCGCAGATTGAAATTCATTTTGGAGCACCACCTCGCCTTATTTTATTTCTCCTCACATCTACACAACTAAGCCCCTAACACGCACCTCACCTATATGGCTTGGGAAAAAGATCTCCGACAAAGAGCCCCTCATAGGGTGCCCATCAGTCATTGCAGCGCCGGCCTGACGAGGAGCAAGCCCTCTGATGAAGCATGACACCCAAATGGGTGTGTGAGGGCCCCACTTCCCAAATTGGGAGACACCCACACTCCACTACTGAGTAAGGGTATTGACCAACCTAGCCTCCTACTCTTCTTTCCCCACTCTACAGGAACTGCATACTCCTTCGGTGCCACATTGTATTTATTGGGGCCTGTATGCTGGACCTATATGTGCTCCTTCTCCCCCATTTGTATTGAGAACCTGGTGAGAGCCAGACAAGTCACCCCATCCTAGATTCCCACGGGTGTCTAGTTTTCAAAAATGTATAGGTTTTCTAGGTCTCCCAGGTGCCGGCAGAGCTAGGGTTTAAAATCTACAGCCAGGCACTTTGCAAAAAAAGGGTCAGTTTTCACTTTCGCGGGCACTAGGCCTACCCACACAAGTGAGGAAACATTTTTCTCTGAATACTTTGGGGAATGCGCGGTGGGTGTAATTTTGTAGATTCACACAGATTGCAGAACTTGCCACCACAGACATGTGAGGAAAATATGTTTTTTTGGCCAAAGTTTGAGGTGTGCAAGGGATTCTGGGTAACAGAACCCGGTGAGATCCAGACAAGTCAACCCATCCTGGATTCCCCTTTGTGTTTAGTTTGCAAAAATGTATAGGTTTGCTAGGTTTCCCTAGGTGCCAGCAGAGCTAGGGTTCAATATCTACAGCTAGGCACTTTGCAAAAAAAGGGTCAGTTTTCACTGTGAAAGTGTGGTATGTCAAAGTAGCGCTTTGGGCCATTTAATGTCATGGTCATTAGGTCTACCCACACAAGTGAGGTACCCTTTTCTTGGAAGACTTTGGGGAATGCGGGGTGGGTGCAATTTTGTGGATCCACACAGATTCCAGAACTTTCCACCACAGAAATGTGAGAAAAATGTGTTTTTTTGGACAAAGTTTGAGGTTTACAAGGGATTCTGGGTAACAAAACCTTGTGGGAACCAGACAAGTCACCCCATCCTGTATTCCCCTGGGTTTCTAGTTTTTAAAAATTTATAGGTTTGCTAGGTTTCCCTAGGTGCCAGCAGAGCTAGGGTTCAAAATCTACAGCTAGGCACTTTGCAAAAAAAAGGGTCAGTTTTCACTGTGAAAATGTGGTGTGTCCAGGTTGCATTTTGGGCCGTTTCCTGTCACGGGCACTAGGCCTACCCACACAAGTGAGGTACCATTTTTCTCTGAAGACTTTGGGGAATGCAGGGTGGGTGGAATTGTGTGGATCCACGCACATTCCAGAACTTTCTGCCACAGAAATGTGAGGTAAATGTTTTTTTTTTTACAAAGTTTGAGATTTGCAAGGGATTCTGGGTAACATAATCTGGTGAGAGCCAGACAAGTCAACCTATCCTGGATTCCCATGTGTGTCTTGTTTCAAAAATGTATAGTTTTGCTAGGTTTACCTAGGTGCCGGCAGAGCTAGGGTTCAAAATCTACAGCTAGGCACTTTGCAAGAAAAGGGTCAGTTTTCACTGTAAAAATGTGGTGTGTCCACGTTGCATTTTGAGCCATTTCCTGTTGCGGGCACTACACCTACCCACACAAGTGAGGTACCATTTTTATTGGTAGACTTAGGGGAACACAGAATTGTAGAGCAACTTTTATTACCTATTAACTTTCAATGCATTTCTGCCTTCCAAATGTAAGACAATGTGTAAAAAAGAAGTAACTTTGAAAAATGGAATATAATTCAAATGCTAGTATGGGTACCCACAATTTCGGAGATGTGCAAATAGCTACTGTTTCTAAACTCTATATTTTTTTCCCATTTCAGAAATACATAGGTGTCTTTCATACCGATTTTTCCCTGTTTATTCCCAAATGAATTGCTCTATACCCGGTACACAATCAAAAACCATTGCAAGACGGTTCTCTGTTATTGGGTCCCTTGGGTTCTTGGTGAACCTACAAGTCCTATATATCCCCAGAACCAGAAGGGTCCAATGGATGTAACAGTATTTTACTTTCAAACATCTATCATTCTTACTAAAAGTTACAGGTTGAAAACGTTGGCACTAATGGCTGTTTTATTAAACTCATTTTCAATTTTTCCTATTTTCGACTGTTAGCTTCTATAAGAAAACCTTAAAGAATCGACACAAATGACCCCTTGCTGAATTCAAAATTCTGTCTACTTCTAAGAAATATACAGCCTTACAGGATCCATAATTTGTTTCATAGCCATTTTTACCATTAACTGGAAGGAGGTTGAAAGCACAAAAATAGGCTATGCCCCACTAAAATGCCAAAACTGTAAAAATGTTGGTTTTCTGACAAAAGTCTGCTTGTCTGTGAAATCTGGGAAGATGGTGATTTCAGCACCACAACCCCTTTGTTGATACCATTTGTAGGTGAAAAAACAAACTTTTTCATCTGTAGCCCTTTTTTCCCATTTTTCCAAACAAAACTAAATTTAGCTGTATTTTGGCTAATTTCTGGGTCCTCTCCAGAGGAATCAACAAAGCCTGGCTACCTTTGAAATCCCCATGATGTTGGAATAAAAGGATGCATATTTGGCGTGGATACCTTATGTGGTCAAAACGTTACAGGGGCCTACGCACACACTACCTCAAATAGCCAAAAAAAAGGCTTAGCACTGAGGCTAAAAGTCCCTTGGACACACTCCAGAAGAGGGACTCTAGCTGGAGAAGGGTATGTTAAGCTCTGTTAACCTTTAGCTGCAGGGGGTCCACTTCTTGCTCCTTCTTGAAGTAAGGCAAAGTCCTCAGGGCTGTAGCACCAGATAGTGCAGCAGGCGCAGTATTTACCAGGTAGGTCCTTGAATGGAGCTCAGGATTCCAGCAGGAAGGTCATCCTTCATCTTGGAGTTTCAGGCAGCAGAACTGAGAGTCTATGCACCTATCCCATTTTTATTCTCAGTTTCCATGTATCAAGAGGGGGTCACCCCTGGCCCATGAGATGTAGAGTGCCACCCAGGCACATGACCACTTCCTCCAAAGTGTGGCCTTTTCTGGTCCCAGAAAGCACTATTCTTCCAAAATACATGATGGTAGAAATTTCAGCAGAGCAGTAAAAGCTAACTAAACCAACTCTCAGTGTGCCTCATTTCCATAGCTCTCCTCTCCTAAAATCTGCAAATTCCTCACTTAAGTCTGCTATGTGGCTGGGGTACAGGGACTGCGGGTAGGTAGGCCTGGCATTCCCTGCCTCTCAAGCTTTACAACCCCTTTCCCCTGCCCTGGCATTTTTGTGTAGCTGCAGAGATCTCTCCAGTAGATAGCCTCTCCCCCGGATAGCCACTTATCACCTAATCAAGGCAGCATTGCTAAGCCTGTAAGCACTGACCAATCTGGAAAGACTACAGGGAGGCTGGACTTTGGCTTACAGACAAGAAAGTGTTATAACATCTTTTCTGTACACGTTATGATAAATTCAGCAAGATCAATCTGGTGGATTTATCACTACCATTATGTGAAGCCTGTGAATGATATTTATATACTTTCCTAGCAATGGTTATGCATCCATAACATATTGCCATGTTAGTCTATGAGGCCAAGTTTCTACAATGGGGAAAATGAAATGTTCATTTCCTCCCTCCCTGGGGTTTATAAAATATCTTTAATAAGGACCCTGCTCATAATTGTAGCACTCATGGGATACCTAAGGGAGACGTGGGTGTTGTCTAATATGTAAAGGTTATGTAGGTAAACATTTCACAATTCCCACAGCACCAAAGTTGACTTTGCGGAGGATTTCCTACACTGGGGAACAATACAATTGGCTGCTTTTTCTCACCACGGTTTTTAAAATATCTTCTATAGGGACCCTGCTTATAGTTACCTGATGCCCCACCCCAGGAACACCTAGAGGATACGTTTGGGGTACCTGAAATGTAACAATAATTTAGATTATCACTGGTTTAGTTTGCTTACCATCAAAGTCGAGTTTGCAGTGAATTTACTTTTGAGAAGCAGTGCTGCAACTCATGGCTGCTTTTAAAATTACCAGAGGCTCTCAGCAGTCCGTGCAGGCAAGTGTGAAAAAAGGCTGCTGGCCTCTAAACTGCCAGGCCCTTTTATATATGTGGGACTTATAGGTAGTTGTCATCCCCTTGCCTTATCTATTAGGGATTTATAGTGTAGGTCATGCCAATTATAAGTGTACCTCAATGCATGTGTGTGTGGTTAATATAGCACTGACCCTGGAACTAGCAGGGCTCAGGGCACAGTCAGAGTCAGCTACCATTAGTACCACTCAGCACACAAAAAATGGGGATGAACAGGCTAAAAGGGTGACTTTCTAACACAGATATAAAATCTCTAAATCATTATTAATTCTAACATTCACCGCATAGTCCATTGTTTAATATGGATGAGCTAATATGGCATGATGAGGCTAAGAAACATAAGCTTGAAGTCAGCACATTGGTGCTATGCAAAATGTCCGTTAACTGTCCAAAGAAAAGGCTTTAGGGTCTACCCAATGGGACCATTTGAGAATGATAGCCTGGTACTAAAAACGTCTTTAAATTATTTTATATGCACATAAGCAAGCTTGTTTTCCCTTGGTGTTATTTATTTATGAATTATTTTGCAACATTAATAATGCATTAAAAAAAGAATTCATTCATGTTATGAAGCAAGCACATTTTCAGACGTGCCATTTTTTAGGTGAAACCATTTGTAGAGCAGTTTAAACACTTTCAAAGGTGCAATTCTAATACCATTGCAAGTCGAAACTTGATTTTTGAATTTATTTCTCACAAGGCCAAATCAGAATCACTAATTGGGTTGCTCTGCCCGGAGGCTACAATATTGAGAGATAGTTCCACAGTTACAATTCATGAGTCTGGTTGCATCTTCCAACACTTGATGCCCTGAATTAGCACATTTTATTATGTATTTAAAAATTGCTTGTTATTGCTGCTGTTTACATGTGTTATAGCTGTTGAGATTGGGAACGAAGGTGGTGAATAAGTGAATCCTGTATATTGGATCTTGAATTTTGAATCTCAAATTCCAATCTGTAACTCTTGGGCTTTGAATCCTAGACATTGATGTCTGAATCTTGAATATTGTGAATTTATCGTAGCAAACAAGGGGTACGTTTTGAAAATGAAAACATAAATTTGACAAATGTAGTAACACATTTTTCAAAAGTTGTTCATAATTCAGGCTAGAATAGATTTTTATCTGGGGGACAACATTTGTTTTGACATTTTTACTCATCAGAAGTTTGAAAAGTGATTCTACAAACTTGAATATGCTTTTCACGAGATGCCTCACAAAAACCTGAAGAAGGTATGTACTTACTGCTTTCCGAAATATTATTAAGAACGTAAGAAATTAGCATATGTCTCTCTATTTATGTAGAAGTTGTCTAAATTTGTGTGGTCATTTAGGAGTTCAAGCAACATGAATATTTCGGCACTGCATCTTCTTCGTATATGTTGAGTATACAGTCGGTCGCCCCGGATGAGACACTTTGCTGAAATGTGACCTTTCACGAGTGCCGCTTGTCCTGCAGTGTCTCTGACAGGTACAGATGTCATTTATAATACTGCATTCCTTCTCCAACATTTCTGCAATTTTCTGGTTACTTAAGGAAAGCTTCAGCTCCCTCTGCCCTGACCGTGCTCCAGATTGTCATAATAATGGCGGCCCCACCTGCAGATCTGATGGGAGGTTATTCTGCCTGCAGGCTTTCAGGATATACTGTTCCATTTGTGAAAGCTGACTGTAGTTCAGGTAAGCTGCAGTCTTGTCCTCCTTCTCTGAATCATCACAGTGTGACATTTTAGAGTGGCTGCAAAGGAAACGAATAAAATGTTCAGGAAATGTAGTCTGCTGGGGGAATTATCTTTTATCTGCCTTAAACCGTGTCTGCAGTTGTTCTACATAAGGGAAGGTACATGTTTAGAAAACAGTATTAGGATGAAACTCTTGCTAACAAAGCGGGTGCAGCACGAACCATGAACACACAGCTGCTTAGAGATGTCTTGGCATGTTCAGCATCCTGTCTAAACTAATCTATATTACTTCAGACTCAGTAATTTTAAATTACTCTTGTATGCGTGCATTTGAATACTGCACTGACGCCACTAAACTAACAAAGAGACATTCTCTGAGATTGGATGGTTACACCAATTGAGTTCTACTTGCAATTGTGGCTGCAGCAGAGAAATGATAAACATTCTTTTGTTCTGAACAAATTAAGATTGCATTTCTCTGTTTGCAGTACTGACATATTTAGAATTATAGGTGAGTAACAGTAAATTACAGGGAAGTTTTTTTTACCAGTGGGCTCTGAATGACCTTAAAAAAATAATAAGAGGGATCCTTAAGTTGCCTATGATATCCGTCAGAGGTGAAATACATTGCTGTTATTCACTTGTTATGCATTTATAATTCTATGTTATGTACGGCTCCCAAATTCATTAGCTCCTGTTTTTAAGTGCTACACGTGGGTAGAGGAGCAATAGGGAATCCATGCACATCTTGACTTCCCCTCCTTATCCCAAAAGTAAAAATAAAACCTGGCCTGCCACTCTCACCCTTAACCACCATTTTATTTGCCTTCCATCCCTCCCACATCTATGCTCTCTGCTCTCCAGCACTGACTCAATCCAAAGCAGTCTGGAATTCCTTTATGGCACGGCAACAGTGGGTCACAAGCTCTGTTGCCCATCATCTGTGAATTACTGAACAGTCATGCATCATTATACAACAAATGGCACTTATCAACTCATTCTCTCCGTTCTCTTCTTACAAAAAGGTTGACAACAAAATTTTGCAATTTAGGACCGGATTACATAAAATGTCCTGCACCCCTCATACAAAATCTCAAGTTATCAGGCAATAATTAATAGCAGGTAGAATTCACTAAGGCTTAATTCCAAATTCCAGTTCCGGGAGAAAAACATCTTCAAATGGTCTTTCTCTGGAAATGTACTTGCAATATGGAGTGCCTTCATAAAGCATGCTCCCAAGTTTAAGACCTTCAGAAGCATAATACACGATTACTTATTCACCTAGGCCCTCATTTAGGCCTAACCCATGACCCCTATCCTGGACACCTCATCACCATCCCCACCACCAGTAATTGCCCTGCATCAAAAGAGTTGTATTAAAGGATTGGGGTTTGGGGAAATAACTGACTTTGCATCGCTTTTCAAGCAGTGCCATGCTGTTATGGCTGTTTCCCCTGGTAGCCTGGTGGGAATGGCACCTTGCATGGACAAGTTATCCCTGCTGAATTCATGGTAATTCACATGGCATAATGCATGGTTGTGCAATAGGAATAAGAGATTCTGCATTGGATTCCCCATGTTCCAGTGGATCCATGGCATACTGCCAGTTCCAAGGATTATCTTTGTTACTTCATGATAGCAAGCACTGGAGAGACCCTGGAGTCCATCGACACCTTGTTCTAGGGCTGGCTAATCCTACGTTTGTGCATGAGGAGTGTTAGAATTGGGGGTCTCTAGTTGGCAGAGGTAGGAACCTTTGTCCAAATAGGGACCCTTGCTTCTAGTCATAAATAACCCTTGCTCACCCCCTTGGTAGCTTGGCACGAGCAGACAGGCTTATCTCAGAGGCAGTGTGTAAAGCATTTGTGAACTCATACAGTAATACAGTGAAAACACTACTAATGAATGCTGGAGCGGGTAATACAAAATGTTGTATACCCCCCCATTCTGCATGTTTATATTAATCTAAATAATTAACTAATACTAATCTTATTAATTTGTGTGCAGTGAAAGACTTATCAATCATATTAACAAAAGAATTACATGTGGGAATTGCACTTTGCATGGCTAAACTAATTGTAAACTAACATATGTACGCATACTAATAATAGATAATTAGAATATTGCATGATACATGTTGCTTTTGTGATGTAATTGTAAATTGTGCTTTATTGAGTGAGTATAAACACTTTGGATGTTGCTTTTTGCTAGATAATTACTTACACATAAGGGTATTAGTGAGGGATTAACATTTTATTAGTCATTTCCATGTTTTAATTACGTTTTTGTGTTTGTTTTGCATAAGTTGCCCATTTCGGCCTAATCAAAATGGCTGAACAAGACGTTGAACGTAACTGCTCCTGACAACACGAGGTTCTGGGTGAAGTGCGCATGCGTCACCGCCAGCAACAGTGGCCTGGTCCTGACCCTAGGAGCTGATGTCCTAGTCAAGGTCGCTCCAGGAACTTCGCCAACGATAAGCAAAGGACTGTCTTAAAAACGGGAACCAGCAAGTGCGATGACTTCATTTTGTGGACCATGTGAGAACTTTAACGGATGACCCCAAGACTACCAATCAGAACTTTCCAAAACCCCGATGTTGATACATTTTGACATTATTTTCCTTATAAAAGTAGGTAGGGAAATGAATTAAAAAACTCTTCTTCTTTGACGAACTCGATTTCCTGACGTTATGCTGACGGAGAGGACGGTGACACTGCTGGACAGCTGTTACCCTGAATCTTTGAGAGACTGAATTGCGGCCTGACTTTGAAGAAATTTAAAGGTTTTTCCACGACTTGACTGACTTAGAGGACGACTTTTAGCCAGATTAGGTAAATATGATGTTCTGCGGTTCTAGTGATGATTTCTAACAATTTAGCAATTTTCTTAGATAAATGATATTTGATTAATTGACAAACGTGTTGTGTCGATTATTTGAAGAAGAAAATCTAGAATAAAGAGTAAGGTATAGATAAATGATTGGGTTCACTAAACTATACAACAACTAAATGATTCATCTCCTAATGAGGGGAATATTTCAAGGTTGGAGTCAAAGCATTTAGGGTTAGGTAAAGATATTCCTTTCATGTCAGCGTTTGGAAGCTTATTCCTCTAGGGAAGCAGATCAACGGAGTGTGAGTGTTGGTGTTATGGGCCCCACCAATGAATGTATTTGAGTGAATTTACTATTGAGGTATTTGGTCTGTGCCAAAGGGGGAATTTGATGTTCCACGCTGCAACAGTTTTTCTGGTAGCAGAGTTATGGTTTTTATTGTTTTGGTTTGGTGAATATTGCTTGTAAATAGCTTAGTGATTATTGGTTATTGATATTAGTTTATGTACTAACACTTTATGTGAGTCGTGTTGAGTTATATGTTGCTTGCACGGCTTCTGGGATGTAGGAAGTCGGAAGTTTGTAACGGTTCCGTAGTAGAGCAGAGATAAGCACAGCTCTCGGGAAAGACGGAATTGTTGTTGCCCTGTAGGTATACAGGGAGAAACGTGTAATGATTGAAGTTGCACGACGCATTGTCTGGGTTCAATTCGGTGACATCGCCGTGTGTTGCCATTAGAGACATTCTCTGTGTGAGAGAAGTGTGTATGATAGCAAAGGTTACTTGTGACATTTTGGTCTTAGGTACCAGGAGTCCAAATGGCATTCCGATAATGCTTATCACTGGAAAGGTAACAGGTGTTCTCTGAGCTTGCTAGAAGGACAAAGTAGAGGGAAGCGCTGCTTTGTTAACGTAAGTTATAATTCTGTAGAAGGACAGACTGTTCGCTGTTCTCGGGAAAGACATGATTCTGTGTGAATGTACTACGTTTTTCTGGTGTGAAAGTGCGTGAATGTAAAGGCATTCGGGTTAATTGTGAAGCTCCAGTTTTATTTCTCAGGAGCATTGGGTCTCCAACTATGGTGCCGATTACGATCCTGTAAAAAAATTCCCCGTACGACTCGTATCCGGTCTTTTTACCATATGAATCGTACAAGTGCCGTACAAACTGCCAATCACGATTCGCATGGAAAAAAGTCCATACGAATCGCATTGGGAATAATTCCCCACACGTCCTCGGGTCGGAAAATGTGCCCGACACGTCCCCGGACGATTTACCGTACAAATGTGAAAAGTGAAGTCCGACCGCGGAATTACGATCCATCCCGTGCGTCCGATGTTACAACCGTATGGAAAAAACACCGTCCGCACCGAACTCCCATAGCAACCATGGAGACATGTGCCCGCATACGCGCCCAACACCCCCCAGCCCTCCTATGTACGAGTCGAATCCCCACCCGTGTATGTACACCCGTGTATGTACGAGACGTACCCCCACCCGTGAATGTATGGAGCGTACCCCCACCCCAACCGTGAATGTGCGACCCGTACCCTCACCCGCGTATGCATGGAGCGTACCCCCACCCCAACCGTGTATGTACGACCCTTACCCTCACCCGCGTATGCATGGAGCGTACCCCAACCGTGTATGTACGACCCGTACCCTCACCCACGTACGTATGGAGTGTACCCCCACCCCAACAGTGTATGTACGGCCCGTACCCTCACCCGCGTATGCATGGAGCGTACCCCCACCCCAACAGTGTATGTACGAACCGTACTCCCACCCCAACCGTGTATGTACGACACGTACCCCCACCCGCGTATGCATGGAGCGTACCCCCACCCCAACCGTGTATGTACGGACCGTACCCCCACTCCAACCGTGTATGTACGACCCGTACCCCCACCCGCGTATGCATGGAGCGTACCCCCACCCCAACCGTGTATGTACGGACCGTACCCCCACCCCAACCGTGTATGTACGACCTGTACTCCCACCCGCGTATGCATGGAGCGTACCCCCACCCCAACCGTGTATGTACGGACCGTACCCTCACCCGCGTACGTATGGAGCGTACCCCCACCCCAACAGTGTATGTACGACCCGTACCCTCACCCGCGTACGTATGGAGCGTACCCCCACCCGAACAGTGTATGTACGACCCGTACCCTCACCCGCATACATATGGAGCGTACCCCCACCCCAACAGTGCATGTACGACCCGTACCCTCACCCGCGTATGCATGGAGCGTACCCCCACCCCAACATTCTAAGTACAGAGCGCACCCCAGGCCCCAACACCAGCACCTTCACACAACATCGCGCATGTACGAGTCGTACCAAGCCAGACCCAAGGACAGCACTGTACAACAAAATTCCCCAAGTACACACTATACACATGCTAAAAACGCACGTACACAACCAGGACAAAGCACAACAACACAAGAATACACCATTCGAATGGCACAAAGCCACAAAACATGTCCAACAAGCACAAAAACAACACATTCACTGACCTGCAACTGACAAAATCCCAAACAGAGGCCCAAAACACAACCACTCCTTATAACACACCCACCCAAACTTTAAACACACCACACCCACCAATGGACCAATAAAAAGGGCCCACACACACAAACCATGAGCAACAGACTCACTGCTGCCAGACCCCACAGACAACCTTCAGCACCATACTAGAACCTTTACTACACCTTACACTTGCACACCTTCACACACACACCTTCACAAACACCCCCTCATCACATTCACACCCACACCTGCACAACCACACCCACACACCCACAACCATCCACACACCCCCCCATCCACACCCACACCCCTCACCATGCCCACTAACAAGAATCCAAAGTTCACTAGCCGAGAGTTGGAGGTCCTTGTCGACGAAATCCTGAGAGTCGAGCCACACCTCTTTGGAACATTGGTCAGACAGACCTGCATGACCGAAAAAACAGCCATGTGGCAGAGGATTGTTGATGCTGTGAATGCTGTTACGGCCACCAGAAGGACCAGGCATGAATGCCAAGCCAGGTGGTACGATCTGCGGAGGAGGGTCCGAGCCAAAATGACCGACGACCACAACCAGACCAACATCACTGGAGGAGGGCCGCCCCGCAGACCCGTACAATACCATCCCTGGGAGGAGAGGGTGATGGCCATACTGCCGGTGGTGTCAGTGGACGGATTAGAAGGACTCCGAGACCCGGGTGAGTACACAAACAACTCACCTCACATGGGGGGAACGTCATCCACAACCAAACTCACAATCAGGCACGCAACCACCCCAAGCTATCGCATGACTCAACCACACTCCATAAACACGCACATGCCACTAGCGTCACCATGCCCCATGCACCCAGCTGGACAATGCCAAGTCACAGGCCACAGAAAACACCAACACAAGACACGGTAACCTGGATGGCAGGAGTGTGGGCCACCAAAATCACATAGTGCAACTCAGAAGCAGACAACAATGCCCCCTGCCCATATGGCCTAGGTCACAGCCAGACAAACAGTGTGTCCCCACACAGGAAAGACTTGCCAGCAAATGGCGGACGCCTTGCATTAACACATGGGGGTGACGGCACGTTTTCGCACATGACAGCAGCTAATGAACAGCCAACACTGTGAAAGAGTGGCAGCACACACCACCACAGCAGCAGCGCAGACACAGACACTACACCCAATGGGTGCCTGGAGATCAGAAACAAACTCACATCAACAAGCCAAGGGCCATTCAAAGATCTGCAAAAAGTGTGTGCCTAGGAAGCTGGGCTGAGGTGACAGAGGGTGACACACAGAGGGAGGGAGAGGGGGAGAGAGAGGGAGGGAGACACAGGGAGACTGACAGAGGGAGGAGGCTGACACACAGAGGGAGGGAGAGGGGGACAGAGAGGGAGTGAGAAAGGGACACACAGGGAGACCAATTCAGCCTTGGGGGGTGTGGGAATGTCTGCTCGTCAGCAGGTGGACTGCGTGCATGTAGACAAGGGTGGCCAGTGGCTGAATCCCCCCTCTTCTCCATGGCAAAACACTGGGCCATGTCTCAACCTGTGCACGAGCACAACGCCAGCTACCTGCATTATCTAAGTGTGTGGAACAACTCCATGTGCCCACATACAGTGCAAGACGGAAGGCGCTAATGCATGGCTCGCCACACCTACTCACTCCACTGCTGACTGCAGTCACAATTGACGCAGCAAGTAAGACTGTGCCACACATAGGTAAAGTCGCAAAAGCTGTGGCCAAGGGACATACCCATGCACACGTGCACTGTGAGTGGAATGCAAGACATATCCAAATTCCCAGAGGAAATGTGCCAACTTAGAAACCAATGAAACATGGATGTTGCATGGAACAAAAATAACATTGTCTCTCTCACACACAGGTCAACGTCGTGGATCACCCCCCAACACAGGGGGGGAAGACTCACAGGACCCGGCTCGGTGGGATGACGGAGCCACCGGCAGCGACGACTCTCACCACTCTGTGGACGAACCCGACCCCGACCAACCTGGCCCCTCTGGTGTCCAACGACCTGCAGCACCTGCGTCAGGTACAACTGGGCCAACCACCACCCCCACTCCTGCCACATCCCAGGAGACACCCCGGATCCCTGCCCCACCATTACAATGCAGCCAGGCTGGCCAGGACGGACACGGTGTACCGGGCACCCAGGAGGAGGCAGGCGACAACGCCAATGCCACCCCTCAGGGGTCCCGGAGATCCAATGTGCCCACAAGGGCAGGCCAGGTGCAAGTGGGCAGGGGTGGTGGGAGTGGAGGACGTCAGAGGCACGAGCCTGACCGGTTGGCTGCGGAACCGGTATGTTCCCATGTCGGAAACATCCTGGACACATACCGGCAGGACACCACGGGCATGGCCCAGGTTGTGTCCATCCTCGAGGAGATCAAGACCCAGCAGGCCCAGCAACATGCGGAGCAACATGCCTGTCTACTGCGACACCAAGGGCGGATGGAGGACAGACAGGCTGAGCTCGTGACGGTGTTCACGGGAATTCACAGTACACTCCGTCGGATAGCCGACAACATGGGCAACCCTCCCTGTGCCACCAGGCGTAGAACATCACCACCCACAGGGAGGGATCAGGAGGAGGAGGAGTCATCCGACAGAGCATCCCAAACATCGTCACGGCCTGCTTCTGAGGGTCCCCGCAGGAGGGAGGGTCGTCCACGGAAAAGACCGTGAGGGTCAGCGCAACAGCACCATCTCCCAGGACACCTGGCCTGGCACCTGGCCCACTGGACCAACAGCAGCACAGCAGCAAAAGACATTCTCTGCCACATGGACTTGCTGGTCACTGTCTGACCAATGTTGACAAAGACTGTGGCATGGACTCTGAGGATTTTCAATGGCAAGGACACCAACTCCCCTAGTGAACTTTGGATTCCACAAACCCGGAAAGCCCCTCATGTCATACCCCCCCCCCACGTACCCCAACCAAAATAAAAAGTTACACGATAAAGAGATGATGCCTACATTTTGCATTCTTACCTTACATGTGTCTTGTAAAGTCTAACCATGCCTGAGTTCTCATTTGACTTCAACCATCCACACCCTGGGGCCTGAGTCTGGCACAGGACACACATGGGTCACAATGTATCAGGCAAGACGGACATGGAGCACCATACACACTCGTGATGGGCCCAACGAGCTGAGGGGGTGGCCGCACAACCGTGCCGACAGACATATTGAGTACAGCGACAGCCATGTGCAGTGGTCATGGATCATGTGGAGTGTCCTGGGGGGCACCCAGGTATGTGTGGACAGGTGGCAGAACCATGTCCTGCAAGCTTGAGTCAGGTGCAGAGAATGGTGGCCTGGCCAACGTTGGATGCATGGGGATGGCACATGTCACAATACCCACACAGTCATGGACATCATGCACAATACACAGTCTAATCCCACACAAACAGCTTGCATCTTGCTACTCGACACATAGACACATAGCCACTATCACGGAAAACCATGCCAGACATGCTGTATGCACCGTGGCAACACACCAGCATTGTGAATAGGCACCTTGGAGGCATAGGGACACCTTTTTTATTCATGTATTTGGGAATGCAGAGGCAACTCGGAGTACACATGAACAGGTCATGTGGAGTAACATGTGGGACCAACACTGGAACCCCCCTTCTGCAGCACAAATGCGTGATAGCCATGGAACTGGCACACAAGTGTCGGCTAACAGCTAAACACCCCCTGCTGCTCACAGAGAGGTTGCCATACACCATTGATCCGCTGATGTGGAAGTCCCACACCATGTCAAGCCAATGCAAACCGTATGTGTCCGAGGGCAGTGTAACACACATTGATGCCATCATCACAATTCACAATCCCATCACCGATGACTGTCAACAAGTCTGACCATCTATTCAGGTGTACCCAGCTGCATGTCATGTGTCCCATGGTGATGCGACATGTCTGCAGAGGAACCAAACATCGACAGGGGCAGTGTGCACACATCGTAAACAACTGCCACACCCAATACACCCCTGATGCATCTCTTACCCTAAGGAGACTTCCAAACTTGTCCGTGTGTGTAACGCTGAGTCAGCACACGATGACGTGTCCATGAGGAATAGCAGTGCCATAACAATGCAACCAGCAGACGGCATGCGCAAGTACCTGGGGATGAGAGACACACAAGAAGTCAGCCACAAAAAGCACAGCCACTTGCATGTGCATGTACTCGACACATGTAAGGATGACAACATGCTAGGTCACTATTATGACTGTGGAAATACACTCATCACTGGCACCATCACTCCAGTGACACATCCACACACACCTCTGACTCACGTGGCATACATGCAGATGGACACACACATGGCAACACATGCCACACGGGGACCAATGCGTGCACACACAGACACTGATACTCACCACTAAGCGAAGAAGTCGCGTATGAGCCGACTCCAGATGTCCTCTTGCGGAACCATATCCTCCACATCACTAGGCCCATTGCCAAGACCTTGGTCCTCCACGGGTGGATGGTCCTGATCATCTTGATCCAGGATGAGTGGCACAGCTTTCTCAACTGCCATGTTGTGCAGCATGCAGCAGACCATGAAGATTTTGCAGACCTTCGCCGGGGCATATGGGAGGGCGCTGCCGGTCTTGTGGAGGCATCTGAATCGGCTCTTCAGGAGGCCAAATGTCCTCTCTATCACTCGCCTTGTCTGGCCATGGGCGGTGTTGTAGCGGAACTGGGCAGGAGTGATGGGGTTGCGGAGAGGTGTGATCAGCCATGGCATGTTGGGATAGCCAGCGTCCCCTACATGGAAAGCACATGGACATAAGTAGGACAGGAGAAGCGGTCGTGCTGGAAGTCTACGCAAAATACAGGACAGACAGAGTGTACCCACCAACAACACATGCTCGTTCGTTGCGCAGCTGCGTCATCATTTCAGGCACCCTGCTACGCCTCATGATGTAGGCATCGTGTGCTGATCCTGGAAAACGAGCACAGACATGTGAAATCACCATGTTGGACAGACACACCACAAGGGCATTGATGGAGTGGTAGTGCTTGCGATTCCTGTACGCTACCTCCTGTGCCCGTGGTGGTACCAAAGCCACATGTGTCCCATTTATGGACCCAATGACATGGGGCATCCCTCCCAGGGCATAGAATCCACGCTTGACCCCCGTCAACATTTCAGGGGTTGGGAAATGGATGAACTCATCCAGGTGAAGCAACATGGCCTCTAAGAAATCATGCAGCACACGGCAGAACATGCTCTGGGACATGCCACCAACATGAGCTATGGTATTTTGAAAGGTACCCGTGGCAAGAAAATGTAGGGCTGCCATTACCTTCAGCTTGGGTGTCAGTGCCGTAGGATACCTGTGCAGCGGTTGCAGGTGTGGTGCCAGCCTCGCCGTCAACTCCTCAATCAACGGTTGCGGGAAGCGGTAGCACCGGATACAGTCATTCTCCCGCATGTCAGCCAAGTCCGGAATTGCTCGGGGAAGAGGCGGCGCTCTGCAGTAATTTGGAAGTGACAAGGAAGAGTGAGTGCACTACAACAACAAATTTTTGGTGCTGAGCACATGTTAATCTGTCAATACACATATGCGACATACGGAGTCAGGTATGTGCCACATGCCCTGGACATGTATGGCTGCCAGGTGACACTCCTACCAAGACCCAGCTACACACGGAGATTGTGAACCTCCACATGCCATGGCATGGGATTAGCTGTGTCCCAGTGTAAGTGAACAGCCAGACGCAACACAGGAGTGACATACATCAACACATCAGCAGAAGTAGGATGTCGATTTCAGAGACTGGTAGCGGAGCACTAGAGCCACAGGTCACATGACATTACACTAGGACAGCCCACACACCGTGCCAATAAGGTGTACATGTAATGACTCACCACACATTCATAGAGAGGATGCAGACATGTCCTTGTTACGCTACTCTGTGTCCCATGCATACATACGCACCTCACATCCGATACCACATGTGGCCTGGTGTGCGTAACAGTGTGCCATGTCCATTTACACACATACACATGTTGGTTGCTGCAACAGCTGATGCTTTTGAGGGAGCACCAACATCAAGCTAATGGGAACCCCCCACACATACATGACATAGTCACATCGTGCACCGTGGGTTGTCACATGTCTGGTGTGGTAACCCCTGTAGCGGGCATCAGGGGACACTTGCGTGTGTTGTTGACTGTGCCATGCCAGTGACGCTCATCCCAAGTGTGCAGTACGACATGCACACATGTCAAAGGAGTGAAGGGCATGCCTGGCACACATTGCACCATCACACATAACATCTGTACACATCTCATCATACATCTGGTGCCTTCTCGACTCAGGAGTAATGTGCCACATCACAGCCTTTCACACCTGTGCCCCACACATGTAGTACTGCCCAGACAATGCCTTGATGTCCATCCATGGACAAGTATGTCAGCCCTATTCCTTCCTGTGTGCTGCCTGTCACCACTGTGATGTGTGAAAGGCACCGTACTTTCGCTCAGAGGGCCTGTGTACGTTCCCTATCACTATGGGAGTGCTGCTGTATGTGTACCCATAGTGATAGTGAGCGTACGCACGCGTGTACGGTCCGTATCACTATGGGTACACAGACGCGAGAACACCCATAGTGATAGTGAGCGTACAGGCATGTGTACGGTCCGTACCACTATGGGTACACATACGCGAGAACACCCATAGTGAAAGTGAGCGTACGCACGCGTGTTCGGTCCGTACCACTATGAGTACGCATATGCGAGAACACCCATAGTGAAAGTGAGCGTACGCACGCGTGTACGGTCCGTACCACTATGAGTACGCATACGCGAGAACACCCATAGTGATAGTGAGCGTACAGGCGTGTGTACGGTCCGTACCACTATGAGTACGCATACGCGAGAACACCCATAGTGAAAGTGAGCGTACGCACGCGTGTACGGTCCGTACCACTATGAGTACGCATACGCGAGAACACCCATAGTGAAAGTGAGCGTACGCACGCGTGTACGGTCAATACCACTATGAGTACGCACACGCGAGAACACCCATAGTGATAGTGAGCGTACAGGCGTGTGTACGGTCCGTACCACTATGAGTACGCATACGCGAGAACTCCCATAGTGATACGGACCGTACACGTGTGCGTACGCTCACTTTCACTATGGGTGTTCTCGCGTATGCGTACTCATAGTGGTACGGACCGTACACACGCCTGTACGCTCACTATCACTATGGGTGTTCTCGCGTATGTGTACCCATAGTGGTACGGACCGTACACGCATGCGTACGCTCACTTTCACTATGGGTACGCATACGCAAGCACACCCATAGTGATACGGACCGTACACACGCCTGTACGGGCCGTTGCTATGCATTTGTGGTGCCCTAGGGCCCCAGGACGCACCGTACCTGTGTGTGAAACTCCAAATTACATAGGGGACACATGAGGGACAAGTAGAAAGGCCTACATGCATGCTGGTTGTCATGGAGACCAAGTTTAAAGTTTGAATTTTTTTCAGCAGGTGCACAGCAGTAGTCAGTTTGAATGAATCTACTTTGTTGCAATGTGGTTCTGGAGTTGACATCATGCTCAAGAAAAAAACACAATAAGAACCCACTGACTGTGCAAGGTTTGAAGGGATTGGAGGAAACATAGGATGCAAATGTGAGTGACCAATCACTCTGTACTCCTGTGCATGAAACAGGCCAGCAAGGCAGATATAAGGCAGCCAGGTCCCATGAGGGAGCACTTGCCTGCACATCTTTGGAATCGACGACCCAGCTGCTGCTACTGATTCCCTGGAACCATGTCAAGGTCTGTGGAGAGGTCACAGCCTTTCACCCTGGAGGAGAACCTGGCTTTGCTGGATGTGATCCTCCCACAGTACCCCCTGCTGTATGGCCGACCAGGGTATCAGGTGAGTGCAGAGTCTACTAGCACAGACTGTGTCCCTTGTTTGTGACTGTGACTTCTGGCATTGTGTCCAGGTGTGACACACATGCTATGTACTGTAGGAGGGGTACCAGGGGGGGAATGCCTGATGTGGTGCATGTCTGCCGTCCTCACTTGCATTGTGTTTACTGTGACAATCACTGCATGGTGCATGCCACATTCTGCCTGTCTTTTCCTCCTGGGAATGTAGCCTCTACAGTCCTCATTTTATCATGTGGTCAGCCCAGTGTGACAGGTGACTGTACCCACAGATGTGTGTTAGTTCTGTGTACCTATGCTGAGAGTGTCCACATGATGTGTTGGTACCCTGGACATCGGTGTGTGTGTAAGTCCCCTGTCATGTGGGTGGGTGCATATGTGGAGTGTGGCACCCGGGCTGCATGAGGGATGGATATACCCTGCCCATGTGATGTGAGCAGGGAGCAGTGCTGTGTGTCTGACGTGCAGAGCCAGCCCCACACCTGTGAGCCCCCCCCGTCTAGTGGCACATGTGCAGAGTGAGGTTTGTTGCTGCATTTGGCAATGGCAGGTGAATGTCCTGTGCCTGTGTGTGTCTGTGTACTCTGCTGCGGTAGCGTCAGTGGCCTGTGGCATGTGACTGCTTAGAGGTGCTGCACATTATCCTGGTGTACCTTCTGATGCACAGTGTGAGCCTGGATCATTGATTGTGTCGTTGCCCTCATTCCACCTGTGTCCTTTCAATGGCACGTACTGCTTTTGCCCTTCCCCAGAGGACCATGTCCCTATGACAAAGGTGCAATGCGTTGGATGCATACTATGCCTTGTTGTAAACAGCAAATTTGTTCTAATATGTCTCTCTGTGACATGTGCCTGGTGTATTGATGTAGTGTCACTTGTTCATCCTCACAGGTAGGCGCCTCTGCCAAGAAGCAGATATGGATGAACGCCGTCAGTGCCGTGAGGAGGACGGATGGTCGCAAGCGGCGCCTGGCCCAGGTGAGGAAACGCTGGCAGGATATCCGGTGCTGGACACGGAGGATCGCACGGGTCCTGCTGGGGGACTCACCTGAGACCCATAAGAACCGCGGGCGCCGCCGTCTGACCCACATCCACAAGCCTGTGCTGGCGGTGGTATTTCCAGACTTGGAGAGGCGCTTACAGGAGAAGCAGCAGCAGGAAGGGGGTAGGTACATGTGTGTTTGTTGTGTGTCACCAGCATGTGTAAGTGCACAGTTGCATGGATACACTGCCAGGGTTTAAAGGTGCTGTGCAGATCCAGTTACCCACAGTATAGCGGTGCTCTCCTGCCTCCCTTCCCCTCCTTGCAATGTGTTCCCTGGTCTGTGTGTAGTCACTCCTTCACAAGGTAATGTAGGCTGGCGCTTTCTCCACGTGAACTATGCCTGTAGCTTCATGTGTGGGGGTGGTGTGTAACAGGTTTTGGGACCTTGCCTGTGCCCTGTCCAGTTCAGTACATGTGGGTTCCATGTCAGTTGGCACTGATGCTGAGTCCAGACATGGGAGTTAGTCTCTCAAGTGTCATGCCTTACAGCACGCATGTCCTATGTTGTGGCCTGTGACATGATGTGCATGAGTGTGCGATACGCATAGTGCAGGGATGGTGGTGTGTGTTGCAGTCATTCCCATTCAGGACCATGGAGTTGTGTGGCCACTACTGTCCCCTGGGGCATATTTTCCTAGGTGTCATGTGTGTCATCACAAAACGTGGACACTCTCAGTGTCTACAGCATAGGTTGTGCTGTGTGCCATTGTCCCCTGGCACCATGTATATTGACGTAAAATGTAGTACAAGTGTCCACTGTACAGCCTGACCTGATTTTCCTTTTCCATACTCTCGGGGGCCAGTGCCTGTGTGTCTTGTTACAATCATCTGATGATGACCATTTGTACATGATTAATTGGACAGGCGCACCTTGGGTATTTGGCGTCCAATCTTGCATTTATGCAGCCCCTGTGTATTTCACCCAGACTAAGAGATGTCAGTGCTTCCTGTGTCTCAACAAATTGTCTCATGTAGGGGGTGGTTGGTGCGGGCAAAGCCTACATGTCAAAACCTGAATTCTCCTTGCTAGGTCTGGCCAGTGTGTGATGTTTGTCTGGACATACACTCAAGGTGCAGTGAGCCAGTCATGGTGGGCATGTTTTCAGTATTACCTATGCTGCATGTGCCTCAAGTTCATGGATATGGTCCTTGCTCATCCCTATTTTCGGCAACGCTGTGTGGTGCAGATGCAGTGCTGGATTGTCCCCAGGGCCTGGCTCCTCTGTCAAACTCCATTTCATGTCATTTGCTATTGTGTCATGCTCTCCATGGTTTTTCAGTGGCATGGTGGGTCAACCAACTGTGTGTTGCATGCCCTACATCTGTACCTTGTTTTGTAGATGTTACTGATCTTTCTTTTCAGGCTATGCACTGTAACCTATGTAGATTGGACTCATGTGACATATGTATACAGGTGTATGATTAATTGCTGTCTCTTCACCTTGCCCACAGCATCGTCGGGGGACACGGAGGGAGACATGAGCACAGACGGAGCGGAGGGACCGAGCACCAGTGCCAGCGTTGACATCGTGGCTGGCACATTGAGTGGAACTGAGGCGGAGGAGAGTGAGGCCGAGGACCTGTCCACTGGCATGACAGAATATGAAGCTGGCGGGTCCGAGGATGATCTCTCCGAGTGGGAGGAGGCTGCACCAGCAGCTGACAGCGGCACAACATCTCAGCCCACCCCCTCCATTGCCATCAGCCGCCTCCCACTTGCTCGTGTCCCTTCCCAGCGTGCCCGGTCACCACATGTCTCCTTCCTGCCAGGCACCGCACCCCCTGCCCCTGTCTCCACTGCTGCCGCCAATGCCGAGTCTGTGGACATCCAGCGGCAGTTGCAGGTTGGTCAGGCTGCGATGCTTAATGTCCTCCATGGCCACAGCCAAGTGCTGAACAACATGGAGGCATACTTGGAGGGCATTTTTTCATCGCAGGCTGACCAACGCAACTTTCTGAGGCCCATTGACTCGACACTGACTGCAGCAGTGGGTCTCCTGCAGCGCTACGTCCAACCCCCTACCCCTGACCCATCCACACTTCCCACTCCCATGCCTGTCCCACGTACACCCAGACGTCAGCATGCACCTACCACAACAGACACAGGCACCACACCAGCAGGGAAGGTCATACGCACACCTCCTGGCACGCACACACAGGGTGAAGTAGGCACACCCACTGGGTCGGGGGGCAAATGTAAGTCACGCAGCCAGAGTGGGAGTCCGCATTCCACCAAATCCAATCCCTCCAAATCCCCTCCCCTCAGCTCTCCTGGCCACATATCCGGCAAAGACTCCTTCATGGCCGCTCTGTCCCTGAGCCCCACTGTGACACCACCCCGCAAGCAGTCAAGGGAGTCCCCGGTCAGGGTGGTTGAGTCCCCCCCCCTGTCCACACCCTCCCCCTGTGGCGCTGCGACCCATCCCTCTGCCCCCCCCCTCCTTGGGGCCTGTGGTTCCTTCGGGTGCAGGGGAGTCGCTGGAGGACCTTGCAAAGGTGTGCAGCGCCATCCTGGCCTCCGCCTTTGGCACTGACCCACCCCCTGTGGTGGAGTCCTCCATCCCTGCACCCACGACGCCTACCCTTCGCCCTCATGTCCCTGCGGTGCCTGGTCCTTCCCCCCCACATGATGCCCTCCCCGCTCTGGAAGACGAAGGAGTCTGACTGTGCAGGCAAGCTAGGGGACACGCGTCCCACTGTGTCCCCCACCTGGATTGGAACTTTGGTTTGCCCTATGGGCATTGTACTTTTTGAACTTTCAAGGGACAAACATATTTTTGAATGCTGATTAAAGCAATTTATTTTTCCTTAGTACACTACTGTCTGTCTGGTATTGCTGTTGGTCGACCTGCCCCATTATTTTGGGTGGTGATTATGTGTTGGGTGTGTGGGAATTGCCGTCTTGTGCTGGTCATAGGGTGGATCCTGGTATCTGTGTGCCATCACAAGCTGTTGGCTACATAACTTTGTTCATGTAAGCAGTTACTGCATGGTGACATCGTCCCAAGGTGTGTTCCTTCCTCTGTGTAACCTGACTTCTTCCCTGCAGGGTCTTTCCAATATGTGTGGCTGAGCTGTGTCTACATTGGCTGGGTGTGTGACGGACTCGTTAGACTTGGCCCATGCATGCTGAGCGATGTCTCCACCTGCATCATTCGTGGCATCCTTGGTGGTCACTGTACTTGTGTATGTAGACTGTTGCCATGACTTCATGTGTACATGTATTCTTTTAGGCGCTATGCATATGTATACTTCCAGCCTCGCACACATGTGGTACATGTACTGCAGGATCTTTGTGCACCTGACTGACATTTGTGGGCATTGGATCTGTGGGTACTCCACCCTTTTCTTTGCAGGGGCACTGCTGTGAGTGTTAGGCACCCACCCCTCCTGTGTCTGGGCACTGCTGGGAGGACTCTGCACCCACCCTTCCTGTCTCTGGGCACTGCTGGGAGGACTCTGCACCCACCCCTCCTGTCTCTGGGCACTGCTGGGAGGACTCTGCACACACCCCTCCTGTCTCTGGGCACTGCTGTGAGTGTTAGGTACCCACCCCTCCTGTCTCTGGGCACTGCTGGGAGGACTCTGCACCCACCCCTCCTGTGTCTGGGCACTCCTGGGAGGACTCTGCACCCACCCCTCCTGTCTCTGGGCACTGCTGGGAGGACTCTGCACACACCCCTCCTGTCTCTGGGCACTGCTGTGAGTGTTAGGCACCCACCCCTCCTGTCTCTGGGCACTGCTGGGAGGACTCTGCACCCACCCCTCCTGTGTCTGGGCACTGCAGGGAGTGATAGGCACACACCCCTCCTGCATCTGGGCACCGCTGGGAGGACGCTGCACCCACCCCATCTGTCTCTGGGCACTGCTGGGAGGACTCTGCACCCACCCCTCCTGTCTCTGGGCACTGCTGGGAGGACTCTGCACACACCCCTCCTGTCTCTGGGCACTGCTGGGAGGACTCTACACCCACCCCTCCTGTCTCTGGGCACTGCTGGGAGGACTCTGCATCCACCCCTCCTGTCTCTGGGCACTGCTGGGAGGACTCTACACCCACCCCTCCTGTCTCTGGGCACTGCTGGGAGTGATAGGCACACACCCATCCTGCGTCTGGGCACTGCTGGGAGGACTCTGCACCCACCCCTCCTGCGTCTGGGCACTGCTGGGAGGACTCTGCACACACCCCTCCTATTTCAGGATATGTATGCTTAGAACATACACGGGTGTGGGTTCGCTACATGCATACGAGGTGGGGGCACGGTCCGTACATACACGGTTGGGGTGGGGGTACGCTCCATACGTACGCGGGTGAGGGTACGAGCCGTACTTACACTGTTGGGGTGGGGGTACGCTCCATACGTACGTGGGTGAGGGTACGGGTCGTACTTACACTGTTGGGGTGGGGGTACGCTCCATACGTATGCGGGTGAGGGTACGGGTCATACTTACACTGTTGGGGTGGGGGTACGCTCCATACGTACGCGAGTGAGGGTACGGGTCATACTTACACTGTTGGGGTGGGGGTACGCTCCATACGTACGCGGGTGAGGGTATGGGTCGTACTTACACTGTTGGGGTGGGGGTATGCTCCATACGTACGCGGGTGAGGGTACGGGTCGTACTTACACTGTTGGGGTTGGGGGTACGCTCCATACGTACGCGGGTGTGGGTACGGGTCATACTTACACTGTTTGGGTGGGGGGTACGCTCCATACGTACGCAGGTGAGGGTACGGTTCGTACTTACACTGTTGGGGTGGGGGTATGCTCCATACGTACGCGGGTGAGGGTACGGGTCGTACTTACACTGTTGGGGTGGGGGTACGCTCCATACGTACGCAGGTGAGGGTACAGGTCGTTCATACACTGTTGGGGTGGGGGTACGCTCCATACGTACGCGGGTGAGGGTACGGGTCGTACTTACACTGTTGGGGTGGGGGTACGCTCGATACGTATGCGGGTGAGGGTACGGGTCATTCATATTCTGTTGGGGTGGGGGTACGCTCCATACATACGCGGGTGAGGGTACGGGTCGTACTTACACTGTTGGGGTGGGGGTACGCTCGATACGTACGCGGGTGAGGGTACGGGTCGTACTTACACTGTTGGGGTTGGGAGTACACTCCATAGGTACGCGGGTGTGGGTACGGGTCGTACTTACACTGTTGGGGTGGGGGGTACGCTCCATACGTACGCGGGTGAGGGTACGGGTCGTACTTACACTGTTGGGGTGGGGGTACGCTCCATACGTACGCGGGTGAGGGTACGGATCGTACTTACACTGTTGGGGTTGGGGGTACGCTCCATACGTATGTGGGTGTGGGTACGGGTCGTACTTACACTGTTGGGGTGGGGGGTACGCTCGATACGTACGCGGGTGAGGGTATGGGTCGTACTTACACTGTTGGGGTGGGGGTACGCTCCATATGTACGCGGTTGAGGGTACGGGTCGTACTTACACTGTTGGGGTGGGGGTACACTCCATATGTACGCGGATGAGGGTACGGGTCGTACTTGCACTGTTGGGGTTGGGGGTACGCTCCATGCATACGGGGGTGAGGGTACGGGTCGTACTTGCACTGTTGGGGTTGGGGGTACGCTCCATACGTACGCGGGTGAGGGTACGGGTCGTACTTGCACTGTTGGGGTTGGGGGTACGCTCCATGCATACGGGGGTGGGGGTACGGTCCGTACATATCCGTCCCCACGCTATGTGATACTTGTGCGGGCCGTACCCAGGCCTTTGCCACGTGGGTACAGCCGTTCCGCCATTGTTGGGATGACGTAGGTGTGGGCGTGGTACGACTCGTATTATTATTATTATTATTATTACTGAGTTTTATATCGCGCCTGGTTACCCTTGGGCATCCCCGCGCTCTTAAGGCGTGGGTACGGGACGTACCTGTATTGTTGTGTTGCCTGTTCGCGTCGTCAAGCACTTCCGTTGTGGCGGACGCTGGCTTTGCTGGACACGCCCCCACCCCCTCGTAGTGACCAGTGCCTGGGGGTCAGGTATGTCCAGGGCATGTGTGCTGTGTGACTTTGGTGGGGGTTTTGTGGCCTGCCCCTGGTCCTGCCCCCCTTTCCCCCCTTCCTTTGTTGTTCTGACCTTCTGCGGCATCTGCGTCGTAACCTGTAGAGGAGGTCGACTGCTACGAGGGCCGGGATGACACGTAGGTGCGGGTCCATGTCTGTCCGTCGCGTGCAGGTACTCCTTGTTCGCGTCGTCCTGATTTCCCGGCAGTTTTTGGCTGCCGGAAAATATTCACCGTGCGGGATGACGTCGGTGCGAATCGTAATTCCTGGTTCGTGAATGGCAGGCTGCGTGCGTCCCGACGTCAGGTCGGCGCTTTCCCGGATCACATTTGTATGTTTATTTTCATCGGTCGGGGTTTTGTACGATTCGTACGGAAATGGTATTTCCGTGCGCATTGTAATTCCATGTTTGTATATTTTTTCCACCGGGTACGCGTCGGACGGAGAATATGCTCCGTCCGACGGTTCGTACCCGGTTTTTACCGGATCGTGATCGACACCTATGTGTCTTAAATCTGGATAAACGGTTAGCTAATGCTTGTTAGAAGGGTAAGGTAGAGGGATGTGCTACTTTATCAACGGAAGTAACGATTCCGTAGTAGGGCAAAGGTAAGCGCTGCTCTCGGGAAAGATGGAATTCTCGTGGGAAAGTTCTATTGCTATTCCTTGGTTAGCAAAGCCGACAATGGTGGTGTTTATATGTTGTTACTAACAGAATTGTAAAATTTGAAACATTAACTTACCGAGCGGATTTTGTGAAGGAGGGGTAGACAGGAGCAGGAGCTGCCGCAGCAGCTGCTGACAACAGAATGACCACACTGGGATTGGACAGTCGGTCAGAAACGTAAAACGCTCCGGATTGGTGCGTTTGTGTGTGCCGCGCTAGGAGTGGAGAAATTACAGGGTGACGTAGACGCTCCGTATTGGTGTGTTAGTGTGAGTCGCGCTGGGATTGGAGAATTGCAAAAGTGACGTAGACGCTCCGTATTGGTGCGTTAGTGTGAGTCGCACTACGATTAGACAGAATAGTGGTACAGTTGTAAGGAGAGACTAGTGATACACGAAAGACAGGAAAATGTATTACGATCCACCAGAAAAGGAGAAAAAGTGTTGGTTTGGGAGAATTAAGAAGTGGTTTAAAAAGGACAAACCGATTGTAACTAGGGAAGGACAGTTACTTCCTCCACGAAAACCCCTGCATCCTTTATGGTTGCGATATGTGGATATCACACCTGTATTTGGTTAGATAACTGGGTCAAGTATACCGAAAAGGACGGAGTGTTGGCTTTCACAGAACATGGTTCATTTAATTTGGCCATTTTGAGAAATTTGAGAGAGAAAATGATGAATTTAGAACCAAGACCTAGACCGACCCAGTTCGAAGCATTGACGGAGTGGGAAGACGAGGTGCATGACCGAGAAAGACAGAGAAACGGTAAAGGATATAGGTACATGTTTGGTAGGTCATATGGACATGAGACACATGATGATCGAATGAGAAGGTGGCGGAATTCCAAGTATGACTGAGGGTTTGTTTCCCGTAAGAACTGCAGGAGAGAATGAAGGAAGAAAGTGTGTAGAAAAGAGGCATAATGTGGAATCGAGAGGGTATGAAGTGAATGAATCAGAGGATGATGTTCTTGATGGTATGTTCTATAAAAATCCACCTCCATATCGACCAGAACCAGAAATATTAACCCCAAGTGCCCCAATGAGAGAAACAGTACGAATCATAAAATCGGAACCAGAGTGCCAAGATTTGGGAAGAAACAATATCATTAGAGAAGAAGTCTGGAGGTAAAGTAAACGATGAAAATTCAGCAGAACTAGCGAAAACGACCCTAGAATTAATCGAGAAAATAAGAGAATTGACTAAGAATCTGGAAGCGGTAACCGTTCCAGTAACGATAGGTCCAGTAATGCCTATTTTTGATAAACAGAAAGATAGCGAACATTGTTTGATGGTCCCTTATAAAAGTAGTAAACTGGCTGAACAACCAAGAATGAGTCAGAATGAGCATCCATGGAGACAGACAATGAGTATGATTGAATCGAATTTTTCAAATAACCCGTTCGTAGGTCAAAACTGTACAGAAAAGCGTATGACAATAGTGGAGTCAATGTCAGAAACACAAAAGGATTTTGGACAGGGAAATGTAGAGAAGCCAGTAGGACCATCTACAGAGGAATTGAGGGAATGGTTGAGAAGCTTGCAGAAGAAAGACAAAGAATCTCAGTCAATAGATGTGGCCAAACTACGAATGGTAATGGAAGAATTAATAGTAGGAACTATCCCTACAGAAAAGTTAAAAACTTACCAAGATGAGGAGTTGTTATTTCTGTGTAAAAGCGTAACATGGAGAGCAAAAAGTCTCCATGAAAGATTAGAAGAAGGAATTGAGTCATTTCGTATACAGATTTGGATATGCTCTTTGTCCAGAAATTAGTGAAATGATAAAACAGCATACCGTAGATTGGCAAAATAAGAAAATAGACGAAGTATTGAGACATACTAAATATTTCAGTGATGAAATTGAAGCAAAACAGCGGAATTTGAAGGAAAAGGCTATGTGGGCACAAGTAAAGGTAGCAGAGAGACAGGAAGCTCAACTAGCGGAACAAGCTGGGTCAAGACAAAAATGTAATCCTGGGAAAAATAAAGGGAATATCGAGGAAGCTAAAAAGAAATTTCCGTGTCATAATTGCGGTAGGATAGGGCATTGGAAATCCGAATGTAAATTTCCTACGAGTACTAACGATGAAAATGCATCATTGAATCCACAGGTGCAGAATGAGGTGAGTGGTCAACATCAACGACAACAGCAGGTTGTAACACAACAGATTCAGGTGCCAAAACCACCTTTTCCACAGAACAAAAATTGCCAGAAGTGTAGTAAAGAGAATCGATTCTACAATGAAGAAGAGGTAAATAAGCCGCCACGCACTAGCGCTGCTTTGCAGTATTGGCTGCAACGCGATGAAAGCGATTCAGAAGAGGGTTATTGACGGTGCCGAAGGGAGGAAGAAGAGTGAGTGCTTGGCGCAACTCTAGAAGTAGACCAGACAGGCCCATTTGTAGATGGACAAATTATTAATGAAAATACTACTTTCCTAGTTGATACTGGTGCTGCTCGATCAACTGTTAGATCAGCTGATGTTAAGAATCTTCCTTTCTCGGATGAAACGATCCAAGTAGTTGGTGTATCCAACAGACAGATTAAAACTTACCTTACAGAACCAGTGAAAGTTAGTATAGGGAAATGTTCTGAAATGCACCGGTTTTTCGTGTGCGACACCAGTCCTGTGAACTTGTTAGGTAGAGATTTATTGTGCAAAATGAACTGCACCATATTTTGTACTACAGATGGAATAGCCTTTGAAACACGAGATGATGATGTGCTGTATAAAATGACAATGGCAAACAGAGAGAAAGAGGTTAGAGGAACCTATGCTGTATTTAACCCTGACGAATTACCAAAAGAATTAAATCAATCTGTTAAAGCAGAAGTTTGGGATTTCACTGGAGAGGACGTAGGATTGATGAGAAATGTAGATCCAGTAAAAATAACTGTAAAAGAAGCAGTAAGTTACCCAAATGTCCCACAATATAAGTTGACACCTGAAATAATTGAAGGCGTTAATTTTGAGAGAAATAATGAGTAGCCCATGTAATTCACCAATAATGGGACTGAAAAAGCCTAGTGGGAAGTTTAGGATAGTGCAAGATCTGAGAAAAATAAACAAAATTGTTGTACCATGTTGTCCCATTGTACCAAATCTGTCTGTGATTTTAAATCAGATCCCTCATAAAGCAGAATGGTATACAGTGATTGATCTGTGCCATGCTTTCTTTTCCATCCCATTACACCATGACAGTCAGCAGGTTTTTGCATTTCGTTTCGTTGAGCGTATTTTGGCGTGGTGCCGAATTCCACAGGGGTATACAGAAAGCCCCTCAATATTTAAACAGTTATTGAAAAAGTCTTTGGAAAGTCTAGAAATGCCTGAAAATTCTGTATTGGTTCAATACATCGATGACCTGCTTGTGGCATCGAAAACTCGTGAAGCTTGTGAGGTAGACACGGTAGCCTTACTGAATCACTTGGCAGATGGAGGACTAAAAGTGTCACCATCGAAATTACTATTTTGTAAGAAGCAAGCACAATATTTAGGACATAACATTGAGAAAGGACAAAGGAAAATAACCATAGACAGAATCAGAATTATAAAAAGAATGATTCCACCAATGACCCAAAGAGAAGTGAGAATGTTTTTGGAATGGTTGGATATTGTCGTCAGTGGATAAGCAATTTCTCATTGACTGCAAAACCTTTGGTACGATTGACAAGAAGTGATGTGAGAGATCCAATTGATTTGAATAAAGAGGAATTGACAGCATTCAAAAGATTGAGAGAAGGATTATGTGAAGCGCCTGCATTAGGAATGCCTGATTATGACAAAGAGTTTGAGTTGTATTGCAGTGAGAGAAATGGATGTGCACTCTCTGTTCTAGTACAGAAGCATGGAAAACTGAGGAAACCAATTGCGTATTTTTCATCCATGTTGGACCCAGTAGCTGTAGCCCTTCCTGGGTGTTTGAAAGCAGTAGCTGCTACATGTCGAAGTTTGGAACAGAGTGAGGGAATTGTGATGGGATATCCTGTGAAAGTGTTTGTACCTCATGATGTGGCGATCCTTTTAACAAGGAGTCGTACTCAGTATATGACACGCAGTCGACTGACTAAGTATGAAAAGGTCATATTGGGTGCAACAAATGTGAGTCTTGTGAGATGTGTGAATGTGAATCCTTCAATGCTGTTGCCGGATGTAGGGAATGTGGAAGTAAGAGATGAAGCAGATCATGACTGTTTGGATGTACTTGATTTTTGTACAAAACCACAACCTGACATTAAAGATGAACCCTTACCAGAAAGTGATTAAGTCATGTTCGTTGATGGATCTTGTTTGAGGACAGATGATGGAGTGCTGAGTGCAGCATATGCAGTATGTACAGTTGCAGCAGTGATGGAAGCATCCTATTTGAAAGGGGTAAGATCCGCCCAAGTAGCTGAACTTGTTGCCTTGACAAGAGCATGCAAGATTGGGAAAAGTGTGAGAGTGACTGTGATAACTGATAGCCAGTACGGCTATGGGTAGTCCACGAATTTGGCCTAATATGGCTGCAGAGAGGCTTCCTAACCTCGAGTGGAACTCCCATTAAGAATGCTGAAGTGGTTGGAAAGTTGCTTGAGGCGATACAGCTGCCTAGACCATTAGCTGTGGTAAAATGTGCTGCCCATAGTCGCAGTGGTGATTACATTGCCACTAGTAACAAATTCGCAAATGATATGGCACAATACTGTGCAAGAAATCAGAATTCAATCAATCGGGCAAAGGAAAAGGAGTTGATTTCTTGTTTCCCATTGTTTACTAACACTGTGGGGACATGGGAAGAAGTACGACAATTGCAGGAGGAAGCAGGAGAGGAAGAAATAAAACAGTGGGTGAAAGCAGGATGTGCACCAAGAGAGAAGGATCATGTGTGGGTCTATCGAGATGGAAGACCAGTTATGCCTGATAGCATGATGTCTGCCATGGCACGGATGTATCATGGACAGGGACATATAGGGAGAGACGCCATGATTAGGTACTTCAAACAAACTTGGTATAATGCAAAATTCAGACTTGCAGCAGAAAGTCTTTGTCAGAGATGCCTAATTTGTCAGCAATACAATCCAGGAAGAAAGACAGTGGTGAGTCTAGGAACAATAGGTCGAGAAGGAGGGCATTTTACCAGAATGCAAGTGGATTTCATTGAGATGCCTCCTTGTAACAGGTTGAGGTATGTTTTGGTTACGGTATGTCTATTTTCCAGGTGGGTAGAGGCATTCCCAACAAAAAGAAATGATGGAATGTCAGAGTCAAAATTACTCTTGAGGGAATTTATCCCTAGATTTGGGTTCCAAGTAACAATTGAATCAGGCAGAGGAGGACATTTTCATAATGAGATCATAAAACTGATATGTGAAGCATTGAATGTACGACAAAAACTGCATTGTGCCTATCGACCAGAGGATTCTGGTGTAGTAGAACAAATGAATGGTACTATCAAAAACAGAATCGGGAAAATGTGTTTAGCCACAGGTATGAAATGGCCCGATGTCTTGCCTCTGGTACTCATGACTATTAGAGCAATTCCAGACAGAACTACAGGTTTGAGTCCACATGAAATCATCATGGGATGAGCCATGTGCCACGTATTTATACCAGCTAACAAGCTGATGACTATAAATGATGACATGGTGTTGGAATACTGTAAAAGCCTGGCTGACGCAGTTCATTCTGTGTTTCATCAGGTTGGAGCGGATGCCACCACTCTTGAAAAGAAGCAAGCCCATGATCTAAGCCCAGGGGACTGGGTAAGGATAAAAGTCCACAGAAGAAGAAACTGTTTGGTTCCCAGGTGGGGAAAACCAAGACAAGTCATCTTGACCACAACAACAGCTGTGAAGTGTGCTGGATTGAAGAACTGGATCCATGCAAGTCATACTTTGAGAATTCCAAACCCAGTTGACAGCAAAGAGAAGGAGTATTTTGACGAATCAGAATCCAGTACTGAGTTGGATGATGGAGAGTCAAAAGAAAAAGAAAACCCTGAAAGGGGGGAAACAGAGCCAAGTTTGACTTTGGTCCCCAGAAGTAATTCCCTGAGGAGAAGGTTACAGATTTCTGATACCAGTTCAGACTCAGAGACAGAACAAAGAGCACACTCTTCCTGGAAAGAACAAGGGAAGAACAAAGAAAAGGACAGTGGAGAGATGATAAAAGAGGTTCATGTGAAAGAAGTGCCAGATGAAGGATTGAGAGAAATTCCACCTGAAACAACACCTTTAGATGGACAGGTGCCAGATACAGAGAGAGAGGGAGAGATTATTGCGGAAGACCCCTGAGGAGGTGTAGCGAACTCCAACATCCAGTTAGAAGCAGGGACAAGTAGTCAGCAGGAAGATTGCACGCCGGAGATTCGAGGAGGGACAGAAGTAGGGAAAACAAAAGAAGTGGTGGAAAAAGAAACAGTTGAGAGTAGAAAGCAAGTTGAAACAGAGTCAGAGGAAAGCGAAGATGAAATACCAGAAGGCAGAGTTCTGAGAAAGAGAGCTTGGAGGACTGAAAAGAATGATAAAGGGAGTAAATTGAAAAGAGCGGCAAAGGACAAGGTTTGGCCGAATAAAATAAAAAGATTGAGATATCGTTTGACACGTGTAAATTCGCCAAGGTCTGAACAGGTGAATGAAGTGACGAGTCAGGAAAAATCAAAAGGAGAAGAAACAACAGTGGTTAAAGAAAGCAAAAGAACAAGGAAACCTAACCAGAAGTATAAATCACCAGAATGGACATATGTGGCCCTGCCTGAAGTAAAAGAAGAGGCGGATAGCCAAGGAAATCCAGAGGTGGTTGTACCGGAAGTGGTTGAGGAAGACGAAGAATCGGAAATCCTGAGAGTTATCCTGTCCGATATTGGAGAAGAAGCGGATGTTCAGGACAATCTGTATGCTGTAAACAAAGGGAAAGTGAAAGATGATGAGATGCCAAACTGAATGAGACAAGAAAATTACTAATGGAAAGACAATAAAATACTGAAAAAGACAAAAACTGTGAGAACCACGTAGGGGCTTAGAGCCTTGGGTTAGAAAACCAGTTGTGAAGTGGAAGAGGCTAAGTCAAAAGACACGGCTCATTTTAGCTAAGATGGCAAACACAGAAAGTAGCAAAAGTAGATGTACCTTCCTTAGAAGATGGTGCAAAATGTGTTGTTGTTGTACAGGATTATTAATGCTTCTTTGGATTATATTTGCTCTACTAATTTCATTTAAAGTTACTATAGTTACATTAGAAGGACATAGTGATAACATAACTAATATAGGGAAGATTCAAAAGGTAGTTCCGACTAGAATAGATAAAAACTATTTGCATAAAGACAGGTCTATAACAGATTTTTCCAATAATGTGTTTTCAAAATTGTTGTATGAATATGTAAAAACAATGGACGTAAGGGATTGCTACGTATGTATGCAGTTACCTGCATCTGAATCGGAAGGAGTGGCTTATCATCACCTTCCAGTAACATATGGAATAACATATAGTGTAATAGCTAGTTTATTTTATCAAACAGGTAAATTAGAGTAATATTTTTCAGATGTAGATACTATATTTTCACAAGTACCGTCAATTAACAAACAAAATAAGGTAAAACCTGCAAAGGTATTAGGTGAATTTTTCTTAGAGACTAAAGAACTAACATTAGAATACGTATTTAGAAATAACTTGACCTGCAGTTTAAAGAAAGAGGAGAAGACATTTTTAGATATGGTTGAAGAAAGGAGATTGAAAATGCAAAGAAAGGCTTCAGAAGGGAAAGTGGAGAAAACAGTTTGGGATGTAGAAATGGAGAAACACTTGAAAGGGGAAACAAGTCCAACTATGGCTTTAGATTGGCCTCAGAAAGGGAAATTTTGTATAAGAAGGAATCAAACAGCGTATGATAATTATTTTGTAGGGAATAGTGAGTGCCATGATACATACCGAATCATGGGAGGATGGGGATTTAAAGGTGGAAGAGATCCAGTCTTTCCAGGACTGTATTTTATTTGTGGGAAAAGGGCATATTATCGTTTGCCAGACCATTGGTATGGCACATGTTATGTTGGCCTGGTTTTTCCAAAGATTTTTCATATGGATAGAGGAGAAGATGGTGTACATAGTTTAGGTAGTTATTTAGCACGTAGTAAGAGAGAATCTTGGACAGCACTGATACCCGCAGTGGGAATATCTCTGAATGCAAACAAAATTAGAAGACTTTCAACAGTAGTGGATCGCTTGTCCACAAGCACCGCTGGAGGATTCTTATTGGTGAATACTGAAATGGTTGCCATGCGTGCTATGGTAATGCAAAATCGACTTGCCCTTGATATTTTATTGGCAAAAGAGGGTGGAGTCTGTGGAATGCTAAAAGTTCAACATTGTTGTACTTACATTCCTGACGAAAGTAGAGATTTGAAAATTTATATTAAGAATATTACAGAATTGCATGACGAAATTGTACCACTGGAGGTTGAAGGTGTTTGGGAGAAGATTGGTAAGAAAATATCAGCTATTAAAGACTTTGTAGTAAAATTAGGTAGTACATTTATAGGTAAGATATTATTTCCATTAACATGTGTGATTTTCTTAGTATTAATAATTAGACTAGGATGTATTTGTAGTAAAAAGAATAAAAATCAGAAAAGATTAAAAAGAGAAAACTTAAGGAGAAGAGATAAGAAACAAGAAAGAGAATTTGAGGAAATAGAATTAGAAGAAATCAAAGAGAGTATGTATAAAACAACAAAAAGAGAAGAAACAGGAGAATCTGAAATATGAATGAAACAAGAAATCAATTTGAAATTCTGTAAAAGGGATACAACATTTTTTGTTGGTGTAGTGATATAATCACCAAAGGGGGGGTTGCTGAAGCGGGTAGTACACATTTTTGTATACCCCCCATTCTGCATGTTTATATTAATCTAAATAATTAACTAATAGTAATCTTATTAATTTGTGTGCAGTGAAAGACTTATCAATCATATTAACAAAAGAATTACACGTGGGAATTGCACTTTACATGGCTAAACTAATTGTAAACTAACATATGTACGTATACTAATAATAGATAATTAGAATATTGCATGATACATGTTGCTTTTGTGATGTAATTGTAAATTGTGCTTTATTGAGTGAGTATAAACGCTTTGGATGTTGCTTTTTGCTAGATAAATACTTACACCTAAGGGTATTATAGAGTGATTAACATTTTATTAGTCATTTCCAAGTTTTAATTACGTTTTTGTGTTTGTTTTGCTTAAGTTGCCCATTTTGGCCTAATCAAAATGGGTGAACGAGACGTTTAACGTGACTGCTCCTGACAACAGGTTCTGGGTGAAGTGCGCATGCGTCACCGCCAGCAACAGTGGCCTGGTCCTGACCCTAGGAGCTGATGTCCTAGTCAAGGTCGCTCCAGGAACTTCGCCAACGATAAACAAAGGACTGTCTTAAAAACCGGAACCAGCAAGTGCGATGACTTCATTTTGAGGACTATGTGAGAACTTTAACGGATGACCCCAAGACTACCAATCCGAACTTTCCAAAACCCGGATCTTGATACATTTTGACATTAATTCAATTATAAATGCAGGTAGGGAAATGAACTAAAAAACTCTTCTTCTTTGACGAACTCGATTTCCTGACGTTATGCTGATGGAGAGGATGGTGACACTGCTGGACAGCCATTATCCTGAATCATTGAGAGACTGAATTGCGGCCTGACTTTGAAGAAATTTAAAGGTTTTTCCACGACTTGACTGACTTAGAGGATGACTGTTAGCCAGATTAGGTAAATATGATGTTCTGCGGTTCTAGTGATGATTTCTAACAATTTTGCAATTTTCTTAGATAAATGATATTTGATTAATTGACAAACGTGTTGTGTCGACTATTTGAAAAAGAAAATCTAGAATAAAGAGTAAGGTATAGATACATGATTGGGTTCACTAAACTATACAACAACTAAATGATTCATCTCCTAATGAGGGGAATATCTCAAGGTTGGAGTCAACGCATTTAGGGTTAGGTAAAGATATTCCTTTCATGTCAGCATTTGGAAGCTTATTCCTCTAGGGAAGCAGATCAACGGAGTGTGAGTGTTGGTGTTATGGGCCCCACCAATGAATGTATTTGAGTGAATTTACTATTGAGGTATTTGGTCTGTGCTAGAGGGGGAATTTGATGTTCCACGCTGCAACATGGACACTACACCAGTTTAGAAAAATAAGTACTCTTTACTAGACTTAACATAAGACCAAACGACAAAAATCCACAATATTGTAATGAAAAATAAGTCTTTAAGATGGTAGAAAATAGCTTAGTTCAATGTAGATGGTAAAGGCGACAATTTACTCTCAAAGTACCTTAGATGCATCACGCAATGCAAACAAAAGGGTCGCAGGGAAGTTGATGCGCTGTTCCTTACACTCAGAGGAGTGGATGCTTCGGTTCCTTACTGCCTCTTCAAAAAAAGGGGGTTAACCCAAATAACCCTCTGGCGTCTGGGTAAATAAACAGAATTATATAAAGATAATAATGCCTCGGGATGAATACAATGTACAAAAGTCTTATTCGATGAGAAAAATCTATACTACATTTAAATCAAAAGTCAAAAGCAATCCAACAAAGAGTATATACTGATTTGTGTAAAGCAGATTTTTTCGTGTTTATTATACACTTTACATAGTTTGTATAATTCAGGCACTAAAACAAGAAATATTAGGAGAAACTAACATTAAAGACTCCAAGACTTTATTAGAATCCGCAGAAAAAACAATTGCTGATTTCAAAATACACACCACAAATCAAAAAACTCCAAAAGTAGCCAGAAATATAAAAAACTTCAAATTAGACGAAATATATCACTATTTGAAAGAAGATTTTTATCAAAATAACAATCTAAGTTCACTAAATCTCCAATATAGAGGTAGATCGCGAAGCAAATTTATCACCTTTTCAGACACTTAATCTGACTCCGATCAAGGGTCATATAGTGGCTATCATCCATACCCCCAGTATCCAAGATCCCAACCTTTTTTTGGCAGAGGCAGGTATCGAGGCAAAGTAGGAGGAAAAGGATGGAGAGGCTACAACCAGCAGGTAGGCCAATATCAACAACAGGGACAATATCAGACCCCAGATCAATACCAGAATCAAGATTCAGAGCCCTTTCGAACCCGGAAGAAAACATACAGACGGTGAATGGAAACAATAGGTTGCTACCAGAAACATTAGAGACTATACCTATTTATAACCTATCTAACTATACTCCAACTGAAATGGAATTATCGGTGTTATACAAAGGGTTGTCTTTTGTACCTACTGTTTTACAAAATCCTGTAGACACAAAAACAGAAACTCTGCATTTTCTGAGAAAGAATAGACTCAAAGCTTTCTTTTTAGAAAGAGAAAGGAGAGCACAGATTAATATAAGTGGACTAAGAAATAAATCAGAATTTATTCCAGAGAGTGTACTTTTGCCAGCGGAAATACTGATATTTGAAGAACAGATTCTACGCAAATTGGATGTCCTTCAGAAAAAGAAGATCTTTTATAACGCTAACTGTACTAAGCAAGAAATGAAAGCTCTAAAAGATTTATCGGAGAATCCGGCTATAATAATCAAGCCGGCAGATAAAGGGGGAGGAATTGTCCTTTGGGACACGAATAAATACGACCAGGAAGTTATACGGCAGTTGTCTAATCCCTTACATTACAGATTACTAGAGACCAACCCAACACTTGAACTGAAATCAGAGATCTTAGAGATTACCAAAGAAGGGCTAGAATAAGGTTGGCTATGCCAAAATGAATTTGATTTTCTTAACAGTGATAAAACCAAAGTACCTAATATATATGTTTTACCAAAGGTACATAAGTCTATGACTAATCCACCAGGCAGGCCTATAGTGTCTGCATGTGGGTCAATTTTGGAGCCACTAGCAAAATACATTGACACCTTTTTAATTCCCTTGGTAAAAGACACACAGTCTTATGTTAGAGACACAATGGATTTGATATTGAAGGTTGAAGGGTTACCTTATGATATGGAAAAACAATTTTTGGTATCGCTCGATATCGAATCACTGTACACTAACATACCCCAAGACGAGGAATTAACGAGATCGTCCTCATCAAGGGCCATATGTAGGTAAATAATTTTTACCGATTCTTAAATACCGAATTTTACCGAATCGGTATTTAAGAATCGGTAAGTTATATGTAGGTCAACAATCTGTAAACATTACCGATTCGGTAAAATTCGGTAAACATGAATCGGAATTTACCGAATCGGTAAATACCGAAGTGGTATATTCCGAGTCGGTAAATACCGAATCGGTAGTTCAAAAACACATGACTTGAATCAGCCAATCCTGTGTTACCTAAACCCCACCCAACCAGGAAGTGGCCACACCCAGGCAGGTGCACACAATCAGCAGACTCTGGAGAGGCTGGGAGTGCTGAGGAGAGGAAGAGAGCAACTGCCTGATTCAGCCCTGGAAACTGCAACAATGGCCAGCCAGGACACAGAGAGGGAAGGAGGGGAGAGGAAGCAAAAGCTGAAATTCAGCCAAAATGAGCTGCAAGTACTGGTGGAGGAGGTCGTGAAGCAGCACCAGAAGCTATTTGGCAAACAGTCACAGCAAGTGCCTGAGTCAGAGAAACGCAAGATCTGGCTTGGAATCCAGACACAGGTGAATGCCATGGGAGTGACCCCCCGGGACATCGATGTCCTCAAGAAGCGGTGGTACGACATCCGTATCATCACGAAGAGGAAGGTGGCAGAATTAAAAAAAGAGGCCAGCCAGACAGGAGGTGGACACAACAGGGCACCAACCCTGACAGAACTGGAGGAGCTAGTGGAGACAACCATTGAGCCAGAAAGCATCGTGGGGATTGGGGACGCTGACAGCTACGCCAGAGGCACCTCCAAACAAGGTAAGACGCTTGCACAGCAATGTGCCCCCCCTACCCCTATCCCAACTCCCCAAATGTGCAATGAGAATCCCACTCCAGTACAGGTGTTAGTGCATGCTAGCAATGCATCATGGGAGATGTAGTCCCTGAAAGCCCAAACATGATACGATTAGCACAGAATAACAGGGCATGTGACACACAGTAGCGAGAAGCAGGCAGAGGACATTGAGATACTGTTTAGAAAATGTTTTGCCATGTCAGCAAATCAATGCTTCAGGTACACTTAGCTGATGTCGCTTTTCTGTCCACAGGCACTACTGCGCACTGAACTGCCCATGACAAGGGAGAGAGGGCACACCACCAACACAGCGCGGAGAAGGCCACCACCAGTACTGCCCAGGGAACGGCACCACAGGCAGTCACACCACCCCAGCCAGCATCGCCGCTCCTGCCAACATCCCCACTCCTGCAGGTGTCACCACCATCTTCACCACCTGCATTGCACAGGTTGAGGAGGCGTCCTGCTGCCAGGTTGGATGTGACAGACTCATCGTCTGAAGACTCGAGGGGGGCGGAAACGTCCACTGTACCCCAGGATGTCACCCATGCCAGTGTGCCTTCCGACTCTGAGGGAGCACACACAGTTGGCAGACGGCGCCGCAGGGCTCGGCCGCAGAGTCCACCTCCCCTAGGGCTGGGCCATGGAGTCTCCTCAGGGCTTGAGGCCACCATGGTGAAAATCCAACGCATCCAGGCAAGGGCAATGGTGTCTGTACAGCGACAAATGCGTGGCCTCAATGAGACTTTTGTAAACATTGACAAGGGCATCAGCGCCATGGCAGGGGGCATGGCTGAGATGGCAGCGGGCATGCGGGACATGTCCCAGTCCATCATGCTGCTGTGCTCAAAGTATGATGAGGACAGGGCAGCACGGCGCAGGGGACATCAGAGAAAGGATCTGACCTCAAGGGCAGTGAACCGGCTGGCGACTGCCACATCGCTGCTCTGCAGGCGCTCTGTGGCGATGCAGGAGGGCCTTGTGCACTGCAGCACAGATGTGTCCATGGTGAGGGTCACGAGTGCACTAGAAGTGCTGCTCACCAGCCAGTCTGCAACAACTGGCGCTTTGGATGCTGGTGACACAGAAGACACGACCAGCAGGAGCAGCATAACCCCCCCTGTCCCAGACACACGTCGGAGCAGCAGGCGGCAAGGTGGTGCCACTGGTACCCCAGCCAGTGAGGACGCTCACTCAATGCCATCCCGCACTGGTGCGCATGGGTGCAAACATTAATGCGTCAGGAAAAACAATGACACCATTGGGTGAAGTAACCATTAACTGACATAAGTTTATTTCTTTATGTTGATGGAATGCGTTTTCCTTTGTGTTGTGGTGTAGTGCTGCCTGATTAAACTACGTCATGGCATCCGACTACTGGCTGTGTCCCCTTACTCATTCAGAAATAGTTGCATGTGATCTCTGCCCGTCTCACTCTCCCATCTGTTGCTGTTGGCACTCCTGCTGCGTTGGCCTCTGGCTGTGCAGACTCATCATCATTGTCCTCAATATATGTCATTTCGACCTCTGTACCTCTCGGCGTGGCAAGGTTGTGCAGCATTGCACAAGTGGCAATTATCTTGCAGCAGAGGATGGGTGTGTACTGGCGTGCACCTCCGCTTTTATGGAGGCAGCGGAACCTGCTCTTTAATAGTCCGAACGTGCGCTCCATCACATTGCGTGTAGATTTGTGTGCCACATTATATCGTCTCTCACTCTGGGTTGATGGGTGTAGGTAGGGAGTGAGGATGAATGACCGCACGGCATATGCACTGTCCCCTAGGTGAGTAAAAGGGAAACATCAGTCACATGCCTCAATACACTATGATTTGCACTGAGTACTATGGAGCGTCACTGTTACTTACCTAGCAGGTATCCTTCTCCAAATTCTCCCGCAAGCAGTCGTGTGTAGATCCCACTGTTCTGGAAGATGTAGGAGTCATGGCTGCTCCCAGGGAACTTCGCAACAATATCAGTGATGATGTTCCCTGCATCGCAGATTACCTGCACATTGATGGAGTGGGTGGACTTTCTGTTTCTGTAGATGTGCTCAGTGGCAGCTGGTGGGCAGATTGGGATGTGTGTGCCATCAATACAGCCAATGACATGGGGGAACTGTGCTATGTGATAAAAGTCAGTTTTAGTTTTGTGCCGTTCAGCCTGTGTGTTTGGGATGCTGATGTAGTGGTGCATTCTCTGCATCATGGCATCCAGGAACTTCCTGAAGAAACGGGACAGGCAACTCTGGGATACACCGCCCACCGCAGCTGTCACCCCCTGGTAACTGCCAGATGCGAGTAGGTGTAGTCTGCAGAGAACCTGCACATGTGGTGGTATGGCATGCGCCCTTCTTGTTGGCTGGTCCAGGAGTGGGTGCAGGTCCCTTATCAGGTCCATGATGGTTTGGGGGTGTAGCCTGTACCTTTCATGTGTCTCAGCGTCAGTCAGTTGAAATAGTGTGATTCGCTGTCTGTAAATGCGTTCCTCCCGTCTCCATATCCTCAGTCCTGCTGCCTGTAGACGTAGGCGCCTTGCAATGAGATACAGAGCGGCCATGTTGTCCACGCTGTTGTATTTTGGGATTGCTTATATGCACTGTTGATGCTTACCACCTGCTTTCAATCAGTGTTAATTACTGACTCTTAATTACCGAATTTCATGGATTTCTTAATTACCGAATTTACCTACATATCTTTTCCCGTTTTACCACTTCATATTTATCACTTCATATTTACCGAATCGGAAAATATGTATTCGGAAAATATGAAGCGGTATTTTAGAATTCGGTAAATATGAATCGGTATTTACTGATTCATATTTACCGAAAATGGTTTTTGGCCTCCTACATTTCACTTGACTAAATACCGGTCGGTAACGGGAAATTTACCGAATTTCGGCCGTTACCGGCCGGTATTTAGCTACCTATATGAGGCCCCAAGTCCCTACTGAGTTTATAATATCATCAGCTACCCTTTGTTTAAAGAACAACTTTTTTAATTTTAAGGAAAGTTTGTACTTACAGGAGTAGCAATGGGCTGTAGTTTCTCACCAGAAATAGCAAATCTGGTTATGGCAGAATTCGAAAAGAAATGGATATATAGCGACACCAACCCATTTAAATCTCAGGTGGGGTTTTGGTGTCGCTATATAGACGACATATTTATAATTTGGGATGGAGAAGAAATACAATTGACTGACTTCCATAATTGGTTAAATTCAAGAACTGTAGAGTTTAACTTTACCACATCTAGGGATCGTACAAAGATACATTTTCTAGATGTATTTATCCAACAGGAAAATGACCAGTTAGGGGTTAGTTTATATACAAAAACTATGGACCGGAACACCCTTTTACATTTTGCTAGTAGTCACCCGCGTAAGTTAAAAAAAAAATTGCCATATGGGCAGTTCCTCCGCGTGAGGAGGAACTGTACCAACAAAGATGACTACTTCTCTAATGCTGAGAAACTTAAGAACAAATTGATAGCCTGTGGATACCCAAATAAATTGGTGAAAGGTGCACTTACAAGAGCAAGGTACACACCTAGAGAAACTTTATTGATCCCTAAACAATAGGATAAGAATATTCCTTTGACATGTGTACTCACATACGATCCAAAAGCTAACAGAGTCAAGAAAAATATTCAAAAAAATTAGAAATTAATTGAACCCCTAGGAATTTCTAAACCACTTTTTCCTTTTAAAAAAGGAAAAAATATTTGACAACAACTTGTGAGAGCAGCCAGACATATTGAGTCATCAAAAAAAGATCTGAGAAACCTACTAAGTCTACCACCAGTGGTGGGCCATTTTTGATGTCAAAATTGTTTAGCATGCAGTTTAACAGAAGATTCTAAATAGTTGAATATTAATAGTCGGATACATTATCAAAAAGTGTTTTCCAACTGCAATTCTAAGAACGCAGAATATTGCGTTAAATGCCCATGTAATAAATATTACATAGGCCAAACGACACAAGTCGTAAAAAAACGCATTTTACAACATAAATCAAGGATTAAATGTAAAGTTCAGGGGGCTCCTTTAGTCCATCATTTTCAAAATTACAACCATTCTGAAAACGACATAAAGTGGTCGGTTCTGTGTGTGATCGGAAATGTGAGAAGAGAAGAATTGCAAATCAAATTTAACAGATTAGAGGCCAGATTAATTGAAAATACCATACCGCTGCAATGAGCCTCAATGATAAAGATGAAATTTGGGCACTTCTGCAATAATACGTTTACCACCAGATCAGATTGGATGCAATATGATATGTATATATACAGAATTAGATAATTCTATATACTAGTCAATTGTTTATATAAAAGTACAATAGATGGTAAGATTGTAAGGAGTGGCGACACAATAGTGGGTTATAAGGTGTTTAAATCACATACACTGGTTTTCTATATATTAGGATGAGTGTTTTTAATATATTCACTCGTTTGCAATTACGTGTGGGAGATATGCAGTAATCGCAAGCGCGGTTTTCTGTTAGAGCAATGGGCCCTATAGAAATTCCTTTGTAACCACCTGTGGAAATATTCAGTAACTGTGAATATAGATTTCGGATAGAATAATTGGCCATAAAGAAACCGGGAGTCTGTCTTAGTCTCTCTTCCTTTTGTAGTCCTTTCTTTAGTACTTCCTCATTTTTCATTACAAAAACCAGGTCCCTCTTTAGACTTGAGGGCTCCCGCTTCCGTATTTAGACGTCCTTCAGCGTCACGTGATTTCTCTTGTGTAGAGTACGCGGTATAACAATGGAGTGAGACGAGTCCGGATAGTAGAGATACAGAAGGTACTATTCGCTGTATAATAGGTCAGAGGGAAGGTATTTGAATACGAGACGAAAATATTTAGATTTGTTTCCATTTTTTGTTTTTCCCGCCTAGTGGTGATGTCAAAAGGAATTTGCCCGTTATTCAAGTGGAGAGAGTGGTATTGAGGACGAATTGAGACACTGATTGGAGATTATAAAAACAGATTTTACAAACAGAAGGTATGAATTGCGACGGATTAGTCACGAAGATTATATATATTAAAACCAAAAGGAAACATTTAGACTAATTACTCTATGTTTCCGCTGTAGGGGTAAAGTGGAGAGTGAAGTTAATGAGAATTGTCCTTAAGAACTCTGGAAAGAAAAGTTGTAAAGATGCTGTGGTGGTAGAAATATACGGCCCGCACAAGTAAGTGAGGAGATTGACCAATCCTTGCTGGGGTCACTGAGTGATAAATATCATGGCTAATATAGTACTTTTGGTTTGCCGCTTTTAGCACTTCAAGATATAGGACAAAAGAAAGAGGAATCCATACAGTCCGACAGTAACTGCTGAGAGTTGGTATATATTATTGGCATTTTCTGAGATTTTTGTAAATATGGAGCCAAAGTTTTTGATAAGAGATTAAGAACGACTGATGTTGGTAGAGGCTTTTCTAGATACACTTCACTTTTGTTGCGATGTATAGCACGATTAAAGAGGTTTTTAAATACACATTCGGGTGTGTTTTGTCAATTATTTCTTTGTTGTTCGCCACTCCAGAAATTATAATGGAATAGAATCCTTTTGAGACTTTTTGAGTCTGATGTTCCTATGTGTGTATATGTGTAAATAAGAGTAGATATATTGTATATATGGATTAAAAGGTGTATTTGATTTTTAGGTTGAATTTTGGAAAAATTACACATTCAACTGCCCTAGTCCTGAAGAAGCCTGAGAATATTGAGGCTGAAATGCGTCGACAGTAAATTGAAGACACTCGTATGAATTTAAAATATGGTCAAATAAGTAATGAATACTCAATAAGGTTGAGGTTGAAGTAATAGATCTCTGATTTTCTTTAGAAGTGTGATCTTTGGTATAAAGGAATGCTTGTGTGAAATATTATTGGGAACATCCTTATTGATTAGTAGGGCAAGGAGAAAGGTGTAAAATGTAAATATTATACATAAAGAGTTTGTGATATAAATGTTTGTATATATGTATATCAAAAAAGACATACTAAAAAAGACGAATAGATAATTATATAAACTATGTAAAGTGAATAATAAACACGAAAAAATCTGCTTTACAAATCAGTATATACTCTTTGTTGGATTGCTTTTGACTTTTGATTTAAATGTAGTATAGATTTTTCACAAACAATAAGACTTTTAGGAAGGGATAATTGAACTATCCCTTCATCCTATTGTACATTGTATTCATCCCGAGGCATTATTATCTTTATATAATTTGGTTCCCTACTGCTGCACAGGGGATGTGATGCGTCACTGCCTTACTGTATAGGTAGTTGATGCGTTGTTTCTTACTGCGGCCAGGTGATGATGCGACAAGATGGCACCTCGATGTGATGCGACGATCCGGTGCGATGCGACAAAATGGCATCTTTGATGCGATGCGACAATGTTGGATGCGATGCGTGCACGCCCGATGGCCGTGCGGCAAACTCAGTAACTTCTGAGCCGAGACGGGCCCTGCGAGATGCCTCTCCGTTGATCGGACGGCAACCTCTGTGGCGGCAACACGCTTCTCAGGTGATGCGACACGCTTCGTTGGTGGTGTGACGGCAAACAACTGCGGTGGTGGCACGCTTCTTCTGCGATGTGATGGCAACTGCTGTGGCAGCGACACCCTTCTCCTCGCTGTGTCGCGCTTCCAGCTCCCAGCAACACGCAGTCTTCTCAGAGGGCCCAAACAACAGTATGCACTTCTCTGCAGGTAGAATTCCCAGCAAGGGAATTCAGGGGAGCTGGTGGTGAAGTCTTGCATCCCTGAGACTTCCGGCAGGAGGCAAGCACTCTTCAGATGATGAAAAGTTCACAGGAGTCCTCTTCTCCTTTCCTTGCCAAATAAAGTAACCACTGCAGGCCAACCCCAGAAATACCACAATTCAGCTTTCTTGGTTCTTCTCCTTGGCAAAGGTTTGTCTTGATTCCCAGAAGTGATCTAAAAATCTGGGGTCTGTGCCCCAATATTTATACTGCAAAATCCTTTGTCCTCTGAAGGCAGAGGGTGTCTGTGCCCAGCCAAAACCAGTTCTGTCGTTCTGGGTGCATCTTCTTGGCAGGAGGTGGAGACAGCAGTGTTTCAGAGCAGACCTGGCCCAGGTAGCTGAAAGGAAATCTCCTCCCCCTACTCTCTATTCTATGAGGGCTCAGGTCAGTGAAAGAAAATCTCCGCCCCCCACTCTCTATTCAGTGTAGGTCCTATTCAGCTCAGCGCTGACCCATCAGACTGCTGGAGCCAAAGCCCTCTCCAGCCCCCTGTCACTCACAAACCAGACATGGAATACACAAACCTAGCAGATACATGCTGGATGGTTAGGCAGAAAAAAACTACTTTCTAAAAGTGGCATTTTCAAACACAGAATGTAAAAATAACCCACAGTAAAAGCTGTATTTTAACATTCTGAGTTCAGGCATACTAAACTCAAATTTGTACCTTGTTCGCTAGGTCAATTAGGATTATAAGATGCTATAATCAAACTGCCCATTCTGGCCTATGGGAACAGGTAGCCTTGTAATAGTGAAAAACCAAATTGGCTTTAATTCACTATCAGGACATACCACACATATCAGAGCATGTCCTACCTTTTACATACAATGCACCCTGCCCAAGGGGGTACCCTGGGCCTACCATAGGGGTGACCAACATGTAGAAAAGGGAAGGTTTAGGGACTGGCAAGTTTGTGCACTTGCCAAGTCGATATGGCAGTCCCAGACTGAACACATGCTCTGCCGTGGCAGGCCTGAGTCACACTTTACAAGCTGCTTCTGTGGGTGGTACAATCAGTGTTGCAAGCCCGCCAGCAGCATTTGATCTACAGGCCCTGGCACACATGGTGCACTGTACTAGGGTCTGACATGTAAATCAAATAGGCCAATCATGGAGTCACTAATCCATTACAACAATTTACAATAAGGGAGCACTTGCACTTTGGCACTGAATAGCAGTGGCAAAGTGCCCAAAGCATCTAGTCCAGCAAAACACATACCAAAAATACAGGAGGCAACAGAAAAAAATGGAAGGGAGACCCACGCCAATGGTACCAGGTCTAACAAGGAGTAAATGTCAATATGCAGGAAATACGCAGCAAAGGGATTTCCTTCTCAGCACTGTGTCTTTAAGGTTCATGTACTTATCGTTACAGTAAGGATATTCCTTAGAAAATATCACGATGGCACAGTGAATGTGTGCAGTACCTGGAATAAGCAGAGATAAATATAATAAATACAATACCATATCCTTAAAATACATATGTCATAAATTGGATTTTACCAAAATATAAATTTACTCCGTAGATGCCACTTTGCAGTAAAAAACGAGCCACGCTAAAAACAGCGAACTTTTCGTCTCACATTCCATTAACCGTATATAGCCTATTTGCACTGTAAAGCACAGAACAGGCAGCATGTCAGTATAATCCATGCTTTCCTGTGAACTGCACATACTGAACAAAAGAAACTGCAGTGAACCTCCGTTTTACTTCTGTGCTGAGCACGCTGGACAACAATCTAACATCGGAGAAGAACTGGTAGTTCAGTTTCTCGTCAAACCTCTTAACGGCAAGATTTTATGGCTAAATGCTTGGTCAGATATGGAACAATGTCATCTAAAAGGTCTCAAAATTTGGAACATTTTTTATATCCAGAAAATGATCAATTATGCCTCCTACTCTCACGGTACGATACCAAGACTCCATGGCATAAGGCTAAAAACGTGCTCCCCTAGTGATGGAGCTTGGACTGGCCCACATATCGTGAAATCCCAATGACACCAACCAGCATTTCACATATTTGGGCCACGATGTGTCACAGTCATGATCATCCAGGGCTAAAAGTTCTTGTAAGGAGCCAGTTCCTCAGTATGCCGAATTCTACACCAGGATAGCAGTGATCTACATTTAATTACAGCTGCTTTGCCTTCAATGCCCATGTAGGATCCAGTGGTAATGTAAGGGCACTGTGGCAAACTAATAATGTATTTTCGACACAGGAAGTTCCTAGGACATTCCTACAACCCATACACGAGCAGCATATATTGCTGCTCCTCTGGCCTTTGCTCTTTAACCTCCTAACACCAGTAAAATTAATCTAGTACTCATAGGTGGATATTCTCAAGAACGTGCGATAATCATCGCCAAAATAGGTTAGCGCACTTTTTCATATCGCCGTCTATCACAGGAAAATATCTCAGTGTTAACGTTGTATTCACTACACGGAGGTAACATGCGATAGTTTCCCGATAACGCGTCAAATGTTTGTGAACAATATACCGGGACGGCGATAAAAATCTAAAACCGACTGCAAAAAAAGTTGCGATGGGCCCAACTGCGATAAAAAATTCAGCGATAAGCAGCGCCAAGCCTGCATGTCCCACAAGTCAGGCGAGAAAAATCACTATAAAAGCGGCAACAAAAAACCCAAACAAAACACAAACTACTGCGAAGCACCATGGAGGTAGCCGGAGCAAGTACAGAGGACAACCAGGACCCCACAAGCCCCATGGAGGACCAGCCTGGTACCTCGGAGTCAGGGAAGGGCAAGGAGAAGAAGAAGAGGAACCCGCATTTCAGTCCACAGGAAAACTAGCTCCTCATTACAGAGGTGAGAGAACACCACCACCAATTGTTCATCACCTCCACTGTGTCCTTGGCAACTAAAAATACAATATGGCAGTCCATCCTGGCCAAGGTGAATGCAGTAAGAGTAAAGAGAAGGGAAGTGGACGACTGCAAGAAGCACTGGACTGATGTAAAGCGCAAAACAAAGCTGAAACTCGCAGTCAACCTGAAAACAGCAATGCAGACTGGAGGTGGGAGTCCAGCGACACACCAGGAGCTGGATGAGAGGGAGTAAATGGAGTCCACAGTCATCAGTGGGGAGACAGTGGCAGGAGTTGGGGGGACCCAACACTGCTCAACATGACCTGACCTGACCCAACAGCAACAGGGTGAATAACGACCGGGGCTTGGGGAGACGGGGGGACTGGGGGTGGTGGCGGTGGGTGGTGTGGCCCTCTTGGGTCTCTGAGCTGCATGATCAGTAGCTCCATGACATGTGTTGGTCTTCAGATGTGGCTCTGGGCTGGGCTCCCTTTCATACTGCTGGTTGTCGTCCTGCTTAACACCAGTAAAGGGAGGTGTTAAATCCCTGCTTCTAACGCACCTTGGGGCATATGCATCAACATTAGCATTTGCGATTCCTTATTAGCGAAAAATAAGGATTCGCTAATAAGGAATAGCAAAAGGCTATGCATGTAGGAATCGCTATTCAAATAGCGATTCCTTAACTTTCCTTAATTGCTACTAGCAAATAGCGAGTAGCAATTAAGGAATGCCGTCCCAATCATTCCTATGGGCCTCCAGGCCCATAGGAATGAATCGGAGATTGCATGAGCAAATAGCGAGTACCAGTAGGTTCTCGCTAATTGCTCATGCAATTTCAAGGGTGCAAGGGTGTCAAAATGACACCCTATAGCACCCCTGAAAATGATATGTGCACATATGTTGCACACACACATGCTCTAAGGGCATGTGTGTGCGCAACATGAAACTTTGAAAAATGCACAAAAGTGCATTTTTCAAAGTTTTTGCAAATTACCATGCAGTTCATCTTCATGGTAATTTGCTCCCCCTATTAGCGAAATCGCTAATTTTTTAACTTTGATGCATTGCATTTAAGGAATCTCACTTTGGGATTCCTTAAATGCAATCGCTATTTAAGGAATCGGTATTTAAGGAATCCCTATTTAAGGAATCGGTATTTAAGGAATGCCTATTTAAAGAATCGCTATTTAAGGATTCCTTAAATAGCGATTTCTGCTTTTGGGTTGATGCATTGGGATTGGGTATTTTTAACTTAATACCGGGAGCTATTAGCGAATCGGTATTTTACCGACTGGATTTTGGGTTGATGCATGAGGCTGCTTGTCTCCTGTTTTTAGATCGCATCGCATATTAGGCTGGTCATTGAGAATATCGCGAAGTGGAGCTTTTGTGTGTTTTTGCACAGTAACGCCTACTCTGTATATCATTAGCGTTAGTTGTCGCTCCCATCAGTGGCAATGTTTTTCGCAGCAGCTATCGCTGGAAAACTGGCGCTATATCGGCAGTTTTCACCAGATTGAGAATAGGGCGATAAATCTATCAACACTTTTGCAGTGCTTAAGTACCAATAAATTGGCGATAAGTCCTTGAGAATAAGCCCCATAGATTTTGAAAAAAAAAATAATTAATAGAGCTTACTCACACATACATAGGGCATTTGTGCAGTGGTATAGAATGTGAGAACATGAGAACGTGAGAGCGTGAGAACGTGAGAACGAGAGCGAGCAGCGTAGCGAGCAGCGGAGCCAGAGCGGGCACATGCTGACCTGATTGGCCCCTAATCACCTCCGCTAACTGCAGTCCACCCCTCCCTGCGGAAGTGGCCGGTGGTCCCTCATACTTCCGAGATTGAGACCAAGACCGCATGCGGCTTGCAGGTCTGCGGTTCTGCAGTTCTGTGGGGGTCGACGGCAGCAGAACCGCAAAGTGACCAGAGGCTGGGGTACACTCAGGATTCAGTTAGGACTTCAACAGGTACAGCTGCACCGTGGGCCTAGCCTGATTTGCCCTAACACACCCTAACATGCTGCTAAGCGGCCACGCTGAGCCAGAAACTGCATCTACTTTTGCTCCCGCACTCAAATTCACATGCCTGCTTGGTAGCAATAAGCTCTACCCACCGCCCTAGCAAACCAAATAACTGCCCATCCGGGCTTGCTGGCTAGCCACCCCTCTTCCTTTCTTCTCCCTCCCCTCCCCCCTTCTGCCAACTTCACAGCCTCACAGCCTCATAGCCCCCACTCAACTAACCACCGGGAGTGCAATAGGCAGAAGGCACCAAGGAGAGAGGAGACTCTGCAGTCTCTGTCGGGGGAGCCAATTTACGGCCCCTAGAGGGTAAGGCAAGGGAGCAAGGTGGCAGCAGACGAGGAAAGGTCTTGAGAGGCTCTTTAGAGGATCCCCCAACCCCTCACTCACCTTAGAAACTGGTATTGGGACTGGAGCAGCTTGGACAAGAAAAGAATGGATTCCGGTCAAGTCCATGTGGGGTAGCTCAGGGAAAGGAGGCCTGGAGCGAATACTCTACAAAAGCAGTAACAAGACGCTCACTAATCCCTCTCCACCCCCAACCTTACCACAGTTTCCGAAAGGTCCCGAAAGCTGCGCCAGCTTCTTCAAACAAATAAACGAACAACATCAATAAATAACAGGCTAACTGTAAACTGGCAATTGGCAACAGACAGCAGGCCACAGGCTAACAAGACAGGCAGGAGAGCCCAATAAGGCCAAGGAAACAAGGGGCCAAAAAGGCCTAATAGGCAAGAGTAACAGGCAAAGAGCAAATAGACAAAAGGTCAAAAAAGACAAAAGACAAAAGAGGTCAAAAGGGCTACAAGGTCAAAGAGAAAAAGTCCTCCCTGGTTGAGGAGGAGGAGATAAGGAGATCAGGACACCAGACATGGAATCCAGTGGAGAAAAGGTTGGGAAGGGGCTCTGTCTAGATCTGTTACTAATCACTCAGTGACTATACGTAGTAACAACAACAGTATTTACCATAATGAGTTTGGGGAAGTCAAGGCACCAGCAGGCGCCAGTCAACCCGAACAAAAGAACGCGGAGAGCAGTCAAAAAGGCTCCTATCAAGGAAAGTGAAGACGATCAGAGGAAGATGGAGGAGAAAAAGGTGGAGGACATTCCCCTGATCTTGCCACTCCACACCAGCCCGCAACCCCTGCCAAACATCAGGACCAAAGGTGCAACAAATGTGTCTACCCCGGGCAACCCCAGCCACCAACCTAAAATATACACTACGTTTCCGTTTATAAAAGATGCCGGTCCGGTCTTGTGTCTGAATAACAACAACGCAAGTAATCTACCTTCTCCTCTCCAACAAAGCAAGGTATATCAGATGAGACAACAGCAGCTGATGAAAACTACCTATGGAGAGTCAGCTGACACTGGAGAAAACCACGCAGCTAGAAAATCACACGCAAGGACAGAAGAACCAATTAAGGGTGTTGAAGAAAGCGACCTATTAAATCAAGAGTTATGGGATCCGGCTGAGCTTAAACATAATGACATCTGGAATGGGAGCAAGAATGACAGCCTAGGAAACGCCATGAGTTTTGCAGCGGCAACAAAAAAAGGAGGGAATGAGAGTACTAAAAATTATAGCTCCCCCAGGCTCACAAAGGAAGAAACTCTGGAAACTCTGGATGAAAGGCTCCCACACCAAATGAACAAAGAGGGGCAGCAGCCACAAACATCCAGTCAGCCCCGGAACAGCAATACCTCACCAAGGGGATTCACAGTACCCTCAGGACTCCCCCAACAAGACAAGGCACAGCCAGGGAGAGAAACCGAGCACGAAAAATATACCACTCCCACAATTAAAACCATGCTTGAGCCACCAGAGACCTACACGGGGAATAAAGACCTCAACAACCAATTAACCAATACGACAGCTGGAAAAAATATAAACCACACCCCAAACAACTATGGAAAAACAGCTCACTCACCAAACCTATGTAGAGCCGCACTAATAACTTGCACTCAATGCAGCCCAAGCACCTCCAAACATGTTGGGGACACTTACATTAACAGCTCAGGTCGCGGAACCAGAATCATCATACCTCACACCAGAGGAATGGAAAGAATTGGTAGCTTCTTACTCCATGGCCCCTCACGACGAACTAATATAAAAAAACATTCATTCTCCAAAACTCAACATCGACAAGGAAAAACTACAGGCAAAAGAAGATATCTGAACCTCATTGCTGCACACAATGCAAATGTCTGTAAACGCCATTTAATACCTATCGGACAAGATGGATCTTGAACTGTCAGTTCTCAACTCACTCTCTATTTTTGTCGCCAACATCAATGACAAATTGACAGAACTCAACAACCTGATCAGAAGGGCTCAATCGGAGACACAACTCACACAACTCACACAGGCCAACTGCTCCTGTATAACAATAGTGGGTAAGCTGGCAACACTGCCAACAACAATGGGCAATCTTCTCTCCGATATAAGAGGGACCGTGAAAAACAAATCAGCAAACGGATCTGCCCAGATGAGGAAAGAAGATCAGCTAACAACGAAAACAAGAATTCAGACTTTGTCTCAGGCAACACCAAAGTCGACTCAAGAAACAAGGCAGCACAGAGATGTCACGGACACAATAAAACTAGGACCAAGCAACAATCGCCATCAAAAAGTAACTCAGTATTTTCCAGGATAGCCCCACAAAAAACTGCCATTGCCGAAAGTGTCCGTCCCACAAAACACCGTAGAAAGCAGAGGAGTAAGGGTCGAAACCAAAAGGCAAAACAGCGCGAGCTATTTAGTAGGGGAAAGAACAACAGCGCTGGGAATGAGTAAATAGAACCTCAATAAGACATGTCTGCCCATATGAGCGATGCAACAGACAAGAGAAAGGCCGACCCGGAAAGATAGGTTAGAAACTGAAGGATGTACCTCGCTCAACAAATTACACACCAACAGCACTGCTCCCAAAAACGAATCCGGAAAATATAGAGAGGTTTCAAAAGAGGACACAATAATAACAACTCACATTGGCACAGAGATGGCCCGGGCAAAGGAAATGTGCACCCATGTGCATCAATGGAAGAACCCATTGGGTCAGGAGATGAACAAACTACCAAACAGAGCAGACCAACTGAACAGTATGGGCCTTCCGGCAATACCACAATTGTGTTCCACCTGGAGTACAAATCAAAGGGAATGGTTGATATATTGAAAAGGGGAAACAGCTTATGTTTACTAAGCTCCATCAACAGTCTGAAGGATCTAAAAACTAACGACTTGGAGTCAGTCGAATTCATTCAATCAACTGACCAACCAGGAGTGGAAGCAACAAAAAACGTTTGGGCCACATTAGAATTAGCTGAGAAAGTGCTGAATGAACAATCTAAATTTGATACCCGGGGTATCAAGCTGCAATTGTTTACTAAACCTAGACACCCGGACCCTCTAATAATCTATAGAGAACATCGAAAAGACCTTGGACTGGTCTATTCAAGTACACACTCATTCTCTGTGCTGCGAGGGGCTCGTAGTAAAACCCCAGAGAACACAGAACTCAGATAACCGCAGAACCATAGATCAAATACAAATAAACACACAATCCCCCAAAAGTTGAGCTGGCTTTCTAAGACTATAAACAACAAAACTGAAAGTCTGTGACATGCCAAGTATACCGCAAGGAAACTAAAACTACTCTCAAACTCTGCTCTTGGACCATTAACGTTCTAGGAGACAAGATGTTGGATACAGAACTGCAAACCTACTTACAAAAGCATTTATTTCTCCCCCACACTCTTTAACATTTACATGGAACCACTCACTCCCAATATAAAAGAAGCAAACATCACCTACCACCTCTATGCTGACGACACCCAACTGTACCTTGAGGTATCCTCCCTCAATGACATCCTCCAACTCAACTCCACACTTTCAAAAGTAGAACATTGGCTAATACTCAACCACCTCAAACTCAACCAAGAAAAAAATGAAATCCTTTTCTTCTCCAATCACGAACAACCCCCTCAGATCCAAGAATGGATAAACAACCTTGACTCTCTTAACTGCAAACTTACTCCAGCAATCTCAGCTAAATCACTAGGGATCTCACTAGACACAAATCTCAACATGATCTCCCACATTAACTCCACAGCAAAAGGCGCCCTCTACAACCTAAAACTCTTCAACAAAATCAAACCTTTCATACCCCCCATGACCTAAAAATCACTATCCAATCTCTAGTTCTGTCCGGACTTGACCGCGGAAATGCCACACTACCTGGGACAGTAAAACACACATAGCCCCCATGAGAACCACCCTAAACGCAGTAGCAAGAATGGTCACAGGTACCAAGAAATACGACCACATCACCCCTGCATTACTGGACCTAAAATGGTTACCCATCATAGCACGCTGCGCTTACAAAACTGCCTACCTCGCAGCCAAACTCACAAAAGCTGGACAATCAAAAAACCTAAGAGGCTCCAACTCGCTCTCTTAATCCCCCCTAAAAGACATAAACAAAAAACCCTCTCCTGCTCTTTCTCAGGGAATGCCCTTAAAATCTGGAACTCTCTCCATACCCACATCAGGACTAATCCCTCCTTCATGAACGTCAAGAGACAAATAAAATAATTTTGCCTCAGGCGTCATCTCTATGCATCTGGTCAATGACCTCGATCTATGTGACTTCCAGTAGTCTAGATGCTACTCACTGTATTCTAATGTTTATATTTCTATAAATATATGCTGCTGTAAAGCGCTCTGATACCCCTCGGGTCATGTAAGCGCTATATAACACTCCCAAAACAAAACAATAAATACAAAATTAATGCAGCGGAGTCCTTGACATATAAGTTAGCTCCTTTAAATGCAATGCAAGCTCTAAGAATCACTTCCCAGGAGTTGGGAAAAAATGAGCATATAATACTGATAAATCTCTATTTACATCCGCGTGAAAAAACCAGAGGAAGCCAGCAGCTGAAGTAAGAGCTATTAAAAATACTAAGGGAAGAGAAAACAAATAGAATGATTATCAGTTGGGACTTTAACTTAAACATGCTTGGCAACCCAGTGGACACTAACCTTGAGGAGGACCCATTTGCATGGGAAATAAGTCAACAAGACCATTCCTCAGGTGGAAGACACACGAAAACGGTTCAGAAGCTTCTAACGACACTGGAGCAGCTTGGCTTGCGTGCACTTAATTAAAGATTCCCAGGAGATAGTCCACAGGCAGCAACATTCCACAATGCAGTGGCAAGTACAACAATATATTTTACATTCTTCTCTCGCTGCATGTTCTCAGAGGTTAGGGACTACTGTATTGGATCGTTAGACTACAGCGATCACTTGCCTCAGGAAATCACGTTAGAAGCACCTCTAATAACTTATACACAGCCAGTAAACGCATATTACCTAGAATTCACTGCCAATGAGAAAAGGGTAAAATGCAGAATAGAAGACCCAAAAAGCCTCCTCACTCTTGCAAAGCAGCTACTTGGAAAAGCACCAGCAGCAGAGCCAGACATAATCGAAAGCTGGGAGGCGTTCACAAAATACTTCGAAACAGCTCTGGAAATAAAAAGGGAAACCTCCGAAACAAAGGAATGGCCCATGCATCAAAGCAATGCTCATATCCGAACACCAGAAATAATGCCCCACTAAAAATGTTAAAAGCCTCGATAGATCCAGTGCTCCAGCGAGTGAGGAAAGATCCTGCGGCACTGCAAGAGTCGAGGCAGTTAAAAGCCACCCGCAGGAAATTAACCCCGGCGTCTCAGAAAAGAAGCAGACGAGACTATTTGAGCTAAACTTCTACATGACATTAAAAACAATAACACTCCACAAATTTGGCAAAAGATCAACACTTTGAGCAACCCACAGTGCCAGGGCATCGAATCACATGTTAGAGAGAGGCCTGGACAAACTTCCTCGAATCATACTTTAACAAAGATTGAGGAACGCGAACCTGCACAAACAACCTCTCGCATGACTCGACCACCTCAAACCGTCCATAACTCAGCAACAGAACAGGAAATCTCAATTATGATCGCCCAAATCTGCAAAAGAATCGCTAAGGGTAGACGCAAGGGTGCTCCAGGCCCAAATGGGATCCCTCCAATACTATTTAAACAAGAGCAAGAATTTTGGGCCTCAGTACTCAAACCAAGCTTTGAAAAAATCCTGCAAACATCAATAATACCATCATATTGGAGGGGCGCGATCATCTCACCCATCTATAAAAAAGGAAGCAGGAAAGACCCAAAAAGCTAACGGTTGTTACCTTTACTGGACAATGATGCCAAATACTATGCAGGCCTATTACTTTAGGAAATAACAACATGGGCTACAGGAGTCACAGTAATTCCACTCAACCAAATAGACTTCTGCAAGAATATGGGGACCACTACTAACATCTTAGTTCTCTCACTAATGGTAGACGATGCTCTTGCAACCAAACAGCCATTATACCTGTGTTTTATTGACTACAGCTCTGCATTCGACCATTATACCTGTGTTTTATTGACTACAGCTCTGCATTCGACCATGTCAATAGAAACCTTTTATGGCAAAAGATAAAAAATCTGAACATTCCATCACTGCTTTTAAATCAACTAATTCTTTTGGACAATGACACCTGGCTGCAAGTAAAATTGGGTGCAGGAAACTATTTAACAAAGAAGATTCCAACAAGTTCGGGAGTAAATCAAGGCTGTGTGCTCGCACCAATACTTTTCAATCTTTTTATGGCAGAGTTATCAGTCTCTTTGAATTAAAGCAACTCCCACGCTCCTAAGTTAGAGGGTTTCCAGTTATCCAACTTATTCTACGCAGACAACTTAGTGCTTATCAGTCAGCCCCAGTAGGCCTACAGTGTCTGCTTGACATCACCTCTCGATACTCAGAAGTTAACAAACTCAGTATCAACCAAGAAAAAACTAAAGTTATGAGTATGAACATTCGCAAAACAAAAACAACAAATAACTGGTACTTGGCAACTCGCAAACTGGAGACCGCACAAGAATACAAATATCCGGGGGTTATCATTGATAACAAAGGCAACTACATACCCCAACATGAGTCCGTGAAAAAAGAGGAATAATGACAGCAGTGGCATTGAGAAACTTAAAAAATAAGACCTCTGGCCCGAGTTTCCTCATCACTATAAGCCGTTATCATTCGAGCGCAGGACCCTCCTGAGACCACTTTTCAATAGGAAACATATACGGTCCTGCAGACAAGCAGTGCTGGCAAGCTTCCCCGGCAATGACATCCAACTGAGCTGTCTCCTAGTAAAATTTCTAACAGTCACGGAAACTAACATAAAAAAACGAACTAACGGCCTAGTAGGCGATACTGTACCAGAAGCAGTGCGGAATTCATCACTGTGACCCTCATCACGAAAGACAATATCTGCCACTTCATTTCATCAAGAATTCCAGTGCTGGCAATCTTTATACATCTCGCACCTCAAACGGACTAAGAAACTTGGAACGGTCGCCTGGCCAGCTTGTATGTTTGCCACACTGGAGAACCTGGCCCATGGGTTCTAAGCCGTGGAATATCAGCAATGAACTTTCAATTATTATTTTTTGGGCTCCACTGCCTCACAGATACCACCTCCTTTTGCACAACCAGTCTTTTGTATCCTTTTAATGATTTTTATATGAATGTATCTGTTTTGTCATATAATGCAGGATTTAACAAGGTCTGTTCTTCTTCTTGAGTCTATCCCTTCGCGCCGGGAAACCCATTGTGGGTAGCTGTTGCGCGTTATAAGTTCAAATAAATAAATAAATAACAATCTTTGAATCGAAATGAGGAAGAAGATAGCCTAAGGTACCCTTGGCTGGTCAAGCTCGGCCGTCCTGCACCCGGCCATCAACTCGCAAATGCACTTTGCACTTTCACCTGTACATCGGTATACCTGCTACTTTATACCAATCAATCAATCAATCAATCATTCATTTGTAGAGTGCACTACTCACCCGTGAGGGTCTCAAGGCGCTGAGGGGGATGCAGCTACTGCTTGAACAACCAGGTCTTGAGGAGTCTCCTGAAGGTCAGCAGGCCCTGGGTCTGTCGCAGGTGGATGGGGAGGGTGTTCCATGTCTTGGCGGCGAGGTGGGAGAATGATCTGCCACCGGTGGTCATTCGGTGGATGCGTGGAACAGTGTTGAGGGCGAGGTCAGCGGAGTGAAACTGGCGGTTTGGGGTGTAGAAGGTGAGTCGTTTGTTGAGGTATGTTGGTCCAGTGTTGTGGAGTGCTTTGTGAGCGTGGGTGAGGAGCTTGAAGGTGATCCTCTTGTTGATGGGGAGCCAGTGCAGGTCTCTCAGGTGGGCAGTGATGGTGGAGGATGTCGAGGATGAGGTGTGCGGAGGCATTCTGTATGCGTTGAAGTCTTCTCTGGAGTTTGGCCTTGGATCCCGCGTAGAGGGCGTTGCCGTATCCAGACTGCTGCTAAACACTTATCCAAAGAGGTTATTAAGCCCAGACCTGCTGCTAATTATACACTTATTATCGTTGCCAGTCTCTTATTATTATAATTTATCGCGAACCCTAGAACTGGCAAATACTTGCAGACTTTGCACACGGCGCGTTCTAAAGGAATACCAAGTCCGAATTTTAAAATTAGTGGTCTGGACTCTTCTGATTTTTAGACATCGTTGTCATCTTGCATATGTCTGTCCCCGCCATTTTTTCTAAGGTTCACAAGAAAGTATGTGCCTCATTCCAGCACATAGGTTTTAATTAACAAAGAAGACTGCTCAATGAACTTCAGTGGGCTTTACTTGGCTGCCCCGCTTTTGGCCATCAAGTCATCCTTGCACACTGCACGTTTCCTGGCACATCCCAGCATTTGTTTCCCACAGGTAGAAAACACACTGCCACCAAGTAGGCATTTAAGGAGGTTAACTAGGTCTGTGCTGCTGCTAACATCACGTCCAAAAATTGCCAGTCATTATATTTTATTCACAATGGTTTTAGTCGCCCAGTTTTATGTACATCTGCATTTTAAAGCTTTTCCCTTATTCGTCTTTAATAACGGTTTTTCACTTGATTTAAATTGTCATTGCAAAAATGTGTTATGCGATGTACGTTTGTAATGGTTTTAATTAACTGTACAATAAACTTACTTACATACTCAGAGTGTTGAAGAGCTATCTGGCTCTTGGAAATTTGCAAAGACTAAGACATGGAACTTGAAAGTATGACCCCCAGATAATCATAATGTAGGACCCTTTCTATCACTAACTCACCCACTGTCAATGAGCAACTCATCAGTTAATGCAGACTAAAGCTCATACATTTATTTTCCATGTATTCTACTCTAGCCCACGGAAATTGCAAACAACCACAAAGTAAATCTAGAAGGGATTGAATGCCTATTGAGGTTTTTCGATATGAGCAAAGTGTTGTCGACAAATAACAGAGCTGGGGTTTTAAGTCCAGCCGTTTTAGGAGCATCGTTGCAACAGGCATTAAGATAGTCAATAGCTCCATTTATACAAAGTGAAAACAACGATGGTTTGAAGGCAGAGTCCTTTCCAACTCCTTTACCGATTGGGAGGCTTTCATTTGGATCATCATTGTTCCCCCACCTGAACTGGGCATACGTTTTATTAGGGAAAGAAGTGCAGAATTGTGGTTGTTTGTGTTGTAAGTACATCTGCTCCTAGGTGTATGGTTTTTGTTTACAAGTCTGTTCATGGGAGAACTGGAAAACAACCGAAAAGGAATGTTTAAAAAAAAAAAAGAACGTTTGGCTTGTTCCTTTGATGTGTTCAATATTTGCAAGTATTTTCTGACACTGTTTACATTAGAAACTGTGTAGACTGTATAAATGTTTTCGAAACAGGCACCTTCCCAGATGACTGGAAACGAGCAGAAGTCAGGCCCCTGCTCAAGAATCTAGCAGCTGACCCAATCTACCTGATGAACTACCGGCCCATCTCCCTCCTCCCCTTCATGGCCAAATTTTCAGAGAAAACAGTCAACAGGGAACTGAAATGATTCATTGAAGACAATGCCATCCTCGACCCATCCCAATCCGGATTCCGAAGCAACCACAGCACAGAGACCACCCTACTCGCTGCCACAGATGACATCCGCACCCTCCTGGACCATGGCATCCCAATCCCATTTGACCTATCAGCGGCCTTCGACACCGTCTCCCAGTGCACACTAGTCGCCAGACTACATGACGCTGGCATACAAGGAACAGCCCTAGACTGGATCCGATCATTCCTCACTGGAAGAAGCCAAAGAATCCGACTGCCTCCCTTCCTCTCTGATCCCATGGAAATCACCTGCGGAGTCCCACAGGAATCATCACTGAGCCCAACCTTCTTCAACATCTACATGGCCCACCTCGCTGCCATCGTCAGACAACACCGCTACAACATCGTCTCCTACGCTGACGAAACCCAGCTCATCCTCTCCCTCACCAAAGACTCCACCACTTCCAGAAAGGGATGCAGGAGGTCGCAGTCTGGATGACCAACAGCTGCCTTAAGCTCAACGCCGAGAAGACAGAAGTCTTCATCCTCTGAACCACATCTTCAGCATGGGTCAACACCTGGTGGCCGACTGCCCTCGGAAGCCCACCGCCCCCTCGAACCACGCCAAAAACCTCGGCATCGTACTCGACTCATCCATCACCATGAGCTGGCAGGTCAGCGCCGTTGCCACCAGCTGCTTCAACACCCTCCGCATCCTCCACAAGACCTTCAAATGTATCCCTCCAGAGTCAAGGAAGACAGTCACCCATGCACTCATCACCAGCAGACTGGACTATGGAAACGCTCTCTACACCGGCATAAACAAGTCCCTACTCCAGACAATACAGAACACCGCCACCAGTCTCGTCCTCGGCATCCCCTGGCACGAACACATCAGCCAACACCTACGAAGACTCTACTGGCTCCCCGTGGAGAAAAGAGTCACCTTCAAAATCTTCACCCACCCAAATACTTCAACGACAGAATCAACTTCCACGTACCGAAAAGAAACCTCAGATCTTCCAACCTCGCACTGGCCGAAACCCCGCTCATCCGCAGAGCCATAGCAGGTGGAAGATCCTTCTCCCACATTGCGGCCAAAATCTGGAACGAGCCCCCGGCAGACATCAGACTTGCCCCCTCCATGAACACCTTCAGGAAGGCCCTCAAGACCTGGCTCTTCAGCTAACAGGTCTGGGAACCCCCCTCTCAGCGCCTTGAGACCCTCACGGGTCAGTAGCATGCTTAATAACCCCTGATTGATTAATTGATTGATTGATAGAGTAAAGACAGAGGCACACAGACACAAATATGAACACACACACACACATATAAACTTCATAGTAGTTAAAATTAATCGTGGCCCACTACCAAGGCATTTAGAGAACATTTACTAACACACACACATGAACACATTTAGCTGTACCGTGCAAAATCAATTTTGAGTCTTTTACTACATTACAACACATCTGAAAATCACTTTTTACATCATCACAGATTGCATTTTAGAATTAGTTTACTTAATAGTCATGTGGTCCCTTCATTGTGATTTTAACATACTGCACACATTTAACCCTCTTCCCCCAGGTTTTGGTTAAATACATTTTATTAAAACAAATATCCATGAAAAAATAACACAACATAAAACATTTTTGCAGATGAGCAGAGTGTAATATTACATGTAATTCCAATGTTGAGAGAGTGCAATGCCATCGTGACTCACTCAAAGTATTACCATTTTTGAACCATGACCGCTCACAACACTTAACAATGGCAATAATTATCACATTAGACTGTGCATCTGCATATTTATTTATTCATTGAATGTATTTTTAATGTGCATCATTCACTCCATGGGTAGTTCTATGGAATGCCAATTACTGGAGTGGAAAGAGCGTACATCTTCTAGACTATTTATCTGAGTAATTGCCATATATTTTTACAGATTTTTAAACGTGTTAAGTGATATTTCAGTGCTCATTTCTAGTTGAATAGTTTCTCACATTCCTTAAATTCAAAAGACTCTTTGTTGGAAATGGCCTTTCTGCAGGGTTACCCCCAAACATTTTGCCTTCCTCTTCCCCTTTTTACTGAATTTGTTTTTGTTGGCTTTAGGACTATGTGCACTTTACCACTGCTAACCAGTGCTACATTGCTTGTGCTTACTCCTTAAAACATGGTAACATTGTCTCGTATTCAATTTTGAAAATTTAGTTTACATATAAGTCCATAGTAAAGTGCACTAAATGTGCCTAGGGCCTGTAGATTAAATGCTACTAGAGGATCAGCAGCACTGATTGTGTCACCAATTTAAGTAGCCCTTTAACCATGTATCAGACCTGCCATTCTAGAGCCTGTGTGAGCAGTATAATTGCCATTTCAACCTGGCACAATAAACTTTTTCCAGGATCAAACCTTTCTTTTTAATACATATAGACCCTGGACTGCCCAGAAGGAAGGGTGCTAATGTATTTGACAAGCAGGACATGCACTTTTAAGTTTTACATGTGCTGGTCGGTTTCGACTACTGCAAGGCCTATATCCCCCATAGGATAACTTTGGGATTACATTATTTATTTTATAAGTGTAATTTTCAAATGGGAATATATCACTGGTTCATGTTTGGTGTCTCTGGAATCCTAGTTAAAATACTAACTTGTGCTGAAGTTGGATTTTAAATTAGAATTCTGAAAATGCCACTTTTAGAAAGTTGGCATTTTCTTGTCTTATTCATTTGGCGCCTGCAGTCTATGTTTGGTGACATTACTGGGTGTAGTTGGCAGTTGAGCTTTGAGTATTCCACCTAGGCAGCCACACACAATGGGAGCTTAGGAGTGACTGAGTGGGCTAATCTGAAAGGATGGGGGGAGGAGCTGGAGCCAGCTTCACTTACACTTTAATACGCTGTGTCCTGCCCCCACACAAAGGGCTGCATACCCCCTGTAGTTATTCTGGAACAAGGGCAGGCAGACAGGGCAGGATATCTGTGCACTTCAAAGGCTTGCCTCTACATGTTTCTCTCCACTTCAAAGGCTTAACTGGGTCAGCACACTTCTGGACTAGTGGATACTCTGCCAGAAAGAAGGACTGTTGTGCTGCTGAAGGACTGCCACTCTGCTGGACTGCATTCTGCTGGACTACTGCTTTGCTGTGATGATCTGCTGCCCACTACCCTCTTGCCTGGGTGAGAAAGACTGGCCCTGCATCTCTTGACCCCAGAATCAAGAGTGGCTCCAATGGCTAGTTGAATGGCCTCCTGATTTGCAACCTCAGGGACTTAACAGGCTTCCAACCCCTGAACCTGGACTCTGCCATCTATGAGTGTACCCAGCCATGTGGGGCCAGCCCAGTCCTGGCCCCCAAGGAAATGGGCCTAAGGTGCTTGCCAGGGGAACCAACACATATTTCATGCGATCTCACGCATCCCTGTGTGGAAACAACATATCTCCTTGGCTGAGTGGTGCATCCCCAAGCAGAAACTATACATCATCGCCACTGTGTGGATTGGACCCATCACAAATTACTTGCATTGCTGCCTTCTCCCACACCTTGGGACTGATACATCACTTTCGGGACCACTGCTGCACAACACTTTTCCCGGCACAAACTCCTTGCATCCCTCGTCAACGACAGCCTTGAGAACGCTGACGAAACTCCACATTGCTTCACCACTCATTGCAAACAGTTCTTCGACATTGCTGGGCCTGCATCCTCAACACCAGACTTCGCATCGCAAGCTCCGTTGATAGGATCCATGCTCCTTCGTGGTTGGCCTGAACTTCTGACTTTGTCCCAGTCAGGCGCTACCTCTTATTAGTACTTCGTGTTTTTTGGGAAACAGCATTTACAATGCTGGTAATACCACGCGGGTAGGTTACAACGCGGACGTTACATCATCCGCGTTGTTACCACGCATGGCATTACATTGCAAGTCATTTCAATGACTTGCGCTAGATGGGGCACAACACCAGGGAATATGTTGGATTATAGATCCAACACATTCCCTGGTGTTGTGCTAACTGGAGTAGGAATAGTAATTTATTCTATTCCTAAGTCCAGCACGCCATCTAGCGCAAAGTTTGAAACGACTTGCGATGTAAAGCAATGCGTGGTAACAACGCGGACGATGTAACGTCTCCGTTGTAACCTACTGCGGGGTAATGGATGACGTAGTAACATCATACATTCGTGTTTTTTGGCGATAGTATTCACTATAAACTATAAATTTGCCCCCATCTCAGGTTTTGTCCTTTTGGTCTTGTTTACTAACCTAGTGTGGGATCAAATTTGTGTGGTATTTTCACAGTTTTATTGTTCAAAGTGGTGCACAAATAATTTACACACTACCTCCAAAATAAGTTTGACTGCTCTGTGCTAAGCTACTAGAGGGTGAGCCAGGTTAATTTAGGGTTTGCCTGCTTCTTCCTCTGACTAGGAATGTGGTTGCTGATTGAGCAGAGCTCATACTCTAGTCAACCAACAACCCGATTTTTAACATTCTTCTTACCCAGTATGTTGCCAATGCAATTTCAATAATTGCCTTGCGCCCTGATATTGGGCCTGGGGGAACATGTGTCCTGAAATGATTTTCCAGTTTAGGGACTGTTTCATATAATGCCCTTTTCCATTGGAAGCCAAAATATTTGATGAGAATTATTGGGTATGGAGTGGCATGTTTATAAAGAAGTGGTGCAACAGGGCACAGAAAGAAACATTGCTGTACTGCATTGTGTCACCTGGAGATAGCACAACTGTTCTATATCTTCAATTCTGCTCTCTCTGCTCCAAACTTTGGACAGCTTAGTATCAATGCAGGCACCCTTGCCCAATAGTGCAAGGGACTCTGTGTTGTTGTCACGATAGTTTTTGAGCAGGAAGCAAACCCTTTGAGGCTATTTCCTTGTTAAATACAGAATGCATCACACGTGCAAATCGGAAATAGCATGGAGAAATAAAGACAATTCTCCTCTGTACACCAGCCTCCAACAGGCACACCCTTTTGGTGGAAGCTCATGTGTGCATCTGTTTGCAAATATGGGATGTGTCAAAAACTGTGGGTTAATGCAGGGGAAGCCCATGTACCACCCATGAAACACCTATGTGGTGCAAAGTAATGCAAGGCAGCAAAATCTGCTACCTTGTGTCACTTTTTCTGACAAAGCCATGCAAAGTAAAATGTGCTTTGCTTTGTAAATAATAAAAGTGATTTTGCATTGGAGCTACATCAAAACAGTAAGTTTGGGCCTGAGTCTAACAATGCATCTTGGTAGGTTGTTTCGTAAGCATAAGTAACTTTTTTGGGAAGGCCAAGATAGGCAGGATATCCATTATTTATTATTCCACAATTAATCTATCATAAAAGATCAGTGTTCTTCTAAGAGTCATTTGAACATTAACTAATGAATGAAATAATGATACAATTGGCAAATTATTTATATATTATAAAGAATGTATAAAATACAATGTCACCAGTATTCAGAGTTTTATATTCAAGTATCAATACATGAGTTCAATAAGCATTAAAAAAAAAATAATAATGTAAGTGCTCCAAGTGATGGCATAGTGTAAGTAGAAACAAGTGAGCCCAATCATATGCAGCATATACTTCATCAATGACATTTATAATATTTACAAAGGTCTCCACCTGTGTGACAAAAATACTTTTGAGTAACCCAATGATGGAGACATATTAGTTTGAACAGTTCAAGAAGTAATGACATAGATGGAACCCAAGAAGTAGAGGTTTCGACCCTTTAGATAGAGTCACATGGGATCTTCATCAGTACAGAAAATACATTGTTGCAATTTGACTAATGGCAATATAGTCTGTACCTAATTACCTCCACACATTCTGGACGATAAAATCTGAGTCTCTCTTACTAAAAAAAGTGTTAAAGACTCACTGAAGTGTGCCAGAATCAGACTCAAACACCGTGGCTCGTTTTAAGTATTACTCTATGGCCAGAGGTACTACTGCCTGGTGCAAGTGCAAAGTTATGCAAGGTGACCCAAAGTGGTGCATGCTGTTTATTTTCCATTTCAAAAGGTATTTTGCACTGGTAATGTGCCCTTTCTAAGTGAAAAAAAATACTGTGCATTGCTTTGTGTCAAGGGGGCTTTTTAGGAGTGTTATTTGGGTGGATCATCACAAACACATATTGGTTTTGACGCATAGCCCCATCTACTAAGATAGTCAGAACAAGCTTTCAGGGAAGAATTCCAAGGCAAAATGCATTCATTTCTCATAAAAAAAACATGCATTGCTAGTGTGCCGAAGTGCAGTACATGAAATCTTTCTATGTTTGTATGGAGAATATGTGCTGGAAGATTATGTTTCCAGTACAAATTCTATGCTAGACAGCACCTATTGACCTCTGTGAGGTTGTGAGTGATACAAAGCAGACTTTTAGAGCACCAGCACAAATCAGCAACAGCCAATGTTACTATATGTGGCTTTGGTTTGTGGTTTCCTCTTTGCACAATACAGCACAGCAAATATGTGTTGTGTGATATATGAGTAAATCTGGCACCATGTGGCAATAAAAGAAAAAGGAATATTCAGTAAAGGGAACAAAGCTAAATGAAGCAAGATTAAGATACTTCATAAATTTGTTTATCCAAGTTTAGTTTGTGTTCATGAGCATGTCAAAATCCCTGCATACTGAGATCGGTTTGGGGCATTTGTCACTTGGGGGCGGCCATAGCCAAGCATCAAAATAATTTATTTTACTTTGTTCAGGCCCTATTTTGGAGTTCGAAGGGATTCATTTTAAAGTAGTTTTCTGTTCTTCTGAGTATTCATAGGCTTCAATGTGTAATGAATCCTGTTCAGGCCTGCTAACATCAGCAAATTACTTTTTCAGTGATTACCATTAAATAAAGTAAAAAATGTTTTAATGCATCTAAGTTTTCACAAGGAAACAGTGCTGTGTTAAAACATTCCAATTATGTTTTCAAAACTAATGTACAACTCACTTCCACTTCCGTCTTTAAAATGATGGGATGATTTGTCAAGAGGAGTCCGAGAAATAGGGGGGTCCCAGAACGCCTTTTCCCCATTCAGTTTCCTATAGGGATTTTGAACACGACGCAGAAAAGAATTACACCAAATTTGGCAGAAAGCTAGCTCTTGGTCCAGAAAGAGTCCTTTTTGTAATTTGGTGTAAATCTAATCTGTAGTTTTAGAGTAAATATTTATAGATCTCCCTAATCCTACACGGATCAAACAGATCCCTTGGTGAGATCTGATTGAGTGCCATCATTTCAACCGGGAAATGTTGGCAGCCACATTGGGACGCAGACACAGCCAAATCCCCCCAAAAAACAACAATAAAACCCATAAGGAGGCAGAGTAGGAACACTCTGATCCGCACAGGGACCCCGCTGGAGGCCATTACTAATAATGATCCCAAATATCCTGTTGCTCGTCATTTCTATGATCATCATTACTCCAATATAGCAGAAATGAGTTATTTGATTTTGGAACACATTCCAAAAAAAACACGTGGTGGGGATAGAGTACTGGCCCTAGGACAAAGAGAATCTAGATACATCATAGAGTTCCAAATCAAGACCCCTGGAGGGCTCAACATGGATGAGGAAATGTCAATTCACCTCAAAACTGAATCTTAATCTCCTACTCAGAATATGTGTGATATGAATCTGTAATTGGGAAGATTTGAACCATGCTAACCTTCTCAATACTTCTAACTCTTAGCTGCAGATATATATGCTTACATGTTCAGCCTCCTATTCAGAATGTACAATTCAATTTTGTATTTCACGGTTTTAATTACATTTTTTATCTCCTTTTTTTTTGTATTCCTTACAGGAGAGAAGGAAGGGGCCCAACCACTTGACAGCACCTGCACGGGCATCCTACCCTTTTCCTCTGACTTTAGATGCACTCTCCATACGTTTCACGGTTTGCATTTTTGCTCAGCAGTTTTCTCTACAATCTTATGTGTGACACCCTATTAGTATCTCCTTGACAGTGATTTGGTTATATAATTATCTTTTTATTCACGTCAATAGCATTACTCTGCTACAGTAGTGCTACTAAGCAGAGGATGCATGTCATATGCCCACTTGGGCACTGACTAGATAATAGATTATCCCACGGTGCATTTGCCATCCACATGCCTTATTAGTGTTTTGTACTGACTTGCTGTATTTACACGCGCACTATGCTTTTAGCAAATTGCACTGTAGACTTTGGTTATAACCACACTGACCTACTGGCTATACTGGAAACATGATCACTGTCAGACATGCGCTCACACCATTAGGAGCTTTAATACTTTGTAATTGTTGCACATCCTCGACATTTACGTTGTTTTAGCGGTCTACTTATATCTATATGCAGCATGCTCTTGATTTGGTGCAGAGACCCCTATATCCACAATGGATCTTACATGACTTAGTGCAACTTCATTTATTTCTGCTTTGCGTATGATGTATTTCAAGTACTGCCTTAACCCAGACAATGTTTATTTCCGATCAGGCATTGACTTTGCACAGTCTAAGATGGCCGCCGATTGCGGTTCGTTTTTGTTTGTCCTGTTGTATTAGTCCTATTTTGATTTCATCTGCATGACCGCAACAATATATGTATTCTGCTGTTAGCATTTCCTTTCACACGTGAACAAGGCTGCGTGCCGAAACGCGTTGTGTGAAATAAATCACTAGACCTTCCATTACGTTTGGGATTGTTGTCTCACTTTACTGAGAGCATACTGGACTTTTGCTTTAATTGGATGTATGCATATATGTATATGTATGCATGCCTTTATATTTGTATTTATATAGATATGCAGATTATATATATGTTTATATATGTATGTATAACTATATTCACTGAAAAAAACATAGGTTTCAGGCACGTTATAGTTAAGAATTAGCATTTAAAAAACCTTAGAAATTCACTGAAAAAACCATAGGTTTCAGGGGCGTTATAGTTAGCTGGACTTTTCACTCGTACAAAACCATTGAAATTCCCCCATTATAGTTAGTTCAGCTAACTGTAACTCGCGCGCCCGCAATGCACTGCTGATGACATCACATATTACATCACTCATGACATGGTCAGTGACATCACTCATGACATCACTGATGACATCTCAAATGACATCACTAATGACATCATCCAGTGAATGTGTGAATATGTATATCTCAAGTTCGATGGAAGAATAAATGGGTATATAAGTCTCTAAATGGATGATTTGTTTTTGAAAAATGGATTGTATAACTGACTGATTAAGTGTATCTTAGTGAATACATGGCTTAGTGAGTAATGTTTAAATGTGTAAATATCTGTATCAGTCTCTCACTTTGTGTATAAGCGGCTGCATGGGTTGGTGAGTAGCTACATGAGTGTCTATATAGGTTATTAGTTGGTTTTTTGAGTATCAGTATGAGTGTCTGAGTGTTTGTATGGTTCGGTGGGGGGTATTACGTAGTGCATAGGTGCATGAATGAGTGACTCACTGTTTGTATGTGTTGAAGACAGCATATGTGCAGGATTGTATGGGTGGATGAGTGTGTGCATGGGTGTGTTAGTGAGTGATAGACTGTCTCAATAGTGTCTTTATGAGTAACTACATATGTTTTAAACTAGTATATGTGACTATTGGTGTATAGTGAGTATATGTGAGAGTGAGAGATTGAAAGAGTTCCTGTATGAATAAGTATGTGTTTCTATAAGTGATTGTTGAAAAGACTAAGTATCTGTAAGTTTCTGGAGAAGTAAGTGTGGTGGTGTGTGTATAACTGTATATGCAAGTAAATGGATGTTTGATTCTTTATTAGCATGAGTGACTGTGTGTGTGAGTAACTCTATGGATGAGTGGCATTGTGTAACAGGATGTATAGGTGTGTGAGTACATATGATGAGTGAGTACATGTATGAGTGACTGTATAGGACTGTTGGTGAATGAATGGATGTGTATGTGGATCTTAGAATTACTGAATAGGTTGTTGTAACTGGTATTGGTATGTCCATTATTTTGAACATTGTAGTTTCTATTTTTGAATGTGTGTATCAAAGGTTATATTAGGGGAAGAGGAGGTCTGCCACTCTATCACAAGGATGATGTCATCAGTGATGTCATTAGTGATGTCATTTGAGATGTCATCAGTGATGTCATGAGTGATGTCACTGACCATGTCATGAGTGATGTAATATGTGACGTCATCAGCAGTGCATTGCGGGCGCGCGAGTTATAGTTAGCTGAACTAACTATAATGGGGGAATTTCAATGGTTTTGTACGAGTGAAAAGTCCAGCTAACTATAACGCCCCTGAAACCTATTGTTTTTTCAGTGAATTTCAAAGTTTTTTTAAATGCTAATTTCTAACTATGCCTACAGAGATAGGACATGTGAAGAAAGAAGAAAAAACGCACAGAAAGAAAAAAAAGAAATGCAGAAAGAAGCAACAGAAGTCCTCAAAGACGAAGAAAAGTGCAGGAAGAAGGATAACGTGCAGAAAGAACAAACAAAAGAGCAGAAAGAAGCCTTGTTGCAAAATCATCCTGTACCCTCAACTTTTTCAGACGGATACTGGTGGTAACTGAGTCTGACTAACCAGTCCTAGAGCCAGTGCTATGTTAAAAGACACTCAGAATACAGTGAAAACACCTACATACACTAGGGAACACTATGCGTTGGGGTCCCCCTGTGATCAGCATGACCTCCTCTGTAAGCCCCTAGTATGTAATAGGGCAGGGGATTAAAACTACCTCTTAAAACACGCCACAGGGCGTGTTTGCACACGTCACCTCAGGCCCCATCCCCTCACTTCCCCACTGTGTCAATACGCCCTGTGGCTGTTTTAAGTTGGGAGATTAAGTCCCCTTGAATCCTGAGGGTCCCTAGGGTCCGACTAGACCACTAGGTACCTCCAGTAAGCGCCACAGAGCTGCGTTGCATAGAGGTGTAAAAAGGGACGTGGCCTCAGAACACCTGTCTGCAACGCAGCTCCCTGGCTCACACTGGAGATACCTGTTGGGCTAGTTGGACCTCAGGGACCCTCAGTATTGAAGGGGAATTAATTCCCCAACTTACAACTGGCCAGGGGGCGCGTTTTCAGAGTGCTGCAAGGAGGGGGCGTGGCCTCCAGCGCGATGCTGGTCTTTTATTTATTTAATTTTTTTAAGAAGGAGGGCTGTGTGGCCCCCCTTCTTTTTCTAATTTACTGGCCCTGGGAACCGCATCCCCCAGGGCCTGTACCCTAATTTTTTTTCTTGAAAAAAATAAATTTGGCCCTCCCAAGGCCTTAATCGGCCCCGGGGACCCCACCCCCCGGGTCATGGCCATTTTTTAATTTAAATTCTTTAGGAGGGGGCTGCGTTGCCCCCCTCCTCAGGCCACTTATGGCTTCGGGGACCCCATCCCCCGGGGCCGGCCTTTGTTTTTTATTATTTTAAAAATATATTTATTTATAGAAACACCTAGGACATGCTGGACAAACCGTATGTACCTATCACCATGACGATTTGCGTGATATTCATTAAAAGGCGACTATGCATAGAATGAATCCACATGGAATGTATTTACACCGCTAGGGAAGCTCTGACGTGTCTGACGCCCCCGCCGGTGGGTACTCTCCAAGTAGACACCCTTGTTGTTTATTTATACAAACATGGGTAGCTATTAACGGGCACATTTAATATACACGTACACCAAGGCATTCAAAGGGGATTCGACAAAAATTCGACCAAACTATGCAAGAAACCCCCCTCACAGTTAATAAAAAACACATTCACCGCCGGATGTGTAATACTTTTTATTTTACTCTCTGGAAAGGAGACGAACCTCACTTGAAAGTCACAGCATGCTCCTGGCTGAGCCCAATGCAGTGTTACACCCACCAGTGCCCGTCGATTGCCTCACACCTCTGTGTTGTATTCCACCAGCTAGTGCGTATGCTATGACACTCTCTAGCCCATGTGCACTGTAACACAACCCCGTGAATATGTCATGCCACACTTGCATTCGCACGGGTTATTTTGCCCCTTCTAACATGCCTTCCTCGATGTGTATGTTATAACGCACAGCGCTATGCCATACATATTACAATCTGGGATCCATATCTTTGTCACAGTGCATATGCAACGTTACACTCCCCAGCACATATTTTATATTAGAACTTTTCAGACTAGTTATGTTACACAACACTGCCCTGTGCATAATACACTCCAAGGCGCATATCGCATAGCACGCGCTAGTGCCTGTGCTATCTCGCGCTCTCCAATGAATCTGTCATTGCGCACAATGTATTGCATATTATATTTCACGCCCCGGTTCATCTTATATCACACTTTTTGGTGCATAGTTTATACCATATACTACATTTAGTTTTCATTTTCAATCGTGCTCTCAGGACTATGTTCTATATAACACTGCGTCCACCTACCCTTTTCACAGGCATTACATTTTGCGATGGGGTGGAGGGTCAGGGGGTGTTTCTGCCAAGTGAGCCCGGAGTCACAGTCACAAACGTCCTCTTCTTCCTGAATAAAAGTGAGATTATGCTGCATACTTGCTCATATTTTACGTAGTTTGCACAGACACACATTTTAAAAACAATAAAGTTCCTAATACCCACCTTCTCTGAACAGTTAGCTTGCTGCCCCATCCACCTCCTCCCTATCCTCTGTTGTCTGAATCCATGGACTAGCCTCCTCCCTCCTGCCATGCATGGTCTGATGTGCTGCCACTGCCCTCCATTTAGCATGATGTACAAGTCCACTCCTCCTGCCCTCCATTGCCCAATTCTATGGCCCATCATTGACCTCCTGCTTAGCCTCTGTGCTTAGCTTGCTGCCCCTATTCTCCTTCCCCCTGCCCTCCGATGTCTTTGTGCATGCCCCTGCTCCATCCTTTTTGCCCACTATGTTCCATGGACCTGCCACTCCTATCTACTCTGAGTGTTCTGTTGAGCTGCCACTCCCCTCCCACCTGCCTAGCATTGTCAGATGACTGTAACCTGTCCCTGCCACCTCCACCCTGCCTGTCCACATGCCATGCCCCTATCCCCCTCCTCCTGTCCTCCATGGTCCATTTTACGGCCACACCCTTCTGCCCTCCCTGATCTGTTGTGCTGCAACTGCTCCTCCTGCCTGCCCAGCGCGGTATGTTGTGAAGCCCCTTCCCCTGAACTCTCTTGTCTGTGCCCAGGTCCTCCTGACCCTCCCTTCTATCCTCCATGGTCCTTTGTGCATGCCCCTGCACCTTCCTTCTTGCCCATCATAGCCATTGTGCTGCCACTAACCCTCCCGCTTGCCATGCATGGTCTTCTGTGCTGCCATGGCTCCTCCCACCTTCCCTGTGTGGTCAGCTAGCTGCCCCTGACCCCCTCCCACCTTTCCTCCATGGTGTGTGTGTATGCCACCATAGTCTCATTGTTGCTCTCCATGGTGTGTCTTGTTTCTAGTGCCCATCCTGCCTGAACTCCATGGTCATCTTGCTGCTCCTGCCCTGCCACCTTGCCCCCAGCCCTCTGTTTCCATGTGCAGACCCCCTATTCCCTCCCTCCTGGCTTGTCTGTTCCATTGTAATGGCCCTGATCCGTCCCTCCTGCCCTTTATGGTCTGTTATGCTGCAGCTTTCTCTCCTGTCTGTCCATTATGGTCAGCTAGCTACCATTGCCTCTTTCCCATCTGTTCTCTGTTGTCCATGTGCATGGTCCTGTCCCCTCCCTATTGCTTTGTATGGATTGTTGTGCTGCACTCCCGTCCCGCATGCGCTGTGTGGTGTATTGTGCTGCTGCAAACCCTGTTGCCTGCCCTGTAGGGTCAGTTTGGTGCACCTCTCCATGTCCCTCCTGTCCTCTGTTATCCGAGTCCATGTCCCTACCCCAATTCCTCCTGCCTACCATGATTCAATGTACCATACTTGCGAACATTTTGAACTTGGTAAGAGGGAGATTTTGAAAAAAAACTGGGGTATTGATTTTCCCCTTTCAGTTACATTGAAAAAGAGGAGATTGTAGACAGGAGACAGATCAAATAAAGCCCATTTGAGCTTTAAAACATTGGACGTTTCCTGACTGAAATGGGTCTGTTGGCATGTATGGTTGTACTACCACTGCCTCTTCCTTCTGCCCACAATGGTCTATTATATTGCCACAGCCTCTCTTGCCAGTCCTGTATTGTTGGTTTGTTGTAGGGGTGGGCGGAATTTGCGGAATTAACCTTCGCAAATTATCGCAAGAATGTTTAAAATTATCGCAAACAAGCAGAAATATCGCGAAGATGCGGAAGTTTTTTTCCGGCATGTTCGCGAGATTTTCTGCATGGTTGCGGGTCGCCAACTTACCCATGTGGTTGCTTGCGGGCGCGGCCATCTTGTTTTGAGTTGTTCTCGCGGTGCATGATCGCGAGAAGAAAGACGTGATCGCGCGACGCATGACGTCACTGCGGGCGCGAACTGTCGCGAGACAGCGCAAATGGCTAAAAACAATACAACATCTCATGGAGAACGCGACCGGATCAAGAAAACTTGTCGGCGAACGCAGGGATTCAGGTAAGGCGATCGCGCGCGCGCGAGAATGTATCATTTTACAGCGCGAGCAAGAAACAAATTATCGCCAAGCTGCGGAAACCGGAATTTTTGACATTTTCGCGCTCTCCGCGGAACGCAAAAATGTCAAATTATCGCAATTTCCGCGAACGGAACGAAATTTTTGCCCAGGCCTAGTTTGTTGCCCCTGCCCCCCTTTCCACTGCCCTCCATAGTCTGGTGTGCTGCCACTGCCCTTCCTGCCTTCCCAGTGTGGTCAAATTGTTGCCTCTGCAGTCTCCTACCTGCCTTCAATTTTCAGAGTCCGTGCCCCTGTCTCTGCCTCTCAACAGTATCCCAATGAACAACTAGATTGCTAACATTCTATATTTATTACAAAAGTGTGGAACGCCTGACGTCATCTTGATGTAATCAAAACTGTAATACCTAGAGTATTTCCTTTAGAAATTACATATATGAGAGGGTCTTATTTGCATCAAAATTATGGTTCGTGCTCTAAAAAACTAAAATGAGGACATATTTTCTGAGTTTTCAAATAGCGACAAAGAACTTTTAAATTATTAGTAATCTTTATGTTTTTTTATCCCGTTGACCACTTGATTAAATGTTGCACCTTGGCGAGAGGATGTGGTGTTACTTCCAGAGCTGCAGACTTTGCAACTGGGGAACCAGGTTGGAGTTTCTGCTTCAGCTCAACATTCTGTGATTGTGGTCAAATCACTTAATCTCCCCATGTCTACAACCAAAATGAATTTGATCTTGTGTGATGTAACCAATGCTCATGTAAAGCATTCCAATACCTGACAAGTCTGCACTATATAAAACTGCAAATACACAAAAAATAAGTGCACACTTCTGTCATTGGGCTACATGTGGGCTACATCTGGGTGATATTTGTGCTGCATTTAGGCTCTTTCGTGTCTGGTGGCCGTCTTAGGAGATTTATTTGTTATGAAGTTTCCTAATTTCCTCATTTACTGCAGTCTCCTCAGTAGGAAATGCTTTCAGTTTTTTACTTTGATTCCATCAAGAAGGTATTCAGATATGTCACACATTTGCCATAAATTCTGAATGTTAGCACTCTAGTTGCTCATTAGATCACTGTAGTAAAACTACTGCTCACCAGGGAAGTCTGCTGCTGGTATTCAAAGTGCATGTTTCAGTCTGCATGTCAGAATTTGTTTATGAAATAGAAGAGGATTTGAGAAGTCAAAATGTGCCCTAATTTTTCTTTCTGCAGAACTAATCATAATTTATATGGCAAAATGACCCCCCTCATTTTGTTCCTTTGTAAACTAAATGTTTTAAGTGTTACCACTTTATTCTAATCAAGATGGCTTCAGGTGTGCCATACTTTTGTCATAAGTAAGACTATTAGCGCTCTAGTTGTTCGTTAGAACACTCTGGGACATTCTGTCATTGGGCTATACTTGGGCTACATCTGGGTGATATTTGGGCTACATTTGGGCTCTTTTGTCTCTGGTGGCCATCTTGGGAGATTTATTTGTTATGAAGTTTCCTAATTTCCTCATTTACTGCCGTCTCCTCAGTAGGAAATACTTTCAGTTTGTTACTTGGTTCCATCAAGAAGGCATTCAGATGTGTCACACATTTGCCATAAATTCTGAATGTTAGCACTCTAGTTGCTCATTAGATCACTGTAGTAAAGCTACTGCTCACCAGGGAAGTCTGCTGCTGGTATTCAAAGTGCATGTTTCAGTCTGCATGTCAGAATTTTTTTATGACATAGAAGAGGATTAGAGAAGTCAAAATGTGCCCTAATTTTTCTTTCTGCAGCACTAATCATAATTTCTATGGCAAAATGAATCCCCTCATTGTGTTCCTTTGTAAATTAAATGTTTTAAGTGTTACCACTTTATTCCATTCAAGATGGCTTCAGGTGTGCCATACTTTTGTCATAAGTAAGACTGTTAGTGCTCTAGTTGTTCGTTAGAACACTCTGGGACATTCTGTCATTGGGCTATACTTGGGCTACATCTGGGTGATATTTGGGCTACATTTGGGCTCTTTTGTCTCTGGTGGCCATTTTGGGAGACTTATTTGTTATGATGTTTCCTAATTTCCTAATTTACTACAGTCTCCTCAGTAGGAAATACTTTCAGTTGTTTACTTTCATTCCATCAAGAAGGTATTCAGATGTGTCACAAATTTGCCATAAATTCAGAATGTTAGCACTCTAGTTGCTTATTGGATCACTGTAGTTAAGGTACTGCTCACCAGGAAAGTCTGCTGCTGGTATTGAAAGTGCATGTTCCAATAGAATATAATGAAATAAAAGAGGATATGAGAAGGCACTCAAAATTTGCCCTAATTTTTCTTTCTGCAGCACTAATCATACTTTCTATCGCAAAATGATTTTTATATGAATGTATCTGTTTTGTCATATAATGCAGGATTTAACAAGGTCTGTTCTTCTTCTTGAGTCTATCCCTTCGCGCCGGGAAACCCATTGTGGGTAGCTGTTGCGCGTTATAAGTTCAAATAAATAAATAAATAACAATCTTTGAATCGAAATGAGGAAGAAGATAGCCTAAGGTACCCTTGGCTGGTCAAGCTCGGCCGTCCTGCACCCGGCCATCAACTCGCAAATGCACTTTGCACTTTCACCTGTACATCGGTATACCTGCTACTTTATACCAATCAATCAATCAATCAATCATTCATTTGTAGAGTGCACTACTCACCCGTGAGGGTCTCAAGGCGCTGAGGGGGATGCAGCTACTGCTTGAACAACCAGGTCTTGAGGAGTCTCCTGAAGGTCAGCAGGCCCTGGGTCTGTCGCAGGTGGATGGGGAGGGTGTTCCATGTCTTGGCGGCGAGGTGGGAGAATGATCTGCCACCGGTGGTCATTCGGTGGATGCGTGGAACAGTGTTGAGGGCGAGGTCAGCGGAGTGAAACTGGCGGTTTGGGGTGTAGAAGGTGAGTCGTTTGTTGAGGTATGTTGGTCCAGTGTTGTGGAGTGCTTTGTGAGCGTGGGTGAGGAGCTTGAAGGTGATCCTCTTGTTGATGGGGAGCCAGTGCAGGTCTCTCAGGTGGGCAGTGATGGTGGAGGATGTCGAGGATGAGGTGTGCGGAGGCATTCTGTATGCGTTGAAGTCTTCTCTGGAGTTTGGCCTTGGATCCCGCGTAGAGGGCGTTGCCGTATCCAGACTGCTGCTAAACACTTATCCAAAGAGGTTATTAAGCCCAGACCTGCTGCTAATTATACACTTATTATCGTTGCCAGTCTCTTATTATTATAATTTATCGCGAACCCTAGAACTGGCAAATACTTGCAGACTTTGCACACGGCGCGTTCTAAAGGAATACCAAGTCCGAATTTTAAAATTAGTGGTCTGGACTCTTCTGATTTTTAGACATCGTTGTCATCTTGCATATGTCTGTCCCCGCCATTTTTTCTAAGGTTCACAAGAAAGTATGTGCCTCATTCCAGCACATAGGTTTTAATTAACAAAGAAGACTGCTCAATGAACTTCAGTGGGCTTTACTTGGCTGCCCCACTTTTGGCCATCAAGTCATCCTTGCACACTGCACGTTTCCTGGCACATCCCAGCATTTGTTTCCCACAGGTAGAAAACACACTGCCACCAAGTAGGCATTTAAGGAGGTTAACTAGGTCTGTGCTGCTGCTAACATCACGTCCAAAAATTGCCAGTCATTATATTTTATTCACAATGGTTTTAGTCGCCCAGTTTTATGTACATCTGCATTTTAAAGCTTTTCCCTTATTCGTCTTTAATAACGGTTTTTCACTTGATTTAAATTGTCATTGCAAAAATGTGTTATGCGATGTACGTTTGTAATGGTTTTAATTAACTGTACAATAAACTTACTTACATACTCAGAGTGTTGAAGAGCTATCTGGCTCTTGGAAATTTGCAAAGACTAAGACATGGAACTTGAAAGTATGACCCCCAGATAATCATAATGTAGGACCCTTTCTACCACTAACTCACCCACTGTCAATGAGCAACTCATCAGTTAATGCAGACTAAAGCTCATACATTTATTTTCCATGTATTCTACTCTAGCCCACGGAAATTGCAAACAACCACAAAGTAAATCTAGAAGGGATTGAATGCCTATTGAGGTTTTTCGATATGAGCAAAGTGTTGTCGACAAATAACAGAGCTGGGGTTTTAAGTCCAGCCGTTTTAGGAGCATCGTTGCAACAGGCATTAAGATAGTCAATAGCTCCATTTATACAAAGTGAAAACAACGATGGTTTGAAGGCAGAGTCCTTTCCAACTCCTTTACCGATTGGGAGGCTTTCATTTGGATCATCATTGTTCCCCCACCTGAACTGGGCATACGTTTTATTAGGGAAAGAAGTGCAGAATTGTGGTTGTTTGTGTTGTAAGTACATCTGCTCCTAGGTGTATGGTTTTTGTTTACAAGTCTGTTCATGGGAGAACTGGAAAACAACCGAAAAGGAATGTTTAAAAAAAAAAAAGAACGTTTGGCTTGTTCCTTTGATGTGTTCAATATTTGCAAGTATTTTCTGACACTGTTTACATTAGAAACTGTGTAGACTGTATAAATGTTTTCGAAACAGGCACCTTCCCAGATGACTGGAAACGAGCAGAAGTCAGGCCCCTGCTCAAGAATCTAGCAGCTGACCCAATCTACCTGATGAACTACCGGCTCATCTCCCTCCTCCCCTTCATGGCCAAATTTTCAGAGAAAACAGTCAACAGGGAACTGAAATGATTCATTGAAGACAATGCCATCCTCGACCCATCCCAATCCGGATTCCGAAGCAACCACAGCACAGAGACCACCCTACTCGCTGCCACAGATGACATCCGCACCCTCCTGGACCATGGCATCCCAATCCCATTTGACCTATCAGCGGCCTTCGACACCGTCTCCCAGTGCACACTAGTCGCCAGACTACATGACGCTGGCATACAAGGAACAGCCCTAGACTGGATCCGATCATTCCTCACTGGAAGAAGCCAAAGAATCCGACTGCCTCCCTTCCTCTCTGATCCCATGGAAATCACCTGCGGAGTCCCACAGGAATCATCACTGAGCCCAACCTTCTTCAACATCTACATGGCCCACCTCGCTGCCATCGTCAGACAACACCGCTACAACATCGTCTCCTACGCTGACGAAACCCAGCTCATCCTCTCCCTCACCAAAGACTCCACCACTTCCAGAAAGGGATGCAGGAGGTCGCAGTCTGGATGACCAACAGCTGCCTTAAGCTCAACGCCGAGAAGACAGAAGTCTTCATCCTCTGAACCACATCTTCAGCATGGGTCAACACCTGGTGGCCGACTGCCCTCGGAAGCCCACCGCCCCCTCGAACCACGCCAAAAACCTCGGCATCGTACTCGACTCATCCATCACCATGAGCTGGCAGGTCAGCGCCGTTGCCACCAGCTGCTTCAACACCCTCCGCATCCTCCACAAGACCTTCAAATGTATCCCTCCAGAGTCAAGGAAGACAGTCACCCATGCACTCATCACCAGCAGACTGGACTATGGAAACGCTCTCTACACCGGCATAAACAAGTCCCTACTCCAGACAATACAGAACACCGCCACCAGTCTCGTCCTCGGCATCCCCTGGCACGAACACATCAGCCAACACCTACGAAGACTCTACTGGCTCCCCGTGGAGAAAAGAGTCACCTTCAAAATCTTCACCCACCCAAATACTTCAACGACAGAATCAACTTCCACGTACCGAAAAGAAACCTCAGATCTTCCAACCTCGCACTGGCCGAAACCCCGCTCATCCGCAGAGCCATAGCAGGTGGAAGATCCTTCTCCCACATTGCGGCCAAAATCTGGAACGAGCCCCCGGCAGACATCAGACTTGCCCCCTCTATGAACACCTTCAGGAAGGCCCTCAAGACCTGGCTCTTCAGCTAACAGGTCTGGGAACCCCCCTCTCAGCGCCTTGAGACCCTCACGGGTCAGTAGCATGCTTAATAACCCCTGATTGATTAATTGATTGATTGATAGAGTAAAGACAGAGGCACACAGACACAAATATGAACACACACACACACACATATAAACTTCATAGTAGTTAAAATTAATCGTGGCCCACTACCAAGGCATTTAGAGAACATTTACTAACACACACACATGAACACATTTAGCTGTACCGTGCAAAATCAATTTTGAGTCTTTTACTACATTACAACACATCTGAAAATCACTTTTTACATCATCACAGATTGCATTTTAGAATTAGTTTACTTAATAGTCATGTGGTCCCTTCATTGTGATTTTAACATACTGCACACATTTAACCCTCTTCCCCCAGGTTTTGGTTAAATACATTTTATTAAAACAAATATCCATGAAAAAATAACACAACATAAAACATTTTTGCAGATGAGCAGAGTGTAATATTACATGTAATTCCAATGTTGAGAGAGTGCAATGCCATCGTGACTCACTCAAAGTATTACCATTTTTGAACCATGACCGCTCACAACACTTAACAATGGCAATAATTGTCACATTAGACTGTGCATCTGCATATTTATTTATTCATTGAATGTATTTTTAATGTGCATCATTCACTCCATGGGTAGTTCTATGGAATGCCAATTACTGGAGTGGAAAGAGCGTACATCTTCTAGACTATTTATCTGAGTAATTGCCATATATTTTTACAGATTTTTAAACGTGTTAAGTGATATTTCAGTGCTCATTTCTAGTTGAATAGTTTCTCACATTCCTTAAATTCAAAAGACTCTTTGTTGGAAATGGCCTTTCTGCAGGGTTACCCCCAAACATTTTGCCTTCCTCTTCCCCTTTTTACTGAATTTGTTTTTGTTGGCTTTAGGACTATGTGCACTTTACCACTGCTAACCAGTGATACATTGCTTGTGCTTACTCCTTAAAACATGGTAACATTGTCTCGTATTCAATTTTGAAAATTTAGTTTACATATAAGTCCATAGTAAAGTGCACTAAATGTGCCTAGGGCCTGTAGATTAAATGCTACTAGAGGATCAGCAGCACTGATTGTGTCACCAATTTAAGTAGCCCTTTAACCATGTATCAGACCTGCCATTCTAGAGCCTGTGTGAGCAGTATAATTGCCATTTCAACCTGGCACAATAAACTTTTTCCAGGATCAAACCTTTCTTTTTAATACATATAGACCCTGGACTGCCCAGAAGGAAGGGTGCTAATGTATTTGACAAGCAGGACATGCACTTTTAAGTTTTACATGTGCTGGTCGGTTTCGACTACTGCAAGGCCTATATCCCCCATAGGATAACTTTGGGATTACATTATTTATTTTATAAGTGTAATTTTCAAATGGGAATATATCACTGGTTCATGTTTGGTGTCTCTGGAATCCTAGTTAAAATACTAACTTGTGCTGAAGTTGGATTTTAAATTAGAATTCTGAAAATGCCACTTTTAGAAAGTTGGCATTTTCTTGTCTTATTCATTTGGCGCCTGCAGTCTATGTTTGGTGACATGACTGGGTGTAGTTGGCAGTTGAGCTTTGAGTATTCCACCTAGGCAGCCACACACAATGGGAGCTTAGGAGTGACTGAGTGGGCTAATCTGAAAGGATGGGGGGAGGAGCTGGAGCCAGCTTCACTTACACTTTAATACGCTGTGTCCTGCCCCCACACAAAGGGCTGCATACCCCCTGTAGTTATTCTGGAACAAGGGCAGGCAGACAGGGCAGGATATCTGTGCACTTCAAAGGCTTGCCTCTACATGTTTCTCTCCACTTCAAAGGCTTAACTGGGTCAGCACACTTCTGGACTAGTGGATACTCTGCCAGAAAGAAGGACTGTTGTGCTGCTGAAGGACTGCCACTCTGCTGGACTGCATTCTGCTGGACTACTGCTTTGCTGTGATGATCTGCTGCCCACTACCCTCTTGCCTGGGTGAGAAAGACTGGCCCTGCATCTCTTGACCCCAGAATCAAGAGTGGCTCCAATGGCTAGTTGAATGGCCTCCTGATTTGCAACCTCAGGGACTTAACAGGCTTCCAACCCCTGAACCTGGACTCTGCCATCTATGAGTCTACCCAGCCATGTGGGGCCAGCCCAGTCCTGGCCCCCTGGAAATGGGCCTAAGGTGCTTGCCAGGGGAACCAACACATATTTCATGCGATCTCACGCATCCCTGTGTGGAAACAACATATCTCCTTGGCTGAGTGGTGCATCCCCAAGCAGAAACTATACATCATCGCCACTGTGTGGATTGGACCCATCACAAATTACTTGCATTGCTGCCTTCTCCCACACCTTGGGACTGATACATCACTTTCGGGACCACTGCTGCACAACACTTTTCCCGGCACAAACTCCTTGCATCCCTCGTCAACGACAGCCTTGAGAACGCTGACGAAACTCCACATTGCTTCACCACTCATTGCAAACAGTTCTTCGACATTGCTGGGCCTGCATCCTCAACACCAGACTTCGCATCGCAAGCTCCGTTGATAGGATCCATGCTCCTTCGTGGTTGGCCTGAACTTCTGACTTTGTCCCAGTCAGGCGCTACCTCTTATTAGTACTTCGTGTTTTTTGGGAAACAGCATTTACAATGCTGGTAATACCACGCGGGTAGGTTACAACGCGGACGTTACATCATCCGCGTTGTTACCACGCATGGCATTACATTGCAAGTCATTTCAATGACTTGCGCTAGATGGGGCACAACACCAGGGAATATGTTGGATTATAGATCCAACACATTCCCTGGTGTTGTGCTAACTGGAGTAGGAATAGTAATTTATTCTATTCCTAAGTCCAGCACGCCATCTAGCGCAAAGTTTGAAACGACTTGCGATGTAAAGCAATGCGTGGTAACAACGCGGACGATGTAACGTCTCCGTTGTAACCTACTGCGGGGTAATGGATGACGTAGTAACATCATACATTCGTGTTTTTTGGCGATAGTATTCACTATAAACTATAAATTTGCCCCCATCTCAGGTTTTGTCCTTTTGGTCTTGTTTACTAACCTAGTGTGGGATCAAATTTGTGTGGTATTTTCACAGTTTTATTGTTCAAAGTGGTGCACAAATAATTTACACACTACCTCCAAAATAAGTTTGACTGCTCTGTGCTAAGCTACTAGAGGGTGAGCCAGGTTAATTTAGGGTTTGCCTGCTTCTTCCTCTGACTAGGAATGTGGTTGCTGATTGAGCAGAGCTCATACTCTAGTCAACCAACAACCCGATTTTTAACATTCTTCTTACCCAGTATGTTGCCAATGCAATTTCAATAATTGCCTTGCGCCCTGATATTGGGCCTGGGGGAACATGTGTCCTGAAATGATTTTCCAGTTTAGGGACTGTTTCATATAATGCCCTTTTCCATTGGAAGCCAAAATATTTGATGAGAATTATTGGGTATGGAGTGGCATGTTTATAAAGAAGTGGTGCAACAGGGCACAGAAAGAAACATTGCTGTACTGCATTGTGTCACCTGGAGATAGCACAACTGTTCTATATCTTCAATTCTGCTCTCTCTGCTCCAAACTTTGGACAGCTTAGTATCAATGCAGGCACCCTTGCCCAATAGTGCAAGGGACTCTGTGTTGTTGTCACGATAGTTTTTGAGCAGGAAGCAAACCCTTTGAGGCTATTTCCTTGTTAAATACAGAATGCATCACACGTGCAAATCGGAAATAGCATGGAGAAATAAAGACAATTCTCCTCTGTACACCAGCCTCCAACAGGCACACCCTTTTGGTGGAAGCTCATGTGTGCATCTGTTTGCAAATATGGGATGTGTCAAAAACTGTGGGTTAATGCAGGGGAAGCCCATGTACCACCCATGAAACACCTATGTGGTGCAAAGTAATGCAAGGCAGCAAAATCTGCTACCTTGTGTCACTTTTTCTGACAAAGCCATGCAAAGTAAAATGTGCTTTGCTTTGTAAATAATAAAAGTGATTTTGCATTGGAGCTACATCAAAACAGTAAGTCTGGGCCTGAGTCTAACAATGCATCTTGGTAGGTTGTTTCGTAAGCATAAGTAACTTTTTTGGGAAGGCCAAGATAGGCAGGATATCCATTATTTATTATTCCACAATTAATCTATCATAAAAGATCAGTGTTCTTCTAAGAGTCATTTGAACATTAACTAATGAATGAAATAATGATACAATTGGCAAATTATTTATATATTATAAAGAATGTATAAAATACAATGTCACCAGTATTCAGAGTTTTATATTCAAGTATCAATACATGAGTTCAATAAGCATTAAAAAAAAAATAATAATGTAAGTGCTCCAAGTGATGGCATAGTGTAAGTAGAAACAAGTGAGCCCAATCATATGCAGCATATACTTCATCAATGACATTTATAATATTTACAAAGGTCTCCACCTGTGTGACAAAAATACTTTTGAGTAACCCAATGATGGAGACATATTAGTTTGAACAGTTCAAGAAGTAATGACATAGATGGAACCCAAGAAGTAGAGGTTTCGACCCTTTAGATAGAGTCACATGGGATCTTCATCAGTACAGAAAATACATTGTTGCAATTTGACTAATGGCAATATAGTCTGTACCTAATTACCTCCACACATTCTGGACGATAAAATCTGAGTCTCTCTTACTAAAAAAAGTGTTAAAGACTCACTGAAGTGTGCCAGAATCAGGCTCAAACACCGTGGCTCGTTTTAAGTATTACTCTATGGCCAGAGGTACTACTGCCTGGTGCAAGTGCAAAGTTATGCAAGGTGACCCAAAGTGGTGCATGCTGTTTATTTTCCATTTCAAAAGGTATTTTGCACTGGTAATGTGCCCTTTCTAAGTGAAAAAAAATACTGTGCATTGCTTTGTGTCAAGGGGGCTTTTTAGGAGTGTTATTTGGGTGGATCATCACAAACACATATTGGTTTTGACGCATAGCCCCATCTACTAAGATAGTCAGAACAAGCTTTCAGGGAAGAATTCCAAGGCAAAATGCATTCATTTCTCATAAAAAAAACATGCATTGCTAGTGTGCCGAAGTGCAGTACATGAAATCTTTCTATGTTTGTATGGAGAATATGTGCTGGAAGATTATGTTTCCAGTACAAATTCTATGCTAGACAGCACCTATTGACCTCTGTGAGGTTGTGAGTGATACAAAGCAGACTTTTAGAGCACCAGCACAAATCAGCAACAGCCAATGTTACTATATGTGGCTTTGGTTTGTGGTTTCCTCTTTGCACAATACAGCACAGCAAATATGTGTTGTGTGATATATGAGTAAATCTGGCACCATGTGGCAATAAAAGAAAAAGGAATATTCAGTAAAGGGAACAAAGCTAAATGAAGCAAGATTAAGATACTTCATAAATTTGTTTATCCAAGTTTAGTTTGTGTTCATGAGCATGTCAAAATCCCTGCATACTGAGATCGGTTTGGGGCATTTGTCACTTGGGGGCGGCCATAGCCAAGCATCAAAATAATTTATTTTACTTTGTTCAGGCCCTATTTTGGAGTTCGAAGGGATTCATTTTAAAGTAGTTTTCTGTTCTTCTGAGTATTCATAGGCTTCAATGTGTAATGAATCCTGTTCAGGCCTGCTAACATCAGCAAATTACTTTTTCAGTGATTACCATTAAATAAAGTAAAAAATGTTTTAATGCATCTAAGTTTTCACAAGGAAACAGTGCTGTGTTAAAACATTCCAATTATGTTTTCAAAACTAATGTACAACTCACTTCCACTTCCGTCTTTAAAATGATGGGATGATTTGTCAAGAGGAGTCCGAGAAATAGGGGGGTCCCAGAACGCCTTTTCCCCATTCATTTTCCTATAGGGATTTTGAACACGACGCAGAAAAGAATTACACCAAATTTGGCAGAAAGCTAGCTCTTGGTCCAGAAAGAGTCCTTTTTGTAATTTGGTGTAAATCTAATCTGTAGTTTTAGAGTAAATATTTATAGATCTCCCTAATCCTACACGGATCAAACAGATCCCTTGGTGAGATCTGATTGAGTGCCATCATTTCAACCGGGAAATGTTGGCAGCCACATTGGGACGCAGACACAGCCAAATCTCCCCAAAAAACAACAATAAAACCCATAAGGAGGCAGAGTAGGAACACTCTGATCTGCACAGGGACCCCGCTGGAGGCCAAAGATGTATTTTTCTTTCCTGTGAATTTGAGGAGAATACATTTGTTTCAAAAAAGAAAGCAAGGTTACCTGCGCTTGCTTTTTTTTGCTCTCTAGTTAGGCCAGGTCCCAGGGGAATGTATTTATGTATTGGAGGTGGGAGGCACACATAACCACCCTCCTCAGGCCAATTTTGGCCCCAGTGAATCCATTCTCTGGTGCCTGGCCGGAATTGGAAAGAGGGTCTGAGAGGGGCACTTTCCAGACATATTTAGGCTCAAGAGACTGCCACCCCCCAAAGCCAAGCCATCTGAAAAAAGGGGTAGGGTGCACAGAAAAGAGAGGGGGCCATGCTGTCCCCCTTCCCAAACCATGACTGGCCATGGGGACCCCAGCTCCCAGGGCTGGCTACAGCTATGTCCTAGGGTGGCCACCTTCTGGACATTGGGATTTCCCTGCCCGCACTACTGCAGGCAGAGAAATCCATGTTTGCTCTCACTTTGCGGGAGCCATTTAAAAGCATGAAAAATGCCCCCACCTGATCGGAGCTGACTTTTCATCTGTTTCCCTGCCTGCCAGGCAGGGAAACAGATGAAAAAATTGCTCCTGCCCACAGAGAGCTGCATTTTTAGCTGCTCCCTGTGGGTGGGAACAATGCTGGCTTGTGCCAGAGGTGGTGAGCTGGCTGTGACCACCGCAGCTCCAACAGTGGCAAAGTGGGTGTCATGTGTGGGCTCTAGGGCATCTATGCTGTTGGCATGGCGATGAGGGATGGAGTCACTGGTGCCAATATTGTCCCAGGGAAGGGGGTTATATTCCCACCTCACCTTCTTAATATGGCCAGAATCTGATGGATGAGTTCCTCATGGCCAGAAATTGGCCAAGGGAGGGGGACTGTGTGCCCCTCTACCCATTTAAAATATGCCCGTACCCCGGGGCATAGGACCGCTGGGGTTGTAATCAGACCAGGGATGGGGTCTGCGTCCCCCCTCCCAGGTTGTCTGCATGCGGGCAGTTTTCCACAGAGCTTGGCTCCGGCCAGGTCCTGCGTCCAACTTCTGCCATCCTACTTATGACAAACGTATGGCACACCTGAAGCCATGCTGATTGGAATAAAGTGGTAACTCTTAAAACATTTAATTTAAAAAGGAACACAAGGAGGGGCTTCATTTTTCCAAAGAAAGTATGATTAGTGCTGCAGAAAGAAAATTAGGGCACATTTTGAGTGACATCAAATCATCTTCTATTTCATTAAAAAATTCTGACATGCAGACTGAAACATGCAATTTCAATACCAGCAGACTTCCCTGGTGAGCAGTGGCTTTACTACAGTCATCTAATGAGCAACTAGAGTGCTAACATTCTGAATTTATGGCAAATGTGTGACACATCTGAATGCCTTCTTGATGGAATCAAAGTAAAAAATTCCTACTGAGGAGACTGTAGTAAATGAGGAAATTAGGAAACTTCATAGCAAATAAGTCTCCCAAGATGGCCACCAGAGACAAAAGAGCCCAAATGTAGAACAAATATCACCCAGATGTAGCCCAAGTATAGCCCAATGACAGAATGTCCCAGAGTGTTCTAAAGAACAACTAGAGCACTAACAGTCTTACTTATTACAAAAGTATGGCACACCTGAAGCCATCTTGATTGGAATAAAGTGGTAACACTTAAAACATTTAATTTGCAAAGGAACAAAATGAGGGCGTTCATTTTGCCATAGAAATTATGATTACTGCTGCAGAAAGAAAAATTAGGGCACATTTTGATTTCTCAAATCCTCTTCCATTTCATGAAAAACTTCTGACATGCAGACTGAAACATGCACTTTCAATACCAGCAGACTTCCCTGGTGAGTAGTAACTTTACTACAGTGATCTAAGGAGCAACTAGAGTGCTACCATTCAGAATTTATGGCAAATGTGTGACACATTTGAAGGCCTTCCTGATGGAACCAAAGTAAACAAGCATTGAAAATGCACAAGGTCTCGCCCTCGTTTAAGTTAACGCAATTCTGTTTGTAATTAGGTGGCTTTTTCAGCTTTGCTTCTATTAGTGTTTTTCAAACTTTCATGTACATAACATGCATATGTATGCATATATTCCAGACAACGAAGTTGCTCCTTTTGGATTACCGGGACCCTTGAAGGTTGGCATACACTCTGGCGGAGCCAGCCGGCGTTTCAATATCCAATTAAAGCAAAAGTCCAGTATGCTCTCAGTAAAGTGAGATAACAATCCCAAACGTAATGGAAGGTCTAGTGATTTATTTCACACAACGCGTTTCGGCACGCAGCCTTGTTCACGTGTGAAAGGAAATGCTAACAGCAGTATACATATATTGTTGCGGTCATGCAGATGAAATCAAATTAGGACTAATACAACAGGACAAACAAAAACGAACCGCAATCGGCGGCCATCTTAGACTGTGCAAAGTCAATGCCTGATCGGAAATAAACATTGTCTTGGTTAAGGCAGTACTTGAAATACATCATACGCAAAGCAGAAATAAATGAAGTTGCACTAAGTCATGTAAGATCCATAGTGGATATAGGGGTCTCTGCACCAAATCAAGAGCATGCTGCATATAGATATAAGTAGACCGCTAAAACAACGTAAATGTCGAGGATGTGCAACAATTACAAAGTAATAAAGCTCCTAATGGTGTGAGCGCGTGTCTGACAGTGATCATGTTTCCAGTATAGCCAGTAGGTCAGTGTGGTTATAACCAAAGTCTACAGTGCAATTTGCTAAAAGCATAGTGCGCGTGTAATACAGCAAGTCAGTACAAAACACTAATAAGGCATGTGGATGGCAAATGCACCGTGGGATAATCTATTATCTAGTCAGTGCCCAAGTGGGCATATGACATGCATCCTCTGCTTAGTAGCACTACTGTAGCAGAGTAATGCTATTGACGTGAATAAAAAGATAATTATATAACCAAATCACTGTCAAGGAGATACTAATAGGGTGTCACACATAAGATTGTAGAGAAAACTGCTGAGCAAAAATGCAAACCGTGAAACGTATGGAGAGTGCATCTAAAGTCAGAGGAAAAGGGTAGGATGCCCGTGCAGGTGCTGTCAAGTGGTTGGGCCCCTTCCTTCTCTCCTGTAAGGAATACAAAAAAAAAGGATATAAAAAACTTAATTAAAACCGTGAAATACAAAATTGAATTGTACATTCTGAATAGGAGGCTGAACATGTAAGCATATATATCTGCAGCTAAGAGTTAGAAGTATTGAGAAGGTTAGCATGGTTCAAATCTTCCCAATTACAGATTCATATCACATAAATTCTGAGTAGGAGACTAAGATTCAGTTTTGAGGTGAATTGACATTTCCTCATCCATGTTGAGCCCTCCAGGGGTCTTGGTTTGGAACTCTATGATGTATCTAGATTCTCTTTGTCTTAGGGCCAGTACTCTATCCCCACCACGTGTTTTTTTTGGAATGTGTTCCAAAATCAAATAACTCATTTCTGCTATATTGGAGTAATGATGATCATAGAAATGACGAGCAACAGGATATTTGGGATCATTATTAGTAATGGCTCTCTGATGTTCTAATATCCTCTTCTTTGCTGCATATGTGGTGCTAGCAATATACCACAGATTACATGTACATACAATAGCATAAATTACAAAGTTAGTACTGCATGTCAGGAATTGAAAAATCTTTTTGGTCACCCCTCTGTAATCCAATGATATTTTGTATTTGCTGTACTTGCATGCTTTACAATGGCCGAATGGGAAGAATCCCACGAGGCCATGGTCAGTGGTGGTGGGATAGTTCATGATATCATTTCTCACAACCCAGTCTCGTATGTTCTTATCTCTTCTGTAGGTGATAGTGGGTCTATCAGTGATAAGATCCCCTAATGTGTTGTCCGCTTTTAGAATACTCCAGTGTCTTGACACTATACGTTTTATTTTTTGAGAATCATTGTTGTAAGTAAGGATGAGGCGGGTCCCCGTCTCTCTTTGTTTCACATCTTCCACGGTGGTATCCCGTAGAGTCTCATTGCGTTCAACTTTGTCTGCCCGATCTCTTGCTTTCTTGAGGACCCAACTTGGGTAACCCCGATTAAGAAACCTGGCAGTGATGTTATCTCTTTCCTCAAAGTAAGACTCAGGGCTATTGCAATTACGTTTGGCCCTCAGTAGCTCTCCATAGGGTATACTCCACTTGAGTGCCTCAGGATGGCTACTGAGGGCGTGTAAGACACTATTGCCTGCAGTGGCCTTACGAAACAGGGTAGTGTCCACCCTTCCATGTTCTATTTTGAGGCTAACATCCAAAAACTCTGCCTTCTTAGCATCAATACTACCAGACAAGATGATGTTGTCGTCATTGGCATTGAGTTTGTCATTAAAGATGGCAGCTTCTTCTTTGCTGCCATCCCAGACAATGAACAAGTCATCTATGTAGCGGAGCCACACGATGACTTTGGGGAAATGTTCCTGCAATGAGCTCTTACTAAGGTTCTCACGCTCCCAGTATCCCATAAAGAGATTAGCAAAACTGGGAGCAAAGCAAGAACCCATTGCAGTACCGTTCACTTGCCTGTAGAGGGCGCCATTGAATGAAAAAATATTATTTTGGAGACAGTATTTAATCATCCCAAAAATCATGAGACTATGGTCACGATATTTTAAAGGTCTCTGTTTAAGAAAAAATTCACAAGCATTGAGACCTTGGACATGGTCAATTATAGTGTAGAGTGATTGTACATCTAAAACAATAAAAAGATAGCTGGATTGCCATGTCAAATCATCAATTTTACCTAAAAAGTCTTTGGTATCTCTTAGGTAACTGGGCAATGATACCACAAATTCCCTCAGGAAATGGTCAACGTATTTTGAGATGTTTTCAGTGATGCACACAATGGAAGACACGATGGGGCGCCCCAGAGGTTTGGTACTATTTTTGTGTAGTTTGGGTAAGAGGTATAAAATGGGTACCCTGGGATGATCTTTTTTCAGGTAACAAAACTCTTCCCACTCTAAGAGCCCCTTGTCTTTCCATGTGACCAGTTTATCCCAGATGGTGGTTATACTTTGGTGATAGATGTTCCAGTTTACATGTATATAGAAATTGGTGTCTTCAAGTTGACGTAACCCCTCATGAATGTATTCCTCTCTGTCCATAATCACTACGTTCCCACCTTTATCTGCAGGGCGTATAATTATTTCAGTGTCTGAAGCTAGGGATTTAAGTGCCTGTCTTTGCGCCCAAGATAAGTTATTGGCCTTGGTAGAGTATTTTTTGTTTTTACTAAATCTGAGTTCCGTCAGTGATTTGATGATGCATTCTTGAAAAGTATCAATGTTGTCATGTGGCAGGGTGGGTACAAATGTAGACTTGGTTTTAAAAGGGGTTTTAGCTATGGCACCTGTGTTAATTTCCATATCATCTAGTGCCTGTGTCACATTAATCTCTGTTTGTTCATCAATATCATTACAGGCTAATTCAGTCATGGTAATCAGAGTATCAATGTCCCCAATAATCAGATTTTCATTGTTGGACACGGTATTATCTCTGTTGATATTATTGAAGCTTTGTCTCTTCAATATGTGCCACTTTTTAAGTTTCAATTTTCTCACATATTTGAATAGGTCTATTCTCGTTTCAGTGTACTTAAAAGAAGAGGAGGGACAAAAGGACAAACCCAGACATAAAGTTCTCTTTTCAATGTCACTCATGGGTCTTTTTGAAAGGTTAACTACTGTCAAATTTACCGTTGTCATATCCATTAGTAGTTCCTGTTTGAACGGGTTCTGCGGTTTCCCATGATACCCCTTCCTCTGTCTGTTGAGCCATCGTTGTGCGAGTCTCTTTTGTCTGTTCCTGCGTTTCCCCTGCCTCTTCCTCGTCCGCGTCCTCTTGTTCTCGGTGGTTGGTTCTCCCGTGTTGTTTGACGATCCTTCTGCAGGACCCGAAATTCGTCTAAAAAATTGGATATTAGATATTAGAACATCAGAGAGCCATTACTAATAATGATCCCAAATATCCTGTTGCTCGTCATTTCTATGATCATCATTACTCCAATATAGCAGAAATGAGTTATTTGATTTTGGAACACATTCCAAAAAAAACACGTGGTGGGGATAGAGTACTGGCCCTAGGACAAAGAGAATCTAGATACATCATAGAGTTCCAAATCAAGACCCCTGGAGGGCTCAACATGGATGAGGAAATGTCAATTCACCTCAAAACTGAATCTTAATCTCCTACTCAGAATATGTGTGATATGAATCTGTAATTGGGAAGATTTGAACCATGCTAACCTTCTCAATACTTCTAACTCTTAGCTGCAGATATATATGCTTACATGTTCAGCCTCCTATTCAGAATGTACAATTCAATTTTGTATTTCACGGTTTTAATTACATTTTTTATCTCCTTTTTTTTTCTATTCCTTACAGGAGAGAAGGAAGGGGCCCAACCACTTGACAGCACCTGCACGGGCATCCTACCCTTTTCCTCTGACTTTAGATGCACTCTCCATACGTTTCACGGTTTGCATTTTTGCTCAGCAGTTTTCTCTACAATCTTATGTGTGACACCCTATTAGTATCTCCTTGACAGTGATTTGGTTATATAATTATCTTTTTATTCACGTCAATAGCATTACTCTGCTACAGTAGTGCTACTAAGCAGAGGATGCATGTCATATGCCCACTTGGGCACTGACTAGATAATAGATTATCCCACGGTGCATTTGCCATCCACATGCCTTATTAGTGTTTTGTACTGACTTGCTGTATTTACACGCGCACTATGCTTTTAGCAAATTGCACTGTAGACTTTGGTTATAACCACACTGACCTACTGGCTATACTGGAAACATGATCACTGTCAGACATGCGCTCACACCATTAGGAGCTTTAATACTTTGTAATTGTTGCACATCCTCGACATTTACGTTGTTTTAGCGGTCTACTTATATCTATATGCAGCATGCTCTTGATTTGGTGCAGAGACCCCTATAGCCACAATGGATCTTACATGACTTAGTGCAACTTCATTTATTTCTGCTTTGCGTATGATGTATTTCAAGTACTGCCTTAACCCAGACAATGTTTATTTCCGATCAGGCATTGACTTTGCACAGTCTAAGATGGCCGCCGATTGCGGTTCGTTTTTGTTTGTCCTGTTGTATTAGTCCTATTTTGATTTCATCTGCATGACCGCAACAATATATGTATTCTGCTGTTAGCATTTCCTTTCACACGTGAACAAGGCTGCGTGCCGAAACGCGTTGTGTGAAATAAATCACTAGACCTTCCATTACGTTTGGGATTGTTGTCTCACTTTACTGAGAGCATACTGGACTTTTGCTTTAATTGGATGTATGCATATATGTATATGTATGCATGCCTTTATATTTGTATTTATATAGATATGCAGATTATATATATGTTTATATATGTATGTATAACTATATTCACTGAAAAAAACATAGGTTTCAGGCACGTTATAGTTAAGAATTAGCATTTAAAAAACCTTAGAAATTCACTGAAAAAACCATAGGTTTCAGGGGCGTTATAGTTAGCTGGACTTTTCACTCGTACAAAACCATTGAAATTCCCCCATTATAGTTAGTTCAGCTAACTGTAACTCGCGCGCCCGCAATGCACTGCTGATGACATCACATATTACATCACTCATGACATGGTCAGTGACATCACTCATGACATCACTGATGACATCTCAAATGACATCACTAATGACATCATCCAGTGAATGTGTGAATATGTATATCTCAAGTTCGATGGAAGAATAAATGGGTATATAAGTCTCTAAATGGATGATTTGTTTTTGAAAAATGGATTGTATAACTGACTGATTAAGTGTATCTTAGTGAATACATGGCTTAGTGAGTAATGTTTAAATGTGTAAATATCTGTATCAGTCTCTCACTTTGTGTATAAGCGGCTGCATGGGTTGGTGAGTAGCTACATGAGTGTCTATATAGGTTATTAGTTGGTTTTTTGAGTATCAGTATGAGTGTCTGAGTGTTTGTATGGTTCGGTGGGGGGTATTACGTAGTGCATAGGTGCATGAATGAGTGACTCACTGTTTGTATGTGTTGAAGACAGCATATGTGCAGGATTGTATGGGTGGATGAGTGTGTGCATGGGTGTGTTAGTGAGTGATAGACTGTCTCAATAGTGTCTTTATGAGTAACTACATATGTTTTAAACTAGTATATGTGACTATTGGTGTATAGTGAGTATATGTGAGAGTGAGAGATTGAAAGAGTTCCTGTATGAATAAGTATGTGTTTCTATAAGTGATTGTTGAAAAGACTAAGTATCTGTAAGTTTCTGGAGAAGTAAGTGTGGTGGTGTGTGTATAACTGTATATGCAAGTAAATGGATGTTTGATTCTTTATTAGCATGAGTGACTGTGTGTGTGAGTAACTCTATGGATGAGTGGCATTGTGTAACAGGATGTATAGGTGTGTGAGTACATATGATGAGTGAGTACATGTATGAGTGACTGTATAGGACTGTTGGTGAATGAGTGGATGTGTATGTGGATCTTAGAATTACTGAATAGGTTGTTGTAACTGGTATTGGTATGTCCATTATTTTGAACATTGTAGTTTCTATTTTTGAATGTGTGTATCAAAGGTTATATTAGGGGAAGAGGAGGTCTGCCACTCTATCACAAGGATGATGTCATCAGTGATGTCATTAGTGATGTCATTTGAGATGTCATCAGTGATGTCATGAGTGATGTCACTGACCATGTCATGAGTGATGTAATATGTGACGTCATCAGCAGTGCATTGCGGGCGCGCGAGTTATAGTTAGCTGAACTAACTATAATGGGGGAATTTCAATGGTTTTGTACGAGTGAAAAGTCCAGCTAACTATAACGCCCCTGAAACCTATTGTTTTTTCAGTGAATTTCAAAGTTTTTTTAAATGCTAATTTCTAACTATGCCTACAGAGATAGGACATGTGAAGAAAGAAGAAAAAACGCACAGAAAGAAAAAAAAGAAATGCAGAAAGAAGCAACAGAAGTCCTCAAAGACGAAGAAAAGTGCAGGAAGAAGGATAACGTGCAGAAAGAACAAACAAAAGAGCAGAAAGAAGCCTTGTTGCAAAATCATCCTGTACCCTCAACTTTTTCAGACGGATACTGGTGGTAACTGAGTCTGACTAACCAGTCCTAGAGCCAGTGCTATGTTAAAAGACACTCAGAATACAGTGAAAACACCTACATACACTAGGGAACACTATGCGTTGGGGTCCCCCTGTGATCAGCATGACCTCCTATGTAAGCCCCTAGTATGTAATAGGGCAGGGGATTAAAACTACCTCTTAAAACACGCCACAGGGCGTGTTTGCACACGTCACCTCAGGCCCCATCCCCTCACTTCCCCACTGTGTCAATACGCCCTGTGGCTGTTTTAAGTTGGGAGATTAAGTCCCCTTGAATCCTGAGGGTCCCTAGGGTCCGACTAGACCACTAGGTACCTCCAGTAAGCGCCACAGAGCTGCGTTGCATAGAGGTGTAAAAAGGGACGTGGCCTCAGAACACCTGTCTGCAACGCAGCTCCCTGGCTCACACTGGAGATACCTGTTGGGCTAGTTGGACCTCAGGGACCCTCAGTATTGAAGGGGAATTAATTCCCCAACTTACAACTGGCCAGGGGGCGCGTTTTCAGAGTGCTGCAAGGAGGGGGCGTGGCCTCCAGCGCGATGCTGGTCTTTTATTTATTTAATTTTTTTAAGAAGGAGGGCTGTGTGGCCCCCCTTCTTTTTCTAATTTACTGGCCCTGGGAACCCCATCCCCCAGGGCCTGCACCCTAATTTTTTTTCTTGAAAAAAATAAATTTGGCCCTCCCAAGGCCTTAATCGGCCCCGGGGACCCCACCCCCCGGGTCATGGCCATTTTTTAATTTAAATTCTTTAGGAGGGGGCTGCGTTGCCCCCCTCCTCAGGCCACTTATGGCTTCGGGGACCCCATCCCCCGGGGCCGGCCTTTGTTTTTTATTATTTTAAAAATATATTTATTTATAGAAACACCTAGGACATGCTGGACAAACCGTATGTACCTATCACCATGACGATTTGCGTGATATTCATTAAAAGGCGACTATGCATAGAATGAATCCACATGGAATGTATTTACACCGCTAGGGAAGCTCTGACGTGTCTGACGCCCCCGCCGGTGGGTACTCTCCAAGTAGACACCCTTGTTGTTTATTTATACAAACATGGGTAGCTATTAACGGGCACATTTAATATACACGTACACCAAGGCATTCAAAGGGGATTCGACAAAAATTCGACCAAACTATGCAAGAAACCCCCCTCACAGTTAATAAAAAACACATCCACCGCCGGATGTGTAATACTTTTTATTTTACTCTCTGGAAAGGAGACGAACCTCACTTGAAAGTCACAGCATGCTCCTGGCTGAGCCCAATGCAGTGTTACACCCACCAGTGCCCGTCGATTGCCTCACACCTCTGTGTTGTATTCCACCAGCTAGTGCGTATGCTATGACACTCTCTAGCCCATGTGCACTGTAACACAACCCCGTGAATATGTCATGCCACACTTGCATTCGCACGGGTTATTTTGCCCCTTCTAACATGCCTTCCTCGATGTGTATGTTATAACGCACAGCGCTATGCCATACATATTACAATCTGGGATCCATATCTTTGTCACAGTGCATATGCAACGTTACACTCCCCAGCACATATTTTATATTAGAACTTTTCAGACTAGTTATGTTACACAACACTGCCCTGTGCATAATACACTCCAAGGCGCATATCGCATAGCACGCGCTAGTGCCTGTGCTATCTCGCGCTCTCCAATGAATCTGTCATTGCGCACAATGTATTGCATATTATATTTCACGCCCCGGTTCATCTTATATCACACTTTTTGGTGCATAGTTTATACCATATACTACATTTAGTTTTCATTTTCAATCGTGCTCTCAGGACTATGTTCTATATAACACTGCGTCCACCTACCCTTTTCACAGGCATTACATTTTGCGATGGGGTGGAGGGTCAGGGGGTGTTTCTGCCAAGTGAGCCCGGAGTCACAGTCACAAACGTCCTCTTCTTCCTGAATAAAAGTGAGATTATGCTGCATACTTGCTCATATTTTACGTAGTTCGCACAGACACACATTTTAAAAACAATAAAGTTCCTAATACCCACCTTCTCTGAACAGTTAGCTTGCTGCCCCATCCACCTCCTCCCTATCCTCTGTTGTCTGAATCCATGGACTAGCCTCCTCCCTCCTGCCATGCATGGTCTGATGTGCTGCCACTGCCCTCCATTTAGCATGATGTACAAGTCCACTCCTCCTGCCCTCCATTGCCCAATTCTATGGCCCATCATTGACCTCCTGCTTAGCCTCTGTGCTTAGCTTGCTGCCCCTATTCTCCTTCCCCCTGCCCTCCGATGTCTTTGTGCATGCCCCTGCTCCATCCTTTTTGCCCACTATGTTCCATGGACCTGCCACTCCTATCTACTCTGAGTGTTCTGTTGAGCTGCCACTCCCCTCCCACCTGCCTAGCATTGTCAGATGACTGTAACCTGTCCCTGCCACCTCCACCCTGCCTGTCCACATGCCATGCCCCTATCCCCCTCCTCCTGTCCTCCATGGTCCATTTTACGGCCACACCCTTCTGCCCTCCCTGATCTGTTGTGCTGCAACTGCTCCTCCTGCCTGCCCAGCGCGGTATGTTGTGAAGCCCCTTCCCCTGAACTCTCTTGTCTGTGCCCAGGTCCTCCTGACCCTCCCTTCTATCCTCCATGGTCCTTTGTGCATGCCCCTGCACCTTCCTTCTTGCCCATCATAGCCATTGTGCTGCCACTAACCCTCCCGCTTGCCATGCATGGTCTTCTGTGCTGCCATGGCTCCTCCCACCTTCCCTGTGTGGTCAGCTAGCTGCCCCTGACCCCCTCCCACCTTTCCTCCATGGTGTGTGTGTATGCCACCATAGTCTCATTGTTGCTCTCCATGGTGTGTCTTGTTTCTAGTGCCCATCCTGCCTGAACTCCATGGTCATCTTGCTGCTCCTGCCCTGCCACCTTGCCCCCAGCCCTCTGTTTCCATGTGCAGACCCCCTATTCCCTCCCTCCTGGCTTGTCTGTTCCATTGTAATGGCCCTGATCCGTCCCTCCTGCCCTTTATGGTCTGTTATGCTGCAGCTTTCTCTCCTGTCTGTCCATTATGGTCAGCTAGCTACCATTGCCTCTTTCCCATCTGTTCTCTGTTGTCCATGTGCATGGTCCTGTCCCCTCCCTATTGCTTTGTATGGATTGTTGTGCTGCACTCCCGTCCCGCATGCGCTGTGTGGTGTATTGTGCTGCTGCAAACCCTGTTGCCTGCCCTGTAGGGTCAGTTTGGTGCACCTCTCCATGTCCCTCCTGTCCTCTGTTATCCGAGTCCATGTCCCTACCCCAATTCCTCCTGCCTACCATGATTCAATGTACCATACTTGCGAACATTTTGAACTTGGTAAGAGGGAGATTTTGAAAAAAAACTGGGGTATTGATTTTCCCCTTTGAGTTACATTGAAAAAGAGGAGATTGTAGACAGGAGACAGATCAAATAAAGCCCATTTGAGCTTTAAAACATTGGACGTTTCCTGACTGAAATGGGTCTGTTGGCATGTATGGTTGTACTACCACTGCCTCTTCCTTCTGCCCACAATGGTCTATTATATTGCCACAGCCTCTCTTGCCAGTCCTGTATTGTTGGTTTGTTGTAGGGGTGGGCGGAATTTGCGGAATTAACCTTCGCAAATTATCGCAAGAATGTTTAAAATTATCGCAAACAAGCAGAAATATCGCAAAGATGCGGAAGTTTTTTTCCGGCATGTTCGCGAGATTTTCTGCATGGTTGCGGGTCGCCAACTTACCCATGTGGTTGCTTGCGGGCGCGGCCATCTTGTTTTGAGTTGTTCTCGCGGTGCATGATCGCGAGAAGAAAGACGTGATCGCGCGACGCATGACGTCACTGCGGGCGCGAACTGTCGCGAGACAGCGCAAATGGCTAAAAACAATACAACATCTCATGGAGAACGCGACCGGATCAAGAAAACTTGTCGGCGAACGCAGGGATTCAGGTAAGGCGATCGCGCGCGCGCGAGAATGTATCATTTTACAGCGCGAGCAAGAAACAAATTATCGCCAAGCTGCGGAAACCGGAATTTTTGACATTTTCGCGCTCTCCGCGGAACGCAAAAATGTCAAATTATCGCAATTTCCGCGAACGAAACGAAATTTTTGCCCAGGCCTAGTTTGTTGCCCCTGCCCCCCTTTCCACTGCCCTCCATAGTCTGGTGTGCTGCCACTGCCCTTCCTGCCTTCCCAGTGTGGTCAAATTGTTGCCTCTGCAGTCTCCTACCTGCCTTCAATTTTCAGAGTCCGTGCCCCTGTCTCTGCCTCTCAACAGTATCCCAATGAACAACTAGATTGCTAACATTCTATATTTATTACAAAAGTGTGGAACGCCTGACGTCATCTTGATGTAATCAAAACTGTAATACCTAGAGTATTTCCTTTAGAAATTACATATATGAGAGGGTCTTATTTGCATCAAAATTATGGTTCGTGCTCTAAAAAACTAAAATGAGGACATATTTTCTGAGTTTTCAAATAGCGACAAAGAACTTTTAAATTATTAGTAATCTTTATGTTTTTTTATCCCGTTGACCACTTGATTAAATGTTGCACCTTGGCGAGAGGATGTGGTGTTACTTCCAGAGCTGCAGACTTTGCAACTGGGGAACCAGGTTGGAGTTTCTGCTTCAGCTCAACATTCTGTGATTGTGGTCAAATCACTTAATCTCCCCATGTCTACAACCAAAATGAATTTGATCTTGTGTGATGTAACCAATGCTCATGTAAAGCATTCCAATACCTGACAAGTCTGCACTATATAAAACTGCAAATACACAAAAAATAAGTGCACACTTCTGTCATTGGGCTACATGTGGGCTACATCTGGGTGATATTTGTGCTGCATTTAGGCTCTTTCGTGTCTGGTGGCCGTCTTAGGAGATTTATTTGTTATGAAGTTTCCTAATTTCCTCATTTACTGCAGTCTCCTCAGTAGGAAATGCTTTCAGTTTTTTACTTTGATTCCATCAAGAAGGTATTCAGATATGTCACACATTTGCCATAAATTCTGAATGTTAGCACTCTAGTTGCTCATTAGATCACTGTAGTAAAACTACTGCTCACCAGGGAAGTCTGCTGCTGGTATTCAAAGTGCATGTTTCAGTCTGCATGTCAGAATTTGTTTATGAAATAGAAGAGGATTTGAGAAGTCAAAATGTGCCCTAATTTTTCTTTCTGCAGAACTAATCATAATTTATATGGCAAAATGACCCCCCTCATTTTATTCCTTTGTAAACTAAATGTTTTAAGTGTTACCACTTTATTCTAATCAAGATGGCTTCAGGTGTGCCATACTTTTGTCATAAGTAAGACTATTAGCGCTCTAGTTGTTCGTTAGAACACTCTGGGACATTCTGTCATTGGGCTATACTTGGGCTACATCTGGGTGATATTTGGGCTACATTTGGGCTCTTTTGTCTCTGGTGGCCATCTTGGGAGATTTATTTGTTATGAAGTTTCCTAATTTCCTCATTTACTGCCGTCTCCTCAGTAGGAAATACTTTCAGTTTGTTACTTGGTTCCATCAAGAAGGCATTCAGATGTGTCACACATTTGCCATAAATTCTGAATGTTAGCACTCTAGTTGCTCATTAGATCACTGTAGTAAAGCTACTGCTCACCAGGGAAGTCTGCTGCTGGTATTCAAAGTGCATGTTTCAGTCTGCATGTCAGAATTTTTTTATGACATAGAAGAGGATTAGAGAAGTCAAAATGTGCCCTAATTTTTCTTTCTGCAGCACTAATCATAATTTCTATGGCAAAATGAATCCCCTCATTGTGTTCCTTTGTAAATTAAATGTTTTAAGTGTTACCACTTTATTCCATTCAAGATGGCTTCAGGTGTGCCATACTTTTGTCATAAGTAAGACTGTTAGCGCTCTAGTTGTTCGTAAGAACACTCTGGGACATTCTGTCATTGGGCTATACTTGGGCTACATCTGGGTGATTCTTGGGCTCCATTTGGGCTCTTTTGTCTCTGGTGGCCATTTTGGGAGACTTATTTGTTATGATGTTTCCTAATTTCCTCATTTACTACAGTCTCCTGAGTAGGAAATACTTTCAGTTTTTTACTTTGATTCCATCAAGAAGGCATTCAGATGTGTCACAAATTTGCAATAAATTCAGAATGTTAGCACTCTAGTTGCTTATTAGATCATTGTAGTAAAGCTACTGCTTTTTTAATGAAATAGAAGAGGATTTGAGAAGTCACTCAAAATGTGCCCTAATTTTTCTTTCTGCAGCACTAATAATACTTTCTATGGCAAAATGAACCCCCTCATTTTGTTCCTTTTTAAATAAATGTTTTAAGAATTACCACTTTATTCCAACCAAGATGGCTTCAGGTGTGCCATACGTTTGTCATAAGTAGGACTGTTAGCCCTCTAGTTGTTCTTTAGAACACTCTGGGAAGCTGCAGTAGAACACAAAGGAATCAACTGACAGTCTCTGCCCTTGTTGGATGTACATGTTTTACTGAGAATGTCAGACTTCATTCTCACATGACTGAGAAAGATAATGTGAATTTACAGAAAATATGCTCTCAGTTAGCTTATAGATCACCTTCCAAACCTCTATGGGAAAAGCATGAGAAAATAGTTTTCTCTCAAACATGATTCATGATATCACAGCAGAAGGCTTTTTCACATGGTAAAATCAACTTAGAACACACCACAATTCCTAAAATGAGTATGGTACCATCAACAAATGATTTATAATGTAACTAAAGTCTTAAAACCTTCTATTAACTGCAATGCTTTTTAATGAGGTGCTATCATGTATATTGGTCCCAAGATGGCTGCCAACACTTCTTGGATGAAGTGCTGACAGCCAATCAGATCTCACGATGAGATGTGTGGTTAGGCTCCGCCCATATATATATGTGATTTTACTTTTGATTTTCTCAGGAACTACTGAACGGATTTACACCATTTAAGCAAAAGGCACATGCCTGACCTGAGGACTACCTCTGTGCCAAATTTCAAGTAATTCTGTTCAGCCGTTCGGGCTGTACCTTCGACTAAAGCTCCTATGGGAAAATGCATGGGGAAAACACGTTTTGGGACCCCCCTTTTTTCTCAGCCCCTGCTTTATGAATCACCCGAGACTTTCAGGGTAGGAGCTGAGCGGAGCGCCCCATTAGTTTTGAAAATTTCACGAAGATAAGTCAACCGGCGCCAAAGTTATTCAAAATAGAATTTTCAGATTTCCTATGGGAACTCGGTCCTAACTATAACTATCTACTGGCGACCGCCAGTAGATAATATATACACATACATATATATAAATGCATATGCATATATATGCATATAAATATGTGCATATGTGTGCATGTAGAGAGAGGTAGAGAGATGTAGAGAGGTAGAGGTGTAGAGGTAGAGAGGTAGAGTTAGAGAGGTAGAGAGTAGTAGAGAGAGAGGTAGAGAGAGGTAGAGAGGCAGAGTAGAGAGTGAGTAATAGAGAGCAGAGAGCGAGTAGTAGAGAGTAGTAGAGAGAGTAGCAGAGAATGAGTAGTAGAGAGTAGTAGAGAGAGTAGTAGAGAGTGAGTAGTAGAGAGTGTGTAGTAGAAAGTAGTAGAGAGTGAGTACTAGAGAATGAGTAACAGAGAGTGAGTAGTGGAGAGTATTAGAGAGTAGTAGAGAGTGAGTAGTGGGGAGTGAGTAGTAGAGAGTAGTAGATAGTGAGTAGCAGAGAGAGAATATTAGAGAGTAGAAGAGAGTGAGTAGCAGAGTGAGTAGTAGAGAGTAGTAGAGAGAGTAGTAGAGAGTGAGTAGTAGAGAGTAGTAGAGAGCGAGTAGTAGAGTGAGTAGTAGAGAGTGAGTAATAGAGAGTAGTAGAGAAAGAGTAGTAGAGAATATTAGAGAGTAGTAGAGAGTGAGTAGCAGAGTGAGTAGTATAGAGTAGTAGAGAGTAGTAGAGAGAGTAGTAGAGAGTGAGTAGTGCAGTGAGTAGTAGAGAAAGAATAGTAGAGAGTAGTAGAGAGTGAGTAGTAGAGAGAGAGAAGTAGAGAGTGAGTAGTAAACAGTAGTAGAGAGTGAGTAGTAGAGAGTAGTAGAGAGTGAGTAGTGGATAGAGAGTAGTAGAGTAGTAGAGAGTGAGTAGTAGAGAGTGAGTAGTAGAGAGTAGTGGAGTAGTAGAGAATGAGTAGTAGAGAGTAGTAGAGAGTGAGTAGTAGAGTGAGTACTAGAGAGTAGTAGAGAGCGAGTAGTAGAGAGTGTGTAGTAGAGAGTGAGTAGTAGAGAGTAGTCGAGAGTGAGTAGTAGAGAGAGTAGTAGAGCATGAGAAGTAGAGATAGTAAGAGCCAGTAGTAGAGTAGTAGAGAGTGAGTAGTAGAGTGAGTAGTAGAGAATAGTTGAAAGCGAGTAGTAGAGAGTGAGTAGTGGAGAGTGAGCAGTAGAGAGTAGTAGAGAGTGAGTAGTAGAGAGAGAGTAGTGGAGAGTGAATAGTAAAGAGTGAGTAGTAGAGAGAGAGCAGTAGAGAGTGAGTAGTAGAGAGTGAGTAGTAGAGAGTGAGTGGTAGAGAAGAGTAGAGAGTAGTAGAGTGAGTAGTAGAGAATTGCAGAAAGTGAGTAGTAGAGAGAGTAGTGAAGAGTAGTAGAGTAGTAGAGAGTGAGTTGTAGAGAGTGAGTAGTAGAGAGTGAGTAGTAGAGAGAGTAATAGAGAGTAGTAGAGTAGTAGAGAGTGAGTAGTAGAGAGTGAGTAGTAGAAAGTAGTAGAGAGCGAGTAGTAGAGAGTGAGTAGTGGAGAGTGAGTATTAGAGAATAGTAGAGAGTGAGTAGTAGAGAGTGAATAGCTGAAAGAGTAGTAGAGAGAGAGTAGTAGAGAGTGAGTAGTAGAAAGTAGTAGAGTGAGTAGTAGACAGTGAGTAGTAGAGAGAGAGAGAGTAGTAGAATGTAGTAGAGTGTGAGTAGTAGAGTAGTAGAGAGTGAGTGGTAGAGAGTAGTAGAGTGAGTAGTAGAGAGTAGTAGAGAGTGCGTAGTAGAGATTAGTAGAGAGTAGTAGCGAGTGAGTAGTCGAGAGTGAGTCGTAAAGAGTAGTAGAGAGTGCGTAGTAGAGAGTGAGTAGTAGAGAGTAGTAGAGTAGTAGAGAGTGAGTAGTAGAGTAGTAGAGAGTGAGTGGTAGAGAGTAGTAGAGAGTGAGTAGTGGATAGAGAGTAGTAGAGTAGTAGAGAGTGAGTAGTAGAGAGTAGTGGAGTAGTAGAGAATGAGTAGTATAGAGTAGTAGAGAGTGAGTAGTAGAGTGAGTACTAGAGAGTAGTAGAGAGCGAGTAGTAGAGAGCAAGTAGTAGAGAGTGTGTAGTAGAGAGTGAGTAGTAGAGAGTAGTCGAGAGTGAGTAGTAGAGAGAGTAGTAGAGAGTGAGAAGTAGAGATAGTAAGAGACAGTAGTAGAGTAGTAGAGAGTGAGTAGTAGAGTGAGTAGTAGAGAATAGTTGAGAGCGAGTAGTAGAGAGTGAGTAGTGGAGAGTGAGCAGTAGAGAGTAGTAGAGAGTGAGTAGTAGAGAGAGAGTAGTAGAGAGTGAATAGTAAAAAGTGAGTAGTAGAGAGTGAGTGGTAGAGAAGAGTAGAGAGTAGTAGAGTGAGTAGTAGAGAATAGCAGAAAGTGAGTAGTAGAGAGAGTAGTGGAGAGTAGTAGAGTAGTAGAGAGTGAGTTGTAGAGAGTGAGTAGTAGAGAGTGAGTAGTAGAGAGAGTAATAGAGAGTAGTAGAGTAGTAGAGAGTGAGTAGTAGAGAGTGAGTAGTAGAAAGTAGTAGAGAGCGAGTAGTAGAGAGTGAGAAGTGGAGAGTGAGTATTAGAGAGTAGTAGAGAGTGAGTAGTAGAGAGTGAGTAGTAGAAAGTAGTAGAGTGAGTAGTAGACAGTGAGTAGTAGAGAGAGAGAGAGTAGTAGAATGTAGTAGAGTGTGAGTAGTAGAGTAGTAGAGAGTGAGTGGTAGAGAGTAGTAGAGAGTAGTAGAGTGAGTAGTAGAGAGTAGTAGAGAGTGCGTAGTAGAGATTAGTAGAGAGTAGTAGCGAGTGAGTAGTCGAGAGTGAGTCGTAAAGAGTAGTAGAGAGTGTGTAGTAGAGAGTGAGTAGTAGAGAGTAGTAGAGTAGTAGAGAGTGAGTAGTAGAGAGTGAGTAGTAGAGAGTGAATAGTAGAGAGCTGTAGAGAGTGAGTAGTAGAGAGAGAGTAGTAGAGAGTGAGTAGTAGAGAGTAGTGGAGTAGTAGAGAATGAGTAGTAGAGAGTAGTAGAGAGTGAGTAGTAGAGTGAGTACTAGAGAGTAGTAGAGAGCGAGTAGTAGAGAGCAAGTAGTAGAGAGTGTGTAGTAGAGAGTGAGTAGTAGAGAGTAGTCGAGAGTGAGTAGTAGAGAGAGTAGTAGAGCATGAGAAGTAGAGATAGTAAGAGCCAGTAGTAGAGTAGTAGAGAGTGAGTAGTAGAGTGAGTAGTAGAGAATAGTTGAAAGCGAGTAGTAGAGAGTGAGTAGTGGAGAGTGAGCAGTAGAGAGTAGTAGAGAGTGAGTAGTAGAGAGAGAGTAGTGGAGAGTGAATAGTAAAGAGAGTAATAGAGAGTAGTAGAGTAGTAGAGAGTGAGTAGTAGAGAGTGAGTAGTAGAAAGTAGTAGAGAGCGAGTAGTAGAGAGTGAGAAGTGGAGAGTGAGTATTAGAGAGTAGTAGAGAGTGAGTAGTAGAGAGTGAGTAGTAGAAAGTAGTAGAGTGAGTAGTAGACAGTGAGTAGTAGAGAGAGAGAGTAGTAGAATGTAGTAGAGTGTGAGTAGTAGAGTAGTAGAGAGTGAGTAGTAGAGAGTAGTGGAGTAGTAGAGAATGAGTAGTAGAGAGTAGTAGAGAGTGAGTAGTAGAGTGAGTACTAGAGAGTAGTAGAGAGCGAGTAGTAGAGAGCAAGTAGTAGAGAGTGTGTAGTAGAGAGTGAGTAGTAGAGAGTAGTCGAGAGTGAGTAGTAGAGAGAGTAGTAGAGCATGAGAAGTAGAGATAGTAAGAGCCAGTAGTAGAGTAGTAGAGAGTGAGTAGTAGAGTGAGTAGTAGAGAATAGTTGAAAGCGAGTAGTAGAGAGTGAGTAGTGGAGAGTGAGCAGTAGAGAGTAGTAGAGAGTGAGTAGTAGAGAGAGAGTAGTGGAGAGT